>NC_139167.1:55651901-57112734 GCF_965202585.1 Thalia democratica | reverse complement strand
AAATTAATAAGAATGTGAATTACAACAAATTTAATTGAATTACTTTAGTGTAATTAAATTTGTTGTAATTCACATTCTTATTAATTTGTTTTTTCCTTTTATCAATTTTTTATCTAAGAAATGGCCAAGGCAAATGATAGTGTAATATACATCATTTTGATTTGGGGCCAAATCGTAAAAGATATTAACATTATTTATAAAATAAACATTTAAGAGTTTAAAAAACATGCAAAATAAGGAAAAATAAAAAAAAAATTAAAAAAAATATTTATTTTTGGTTCTTAAACAATATTAATGAAAAATAACAAAAAAAACCTTTATTTTTTGAGAGACCCCATGAAATAATTCCAACCCCAAACCAAATATATTTCTATTAAATTAAAGACAAAGGTGCGTTCTCTAAAATAAAAAAAAAATTTTAGATAGCTTCTAAGAAAAGGAAATTAATTGACATTAAAGTTTTATGTTTTTTGAAAAATTAATAAATATGCCTATAAAATTAACTTTATGCTCATTACTAATTATTAGAAGTTTCACAATTACTATTTTAAGTTTTATTAGGGGAAAAGAGATCTTCAATCAACTTATTGGTCAAAAAAACTAGTATTAGCATTTGTATTTGTTCTTATAAGGTGACAAGTTAATAATAAAAAGAATTAATTAGAGTTCTGTTTTTTAAATAAAAATAAAATGTCAGTTTCTTTCTTTATATACATCAAAAAAACTTTTTTAAATGGCAAGAAAGAAAGTTTAAACATGTGTAACTCTGCCTGCCTTTCAATAACAAAAAAAACTTTACAATACTCTAAATAAGATCATAAAACTCTCAGTATTATTGTTTTTTAGTTATTTGTCTGTACTATTAATAATAGAATAAGTTATGTATATAAAAGTATACATATGCGTATTATATAATTTTTAAAGCAATTTTTTTTCAAACGTTTAAGTACTTTATATTTATTTTCTAAATCTTAAAATTTACTAATGAGTTGTTCAGAGTCCAAAGTTGTAGTTAAAAAGTATTTGTAACAATTCAATGATTTTTAATAATAAAAAAAACACTTAAAAAAAACTGCTCAAACAACTGATTTGCGTAGGATAATCAAATGATTGAATTTTTATTTTGGTGAAATCAAATTTAAATGAACGCTTATAGAGAGTTAATCACTAGAGAAAACATAGAGAAAACATATTTAAGTTTGCTTTGATTTGGAATTAATATAATTTTGTAAAAAGAATAAATACTTTAAATAATGTTAAATTAAAGATTAATTTGTTGAAGTTTTTAAAAAGAATGAAAGAAAACAGCTTAGACATAAAGCTTAAAAGAAAAATCGAACTTTGTGTACAGACAACAGAAATATCAAAATAAAACAAAAGTTTAGATAAAAATATAGGACGATATAATTACTTTTAAACTCAAGTAATTTTTGTAATGTATAAAGTTCAATATTATTGTTTTATTTATTGATTTTGTTTTTAGTTTCACATGAATTAGATATTTATTAAACTAATAATGAGAAAAATTATCTAAAAATATTTAGACTTAATCATGAACCTGTTTTTTAAGTGTTTTTTTTTTTTTTTTAAATCAATGAATCATTATAAATACTTTTTAGCTACAACTTTAGACTCTAAAGAACCCATAAGTAAATTTTTAGATTTGAAAAATAAATATAAAGTACTTAAACGTTTGAAAGAAAATTGCAAAAGACAAAATTCATTCAATTAGCCTACGCAAATCAGTTGTTTGAGTTGTTTTTTTTTAATTGTTTTTTTTTATTAATAAAAATCATTGAATCGTTACAAATAATTTTTAGCTACAACTTTGGACTCTGAAGAACCCATAAGTAAATTTTTAGATCTTAAAAATAAATATAAAGTACTTGAACGCTTGAAAGAAAATTGCAAAAAGACAAAGTTCTTTCAATTAGCCTACGCAAATCAGTTGTTTGAGTAGTTTTTTTTTAAGTGTTTTTTTTACTATTAAAAATCATTGAATCGTTACAAATACTTTTTAGCTACAACTTTGGACTCTGAAGAACTCATAAGTAAATTTTAAGATTTAAAAAATAAGTATAAAGTACTTAAACGTTTGAAAGAAAATTCCTTTAAAAATTATGTAATACGCATATGTATACTTTTATATACACTGATAACTTCTTGTTAATGTCAGTACTGGTCTTTAATTGCAATTTAAGAATTTATGATTTATAAGGCACACACCATTATACCATAGAATAAACACAAGATATGATTGATAAAGAAAATACAGACAATTTTTTTGTTTAGAAGTAAGAGTTTTACAAGGTTAGACTAGTTTGCTCAAAATAATAAATATCATAGAGTGTGATACAATCAGGGTGGCCATTGCACCTAAAAAACTTAATCAAAACTTTTAATTGTTGTAGCCTAGAATTTGATCAGCGTTGGCACAAGGTCAGAAAATCAGGAAAAGTCAGGAAAAACTAAAAAAAAATGACTGAAGTCAGGAAAAAATGGGAATTTTTTTAAAAAGTCAGAAAATTTGACAAAGTTAATCAAAAAAATAAAATTTTCTCAGTTTAAATTTACAAAACACTTTATTTTCAAAAGCCTTCAAATGGATAATATTATTATTATTATTATTAAGTTTATTGTCCAACGAAGGACATAGGCATTAAAACCTAAGCCACTTAAACTGAAAGACACTAACATAAAAAGAAAAAACAAATTACAGTGATTAAATAAACATAAACATAAAACTTATATAAGGCACAAACTGAATAAATTAAAACTTTCACAACCAAATATTCAAGGATTCCAAGGTCACCAATCTCCAATTATACGTTCCAAAGCAACAAATCCCTGTAACAAGCATTTCTGTCAAATCTTCAGAGCTTGTCTTCATCTTGCAGAACATTGATCTGAGCTATTATTTGCCACTCGTTAAGACGGCAAATTCAGTCAAAAATCACTTCAAAAATGTGGCAGCAACAGTTCACAAATCTAGCTTAGGAATCAACTGAGTATCCAATATTTTTAAAATCTAAAGCCCAAAGCACATTAACAATAGCCCTTCCAAAAAATTCAAAGTTGAAAAGTACCTAAAATCTATAAGGGGAAGGTGTAGCTTACAGATTAAACTACAAATAAACTACATACCATACACCAAATCAATGGCTAAAGAGATGAACAAAACTAATCACTTATAAATTTTACTGGTAAATATTTTATTTAAATCAAATCTTTTTAAGTTTAATCGAAAATGTTTAAGATTTTTGCATGATACTAGTTCATTTGGAAGTTTGTTCCACATTTTTACGGAACGATAGAAAAAAGATTTGTGCCAACCAACATAGTTGAAATGGTATTTGCATGTATATTTTCTATTATTAACTCTGAGTGAGTAATTATATTCACAAGGTTTAAAGAAAGTTTGAGAATCAATAGTAGTTTCATTGTTAATCAGTTTAAAAAAAGTAATTAGATCAAATTCAAGTCTTCTGTACTCTAAAGTTTTTATATTAAGCTTTGTTAGTCTGTCTATGTAAGACGTATATGAAATGTTGCACCGATTAAAGATTAGTCTCGTAAATTTTCTTTGGATAGATTCTAGTTGGTTGATGTCTTTTATAGAATATGGAGACCATAAAGGTGTGTTGTATTCCATCTTAGGACGGATGTAAACTAGGTACAGTTTTTTAAGAATAACCAAATCCGTAGATATAAAGCTTTTTAGAACTTGAAAAGATAAAATTGATGCAGTACGGTAAATATAGTTAATATGATGGTTCCATTTTAAATTATCTGAAATAAAAATTCCAAGGTCTTTAAATACCTCAGTTTTAGGTAAGATTGCATTGTTTATTTTAAAATCAAACGTTGGAATAGCTGTACTTTTGCGAATATTCAAAACATGACATTTGCTTGGATTTAGGTTTAATCTCCTTTCTTTTAACCAATGGTAGATTTTATCTAAAGATTTTTGTAAAACTAAGCTAGATTGGCTAAATATTTTTGTGTCGTCTGCAAAAAGCTTAATGTTGCTATTAGAAACAACCTCTAAGGCTATATCATTTATATAAATTATAAATAACAGTGGACCTATAACCCCTCCTTGCGGAACTCCACTAAAAATTGGTAAGGATTCTGAGAACGTGTTACCGATAACTACTCTTTGTGTTCTTTCCTGAAGAAATTCTTTGAACCATTCAACTAGATTTCTATTAATTTTGTATTGAGATAAAGTTTTAATTAACTTAAAATGAGAGACAGAGTCAAACGCTTTCTGAATGTCTGTATATATTACATTGATAGATTTATTGGTAAAAAAAGATACTAACCATGAATGAAGGCAATCCAATAATTGAATACATGAAGTTCGTTTAGGAAGAAAACCAAATTGTTTCGGAGAAATAAGATTATTTAAGAAAAGATGATTAAGTATTTTTAATGAAATTATATGTTCAAAAGATCTGCAAAAGATACTGGTTAGTGAAATTGGTCTATAGTTTAGTGGATTATTTTTGTTTCCTTTTTTGAATATTGGTATAATATAAGATATTTTCCATTGCCTTGGTATAAAAGATGTAGCTAAAGAGCAATTAAAAATTAACGAGATTGGAAAAATGAGAGAGCTAATAGTTCGTTTTAAAAAATACAAAGGTATATTTTCTGCTGTTCTGAGTATTTTATCTTTTAAATGATTTACAGATTCAATTATTTCATTATCATTAATAAAAAAGTCCTGCATTTCAGGACAACTCTTATCAATAAGTATAAAATGTTCATCTTCATTATCTTTACTAAATACTTTTTGGAATGAATTGTTAAAATAAGAGGCTTTATCAAAGTCAGAAATTAATGGTAAGTTATTTTCATCAAGTAAAAGATAATATTAATAAAATATTCTCCAAATTCAGACAAAAATTGCATAATTTTTCGAGAAATTTAGAAAATTATTTAAATTCTAATGCCTTCATCTGGTATATATTAAAAAAATATCCATTATAAAACTGCAAAATTTTCTATTAATATATTGAACAACTACCCTACTTGACCAAGCAGTTTTTGTAAGCTTTTTAGTATTGATGATCTGTAGCAAGGACACTACCATTGTGAAATGGTGATATATACACTAGGGGTAGGGAGTACACCACATTTTTTTGGTCATGTTGTAAAATTTATATTTTTCTTTTTGATTTAGATGTGTTTTAGCATCATTAAGAAGAATTTGATATTAAAAAAAAAATTGCCAAAAAAAAAAATTCCGAACCCAAAAATTGATTTTGACCCCAAAAATTACTTATTTTCATTATTTTTGACTTAAATAGTAATAAAGTCACTTATACATGTCCTATACTTATAGTTTTTATCTTAAATTAAAGTTTACAGTTATAGGCAAACATTTAAATACATTTCAACTGTTTTTGTTACATTATGATGTCATAATCACACAAAATATGTAAATGTTTTCGATAAAATAGTACTTTTTAAAAATTTAATAAGCATAGCTCTATTTAAAATTTTTTATTCCAAAAGTAACAGTTACTTTAACATTTTAAACAAACTTCTTACTTACCTTTAAAGATTTAAATGATGTGGTACTGTTATGTATATTAGCGTGATGTTTGATGTCATAATTCATTTAGTCATAAGTGTTTAAAATACTCTTAGATAATTATTCAATTAGTATAACAACAAAATAAATAACCAAACATTAAAAAATTATAATGTATTATAGGCAAGATAATTTTTTATGGCATCATTAAGTTAATGATTGCAAATAATGATTATATTATTATAAAGAAATAAAGAATATTGCAAAATAAACGAACAATGAACTGTACCATTTAGTTATAATACTTGACTTTACTGGAAAATGACTGATACTTAAAAAAATAATTTAAAAAAACTGTCACATGATGATAAAATCTTATGGAATATTTAAAAAAAAAAGTTAGGTAGACATAATGCTGTTGAAGACACAAAAACTATCATTTAACTTTCTTTAAAAGACATCTGTTTTACTAAAAGTTCTATATGATTATGGTTTCTCAGTGAAAAAGTAATTGATCTTTCATTTGAAACATTCCATTCACCATCAATTTCACAGTCTAGTATAGATTCTGAATGCAAATTAAGCAAATCAGGTTTAGTTGGGCGTTTCCATTTTAAATTGCTTCCATCTTGAACTCTCATAAGGTGGTCCATCTTATAAGTTCCATCACCATTTCTACCTTCACATGTTGCAATGTACCATGTGTCTAACAACCCTTCTTTAATTAACGTGGCATAAAAATGCCCTACCTCAATGTCTGCATTTTTCTCCTTTTGCATATTGAAGGAAGAAGCCCCTACAACTAGTGCTGCATCAGCATTAGTTGGTAATGAACACAGAGATTGAGAGCACTCCTCATCTTCTGCAATAAGAGCACATAAATTTAGGAGTCTTTCTTCATGGGTATTACCATTTACTTTAAAAAGTTCTGTATTGCACAACACTTCAGACTTGTGTGACTCTCTAAAGTAAATTAACTCATTACGAACAATCACTTCATTTTGATCAGGATGAGAGTTTAAGATAGTATGCAACTCTTCAACGCTCACCACAGGCCCACCCCAGCTTTTACACAGTTTGAGACGCTTCTGCACATACTGATCCCTTTTCTTCCCCTTTTCAATTTTTTCTTTTATTTGCTTGAGCTTTAATTTTTTTGTTCAGCTACCCACTTTAGCTCCATCTCATTCAAAAATTTTACAACTTTATTAAACTTTTTTTCATTTTTAGTTTCAAAAGCATCAGAAATAAGTAGTGTACAATCATTTCTTATTCCTTTTGCTGTAAAGCGTTTGTTCCTAAATTTTGCCACTGCTGCACGCTTTCCAAATCCAGCAAGATGTCTTTCACATTCTAAGTTATTGATCGGGAGTCCTGCCAGTTCTTCATTAGTTAACAAATGGAGCTCAGTCGCACGTGATGGATTTGACAAATGAAAGTTTCCAAATCCATATTCTCTGCCTGTTTGGCGATCAAAAACTTGGGCGGCATGGAGACACATCTTGTTAAGAATTTTTAAACACAGATCAGAAGTTGGCTTTAACACCTTATTGTGTCGATAATGTACCACATAGGCATCCAGAGTGTTCATTTTTCCACTGCTAAGATCTTTATACAGCTCAGGAAATACTTGTAGAAGGTTTTCTTGAGAGCTAACCTCAACAAAGTGTAAAAAAGGAAGTGTTACCTTGTGAGTAAAGTAAGAAAGTGCCTCAAGTTTGGTAACAATAAATTCTGAGTCAAGCAGTAGTTTGAGCAAGTAATCAAATTTTTTTGAGTAAACTATAAAACACTTGAAGATCTTGTAGATATCTAATACTTTTCAAACCACTTAAACAATAAACTAAAAATTAAATAAATTTCTATCTAGTGTGTAATAAAACTATAAAAAATTTAATAACTATTAAACTTTTAAAATAATTAAATTAAAGCAGATAACATATAATTTAACTTTAACTTTTTATCTAAAACTCAAAATTAATATATTGATGATTTGTTGCACTAGCCAGTTTTACTGCACTGATAAGATAAAACTGATAAAAAGTTGCATCATTGATTTTAAACTTCATTTCTCATAACTGCAACAAGGTCTAAATATTCTCTTGAGTTCAACAATGAATGATGCAAGCATTAGTTCTTTACACTAATGTAAAATCACAACAGCAGAATAAATTAGCTCTTTTTAATAAAATGTATCCTTAAAGTCAAAATTTACATATTTTGTGTGATTATGACGTCATAATGTTACAAAAACAGTTAAAATGTCTTTAAATGTTTGCCTATAACTGTAAACTTTAATTTAAGATAAAAATTATAAGTATAGGACATGTATAAAGTAATTTTATTACTATTTAAGTCAAAAATCATGAAAATAAGTGATTTTTGGGGTCAAAATCAATTTTTGGGTTCGGAATTTTTTTTTTGGGATTTTTTTTTTTTTTAATATCAAATTCTTCTTAAAAATGCTAAAACACATCTAAATCAAAAAGAAAAAAAAGTCTAGCAAACATCACCCAAGTACTCCCTACCCCTATATACACAAAAGTTTATCTAGAATATTTTTAGAATCAAAGTGATTTTTTTTTAAGTAAATAATTGAGGCAGCAAAATTGGAAGTAAAAATAAATGAGTGCAAAAAGAAAAGGAATGAAGCCCACAAATTGTGGCTAGATTTAGAGAAAAGATTCTCTTCGACAAGTGTAGGGGTAGCATATGAGGTTTTAAGGCAAATGATGCAAATGGTTTTAAGGGCAAAAAAATGAAGTGGGATGCAGACCAGATGAATGAAACCATATTTTTATTAGATAAAGAGGTTGAAGTGCTAATAAAGAAATGGAGAAAATACATTTTAGTAGATAACAAACAGTGTTTGATTAAGTTCTTTATTCTTGTAAGGTTTAAATTGTAAAAGTTTGTTATTGTTTAATATTTTAGTTGTGAAAGCTCGTTAATTTAAGGTCTTAATTGTAAAAGTTCCTTATATGTTGTTTTGTTTATTTAGATACATTTGTCTTAGGAAATGTTAAAAAATTGTGTCTTTTTTCAGACAAGCTGTATTTGTAAGGTAATAATACAAGTATTTTGCCCTAACTTTGCAAATATATCAATCATAAATAGTTGATTCAAGTGATGTAATGGAAGTTTGATGATTGAATTCAGCAAAAACAAACTGTTGTTTTTACCTGTATTAAAATCAGATTGAAAGCTTTATATAGTTTCAAGTGTTAGATTTTGTATTTTAGAATAAATTTAAATTAAGAGTTTTATTTGGAAAAGTCAGGAAAATTTTAGTAAAAAGTCAGGAAAAGTCAAGATATTTTTCTCAGCTTGATCTGTGGCAACCCTGTTTGATAGGTTTTGAAGAATTAAAATCGATTTTTTTATATTGTATATGTGTTGACCATTTAGTTTTGATCTTGCAACATTCAATTCAGAAAGTTTTGGAAGTGATCTTCAGGACCCCCTATTCGTCAGGCCACCAATAGTTTCTTAACAGTTTTATATGTAAAGTAAAGAGTAATGAAAATTTGATTAAATGGAAGTTTTTATATTGTTAAAGTTTTAATAATTTGTAAAACTTTTTAAAAGTATAATTACAGTATCTATTCAGTAATTTTAACCATTTTTTCTTGAATTTACTTTTCTACTAAAAGGAACAAGAAACTTCAAATTTTAAAAATCTAAAAGAAAGTCAGATAACCTTGAAATAATTTAAAAATTAAATCAACAGCCACCTTGTATAGTATATTAAGGCTTTAAGGGTCAAGGAGTTGAAAAAAATGTTTACTCTTAAATAAAGTAAGCTTATAAGTATGAACTGTTTATAAAATATAAGCATTAAAGTAACTTTTGAGATATAGTCATTTATGAAAAAAGTTTCTAGTATAAGTGTTTTATTTTTTTGTTGTGTTTATCTTATTAGTTTAAAAAGTAAGCTATTTATCTTGTAAGTAAAAATATTTCTATTTTTAGCTAGGGATCATAGATTTTAAGCAAACATTCTACATATAGTTAAACAACTAATATGATTTGATAGACTAATAGTTTAAGGCAATAGGGATATACCACTTTTTTTTACAATTTGATCTTGTTTTGTAGAAATGTAACCAAGATATAAGTTTTTTTTAGAATCAGAGAGTACAAAAGATTTATTATGGGAGAAATAAAGTAAAATTGATCAAATAAAATCACTATTTTTTTCTTTAATTTTTTGTGAACATTACCTACTGCATAAAACTTTTGTTTTAAGAAACTTATTTAAAATTTTACTTTGTGTTTATTTGGCTCCTCTTATTAAAGCTATCACTGTAACTATACTTTTATGAATTCTGCTACAAACTGGTTTATACTTGGAAGTTCACTTGTTTATTTTAAAGTAATGTATAACATAGTTTTGGTGTGTTTTTTTTTATACAGAAGGTTATTTAATGGTAAGCTCTTTTTAATTATTCTATTCGGAACCATGCTGGATCATATCAAAAACAAGGCTTGATCTGGATCCAATCTATTGAAAAGAGTAGTAGGCTTTTTTTAAGGAAATTAAATTTGGTTAATTAAGAACAATCAAACTAAATTAGATTATATTTTATATATAAAGATCAGGTTGAATCCCTTTCTGTTTTTTGGATTTGGTAGATTGCTAATAAATTTTTAAAAATTGATTGTAGTGTCTATCCAATAAAGTTTTCCATTTTACTTAAAAACCTCTTTAAACATTCTGATAGGTGTTAGTTTTAAAAAATCTTCTAGCTAGTCGATGGCTAATGTTCACCTAAATTGCCCGTACCAATTTTTTGGTAACATGACAGTAGAACATTGTCATTGTTTCAACTTAGTGTTTTTAATCCCACTTAACTTTAGTGGATATTGTTTGAGTGAATACAGTTTTTGAAAGAGTATACTTCTTCTTTATTAAACTAATAGATTTTTTTTATTCACTTTCATGACATAAATTTAACAAAATAAATTATGTTCATACATATACAATGAAAGTTAATAATAATAGATTGTTGTGTTTGATAACAATAATATCAAAGGGGTGGATTCCATATAAAATTATTAAATATAAACTCAACAATTAAAAAAAACATTTAATAAACCAAACATTAAGACTTTGAAAAAGTGTTTTTGCTGAGTGTTTGAATAGGGTTATTTAATTATAATTCATTTAGTAATTAGCAATAGTATTGCTGACTAGTTTTTGATCACTCAGGGTAGTTTTTTTTTTTATCTTTAAAGATTGGAAATCCTGTAAACAAACTAGTTTAAAATAGATATTACATTTTGTAAAGATATTTGATTAAGTTAATCTTTTTTAAACAAAAACAGCACAACAATATTTAGATTTGTTGTGATATTTTTAATGTTGTTATACACTTAAATAATCTTATAATGTAGTTTTTAAAGCTTCAAAGCTTATGTTTATTGTTTTATTAAACTAGTCTATAGTTCAGTCTACACACTTTATTTTTATTTATCAAATAATTTAAGGTATAGTATTTTTCATTTAATTTTACTTATATTTATTCAAAGAGGTAAAAATTGAATTAAACTGGTATGAAAGCAAATATTTAAAACTATGTTTGTATATTAAACAATACTACTTAAAGTTTAATGGATCTTTTTTTTTTACTACCATGATATGTATGAAAGCTGGTATGTTTTTTCAATGCTTTTTGAATTAACTTTGCTTTTAGATGAAAATAGGTCACAATTTAAATAGAAAGCTGTAGATTCAAACTTGTTAAATGTAAATAATAAAAACTTAAAAAAAATTACCAGCTTTGAAATTAACCTAAGTCAATTAAGTCTAAAAGTACATTTTTAATAAAAAAATTTATTGTTAGTCTAATTGCTAAAATTATCCATACAATTTTGGGTTGTTTTATTACTAAATACTAAAGTATTCATGGTAAAGTAATTAAATTTTGCTAATCTTTAATTGTATGTAATTAGTACTTTAGTTATACAAATATCTATTTTGCTACTAAAAACTATTAAGGTATAGGTAGTTATTTAAAAAGTTTGTATAAATTATTTTTTTAAGTGTTTTAAAAACTATCTGCATAGTTAAAATATTTTACACAAACATGTGTGACAGTAAAAGTATTAAAGTACTTTTTTGTATAGTTTTTTGATTAGACATTTGAATTGTTACAAATTACAGCTTTATTAAAACTAAAAGCAATACTTTTCCGTTTTAGAATGGTTGGAAAGTAAGTTTATTGCACTTGTCTTTTTTTTATATTGGAACTACAGCATCAACTTGTTAATTAAATTTACAGAGACGTTGCTTTTTGTTCAATAAGCATTGATGAATTTATCCTCAAAGGAACTTTCTCACTCTACCCTAATGGTACAATTGTTTCAATTGAATTGACAAATGAAAAGTTTACAATAAAAAATGGTTCGACTTCTAAAAGCATACTGATGAAAGATGTCATAGGTAAGTTCAATTATAAGTAGCTTGAGAATTCAGGTTAATTTTTTTGTGCACTTTATAATTAGTATTATAAACTATTTTTATAATTATTAGTATAACAGGTTAAAATAGATATATATAATATCATTTTGTGTGTCTTGATAACCTGTTAGTAAGTACTACATTTACAGGATGTCGAATCACTGATGGAAATGTAACTACAAAAAATCAACGTTATATAACTTTATTTTCATACCCTGTTAAAAATAGTTTTTTCTCTAAAAATATCAGACACCGTCAAAGTAGGTTTGTTTTGTTTTGTAAATTGTTTTGAACTTTGTTATTGTATTACTTATTTAAAGTTTTTGCTATTCTATACATAGTCATACAAAGTTTTAATATACTTTTACATAATATTTTTGTTCAAGTTAGTTTTATTAGTTTTTGTTACATATAAAGTGTTATGATTTCCTTTTTGAACTAAAGTCATTATGACTACTTATTTTCAAATCAATTATGATTTTGTTAACAATGATCAAGTATTTTTAAATGAAACAAGTTATTTATCAAATATTGTGTAAATTTTTCAGTTTTTTAGTTTTAATAAAACTCTATTCTTTAAATATTTACTTTGTCATACTACAAGACTGTTTACACACATTTTTACAGAAAGAGCTGTTATTTTTTTCTAATTTTATTTCAATAGATTTCAATAGACTGCCTGTTTAAAGCAGAGCATTGAGTGAAGCTTATTAACAGTTATTTTTTTTAAGTTAAAAATTAACAAAATGAAAAAAAATTTAACTTAAAGTTTCAAAAAATATAAAAAAAGTTTTATGAACCACCACAAGCACAAAATTTACTACATTTCTGAAATTCAAAAATTATAACTTCATGCCACTAGCATCTACTGTATTTTTGTTTCAGATCATTTGGAATACATACGACTTCCAGTAATGCTGACCAAGTAGCCAAGTTGTGGAGCAACACAATCAACTTCATCATAAGAGGAAACGAAATATCCAAAGACGATGGTTAATTAAAGTTTAATTTTCAAAATAAGTATCAACTACTTCTTTAGGCTATTTTCTTAACTTTTTAAAACCTACTGATTTATCTTTATAAAAATTTTTGAATTTTAAATAAAGAAGTCTTTCACGAAGTTAAAATTTGTTTTAATGTTTTAAGCAGCGTAGTTGAGAAAATTAAACTGTTTTGTTTTCTTTTTGCTACGCTTTTAACTATGAGAATACAAGTTTATCTTAAAAAAAGTTTTTCAGCTAACAGTTCTTTTAAGCGAGTAAGATTTATTTTCAGTGTCTTCACAGCTCTAAACATTTTTCAACCTCTTAAAAGCTACACGTTTATTTTACTAAGAAAGTTTCTAAATAAAAATCGACTTCTAACAATAATTTATTTGTCTTCACTAGTGTCATCACTGGAGACGAAGGAGCCCACTGTTTCCAAGAGGAACTTTCTTGTGTACGTGAACCCGTTCAGCGGGAGTGGGAAGGCGTGGAAGATGTACAGGAAGCATCTGGTCAAGTTGCTGGCTGAAGCCGACATTGGCCACACCTGCATCAAGACAGGTACATCACTAGTTTCAATTATTATTCTATACTTTATAAACATCATGAAAATTTACTTTTAGAATGTTTGGTCCTTTTATTAATGTATAAACAAAATTTATAGTTAGTGTTTATAGCCACACATAAATTAAGACAGGTTACTTTTGTTGTGTGAAAAAATGCTATATTTAATGTCATAGATAATTCAAGATGCTATTTGTTTTTTTTTTTTTTATGTATAAAAAAGTCTAAAACGTGCTTTAAAACTGATAGCATATTAATTTTTTTTAATGAATTTTTAATCTAAGTTTTATAAATTTTGTATATGTGTAATTTCAAATATATTCAAGTATCATAAATAAAAATTACTTTTAATAATAATTTTTTGCATTTGAACAGTAGCCTATTAGTTTTCAAAGTTATAATTGTTTTTTATATGTTTTTATTGATATCATCAATAGTCTATAAGAAAAAAACTAGATACAATTCAGAAATGTATAAAAGCTATTTAAGGACTTTATCAGAAGCAGTGTTTTTTAGCTTTCAAAACAAACTTCAATAATTTATCATCATTGATTTTTAAAGCTAGCTAATTGCGAACACTTTTTGATTGGTTAGTTGATTTTTGATAGGATAATGTATTTTTTGAAGTATAACTTTTGTCTTTAGTCTTAAATGGCTCAGTTAAGTAACTAATAATAATTACAAAGTACGAAATAAGTAATGAAATAGTTATATTTTAATGATAATAATTGAATATAAAAAAATAACTACTCATTCTTTTTTATTGTGCAATTTAAACAGTTGTGTTCATAATTTGCAAACTAAATATCGTCAGAAACATTCCTTTAATACAAGGCGAAAATAGTATAAAACAACTTCTAACATCAAAAAAACTTGCAGAGTATCAAAACCATGCTCACAAGGATGTTATGGAAAGAGACTTGAGCAATTATGACGCAATTATTATCGTATCTGGTGATGGTCTAATTCATGAGGTATTAAATTTAAATTTAGATGTGAAAATTAGCTTTTATGAATATAGTCAATACTCCAGTTTTAATACAATCATATCAAGTTGCAATCAAAACAGTATTTAATTTATTAGTCATAATTATAATTATAAACACTATAAAACTTTTACGTGCTTGAAAAGTCATTTAAATACAAAGATTTTGTAATTAATTTAAATATTTACCGTTTTTTTTAACACCCACCTTTTTAAGTGTTTTATGTTTCATTTTATATATTTCAATAACTTTTACTCCTGGCTGTAAATTGCTGTAGCATTAAAATAAATTATAATTTAGATTAATTTTGACTGTAAATTTTAAAGTTAACTTTACTATTTACAAAAAAAAAAAAAATTGAAAAAGTTAGTCTATATTATTTGATAAACAATTTAGCACTTGATATTTATAAAAACTTTCAATTTACTTGGCTTTTAACTTTTTGAATTTTAAGTGTTTTTTGTTTATAGTCACAAGTTACTTAACCCATCGAAAAGTTTATTTTAAGTTTTAAAATAGTTTGGTTATTTATTTTTCAAATCTTTTTTTTTGGTAAACTATTCAAACAAAATATAAAAGTATCTTTCCACAAAAAACCTGCAAAAATAAGCACAGCTTGAAAAAACAAATAATATATTTTTAAATTTTTAGCTGTGACTTTGTTTTTTTTCAACAGTTTTTTGTACTATGACGTCACACAGGTAGTGAACGGGATCATGAAGAGGGGCGACAGGGAATCCGCCATCAGGATACCGATAGGGGTGTTGCCAGGGGGATCGGGAAATGCGCTGGCAGCCTCCATTGTTCACCAAGCGACCGGGTTGGTTACCATGGTTACCATTTTTTTATACCAAGGTAAATTATAAATGTAAATAAACTTATAAGAGATTACACCCTGTCAATTTCTTTTCTTTTTTCGGTTTTTATAAATACGCCATATTTTTTTAGAATTGTTTAAAATAAGTGAATTTATTACACTAATATAAAACTTATAAAAAACTAAAAAATAGCTAATTTTTTTCCTCTGTTGCCTAAAAAATTACCTTTCGAATTAAGTTTTTAAGCTTGAAATCTTTATTTTTAAATAATTGAGAAAAATAGTTTCAAAAATTAAAAAAGATAAAAGCTTAGTATCAATTACATGAGTCATTTTTGTTGTTATATGAAACTGTTAATATAGTTTTTACTATTAATATAATTTACGTATTTCTAAGAAAACAATTCTTTTGTTAAAATTATTGAACTAAAATTTTATAGAAAAGTATAACATAAGTTAAAATACTTGAAAATATTTTAGTCAACTGTGTCAATTAGTATTTTGCTTAACATAAAAACATTATGTTTTTTATTTTGACTAAGATACTTTTGTGTTTTCAAAACAAACAGTTGAAATTTTAATACATAAAGGCTCATCATTGTTTTGTATTACTTATTATACTTCCGGTATAATAGTATTTTTTAATATTCTTTTGAAAATATGTTTCTCCTACAAAAGTACTTTGAATTAGTACAGAATAAATTGTAACTTTATATTTATATACTAAAATCTAATACAGCTAAAGCTAATTACTGCTTCAAACTTTGTACAATTAATAATTTTGTTATATATTTTTTATAATTTAGGAAAATAAATTTAATCGTTTTCAACTTTAAAAAGCTATCGTTGTTGTTTTAGCTTAAAAAAGTATAAATTTGTTTTTCAAAGTGTTCAAGCTAAAACAGGCTTGTTTTTATAAAATGCTTTACTTCAGAACTATAATAAGTAAATATGTTTTAAACTTTTTTTTTAGCAATACAAAAGTACATATGTAATCTATGAAGACTTTTAATCAATCGATGTTTATGTTTAACAACAAATAAAATGTTTTTGTTTGTTTTGTTTTCATTCATCTGCAAATGCAATTATTTGTTTTTCGACAAAAAGTTGAATTTTATTTTGTTGATCAAATTGCATTTTTAATTTGTAGTTTACTTTTAATGCTTATATCAGACAAATTATATAAAAAAACTTTCTTTTTTTTAAACGAGTAGACATTATACATTCAATTAACATAAGTCAAAATAATAAATTTTGCTATCAATTTAAAACCAGTTTATTGCTCAATATAAAATCAATACTTTTAGTACATAATTTACTTGAACTTACTTGTTTTTTGATCAAGTTTTATCAGTAACTATAAATTTAGCTTATATTATGACAAAAAATTTAATAAATTCAAAGTACGACATTTTTACAGCAAAAATTGCAGTGTTATGTAAATTAGTTGTTTAAACTATAAAACAAAATTTTTACGCAAAAGTATTTTAATCAGTTTATTTATTTATTTTTGCTTAATATTTATTTCCTTTTCCCACCATAAACTAAACCGTAAAATATTTTAATTTGGGAAAGAATTTTGACAGTATTTATCTTTATTTATATCTGACAGGGCTTTTATTAGCATTGTTATACTCCCTTGAGCTACCACTAGTAAAAATTAATTTTTGCTCCAAAAGCTTAAGTAAAACAGATTTTATCAATTGGTTATAATTTAACTTTTAGGCTAGAATCTGTTTTTTGTTTACAGTTTAAGCCCTTTCTAACTTTATTTAACATTTTTTACAGTTTAAAATATTTTTTTTTATCGTTAATAAACTTTATCAATTTTACAAACGCTAACAACTTTCTTACAAAAATAATAAATTCAATGTAAATACTTTTATTTAAGTTAATTCTCCTACATGCTATAATTTTGTATTTTATAAAAGTTAGTGAACAAATTTGCTGTATAATTTGCTTAAAATTAAATAGAAATACTTCATTGTACTGTTTTTAATCTCATACACAAATAAACATACTTAAAATTTTTAATAATTATAAATAGTTTTAAGGTGCTTTCCAAACGCTGTTTATTAAATCACTAACATGGAATTTTTAGACTAACATATGTTAACACTTAAAGTGAGAAAATTAAAATTCAATGAAATTGATTTAGTTTTTAACATCAAGGATAATTTGTCTTACATTTAATTTTGATGAAATTGATCAAAGTTTTTTTGTATTCATTTTTAATTTGCATATAACTTCAAACTAATTTATTTAAAACCGCGTAAATTTTATGTATTTAATTGCTAAAAAGATTGTCTTTAAAAAAAATGTGATAAACTATTTCTATTATGTTGTATTTTTGTATTTAGTGAAAAATTCTAAATTGCCAAACTTACGTGGCTCACACAAATGTGTTAGACAACCTGTGTTGTGATTACTTTTAACAGAAAAATAATGAGAAGTTCTTATTTAAAAAGCTTAAAACAAATAATTAAACAATCTGAAGACCTGTAAGAAACTTAAAACATCTTTGTATATATTAAATTCTTTCAAGATATTTAAAGCAGACTCAGTTTCGGTCAAAGACCTCTTCAGTACTTATTTTAAAAATCTAGAAAAAATTTAATAAGTATAATTTCTCCTCTAAAAGTTGAGATCTTTTCATTTGTTTTCGAAAAATCAAAACATATGACATTTTTGTATATTTAATATTTTCATATAGTTGAGTGAAAATAAAGTTGTCGAAATCAACAGCAAAATAAAAACGAGCAACCACGAGCTGATGATGGACTGCCTCCACCTGATTGGACGGTTCAAATCGCGTGACCTGTCATTGGTCAGAATCACACAGGAACCGGATGTCAGCCAATCACAGAGCTGCTTGTACTCCTTCTTGAACGTCGGGTGGGGCTTCCTAGCTGACGTTGACATTGAGAGCGAAAGATACAGGTTTTTATAAGTTTTTATTTTTTAGTTAATTATTTTCTAATTACGGTTTTTATTTTTTATGTGCATAGGTTTTCTTTTCATACTTTTATAAGTTTAAATTTTTGTTTGTTCTATGTTATTAAATAGTTTTGATACTCTAATTTGTAATTAGTACTGTTATATTTATATATTTTTAGTTTATTTGTTCTTATTTAACTCTTTTAAAGTCCTTAGCCTGTTTTGTATACTTTATACATTTTTTTTATATAAGTTTAGTCATTCAAATATTTATTAATCATGTTTTAGTTAAAGTTTACTTATAATTGAACTTCACTTTGCACTGCTGAAAATATTTGTCTTAAAATTTTTAGTATTGTAATCAGTTTTAAATGTCGGCTAAGACTAAAAAAAACATGAAACTGTTTTGTACTTTTTAAGCTTGACAATGAATTTCATTAGAATAATAACAAAGTCTTGTTAATCTCGATTAAATCATTCATTTTATTTTAAATAACAAAACGTATTTTAGCATGTTGTTTAGCAAGAGTTTTCGAGCATAAAAAATATTCTTACTTAATTATTTTATAACCTCAGGTTTTTCGGAGGGTTTAGGTTCACAATAGGGTCGATAGTGCGGACAATCAACATGAGAAAATACAGGGGAAACATAAAATACATACCTTGCAAAAATTCAGCCTACAAGCCTCTCAATCAACACGTAAGTTATAAGTTGGTGATATCACATAAAAAAAATTAATAGAGAAATTATAAAAAATAACCATTTTATCGACACAATTTTTTCTTTACATTTTAGTAGCATTTACATTTTTATATAATTAACTTTTTTAATTTTTTTTTTCGAACAGAAATACTTGTTTTGTTCAAGTACTAAAGTAATCTATAATATTTTTGTTTTAGTTTTTAGTTACTTTTTTTTGCAAGTAGGTTTTCTTCAGTAACACAACTTTAATTATATGCTGACTTATAAATCTAGCAGGAGTTTATAAGCTTGTCCATTAGTTTTCATAAGTTTTATTCAAATCATTTGAAAAAAACTTCATTCTTTGTGGTTAGTTTTAATGACTCATTACAAAAACCAAACCAGCAGTTAATTATAAACTGCATTATTGAATGAAATTTTACAGTGAACTTTTTCAAAATAGACAGTTTTGTTATAAAGATTTAAAAAAATAACGTATAAAGTTTTAGAAAGTCAGATTATATGCATAAAATAAGCATGACCATTTGACTTGCAAATTTTTAATAAAAATAAAATGAATATTTTTATTGTACAGAATCTCACTCACATCACAAGAACGAATGAAAATGATGAACTAACTGCTTTTTCCTCTGCACAGTTAGTTTTATTATTTATTTAAAAATAATTGATAAACTTAATTTTTAAATTTTTATCTGAAAGTTGTGTATAGTTTTCTATGTTTTAAAAGTAGTTAAAGATTTATATATGCACTTCTTTAAGAGAAATTTATACAGAAGTAAGAAATTATGTACGTTTTAAGTATTTATAACAAAATTTAGATAAAAATCTTACTTCGTACTATATATAAATAGTACTTTTGTTAAAAAGTTTTAAATATTAAAGTTTAGTGTAGTTTAAAAACAAAAACATTTGATAAAGTTGAATAAAATAACTCTACCGGTAGTATTTTGTGAAATGAAAAAGTTTTGGAACTAATAATATAATTTAAGTGCTACATTTTTATGAAACAACTGTGTAGCACCTTTCTTATACTTTTCACAAGAGCTTAGCTTATTCTTATATATAAGTGACTATTTAGACAAGAGTTACAAAAGTAGGTTAAGGGAAGAAACCACAATGTTTACTTAAATCAGGATAAATAAAACTGTGTTTTTTTTTTTGTGAAAAGTTAAAGTAATAACAAAACTGTTGTACATATTTGTTTTTTCTTTTGTTTTTACCTTATTTGATTTCCAAGTAGCGATTTTGCTCTACTAAGTTAACAGTATTTTGAATTACAATTGTTTTTAAAAGTTATGCACACAACGTTTTTAAGTGTATAACAATAAAAAACTTCCAATTTTGTTTAATTGTATTTGTTGGTAAAATTGTCATCAAAAACGAGGAATAATAAAAAACAAAAACAAGAAGTATTGTATGAAACACTCGACCAACCAATTTGTTAAAATGTTTTTGCTCGCTAGTTAAAGGAATTGTAAACAATTTGGTCGTTTTACCTTGTTTTGCCTTTGTTAAATCGATAGGGTAAAATCTTTATTTTAATAAGTATAAACACAGAACTTTTCTAATAAATTTCTGTAATATTATACTGTTTAAAATATTTTTGTTTGCAAGTTGATGATTAATGTTAATAAATATATCATATTTGAGAGCTTTTAATTTTTGATAAGTATCATAAATTATTCTCTGTATAAGTCTGTAAAAGTTGAATAATAGAATAAAATTATTACCTTCAGTTCTTTTAATGAATATATTTTTTTTGTAAGCTTTGTTTTAGTTGTTAAACAAATATTAAACTTCATATTGCTGTTGCGATAAGTTTTAAAATATTTATACTTTTATATAAATAAATTTGTGCTATTTTTTACTTATAAACTTCATTGATTTGGGTAAAATTTTTCTATTTTTTCAAGTTTCTATCAATATCTTAAAGTTATTAAAGCTCTTTTTTTAGTAATAACAAAATCAAGCTAATTTTAGGAATAAAAACTATGGTAACACTGTGTTTTTAAGTAAAGTAAGATTTAAAAAGCTTAACAACTCTTTAACGAAATTTTTTAAAAAAATCAGTTATTCTTCTTAATTCATTTATACAAAGCAGAAAAATTATGAAGTTTAAGTATCGCAAGCAGAAAAATTATGATATCTAAAGAAATTCAAATTATCTTTCTTTGAACATACAAAAGATATCGATCAGCCGGAATCAGCTACGCGCGTAATGATCAAACAACTAGAACGCAAAGCCAGGCATGTAGTTGTAATTTCATGCAGCAGGAACGTACTCTTCGTAGTTGACATAATTCGAGTTTCTTAGATCTTTTTTTTTTACTCTATGGGCTTTTGCGCTTAGATCGACGTGGCTCTAGTATTTAACATTTAAGCGTAAAACAGCATAAGTTTAGTACCGCTAGACTTAATTTAGCTTCACTCATAACTTGCTTTAAAGACAAATTTACAGTTTGACCCCAATACTTATGCCAAGTTTTATTCTGCTACTTCAGTAAATATGAACCAATCCTATCACAGTAAATACTAATCAATTACATCACAGTCATTATAAACTAATCACATCACGGTAAATATAAACCAATCACATTACAGTAAATACAAACCAATCTCATCACAGTAAATACAAATCAACTACGTCACAGTAAACACGAACCAATTACGTCACAGTAAATACAAATCAACTACGTCACAGTAAACACGAACCAATTACGTCACAGTAAATACAAATCAACTACGTCACAGTAAACACGAACCAATTACGTCACAGTAAATACAAATCAACTACGTCACACTAAACACGAACCAATTACGTCACTGTAAATACAAACCAATCACATCACAGTAAGTACAAACCAATCACAGGCGGCCTAGGACGGACAGCAGGGCGGAACTGGTGAAGCATGAAGCGCGTGACCAAACGCTCGACGGTGATTGGCTGGAAGTGGAGGAGGACGTGGTGTTCGTGACGATGATATACTTGTCCCACATGGCGGGCGACATGCTCACCATGCCGCCGAGCAAGTTGGAGGAAAGCGTCGTTTACCTCTACTGCCTCAGATACGGAATCGTTTGTTTATTTGTTTTATGTACACATTTGATAAGTTTTCTGCTTTGTAAACTGAGCCCGCTAAATAGGATGTCATGAAAATGCGTTTCGAAAAGCGAAATTTGAAACAGTCGAACAATTGTTTTACTTTTCGGGTTACCAGCTTTTTAGGATTTAAACTAGTTTTTGATATAAGTTTTATATTTAAATGTTGTACTATTTGATATTCAAAAAATTTTTTATAAAGTAGAAAGACAACTAGTTTTCCATAGGAAGTCTTACAGCTAAAAACTTGTTTAAACTATTTCGCATGTACACTTAAAATATCAAATACGACTTGTTTTCATTCCATCAACACTTGTTCTTAAACACTTTTACCAACATTTTTCATTTTCTCCAGTCCAAGGCCAAGTTCCTGCGGTGCCTGCTGGCGTTCGAGGACGGCTCGCACGTGGAGGTGGGCGGCCAGTTCGTCACCGTCATCCCGTGCACCAGGGTCAGGCTCGCCCCCATCACCAGGCACGGCGAGGGGTGCATGACGGTGGACGGGGAGCTGGTGAGGCACGAACCCGTCGCCGTGGAAACGACGCAATTCAGAGCCAGGGTCATCGGTTGATGATAATCAGTGGTTTTGAATTCGGATTTTTTTAATTAAGTTTTAATTTTTACTTATTTTATAAGTGCTCGAGCACAGTAGTTTTGAATGAGTTTTCAACTAAATTTAATTTCTAATATTTTTTCTTTTGAAACTTTTTTTTAATATTTATAATTTATGTAACTTAATAGTTTTTATGCTTTTTTGCAGAGTAATTCTAATATATCTAGGAGTTAGAATTTTTTAATTTTTTAGTTTAGTATTAAATTTTTTTTTGATTGCAAAGCAGTTTTTAACTAGATTTACTTTCTTTACTGTATTTTATCTTTTTTCACTATTCAATTTTGTTACTAAGTAGTTTTTATGCTTCCGAGGTGACTATTTTACAGCTGTAATTTTTTTTTAATTATTTAATTAATTTTAATTTAAAATACTACTGTTATTTAATTATTTGAAGCACCTCAAAAAGCTTACATGGTTTTAATATTATTTTGAAAATCTGTAGAAAACAAATTAAATTAATACATATATATCACCATAATCTTAATTAGGCCAAATGTTGAAGTTGTTCAAAGTGTAAGTGCTTTTCTAACTTTAATCATTTCCAATTCAAAAGTCATTCATCATGTATTTTCTTTTTATATGCAATTTTCAAAGTGAGTTTTTCCTCATATAATTTTTCTTATTTTTTTAATACGAGATAACTTATCTCTTTAATTTCTTAGTTTATAAAACTTTTTTACCCATTTTACATACCAAAAGGTACAATTTTTTGATGTTTTCTATGTAGTAAATTAGTCATGTTTTACATAATTTAATTGTATATTTAACTAAAAATTATGTTTTCTAGTTAATTGATACCATAATTTTTAATTTTTTTTTCTCATAGCTTAATAGTTACTTGTAAACTTTTGATTAAAATTTGACAACGCTGAGAAGTTTCATTTTATCAAAGAATTTTTTTTTTTAATTCTTTTTATTCTTAAACGTTTTAGCTTACCCTTTGTTAACAAATTTATATAACAATTAAGTTTATTGCTAGATTAAAATAAAACTATTAACGTGATATTAAATATTAAAATAATTAGTTTAATTTATACTATTAGACTATATTTCTAAAAAATGACCCACTTTAATTAAAATTTTCAACCTTAGGTGTGTATTGCTATTGATAGCTTAAATTGTTAATGTATCGTTTTAATTAGTTATTATGGGCAAATAAAAAAATAAATTTAGCTCTATGTTTGGTTTAAAGTTAAAAACAAGTGTGAAAAATAGACGACTTACTTTTATGTATTTGGGGCTGTTAGTGAGGTTGTTTTAAAGTAAAATCTTGTTTATAACTGATTAAATACTCGTATAAAAGTTTTAATAAATAGTATTAATTTATTCATTAGATAGTTTTATTAAGGTTTATGTAAGTTTACAGTTTTATTTAACCTATTTTCTTATAGTTTTTGTGGTTAATATAAAGCTTATTTCTTTTAATTTACTTATATCACAATTAAATTGTTTTTATAATTTAGTAGTTTTAATGCATTTTGATTTATTTAGTTCCTTTTTTAAAACTTTTCCTTTGTTATTAAATGTTGTAAAACAAAGGCTTGATAACAAGATTTAACCTAGCTTTTAACTACAGTTTTACTTTGAGCAACTAAATTCTTACCCATAAATGCAAACTTAACAGGAAGAGCGAACTCATGTTTTAGGCATGTTTTAGATATACAACTTTTATAAAACAAAAAGTAAAATATTTTTAGAATTTATATCCTCACATATCAAAACTATTTTAATAACAATATATACGATTTGTTTTACAAAGAATTAGTTTTTTTTTTCTTTTTGTAATGATTGTTTTAGACTTACAACATTTATTAAGTAAGGCTATAGGCAATTAACTTTGTGAAAAATACTAGTTTAAAAAGTATACAAGTTAGTTTCTGAGTAAGATAAGTTAGAGTAGGGTTACCACAATTCTAGAAGGAGTTCTGAACACTAAATAAATACTTAAGTTAAAATATTTTGCTTAAGTATACTTTGGTTATTTGCTAATAACCATTATTACAAAAAGATTAAAAGTAACATGAAAATGGTTATCATAAGTTTAGTTTTTATGTGCAGCAGTTTTATCTTGACAGTGCTAGAAACTTGCAAAAAAAAATCATTGAAGTAGAACTATATATTGTTTATTGAACGGCAAAAAAATACGCTCAAAAGGTTTGGTCCAAGGATCTGGTGTACAAAAAACCTTTCGGTTATCGATTCATACACCAGAACAGTTTAACGTCATGCCCAGAACTAATTTATTTTCAACAAAACGTCACATACAATCAAAGAATTTAGTACAAATAAAACTAACAAGGCGTTACAATACAAAAATGTTTCTCTTCTGACATGACTGAGTATTTACACCTAGCAGAGATGCTCTTTAGTTTCTTAGTTTTGTTAGCAGACTTTGACAAAAACTGACAGCTATCATCTTTAGATAAACTTCCATTAATGCCATCATCACTTAGACTGCTAATTCAATTTCAGAAGAAGACAACTCTGACGTCATACAACTGAGAACGCCACGCAGAAACTTTATACGAAAGGAGTGATTAGTTTTCTGTCGTCATATTGAAATTTGTCGTCATTTTCATTCACATAAACAAAGCAGGCGTACAATAATCGTTTTTTTTGCGTAAAATGTTGTGACGGCACAATAATACCATCCAAGTTAATGAGAATTGGACTTGACAGTAGTAATACCTTGAATTTCTGGTTTCAGTTCCTATATTAAGAGGCTCGTGTATTTTTGTTTCTTAGTTTGAATTTTAAGCGTAAAACAGAACCAACCGATTTCCAGTTTATTAACTTACAATAATTAAGCTTCAATTACACGTAAATTTTTAAATTACCTAAAAGTATAAGTTAAAATTTAAACCACATTTTATGTGTGTTAACTGACTTTTATAGAAAGCTAAAATATCGTCGATTTACAGTTGTAATTACATATATGGTTTGTATTAACGAGTCTTTCATATTGTAATTTTTTAACTATTAATTAAATATGAATAAGTGTTTATTTCAGCACTCTGAAAATAAAATAAATAGATATAATTTTTAAACTTTAAATTTTTCTCATTTTGAAAAAAAAAACTACCTAGCTTTATTCTAATAATTATTTATATAATTGGTTTCAGATTATTTCAACTTGACTAAAACAGATTATATAGCAATTTAATCACATTAAAATGACTACATATGTAAACGTAATTTGGTACAATTTAGTATATAATTATATTATATACCACCAACTCGAAAACTAGATCAGCTACAATCTTGTAAATATTATCGCTTAAGTTGCTTTTTATAAACTTTTAATTGATTACAAACGTAAGTAAAATGCCTTTTTTAATAAATATTTGTTTGTTCAAGTAAGACTACAAACCACTAAAAATACTAAATAAAATAATTCAAAACAAAAGCGTTAAAACAACCTTAGTTTTATTTATTTAAAAATTAAATAGTTATTACACACTAATAGTTTTTATTCTTTTGAGAAAAAGAAACATACCGATAATAAATTGTTACAATTATACAAAAAACTTCTTATTACATTGTTAAAGTACTAAATAAATTGTCAAAATAAATGTCTAAGTAGTCAAATTCCTAGTTTTAAGAAACGTTTTTATAGTGTATTCGATAAAAATGTTTGTTATTGGAACTTAAAACTACAAGCTGTGAAGTATTTGACAGCTGTTCAAGAAAGTTTACCAAAATAGAGTCCGGTTAGAAAAGGCATGAAATGAAAAATTGGTATTTCGACGCTTTTTGTGTTGACAATAGCCTTGTTGTTTTTCACAACTCCTACATACAGAAATCATATTATTTACATGTACAACTTCCTTGAAGAAAAATGGTCGAATGTTAAATGTGATTTCACCGAGAACTTGCTTGCTTCAAGCTATCTAAAGTAACATTTTTAATTGTACTCAACTGACGAGCTAACTTTTAGTTGATGTCAGGTACGATTACTAAAAATTCTTGTATAAGTTTATGGACAGTCTTTAGTGCCGTTTTGAGATTTAATTCATTTTTGTTTTTTTGTTAAAACATGTTTGCGTTAACAAGTTGTATGACACATATATTACTATAGTATCATTTTATAAAATTCTAAGTACTTTAAAAAAAATTTAAATTTGTTTAAGTTTAAAATTGATTTAGCTGACCTGATAGCGATGTGTTGGATCCTTTTTTAAACTGATATACGGATCTAATTTTCAAACTAGAATTCGTATGTGTTTGTAGTAAATTTTTATTATTAATTTACTTAATGAATTCAACTCTCATTCGCTTATTACAGAAGTTTGGCATTCGAAAGTTGCAAAATAAAAATAAAAAGTCTTCTTGTGTCACAATTGATTTTTTATTATTTTATTTAACAATAACATGACCAATTTATAATAACATAAATATCAATAACATTATAACGTTCACAATGTAACTTATTGTTGTGTGTTTTATGAAATTTTCAAGTTTTTTTATAAGTATTAAGTAAACAAGAAAAAATTAATTGCGATAACGTTTTACTAGTAGAGGTTGAAATTGTTTAAACAAAAAATGTTTCAAACAAAGTGTTTAACAAAAAAAATATTTTAGTACTTTTTCTAAACTTCCAACTTACAGAACAAAAAAGTAAAATTAATTTGTTTATTTTTATTTGGTATGTTTTAAAATATATTTAAGCAATTTAAAAAAGAAATAAATAGTTTGCTGTTAAAAAGTTTAGAAGTATATTTTTTATCTTCTTTGCTAATTATTAGATAAATTAGTTTACCTGCTATTTTCTTATACTCACAAAATATATATAAACTAAATTACAATGTTAACTTTTCAAAAATAAGTAAAACATGACGTTCAAAATAATTGAAAAGCGAGCTATGACTAATGCTTTTTTAAACAAAAGCTCATTTAAAAAATACAGCTATTGTTAAAGTACTTTGTGAAAAGTTTGAAGAATGTTTCGTTAATAAAAAAACAAAAACGAGTGTTTAAAAGCATTTATTTGGTTATTTAAAATATTTTGTATTACTTGTGAATTTTATTGTTGTTTTAAAAGTACAGAGAAAATTATTTTTTCCAAAAAAAATAAAAACTAATTAATTTAGGAATCTACCAATTTTTTTATCTTTAAAATAAACGTAACATATTTTTTTTAGTCAGAATAAAATATCATTTTATAAAATTTTAAGGATAAAATTGTTGAAATCTTTACTTTTTAAAGCTGGTAGATATTTTACAACTAAAATTAAATATTTTGTAAATATTCTTGGCTTGGTTTGTAATGGAAAATTCTTTGAAAAAAGAAGTAATTGTTACACATAAAGAACTAAGAAAAGTAGTGCTTGGATTATTTCCACATCTTTTGAATTCTAAACACTTTGATAAAAACAGCATTTTCAGCAAAACCTTGACTTCTTTTATGGAAAAGGGTTTTTCTCAAGAAAGCCTTGATAAAGACAAAGAAGCATTTAGTAAACTGGTTGCTGATTTTCTTACACAATTAAATGACAACGTCGACAACCTTGAGGAGCCGGCTTGGTTTGAGTTGGGCAAAATAACAGACTGCAAAATAGTTCAAAGCATGAAGGAAGAGCTCAAAAACGAAAGCGTGAGCTTCAGTGCTCGGAGAATATCGAGCAGTGACAAGTACAAGTTCATTTCAAACGTTTTCACAAGCATAAGTCATTTTCATATCAGGTTATCTCACGATGAAGAGACTTTCAGGTGGTTTTGCGCAATGCTCGCTACATTGACAAGTATTATGTTGTTTTCAATGAGTAGTTTTTATATAGATGCAATAAAAATACGTGCGATCTGTTTGAAAACTAATACTAAACGGCTTTATATTTTTATTACCAGTTATATAAAGTTTTTTAGATAAGTTTCTAAACAGCCAATCAGATTAAACAAAAACTACAATTTTACAGGTATGACTTGATTGAGCTCTGAGCAGTTTCAAGACTGCAAGTCGATAAGCTCGCAGTAAGCATCGACTGTTTGGAACTTGTCCTAATTGACATGATTGGGTTTGTTCTGCCGAAAATCACCAGCACGCTGTACATTCAGTTCGAAGATTACCGCGATAAAAAGTCTGTCGTAAAGTTTTGTCGAGCTTTAGAAGAGAAGCTGTTAAGTTTTGATCGTACAAAACTGCAGACTGACGAGATGGTTTATATTTATGTAGTTCATCAACGAAAAAATGAATTTGATAGTTTGTCAAAAACCATTTTCGAGGCAAGGATTACGCGAGAAAATATCCCGTATGTGAAAAATAGAACAGCTTCCATTTTCGAGAGAGCAGTGAAATCATGCAGCTTTTTATAAATATTTAGTTCAATACCAATTTACGATGTAAATGACTTAAAAAAAACAGTTTTTTGAAGTTAATACAGTGTTAAAAATAACCATCATTATGTAGCTTGTTGTCAAACTAAACAGTTTACATAAGTAAGTAAAATATTTTCAGCGTTAGTTTTAAAGTAGTGCATCATAAAATCACCAGCATTGACGTAGTTGTTTTTTTTTGTATAAAAAGTTAAACTTATAAACGGTAGTGGTTTTCTGCATTTTTTTATAGTAAATAAACAAAAACGTTATATTATTTTTATGCTTTAATACTTTTATGTACTTCATGAAATTTGATTTAGTTTTAATTTTATAAGAGGAAACTCATGTATGCAAAAAAATGAAGGTTTGTTGAGATGAAATTTGTTTATCAATATTATTGAAAGGATTTTACTAATAATCAAAAATTTTTTTTTTTTTTAAAGTGCTTTCAATAACTACTTTAGTAAAAATTAATTTCACTTGTATATAGTACATTTTTCTAAATTTGTAAGTTATTTACCACAACAGTAAAGTTGACGTATGTATGTTTTGATTAAAATGACAGCTTTTAACACTATTTAAGAAAACTAATTGTTTGGCTGCTTAAAATAATTTACATAAGATTTCATTTTTTGTTTTTGTTTAATAACCAGAAAAGTAGTTAAATTATTAAAAAATTAAACTAAAATTTCAAGACGTTACTTATGATTGAGGCAAAATTATATATTTAATAAAATCTAACAAATTACACTCAGTTTTGTTTAAAAAATCGGAAGTTTTACCTAAACACAAACTCTGTAAACTAAAAAAAATTAAATAAAAAATATTCTAAGCCTACTAAACTTTTTGTGCTAAATATAATAATTTCTATACACGCTATGCACAAATGCACACTGTGAAGACCACTTCTACAAGTGACTTTAGAAAATTATTATATGAACCTTGAAATTTGCAAGTCTGATAAACTAACCCTAGGCATAGTAGACAGTAGGTAAAACGAACGTTTACGTGTCTACACTTGCAACAAGTTCTTTAAAAAGTATCAAGCACTAATTTGTCAACTTTTGTCAACTTTTTTTTTAAACTTTTATGGACTTTCAAGTATTCAGACTTATTATTATGATTAATATTCAAAAATTTTAATGAGAAAGAGGCCAAATCATTACTCGAGTATTAAACTAAATAAAAATAAATAAACGTCCGTTTAGTATTTAGAATTCTTAATTTTTTGAATTTTGGTAACTTTACCCTTAACTTGGTAAATTTATTAGGAATGTTTTAAATTACTTTATGAAATATTTCACGTATCAACTTTGTTTTATTGTATTAGATTTTGTGCATTTTGTACACAGTAATCGTCAAAGATTATTACTACCCGGTTTTAATTTAGTTTACTTTCTACTGGTTTTAAAAAGATATATAGATCTTGTTATATGTTATGATTTTTATAATTTTGTATTCCAATTTATAATTTTTATGACAAAATAATGTTTCATAGTTATATTGAAAATTATTACATGTATAAGTTTTCTTTATAAACTCTTTTTTTCATATGTAAATACTAGGTATTTTTTATTAAAACTTTTATAAGACTTTTATAAACTTAAAAAAAAATTAAGCTCAAACCAACGCAGGCTAGTTTGAACATTTAAAGTTTCAAAGTCATGAAAATTTGTTTACACCTGTATAAAAAATTGCAGCCATTTGTAAAACGTAATTTTTATTGTTACACTTCAGTGTTTTAACTTTTCAAAAACACACTAACTACTTTTTCGGGTGCAGAAAAGGGTTTAGTTGAAAGAAAGCTTCTTTGGCGTCCCTCCTCGTCTTAATTATATCAAAGAGATTCTCATTCACTTGCACATTAATATCTCCGGGAAGCTTTCCGATCACGAACTTCTCCATGATCTCGAATTCCAAGTCGTACAGCGCGTTTTGGCACGAGCGGGCGCTTTTCGCGTTCGCGCGTCTGTCCGCATCCGTCAACTCTCCGCCGATGGAAGACGCCAGCTTTCCTATCTCTTTCGCCTCCTTTCGCATTTGTGCGAGCACTTCCAGTTGGAATTTGAAAGATATAACATCCTTGTTACCTTTTATAAAGTTCAGCTTTTTCAAGCCTTCCTCGGCCTTTTTTTTTATGCCTGCGTCGTCCAACCCAACCAAGTTTTTCAAAAGCTCCTCCATCTGCTTGAAATATTCCTGAAACTTTTCGTCGTCACACTTCTCCCTCCCTGACACATCACCGTACTTTCTCACGGCGCGGAACTTCCTCAAGATTTCATCTCCGTTTTCATCTCCGTTTTTGCCCTTAAAACAGCTTCTTTTCTTCCAGTTTGCGAAGAAGTGCTCGGCCAAGGAGAAGTACTCCTCGTCGCACTTTTCCTCGTTCCTCTTGCACCCCGCTCCCGCCAAGTTGAACTTGCCCCTTTCTTCGTCCCGCCACTGAAACGGCGCGGTCTTTCGGAATATCTGCTTCGCCAGCTCCGCCCTGTCAGCGCGAAGGAACTCTTCTGCGAAAAAGTCGATGCACTTTCTTATGTTCGGGTAAGTTTTATCGTCTTTTACTGTGTACGCTGTTCCTTCTTGGTACTTTTCGACTTGCTTGCGATCGTCTTCCCTGATATCGATGTCTAGTTTGAGAAATTTTTCGTGGAACTTCTCGATTCCTCTGTCGAAGAGCTTCCTCATCAGGTCGAGACAAACGTTCACTCCGGCGTTAACCTTCATCCAGTTCTGGGAATGTTCGTTGTCCAAATACAATATTTCGGCCGGGTTGACTTTGTGAAAATTCGATAAGATTTGCTTGTGAACTTGTCGCATGCTTGCTTCTATCGCCAGTTCTTTTTTAAAATCTTTGTCATCTTCATTCAGCTCGTTTTCTTCCTTTTTGTTTTGAACATCGGGAGTTTCGTTGTTTTGTTGATTCGTTTCTAACTTGTTATTATCTTTTTTTACTTCTCCGTCTTTGCTATAAACTACACCTGTATTATTAATTTCTTCTTTTTCGTTTTTAATAACGTTAGCTTTATTAATTGGTTGTTTCGTTTCTGACTTTTTTCTATTATTTTTTGACACATCTTTTGTTTTACTTTCTTCATTTTTATTTATAACAACGCTAATCTTGTTCTTTTTTGGTTTTGTTTCTGGCTTATTATTGTTTTTGTCCATATTTGTTACAAATCACGCTCTTATACAAAGACTATCGAATACTTAAAAATGTAACATATATCTGTAACTTGCTTTTTTTTAAATAATGCACTTTTATTCGTTCGTTAAGTTACTGAAGTTAGCATACGTCATAAAGCATTATAATAAAAGATTTATTTCTAACTTTAAAACTGTAACATTACTATAAAGCACTTAAATAATAACAATTAAAATGGGATGAAGATCCTCTTTTGATTTTAAAGACCGGACAGGATTGAGTTTTAGATAAACAAAAACATAATGTTTGCTTTAATTTTCATTTTATATGTTCAAAACATCATTATACATTTATAATGAAAAAATTGTTAGTATAAACAGCTATCTTACAAACTTCTTTAATTTGCCAGCAGTTTAAAGTTTTGTTGTTAAAAATAGTAGCTGAACTTTTAAGAATTACCTAATGTAAACCAGTTTTGAGCTGAGGCAAAAAATAAAGATTAATTACCAGCAATTATCAGTCTTAAAAGTAGGAACAAACCTTATTTACAGTAAAAAACAAATTTATTACTGAGAAAAATCTGTAGTTACAATAGTCTGATGTTATGCGCATCTTATCGAGGGATAGTTAAAACGACGGATTGCCTTGAAAATTTTTAATTTACAGATTTAGGTCGTCATTAGTTAGTGTACGAATTTTCATCTCCATACATGCAGTAACTTCGTCACACGAACTTCATTCTGCTTAAAACACCAATTTCGGTGTGACGTCATAATTACTCAACGGATCGCCTTAAAAAAAATTAATGTATAGATTTAGGTCGTCATTAGTAAGTGTACGAATTTTCATCTCCATACTACGTGTGACTTCGTCACACGAACTTTATGGTCAACTATCCTTTGATAAGAGATCCATGTCTGATGTTTCGCAAAACCTCAAAACTTTTGCTTCATTTATAAAACTAAGAGGATAAAACTAGTTCAAAACATATAATTTAAGAGTATTCAGTAGAAATTAAAAAAAAATTAAAGAAGTTGTAATTAGAGATAACAGTACCTTACTCAATTAGAGACGCTCTGTAAACTAGAAAATAAGACTATTTGTTGTTTTATTTTAGCTATAGTGTGTACGATTGCAATCGATACTGATTTTCAACTTGGTAAATCTCCTAGATTAAGATTATTAACTAAATAAGATAAAGTTTTAACCATTGTACAAAAAATATCGGTGTCAAGCTTTAATTAAAAACAAAGTTTAATTAAAACAAATATGTACAGACGAAATACTTGAACAAAGTCAGCGTATAACTGCTGCAGCTTATTATACAGTGAAAATAAGTCGATAGAAAACATATGTCACGAAACTTTTTTTTAATAAAAAATATTTTTTCACTAATTGAACAGGACAATGTAATTGTAAGTTCCTTTATTCACAAATATAAATTAGAATAAATTGCAATAAGCAATAGTTAAAAAACTCAAGCGAAAAAGTTTGTTATGTTTTATTTACAAAGCATAACAGTTTTTTGTTTTTACGAGTAACAACAACTGATTTTGTTGTCAAAAAGGTTAAATTGAGTAAAACATGTTTTGAGAACTTTTGTCACTTCAATTAAGAATGACTTGCTACAAAATAAACTTTAAGCACCGTCAAAACTTATAGAGAAGCATAAAAAACAAGACTTTTATAACCCTTTGAAATTTTTTTTATCCAAAAGTTTGGTTGTAATTAAATATAGAAAAGTATTATCAGCATCAAAGCATGATACTAGAGCCCAATGTTATCAAAAACAGAAATATGTTCTCTGTAAACGTATTGAATGTGTTAATATTCTTCATTCTTCCGAATAGCAAATATTATCATATAGTTTTCAACATCTGGCAAAAGTCCAATTTGATTTTAAAAGATAAATTCACGAACAACAAATGTCTTCTTTTAGTTAAATAAAATAAAAACTTAGAACAGCTAAACTAAAACCGCAATAAATAGTACATACAAGTTTTAATTTTAAGCATTTAGTCAAAAACTAGTTTTTAAAAAGGTTTTTTCTTTAAACAACAAAAGTATTAAAAAGTTTTATACAGCAGACCAATATATGTTTCTTTTTTACAAAAGCTTACGTCTATTTTTAAATGTAAACTTTTTTAATGCATTTTTACTTTCAAATAAATCTCGTTGCGTTGTATACTTTTGTTTCAGTAAGTAGCAAAATTTTCTTGTAAAAAAGTTTTTGTTGTTAAAACACAGCCTTTATTACTATTGAATAACATATTTTTGCTTGAAAAACTACTGTAGAAGACTGGAAGCATTCTTTTTAAACAAGGTAATAGAAATTGTTAATCAAATAGTCTTTAGAATGTTTGCTTTGTGCCAAATCTTTGCAACTTAATTCAAGCACCTAAATCAAATTATATTATTATGAAAATTTAACATGTTATGAAAAACGTAATAATTGATATTACTATAGTATAGTTTATTGAACGACGAATAAAGCATCTAAATATTTGGTCATAGGACCTGGTGCACTTATCGAGATGCACACCACGGATACCTTTTCATGTCTTGTCCAGGACAAAATTATTATCATTACGAAATGATACTCAACACAACTTAAAACAGCGATTACAAACCTAATGAATTTGAGTTCTAAAGCAAAAACAAAGTTGTACTCAACATTAGTTTTGTTTTTTAAATTTATGAAAGTTTTTATACCCACAAATTTATTAAAATTACATTTCAATATCAAAATGTAACTTTGATTTACAAATTAAAAACTTTTTTGTATTTTTATTCTAATTTAAGAAATACTTGAAGTTTTTAATTACAATTATTTTCACAACTTTAATCCGTCAATTTTAAAATTTATCCTTAACTCTTACCTTTTATTAATATCAAACCACTTTTTTTTGTAAATAATTCTATGAAAGCTAATGAATATGTTTAATTTTAATTAAATATAATTTATTATTTTTTGGTAAATATTAAACCTATCAAAATCTTTTTTGAAAGCTTGATAATAGCTTTAATATGATCAAGGTAATTTATTAAGTTATAGTTTTTTGTTAGTGTTTTTGAGGTTATTTAACTATGTAAGAAAACTTTGTGCTTAAACTATTAAATAATAAAAATGTCTTATAACTATAACATTTACATTAACTGATACTCAAAAAGCTATTAAAATTATAGAATTTTGTACGTTTTAAAGTTAAAATAGGACTTTTTATGATTATATTACTAATGTTGTTATTGTATTTTATTGTTAACGTAGGACTCAGACATCAAAAACTTAGTCACTTAAACAGAAAACACATGGACAGAAAAATTAACACAAACATTTAACAACACATAGACCATTAACTTTATAATTTAATATCTTATATAAGGACATTGTTAGTTTATTTGAACTTTTTTTTTTGTTGAGTCGATCCATTTTTCATTTTATTCTACTTTTATTTCCTGTTTAGTTATAGTTGATTTGTCGTTTAGATTAGTTAATGGCAAGGTAGTATATTAATTATTGTTTTTAATAGTACGAAATTTTCATTAAAATTCATTAAAAAATTTTAACTATTTGACCAAATTAACTACACCTGAAAATATCATAAACATAGACATTCACTTAGTATAAAAACATATACTTAAGCTTTTATTTAGTTTTACAATGAAAATGACCAACAAAACTCATTAAGAGTGAGTTTTAAAATAAAAAGTCCAATTTAGTAAAAAATTTCAAAACAAGCTTAAAAACGTAAATTTTCAAAACAAAACGGATTTGCTTTTGTTTGAAAATACCTGGATTAATTTTTAAGTACTTAGCCAAACAATGCACTAGTAAAAGATAAGTGTTTGTATGTGACATTTAAACTTATAAAGTGTTTTGAAACCATTACCAAAAATTAACTATTATACAGCTTTTTGTTTTACAACTAAGTTTGTTGTGGTATGAGTTAAGAAATGTGATGTATGTTTATATAATAAAGGAAAATAAGTTTATGCAATTAATTTGCTTAATATGTGTTACTTGAACATTTTTTTTTGTAAATAAAAAAAACAATTCATAAAGATGCTCTATGTATTTTAAAAAGCACACTATTAACTCTCTGAGTTGAATTGCAAGATAAAAACCCAGTAGTTGACACATATGCAAAAAAAGTTTTAAAGCACATTTTTATGTTAATAGTTAATGTATAACATTATAATACTTTTTCTTTCAAAGAAAGTTCTGGTTGAAAATCAGAAACTTGTTTTTGGCAAAGTTAGTACACCTATAATTATAAAAAGTGATATGTGAACTGATAAAGACCTTTATAAATCTACTTTTAGGTTTGAAGTAGATCTATAAAGTAACTATGATGAAGCACCAAAAAATTAAAAAAAGAAAAAACTCCACAGACTTAACATTTTATAAATAGATTAATTAAAAACAAAATAAATTGATTAACGTCTTCAATAGTACATATACAGTTTTTTATAATTATCTTTCCATTAACTTTGCCAAAGAAAGGTTCTTAGCTAATAATGAGTTTGTGAGATCTTATTTATAGTATTTTATAGTATGGATCTACATAAAATTAGGAGAAAAAAATAGTCTATAATAATAATATATAGAAGCTTTCCATATGTGTCTTAATTTGCAAAAAAATAGACTGAACTCTAACTTTTCTAGTCATCAATGACATAAGGGAGTCCAACAGTTTTTTAACAAAAGCTAACCTTGCCACTTTTATTATATAAATGTATACCCATTTTGATACAACAAAAAAGTTATTCAATTTTTACAATAAAAAACAAGTGTTGTAAACAGTTTTAAAGTATAATTATAAGAAGTAAAAAATATATTTTATGATCATTTTCTAATGACTTTGAAACGTTTTCTATATATATTTTTTTTCTTCACTTTTAAATAAATATACTTCTAGCATTTAAAATTTTCTTTGCAGTATTACCAGCATCTCTAAGAAAGCAGATTTATGAAAATAATTAAAACTTAAACTTGAAATGAAAATTTTTATAAAAAGTTTAGTTAGATATTACAAACTCTGTTTCCCACATGTTGTTTATTATTTATCAAGTATTAGACTAAAAAAGTTTGAAAATAATTTCTTAAAAACTGTTGGAGGAGATAGATTGGTTGTGTTTTATTTACCCTTTAAGTTTGTGCCTTCTTTAGTTTAAAATATTGGGATCTCAAACTTTGATCGCTTATATCTAAAAAATACTTTGAACCAAAAAAAGTATAGTTTAGTTATTAAATAAAAAAAATACTACCTTATTTAAAAGTAAGTTAACCCTCCATGCCCTAAAACTTCTATTTGAAGTGATATTACCTAGCAAGATATACTTCAAATATTTTAGCTTTTCAACTAAACAGTAGAATAAAGTTTTCTATTCTCAATTACAAATATATTTAAAACACTTATAAACTTTTTTGACTAAACTATTATTTTTAAGGGTGTTTTTAATTTTATGTTTTATAAAGCTTTGGCTTGTAAATTGAATAGGTTTTAATATATTTAGACATGAATTAAAAGTGAGGTTTATCAACATGTAAGGTTTTTCTAAATTGATTAGTAATTTTTTTTTATGATGTTGCCTTCTTATAGATATGGTAAACTTAAGATTATAATAATGCAATGCACCAAACATTTAACTTTTTTTAATATTTTTTATGGCTTAATAGCTGAGAACTTTATATTTATAAATTACATAAGTAGATTTTAAGTCAGTTTAAAATTTTACATAACCTTATAATACCTTAGTTTTGAGTTATTTAGGAAAAAGAAAACAAAAAAACTTTTAAGTGATTGAAAGAAAATTCAAATTAAATAATTTTTAACTCCAAGTAGCCACCTTAAAAACATATAGAAGCCTAATAAACTTAAAAGCTGGTCTAAATTTATCATAATTTAATTTAAAATAATAAGTTATTGCATACTTATATTAGCATTTAACTTTAAACTTAAGTGAATTAATATTCAAAACTATTTTTTTAAACTAACATAATTCATATAACTGTATCATTTATTTTTTTTAACAACTTAAGAAAATAATTGAATGTTTTTATGCAGCATATTTATAAAATGAGCTTTGAAGAAAGCAATTTGTTTCAACCCAGCAATGGAATCTGCATGTCGCAGAGCCTGATGAAAAAGCTGCAGGAGATGAAAGCGCTCAAGCAGAAACAAAAGGAAGAACTGCTGAACAAGCAGAACCAGCTGCTCAAGACAAACAGGTTTTTGAACCCATCCGTCTTCCTAGACAGGTACGAACATTCAAAAAAAATTCACCTGAGCAAGATTGAAGAGCAGCAGAGCTCGAGCAATGACAGCGGCCTTGAAGTGATAAACGAGCAAATGAGTGACAGCAGTTCAAACTGCACGGTGGTCAATGAGCTTTACTTAGCAGATGAGATTGAAGTCGCATCTTCCTCCAGTGAAGAAATTGAGAACAGCTTTGAAAAAAGCTCATCCGTAGACTTGAACCTTGACAATGTTCCAGTGAAAGGCATAGCTGTTGAAAAACCATTTGAACAACTCATTGAAGAGCAACTTTCTAAAGAAGAAGCTGACAAAAAGCTACAGAAAAACTTACTTAAACCCAAGAGGCCTTTTCTGCGCAAAGGTCAGGGCACTGCCAGGTTTAATGGTCCTCCTCCTAAACCTATAAGACCTAAAAAAGTCCAGAAACAAACTGAAAATGTTCCAAAACAAATAAATCTACCATCACAAAGTGTACTGGCAAGTAAAATTAATAACTTAGACATTGTTGATACTAACACTTTGCCAGCTGTGAAAAAAGTTCAAAAACCTGTAAGAAAAACTGCTATGTTAAAAAGAAGGATGCCAATCAAGGATTTAAAGCTTATACCAACTCCTGTGCTACATGAAGTTTCAAAGCCTTTGTTTGTAAGTGAAAAAGTATCTGTACCAGAACATGAAAACAAGTTTGTAAACGATTTTAATGACCAAGAAGTTTGGTCTGATGCAAACGATGACACAGTGTTAACTTTGGAAACAACTGCTTTTGAAAACCTGTTAAAAGTTCCTGCTGACCCTGATCAGTCGTCCAATGAAACTTTTGAGCAAATGGAAAAGTACTGCAACCGCCATTTTGCTGAGGATGACAACAACAAAACCCTCACTGAGTGTACAAACAATTTTAACATGGGACAGACATCAGATGATCATAAAGAACCAATTCAACCAAAAAATGAATCAAACAACTTGATGCAAAAACTGTTTCCAGCTCTTAAACCACCTGGAAATGAAAACCAACCTCCAAGCGACAATAATCACAGTTTTCCTCCTCAAAAATCCAAGCAGAAAGTTTTCCAACCTCACTTATACACTGATCCAGACCCGTCTAAGACCCAAGAAAGTGCTTTGCTCAAAAGCAAAATTGAAGAGCTGCAAGCTGAAATAACAAAGTTTCAAAGGGAAAACAAAGCCCTTCAGAAGACCAAGAATGATCACGAGTTGCAAGTCAAAAACCTCAAAAACGAAGTGGTTGAGTTTCAGAGCTTGAAAGAAGAGGAGCTCAAGAACATTGACCAGTACCGCAAAACGGAGAGGGCAAAGCTGAAGAAAGACAGGCGTCTGTTTGAAGATTATGTGGCCAACACTAAGTGCAAGCTGCCAACTAAAGAACATAAGGACCAGATACTTGAGCTAGAGCAGGAAATTGAACAAGTAAAAGCTGAAGCAAAAGTAAAGGAGCAAAGACTTGTTGCCATTAATCAAAGGCTGAGAAGTCAAGTTGAAAACCTTACTACTGAAAATGAAACATTGAAAGCTAAAGTTGAAAGTCTTGATGAAAAGGTCTTGTCAATGGAAAAGACTGAAGAAAAGAGAAAATTGAAAGAAAGCAACAGAATGTGGAAGGAAATCAACAAAATAGTTGATGAGGTATAAAAAAGAAATCTTTTACATTTTAGAATCATAAAAATTAACTAAAATGTTTTTTTTTATGAAACACCATGCTCTTTTTAATTGTTTTGCTTTTAAAACTTAATTTGAAATATAGTTTAGAAAAACTAAAGTTTAGTTTTGTAGACTTAACATTTTTCTTAATTTTTTTTTTATACACTATAAAGCTAAAATTGCAAAGTTTTTACTTGACTTTCAACATAACAACTTGCAGGCGTCTTTCAACACAACAAAAAGAAGCGAACCTGAAGAAGTGAAAATCGTGGAGTGCAACCTGCCGGTCACCAGGCATGTTTCATCTCAGAAAAACTCAAGTATTTCCAACGTTTCAAGAAGTTCCACGAGAAGCTCATCTTCTGTAAGTAGGAGCAGCCATGAAAATTCCACCCTTGTCAAATCTCATGACAAAATTTCCGAAAGGTAGTTGATGTATTGTTTGTTTATCAACATTAAATGAATTAATTTACTTAATTTTTAATAAAGTTTTGTTCCTTGAGATGTTTTTACAATTTAGTAGTGATTGTTTTATCTATGCTTACTTAAGTTTGTTAATTTTTTTTTAATTAAGAATTTGTTTTTGTATATATTTTCAGTATTTTATAGTAGTTTAATAAAGTTCAAAACAAAATTACTTAATCAGTTTTAATTTTGACCAACATATGTTTTTTAATAAAAATTTTTAGTTATTTTTACTAAATGAATACTATTTAAGAAATCAAGTTAAATTTAAATTTATTAAAAAAATTAACAAAATTAGTGTGTGTTATTTAATGGTAAAATATTAAAATTCTGACTTAATGATTATAAATATCCTTTGAAATATAAGTTGATTTAATACTATTCAAAAAAGTTATCCTAATTTCTTGTTTATTAAACTTTTAGTGGAGTTAGTAATGATATGAAAAGATAATAACTCTTGTTATAGTTTTCTTGTTTTATATGCATAGTTTAGTTTTTTTGTTATAGAAATATAATGTATTATTGTTATAGAAATATAATGTATTAATTATCTTATACTTTTTAATACCGCTTCACTCTGAAATAAAAAATTCAGGATTGCTATTAAACCTGAAATCAAAGAACATTTTACTTTTTCGGATAAATCTGAATTTTTAAACAAAAATTATTGATAAACCTGTTTTTTTTTTAATTCAAAGAATTTATGTCTTGATTATTATTTCTATATTTATAGTTGTTAAATAAGTTAAAATTTTATTTTAACAATGAAATTAAGTACTTCAGTGAACTAGCGAATAAACCGCTATCTGTAAGCATAAATAATCTTGTTTTTGTTGGAAATATTTTTTTACAAAATGCTTTTATGTTGTTTTAACTTGAAATTTTTAAAGAAGCTAAATAATAAATAATTTAAATTGATGTTAACTACTTAAAAAGTAGATAGTACATAAAAGTTACTGAAAAAATCAATTTAATACTATTTACCAATATCAAACCAAAGTTATTGTTAGTAAATATAAAGTTGCAGATGTAATACATTTAAAATATATCATACTAACTCTTTAGTAATTTTTATTAAGTTAACAACTTTATTTCTTTATAACTTATTTATTATTTTGGGATATAAAACAGTAATGCTTTATTTTACAATTGCAGATGTAGAAATAAATTGAATTTATGTTGTTAAAAAGTTATTTTTTTAGAGTTGTAAAAACAAGCATAAAGTACTTTAGAATAAGTAAAAAAATAAATTAGGGACTAGAATCCAGTAAATATTTGTTAAAAAACATAAAAAAACTTTAAAGGTTTTAAGGCTATTTATGTTATAGTAGTGCTAAGGCTTTAAAACAATTTAAAAGGAAAGACTTGAAAGAACTTGATTCTAAAAGTGTATACAAGTTTCCATGGAACAAAATACGTTTGAAGTAGAATACCTTTTAGTCTAGCGTCCTATTTTTTACTAAAAAAGGACAAAAAAACTTGTATTTGAAAACACCTGGAATAAAATTATAGACCTTGAAAGAAATATCCAAGAAGCTAGTGGCCACCCTTTAATTTAAAATGCTAACTGACTTAAACAGCAAGTTATACTCATAGTTATAAAAAACGTACACTTGTGAAAAAAAGTCAAAAAAATCCATATTAAACAGTGAATAGATTTTTGTTTACCATTAGCTTGAAACGTTCGAGTGGTTGCGTTGCGATTTCAACTCGAAATATATCAACTGTGTTCATAAACAGGTGCTTGGTTAGCTTTCAATATTAAACGCAAAATCACAGGACGCTGGAAGACGGCAGCACCGAAGTCGTTTACTCCAACAACACTAGGAAGGTCACGCGCGAGGGCGGAACTGAGATCACGTTCGCCAACGGGGACGTTAAGACGATGAACGTTACCGACGGCAGCGAAACGTACTTCTACTTCGCGTCCAAAACGAAAAAGACGAAGCTGAAGGACGGCGTTCAGATCATAGAGTTCGGCAACAATCAGGTGGGAACTTTTGTTTAAAATTTAATTTATTTTGAGTCAGTCAGAAGTGTTTTTATGTGTTAAGTGTTTTTTGAGTAAAGTAAAATATTAAAGTTATTCTTTATTGTCCTGTCCATAAGATACTTTTGTCAAGATGAAAAGTATCTTCGTTCAAAATTTAATAAGTCAGTATTTTTTGGCTTTTTTCTATTATACAGGGTTGCCACACGGTCAGGAAAAACTAAAAAAAAAATAACAAAAGTCAGAAAAAATGGGGGTTTTTGAAAAAAAGTCAGGAATAGTCTAGAAATTTGACAAAAAAAAGGTCAGATTTTGTCAGATTAATTTACAAAATTCCTTATTTTCCAAAGCCTTCAAATAGTAAAAAGTTAATTAAAAATCACACTAAAATTGCAAAATTTTCTTAAAAATTTACAAAATTATTTAATTTCCAATACCTTCATCTGGTATAAATTACAAGGTTGCCACACGGTCAGGAAAAAATGGGGGTTTTTCAAAAAAAATCAGGAATAGTCAGGAAATTTGACAAAGTTAAAAAAATTCAGATTTTATCAGATTAATTTACAAAATTCCTTATTTTCCAAAGCCTTCAAATAGTAAAAAATTAATTAAAAATCTTTTAAAATCAGATTGAAATTGCAAAATTTTCCTAGAAGTTTGCAAAATTATTTAATTCCAATGCCTTCATCTGGTATAAACTAATAAAATATCCTTTGTTAAATTGCAAAATTTTTCTGTTAACATATTAAACAACTACCCAACTTGAACAAGCAGTTTTTTTATGCTCTTTAGTATTGATGATCTGTGGCAAGGACACTTTCATAGTGAAACTGTGATATATACACAAAAAAGTTTTTGCGTTTCTTTAGTTACGTGATATCTATTATGCAGCCTTGTTAACATTGTATCAGAGTACCCAGCCTGTTGTTGCCTTTATGCGTGAGGACATTTCGTGCTTGGTAATTAAAGTGCTAACCATCATTTTGAAAGACGTAATTATTATGAATCTCAGCTTAACCAGTTATTCAAGGTTGAATTAAATGATCAAAGCTTCCCTAAAACCTGCTCTTGATCTTGGTTGTGCTGCAACCAATTTGCTTGCAAATTTGAGAAAAAAAGGCCTAGTTGAGGAACAAAAGGTCTTAAATTTCAACAAAGAATATAGATTACATAGCTGTTGAAAATCTCCGAAGCAGAATAGCTATTGGAAGTACATTTGTAAAAAATATGTCATGCCTAAATCCGCATAGCCTTGAAAATTAGGATTCACAATTGTTGTTAAGCGTTTTGCCAACATTGTGCACTCCTTAGCATAGTAAAAAATGTGCTCCAACTCTGAAGGTGATTCTAGCATTGAACAATTTAGAACTTTGGTAAATTTTCCAACCAATGCATTAAAGTTCAAGAGCTTCAAGCAAAAGGAAAATTGTTTGGACCAGTTCTATTTTGAAACATTAAAATTTACTGTCAAATCTTCTATCAGAAAGTTGTTGCAACCATTATTTGTGTTGCACATTGACCAGGCTGAGGTCGAACTAGGGTTAAGTATTAACAAATCTCTGCTTGAAAACAGTATGAAATGAGCAACTGTTACATCCAGAAGAAGAGTTAAAGATTATATGTATGCATACAAACTATAACAGCTGATAGAGCTTTTTATTACAAATACATCAATCATACACAGATTCTTAAAGTGATGTAATGAAAGTTAGATGATTGAATTCATCAAAAAAACTGTTGTTTTAACCTGTATAAAAATAAGATTGGAAGATTTATATAGTTTCAAGTGTTTGATTATGTATTTTAGAATAAGTTTAACTTAAGATTTTAGATTTAGAAAAGTCAGGAAAATTTTAGTTAAAAGTCAGGAAATTTTTCTTAGCTTGAGCTGTGGCAACCCTGATTCTATTTCTATTTTTTCTTTGTAAAATTAGTTTAAGGTTTAAAGAACTTGTATTTTAGTTCTTGTATATTTTGAACTTTTTTTTAATAATTTTATATGTTTGATTTTGTTTAGATGAAGTTCATTTCAGCAACAGTATTTTTTAATTGTTAAACAATATGCATTAGTAGTACTTATCTTAAAGTTAAAAAAAAAAGTTTTCTGTTTAAGGTTTAAAATAACAAAAATTTAATGCTTAACAAGGTTTTTAATTCTTCATGTTTTTGCTTCATAATCAAAACTCACTGTTATTCATTTTTACTAAAAATTTATTTTGAATTGTTTTATTTTATACAAACAACTATTTTGTAATGCTTTTTACCATAATAAAAAGTAGTTTTTTTTTTTGTTATTTATAACCACAACTAGTAGTTGTAACTCGTTTTATGGATTTTTAGTGTCATAAATGTTTTATTTAAAAAAAAATATCTAGCATTGTATTTTAAACTTCAAAATATATCAATTATAATTGCAATTTCAATGAAACTTTTCTGTGACACAAATTATACTGATTTGTTTTTTATCAAATGCTGTTGTTTGTGTTTTTACTCGATTAAAACTATAGCACTTCATCATTTTTTACTCACTAAGAAGTTGTTCACTTCTGATAAAAATTTCAAATTGTTAGGTGGAGAGGCACTTCTTGGACGGATCGAAGCACATCAAATTCGCAGACGGATCTTCAAAACTGATGAGATTAGACGGGTACGAAGAAACCACGTTGCCAGATGGTACTAAAATGAAAGTTCACAACGGTTTGTCACTCTTGTTTGAGTATGTTTGAAACGGCTTAATAAAAACTTCAGTAAAAAGAAGTATAGTAAAAATTTACGTAGATCATTCTTTACTTTCAGATAAATTAATTTCAAATAGTTTATGCCCGCTGGAACTAAAGTGAAAGTTTTATTTAAATCACTACAGAACTGATACTTATTTGCGGCTTTATTAATGTTTTGTTTTGAACCTTTAGTAAAAAGCACTTGTATCAAAACAGTACATTGGTAACTCTTTATTTAAAGACTAACTTGCTTTCGAATATTTTAACAAGCACAAAATTGAAGTTTTTCACTTGTTTGTTTGATATCAAAAAATTTTAAGTAGCGTTTTAATGTTTACAGTTAAATTTATTAGTTTTCTGTTTTGAGTTTAATTATTTTCTATTATCTATTAAGATCGTTTAGATCCGTCTTCACCTGTACACAGTAATTACAGCAGTATACGTTGATAATTTTTGTATAGAAAACTTTTTAAGAAGTTAAAACAAATTTTGTATCACTCAATTTAGAAAACTAAATTTACAAGTCTTTTTTTATATAGTTAAAAATGATTTAAAGCATATTTTACATCAAAACTTGTTTTAAGCCATGCTCAAACTTTTATTGATAAAGATAAAATTTCCATTGATACTAAGCGTGAGTACCGTGCTTTTTATTAAACGATCAAATGTGCGCGGTTTCACTAATTTTTTAAAACCTTAAACTTCTATTACTTTTTACTTTTGCAACCAATCAAACAACACAAACAAATATCAGGTGAGAAAGTGATAGAGTTCGCGAACGGCCAGGTCGAAACGCACACTCCCGACTACAAGAAGCGCGTTTACCCGGACGGAACCACAAAGACTGTGTTCAGCGACGGAAGGCAGGAAACAAAGTTGGTGTTTCGATATTCTGAATTGAAAACAAAATTTATTTAAAATATATGTTTTAATGTTTATAATTGTTATTTTAAATGTGCTGCACAACACCGTTTAGTTATTAGTTGCTATGTTAATTGATCAGGTTGATATTTTGATTTAAGAAATACTAAAATAAAAATATCTTAGTATATGATATGAAACTTGTTTTAGACACTTTCTTACTTTATAGTAGTTTGATCTAATGACTAAAATAAGTTTTAACTAAAATAAACTTTATTTAGACAAGAAAATTGTTAATAAATGAGACAAAAGTTTTCAAAGTGTTAAAAGCGCTGTTTTGTAATGTAATAACATAAACAATTTATAAAATCATTTTTCTAAGTTTGAGCTATTTCTATATTTGCACTAAACGTGATTGTTTAGGTTTTAGCACAATCAGTCTATTTTTTTCTAACAAAGTAACTACTAATTTTTTTTTTCTAGTTAGTCAAAATAGTATTTAAACTTTCTTGTTTTGTTTTACTAACAGATTTATTTTGCTGTTTCAACCCTTATTATCTGTTGATCATGTTAATTTACGTTGAAAGTTTTTGTTTCTAAATCCAATAGATTCTTGCTATAATTTTATTTGACATGATTAACATATGATTATGACGTAACACAGGTACGCCAGCGGCAGGTTGCGCGTGAAAGATCCGAGCGGGAGAGTCGTAATCGACAAGATGACCAACGGTTGATAGAAAACTCAAGAAAAACTTGAAATAATTGCGAAAAAAAAACGGTGTTACAGTTGTTCGAACAAATGAAAACTTTGTTAAAGTGAAGGCTTAGAATTAGTGTTTTAGAGTTAGAAAAGGTTTTTTGTCTCTATTCGAAGATTAACTTTAAAAATATAGCTTTTTTGTCTACATTTGTATGTATTCTTTGTTGTTTTATTATAGGATTTTTTTGTTGTTGTTTTTATTTTGTACTATTTGTTTGTCTATTTCATTCAAATCTTTATTTAAACTGACAATCACTTACTCGTTAACAACAAATTTGTAATGTTTTAATAAGTTTTTTTCATATTATTTGTACTTCCATAAGACTTTAGTATAAAAGAGATCAAAAGATAAAAGATTAGTTTATTTCTAATTAAACACTGTTTTTACACACTTCATCATTTTTTTAAGTAAGTTTAAAATTTTTTGTTAAGTTTTTGTTTAGGGTTTATTTACTAAACTACTCTACTCTTTTTCATTAGCTAGAAAGTAGTTATAAACATTTTATTTGAAACTACTTTATGTTTAAATATATTTTTTCTACCTTAAATTCCATACAAATTTTTGTTTTTAGTTTTGACTAAAAATTTTAAAAACTTGCATTCTATCTTGAGATTAATTTATTTAGTAGCCAATTCATTTTAAATTTTGTTTGTTTTTGTTTGAATTTGTGCTGCTATTTGAAACTAAAATTGTATGAATATTTGTTTGTTTTAAAACTGAACTACTGTGATTTATTAGAACTTTCCTTTTTTTTAGTGTAAAATTTTTAACTATTGTTTTCCACTATTGAAAATTACTTTTAAGTTTAGTTGTACAATTACGTTTAGCTAAAGTTAAGCAAAATGAATTGAAAACTTTAATTTTGTTCTTATTTGAATACATTTTAAATGTATGTAAACACACTTGTTATTTATAATTAAATATAGTTATTTTTCTGTAAACACTTGTGTATAAATATATTTTAAGTTATAGAAATTTAGCGATGCATTTTATCATAAACGTTTTTATTTAGTTTGTATATGTAACATTAGAAATAAGCAAATTTAATATTAAATTGAAATTTTAGTTAGATATCGTATAAGTAAAATTAAAATTCCTGTTAAAGACATTTTTTAATTTATTCTAAAACAAAGTCTTATAGAAAGCTAAAAGAATAAATTAAACTTTTTATTTAATAATATATTGTTTGTATTATATTATTAATTTTCATGATTTTCAAGAAAAAAAGCTTAGAGTAAAAAGTATTTTACTAAAAAGTTTAAACATAACTCAATCATTTTCGAAAAAACTTTATTAATTAATTTCGTTTAGCTCTTCTTCAAAATAATATTGCTAAATACTATTAATATTATAAAGTAATTTTAGTTATATACAATGAATTTCTAAAGCCTAGCTAAAAATAGTTACGTCATAAAGTATAAAAGTCTGTTTAGAAAAAGTTTGAAAAATAGAATTGAGTTTTACTGAACAATTCAAATTCAGTACAACTCAATTCTATTCAGTCATAGTTCCAGTATAAAATTTATAAAACAACCAATTTTAATTTTGATTAACTGAGTTAAAATAATGTAATTAAGAAAAAACTCGACCAAAAAATAAAAAAAGCTGTTTTTTTTTTCTTTCAAATCATTTTGCACAAAAAGCAATTAAACTATATTGTTTTTTTCATTAAATAAAGTATTGTACCTTGTTTTACTCTAAAAAAAAGTTGAAAATGCTGTTAAAATTACAACTTCATGTAAAATAATTTCTTAGCAATTTAACAATTAAAAATAAGGTACAAATATAATTACTAAATAGTTGAAATGATTATTGTAAAATATTTGAAAAATACTAACATTAATGATCTGCATAACTACTAAAGTATATTGTCTTTTTTAAGTTAAAATGTAATTTTGTAAAAAGTAAAGTAATTTAGAATATGAAGTTCAAAACTTGTTCTTAATATGTTTATGCTGTACCAAGTAAACTTTAATAAATTTTGATTTCCGAATTGAAAAACAATAATTGAAAATATGACAAATGTAATTTATTTAATTTTTATGTAACCTTTAAGATTCTAGAATTTAATAGAAACAAATAGAATTAGTTTTAGTATGGACTTAACATTAATCTGGTTTATACAATGTGCCTAATTTTTAATTAATAAGTTACAAGTCTACGTTTTATTTCAATGGTGATCTTACAGACTAAAGAACATCTAACAAGTCAAGAAAGTTTTAAGACCACAAATAAATAACAGCGTTTTCATTCGTTTTATTTATACCTAAATTAAACTTTATAACTCAACTTTAAATACAAGTAGTCAATAAATTCTATAAATTAATTTCCTACAAAACAAATGCAAACAGTTTTATATAAGTTTTCAAAAGGTATTTTATTTAGATTTAGTTATTTTTGTTGTTTATAATTGTGTTAAAAAGAGAAGTATAGCAACAAAATCATTTGTAGACTTTTTCAAGAAAACTAAAAAGAAAACATTTTTGACAAATATATCAGTAAAACCATTTTTTAATTTAAAATGTTTATAGAATATAAACTGAGCTTACAAAAAGTGATTTATAAAAAGTACTGAGTTGATTTTTAATATAAATAATTTTTTGTGAATATAAATCTTTTGTTTAATACCAGATTAACTATAATTAAGATAAAATCGATACAAGTCAAAAGACATTTTAACTTATATATTTACTGGATTCAATTCGAATTAAACTCTTATTGTTAACCAACTAGACTTAATTATCTTCCAATCACTTTGTATATATAGCTTTTAAATTATTTTAAAAACCACAAGAGAGTCGTTTATCTTGTTTCTTAATCTATAAATCTTTGTTGAGATAACTGTATAATTAAATAAAAATGAAATTTACTTTTCATAGACATTTTAAACCTTACAGTCATCAGTTTTATAAGTGTTAGTACTCTGAATTTCGAAACGGAAGAATTGTATAAAATTAAAAAGTATTTACAAAATTGAAAGTCAGTACTGTTTTTTTTTAACATTGCATCTCCATGCAACAATAGTATTTGTCTACTGAAATTTAAATTGTATAGTTTACATATTCATGTAAACATATTTAATAAGTTTTTTAAGCATACAAATAAAAGCAAAAACTAAATTTGTTTTTTGAAGTTAAACACAATTTATTTAATTTTGAAACAGAATGGTCTTTTTATACCTCAAATCCTTTGTAAGTATTTTTGAGCATTGGTTTCTTGTCTTTCTCAGTAAAATAAATGGTGATTTTTTGTTCAATAATAGTAATACACTGCTACAAAATCCCTTTTAAAATATTCAAAAAGGTTTAAGTTTAGTCTATTACAAAACTACATAAGGTATTGAATGTTCTTAACCTACATAAAAAATTGTTGACTAGTAAAATGTAGACCAATTTTAATATTTTATAAGCTAAGTCATTTATACTCGTATTTATTTTTGGAACTATTGTTTCTCATAAAATTTTGATTTAGTTTTGATAAAATGTTTTGAATGTTAAACAACTATCAACGCTGTAATACCAATTAACATAAGCGTTCTGATCAACAAAAAAACTTACCTTGATTATTTTTTTCAAGCATGTCTGGTTTCTAACTGTATTTCTGGTACTTTTTATAACTATGAAACTGCTTAAAAAGTATTTTAAAATACTTTAAACCTAATTAGAAATAGCAAAAAGGAACTAATTAGCAATGCTGCATCAGAAATATTTTTAGTAAAATGTTTATAAAATAAATTTGGTTAATAACAGTCAGTAAGTAATGTGAAGGGTTTAGATAAAAGGACTAGTAAAAATCTTAAAAGCTTCAGGGTAATTAAAAGTTAGGTATTATTTAGAAGCTTATTTTTAGAGTTTAATGTTTTAGGTGTGTGAATTTCATGTAAGCCTTAGCATAAGTATTCTTAGTAACACACTACTTCTTAACGCTTTGTATATTTAATGTATGTAAATAGTTATAAATAGAACCTTACACTTTAAATATGAAACTAGTTTTTTTCAATACTGTAAATTATTTGGTGAAATGCAGTCCTAACTTTTAATTGTGTTTTTTTAGGTAATTAGATATTTTAGTTGTTTACTTAGATAATATTGATTATACTAAAAAAAAAAACTGTTAGTTATAAAAAGTACAATTATTGAGTAAGGTATGATAAAATTTTAATTAATACTAGGAAATATAAAAATTCACCACTATATCCTTAATTGCTTTTCTGAAGCAAAAGTTTAAAAAAATCTTTAAATTGAAAATAACCATTAAAGGGTAGTTACTACATTTGGGTTACTACATTGCTTCACTTATTAGGGTCTCAAATTTATTTCTACATTCTTTCAAAATTCCAAAATTATTAGCAGTTATTTTTAAATAACTATACTATTATTTATATTAATAATTTTGGAATTTTGAAAGAATGTAGAAATAAATTTGAGACCCTAATAAGTGAAGCTCTACTAATTAAACGCTATAATCCAATTTTAAATAAACAATTAATTAAACCGGGTATTACCCATACATTAAGAATTTTTGATTAGTTTGATATATATTAGTGTAACAATTTGTTAGTACTTATGTAAAATGTTTTTTTTTGTATTAGAGTTTATAATCTTAATTTATAAAATTTTTATATAATGTATCACTTAGAAATTTTTTTTTGTATACTTAGTTGTTTATCACTAATTTTATTTATTTTTGCACAGTAATTTGTTGATAATGACTTATTGAAAGTCGAAACGTCGTCATGCGAATAAATTTTAAACGTAGAATGTGTTTCTTACTGAATTGGTATTTAAAAACTCCAGTATCCCCACCTGTTTTTTATTTTATGTAATATTTGCTTTTTGACAGATCAAATTCTAAACACAAAAAGTTTATAATATAGTTTAAAAATTATTTTCTGTGTGATTTTAGACTAATTCCTTTTCCTACTATCTAAACTTGTCACAAAATTATAAAACGTTTCTATTTACTTTAACAATTACTCTAACTAAAGTTTTGGCTGTTTTTATTATTCTAATTAGTACAACTTTAAACTTAAAAAGGACTAAAAGTTATTTTTCTGTCTTAAGAATAAAGTTATTAAGAAAAGGAAATATGTTTTGTTTTTTAAATTGATTTATATTTTATTTTAATATTCACACAATAGATGTTTGAAGTAGTTTAACCGTTTCATATTACACTATCAATAATTTTTTTTTTTAATATATTGTTAATAACTGTCTTGAAAAGTGTTTTAAAACACTGAGATAGTTATGTATTTGTTGTATTTAACTAAAATTACATTTTATTAAGAAAAGAGTTTTAAACTTCAAAACTTAGCGGTTTGTTTAAAAAGTTTATCAAATCTTAATCTAGTATAAGTTTTTATATTTTTATATATACTTTTATATTAAAAAAAAGCCATGAATTTACTTTAGCTATTGGTATATTGAAGTTATGAATCTAAGGAAGGTAAATACGGTTAACATTCTTATCTGTTCTAATATTCAACGTTTTTGACTCTAATCTTATTTTTATTTGAAAAAAAAAACTTAAAATATAAGTTTATATAGCTTAAACTGACAAATATGTAGTTTGTTTATTTTTAGTTAATATTAGAATAACAATATTGTTTTCTTTATATAAGTTTTTATAACGTTTTTTATTTTCAGTCTTATTTTACAAAAATATATCAGTTCGCAAAAGATTTATTTAAATTTGTTCCGAGAAAAACTTTTTTATTTGATAAAATAAATAACTTTTTATAAATAGCTACCTAATGCCAAATTACATTTTTTAATTTCATTAAATAAAAAATTACTCGGTATTGTAAGCCTTAGCTTCAGGGTAATTAAAAGTTAGGTATTATTTAGAAGCTTATTTTTAGAGTTTAATGTTTTAGGTGTGTGAATTTCATGTAAGCCTTAGCATAAGTATTCTTAGTAACACACTACTTCTTAACGCTTTGTATATTTAATGTATGTAAATAGTTATAAATAGAACCTTACACTTTAAATATGAAACTAGTTTTTTTCAATACTGTAAATTATTTGGTGAAATGCAGTCCTAACTTTTAATTGTGTTTTTTTAGGTAATTAGATATTTTAGTTGTTTACTTAGATAATATTGATTATACTAAAAAAAAACTGTTAGTTATAAAAAGTACAATTATTGAGTAAGGTATGATAAAATTTTAATTAATACTAGGAAATATAAAAATTCACCACTATATCCTTAATTGCTTTTCTGAAGCAAAAGTTTAAAAAAATCTTTAAATTGAAAATAACCATTAAAGGGTAGTTACTACATTTGGAATAACTAAAAGCACTTACTTTTATAGAACTTATACACTTAGAACTCTATAGAACTTATACACCAGGTCCTTAGACCAAACTTTTTAAGCCCTTTTTTTTATCGTTATATAAACAGTATATATATAGAAAGCATTTTTAAAATTTAAAAAACACAGAAAAGTTTTATTTTATGTAATATTTGCTTTTTGACAGATCAAATTCTAAACACAAAAAGTTTATAATATAGTTTAAAAATTATTTTCTGTGTGATTTTAGACTAATTCCTTTTCCTACTATCTAAACTTGTCACAAAATTATAAAACGTTTCTATTTACTATAACAATTACTCTAACTAAAGTTTTGGCTGTTTTTATTATTCTAATTAGTACAACTTTAAACTTAAAAAGGACTAAAAGTTATTTTTCTGTCTTAAGAATAAAGTTATTAAGAAAAGGAAATATGTTTTGTTTTTTAAATTGATTTATATTTTATTTTAATATTCACACAATAGATGTTTGAAGTAGTTTAACCGTTTCATATTACACTATCAATAATTTTTTTTTTTAATATATTGTTAATAACTGTCTTGAAAAGTGTTTTAAAACACTAGAGATAGTTATGTATTTGTTGTATTTAACTAAAATTACATTTTATTAAGAAAAGAGTTTTAAACTTCAAAACTTAGCGGTTTGTTTAAAAAGTTTATCAAATCTTAATCTAGTATAAGTTTTTATATTTTTATATATACTTTTATATTAAAAAAAAGCCATGAATTTACTTTAGCTATTGGTATATTGAAGTTATGAATCTAAGGAAGGTAAATACGGTTAACATTCTTATCTGTTCTAATATTCAACGTTTTTGACTCTAATCTTATTTTTATTTGAAAAAAAAAACTTAAAATATAAGTTTATATAGCTTAAACTGACAAATATGTAGTTTGTTTATTTTTAGTTAATATTAGAATAACAATATTGTTTTCTTTATATAAGTTTTTATAACGTTTTTTATTTTCAGTCTTATTTTACAAAAATATATCAGTTCGCAAAAGATTTATTTAAATTTGTTCCGAGAAAAACTTTTTTATTTGATAAAATAAATAACTTTTTATAAATAGCTACCTAATGCCAAATTACATTTTTTAATTTCATTAAATAAAAAATTACTCGAGCATGTTGTTTTTAATTAAAACCAAACGAATGTTTAATAAATACTCGGAACTATTTATCTTTGACGAGCCTGCTGTCGAGTTTCTATAATATTAGGTTGAGTTAATTAACAAAAAATCAAAAAACTTTGAAACTTGGTTATGGTTACGAACTTCATTTAATAACAACTCAAAACTATTTGTATAATATAAAACATTTAAAACACTTTTATGTCATTAGAACCTTTTTTACCAAAATTAAATAAATGATATATTATTAAAAAACTGCATTTTTTGATAAAATACACTACTACATTTTGAAAAAGTATATTTTGTTTGCATTTATATATAGTTTGTTGAACGACAAAAACTACGCTCAAAACATATGGTCCTAGAAGCTGGTGCACGAAAAAACCTTTCGGTTATCGAATCCCACACCACGGATACCTTTTAACGTCTTGTCCAGGACAAATATATTTTTAATTTCTTGGTGCACACTGCACAATATTCTTTTTATCGTAACATTTAAAAACAAACACAACATATTGTTTTTTCTTTATCAAGAAAGTAAATGTTAAACAAATTTGGGGTTGATAAATAAAATAACTAAAAGATAAAACAAAATGAGAATATTTGTTATATATTAGCTTTAAAATATCTAACTTTGTTTAGTTTGTAAGAAAAATAGCATTAGCTAAATAGTTTGATTCACGCCTTGACTTTAATGGCTTTTTTATCTCAAAAAATACATAAACCTTTGTGAATATAAACCAGGAGAAATGATATTGCAAAACAGTTCAGTGGGCTAAGAAAAAAGTTCAACTCCAGCAGAATTTTGAATTCAGTTGGATTTAGGCCTTCTGTGGCTCACCACGGATAGGTTCTAAACAGAAGACCAACTTGGCTGTTGTCAGGTTGATGTCTTGATCTAACAGTTTCCAGGGAGTCAAAAATAACATAATACATTCATTTATTTCCTCAGAACAAATTTAAAATTACTCTTTCAATTTACAACAATGCTTCATAACACTTCTTGTTTTATACTTATTTTACACTGTTTTTTATTAATTTTAAACTTTAAAGTTATAAAAAATACTTCTTAATATTTGTTTAAATTTATTTAAATATCTACAATTCTAACCAATATATGGAACATTAATTACATTCCTAAAATTAGTAATCTTACAATTCTTGCCATAGCACAAAAGCTGTTTTGAAATAAAAAGGTTCAATTTCACTAATGTGTATGAATTGATTATAAAACGCACATAGATTTATATAAGTGCAATATATAATAAAACAATTAAGAATGCCAAAGGGTATAACAAAAGAGGTAAATTGGACAAAACTTAGTGAAAGACTTCTAAGTTTCACCTCCAATGGAAAGGTAATTTATTTGTGTTTGATTTCATATAAGTGATAATGAAGTTTTTTATAGTTATTGTACATGTAGATCTATTCACAAGTTATTTAGGATGTGATATAATTTGTACATAACTATTTGTTTTTTTTAACACTTTGGTTTTCTAAATTTAAAAGCTTTAAGTAATGATTATTAACAACAAATGTAAGTAAACTAACTGATAAATAAGTGTTATTTATATAAGCAAATATTTATTTTTGTTTTCAAGTGCACATTTTGTTACAACTGCTTTTAAATTTCATTACTGCACTATAAGAATATACACCTTTCAATATTTTAATTGAGACAATTTAAGGTTTTATTACTTTGAGTTTTAGGTTTTGCACATGTTTATGATATTTAAAATTCTATTAAATATACTTTGTATTTTATCTACTATGTTCATAAAAGTAAACCTTTCAAAATTTAAATACAATAAATTTTCTTTTATTAAAATTCAAAGTATTACTTTAGATAAATTTGTTCAGGATAAGTATTTTGACCATTTTTGTTTTAAAAAACTTGTATTCTACATATTTAAAGTTTTGCCTTTTATAATATAAAACTGTTTTAGCTACTATTTTTAAATTCCATATTGCTAACTGACATTACTTATAATTTGACTACCTGGTTAGGCTTTCACAAAAAAGGTCAGATTGCTTCCCTGGGGGCTGTATCAGTAATTTAGGGGATCAAAGGGGAGCCTTGACTAGTAAAGGGAACATAAGGCCATAATTTGAAACTTACATTAGATATTCTGGAGTTAATTATGAAAAGCAAAAAAAAAACAAGGTTATAGTATAGTTTTTTTTGGGAATCTTTTTTGATAGGGCAATTGCTGTTTATAATTCTTTAAAGTGAAAAAAAGTCTGGGAAACCTTGCACCAATGGTAAGGGTGAAAGTAAGAGTATTAAATTTGTTTGCATAATTAATAATTACAGTATATTATTTAGAATTTAAGTACAGTAATTGTAAATTAGAGTTAAGGCCATGGATTCAAATAATTTATTATGACTTCTATTTTAAAGGTTAAAATGAAAACTTCAATATAAATTTTATAGAAAAAAAAGTTATAGCCAGTTTTGTAAAAAGTTTCAAATGCAAACTGTTTAGCATAAATTTTTATAGCCAATTTTCTCAGGGTTAAAAGGGTTTATCATACACAGTTTTTTTGCACATGCTAAAAAACTTGATATTCAGAAAATATTCCTAGCATGACTATAATAACTCTATTTTAACATTAGAATTATAAATTTGTCACAATATTAAAAAAAGATTTCTTTTACTTATTTCAAACGCAAATTAATTTCACTAAACATAAAAGATTCTGAAATTTTTTTTTAGCATTATTTAATAAAGACTGAGTAAGTTTGAATTGTTCAAAAACTGTTAAAGAGACAATAGATTCATAATGACATAGAATTTTTAATTTTAAATTTTTGCTTATTTTACTACTAACTTACAGAGGGTAGGGCATAAGATCTTGGAGTAACTGAAAAATAGTTTAATAGCAAAAAAATACATACCAAAACTGATTAGTTATAAAATTTATGATATTAGAAATTGAAATATTTAATTAACGTGTGATTTACATCTTTTATAAAGAGAATAGTATTTTCACAAAAATTAGCAAGCATAGCCACACATCATTTTTGGGAGGTAGCCTACTATTCAGGGTTGCCACTCGGTCAGGAAAAGTCAGGAAAATTTAAAAAAAATGACAAAAGTCAGGTAAAAATGGGGGTTTTGAAAAAAAGTCAGGAAATTTTATAAAATTTAAAAAAGATTCAGATTTTGTCAGTTTAAATTTACAAAATTCCTTGTTTTCCAAAGCCTTCAAATAGTAAAAATTGATTAAAAGTCCTTTAAAGTCAGAAAAAAAATCCAAAATTTTCCTGGAAATTTACAAAAATATTTAATTTTATTTCCAATGCCTTCACCTGGTATAAATTAGTGAAATATCCTTTATAAAACTGCAAAAATTTTCTATTAACATATTGGACAAGTACCCTACTTGAACAAGCAGATTTTGTAAGCTTTTTAGTATTGATGATCTGTAGCAAGGACACTTCCATAGTGAAACTGTGATATATACACAAAAATTGTAAAAGTTTCTTAAATGTCATTTGTTTATCTAGATACATTTATGCTAGGAAATGCTAAAAAATTGTGTCTTTTTTCAGACAAGCTGTGTTTATAAGGTGATAATACAAGTATTTTGCTAATAGAGCTATTTATTACAAACATGAATCATACACAAATAGTTTAAGTGATGTACTGGAACTTTGATAGAATTCAGCAAAAAACTGTTGTTTTTAACCTGTATTAAAATTAGATTGAAAGCTTTTTATAGTTTCAAGTGTTAGATTATGTATTTTAGAATAAGTTTAATTTAAGAGTTTGATTTAGAAAAGTCAGGAAAATTTAGGTAAAAAGTCAGGAAATATTTCTCAGCTTGATCAGTGGCAACCATGACTATTTCAAAAGAGATGTCTTATATTACCACTTATTTGAATAACAGAAGGGACCTTTTTATTTAACGTAGACCAAAAATCCAGTGCATCACATGGATTAAAAATTATATTTTTACCTCTTGAGTTTTTGTTGAGTTTTTGAATGGTCTTTGTCTTATTCAACAATAAAATGCTAGTTTAAAATCACTCCAAATACTCTATCTAAATATTATTAATTTAGAGATCTGCGTTGGAGCCTTGTGTTGATCAAAAGTCAGACTTGACTTCCAAAATAACAAAATTGCAATCCACACTATGTGTGAAATCTGTTGGCAATACGCTCTTCTGATGAATTTATCAATGACTGCTGTACACTTTGAGTACATTCTGTAATTCTAATTGTTAGCAAAGCCTCTAATTGTGAACAATCTAAGCTCTGTGGTGTCAGTCTTTAATTTTTTAAGGAGAATCTTAAGTCTGTCAAAAACTTTATCTTTTGAACAGACATGACATATTATTTATTTTATGCTTTACATTGAAGCAGTTTGAATAGTTTTTAGTGATTTATGTCATTGAAGTCAAGCTCACATGCTGTCTTCAACCATTTGCCTTGCAGTTATCAACTAATTCTTTTTAACCTTTTCTGGACATAATTAATTATTCATATTCTTTATTCAATGAGGGTGTGGTCTTTTACTCATAAGAAGATTATTTTAATGATATATATTTTATGTTTGAAAAAAAATTCCAAGGTATTTTTCATTTAGTATAACTTTTCAACTAAAGTTACTAATACATACATGTAGTGTTAAGGTACTAAGATCATTTGGTTTATGAAGTATAATTGAAAAACATTTAAAAGTAAGTCAGGACCCTATGGTCTTAGCTATACAAAAAATATTTAAATTGAAAAGTAAAACGATTTTAAATTTTTTGCTTTTACTTTTATTAGTGTTTAGAGGAGGTTTTCCGGTGCAGTATTGCCCCTTTTTTGGTGCATCATTGATTCATTACCAGGTTTCTTTTACAAACTAAAAAGTATCTCAATGGCCCTCATTTGAAACTATAAATTCAGAGGAACTTTGTATTTAAAATAAACCAAGCTTATATTAAAAATTCCTAAAACCATATTGCTTGACTATGTATTTATAATAGCAGTATTATGTTTATCAAGGCCGTAGGGAGTTATCAAGGCATTTTTAACAAATATTTACATTGTGTTTTATAATAAAGAAATTTGAAAATACAGTAAAGTATGTATCATAGTAAATCGTCATAAATCACTTTTTACAAAATTTAAACATTTCATGTAACATTGGGAAATAATATTTTTGTAAAAAGTTTTGTTCACAAACCTATAAATAGCATCTTTTTGTTTTTTTTTGGAAAATAAAGGATTTAAAATATTTTTCCCTTTTTTTTTTTTTTGTGAGGTATAAAGAAATATTTAAAAACATTTTCTAATACTAACACTACAAGTCTAAAATAAATAAAAATCTCTAGTTTTGGAAACAAATACTTTAAAATAAGTAATGTTTAAATACAAAAATTAAGAAACTTGGTTAAAGTTTTGGAGAAAATGTATATGTTTATTATAATTATATATTTTAAAATTTTAGGTGATTTTGTAAACTTTGATACCTAATATTTTAAAAGCTTGAATATTGAAAAAAGGGTAAAGTTGAAAATTATAAAAATAAAACTATCTTAACAAAATCTGACAAACATGGTTTTTAGGCCATAGGGGTAAGATATTTAAAAAAACAGTAAACTTTTATAGTTGCTTATAAAAAGCTTATTTTTAAAACTTTTTATAATGTTACAATTTTATTTAAATTCTAAAATGCGTGGAACATTTCTCAAAATTCGGATAGTATTTGCTTAATAAATGATATAAAACAAGTTTACTTCTAGTAATCATTTCTGAATTTAGAAAAAAATAAATACATATGTTAGTATCTGAAACCTTTTGTTAAACTGACTGAATTTAAAAAGTTGATTTAAGTAAATGTGTCCTACAAAAAGTTTTAATAACATAAAGTTTTGACTTTCCAATAAAATTTAATACTAGTTTTTGTAAATTTTGGATCTCCTATGCCCTTTGTATAACTTCATATCTAATGTATATAAAGTTTATTTATTTTTTATAATCTATTTCTTACTTAAATATTGATGAACATTATAAAATTTTTATTTACATACAAAACTTAGATAAAAGTATATTGAGTTAATGAAAAAAATACATCTTTTTAAAGAATATTTAATATTAAGAAAACATTTTTCAACATAAAAATAAGAGTATATAAAATGTATTTTTTTCATCAACTCAATATACACTTTTGCATTAAACCATTGTATATTAATTTTCATTAGTATTTAAGTCTAATTAAACCTTTGTTAAGTAGCATAACAAATAATTAGTTTTGTAATTTTATAATCACCACTTAAAGATAAGAAGTTACAAATAATTAGTATTAATTAGTCCTACTTATTCTATTTTGTTACATAAAAACTTAAGTTGTTTTAATTCAAGTTTAAAATGCTTGAATCGTTTGTTTTAAACAATTTCATTTAAAACCATTATTAAATAAATTACAAAAAATTAAACAAAGTTATTCAATTTAAAAGTTGATTTCGCTTTTAGAAAAAAAAGTTTGTACAAATTTCCACATATTTCATACTAGTAGTAATATTTTGTTGGTTGATCAACAAACAAGCAATTCAATTTAGTCCTAATTTTAATTATAAAGGCAGTTTTGACAAAAAGCTATAAATTTCAGGTTCAAAACCAGAAGGCGGTGCTGAAGCTGTTGGAGAAAATTCATCAGAACAGCAGAACTATTAGCAGCAATGACATTAGAGTGAGATTTATTTTATTGCAAATGAATTTATAAACTTTCACTTGTGCTCAATAATATAGTTCTGTATGTTAGTTAAGACTAAAAGCTTCTACCTAATTTGCTAATGCTGTTAATCAGGTAATTTTTTGTTTGTTTTTGAAAGTAATCTAACGTATATTGTTTGTTTATACAAAAAATGCCTAAAGCTTCAGTTTTAGATTAAAACATGTTTGATTAATTATTACATGTTGTTTTTATTTATTCTGTGTAAATGAATTTTTTTTTTGTTATTTGAATCAAAATTCCTAGAACTTTTTCACACTTAACTAGTTTTTTTTGTTGATATAGCAAGATTATTTTATTATTTATTATTTGATTTAACAAACATGTTTTAGAAACTATAAAACTGCTTAATGATTTTTTTTGTACAACTAGTATGTTATTAAGTTTTATCTTGTAAGTTACTAGCCAATTAAACAAAAATATTTTGTAAAAATAAGTTTAGTTCAAGTTGTATAAAAACATTGATCTAGAAAATAAATGAGCAGTAAGTTGTTAAACAATTAAGTTGTCGAAAATTGAAACTAAAACACATATGTGCTTAATTTTTAAGGTACACATTTTACACTACAATAATTATTTAGCTTTGTTTAATAGGTGTGAATTCTAAAACTAGATTAAAAGAAATCCCTCAATGACAACTTAAACTATGAACTTTAGAAACTTTTTATTAAGTAAAAGAAGGTAAACTTTTAGACTTAGCCATTTTTTTTATATTGTTTTTATTTTTAAATTCTGTATTCACACTTAAGTTCGAGCTAAGAAGCTGAAAATTTCAGGAATTTTTTCTCGCATGATTATTTTTCAAGTAATTAGCATTTTATGACTTAAGTGAAATAATTACTTTAATCATAAATAATATAATTTATTACTAACAATTAAAATGATCCTAGATAACATTTTGTTTTGATAAGTCTTAGACTAAAAGATTGCTTTAAAGCTGTAGAAAAATGTATAAGTTTTTATGGAATATTTTTTTAACCAGTTTAAAAATGCTCTGAAAAGAAGTTAATTAAACCCTCTAGCATTTGTACCTTTATACGCAAAAACTCTTTAAAAATTTAATTAAGACTAAAAGTAACTTGTAGCTAAATTAAAAATCTTCAAAACAAGATTGTGTTGCCTTGCACCTCTTGTAACCTTACTTCTATAAAATCACGTTGTTAAAAAACTGAATAGCAAACTTTCAGGTGTCGAGGATCGGCAAAAATGTGAACGACATCCGCCGCAACAACAGGGACCTGGTGCAAGTGAGCAAGCTGGCCAAGCAGATCGTCAGCAACTTCCAGAAGCTGGCCCAAACATCGCAGTCGTCCCAACCCTGCACGCCGGCTTCCGTCAGGAACAAAACTCCTTTCAACCACAAGAGGGTGGCCCAGACTCCCAACAACGGCGCGTCGCCCTGCCTGAGCAGGTTGACCCAGAAGACGCCGGTCAACGTAAATCTGCCAATGAAATCACAGCTACCAGCCAGGAAGAAGCCTTCACAAAATCACGTTCAATTGAAAGGTTCCAATCAGCAGCCGAGCGAAATCCAGTCGTCAGGGAGGAAGGCGGGCAGGAAGAGGACCGCCCCAAGCAACTTCACCCCAACTGCCACCAGTTCCAAGAGGTTGAAGCCGTCCTCTCCACAGCAAAAAACTTTACCTCAAGAAGAACCTAAAAGGTCTCTTCCACCATTGAAATTGAAGTTCAAATTCACAAAGGTATGGGATTTTTTCTAAAGAGTAGTATGCAGGGTTGCCAAAAAAAAACCTAGAATTAGAAAATTTTTGAACAAAAATCACTAAAAAAACCTGGATTTCTAGCAATTTTAACATGAACATTAGTAAAATTTTGATTTGACACAAGAAATCTATTATATAGATAACTTTTTTTGTTATCATCAAAAATGTTTTCTATTAAAAAACACATTTACAGTAGCTTTACAGTATCTTTTTTATGTTTTTATACTACTTAACACAGTTTCTTACCTTAAAATTGACTGTAAACCACAAATAGACCCAAAAATGTGAACTTTCAAAAACCTGGAAAAAATTTGGAAAACCTGGAAAAAACTTGCCAAAAGCATTTGGCAACTTTGAGTATGTAAGCATAAACGTATTTTTGTTTATTAAAACAATTTAGGAAATTGGTGGAACTATTATCAGGGTTGCCACTTTACCTGGAAAAACTTTGAAAAACCTGGAATTTTACAATTTAGGTAAAAAAAACCTGGAAAAACCTGCAATTTCAAACAAAAATCACTAAAAAAACCTGGAATTTTAACAATTTTCACATGTTCAGTAGTAAAATATTGATTTGACTCAAAAAATCTATCATATAAATTGTCATCATCAAAAGTTTTTTATTAAAAAACATATTTAAAGTAGCTATACAGTATCTTTCCAATATTTTTGTACTATTTAACACAGTTTCTTACCTTTAACTTAACTATAAACTATGAATAGACCCAAAAATGTGCACTTTTAAAAACCTGGAAGAAATTAGGCAAATCTGGAATTTTTTTTTTAAATACAAGTGGCAACCCTGTATTAAGCAAATCAATGAAAACTGAATTCACTAACTCTAATTTTATTTAACATTTACTGTGTTTTTATTTATTTTAGTTTTTTTTATTGATAGTTTTCTTAACTTGAATAGTACTTTTTAATCTTTTATAGTGTAGGAGTAACATTTGCATACACACTTTGTTAAACTAGGTTGATAGCATCTGTTATTTTTCTTAAATTAGCTCTGTTAAATGTTTTTGCAAATACCTATGTTTATGCAAACAGAAAAAATTGGCGGGTCAAATTAAACTATGAAGTAAATATAAGAAAAAAAACTTTCAAAATTCCTGTAATACATGTTCATTCAAATATTCCATATCAGTTTGTTGTTTTATTTTAGGAAATGATTTAAATTTGATTATTAAATCTTAATCAAGTTTAAAGTTATCAAAAACTTTAAATAATAGAAATTTCAGATGTTTTGCTTTGTACTTTTGACTGTTATGAAACTATTTAAAGTAAAAAAAAAAATGTAAAATAGTATAGTTACATGATTTGATTTGCATTTATTACTAGGGGTTGGGAGTACAGAACATTTTTTTGGTCATATTGTAAAAGTAATATAAGTGTATATGATTTAGATGTGTTTTGTTTCATTACTAAAAAATAATTCAAAAAAATAATAAAATAAAAAGCTGCTGCCCAAAAAACTAATTTCAACCCCAAAAATCATATATTTTTCAACTGAAACAGTAATAAAATCACATAAACGTGTCCTAGACTTATAATTTATACCTTAAATGAAAGCTTATAATTGTAGGCATGAATTCAAGACATTTTAACAGCTTTTGATGTATTATGATGTCATTACTACACAAAATATGCAAATTTTGTCTACAAAAACCTACTTTTTTCTAGTATAAAAAGCAAATTCTTCTACCGTTTTTGCTTATATATTTTTCATTTTGAATGTTACTAATAATTTTACTAATCGATCATTCTAATATTGACTGAAGACCAATTGGTGCAAGATTAATTTCCTATGAGTTTTTGTTAAATCTCGTTTCTTAAAAACACTAAAGTCAAGTTTTTTGCTAGATTTATATAATTGTAGAGTTTATTTTATTCACTTTCCAAAATACTTTCCAAAATTTAAAACCATCTTTTTATTAAGTGTATGATTTTTTTTCATATAAACTTTTACATTAGTAAATTTCTTCAGAGTGGTAGGTTCAAAAACAACTAAGGTATCATTTGAGTTTATTTTTTTGTAGTTTTGCAAGTTTTTTAGTAAACATGTTGCAATAAATCTAATAAACTGTAATAGTTTGACAATTATGTATCTGTTTTTTAATTTATTTTGAAACATTCTAATAAATTAGGGTCTATCATTTCGTTATTAAAATTTTTAATTTTTTTTTCATATTTTTAATTTTCATCATTGAATCAACTCTATTGTATATTTTTTGTCTTAATGTTTAAAGATTAAATCACTTAAAAAAATGACGGCTAATAAAAATAAACTAAGTTTTAAACTTTATCCAAATAAAATATTTTAAATTTTATCATCAAACAAATTTTTAGGACTCGAAAGCCAACTACAAGGTGCAAGAGAACGGAGCCAAGCCGGAAACCCATGGCAACCAGACGAACGGTTGCCAGCAACAACACGTCGCCCCCTCCCCGCCCGACTTCGACTCCCTCGACAGCGACCGGACCCCGTGCAACGGCGCCTCCGTGGAAAGCAGGGTATCCCCCGCGTCGCGTGACAGCTGGGCCAATCAGAGCGCTTCTACTTCGAACCAGCCAATCAAAGCAGAACAAATAAAACCCCAGAACCCTGAGGTGTTTTTCGACGTGAAAACCGACCCGTACTTCTGCAGCACCATAGCAACGGGTCCTCCGTCGGGGAGCAGCAACGCCCCAGAGGAGGAGCGGCACGGGTGGAACGGTTGCTACGGCGACAACGGCAAGTTCTACGAATGGAAGGACACGATACTGCTGAAGCACAAGTACAACTCGTCGGTGGGGGAACCAATAAACGATAACTTGCTCGTCATAATGCCGTACTGCGACATCGACTGATGCAAGAATAACAATTAGACTTAACAAATCAAGAAAAAAGTTTCCAGTTGTTTAAAGTTGTTTTGAAACCCTGGAAATTTTTTAAATAAACTTTTTTTTGATAAAGATGTTCTTTGTTTTTTTAAAACTTGAATATTTTTTCAATACTAATATTAGGAAATTGAAATCAGTAACTTGTCTTTTTTTTATTTATTTTGCCAATATTTATCTAGAACAAATCTTTATTTAAAAGTCGTACGTAAAACTTATGCAGTTTTATAGTTTTAAATACTGATTTACTGAAAAGATGTTTTTTGTCTTTACTTTTCAACCTGATTTTAGAGAAAATTTTATATTTTAAAATTCTTCAAAAGTTATTTTTGAATTACACAAGATTTTTTCTTCTTCAGTTTATATTTATTTGTTTAAAGATTACTTAGAGCCTTAGAGTAATATTACCCTTCTTTTTCCAATTTTTATTTTGTTCTATTAAGCTCTATGATTGTGATTAAGTTTTTATATATTCGTAAAAAAAAATAATTGTGGAAAATGTTTATCATTTAAAAAGATTTTTTTTCTTAAAGTGACTATTATTATATTTAATCTTTTATTAAGGGTCATTTTTTCTCCTTTTACAAAACATTTAAATAATTGTTTTAATTTCAAAACCTTACATGAACTCAGATTGAACTCAGATTTAGTTGAGGAATGACCAAAAAGGAATTGTGAGTTAAGTAAGATCAAACTAATTATTTGTATTCTTTATAAAAATGTAAAGATTTGATAAAATACCATTTTGATAACTACAGGTTGAATTGCATATAGCCATGGCATTAAAAACAATTAATAATCTTTTATAAAGAATTAAACAGATAGTAACATGTGCATGCTAGTTTACCATAAACACTGATTTTTTTAGACTAAAAAAGTTTTTAATTTTCTAGAACAAAAGGGTTAGTTTTTAAAAAGTTAAGGTTTCTTAACAACTTGAATAAAAATCATATTTTTCAATGTTTGAACAGTTTCATCTTACTACTTTATCGTTGTTTTTGTTTCGCAACTTATCTTTAGTTTAAGTGTCTGTTAGAAAAAAAGTTGACATAATTTTTTAAAAACTTCATCTAGCGTTAGGTAGACATTATCGCAGCTAGTAACAACACTGAACTGATTATTAATCTCAAAGAGTAGTTTAGATCAAGTTAAGTTTGAATTTTGAACGTTTATTAACAATATTAGTATAATTTTAAATGTTTGTCAGATAGAAGTATACTAATCTTATCAAGACTCATTATAACACGTGCGGGGCCCGCCTTAATAAATCTCAAGCCGATGACATACTTTTTCATTTAAAATAAACTTGTGTTAATCAATTTGGTATTCCTAATAAAAAATATCTTTATTTAAATTTATTCATTATTACTAATTAATGACTATTTCGTTGTAATTTTAGAAGTTAATGTTAAACTTTTTTGATTATATATTTTTATACTTTGTAGTAATTTATTTTATTAATTCATGCCTGCGAAAAAATTTTCTAGTAAATTTTGCCCGTGAAAAGTTGCTTACCCTCAATTTATTTTAAATTTTTTGGTACTAAAACTTATCTTGGTTTAATGAATTTAACATGCTAAACTCAACATGTTAAACTAGAGTACGAAATAAGCTTTTTTACATTTTAAGCCACACTGAAAGTTTGTTTGGAAACATGATAATTATTTATTTAAATTTTTATCCATAAGTTAACTTTAAAAAAAACACTTCATAAGTCAATCTGTTTTTAAAGCTAACTTGAATTGTGCAATTTTTATAATTAATAAATTATTTCGTTATATTTGTATTATATAAGCTCACCTTTAGCAGCGACTATTCACTACTTTTAAGCTATTACTTGATTTCAAACTATTAAGCATTAATTACGGCTATTTTGTGCTTCATATAAAAGTTTGCCTGTAAAATATGGAAATAAAGGCTTTGGACAAAGTATATTGCTCTTAAACTGTTATAGTTTTTTATTTTGTTTACGAGTTTCAAATATCTTAAATATTGACATATCTACTTGACACCTTATGTACTTAGTCACAGTTTAAACTATGAAATAATTACTACTATAACTGATGTTTTACGCTCTTTAAAACCTTATGTAAACCCAGACTAGAACATTCTAGTTTTATTCAGCTAATTCTAACAATTTATAAGCCTAAGACTAGGTTTAGTTTAAGTAATTTAGTAAATATTCTCCTAAATACTGTTTACGTTTTAACAAATTATGTTCTACTGTTTATTTATAAATTTCCAGGACTTAACTACTAAAAATTTTAGTTACTACTACTACTGAAATAACTAGCTTATTACTAAAGTAAACACTTGATAACTACTGGTTTACTTGTAAAATTTCTTGAATTCTTTAGATAAACTAAATTGGAAAACAAGCTGTTTTAACGTGGTAAGTACAAATGCCAATTATCTACTATTTCAGACAGTTAAATACTTTCAAATTAAATCAAAAAGACTATATAGCACAGAAATAACTATCAAATGAAACAAACTTATTTATTCACAAAACTTTCATCATTTATTTGGCATTATCAATGTAATAAACGGCTGTTAAGAACAAAAAATAAAGTTTAAAAACATAGGCAAAACTACTAAAAATTAAAAAAAATAACTTATTACTTTTTTACACTTACGGCTTTACTTATTTACACAAACATTTTTTCTATACTAAACAACAAAACATTTCACTTAATACTTATAATAGATTTAAGTATTACTTTAAGAAAATAAAAAAATAAGCTTATAAACATTAATAAAACTACAAATGTACATACAATAAAATCTGTATATATATGTATATTGTTTACTCAAAAAGTTTGGTTCAAGGACCTGGTTCACGATAAAACCTTTGGTTATCGAGTCATACACTAAAACAGTTTAACGCCATGTCCAGGACTATATGAAAAGTTACAAAAAATGCATGATCTTACTAAAATGTAATTTTACTATTACACCCCTCTATAAACCACTGTATGGTGTTTTAGATAACTTATTTTATTTATCCTAAAATGTTCTCTATAGTCTAGAATTTTAAAACTTGGTTGTTCCAAAAACGCAACTTCGTAAGCGTCATTAATATTAAAGCTCTCCAGAATCCAGATTGTTCTTGTGATTAAAATAATAGTGTCTGTATAATGCACATTCATCTGATATAGCTTCTGGATTAAATTTTGATTTATTAATTCTATGGGCTGTCTTACTAAAGCTATTTTTTGTTTGTCCTACGTAATTACTATCATATCTTGTGCATACTGCTACGTAAATACCAAAACTCTTACAGTTCAGATTTGGTCTTAGTTTTACTGTTTTACCTTGAATGGTTAAAAATTCTTTATCTAACACCATATTTTTACTTTTGCCATGATTTTCACAAGGTGCGCATTTTTTACACTTTTTGCTAGAAATAGTCTTTGTTTTTGTTTGGCAATTTGACTATAATTGCTCAGAAGTTTTTCTTAGATGTGCTGGTTTTGTAAATGATATTTTACCTAGTGGAAAAAGTTTAGATTCCTCTTTAGTGAATTTTAAGATCTTCTTAAACTGAGAAGACCACATATATTTTTATTATAATTTTTTTCTTTGTTTGGTGTGTTCTCATTTTCTTTTTGCTTATGAATTTTCTCAAATTGGTCTTCTGTTGATTTTAGGTTAAAATTGGATGTTATACATTTGGTTTTGCGTTTTTTCAAATTCTCAAAAAATCTTCTTTTCTTTTATTTATTATTTTCTCTTCCCCTGTAATAACTTCTTTAAAAGTATTCGGTGGATGAAATGATTTACTGTGTAGAATTTATTTATGTAGCTTTCGTAAAATTACTGGTGTAGAAAAAACTTTTTCCATTTGCTTTAGTAAATATTTGTTCAATATCTAGGAAAGGTAATGTATTTATTCCATTCTCTGTTGACATTATTGTCGATGTTAAATTTAGATCGTCTTCTTTAAAATAATTTTTGGGATTTTCAATTATTTTTATTGATTCACTATTATTCTCTGAAGTCACTATTATGTCATCAATAAAATGTTTTACCATGAGTGCTTTATTTAGTTTTGTCGTTTTCATCATTATGTAGTGCAATGAGATGTTTGCTATAACAATAGAGTTGTTATCACCTGTGATAATTCCTTTCCTTTGTTTGAAATATTTTTCTTGTAAGGCTATAAAATTATTACACAGAGCTACTTTTTATAAAGCACGTTTTTATAATTATCTTATTTACATCGAATTATTAAGGGCAAAGTTATAACAGTGTTTACTAAAAAACAAAAATTGTTTTGATAAAAACATGATTTCTGAAAAAAAAAAAAGTTATATATTTCAAGCTTAATTTGTTTAAGCAAAGGTAAAACATTCATTAAAAGTGTTCTGTAACTTTTAGACTAAATTAACTTTTTTTAACATGTTAAATTATTATCAAAGGTGTGTATCTTAAACAGAATAATAAACTATACTACAGTTTTGAAAACTTCAGAGTTTGGTAAAAAGCATTAACAAAATAACCATCATACTAATAGGTTATAATATACTCGGTTTATTAGTTATATTGTTTTAGCTGTAAATATCATAACAACACTTAACCGAATTTTAAAGGCAAGTAAAAAGTTTCTAGTTTAAGAGTATATTGTTTAAAAGTTACAAAGGTAAAAATTTTGTCGCATATAAGAGTTTAAAATAAAAACTTAAAAATACTAGTTTAGGTTTCAGCAGTACGCTATAACAAAATGTTGCGGTTAAAATTCTATAGATTTTTTATGTCTTATTGTATATATATTGCATTAGTCTCTTTTTGACATAATTTATAATTAAAACAAATTACAAGCACAAGTTTTAAAAGTAGTATGTACTTAAGTTTTGAAACAAATTTTAAAGCAGCGCGGAGTTTTTAATAATGACATCACATTAAGTTTAAAAAATTTAGAGATAAAACCGTTGATAATATTTATTTGCAAAATGCTTTTGACAATCTAACAACTAATATTCATGAATACTTCTATTGAAAAAACCAAATTAAAAGAAGAAAAACAAGTAGAAAAAAAAGTTGGATTGTTTAAGAAAATGAAACAAAGAATAAGCAACATAACAAAAACGCCTAAAAAATGTAAAAAATTTTCTAATGACCAGCAAAATAAAAAAGTTAGTCAATCTTCTTCTATAAATAACAATTCAAATAGTAATATACATACAGTTAAACCAAAAACTAAAATAGCTGGTCTTGATAGTTCTAATTGTAGACACTTTCCATCAGAAATAAGTTGTAGCTATGTTGAAAACACCCATCTACCTTCCTTTGCATCAGTAATTAAAAGTAATAAAAACTCGTGTTCATCAAACTTTAATAAAATAAATGATAAAAACTATAGCAATACACATACACTTCAAGAAAAAACAGCCGCAAATGTTAAGAAACAAAAAGGCAACAAACTTAAAACTTTTTTTAAACCAAAACCTTTTAAGATACAGAAACGAAGTCAAGAACCACTACCAATACTAAATGATACAAAAAATGTTACTACTTCAAAAGTAAAAACTAAAACTTATGCCGTTTTACCTAAAATACAGAGTGAGCACTCTCCTAAAAAAATTGAAACTAGTATAAAAGATAAAAAAGCTATTAATGTTAAGAAACAAATGACCCCTTTAGTAACTACAGGTTTCAATAGTCTTGATTTGATCGACAAAGAAAACGGAACTACAAATTGTAAAACTGACCAAGCTAATTTAAACTTGCCAATTGTTTCGAATGAAAGCAGTACAAGCTACTCATCTAAAAATAGTTTTAATAACAGTAAAAAAGACAACTTTAATTCGATTAAAACTAAAGATAACCAAAACACTCTAACATCTACAACTATAAATCATAAAAACCACGCTGAAACTAAATCTGAAAATAGAGAAAATAATTTAAAAACAAAAACACCTAAAATACCTACTAGTTCAACCTCTGAAAAATTGCAAGAAGCAGACAAGTTAAACATAAAAAAAGATAACACTTTTGTCAAAAATCAAATAAATTCGGTTCAAAAACTAAAAGTGTTTAACAAAAATATAATTAAAAAAGATGAGTTTAAACTAACAACTATCACAAAAAAAGGTAATGAACAAACACTTGTCAAAGAAAGACAACATACTAGCATTAAAAACGAAAACAAATTAGCTGTTGAAAAACTCGATAACACAGTAACTAAAGCAATTCAAAAGCTTACAGAAAAACCAAAACCAAATGACTTTAAAGTAGATCTAAACATTTCTGTTCCAAAAGCGTTACGTCAACTTGAAATGAAGCAAAACAAAGACATTGTAAAAACTAACAATTCTGTTGAAATTAAAGAGTCAAGCAACATAAAACAAGTTTTGGATGAATTTAGGCAGCAGTGTAGAAAAGAGATTAAACGGCTGAATGCTGAAAGTCTCAGTAAAAAAGAAATTAGGGATGAATGCATAAAAGAGCTACAAAAAACTTTACTTAAAACAACTGACAAGGAAATAATTTTAAAAGAGACACTAGAAAGCAATAACAGCTCAAATAATGATAAACCAAAACAGCGTGTGGTCAAAAAAGAAGAAGTAAATGAAAAAAAGGTTTCTATCCAAAGTCCGTCGCGCAAAAAACGCAAAAACAAAAAGAAACGTGGGAAGTCAAAACAAGCTGGTTCGAAAAGCTCTAACAAAGAAGTTGAAGCTACAGACTCAAAGAAAAACACGGAAAATAAATGCAATTGTCTTTCAATACTAGAGGAAGCAGCAAAAATTACAAATAACTATTCAAACCCTTCTACGCAAAAAGAAACAATATCCTCAAAAAAAGAATTAAACAAACTTCAGTGTAAAACTATCACAGAACAAACCAAAGACCAAACCAAACCTACAGAGTGCAAATCCAAAGCGCCGATAAAAACTAAAAGTGTAACATGTTCAAGCCCACCTTCTAGCATTGACCAGCAAGAAGCAAAACTAGGCAGTGACAAAAAAATTGAAAAACAAGAACCAACTAAAAAACAAGTCAACCATTCACCGACAAAAAGTTCAAACTTCAAACAAATTGCCAACAAAAACAGTTCCAACCTAAATGTACAAAACCAAAACACGAGTCAGGTTTCGGAAACTCTGAAGCAATACAAGGAGGATACAAACACCCAAGAAGTTATTTCAATCGAGAAACCGACAAGCAATAACATCTCAACTAATGACAAACCAAAAGAGCAGGTGGTTAAAAAAGAAGACAAAAATGAAGAAGAGGTTTCTATCAAAAGTCCGTCGCGCAAAAAACGCAAAAATAAAAAGAAACGTGGGAAGTCAAAACAAGCTGGTTCGCAAAGCTCTAACAAAGAAGTTGAAGCTACAGACTCAAAGAAAAACACGGAAAATGAATGCAATTGTCTTTCAATAGTAGAGGAAGCAGCAAATATAAGAAGCAGCAGTTCTGACCCTGTTGAGCAAAAAGAAACGATACCTTTTAAAAAAGAAGTTAACGAACTTCAGGCTAAAACTAGTACAAACCAAACCAAAGACCAGACCAAACCTACAGAAAACAAATTCATCACTCAGGTAAAAGCTCAAAATGTTACAGTCTCGAGCCAACTTTCTAACATTGACCAACAAAAAGCAAAACTTAGCAGTGACAACAAAGTTGAAAAACAAGGCCCAACAAAAAAACCAGTCAGCCATTCACCAAATAACAACTCAAACTGCAAACAGATTGCTGACAAAAACAAGTCCGATCAAAACGCGAGTCAGGTTTCGGAAACTTTGAAGCAGTACAAGGAGGTCTTGGGCGTGCTGGCCAAAAACAAACAGGTCGGAATGACCGAAAGCCAGCTGGAAATGGAAGTTAAAAAGGCGTTGGAAAGCGGGGACACGAACTTGGAAAAGCTGGTCGCTTCGCTGCAGACCAAAACGGGGATAGAAGACCACATCGTTCGCCCGAAGACAATCGTCAGCCTGATGGACAACATGTGCCCTCCGTCCATTCCCAATGAAGCCAAATCTTTCTCTGGTCCCTCTAACAAACCCACAGACCTGGAGATAGTCGCAAAAATAAAGCAGGGCGTCCACCAGGAGCAGCTGAGGGAACTGCTGTGCCACTGCCACAGGTGCCCGTGCTGCAAGGACTTCTTCTACATCACGAAGGAGGGGAGGGGGAAGCGCAGGAGGGCGGTTGGAGGGGGCAAGGGGAAGTGCGAGGCGGCGAAAGAAGGGGTGGTCAGGATGAGCGCCAAGCTGCACGGCATGCTCAAGCAGCTCTACTGCAACGAAATCGTCAACTACAAAATTTTTCCCGCCAACAACAACTCGGTTGTCGTGTGGCAGCCCGTGTTCGAGTTCAAGGGCGCCGCCAAGCCGAAAGTGCTGGAAGAGACGTCCGGCGCAATGTGGGTCGACTACGAGGAGATTGGGAGGACGTGGGACCGGAGCCACTTTGCCGCGTTCGCCAAAGGGGTGAAAGCGAAGAAGTACGAGGAGAAGATCGAGTGCATGCCGTGCGCGCAGAGCCGGGCGAGGAAGGAGAAGGTGAAGCCGATGAGGGGGAAGATGATGGCGAGGATGGAAGCGACCAATCAGAACCAGGTGACCGCAACGGCCGCCACCGTCGCCAGCTGGTTAGTTGGTTTTATTGGTAAAAAGCTTTGTAAAAAATAACATGTTATTGTTTCCGAATTCATAAGAGCAATTTACTTATGTCTGTATTAGTTTTAAGATGTTTAGTTAATATAAATACTTAAACACTGTTTCTAACGAGTCATTCAATGGTTAATTATTATTTTTTAACCTCAGTAATTTATTTTGCTTTAAAAATTTCTAGGTGTGTAGGATTTATGTGTTTGAAATATGGTAGCATTTTCCTAGAAAACTTTCTTTTTATCTTCTGAAACAACATTTGTGTTGTACGTGATTATTAAAATAAGTAAAGAAATGTGTAAAGCTATAACAAAGTTTAACATAAAGTTTTTAGTCAGTAAAAAAGTTTTAAGTCAAACAACTAATTTAATCAACTAATCTATGTTGACCATTGTTGAAAAAAACCTCTACATAAGTTTACTTTAGTATTTGTATTTAGAATAAGTTTTAATGTATATTTGTTACTTTAGATTAGTTACCTAATTTAATCTAATTTTAAATTAAAAAGCTTTGGTATAAAGTTTACAATACTAACATAAGTAAAGTTTTCGTAATGAGCTGAAAAGCAGTTTAAAGTAGGAAACTAAAATAGTAGGCATATTAATGAGTGCCTCGCAAGTACAATCAAGTAAGATTTCCTCTAAACTTTTTGTGTGTGGGAAGCAAAAACACTTTTACAATTGCATTTATAATTAAAAAATTACTTTTTGAAACAAAAAAGCCTTGTACATAGTTTTGAGAAAATTATCGTTGTAAGTAAGTTCAACTGACTTTTTAAGATGTAAATAATTCAGTTTGATATCTTTTAGTGCAGTTCTATAAAACGTCTTGAAACTTTTGTTACACTTAAAGCAATTAAGACTAAAAAAAAAAACTTTAAAATATATAACATGCAGCCTCGTAAGTTTCTTGATGGCTACTTGAAACTTTACTAAACTTTATGCCTCTTTTAGCCACTGTTAAGGAAAATTTTCCAACACTATTTTCTGCAATGACTTTCTAAAGCTACTTTTAAACCAGGGGAGAGGAAGAGGAAAGGACCGAGTTGCTCGACTACAGCAAGTACGATCACACGGAAGCGTGCAAGCAACTCAGCAGGCCAGAAGTCGGTGAAACCGAGCATACCGCCCAAGACATGTTATGTGAGCATGGGGAGTATGACGTCATAGAGCAAATGATCGGCGTGCCGCAGTTGCACGTGGCGTTCCGGATGCTGCTGAGCGCCATGTCGGTTGCTGGCGAGGGGAAGCTTCACTACTCGACCATCTTCAGAACTTCACCATTTTATTAATTGTTTTTTTTTAATTAAAATGTTAAATTTTTTTATAAGTGCCTTAACTTTGCATTGCTTTACGTTTTTTTTCTTTTTTAATATAATAGTGAGACCTTTCAAAATAAACTTTTAAAACTTCAACTATATCTTGAAAATAACTTTTTAAATTTATTTTATAGTTGGTATTTTCAAAAAAAAAGTTTGATTTAACTTGTTACAATAAAATGTGAAAACTAATATAAATAAGTGTGGTCTTATTGTTTTAAATTAAAAAAAATAGACACTACCACTTTTCAAATTAATTTGCAAAACACTTCTTAAACTGTTTTCTGTAAGACAGTATGTTTTGAACTAGTACTAAGCAAACACCTAAAGTTTATTAATTTTCGATTAATGTTTAAATTCAAAAATAACTCAGTATATTCGAGATGTGACGTAATAAGAATAAAATGCAATATCTTTAATTTTTTTTTTATTAGTAAAAGCTAGTAGAGAAGTTGTACTAATTTAATTTGTTTAGTGTTAGCTAATAATGGTTAATTTTTTTTTAAATAGCAAAGAAGTTCAAGTGACTAATCGACAAAAAATTATCATACACATTTGGCTACAAAAAATAAATTAGAATTTTGTGAGTTTTGTGAACGATTTGGTTGTAAAATAAAACAACAACTAAAAACATCAATGAGCTTCTATATTGTGCTTAGTTTAATTCTAAAATTAATAAATTTATTAGATTTTTATGAAGTAACATAGGATAGCAAGCTACAAAGAATAAATATAGGAACTTATTTATACTTCAACTAATAAATCTATACAACAAAAAAAGTGAAAAAAAAACCACATAAGAAATATTCTTAGCCCATCTCTTTAAACCAAAACAAATATCAGATGAAAATAATTAAAAGTTCAGCGGAAGTAGTCAGAAGCTTCATAGCCGAACATCAGAAAGCTTTTTCTGTATATTTTGTAAAGGCTGAGAAGCTTGCTGCGAGGTATTTCTGAGAATTCTTTCAAAGACTGCTGCTTAGTAGTTTGCGGTTTTCCTTCTTCACTATAGCCGGTATCAAGTTGCAAAAAATCATTTGGAGCCGACAACTCTTTCAGTAAAAATCTAAAAAAATAATTTTTGGTTTATTAAACACAAGTATGGTTAATTAAAAAAGTTTCATAAAAAAAGTACTATTAAAATAGAAAATACTTTGTAAAATAAAAATATTTGTTTTATACACACTCGTTAGATATTTTTAGTTGAGTTTTTTGAATTGTATCGAGTAACTAAAAATAGGTTAATCATTTGTTTTAATTTGAATAACATAAGTATTATGTTTTCAGCCTAAATCGGCAATACAAGACGTACTAACAAAATTTGATATACTCAATAACACTGAACACTAAAATAAAAACAACACTATGTAAGTATACGGAAAGGTTTAATCTTAAAAAAATAAAGAAGTAAATCCAACTGTTAATAATTAAAAAATTTAAAAAGTCTTAAAAGTTCTTTAATAGAAAGAAGTAAAATGACTTAAGATATAACTGTAGAAGCTTTATATACAAACTTTACGTCTTCTTGTAACGTTTCAGTGTGGGCTATGACGTTGTAATCTATCGAGCAAGGCCAACAAAGCCAGTTGTAGTCGGAGAAATGGTCGTCAACTTTTCTTCCCGAATTTTTCTCCTCTATGACGTAATCAACAAACTCTTCAAAAGTCGGATGAGCTCCAGTTTTTTCTGCATAAATGTTTGTAACACTGTTTATTGAACGATAAAAAAGTTTAATCTAAGGACCTGGTGTACGAAAAAACCTACCGGTTATTGAGTCATACACCATGGATATAGTTTAATGTTTTGTAACAATAGCTTTGTTAATTATTGAAAAGATAATAAAGTTAGTTTTACAGCTAAGTAAAAAGTATGCTACAATCTTATCATATAAAAAAAAAGTTATACTTAATATTAATAAAATCTTAATAACCTAAAATAGAAAAAAAAAAGAAAACAAACTTTTTCTTTTTTCTGTGACGGCATACTTCGACCTGATGAACTCGGCGAGACGGGCGTATTGCGGCTTGCGACCGGCTTTGATGGGCACCAGCTTGTTGTGGTAAGCCGACAGAAGTCTCTCGAATGGATGCCTGACAATGATGAACTTCTTGTAAGTTCGAGCGAACTCCGGCAGGCCGTACCAGTCTTGGTGTTGGAAAAATTTCCTGGTTTTCTCGTGGAACGTAGACACATTAGCCTTATTAATATGATAAATTTTATCCTGATCACAGTAATAGTATTATGTTACTCAAGTTTCTCAAACTGTCCTAGTATGTCAACCGTTCTTTGTGATTATATTGTCATAATAACTTATTAAATATGTAAAAGACTATAATTCAAAAAATTCAACAAAACCCTTATTTTAAATATGTTATTATTGCTTAAGGTACTTTTAGAATTTTCTTCTTATTCTATTTAAAAACGTTAGTAAAGTTTTAACTAAAAAAGCTATTAAATTACTTACAAACTTACTAATTTCCGACACATTGCTGACTTTCCCGTTTAAGAGCCACAGGATCTTTTTGAAGTTGGAGCAACCGGTTTTGGGGATGCTGCAGTAAGCAAAGTTGTAATCTTTTGCGTAAAACATCTTTGTTCTACCTTCTTTTTTATTTTGTATACCTATGTAGAAGTGCAGACAGTTATTAAATGTTTGTTTACATAAAACAGCATGTGTCTTGATTAGTCAAAATTTCATATTTTATACAGTGATGCTGGTGAGTATTCTTTTATAAATAATTTTTTACTCCTGCAAGGTTTTGTTTTAGACTTCTACAGTAAAGACTTAAAATAACATATTTAAAATATTAAACTTTTAGTTTTACAAAATAAAAACAACAAACTAGTACTAATTTTTGTTTTGTTAATAGCATCTTAAAAGAATATCAAATGCAGTTAACTATCTATAACCATTTTAACGTAAATATTTAAAGAACATAACAGTTTATTACTTGTCTAAAACAAAACTAACCACCTAAAACATTTTGTGACTTAAACCAGATAAAGCATTATGATTATTTTTTTGTTATAAAAAAAAAATAACAAAACAATTTGTAAACTACATTTTTAACGTACATGTTTATTTCGAACTCTTTCGGAAGAGTTAACATGATAAACAAAACACCAACCGATTTTTTCACAAGCTTCTTTCAAATGTTGTCTTCTTTTGAGCATGACATATTTTGTGTCAATCCGAACATTATTTGAATTGACATTTTTATAAACCACGTTAATGACATTTTCAACGCCAAACAGCTTGAAGTTTATTGCTTCGAAAACAACTATCACTACTAAAACTAAAGTTAGAATGCTACATTTCAATTTCATTGTGGTCTGAAAGAAACAAAACTTAAATGATATAAACCTTAAAAAATAAAAACGCAAAGCAATGTACTTTTTTTTAAACAAAACTATACAATTTTTTTCTTTTTGTTACAAACTTTAAAATATAAATCACTTTTATTCCTAGTTTATTAAAATAATTCCATAACTGATTACAACCATTGATGTAACTTCTTATCTACCAAAATAAGCATCTAAACTAATTTTACAAAAAAAAAAGCTATTTGATATTTTCTTTAACAATCTATCTAAAGAACATGTATTAGCAATGTTAACTACTACACAACTTGCTAAATTGTAAGTGATGCAATTTTACCGCCGAACTTTAAGTAAAAATTCCAACTTTTGTGCTCACGCCCGAAAAGCAAACAGAAGAAGTTTGATCAGTTGTTTGATTAAGAAGAAAAAAAGTAAAGTTAGTTTAAAAAGGTACAACAAATTTAAATACTTACAAGTTATTGTAAACGCCACTCAAAGTGTAAACAGTTTTAGTTGAAAAATAAAAAACTTTTAGATAATTTCATACTTCAGTTAATCATACACTTATTCCACTACATATTCATAAAAAAATCATACTTTTAGTATTAATAAAATGAAGCAACATAGAAGGACTTTTTATTATGTTTCAAGATCGTACTATAACTCTACTTATGATAAGCTATAAACTACCTGAAAAAGTATTTATACATCTAAATAATAACAATTATCTTATTTATATACTATTATATGTAAATTATCAGAGCATTTTTATCAATATTTTACGGTAAACATTTAATTAATTTTTGTTTGAAATACTTATTTTCTTTTAAGGAAAATTCATGCTTTTATATTTTGATACTTTAAGGAGTATAAAAGTTACTATGTTGCTTACTTAAACAGTTTAACTTAAAATAAACTAACAAGAACGTTTTAAACAACAAGTTTAAGCAACCGTAAATTAATAACTATACTTGTCAATACTATTACGTAAACATTTTGTAACAACCACACATAAAAAATAATGATAAGTTTTATTTTTGTAAAAACACATGACTTAAAATATGATATGATAAAGTTAGATAAACAATTTAACATGTTATACAATGTGTTATTTAAGTAATAACACATTACATAATATAATCGATAACACTTAAAATAAAAAATGAAAGGAGAAAAATAAATTTTATTTCAAAGTACGTTTAAGTGTTAGTTTTGTCTTACTAATCAATAATATCAAAGAAAATATAAAAAGATTAATTTTGTAAAATAAAAAACATGTTTAAAATGAAAAATATCCACGAACAGTATTGGAAGTAGCAGCCGCCTAAGACACTTTTTAAATAATTTCAAACAAAAACAGTGCAGACTAATACAAATTAAAAGTAATGTAGATCAATACAAATTAAAAGTACTTTTCAAATTTTTTGCAACGGTAATACTAAACGTTTCAAGTTTGGATTTCTGATTTTAAATTTTAAGAATGCTATTTCTTAGTTGAAACTGTGAGCATTTTTTGTTGTAATGTAATGTCACATACGGGTAAATTTAAAAGCTTTACAATATTTTTGAATAAGGAAAATATATTAATTTTGACTGTAAAGTAAAAATATACATGAGTGAATAAAAAAAGAATGATTTGAGTACACTTTACAACGTTTCTTTAAAAAAAAATATTCTTAAAACATCTACAAACGACTATTGCATCTAACATAAGCTTATATAGATATTGCCAATCTCTAACTCAGTCGCTAATCTTTAAAACATTTCAAAACAGCATAACAAAGTAACATACAGTGCTTAAGATAAAATTGAAGAAATTTTCATCAAAATACATGTTTGAAATATGAAAGGCACAAAAACTCAACTAAGCAACATCTTCTCTGGAATTGGCAAGTATTTTGTAGTTTTTATTTTCCGAAGTTTTTTCAGAATCGCTCAGTAACTTCCATATGAACATCAAGGCGACCATCATTAGAAAGGCTACTCCGAACAAAACACCTGATTGAAATAATTGCATTCAAAATGTAGTCTGATTTTTTTGTTGTTTGTTTAAAGTACAAAAATGCACACATAGATACTTGGAATTTAAGACAAGTTTTATTTAATTTTGCTGATTATGATAAAAAATGTATCTTAAATGTTTTTCTATCTTCAAACTATGAAAGTTTAATGGAAGATTGAAAAAAAACTACTATTCTCTATTTTCTAATCAAAGAAAGAGAAAACAAATAGAATACGAAAGTAATTGATTATTGAAAAAATGGTTTCAATTGTATATTGTTTTCCTTTAGTATTGTAAGTTTTAATTCTCTTTAATAATTATTGTTGTATAAAGTAAGATCAACTTGTTTCGATTTATATTTTTAAACATAAAAAAAATACATAAATCTATATCTTTTAACTTACTTGTAATTTTAACTTGTTTTACCTTATTAATGAATTTTTTATTAATACATTATTTTCGTAAAGCGTTCTATATCTCGCTAAATGCTTCTTTTAGGTTAATTTCATGTAGAAAATTTAACTTACAGTATCACTTGTAACTTATTTAATTATTTAAAAACTTAAAACGGTTCTTTGGTCAAAGTATGTTTGGAACTTTACTTAGTAGTATAGTTTAGTATAAATTTATACTTAAACATACTATTTACAAAAAAAAAACTACACTAGTACAAAGTTTTATGTATATTTTTGATTTCGTTTACATTTTAAAGTTACTGTAGACATATTCTAAGCTTAAATCAAAATAACATTTGACCAAAACGTTTTAATTAACCTATTTAAACTTTTTAACCACAAATGAAATTTCAAAATTATTCGTTTAAAGTTTAAAAACTATTTTCTATATATTAATTTTATTAGGAAGTTTAACAATGGCAAACTTCAAACTTAAATCCAACAAAAAATTTAGACACACTAATCGAGAAAGCAAGGAAAATAAATTGTACAATGTAATATAATATTACAATAAATAAAACAAAAGATTTGTTCAAATAACATTTATTTAAATAACATTATCTAGTAATGGCTAATAAATTAATTGCTAATACAATTTTGTTTTCTCCTACAATATTTTCATACTATCACTAGCACTTAATTATCAATAAACACATGACTGTATAAAATTGCATTAGTAAACTATTAGTTATTGAATAAAAACCACTAAAATCGTGTTAAAATAACGACATATTTTACTTTACTGATACTAATAACACACTTGTTTTAAAAATAAATTAAGTACACTTTAATAACTTGATAAAGTATTCTAGTGATTATACATTATATATAAATTAAAGAGCTTTTAATATGAATATATAGATACATTTAGTATTCATCGAAACAATGCTTAATTTAAAATATCAAATTTTTCTTTTTTTTTCACTTTGTTTTTAGCTAGAATTGTGTAAACTGTAGAATGAAAAGTTTAATATAAGGGAAAATACTATAGAAATATTGTTTACTGTTTCAGTGGTAAAAAATTCTTAAACACTTACGCCCCCACAAAATACTTCAGGTGAAAAACCTAACAATAATGAACACTAACAAGAAGCTACTTAAGTAATACAACCTGTAGTAGTTATATATTTTTTAAGTTATACATTTTAACCTTAAAAATTTATTTATAGAAAAACATTTACTCTAGTAAAAATAATTATAAAAACACATTTCTAAATTCTTGTAATGCCCAATGAAACTTTTAAAGCCTAAAAAACAACAGTATCTGCAAATATTTCTAAAAGAAGTATTGTAGTATTCTTTTTTTTTTATTACAGCTTGAATTTCATTTTACTGACTATATGTATTCAAAACTGTAATGAAAAATGGTCATTTACTTATGTTCTTAAGAATTTAAGTCAAACTAACAGAGAAAGGCATACTGGTAAAAGTATCGGTCTTCAGACTTGAGAATATGCTGAATTTTTTCCAAAGATCCATCGTTATTAGAAGGTTCAATCTGAAAGTAAAATAAGTTTAATATTGCGCAAAATAAAATAATTATAAGGTAAGTTTCCTTTTTACTTTGCAACACAATTTTCTCGATATTTCCACGGTCATAATGCAACGTCACCATAACTAATGCAACGTAGATATATTTAAAAAAACTTTGTTGCTACAAACATATCATTACAAAATAAAATGTCATACAATTGATTACTAAATAAGTAACTTGTATCATATATTTACAGTAAAAAAGTTCAAAAACGAACTAATAGTTTAAATCGTTAATAAAAAATTTTACAAACTGTAGCTCAATACTAATATAATTAATATTTTAAAATCTATGAAGCATAAAAAAACCTTTAAAAGCAGATAAACAAAGCATGTCATCTATAAAAAGATTAATAATAACAACATTTAAAGCTGCATTAAAGAAAGAAAACAAATCAAAACAAAAACCAACACCAAGTATGTGGCATATGAGGGAATATATGTGAATGTTGCTGAACGGTTCTGAAATATAATTGTTTCTGAAGCTGGGACCACGTGATATGAAGAAGGGGTGCATGTCCATCACGTGATTGTCGAACCCGTGCGACCCTTCTGTAAATGAATAATGTTTAATGTAACTATATATTTAAATTGTATATAAATATATTGATTTTATATTGTGATTATCGAACCCTTCTGTCATTTTTTTTTATGTAAACTATTTAATCAATTTGTAAAAATATATTGATTTTAAATACATCACATGATTATCGAGCCCGTTAGATCCTTCTTTTTGTTAATGTTTTATTTTGATTTACATGTAAGAACCTTTTAAGCTTATGATCGGAATTATTCCTTCAGGTTGTTTTTAGTAGCATAAGTTGTACAGACTGCATGTTTAAAATTTCAATATGTCAACCTATGAACAGTAAGTGTGTAGTAATGTAAATAAGTTACTAAATTGTGCATAGAAACCTTTGATGACTTGTAAAAGTATTTATAGTAGTTGATCGCAACACAAAACTGCTAAAACATTACTTGGAAATGCTGTTTAGTCTCGGCGTTCAATTTTTTCTCAAATAATGAAATTTTGATTTTCAAATGTTCGATTTTATAACGAGACAGGGTGAGACATCACACATACTCACTAGGTGAAAAATTGTTAAGATAAAATAAAATTAAGTGAAGTTTAAAAAACTACGTAACGAAAATAAATAAAAACCAAAAAAGTTGTAACTTTTTTATGAACTCACTCAAAGGAACGGTGTCGTTTTCGTTTTCCACCATCCAATAGCCGTTTTCAAGCTTGACAAAAATGGGTGATATTCTCGCGTTGTGGGAGTAATGGAGCGAATTCGGAATTTCCTCTTTCTTGTAAACACTCACGTGACTGCCGAGCTTTTTAAGCTCCTCGTAAACTGACTCTTTTTCACCTAAATAATACATCATGCTTGAAAAAAAAACTGATTGTTCAATTATGAGCAAAGTTTGCGGCATAAGTTAATTTAAAATAACAAACTTATTGTTATAAAAAACTGTTAAGTTACTTATAAGATAATAAAGAAACAAATTTTAACTTTCCTTTAAGTAAAAAACTTTAGTTAGTCTAGTTTTTTTCCAGCAGTGTAACTTGGCACAGTTGGTAATAAGAATTGTAAGTATATTTGATTAAATATAAAAAAATAAAATAAAGTATATTTATATTTACAGCTTAAACAGTTTAATTTTAAACCAAAAAAAATATATTTGGAAAAATGCAACCTGTAGAAATGATATCGAAAGGTTGTAACATTTTTGTGCTATAAAATTATATATTTTTTGTATTTAAATACAAATACTTAAATTAGTTTGACAAAATACTTAAAAAGAGGTTGGTGTTACTTTGATTTAAAATTATGTTGTTCATTATTGAAAAAGTATATTATAATAACAAAAAGCGATATTTTGTTGTTTTTTCTCTAGTTATACTGTTTCTTAAAAGAAAGTTAAACTACAATTAAATTAAGCTCAAATGTGTATAAATTTTTAATTATTGTTTAAACTAGATTGTATGTTAATCATACAATTTTGAGGCAATAACACTTTAAATAACATTTGTAAAAACTTCACTTTTTAATCAAGTTATTTTTCAGAGCTTGAAAACCTTTAAAAATGTACACTAATAATATTAGACAAAAATTTAATTTAATACACAACCAGTAAAATTGTAACTGTTTTGAAATTGAAGATTGTTCAAGGATGTCTTTTTTTAATATCTACTTAACAACATTTATAATTCTCAATGATTATATGGTTTATTACTTTAAAAACTTATGCTAAGAAGCATAAAAATATCAAGAAAAAAAACTTATACTTTATACACAACAAAATGAAAATTATTCAACCTTTTTTTGGCCATATTTGAGTGGCAAAGTTTTGTGAGTTATAACTTAGCAAAACAACTGCAATAAACTATGAAAAAATTTAAGAACAAATTACGATGCTTGAGGTTTTATATATTCAAAATAAAAATCAAACCTTCTTTCGGCCATATTTGTGTGGCAAAACCAAGAAACTTTTCCTAAACATCTTATACAACAAACAAACACTACATGGTTTTGTGTTTTAAAGCTTGGCAAAGTTATTGCAAAGATAAATAATATGTATCTAAGATATTATATACTTAAAATAAAAATCAAACCTTCTTTCGGCCATATTTGGGTGGCAACGCCGAGATTGATGACCCTTTCAACCTTGCTCCTGTCAAGTTGCGAGTACATGACCACCTTCCTGTCCTCGCTCAGGCTGGTCATGCCGTGGTCGCTCGTTATTATGATGTCCACGTTGTCGTATATATCAGCCTCCTTCAACTTGCCGATAAGGTAGCCTGTTTGTATGAGTTTTATTAAAAATCACACGAGAGTTTTAATTAGATGCGATGACGAGTTGGTTGAAAACAATTAGAAAAAGGAAACATTACAAACTAATAGTTGAAGAGGCATAGCTAAGACCTAACTTTTTTTTTCAACTTTTATGCTTAAATAAAGTTTGATATAATAAACATATTCAAGAGTTAAAAATGCAATTTAAAAAATAACAAGGGTACAAAAGTAACTTAATTAAAGCGAAAAAATTTAGCTCAAAAACATATAACTTCTAAAATAATAACTTGTAAACTTCTCCATTTAATTATACAATCTTCTATTGAAACAGTTACAAAAAGGAATGTTTAATGAAAACAAACAGACCCACGGTGTCATCGCATCTTTTTATCTGTTCGGTCACTTCAGCCGACTCCGGCCCGTACTGGTGGCCGAAGTGGTCCGGCTGGGAAAAGTACAGCAGGGCCAGGTTGATGTCCAAACGCTGCCCGTTGATTGGTTCGTCGGACAGCCAATCGACCACCTCGTCCACTCTGCTGTTCCACGGCACGGATTTGTTGAAGTGGTGGTACACTGTTGGGTATTCCCCTTTTATTTTCACCTGGCTGCCCACCCAAAAGTACACCCCCGTGTGGTAACCTTTAAAATAGTTTTTAATTTTTAGTATTTATTTGCTATTTATATTTTATAAAGCGTTTAAAACTTTACTTGGTTGCTATTAAAAACAAAATTTATTACTCTTACTTTATGATGTTCAACAAATTGGATTTTTTGTAAAAAAAAAGTTGAATGAATTAATCTAATAAAACAAGATTTTTTTAAGTCTAATTTGAAAGTTTGAAAAATTTATCTGCAATACTATAAGTATTTTCACCAAATGACAGGCAAATAAAAAATTTTACAATAAAATTTTTGTAACAAATTTGAGCAAGCATATAATTTTAGACATTTTTAGTACCAATGCAGTAGTAGTAGATTATTTTGTATCAGTAACAATTTGCAATTTAATTTTATTTTTTACTCCCTTTTATTAAATTACGTCCTGATAATAACATTTAATGTTTGTAATTTTAAATTTCGTTATATTGTCTAAAGCAAATGTATTTAAAAACTTTTTTGTATTAAAAATATTATGGGTGCATGACTAAAGAAATCTTTAACAAAATTTAAAGAGCCATAACTCAAAAAGTAATGTACAAATAAAAAAAAGAGGTATGTTATTAATATCTACAAACAACTTTGAAAAATAAAAAATATTTTTTGGGATATGGATAAAACAAGTTTATAAATGTAGTAATTTACAAAAAAAAATATTTCAAATATACTTGTCATTTTACCAGATATAAGTTATTACTTTAAAAATAAATAAAACACTCATTTAAATTAGTTACAATAATAAATGTAAAGATATTGAAGATATAATTCGAAACAATAACATTTATTAGTTGTTCAGAAGTTAGGGAGTTATTGCAATCAATAACCATTTAAATTTTAAACTTACAAATTTGTTAAAAAAACCATGTTCTACTTAAATAGTTGATCAACGTTTAGTTAGTTTTATACCACTACAGTACATTATAACAAATTTGTATGCATTTAGTTCACAGATTAAACAAAATAAGTTAAGCATAATAACTATGATATTTTTGTTAGTATTTCAAAAAATGTACTATTAGGTAATTGGTGTAAGAAAACTAATGAAACCTTTTAAATAGAACTATTAGTAACTTAAAAGATTTAAAGATGGTAAGAAAAGTAGGTCAATTTTTTTATTAAATTTCATAAGAGAAAAGTATGTAATAAAAAAAAATAGTGTTTGTAAATATGAGTCAACTTTAATATAAAGACTTTTTTTTTATTTTATCACAAATTATATATAGAATTTATGTGCTTATTTTTGTCATAATACCAACCAAACTCTAAATAAAGAGAAAAAAAAAGAACAAATAAATTGGATTGTTTGATGTCTTATTATTAATTTTTTTTTAAACTAATACTACAAGTACTAAGTTTAAAAAAAATTAAATAAAAATACAAACTTATAAAAATGTTTGTGGTCTTAAAAACTTACAAAAAAAAGTTTGATTTATAAACTGTTTGAAAAAATATATTTATGCTTGAACTTTCTTAAATATTTCTGCAAATGAATCTTGCATTTAATATTGATACTAAGATGATTTTTTTATATGGTAATGCTTATTTACCAAATTTTTAAAAGACTTGTTCACTTAAAAAGTTCATTTAAAAATTCACATTGAACTAATATATTTTTTGGCAACTTTATAGTTCCAAAACTTTTGTGTAGAAACTATCAAAATCAATTTATTTTTAAAATTATCATAGTTGCACAAAAGCTTAAAAATCCAGAAAAGACTAACCTTGCTTTTGGTTAGTGATCCAAATCGGCTCGCCTCCATAAAACTCAGGATCATTTGCACTAGGCTTGACATAGGAAAACGACTTGTTCAGAACAGGATCAAAAAACTGATTTGCAACAATTCCATGCGACTCCTCGTACATTCCGGTTGCAATCGTGTAGTGATTGGGGAAAGTCTGACTGACGTAAACATCCTCAATCCATTTGGCTTTGACGCCTGTTTCAATGAGCTCGTCAAAGTTTGGGGTGCTGGTCCTTTGCAAGTAGTTCCACCTGAATCCGTCGAATGAAATCAGCAAAACTTTAGGTTTTTTGTTTTGACTTGCTAAAATGTGCTTGAAGTTGGAAGCTAAAAAAAGCAGGAAGAAAATTTGAAGAGGTGATTGGAGCATTGTGGTAGCAGTTTTGTTAACATAAACTTAACTTTTCATCTGTGTTGATAAAAAGTATATTATAACTACAATACTTGAGATCAAATTAATATTTTATGTTTTACAAAAATATAGTCTAACTTTTTAAATATACTTAGTTTAAGTTAAGAATAGTACATATTAAACTTATATACATAGTTTAAAACAATAAAAAGTTTAATGAAAAATATTTTGCTCCTGATTATTATCTTATTTGAAAACAACTAATTCAAATTATTGAGCATACTTAACTAAACTTGAATACTTATTTTATATATATACTAATATATATACTTATATACTACTTTTGAAAGAGTCAGATAATATTTTAATTTTATAGTTGCATAACAAATATCATGTTAATTCAACAGTAATAACTATACAATGATAGATGTCTTTCAGATTTTAATTGTCAGAAAATTTTATTTTTCATAAACTTACTTAACCCAAGCATTTTTTATTTATCCTTTTGTAGAAAGTTTTTAAATAAACAACTATTCAAAATCAGTTTAAAATATTTATTATTTGCTTTATTTGCATGTAAAACTAAGGCAGTGTAGTATTACTAAACATATATTTTTACTTTGATAAAAAACTTTGTTAAACAATTACTAGTACTAGTTAAAGTGGACAGAAATTAAACTTCAGCTCCAAGTTTTTTTACTGCCTAAAACTACCTTTTGCACTGATATATCAGTGGGTCTACGAATAAAGATCCAATAAATTATTTCAATTCTAGTAATATTCAGTGCAGAAAAAAAATATAGTAGAAACAACAAGTTTAAAACAAAAAAAAAACTTAATTGAAAGTTAAGTTAGTTTTTTATGGTGTTGACAAATCAAAAAGACTGAAAAATAGACAGGATTGCAACTCTTTAAGACAAAAAAGCCACCCTGATTTGATACAAAATTGAAAAAAAATAAGCAAAGTTTTGAAAAAAAACTACTTACTGTGTTAAATTACTTACAAATTCCAAAATAATAAAAAAACAACTTGATTGAAACAAAACTTAGATAAAAGTTATAAAACTAGTTTAGGTCAGCCTGAGTTTTTCAAAAGAATTATAACTAACTAGAGTTATCCTGGTTAGCCTGATTTCTTAGCAACCCTACAAAAAGTTAGTTTAATGCTTTCACACCAAGTAATACTTATTTAGTATTTAAATTTGAATAGGTATATAAACATGTATTGAGTTAACTCAGTTTTCCCTTTTTTTCATTATACCCCATTTAAAGAAATTAAAAAGCTACAGCCTCCTTGGACAAGATTTCTCAAAACAATACTGTTTTATAAGCCTAAGACTGTTTTTTGCTCTTCACCATCTACACCAGAATATCTAGTTTAAGTTTCAAAACTACCCTTAAATACACCTAAGACCTTTTTTTTTTGCTCTTCACCATTAAGTCTAGAATATCTAGTCTAAATTTCAAATTATGACCTCATGGGCCCCCTGTGGTCCCTTTACTACTAATGGCCCCCTTGGCTGGCCTTTTTTGGCCAACTAAGTTTTTGTAATGGTTCTAAGTGGGCCATATGACCTACTTCAGGGATCCCTGATTTAAACATTCCTGATGAAAATTGAATGTTATAGTATATTTTTTTTTTGTGTAATGTCAATAATGAGATGAGGGATAAAATTCTTGATCTAAGTATTATAGTAGTTTTTCTTTTAAACATAAATGAGATAAAAAATTGTAATAACTTATGCTGTAAATCAAGTTTTTCTAGTAACTACAATAAACAGTCAATACTAAAAAGAATAATAAAAACTGAAGTCCATTTTTTACTGTACTGCAGTTTACATTTTTTTACAAAATTAAGTTCAACTTAATATTTTTTCATTCAAAACATTATATACAAAAATATTATATATTTTAACTTTTTTATTTGCATTAAGACCAGAGGTAATCCGTTATATTTTATATAAGTTGGTCTTATTTTGTAAGTTTTTGTCTTAGCTACTAGATACTTAACAGTTTAACAAAAATACAGGTAGCTTTTGAGGTATAAGGTATCGAAATTTATGACCAAAACAGGTTCCATAAGGAAGATGTAATCTAAAAGCACAATATTAATTAAAATTTTCATCATTTTAAAACTATATTATGGAAGTTTTCAAACTTGATTTTTTATAATTAGTTTATTAGAAAATACAATCACTATTGTAGTTTTAAGAAAAAGGCTTCATTAAAAAAAACAGGGGTTTTTGAAAGTTTTGGTCAATAATTTTTTTTTATAAGTAGATACAGAGTTAAAATACAGATAAAGGAATATTTTCTCAAAATTGAATTCTATAGATAAAGAAAATTCAATTATTATTTTTTAATTCATTTTTTTTATTAAACATTTAATTTAATTGTTTTTATTTGTCATAAACTAATGGTAAATACCTAGGATGATGTCACACCAATATCAAGCTGAAATTATACTATATTTGATATCTTTTTTAACAAAAGTTTTAGGCTAAAATTTATATTTCATAAATACATAAATATAAGGAGACTTATTTATCATAAACTAATAAAACTTAAACATTATATTGCTAAACTTCATTAATTTTTATTCACTATTCATTTTTAATGACCTTAAGATAGTATACTTTTACTGTTATGATTAGTATTGTTCAACAAGTTACCAATTAGAATTAAGGGCATAGGGGGGTAAACACCCTTTTTTGGGTTTTGATCTTATTTTATATAGTTTTTACTAATCTACAAAACGCTTTTAACAGATTATAAAAATTCAAAATAATTTTTGATATATAGCCGGTCAAAGTCGGAGGCAACAATAGGATCCTTATGGGAGGCGCAAACTAAAATGGTAAATAACTAGAAATCACTAAAAATCTATCTCCTCCTACGTTTTTTGAGATAACTTTCTCAAACTTTCAGGAAATGTTCCTTGATGTATTTAGAAAATTCTGTCCGAACAGAATTTTATAAACTTAATACTAAAAATTTTATAACAAAAAAACTAAAAAAAAACTGTTTTTTTTGTTTAATTTTTATATAAAATCTGTTTCGACAGAATTTTTAAAAAATATCAAGGAACATTTCCTGAAAATTTGAGGTAGTTATCTCAAAAAACGTAGGAGGAGATAGATTTTTAGTGAAATAGTCTATTTCTGCCATTTTAGTTTGCGCTTTCCATAAGGAACCTATTGTTGCTTCCGACTTTGACCGGCTATATCCAGGGTTGCCACTCTTTGAGCCAAAAAATCTTCCCTGAGTGACCAAAAATTTCCCTGAGTAACCTTAAATTTCCCTGAGTTTCCCTGAGTATTTTTCAAATCTTAAAAAAAAAATTTCTCTTCTAACACAAATTATTAATACCTCATTCTCATTTTTCTTCTTTAATAATAAAAGGAAGGTTATATGTGTATGCTTATGCATTAAATTTATAAAAAAAACTGTTTTCAAAAACTCAATCTTAAAAGGTTTGTAACCAGGCAGTTTTTTCCAGTACTGTACCTTTTTAACAACATTAGGCCAAATTAAAATGGCTCTGTCAGCTACCTGCTTTGACTCTAACCATCTTGTGGCGCAAAATGATAAAGGAAAGGTGGTTGTCCCAGTTTCAGTTACATAGTCATCTCTTCTGGCCGATATGTGATCAAATAAGCAATGGAAATGTTTTAAAACATTTTTTATTTTCCAAGGTGTAGCTTCAACACCGGACTTGAATGCACCATGAATTTTGTGCAAGCTGCAGGACCCTGTGTTATTAAGTTGAGGTAGACCTGACGCCTCTCTATCAAAGTCAACTTTTTTTGCAAGAGCAACGTTCACATTTGGTCCATCCATTGAAATTTGGATCAAATTTTTTAGGTTTAACTCTTGAATTTCGGTCAATAGGGCTTTATTTAAATTATCTACAGTACAGTGACCTAAAAATGCTGATGTAAAATATTGACAGCGTACTTTTTTTTTCTTCATGCATCTCACCACCAAATCTAGTTGAGTTTTTTGCAAGACTTTATTGAAACACTCATCAAATGAAATGGAATAAAAAGACGAGCACAAAATTGTTTTTTTTAAGACATCTTTAAAAAAAGGGGCTATACCAAAGTTTGTTATATATGAATATTTGGTTCTATTCATGCAGAACTTTTTTGCAATTTCACTATCAGGAAACATGGTAGTGAATAAAGTGTTATTATTATCGCAAGAGTTTCCTGACCAGTTTTTTTGGTACACTTGAGAGCCCAATAAATTTCAGCAGCTGTTGAAGAAGTTGCAGCTGATATACTAGTTGAACTATTAGCCCCACCAAAATAAGAAGTAATTGCATTATTTTTACTCTTAGAGGCTTTCAATTTAAGATGTTTTCAACATACTGTGCGATTTCAATGCCCTTATACCCATGTTGGATAAGGCCATTGGTGTATCATCACCACACCAATTACATTTAAACTTCTCTTTGTCTACATCCTCAAGTAACCAATCTTTGAAGTCTTCATGGTTAAGCCAACTTTTTTTAAACAAGGTTATAATCTGTACAGTAACCTCTCGCATCTTAACGCACTCATGACGTTACGCAATCTCGTTTAGTTACGCATTTTAGAATTCTTAAAGTTTGAAAAATAAAAATTTTAATTTATTCTAGTATTGCTTAAATTAGGTTTATTGTATATTTTTAATTTAAAGTATGTTTTTTAATGCTAACTTACCTCTCTATATCTTTATATTTTGTTAACTTATGTCCTTGACTCGTTAATGAACATTTAGTTATACATAAGTATATTAGAAATTTTGTTAACAATAGGAGATCAAATTTAAGTTTATCCTTATGTGGGCAAAATTAGCAAAGTTATAGTAGCATAAACATTTTTCTTATATTTTACATATTTTTGTTCAGAAGAAGAAATCCATTACAGCACCAAATGCATATTTTTGTAAAAGACTATAGAAACAGATTTTAATATAAACATCACACCATTTCTTAGTTGTAAACAAAAGCTTAATTATAAATAGAATTTGCTATGTACAATAGAATATAAATGTTAAGTATCAAAAAAGTCACATGTAAATAAACATTAAGATAAAATATACTTATTAAAATTAATTAAATAATTTTACAAGTATTATCACTTTATATAAATTAAAATCCTTTTTTTGATAGATGTATAGTTTTATCTTTTGTTTTCATATTAATAAATTAAGTGAAAAAATTGTTAAAAGTAGTAAAGTACCAGTCTGCTTTTAACTAGAAGCTATATCAAAAAACAGCCATTATAGTAAGTAAATTTAATACCTATCATCTTTACGATCTCTCGTATCTTTACGCAGTTTTTCTGTGGACACAATGTGCGTAAATAAGCGAGAGGTTACTGTACTTTACTCATAATACTTAAAAAAGCTTTAAAATTAAATCTACAAAAAAGTTGTGAAGTATATTAAAACATTAATAAAAAATTAGTTACCATTACTGCTACTACTTTTGAAATTATTATTTATAAACAAAAATTTAACCTCTATTTTTTTAACAAAAGTAATACAACACTAATCTGTATTCATTTTAATTTTTTTTACTGAAAACAAGTAGTTGTAAACAAATAACAAATAACTTTATTATTTAAAAAATAAGAACTAATAGTACAACATAGTGTTTTTTAAACTACATAAGTAACTAAAAATAAAAAGTTTATTAGAACTTTTCAATGAATAGTTAACAACAACTTTCATTTCTCTAAACTGTTTGATTTTACTTAAGTTAATATAAATTTTAAATTAAAAAAACTACAATTTTAATACTAAGAATATTTAAGAACTAGCCGCAAGGCTAAAAAATTCTAAATAACCACTTAAATAATAAAAATTACTAATTTTGAACAAAATATTGAATCTGGATTAATTAAACCTCATTCTAGATCTAGAAAAAAATTTCCCTGAGATTTTCAAAAACTTCCCTGAAATTTAGAGAAAAAATCAAAACTTCCCCTGAGTTTCCCTGAGTTAAAAGAAAAATGCCAAAATTCCCTGAGTTTCCCTGAGGTTCCCTGAGATTTTCTACAGTTTGAAAATTCCCTGAGATTCCCTGAGTTCCCTGAGTGTGTGGCAACCCTGTATATCTCAAAAATCATTTTGAATCTTTCAAATTTGTAAAAAGCATCTTGTAGCTTAGTAAAAACTATATAAAATAGGATCAAAAACCAAAAAAGGGTGTTCAACCCCCCTCTATGCCCTTAAGATTGTTGTTAAAGACAATTAGAAAAATATCAAGCCTAATCTTTACCAATAGTTAAACTTATATCTTTGTATTGGTGTTTGTACTGTTTTGGGCTGATTGCTATTGGTCTCATAAACTGGATGTAAGTAGAGCTGGATTGGTGTAGGATGGTTTTATTATTTTATTTATTATATAAACTTTTTTAATTTGTTTCTTGTATATAAAATTTAATAGTCTTCTTTTGTCTTCATTGATAGAATTGATAGAACCTTTCATTGATACAAGTAGATGTGTTATTTTTCTTTATTAATTCTATTTTGTAATTTTTTGTCTACTAGATATTAAATGTTCATTTGTTTCAGAATATAAAGATTTTAAACTTAAGTGTAAAACTTGATATTTTTTAGACATTCAGGTTATTTATTTTATTTGTTAAAAATTAGTTTGAGGTTTAAAAATAGTTTATTTAACTAAATTAAAATACTTTTATTATTACTTTATTTTTTTCAGAATATCTGTTAATTTTTATTATTTATTTTTAAAATTTAGCTGTTTAGTGTTAAGAGTGACTTTATTTTGAGTAGTTTAAACAAATTCAATCAATTATTAGTGCTAGATTTTATTGACAAAAACTGAATTGTTTACAAATCAGTAAAACAGTTTTATTTTTGCTCTAATTTTCATTTACCTGCAAACACATATACTAGAAATTTAAAGACACTATTTTAAAATACATGGCCCTCTTTCAGTTTTATGACATTACTAATTATTTTATGTATACTAATATTACTAACGCTCCCCATTTATTCAATTTTGAGATATTTGTTGCATTTTTTGTGGTTGCTCTTGTTGAGAGGGCAACAAGAAAAATGTGTATGTACATGATCATAAAAATTGAAATCTAGGGGAGGAGACGGTGTGGAAGCCCATGGTTTCTATGGTCAATATTGGCAGTAATGGGTTAAAATAGGGTGCTTCCTATTTTTAAACTTAAAAAAAAATTAATGTATATATAGTTACTTTTTCAGCTTTTATTTTTTCATTATTGTTTTAAAGTAAGCTCAAAGTATTAGTTACAAGTAAATATTGTGCAGCTCGATGACCGAAAGGTCTTTCTCCACACCAATCCATTGACCTTAGTTGTGAGTCACATTTTTCTTCTAACAATATGTGTTATTGTATACAATATTTGGTACAAGTTTTTGCATGTATAGTCATCTCAGATGTAAAACTTCTCGCAGTGCAAAACAAAAAAGTTCAAAATTTACTTTCCGTAATGTTTACGTCAAAGTTACTCCTTCAATCGAACCTAAATTTCGTATACGTAATCAGTATGACGTAACGATTATAGCAATTTCAAAATTAAAAAAAAATATTCATTTATGACATCACAATAAGAAAAACTGTGCTTTCCGTAATGTTTACGTCAAAGTTACTAGTTCAATCGAACCCAAATTTCGTATACGTAATCAGTATGACGTTACGATTCTAGCAAATTTAAAATTAAAAAAAAATATTCATTTATGACGTCACAATAAAAAAAACTGTGCTTTCCGTAATGTTTACGTCAAAGTTACTAGTTCAATCGAACCCAAATTTCGTATACGTAATAAGTATGACGTAACGATTCTAGCAAATTTAAAATTAAAAAAAAATATTCATTTATGACGTCACAATAAAAAAAGCTGTGCTTTCCGTAAAGTTTACGTCAAAGTTACTAGTTCAATCGAACCCAAATTTCGTATACGTAATAAGTATGACGTAACGATTCTAGCAAATTTAAAATTAAAAAAAAAAATCATTTATGACGTCAAAATAAAAAAACTGTGCTTTCCGTAATGTTTACGTCAAAGTTACTAGTTCAATCGAACCCAAATTTCGTATACGTAATCAGTATGACGTAACGATTCTAGCAAATTTAAAATTAAAAAAAAATATTCATTTATGACGTCACAATAAAAAAAACTGTGCTTTCCGTAATGTTTACGTCAAAGTTACTAGTTCAATCGAACCCAAATTTCGTATACGTAATCAGTATGACGTAACGATTCTATCAAATTTAAAATTAAAAAAAAATATTCATTTATGACGTCACAATAAAAAAAACTGTGCTTTCCGTAATGTTTACGTCAAAGTTACTCGTTCAATCGAACCCAAAATTCGTATACGTAATCAGTATGACGTAACAATTCTAGCAAAATTAAAATTTAAAAGAAAATTCATTTATGACGTCACTATAAATAAACAGCTTAACAATATCACAATAGTAAACATAATAATATCACAATAACTAAACGCTTTTTTTATTAAACGAAATATTATATTAATGCAAAATGAATGATATATGAACGAGTTTTTTCAATTTGGAATTAAAAAAGAATAACAATTAACCGCTCTTCATTATATAATGAATTACGAACAAACAATTAATGAACTTTTTAAACTAAAAATGGTATTTATGTATATGAAAAATGTTGAGAAAATGAAAAATGTTTAAACAAAACTTGAAAATAACTGCACGACAAAATAAGTGTCAAAATGATGCAATATTGAATGAAGTAGTTGAAAATCAAAAAAATAACAATTTTAACAATAACTTTTAATGTAAGCTTAATTTAAATTTATGCTTAATTTGAATAAAAATTAAATCAAGTACATAAATCGCAAAAAAAATCCTTATTTTTTTGTTTGGCTAAACTTTTATGAAACCATCTTGCACAACTAGAACAATCCGTCTGAAATATAGTATCTTAAATAAATATTATAATATCATACGTTAAAAACTTTAAATAACTTATTTTAGTTTTCGTTTTGAAGTTATCTCAGTATATAGTATCTGTATATAGTATAGATCTCTGTATATAGCTCTTAAAAGTTGAAAATAAATTTAAAATGCAATTTTTGTAAGGTATATCAAATAATATACGCACCCATTCGATTTCTACTGATTCTTCATCCTCATTCATCTCATCTTCGCCCCAACATATAAAACAAAATGGGGAAAGGAGATGCATAGGGGTATTTGGATGTGCTGGTCCTGTAAGTAAAAAATATTTATATTTTGATTTAATATAATGACTTAAAATTAAAAAATATATATTACCTCCCAATCTGTATATTTTCTTCACTTTCTTCTGGTAGAGTTTCAAATGCTTGTTTTTTTTTAGCTGTTACTTTTTTTATTGACGAGCATTGAGTTTCTTTATTTAGTACATTGTCCTAAGATATGTTTATTAAACTTTCTGTAATAAATAATATAAAATAAAAATAAAAGGTTACTTACATTATGTAGGGTTTGTTCAAGTGAAGGTTCCAACTCCGGATACACTTTCAATTGGTTGGTTTTGGTTTTTACTATCACTAGAGTTGCATTTCACTTCCTTAATCTTTTCAGATCCCAACATAACTCTCGAAGAATATTCCGGGACTTGACCATAACTTAATCTCAAGTCTTCTACGTTTGAAATCTTCCTGTTAATAAAAAAGTTTCTCACTTTGTAAGTTTCTTTAAGAAACTTATCCTTCTTAAACTTCCTCCAACCAGTAAGTACAAACTTGACAAACACCTCAGATGCTTCCTTTGGACTAGACTGCCAAATAGTAAAAAAAGATGTTTGATTAATGACTTTTAAGGTTTCTGAAAAGTTTTCCAAGGTAATATCTATCTTCGGACGCATTCTTTGAAGTTTTTTGAATTATTTATGTTAATATAATTTTCCAAAACAAATTTTTCAATTAATACTTTGTTTATAAAAACAGTTTGTAAACAGTTTGATATGTCAAAGGTCAACATTTAAAATTTGTAAAAAATCTGATGCAACAAAACGTTAACATTAAAAATTGTTGTTATAGGTATTATAAACAAAGCAGGGAGAAAAAAGATAAATTTTAAATATAAAACGTTTTTACACTTACTATCTTTAATAAATAGGCCAAACAAAGGAAAAACTTCGAAAGTTTAATTTTATTTTCAGTACTGTTTACAAATTCTTTTTAATAAACTTTGACGTAAACATTACGGAAAGCAGAGTTTTTTTTTTATAGTGAAGTCATAAATGAATATTTAAAATAAAGTTTAAATTTGCTAGAATCGTAACGTAATACTTATTACGTATACGAAATTTTAGTTCGATTGAACTAGTAACTTTGACGTAAACATTACGGAAAGCACAGTTTATTTTATTGTGAAGTCATAAATGAACATTTAAAATAAAATTAAAATTTGCTTGAATCGTTACGTCATACTGATTACGTATACAAAATTTGGGTTCGATTGAACTAGTAACTTTGACGTAAACATTACATAAAGCACAGTTTTTTTTTATTGTGACGTCATAAATGAATATTTTTTTTAAATTTTAAATTTGCTAGAATCGTTTTGTCATACTGATTACGTATACGAAATTTGGGTTCGATTGAACGAGTAACTTTGACGTAAACATTACGGTAAGCACAGTTTTTTTTTATTGTGACGTCATAAACAAAAAAATTTTTTAATTTTAAATTTGCTAGAATCGTTACGTCATACTTATTACATATACGAAATTTGGGTTCGATTGAACAAGTAACTTTGACGTAAACATTACGGAAAGCACAGTTTTTTTTTATTGTGACGTCATAAATGAATTTTTTTTTTAATTTTAAGTTTGCTAGAATCGTTTTGTCATACTGATTACGTATACGAAATTTGGGTTTGATTGAACGAGTAACTTTGACGTAAACATTACGGAAAGCACAGTTTTTTTTATTGTGACGTCATAAACAATTTTTTTTTTATTTTAAATTTGCTAGAATCGTTACGTCATACTTATTACGTATACGAAATATGAGTTCGATTAAATGAGTAACTTTGGCGTTAACATTACGGAAAGCACAGTTTTTTTTTATTTAGACGTCATAAATGAATACATTATATTCGTTTTAAATTTACTAGAATCCTCACGTCATACTCATATATGTTTAAAATTTTAACTTGATAATTAAGTACTTTAATAATTTTATATAGTATTGAAAACTATAATGTTGAAGTTATAGTTTATTGAACGACAAAAAATTTTGATTCTAGGACCTGGTGCACGAAAAACTTTTAGGTTATCGAGTTGCTCATCACGGATACCTTTTAACGTCTTGTCAAGGAATTTTTATTTTTTGCATAATTTGTTTTTCTTTGTGATTAAACGGGTCTGATTTTAAGTGAAACGTAGTTCCTCTGATATTTGCTGATTCAGCATTTTTTAAAATTAGTCTTTTAAATTCTTTTATTTTTTTAACTTTAACCTTTGATTTTAGCAACATATAAAATATTGCACTTTTTCTTCTGCACTTTGAGTGGACTAATGTAATTCTGCACTTTTTGTTCTGCACTTTGAGTAAAATGATGAAATATTGCACTTTTTGTTTTGAACTTTTTGTTTTGCACTTCCAAAAGTTGAACATGTCATCTCAGTTTCAATTTTTTTTTTTGATAAACAACAAATTAACCCAAAGTTGAAACTATAGAATATTTTTTGTTGTAAGTTGAATTCAGCTTGAGCATAGAGCATTAACGCAGTGAATTTTAGAGCTCAAAAACACAACATATAATTCAACCACAGTAGTCCAATAATACAAAATTATTAATCTTTAGAAAAAATTTGTTAAAAAAACGTACAAAAATAGTGTTTTAACTCATTATTTTGCTTGAATTATTACTTTTTAATCGCCCTTAGCAAGCAAGTAAAATAATAAGTAATCAAACAAACCTTTTCGATGCAAGAAAGTCTAAAAAAACTCAAAGAGACTTCAAAAAATAAAGTTTTAAACTCATAAATTTAATGGATGGAATAATTTTGTAATGTATAACTAAAAACTTTAAAAATTTACAATGAAAAAAAAACTTTTGACAATGGTCTAAAAATTTAAAATTAAAACAAAAAATCAGATAAAAATTAAATTTTAAGATTTTGATTAATAGCCGTAATTATTTTTATTTAAATTTTATAAGAAAAACTTCAGAAAAAGTCATTAAAAAATATAATACAAGTTTACGCTAATTATTTGTAAAAAAGACGTCATGTCTGGATACAATAGAACTGGATAGCTGTCTAATTTGCACGAGCATACAAAATTGCACGAGCATACAAAATTGCACTAAGATACTTTTGCATGAGCAGACAATTTTGCTCGGAGACAATTTTTTTATTATTGTTATGTTTTTCATATTTAAATTTAGTAGTTTTTTTTTTCTTTTACTATCACTGTTACCCCTAGACCCTAGTCGGTAACTTTTTTTCTTTTGCTTTATTTGTTATTTTTTTTAACATAATTTTTTTAATTATTTTATATTATATTTTTACTATTACTGTTACCTCTAACTCTTACCCTCGGTCGGTAGCTTTTTAATTTTTATTGAATTTTTTTTTATTATAGTTTTTATTAGTATTTTATATACCATTTGCAACTTAATATCAATAGATTATTCATTTTGTTTTGTTTATTTTATTTTACAAAGCTTATCAAAACCATACAAGTTTTATTCTCAAGTGATAAATTTTAAATACATTTCAAAAAAATATAAAAAACAGAATGAATAATCTATTGATATTAATTTGCAAATGGTATATAAATACGTTTAAAAACCTTCCCATAATAGTATTTTTATTAGTTATTTTTAATATTTTTGTTTTACTATCACTGATACCTCTAACCCTTACCCTCGGCCAGTAATTTTTTTTTAATTGAATTATTTTTTGATTATTTTTTTGTTTTTTTAATTTTATTTTTATTCTGTAATTTTTACTTTTGTGCAAAAATGTAATTCGTGCAAAATTAACCCTTGGTGCAAAATCGTCTTCGTACAATTTTGTTCCCTCGTGCAAATGTGTGCTCTCGTGCAAATTTGGCTTTGTATAAATTTGATTTTGTGCAATTTTGTGCACTCGTGCAATTTTGTTCTCGTGAAATTTAGTCCCCTCGTGCAATTTAGTAACCTCGTGCAATTTTGTCTTCGTGCAATTTAGACCCGTTCCCAATAGAACTCACCAATACTCACTCAATAGTAGCTATACTTTGCTGCATAAACTCCAAAGTTTTTTAATTTTAAGTCTTTTTAAACTTTATCGTTTTTCTGTTCATTTCTTGTTCTATAAAATTGGTTTTTGACCGTTCCACCTTTACCGACTTGATTGTATATCAAACACCTTCCAAAACAATAAAGAAAAAATTGGAAAGAAAATTGGCAGTTCCAAGAAGATTTGAGAAACTAAAATAATAAAACTATTAAAATTTTACTAATGTATAATTCAAAATACTATGTGTACATAGTTGTTTTTGATAAACCTTGTTTTCGCCTAATGTTTTAAGTTTATTATGGTACAATACATAATGTTTACATATTGCAACTCTAAAAACACACTTAATAAAAATTTTAATTATTAACTTAATAAACTTAGGGTGTTATTTAAAAAATTTAAACATTTTAATTATACACAAGAATTGAAAAAGCTAAATGCTACTCAAAAAGTGAAAAGTAAAAAACGAACTGATGTCGGTCCGATCGACATAGAGAGTTGAAAAATTTTAGGTTGTAAAGTCAGAAACTGTTGTAAATTTGTTGTAAAGTCAGACATTTTAGGTTGCAAAGTCAGAAACTGCACTAAACCGGCAAATAAAAATAAAAACAACTTTCAAATAGTTTAGAAAAACATTCAATTAATAAGTGAAAGCTAAGATATAAATACCAAACAAGTTAAGTACTAATTTTAATTGAAAGAGAAGCTATACAACTGTTGCAATTTGTTTTAAGTAAGTTCAACGTTTTTGACTCGATCAAAAAGGGAGCTATAATAGAATAAAAATGAATAATAGAATTTTAAATAGAAAACTACCATTTGTATGCAGAAAGAATACTATAGTGTTCCTTTAGAGTTTATATATTTATGTTCAATTCTATTTAATAGTAAAAGTTAAATAACTTGTTTTATTTAAAATAAAGAGTATACTTGTTTTTTTTTTTGAGTGCCTTAATGTTTGAATAAACTTTAATAAACTGCTAATGTATGCGTAATTAGCTTTACAAAAAAAAAAAAAGATTTCTATGTAAAGTAAATTATGTATTTAAGTCACAAACGAATACCGTGATGACCTCGATAATATAATTAGAAGCCGATGAAAATACTATGCTATTTATTTGTATGTGATGAAATAAAACAATAACTACAATACTCTGCTGTTAATTTGTAATGTTCTTAATTTAGCATTCTTGTACTTAAACTATTCTTAAGGTTTCTAATTCTATTTTTAACTAAACCTAGTATAAAGCAAATTAGAATACAACTTGATTTAACCGTTTGAGTTTTATGTCCATTAAATGAATAAAGAATTGAAAAAAGATTTTTAAACAAGTAAGAAATCCATTAAAGTTTAAACAATAAAGAGTGCAAAAAGTTATTTTTCTATTTTTCAGTAAAATAAAAAACAAAAAAAAAAAACCCTTAGTAGTTGATTGTTTATAAATGTTTTATTTGATTCAAATTTTGTACTAAGTATAGTACAATAAAAGTTGTCTAAATTATGCTTTGTTATATGTGTTCGAAACAAAAAGTTTTAAATTATTATTTATTTAAAACAATAAAGTAGGGAGCTTACCTTAAAAACGTTATGCATTTACTGATCTACTATAAACAAAATGTAGATACTTTGTAAAATTAAAACTAGTGATTAACCGGATCTTGTTGGAAAAAACCTTTTTAGATCTGGATGCTAACTTAAAAGTAATGTTTGAATCCTGCCGGACCCTAATATTATGATTACGGTAAATACACTGAACTAGTTTTAGTGTTTTCAGCTGTTTCCAGTAATTATTTTTTAGCTTAGAAATTTATTGGGCATTGGACTTGACGGTGTACTCGAAAAAAAAAGGCTTTAGGGATATTTGAGGTGAGTCTTAAAACTTATACTAGATATTACGAGAAAGGTTTGTATATTACATTAGGTATTTTAAATAAGTTTCGAACTTTTACTAGACATTCTGAAATATATGATGAACAACAAAAAAAAAAGATGTTTGTCGTTTTTAAGAGTAGTTTTGAAACTTACAATAGATATTAAGTGAAATCGTTGAAAATTGCATTGTATATCATTAGAAAATTTGAAATAACTTTAGGCATTCTAAAATTTTTGATAAAGAGCAAAAAAAGTCTTTGGCGGATTTAAGGTTAGTCTTTAAACTTTTGCCAGGTACTAAGGAGAAATTTTGAAAATTACACTAGACAAGTTAAAAAAAAAAGAAAATTTGAAATTACACTATACAGTCTATGATAAAGAGAAAAAGGGTCTTAGGCGTATTCGAAGTTTTAAAACTTACACAAGACTAAAGGTGGGCAACGTACGACCCGCGGACCCGAACCGTCATGCCAATATAAGTGGAATATAAGAGCAAATATAAGTTGAGTCCGCCCACGAGAGACTAAGTTTCGGCCCGCAAGCCTGTAAACCTGGACCAATAAACCAAATTTCAAAACTTACACTAGATATTCTAGAACCTGAAATTGAATAAAAATGGTCTCAGGTACAATTTATGGGAGATTGGAAGCTTAGAAATATATAATAAAAAACAGGTTCACATACAAGTAGTGTTATATCAAAATGAATTCGACAATTGAGTAATTTTCGTAACTCAAGTGTAATTGAACCACCTCGGCACGCAAAGGATTACATTTTTGTACATCTCGCCCGCCGATTGAAAATTTTGCCTACCCATGCACTAGACATTGTGAGAAAAGTTTGTAAGTTAAATAGGACCCGGCCGTAACAAAATATTTCTTTTAGTTTTATATGTCGTATGTTAGAGTAAAATGGATTAGGGATAATAGTTTAAACATTATTTTGAACTTCTGTTTTGTTACCTTTCTCAACTGCATAACAAAGACAGTTTTACTGCAACCGATTCGTATTTGTTTGTATAAGTTTTTTATTAACGTAAACTTTAAGTAAAAGTTTTTCTAAACAAAGACATTTCCTGACGTGCTCTTCTTGTAAGTTTGTTTTCAATATAACTTTCAACATAGACATACGAAAATAATAGATAACATTTGCAATATTGCTTTATTAAAAGTACGCGAAACAACGGTAAATCAGCAGTTTACTGGAAAAACTTCAAAAAGCTTTACAAAAAAAAGAAAAAGACAGCAGAAGGCAGAATGGTGAGCAGTGTTGAGCCGTAACAAAAAAAAATAAAGAGTTCTTCAAACGTCGACAACTTCGTCACCTTTGCTGTCGATTTTGTTCATCTCCATCTTTTCCGTCACTTCTATCGAGTTGTTGTTCTTGCCCACCACGCTGTTTTTGTGTCCGTAGGTGAAGTAGATCACGTAACCTTTGTTTTTAAGTTGATGTTAGTTTATTTGTTTATTTAATCGTCTGACGACTATGAACAGCATAAAGAGTAAAAAAAAAATAAGTTGTTAGCAAAATTTCCAACAAGTTTTATATCTAAAAGCTTAAATTCAATGAATAAGAAAATAAAACTATAAATACAAATTTGAATACTTTTATAGGAAGTATTCGTTTGAACACAAGATTTTAAAAATATAAACTAAAAACTAACCAATCACCATCCAGACAATCCAGAACGCCCAAACAGTGGCGCCCAATAGGCACATCAGAAACAAGTTGAAGAAAATTGACAAGAGGGGGAAGAACGGGCAGAACGGAACCTGTTAAGTACATGTGTTTCTTACAGTTTAAATATTTTGCGTAAAGTACATTTATTTAAAGCTAGGTTTCCCAAACTCATTTTTACAGTCACCTACTTTGCAGCAATTAAAAAAAAAATACCTTTGTTAATAGATATCGTCCCTTAAACACTTTATTACACGTTTGTCCGTTTGGGGTTATATTGCTTATGTCAAGGACAATTTTTGCAAAATGTACATTTATCTTAAGCATTTTACATTTACAGTTTACTCTGGTGGAAGTAAAAAACATGCATGTTTTGCAAAATGTATTTAAAATTAGTTATTTTCAGATTTAAAGTTTACCAACCTTGAAGTAAAGGTCAGTTGGTTGCTGCTTCTGCCTGTAGATGACGAAGGTCAGGGCCAGCAGACAGAATGCAACGAACCCAATGAAGCAGTACACGAGAGCTCCTTTCTCCTGAACATTCATAACTGCCCCGAATACCAATGACAGCACAGCTGAAAAATGTTAAAGAACATGTCAACTCAGCTTATGGTTCGTAAAATCTAAAGCTAAAAACTACAAAAATAATTTTCAGCTAAGCAAGTAATTTTAAGAATAAATTTACAGAAAGATAGTGTGGCCACGAGGACGATTTTTCCCGATGTCCTGCTGGCTTTGTCGTCGGGGAAGATCATTTTTTTGAAAATGTTTCGCTCGTCGGCAACGTCATCTTCGCTTTTGTACCTTTTTAACAACAATTCTCTAACTAACTTTGCGTTTAAAAAAAATATATATAAAAAGTTGTTTAAAAACTTTAAAAAATCAATTGATATTTTTCAACCTAAAGTTTATAAAATGCTAAAAAAGTCATTCATTATTCATAACCGTGCAACTAAATTTTTTTCATATAACAAACCTGAGAATGAGGACGCATACGGATGTGAGGGCATAACACACCAGGGTACCAATGGTGCCCATTTCCAACAAATCGTCCAACTTGAACATGCTTGCTATCAAACCTGTTGAATATTTGCTAGTTGTTGTCTTTTGTTTATTTTTATTTGTTAATAGCTCACTATGGCTGTTTTTTATGTAAACTTGGATTAAAAAAATCATTTAAAATTTTCTTATAATTTAAGCTAAAAAAAAATTTGTTGCATCTTCTGAATTTAACTTTTATAGAAATACTTATATGTACTTAAATAGCCCAGAAAAGCATTTAACTAATTGTCTAAAAATCACCTAAAAATTTATTTATAGCTTTTATTTATTTTGTTGCAACTTTCTTTGCTATCTTGTTAAAAGTTCAACCAACATGCAATTGAAGAAGTGATTAATGGCGCGAATACCGGGGTTTGAGTGGCCTTCAGCACAAATCCAAGCTTTTTGAATATCAAACCGTCCTCTGCAATGGCGTAGATCACTCTCGGGACAGGGAAGATGGTACCCATCAAGCTGTTCAATGTACAAAAAAAAGTATTTACATTTGCGAGAAAGGTAAAATTGCAACTAAAAAATACTCTATGCTTATAGTTGTAACTTCATGTTAGTTCTATAAAGTTTAACTAGGTAAAACTTGCAATTCATAAAAGTTAAGCGTGAATTTCCATGCACAAATTCTCAGCTAATCAAAACGTTTGTTCAAAATCTTCAGCTAAAAACCTTCACTCCTACTCACAATAACATACCGTATAAGTGATAATGTCAGCAAAATAAAACTAAACGTTCAAAATGTATTTTACGTGAACCGTATTCACTAGCTATAACAAGTTCTACAAACCTGGAAGTAATGGCGGCGGTGGCCCCCACCCCCACAACGATTTTCGCCCAATCGAGCCCTATCTTACCGAAAGCGCTGACGGCGGGCGCGCTGTGGTCGATGGAGTAGTATGGGACCATGAGGGTCAGGGAGGTGTTGAGGAGGATGTAGGCGACGGTGACCACTGACAACGAGAGGAAGATGGAACGGGGGATGGACTTGTGCGGCTTCTTCGCTTCGTCCCCTGTTTTGTATTTTATTTAAGTAATACTCATATTGTACTTTTTGTTAAAATACTTGCTTATATCATGTACCTAGAGTATGAAGATTACAATAATAAGTTCAGTAACTAGAAAAAAAAATTAATTATATTATAACAGTAAGGCTTCTTTGCTTCATCCCCTGTTTGCTTGTTTAAAGATAATAATATAAGATTGTGTCCTTTTTCTAAATTTAGAAACAAAGTGTTCTTAACTTATACACACGTAAGAAGATAAACTATCAAGACTCTATTCAATAAATTATAATGCAAGAGTTTATAACAAAACAATGTTTTTTTTTTTCTTTTTCTTTTGAATAACATTAAATTATCAACTGTCGATCAACCTAGATTAACACCTCGAGTGAAACGTTTTTTTGTTTTGATTATCAGTTTGATAAAATATCGATAATATATTAGTAATATATTTTATAAGTATATACGTTTGTAGTATGTGAGGAGACATTAAAGATTCTTTGAAATACACAATTACTTAAAATAATGTTATTTAAAGTTAAACAGAACAGTATTTTTTAATGTCTTTGGCTTGAAAAAATGATCTTTGAAAATGAGCCACTTTAAAAGAGTTTTGTGATTAGTTTTTAAATTTAAGTGCATCACAGCTAGCTTGTTTTTTAACGATTTTCTAAAGAACACTTTGAGTTTATAGACTATCATTTTAGGAAATAACAAAACATTATTAAAACGTAGTTTATAACTAAATTGTTCTCAGAAAATAATTGAAATAGTACTGTAAGTAAACTTATCTAACCAGTGGTTCCAATGACATCGAAGCCGACGAACCCGTAGAAAACGAGCGAGCAAGACTTCACGATTCCCAGGATTCCCCTTGGCGCGAAACCTCCTTCAGTTGCAGGACACTCCGGCTCTATTTTGTTTGTATGATTGATAAAAATATTTTGTTATTGTTTAATTTGTTTCATAAATAAGTGCATTATGTGCAATAGTTTTACGTTTTGTTTAGCGTGTAGTCTAATTTTTTTTTAGTTGAAAACTTTTAATATTTTGTTTTTTTTTTAATTTTGCTAAAAATATATTCAAATTGTACATAATTATACTTTGAACTGTTCGTGTTTAAACATGCATTAGTTTTTGATGATCTGGAAATAATAATTTGTAAATTCAAATTTATAAAAAAGAAAAATTAAAATGTAGCATTTGCTTATTTATTTTAAATCAAATTAAGCTTAATTGAAAATGTGACTTAGAAATCTATTAATTAAATCTTTTAATTGACATATTTTTATAAAAACGTAGTTACTAAAAAATTTACATTTTATTTACAGTAATGTTTGATTTTTTCGACAATTATTCAAAGCACACATTGATTTTTAGTTGTTCAAGCGCGCTAGACAAAATCTAGAAAAAAAACTTATCTCTCACATCTATTATAAGCAGTTTTGTTCGTTTACGCAAAATTTCTAACGTGTTTTACATTAACAAAACTTTTACTAAACAAAAAATTATAAACTGATAACAGCCCAAAACTTATAGAAAAACTGATAAGTTTTACTTTGTTCTCTCAAAGCATATAACACAAAGATTTCATAATTAAACTTTATTTTACATCTTTTCAAAGCAAATTCCTCGTGTTTAGCGCTGTTCAAACAGTGATTTCAACACAAAAATAAAACTCACCATCGCTTTTTCCCTCATCCAGGCAGAACGTCGTTTTCGTGTTGTTCGCGTCGTTCAGGTACGCCATGACGTCATCGGACTTGGTCGACCAGTTGGCGAAGTTGGCGTAGACGAAGCCGCAGACGATCATGAACATTATGACGACGCCGTTGACGTAAGTGCACGCCTGAGTGACCAAGCTGCTCTGTTTCGATCCCACTATCGTAACAGCTGAAAAAAAATTATAATTAGTTTTTGAGTTGTTTGTTGAGTGCTGTCTGATAAAGTTTAAGTGGAATAACAAAAATTATTTGGGTTTATTAATTAAGTTTTTGCTCAAGCTATGATTTTTAAAAGAGAGGGTAAAAAGCTTAGTGTATAAAGAACGTTAATTCACTACCTGAAAGACTTAACAGTTTGCTTTTTTTTAAATTGAAATTTAAAGTTAAAATTTTGATTGTTCCATGTTAATTTCAAACGAACCAGTGAGAAGGAGAATGACGGCAACGGCGACGATGTCGAAGTGGCTGTTCAGTATTTCCGAGTCTTGCAGCAGCGGGACGGTGGAGTTGTACCAGTCGTGCAGTTTTCCGTCGGACAGCGAGTTGATGTTGTTGCTCCAACTGCTCGCCAACGCTGCTGATCCTGCATTGGAAAAAAAAGTTGGAATTATTTTTCAAAAAAAAATAAGCGTATAAACTAATAAAGTTTTCTCAATAACAGTTCAAATGAAACAATGTAAGTTTTTAAATAAATAGAACTAAAAACATAGATTAAAGTTTTAACTAACCGGTCATGTACTCGCAGATGAGGTTCCACCCGATGGTGAACGCCCATATTTCTCCCAGTGTGACGTAAGCGTAGATGTAAGAACTTCCCGATTTCGGCACGCGGGCTCCGAACTCGGCAAAACAGAAAGCTGCAGGAAATTTTGGAATGGTAATAAATAACAATGTACGTTGTACAACCATCATATTTCTTTATAAACTGACAAAAAAGCTATGTTCAGTTAACGTTCTACTTCAATTTATATACACAAGTATATAAGTATTATTTTTGCTTCAGAGCTAAAAGTTAACTACATAAAAAATTTAAACTTGGTTTTTACAAAGCGTTTTTTGTCTCTTTACAAAAAATCAGTAGACAAAAAAAGCTTTTTTATCTTATTGTCTATAATATTGTTCTCTTCTGAACAGTACAATCAAAAATATTTGTAACTACCTGATAGAAGAGTGACGAAGGCGCAAATAACGTAGCATATAACTACAGAAGGTCCGGTATTGAGAGCCTGTTGACCTCCCAGGTTGTAGACTCCAGCACCTGAAAATCCATTTATATTTACTTTTTATTGAAACCAAGGTTGTGTTTTTAAACTTAAACACTAAAAAAAAGTTTATTGACAGTGTGTATTGAAATACATGTTGTTTAAAACAACTGCTTATTACAATACTTTGGTTTAAAAGTTCTAATATTTTTTATTTGTTGATATGTTCATTTTATTTTGTTTATAGCTCGTGTTTCATTACAAAACAAAGTAAATTTTTTTTTAAATTGCAAAATACTAAAAAAAAAATTAAACTAAAAAACCTTATAAAAAAACTGCTAAAAAGTCTTGTTTAACCAATCTTAAACTTTAATTTTGTAGCTTGATGTAAAAGTATATAGGTACATAGTAAACTCTCACAAATTAAAAAAAGCTATATACGTTTTAACAAATTAAAGTAAGCTATAAAATTTATACTTCAAGTTTATGAAAATGTTCAATAAAAAAACTCATACCCAAAGTGCTTCCAATGCCCAAGACGGTAAGGTCGAGGACACTGAGGCTGCCCTTTTTCAGTTTGGTCCCTTCCCCACTGTCCTCGTTCAGCAACTTTTTGCGGGTCAGACCAGTCAGGAACGAAGGCATTTTAAGCGGCATTTTAAAACCAAAATGTTATACACCTTTCTATTAGAAAATAAAAGCACTTTTAATCTGTTTATGTTGTAAAGACTTGCTTAATTAGTTTAGTGAAATATAGCTTTGCTTTAAGCTGTTTAGTAACTTTTTAAACTAGTTATAATAGTTAGTATTACAATGAAATGTTTTAACTGCATTAGGTAAACTACACTCTTTTTATAGGAAGATAGCAGGTTAAATCTTAACATTTTAAATATAAATTTAAGCATTGTTATCACACAGAAAAGTTTATAGTTGCATTTAATAACTCAACTCTGAAACATAAAGTTATAAATAAAATTTACACCTTTGTACCAACTAAATCTAAAAAGAATCAACTATTTTGCTAATAAGTTTAATAAACATTTTAAAGATATAAGATCAGCTTAGTTTAAACTAAAATTAATTTCTTAATACATTTTTTACTAATACTGTTAAAAACTTAACAAAAATTTTTAGTCCAATAGCATAACTTTAAATGAGCTGTTAATATTTAAACCTTAAAACAGCTTAACTGTTTTGAACAAATAACGCATTAGCTAAGAACTTGCCTAAAACTGATGAAACTAATATTAGCAATTAGTTAAAATTTCAGTTAAGCCTTACGCCAGCTCAAGTGATTTTAACAACTTAAAATGCATTAGCTAACACCTTGCTTAACATTTTAACTGAAATTTAAACTAATTGCTAATATGAGGAGCTTTTAATTACAAAAAAAGCATTCATGCTAATTGAAATATCATTAAAATAATTTGATTTTTGTTGACAAAAAAACTAAAACTAAATTAAATTATTTTTTGGTAAAAAATAAAATTTTAATAAACTAATAATTGTAAAATTGAATTATCTAAACAAAGCTTTTTTTCAAATTCTCATAAATTTTTTATTATCAGTTACTCATAGTGTAGTATGGTTTTTTTTTGAATTAAAAAATTGTATAAAGTACATTTAGAAGGTTTAACCTTTTGTAAACCTATTTTTACAAAAATACGTAATCATTAACACTTTTCTTACCAAAAGCATACCAACTTTAATCAAGTTTAAAGTTATTCAAATATGTTTTTAATCTGTAACTAAATTGGAAGGCTATAGTTTTTACTTTTTTGTAACAAATTTGAAAAATTGGAGCTGAAAACAATAAAATAAATAAAAGGGTTGTATCTAAACTTTATTAACTGCGTTTAAAACTGATTAATAAAACAAAAATAAATTGAATTTTTTTATTAAATAAAACCGACACATTTTTCATATTTACATTTCTTAAACAAAAGCTCATACATTTGATACTTGATAGAAAAACTTGTTGATAAAATATGACTAGCTTGAACTATTATAAAAAGTGAGTACAGTTAGGCACTGACAAAAAAAAGTTAAATACTAAACTTCACTAAAAACAAAAGCTATTTTAATATTTTCTATAAAAAATGCTTACAGGACTTTGAATATTGATATTAGTATGTATGAAGAAATTGTTGCTTTTTCGAAAGAATATAAGTTCTTTAGAAAATGCTGTAAAACTTGTTTAATCAACTTAGTTCATATAAATTAGAAACATTGTGTTGCTTAAGTTGCTATAACTGAATGTTGTAAACTAAATCACGTTGTTTTATAGTTTTTCTAAATCGAATTTAATTAGATTAAATGATTAAACTATACTTTATTTTTAACTAATAACTCTTAAAACTTGTAAAATATTCTTTATTTTTAAAATTAAATAATGAGAAACATGACCCACTAATATTTTAAAACTATTTTAGTAACTTTTATAATCCACATAATCAAAGTCTTTAACAAGTGGTAAAAAATACTTAGAAGAGTACTTTAAATACTTAAAAGCTTAAAGTTTGTATCACACTACTTTTAATTAGATTTTACAATTGTAAAACAAAATCAAACTGTTAGTTGTTGAACTAACCACTTTTGTGTTTAAATTAAAAGGGTGATTGGACAGACACCTAGAAAATAATTTTTGCATAGTAATTACAGTCTTAACAATAAACTTAAAAAAAGTGTCACTTATCTAAAAAACTGTTTCAAAGCTGTACCACACAAGCACAGATAGTAGGTGAATGATATAAATAGCGGTGCAAAGTTTGCATACAAAATAGCAGCCGCGTATTTTGTTTGTTGTGAGCGATTCGATTCGTTGCGTCACAGTGGGCAAGTCTCTCGCATTACTTATTCATTAAAAATTAGTTTGACACCGTTCTACGTCACCACAATCCTTTTATGGGAATCAAAAGAACTTTTGCCTCAGTGTAAGCTCTGCCACCAAGACTATTTTGCCTTGAATTATTTAACTGAAATTTTTCTAAACTGAGAAGATCGCAGGTCGTAGCAAAATATCTATTAACACCATCTTATGATTACCTTCTTATCTAAATGTTAGCACTTTATGATAAATAAAAAATACATAATCAACTTAAAAAAATTTAAGTAGTTTAAAACTTAAGAAACTTACAAAGTTTGAAAATTAAAAAAACAACTATTAAGTTCTTGACCCACTTAAGCTAGTTTACATTTAAATGATATTGTATTTCCGTCATCAAATATTCTCAGCCTTAGAACTACCTTAATTTTACAGTGAGAATATATTGAAAAAAACAGTTTTGTCATGAATTATATTTATTGAACAGTTTAAATTTAAAACAAATTTATACAAACAAAAACTTAAACTACCATAATAATAAAATAAGTTGGTCTCTGAAAACAAATTACTACTTTTACTTAAAAAAATACTTCGTTACTTTAATTTAAAAAGATAAATACTTTATTAAAAAAGTAAGTTCAACTCCTTCTAGTTAGCAATTTTCATTGGTTGTATTATAAAACCACATTAACATACTAAAGAATAATTTAAACAAGCTTTTTCTACACAAATTAAAAAAGGGTAATTAAGTACAACAAATCTGCTTAAACTTGATTAAGAACATCTGTGCAAAATTTAACATAGTATAATGTTGTTTAAAACAGTACTCTGATAAACAATAAAAAACCATGATAAAAAAATAGCTACAGTAAATAACTAATTTATTCAGTAATAATATTTGAATTGAAAATTTAAACACTAACTATAAAATACTGAAGCTTAAGTATTTATACATAAACATTTTCTGTTTGTTCGACAAAAAGTAAAAAAAAAACACTAAAAAATCTGATGCAATAATTCATTTTTTAAGCTCAGTGAAACAAGAACTTTTTCACAACTTTTTTTGTCTTTAAAACATTCACTGAAAAGTCTGATGCAAGTAATCATTTTTCAAGCTTATAGAAATGAGAACTTTTTCACACTTTTTCTTTGTTGTTTGATATTAGGAAGAAAAGTTTTCTAATCTTTAAATGAAAAAAATATATTACTACACTTCCTTCTTGTATTACGCACATAATTGTGTGAATTTATTTTAATTAAGTGTTATTTCACATAAATTCAATACACAAATTTCCATATAAATTTTTCAATTAACTCAAAAATACTTTCTTAAATATGATTTGTAATAAAAGATTGTTTATATCTGTATACGTTGCTTTTTGTTCGATCACAAGATTTGAAAATATTTTTCGATACAAAATTACTCTAAAATTTTAAACAACTAAAACGTAATAAAATAAACTATATAACAAAGGTTGAAAAAATAAGTATACAAGGTACAATAAAAATACAACAAACAAATCACAAAATAAATGAGACTTAAATTTTCTTAAGTTCTTTTTATATAAAAAACAGACTTTAAAAAAATAATTCAACTAAGAATCAAAAAACTAATTATTGTAGAGCTATATTTAACTTTTAATTTATTATCTGAAACAAAACTCGTCTTAATTAAAACATTGAAAATAAACTAAAATAATATTAAAAAATTTATTTTACCGCTACTTTAGCAAACAAAACAGTATGATAAATTAATAAAAATCGTAAAATATGTATTAAGTAAAAAACGTTAAAAAAAACTTTTACTGTCGTGGGAAAATGTGATGTTGTTTATATATAACCATTTAAAATATATCTACTTTTGATTTTGTCAAGTGTGAACTTTTTTTAAGATACTTCTTAATGAGTAAATGTGTATACTAAAGATATTTTCTCATAAAAACAGACGGTTGTTTTAAATGTTTTTCTTAAATCTAGTTAATTTTTTTGTACAAATATTTTATAAGTCTATAATAAATGAATTTGCGTGATAATTAACAACTTGTGTTATGTGTTTAAGTTCACAAATATAAAAAATTAAATTGCTTAACAAGTATATTTGAACAAAATAAATTCTAGTATTTAAATATACTATTAGTTTCTTATATGAAAAATCATTGATGCTTTACATATACATACAATGCATACTACTTTAAACTCTCATTAACAAAGTAAATAAAACTTGCTAATAAAATTATCATAGGACTGAAATACAGATGTTAATGTTGAAGTGTTTGTACATAATTTTACCAGTAAATTTAAGGCTAAAGAACTTTTACAAAGCTTTCACATCAATAACTTTTTAGTTTAGAAAAAAATGTTACAAAGTTTAAAAAAACTAAATTTTTATGTAAGATATTCATTTGTCAATGTTTTTGTAAAAGTAGCTTTACTTATAGGCATTTTTCAAAAGAACCTTTTTCAAATTAACGTAAATTAAAATAAATGGAGAGAACTAGAGAACTACAGAAAATAAGCACATCATAACAAAATTTTAAAAATAGTTAATAAATATAAGAACAGCTTAAAAAGCTGAACAAGTTCATTTTTCTAAACCAATTTGAATTTAGCAACATACGTAGATCGTATCTAGGTGAAAGTATAAACAATTTTTGCTTTGTATTTGTTGCATTAGTGAATCATCTTTGCTATTAATCATTAAAGTCGTCTGCAGAATTAATTGAATCAGTTTAACTGGAAAAAAAAACAACATCACAAGATATACGAATCTTTTAGTTATTGTTTCGTAAGTTTGATTAAATTTAAATGATCTGACATTTTTAAAACTACTAAAAGCAATTTTTGCACGATGTTTTAGCTAACATATTCGTTAAAAATTGTTTTTATTGGCACTATGTAGGATGTTTTAAGGCAATAAAGTGCTACAGTGTAATATGAAATACAAGTTTTGAGATAAAAGTAAGTCATAAAAAGCTATATTATCACACATAAGCCATTCTAGTTGTTATTTTAGCATATATTTTTATGCTATTTACCCGTCCTTACTTAAAGCTTTAAGAAAATTTTTTAAGAAGATTTTTAATAAAAACGACATATCTGCTGTTAATAAACAGATTTTTTTGACCTAAAAGTAAAATAAAAACATTTAATTAACATTTGGAAGCGTTAAAGAAAATAATAAAATTAAGATATAAAAATTCATTTTTTGAAAACTTATGAACGAATTATTTTTTTTTCATTTCTTATAAAGTTTTAGTAGTTTAAATAAACATTTTTTGAACACCTTGTTTTATTCAAACATCGAAATGTTATATAAGTATGATTTTTTTTCATAAACAAAATTGATTTGACTTTATTGTATCAAGGATTAATGAGTCTTAACTATCGAGACAAAAAAAAAGCTTTACAGATTTAAACAGGCAAAAAGTTGTAATACATTTTCGTTTCTATTTCTTTAATGAACAAACAAGTTTTTTACCATTACTTTTGTTTTATTTGAAAATGTTTTCAAGTTAAGAGTGCTTCGCTGTGTCTAGGTAAGAAATGTTATTCAATTAGATAATGTAGTATATAATACTTCTTATCTAGAAACACATGAAGCTAAGATGCCAACAGACAAAGTTTAACATCTGTTGAATTACAAAAGCCTTGTAGTTTAAATTTTATTGATTAAAACAAGTTAAAACGAACTGTTTTGACCTATTTTAAGTACTTGTTGGCATTAAATCATAAAAAATAAGTTAAACAATAAAATTAATGTTGTTCCAAGTGTAAACTTAAAAGGTTTATGAAACTTTAATAAAATTGTCATTTAATATAAATATAACAATCAATTTTCTACTAAATCTTTTGTAGCCACTCATTTTACCATTAAAAATAGTTTCTTTTTAATTGTACGAAATAAAATGAATAAAATGAACTTCATATACACTTGTTAAAGCAGAATATTCTTCAGAAAGCTTGTTGTTTATTTGTTTTGGCTTATTAAAGATAAAGTTCAACTTTTACTACGACTAAAATAATTGTTTGAACTTTTATTTTTTAATTGTTTTCTAACTTAAGTTTTCGTTTTTACAAGTTTTAAGATTGTTAAATTAAATGTTTTTAGATAAAACCTTTTATTGCAGTTGTTTTGATCATTTAATCGTTTATCGCACATGCTTTCAAGATGTTACAATAGTAACTTTATCATAACCTATATATTTTAAGCTTCTTATTTCTTTTTTTGAAGTGTTTAGGTTTTTTTTCAACTTTATATAAACTTAATAATAATTTTTCAACAGCGATTATTTTCTGTAGTTTTAATTTTTGTTGTACTTTAAAGCATTACTCAAAAAACTTTCTTACTTAAAAATTATACTATTTAGCCGAAAACCAAATATTAAAAACTTTTTCAGCGCTTTAATAGTAAAACCTATTAATAACAACAACTTTTGTGATTGTTGAACTTTATAGAATAAAATTTTTCACTTTTGGCATTTTTTTGCTTAGTAAAAAAACGCAAAACAGCACAAAAGATCAAGTTTAAAAATTTATAAAATCTAACTCTATTTCTAAACATAGTTAGGTTTAACAAACATTCAATGTATCTTTAGAGCTCGAATTTTTTTTTGTAATGGAACTAAAAGACAAACTCAAATTAAAATAAGCTTACATGTATTAAACAAAAAAATTAAAGTGTAATTAAACGTTGTTAAGATATTCGCATAAAACAAAATAATATTAAATATAATATGGTCAATTAACCTTGTACTATAAAAGTTTTGTATTTTTTGTTTAATTAACAAAAGCTTATGTAAAACTGATTTTGTCTTTTGTTCCATTTAGTAGAGTTTGTTAAGCATTGAACAACAACATACTTTAATTAAAAAATCAATTCCTTCAAGACAACAAATTTTTGTTTTTTTAAATACAGATGTCAAATGGCCTAAAATTTTCAAATTTAAGCAGTAATGAAGTTTATAAATAAAAACTATAAAAACACTACATTAAAAAAGATTCTTCATTTATAGCTTAATGCTTCTAAGAAAGTTAAATAAACGAAGTAGCTTACTTTTTTAATTCGAATGTTATTTTTATATCAGCAATACATAATTTGCATATAAGTTTTGTAGATTTATTATTCAATTACGTATGAAGCTTAAAGTATATTTCTCTATTATTTTTTAAAGATTTCATAACAAACGGATGTGGTTCAAAACATGTAATTAGAATGAGCCGAAACAAGATGTTGAAATAAAAAAATATCAGCGTCTAAAAAAAACATTTATTATACACTGCACATCAGTCAGTAACAGCCCTCATGTATGCTAAGAGTTTGTCGTTATAAAGTTGAAACTGTGTATTTACAAGAGCTTGCTGGTAATTATTGTGCACTGTTTTTATAACTTTTAAAGAATATATCTTATCGTAAATTTATATTAATTTAGGACTTCAACTTGTTAAAAACAGTTTTTACGACAGCTTGAGCTTGTCACTAGATAAGAACAGCTTTAATTCTGCTGCAATTAATAAGGTATTACTGATCTTTTAAAGCTTAAAATTCATGATGAAATTGTAGGTTTGAAAACAAAATCGAATTTGCTGTTTCATCATTTGCTTCTTAACTTTTTGAATAGCACCTCTCTTAAAAAGTACTCAACAACGATTATTTTACTCTGTAAAAGTTAGTAGTTTTTTCAAACTATTGTTTCACTATTTGTGCATTTATGCAATATCGCACATTCACGCGACCTAATAATACTTGGATTTTCTGATTTCTCAGAACTCAAACTGGGGCTACATATTGTTTTATTGAACTATACCGAAATTTTATATTTGTTGTTGAAAGCAGCCAATTTAATTTCTAATACGCTGGTCGTTTTCTTGTTTGTTTTAAGTTAAACTTTCAGCGAAAATCGATGAGTTTGTGATTTATTTCAGCTATAACAAGTTGAAAAAAATATGTAGTAAAATATTTATTGCTGAGTATAATAGTAAAAAATATTAAGATTTGATTTGCATGGTTAAAGTTTTAATTATATTTAAATTCATACTTTATAACAAGCACTATTGGTAATACTTCGCAACTTCAACATAAAGAAATATTAAGCAATTAATATATATATATATTCTTTGTAACGCTAATATTAACTTAAATTCACAAAATTTAAATTTGTATTTGTTAAAACATCTTAGATTAACTAAAAATAAACAACTCTAAGTCTTTATAAAGTTATTAGCTTTAAAACCGTTTAGTGTATACGTTTTTATGCGATTTTTAGTGTGTTTGAAATTAAGCGTATAAGAAAACACTATAAAAAAGACTATTTTTCGTTTTTAAACATTATTAAATCTGTGATTACAGTAGTTTATCAGTTTGATAACAATCACTTGTACGTAGTAAGTTTATATATCTTCGCTTGTCAACTATTTAATGGGTGATTAGTTTCTTATATCTCCAAACTTTTTAGAAAAAGCTAATTTAAAAGTTTACATACGATAAAGTTGTTTTTCAGCAGATGGAAACGCTATTGGCATAAAGAAAATAAAAAAAAATCACTTTAAGATATAAAGAATAAAAAATATTGCTACATTAAACTTACTTATAATAACTTAATTTGTAAAACTTTGATTATAAGTAACCTGGATTCGTAAAGACTGTTGTAAAATTTATCTTAACTTTAAAAATAATTACTCATGTACCAATTAAAACTCGTTACTTTTTATATTTGTTATTGATATTCTTAAAAAACTTGCTTTGATACGCTAATTAGGCTTAAATTTAAATAAACTCAAACTATTTTCTAATACTTCAAAACATTATTGTTACTTAAATGTGGTAAGTTTTGATAACTATTGATACTCAAATTAAAAAAAAATTACATTGGTTTACATTGGTTATATTAAATTGGTTTATAAAGTCTTAATTAAGAAAATACTAGGTTTTTATCAAAAGATTGTTAAACTAATAGTGCAAACACTAACTTTTATGAAAAAAAAATCTATACTTTAGAAATGGTCTATACGAAAGTTTGTATTTGTTAGTCACCAACTCTAAAATGAAATAAAACTTTAAAAACCAAGTATTTATGTAAAAAAAGAAATTATGAAATAACATAAAAACATTCAATTAATAAAATTATTCTTTAAATGTGATTGCGTACTTTAATAAAAATCAGAAAGTCCGTTTTGAAAACCAAAACAGTTTGCAATAATAAAAATCAGGTAAAAGTTTAATTCAAATTAAAAACTGCGAGTGTTGAGCCTAATTGTTACGTATTTTAAAGCTCAAAACTTTTATAATTTTACAGCTTATAAAAAACGCAACAGCTAAATTTATGCAAAAATGTTGTTTGAATTATAATTTTTTTATGTAAAACAAAAACCTCTACGTATTATATCATTTATAAAAAAATTAAGTTTTTATAACGATCACGATTTTACTAACTATTTAAATCTTAAAGATCTTTAAGCTAAACTGCTCTATCAAAAAAACACTCCAAAGAAAGCACCGAACCCACATTAGAGTAAATGGAAGAAAAATGCACAGTTTTGCTAAACAATAAAGTGTTTCACAATGTCGCTGAAAATGCCGACTGCAATCCGGTGAGCTCGCAAGTTATCACCTCGACCAACTTCACATCGCACCTGAAAAACCAACTCGACAGCTGCAGCAGCTTCGGTGAAAAGCTTCTTAAAATCGGGAAAATCACCCTGAGCGAGAACAGCTACCTCTGGAACAACGCAACACGGCTTAATTTGAAAAGAATAAACAGAACTTTCAACCGAAATTTGCTGGAAACAATCGAGAAATGCGCGGGAATTTTTTACAACGCTTCGGCGGGCCTTCTCGAAGCCCAAAGCTGCGATTTTGAGGGCGACTTCAGCCGACTATGCTCGGTGGAGCGAAGCGTGACCATCATGGGCAGGCAAGCGGACAAGGTCAAGGACACGGGAAAGACGACCGGGGACAAGATCAGTGAAGGGGCGGACACTATTAAAGAAATTGGAAATAATATTCCCGGGGGCGGGGATCTTCTTGAAAGTGCCCAGAAGACGGTCGGAGACTGGATATTTGGGATGAACGAGGATAAAAAAAACGTTACAATTGGTTGGTTTTGTGTGTACAAAAGCTGGTGTTTAAAGTTTGATTTATAAAGGCTGAAACGTATTTAAGTATGTTAACTTTGACTCATAAAGATGAGTTTAATTAAACTTTATAAAATGTTTTATTATAAAAACTATTTATTGTCGCGTTAACTTACAGCAAGATATATTAAAAATGATTTCTGCTATTTTAAAAGTTGCTTTTGTCAAAAAGTTAACGAATATATTTATTTTGATATGCACCGAGTTTTGTTATTTTTTAATCTTAAATGCTGTTTAAATAACCTAAATCTGTTTTGAATGATTAATTTTTTAATGCAAGAACATAAGAATTTAACTAAAAAAGTTATTAAGTTCTCGATTTTTATTTTTATTTTCAAAACAATTGTTTTATTTCAGAATAAAGTACGTAAATCACTATTTTCTGCCTTTTCTACTCACAGACAGGTTACAAACAAACTTTTACAATATAACTTTTCTTTAACTTCACCCTTCTTTTGATTAATTAGTTTAATTTCAAAAAAATAAACTAAGATTTTCGTATACAATAATTTTATTATACAAGAATAACACAATTTTCCGCTTTTTAACTTGTTCAAATTTCTGCAGACTCGCATAACTTTTTAACGCAACGATTAGAGTTTAACAAGCAAAGAACTTTATAAAATTCTACAATTTTTGGCATAGGAAAATCCAGTTAAACACGCTAATACGCAAGTTTTTACAGACAGTTTACTAAATTCGACAAATTTCATTATTCAAATAAAGTCCAGTTACGCAGTCATTCATAATTTATCATACCTGGCTCTACAACTGCACACAATATTTTTAGTGATACAAAAATAACCTTTACATGCTCCACAGACCTGGCGCTGCAGAACGTGTTCTGGATGGTGCTGGCCATGCTGGCCATGTTCGTCGTGTGCGGCTGCTTCTCGTGCGCCCTGTGCGGCCCCAACGTCAAGCGGTACCACGGGCAGGACAAGGTCGAGATGCGGGACCAGTGCTGCCCGGACATGGACACCTTCGAGCTGGTGCAGCCCTCCGACGAAAAAATAGCCGTTTGATAATAAAAATACACAAAATATTATTTTTGTTTTTTTTTTTAGAGGAAAAGTTGTTGGTTTTCCTATGCTGCTGTTATGAAAATTCTCTGTTTAGTGTCTATTTTTGTAATTTATAAAAAAAGAGATTTAAAAAAAGTTATTTTACAGTTTTTACATAGACAGGTTCAAATAGTGCAGTCGTCCGACGGAAAAATACCCGTTTAGATAAAAAAATTAATCCATAAATTTTTTTTGATCTGTATAATGTTGTTTATTTTGAAGTTTTGGTTAACTAATTCTGTTGTTGAACTTCTATATTTGTAAAGTTTTTTTTTTATAAATTATAACTTGAACTCAAACAAAAACTAAGTTAGAGTTTTGTGGGATTCTAAAACGAGCATGTAACAAAACGTTATAATACGATTAAATGTCCGTTTGAATAAAAATTAAGTGAAAATTTAAATCTTTAAGTTAAAACTAGTTTTTCTTTTTGAGAAGTAAGTGTTGTTAGAATTACTAATTTTATCAATAATTGCTATTTTAGTTGGGGAAAGCCCTGTTTTTACAAAATTAAAAACTAAGTTTTAACAAAAAATATGTGAGAACTTTATACGATGACTGTTATTGAAACTACGTTGTAACAAAAATTATAAAAGTTATTTATTTTTGGTTTGAGGTACTTTATTGGTTTTCTTTAGTAGCTGTTGTAGTGAAAGTTATCCGTGTGTAGAGTCCTGTTTTTTTCAACTAAGATACTTAGTTTAATCAAAACTATATTAAAACTTCATGCAATTTCTCGTTATGGGAATTTTCTCCGTTTTAGATTTTCATGCAACAAAACTTGATAAGAATTTGTCAAAGTTTAGTTGGTTACTTCTTTTACCTAGATTATTAAAGTATCAAATACGAAATAGTGTGAAGTTTATATGAAAAACTTACTATAAGTTAATCAACATTTAGGTTAAAAATGTCTATTGTAACACGTTCTACAAAAACAAATACATTTAATAAACAATTTTATTTTTAAGTTATTTTAAATTTTTGTACGCCTTGCTTGGTAAACTTAGTTTGAATTATCAACTGTAAGTTTATATGATGCTTTTATTTCAGTATAAAGAATATGCTGTTGTCAATAAGTTTTAGTAAATGAGCAACTAAAAAATCTCTTCAGTATTTTAGTATAAAACTTTACTAACATTTGGTTATTACAATTAAAATTATAGCCAGTATTTTTTTCAACTTTTTGTTATTTTAAACAGTTTTTAACTTTTTTTAACTTTGATATAGTTTAAAAAATAAAATGAATTAGTCAAATGAAGTATATCACTAAAGTATATAGTATATAAAATATTAGCTGCAAAAAGCAGGTAAATGCACGAATAACACTATACAAAGCCCAAATTATAAGTAAATGATCAAACGCCCTAAATTTTAAAGTTATCAATTTTAATTTAGGAGGAAATGTTAAAATCTGTAACGTAACCATGAATTTTTGATTACAACCAATAAATGCTGGTATAAACACAACATGAGCAGCATCAAGGGTGTAAGAGTACACATATAGTTGGATAATATACAAAGATGTACATGTTGTTATTGGTAATAAAAATTTCTTAATACGAAGTTTAATTTTAAATTTTTCAAAGGTTAGTTCATGTAAAAAACATCCGCTAATTAGAAAAAAAAAAAAATCCAGTATAAGGAAATAACTAGAGTTAACAGACCGTTTATCACTGTATAAAAGTACCCTTGTTCAATAATTTTTGAGAAGTTTTCTATTGTAGATTTAAAGTGAGAACTTTCTTCTTCATTGTTTGCATCTAAGTTGTTTTCGTTCGTTCTTTGATATAACTGATTAAATATTTTGTTTTTCACTTGGTTTTCATTTGGTTTTAAAAGTTTAAATTTAAAATTTGAAGATATTTTATCTAAAAATACTGAATCTTCGTATTTAATTAAAAGACTGTCTTTTAATTGTTTCGAAAATGAAACTAGTTCATCATTTGATGGCTTGTATTGAACAAAATATGCAATTATTTCATCGTAAACTCTTAAAACTTCATTTGCTCTTGCTTTATAAAACTTTTCAATAAGATTCGTTTCTTTTGATCTTTCGAACTCTTCAGCAAACTGATTTTTCAAAGTGACTTAAAAGCTATAAAGTTTTTCTTTAAGCTTCAACTTGTACTTTGTGTTGTTTTTGTTAACTAATTCTTTTAAAAATAAACACATTTTGTTAATATTCATTTCAGTCTTGAAAGTAGTAACCTCCTTATTAAACTTTGTCAGTGCATTGTCCATTGCTTTTAAAGCTACTTCATTTAAATGATCAGACTTTTTAGTTTTATACATCTTAGAGCTTAGCTCTTCTTTATAAATAACAAAACAATTTTCTACTGTTGTTTTAAAAAAGCTTTCAAATTCAAATTCTGAAATTTCGATAATATCATTTACTTTAGAATTTTTTGTATTAAGTGCAGTATTTGATAGAACAAGTAAAATTACTACTACAAATGCTTTAAAAGAAGTAGATAAGTTTTTTAGGTAATTGTTCGAGTTTTTATTTGTTCTTTTCACCCTTTCAAAAATAAGTTTTTTTTTTGTTTTATCAACTTTGTTTTTTATGCTTTCATCTAGCTTTTTTCTGCACTTTACTCCCATTTCATTACAACCTAAGTCCTTTAAATTGTCATATTGCTGTAATTTTTTTTGTCTACAAGCTTCATAATCAGAATGTTCATTATCTAAACTCGTTCTAGTTTGGTCGCAAAACAACTTGTAAGGTCTTGTAGAATTTTCTCCATAGTAGTCACGTGACACTGAATGCTTCCAAAGTTTTAAATCAAATATACTTTAACTTTTTATTTCGTCAAATGTGTCATGAAAACGTTGTAGTAACTGCGAACAGTTTATGCTGTGTCCATCGACCTGTTTAGCTTTCAAGTTTCTGCAAATGTTCGCGACGTAATGTTGAACATTTTCTTTAAATCTTTGATCTACTTGAGCTGTAAAGCATCGTTTGTTCTCTTACTACTCATCAGGTTTCCAGGACTGGGCAACGCAAAACAATTTACGCTCTCATAACAACTGGCAAGACGATTTTTCAACAAACCAAAGTCATTGCTTTGTGATCGCCTCAGCCACGATCCCAAATAAAACCTTCCTTCTACATCTCCGTTGAAGTTTAGGTCGCTTGCATTGTTGTAATCTCTGATTAACAAACCGAGGTCGCTGAAAGGCTTGGTATCTGAAACAAGCTTACTACAAGTGCAAACAAGATCGAGAAAGTGCAGGTCCTCGGCTCTTATTCGTTTCTCCAAGTTGTAGATTTGCAAACCGCTCACGAAACTGCTCAGAGTGAAAATTTTCAGGTCTCGGCCGTGGAACCCTTTGCAGTCGATGAGCATCACTCCCACTTCTTCGTTGTTCTCATCTTTGAGGCGGAATATTTTGTGGTACACCTTCATGCAGCATCCTACATTAGGGAAATCCCCACTTCCGATAGTCATCGCGTCGAGGTTCAAACTCACACTTTCGCTCTCTGCTTCGATCCAGTCGTCAGAGTTCGTTCCGTTCAGCAGGTTCACCATGAAGTTCATGAAAAACGACTTTCCAGTGGAATATGGTCCTGCTATTGATATGGGCATTATAAGTAGGTTTTCGGCGAAATTGTCCCGGGTAAGGTTTACCAGTCTAGCGGGGTGGAAGCGAAGGTGGTTGGTGATCGGGTCCTTTTCCACACCACGGTGACTGTTCTTTCCATGTTTACTACATTTAGTTTAAATCTAATTAGTCAAAATCTGTATTAGATATACGCAGTATTGGTAATTTTAAATATATTAGCTGTGAATTGTTTTGTTAAAGCTTGTATATAGATGTTTTGTATATCTTTCTAACGATTTAAACCTTAAACAAACATGTTTGTTTGGTTGTTCTAAAACTTTTAGGACATACATACATTTAAAAATTACTTTTTAAAATTGTCTAAAAACAGATGATAAAAAAAAACTTTATAAAGTATTTTCTTTTTTATATAAATATCATTTTATTTTTTCACCTAACTTATCAAGTTTTAATAGTTTTTTAGTACAAAAATACAACTAAGTTTTTATCTGAAAAATATTTTTTTTGAACAGTTTGAAAGTATTTTTGAGCAAAATAATAGCCTCTGCAAAAACAGGAACATTCATTTGAAATTTTTTATTTTGAGTTATTTTTTAACTTTGGAAAATATTGCTTTGTAGTAAGTAGAATTATGAATTGTAAGTTCTTTTGTTGTTTTATTAAAAATTAATGAATGAACAATTGTCAAAAATATGCGTATAAAAAAGTATCTGAAATATTTTAATATAACACTTTACAAACATTTGGCTACTACAACTCAAAATTATAATCAGCATTTTTTTAACTTTTACGTTTTTCAAACAGTTTTTAACTTCTTTTTTAATTCGATATAATAAAAAAGTTAATAATTTAGTTTAAAAAAGTATTTCTAATCTTTAACTTAAAACATTAACTGCAAAAAGTAGGTAAGTGTACGAACAACACTGTACAGAGCCCAAAATATCATCAAATAACAAAACACCGTAATTTCAAACATCACAGTTTTTATTTTACCCGCAAGTGTTGCAAACATAAACCCAACAATGTATTTTAGATTAAAAGCAATTGTTGCAGGCATAAACACAACATGAGCAGCATCAAGGGTATAAGAGTAAACATATAGTTGCATAATATACAAAGATGTACATATTGTTAATGCTAAGAAAAAGTTCTTGAATGAAAATTTAATTTTGAAGCTTTCGGAGAATAGATAACGAAAAAAATGTATGCTTACTACTGAACAACAACTCCAGTACAAGTAGTTAACTAGAGTTAACAGACCGTTTATCACTGTATAAAAGTACCCTTGTTCAATAATTTTTGAGAAGTTTTCTATTGTAGATTTAAAGTGAGAACTTTCTTCTTCATTGTTTGCATTTAAGTTGTTTTCGTTCGTTCTTTGATATAACTGATTAAATATTTCGTTTTTCACTCGATTTTCATTTGGTTTTAAAAGTTTAAACTTAAAAATCGAAGATACTATATCTACGAATTCTGTATCTTCGTATTTAGTTAAAAGTGTGTCTTTTAATTTTTTTGAAAACGAAACTAGTTCATCATTTGATGGCTTGTATTGAATAAAATCTGCTATTTTTTCATCGTAAGTTCTTAAAACTTCCTTTGCTTTTGCTCTGTAAAAGTTTTTAATAATATTTGTTTCTTTCTCTAATCTTTCAAACTCTTCAGTAAACTGATGTTTTAAAGTAACGTAAAAGCTATAAAGTTTTTCTTTAAGCTTTGACTTGTACTTTGTGTTGTTACTGTAAACTAGTTCTTTTGAAGATAAAGAAACTTTGTTAATTTTTATATCTGTCTTGAAAGTAGTAACATCATCATTAAACCTTGTCAGTGCATTTTCCATTGCTTTTAAAGCTACTTCATGTAAATGATCAGAACTTATAATTTTATATTTTCTAGAGTTTAACTCTTCTTTGTAAATGCCAAAGCAATCTTCTACTGTTGTTTTAAAAAAGGTTTCCACCTCAACATCTGAAACTTCAAAATTTTCATTCACTTTTGAATTGCTTGTATTAAGCGCAGTATTTGATAAAATAAGTAAAATTACTATTACAAATGTTTTATTAGAAGTAAAATAGCTTCTTAAGTAATTGTTCGAGTTGTTGTTGGTACTTTTTATTCTTTTAAAATCAAGCGCTTTTTTTTTTGTTACATCAGTTTTAGTTGTCATGTCTTCATCTAGCTTTTTTCTGCACTTTTCTCTTATTTCAATACAACCTAAGTCTTTTAAGTTGTCAAATTGCTGTAATTTATCTTGTCTACAAGCTTCATAATCAGAATGTTCATTATCTAAACTAGTGCCAATTTGGTCGCAAAACAACTTGTAAAGTTTAAAAGCTTTTTCTTCATAGTAATCATGTGACACAGAATGCTTCCAGAGTTTTAATCAAAGATACTTTGATTGCTTACCTCATCAAACTTGTCTTGAAAACTTTGTAGTAACTGCGAACAGTTTATGCTGTGCCCATCAACCTGTTTAGCTTTCAAGTTTCTGCAAATGTTCGCGACGTAACTTTGAACATTTTCTTCAAATCTGTGATCTATTTGACATGTAGAAACATCATTGGGTCTACCAATACTAACTAGATTTCCAGGACTGGGCAACGCAAAACAATTTACATTCTCATAACAGCTATTAAGACGATTTTTCAACGAACCAAAGTCATTGCTTTGTGACCGCCTCAGCCACGATCCCCAATAAAACCATCCTTCTACATCTCCGTTGAAGTTTAGGTCGCTTGCATTGTTGTAGTCTCTGATTAACAAACCGAGGTCACTGAAAGGTTTGGTATCTGAAACAAGCTTGCTACAAGTGCAAACAAGATCAAGAAAGTGCAGGTCCTCGGCTCTTATTCGTTTCTCCAAGTTGTAGATTTGCAAACCGCTCACGAAACTGCTCAGAGTGAAAATTTTTGCCGCGTCGGAAAGCGTCAGGTCTCGGCCGTGGAACCCTTTGCAGTCGATGAGCATCACTCCCACTTCTTCGTTGTTCTCATCTTTGAGGCGGAATATTTTGTGGTACACCTTCATGCAGCAACCTACATTAAGGGAATCCCCACTTCCGATAGTCATCGCGTTGAGGTTCAATCTCACACTCTCGGTCTCTGCTTCGATCCAGTCGTCAGAGTTCGTTCCGTTCAGCAGCTTCACCATGAAGTTCATGAAAAACGACTTCCCAGTGGAATATGGTCCTGCTATTGATATGGGCATTATAAGTAGGTTTTCTGCGAAATTGTCCCGGATGAGGTTTTCCAGTCTGGCGGGGTGGAAGCGAAGGTGATTGGTGATCGGGTCCTTTTCCACCACGGTGGCTGTTCTTTCCATGTTTACCACATTCAGTTTAAACTCAAATTGCTAGAATTTGTTTTAAGTTTTGGTTTTGTTAACATTTTGAGTACTTAAACTGTAAATTGTAAAATTAAAGGTAGTTTTCGTCAGCATACTCAAAATATATTTTTATTATAGAAATCAGTATTTCACCTGAAATATTTATTCAATGATATACATCTTTTGCATTAAGCTTTCTTAAGACAGATAACATTTAATTTTATGATTCACAGACCTATAGAGTTTAATTTTACATTACAAATTTTCAAAAAATGTTAAATTTAACTTTTATATATAAACTGGAGTAATCGTTGTTTATAAATTTTGAATATGAAACAAATCTCATTTGTTCTTAAAAATTATCACTTATTATAAAACAATATCTTTTAAAGAAGGTTTTGTAATAATTGAAATTTATGACAAATTTTTTAATTTTTTTGTCAGTTATTTTTAAAATTTCAGCTATAGTTTTCTATAATTTTTAAAAACTCTTTCATATAACAATATAAAATCAGTTAATAAATTAAAGTTTTAATTTTTTACGTAAATATTAGTAGACTAAATGGCAAACAAATAATGATGTAATTACAAACATTAATTTTTTGTTCAATAATAATTCAATAATAACAAATATTTGATTTGTAGTTTAATATTTTAAAAATCTATTTAAAATTTAATACTGGAAAACATCTGTGCGTAATAGACAATAAAAATTTGAAATAATTAAATAAGACAATTTTTGTATAAAATAATTTCTGTGCACATATGCACGCCATAAAGACCTGTTTTCTTGTCTAAAATAAAATGTTTAAGTATTGATTGTATACTTTTGAAGCATAACAAAATTAAAAGTTATGTAGTTCGACTAAAAGTATTACAATCATTGAGTTTTTGAAGTTCGTTTGGTTTTCCAAAAGAAAGTTTTTGTTAAAAATGTTTTGTTTCTTTTCAAAATAGAATGTTTTATAAACAAGGTAACAAAACTTTCAACGATTTTAAAAGCAGTACTAGTTAAAGTTAGAAAGTATTAATTACTTTCAGAATTATACTCTAAAATAATTTTACGATGTTTATAATCAAAACGCCTAAAGTTTATTTTTCAGTTCAAATAAAACATTAAAATTAAATAATTCAACGAGGTTTTTTAAATTTAATGGACAATTAAAATCCTTAATTTGATAAAAGTAATTTGATACAAAGCATTGTAGTTTTAAACCAGTAGGCTCAAAAGTATACTTTTTCAAAAGCTTAAGAGCAGCTTTTTACTAAATTTTTAATCAAGCTTCTTTTTTAACTGACAATAGTTCTAATTCTCACAACCAGGAACATTTTTTAAAATAAAATAGTACTTCAGTAGTTTGGTTTTAGTTTATTTAAATTAATTAAGTTAATACTAGAACAAAATTTTATTAATAACAGTTCTTACTATTATTTTAATGACTTTAGTACTTTTTTTTAAATCGTCCGTAGCAGGTTGAATTAAAATCTTATCTGATTTTAGAATAATATTAAACTGTTGTCTGTTTCTAAAAAATACTTAAGTAACAAAAAAGAGCTAAACAAAAATAATCTTTACTTAAAAACTGTCTAAACTTTTTCAATAAAAAAACAGCTGTATCCAGTCATCTTTGCATAATCCTGAAAACTTTTGTTGTAAGTTATGCATCAATATTAAGTAGAAAATTAAATGTAAACAATTTACTTGACAGTAACTGTATTAACTTTAGAATATCTTTTATGGTGTATCATAATTATTTTGTTATATATATACTATTCATAGTAGAACTATTAGTTTTTCATTAGGTTTGTTATAACTATAAAATTTGAATTGTTGGATGAAGAAACACAAAAAACAAACAAGCTGTAAATGCTAATAAAACATTTTCTTATACAAGTCAGACTATTATGACCTATATATTTTTTTTTTTCTAAAGAAGACTACAACATTAATGATGCAGTTTAAAAGTTGAGTTAAGTTATAATTTTACAAAGTACAGACGAGTGTAGTCCGGAAATATAAAAAAATTCAGCTTAGGCAGCTTTAAAACGAATTAGTTACCGTTTGATAATTTTTTTTTGTTCTGTGGAGAAAAGAAAATTTTTTTTTAGGAACAGCTATAGTTAGACTTTTTTTTGAGATGCTGCGTATTTATGACTAATAAATATAATTAAAAAAAAAAGTATTTTACGATGCCTTTTTTTAAAGTAGCGTATACCAGATTTCTGAAAGTCAAATATGCTTAGTTTTTTAAGTTCGTTCTTTAATCTAGATAAAAGTGTCTCAATGTTTTTAAAAGCCTTATACTTTGGAATAAAACGAAACTTATCTTTTAAAACACATTTTTTCTAATGTTTTTAGTATTTTAAATAACGTGAAAATAACTGTTAATTTGTAAAATAAATATGTTTTTTCTAACAGAAAGAAAATATAAACGTTAATAGTAATATTTCTTTACCGTAATAAACTTTCTGTGCACAGCTAAATAGCTTCTATGCACACTACTTATCATGGGTGATTCATGAAATTTTTTAGCTGTTTACAGAAAAAACTTGTTTTATTTGATTTAAACAATTGAAAATATAACTGAAAACAGTATAACATTTTAACTAAAAGCTTTTTAATAAAGCAAATGTAAGTTTTGATTCCAAAGTTCTGGTTTTGTTTTTAATTCTTTAAAATACTTCTTCATTGAAGTTATTCATTTTAAGTGTTCTTTAAAATAACAGTGGCTCTTATCAGTATGAAATAATATGATAAGTATTAGATTTTTGTTAAGATAAATTTATGTATTTTTATAATCTTATATATTAAAACAAATATTGTTCTAGCTAAAAGTATATTGTTAGCTTACTTTATACAGCTTGTAAAATTTACGTTTTAATATCAACGGACTTTCATTTTGAAATACTTTGAAACAAATTAAACTTTTTGATAAAATGGTTTTAAAGCAGTTTTAGTTTATTAAAAGATCTTATAAGAAAAGTAAACTTTTTAGTACTTTTAAACTTTACAATGCATTTTTTATGTCATTCAGATGCTGTTTTAATTATTTTACTTAAATTTTTAAATCCTTATTCAATAACACCAATATTTTCTTTAAAATATTTTTTGAGAATTGTTTAAAAGTTTTGTTCAAAGAAAAAAATATCTTCCACAAAAACAAGAACACAAAGTTTATTATTTTATTTCACGTTGTTTTTGTAAACTTCACACCTTGCTTGGTAGTTAGTAAAATTATCTATTATATTTTATCTGATGTTTTTGTTCAATTAAAATAAATTACACTTGTCAAAAAGTATTTCAAAAAGTACAACATATAAGTCTCCGTAATATTTTATGAAACATTTTATAAACAATTTGCTATTAAAATAAAACTATAGCCAGTGTATTTCAAAAATTTTTCTTTTTTCAAGCAGTTTTCAACTTCTCTTAGCTTTGATTATGTTAAAGAAAAAAAGTTGAAATTGTTTATTTAATCTTTTATTTAATTTAATAATTGCAAAATGTATACCAATGTACGAATAACATTGTATAAAACCCAACAATTCGTTAAATAATCATGTAACGTAGAATTTCCGTATTTGGTACCATAAGCAATTGTTGTTGTGAACACAACATGAGAAGCATCAAGGGTATAAGTGTACACATATAGTTGGATAATATACAAAGATGTACAGATTGTTATTGCAAAGAAAAAGATACTAATTGAATATTTAACTTTATAAAACTTTAAAATTATTAAATCATACAAAACACATCCACTTGTTGAACAACAAAAAATCCAGTACAAGTAAATAACTAGAGTAAACAGAACGTTTTTTACTGGATAAAAGTACCCGTGTTCAATAACTTCTGAGAAGTTTTCTGTTTTAGATTTAAAGTGAGAACTTTCATCTAAATTGTTTGCATTTAGGTATTTTTCGTTCATCCTTTGGTATAATTGATTTTTTAATTCATTTTTGACTTGATTTTCATTTGGGTTTAGAAGCTTAAATTCAAAGTTCGAAGCTAATTTACCTACAAGTACTGAATCTTTGTATTTTGTTAAAAGACTATCTTTTAATTTTATTAAAAACGAAACTAGTTCATCAGTTGATGGCTTGTTTTGAATAAAATCTGCAATTTTTTCATCGTAAACTCTTAAAACTTCATTTGCTCTTGCTTTGTAAAAGTTTTCAATAAGATTTGTTTCTTTTTCTGATAGTTCAAACTCTTCAGCAAACTGGTTTTTCAAAGTGACGTAAAAGCTATAAAGTTTTTCTTTAAGCTTCGACTTGTACTTTGTGTTGTTTCTGTTAACTAATTCTTTTGAAGATAAAGATATTTTGTTAATACTCATATCTGTCTTGAAAGTAGCAAGCTCATCATTAAACCTTGTCAGTGCATTGTCCATTGCTTTTAAAGCTACTTCATGTAAATGATCAGAACTTTTAATTTTATACTTTTTAGAGTTTAACTCTTCTTTGTAAATGCCAAAGCAATCTTCTACTGTTGTTTTGAAAAAGTTTACCACCTCCACTTCTGAAACTTCAAAATTTTCATTTTGTTTTAAACTGCTTGTATTAAGCGCAGCATTTGACAAAACAAGTAAAACTACTACTAAAAATGGTTTAGCAAAAGTATAAAAGCTTCTAAGGTGATTATTCCAGTTTATCTTTGTGCTTTTTACTTTTTCAATAACAAGCACAATCTTTTTCGTTTCATCAATTTTAATTGTCATGTCTTCATCTAGCTTTTTTCTGCACTTTTCTCTTATTTCAATACAACCTAAGTCCTTTAAATTGTCAAATTGCTGTAGTTTATCTTGCCTACAAGCTTCATAATCAGAATGTTCACCACCTAAACTAGTGCCAATTTGGTCGCAAAACAACTTGTAAAGTTTAAAAGCTTTTTCTTCATAGTAATCATGTGACACAGAATGCTTCCAGAGTTTTAAATCAAAGATACTTTGATTGCTTACCTCATCAAATTTTTCTTGAAAACGTTGTAGTAACTGCGAACAGTTTATGCTGTGTCTATCGACCTGTTTAGCTTTCAAGTTTCTGCAAATGTTCGCGACGTAACTTTGAACTTTTTCTTTAAATCTTTGATCTACTTGAGCTGTAAAGGCATCGTTTGTTCTCCTACTACTTATCAGGTTTCCAGGACTGGGAAACGAAAAACAATTTACACTCTCAAAACAACTGGCAAGACGATTTTGTATTGATCCGAGGTCATTGCTTTGTGATCGCCTCAGCCACGATCCCCAATAAAACCTTCCTTCTACATCTCCGTTGAAGTTTAGGTCGCTTGCATTGTTGTAATCTCTTATTAACAAACCGAGGTCGCTGAAAGGCTTGGTATCTGAAACAAGCTTGCTACAAGTGCAAACAAGATCGAGAAAGTGCAGGTCCTCGGCTCTTATTCGTTTCTCCAAGTTGTAGATTTGCAAACCGCTCACGAAACTGCTCAGAGTGAAAATTTTTGCCGCGTCGGAAAGCGTCAGGTCTCGGCCGTGGAACCCTTTGCAGTCGATGAGCATCACTCCCACTTCTTCGTTGTTCTCATCTTTGAGGCGGAATATTTTGTGGTACACCTTCATGTAGCATCCTACATTAGGGAAATCCCCATTTCCGATAGTCATCGCGTCGAGGTTCAAACTCACACTTTCGCTCTCTGCTTCAATCCAGTCGTCAGAGTTCGTTCCGTTCAGCAGCTTCACCATGAAGTTTATGAAAAACGACTTCCCAGTGGAATATTGACCTGCTATTGATATGGGCATTATAAGTAGGTTTTCGGCGAAATTGTCTCGGATAAGGTTTTCCAGTCTAGCGGGGTGGAAGCGAAGGTGGTTGGTGATCGGGTCCTTTTCCACACCACGGTGACTGTTCTTTCCATGTTTACTACATTTAGTTTAAATCTAATTAGTCAAAATCTGTATTAGATATACGCAGTATTGGTAATTTTAAATATATTAGCTGTGACTTGTTTTGTTAAAGCTTGTATATAGATGTTTTGTATATCTTTCTAACGATTCAAACCTTAAACAAACATGTTTGTTTGGTTGTTCTAAAACTTTTAGGACATACATACATTTAAAAATTACTTTTTAAAATTGTCTAAAAACAGATGATAAAAAAAAACTTTATAAAGTATTTTCTTTTTTATATAAATATCATTTTATTTTTTCACCTAACTTATCAAGTTTTAATAGTTTTTTAGTACAAAAATACAACTAAGTTTTAATCTGAAAAATATTTTTTTTGAACAGTTTGAAAGTATTTTTGAGCAAAATAATAGCCTCTGCAAAAACAGGAACATTCATTTGAAATTTTTTATTTTGAGTTATTTTTTAACTTTGGAAAATATTGCTTGGTAGTAAGTAGAATTATGAATTGCAAGTTCTTTTGTTGTTTTATTAAAAATTAATAAATGAACAATTGTCAAAAATATGCGTAATAAAAAGTATCTGAAATATTTTAATATAACACTTTACAAACATTTGGCTACTACAACTCAAAATTATAATCAGCATTTTTTTAACTTTTACGTTTTTCAAACAGTTTTTAACTTCTTTTTTAATTCGATATAATAAAAAAGTTAATAATTTAGTTTAAAGAAGTATTTCTAATCTTTAACTTAAAACATTAACTGCAAGAAGTAGGTAAGTGTACGAACAACACTGTACAGAGCCCAAAATATCATCAAATAATAAAACACCGTAATTTCAAACATCACAGTTTTTATTTTACCCGCAAGTGTTGCAAACATAAACCCAACAATGTATTTTAGATTAAAAGCAATTGTTGCAGGCATAAACACAACATGAGCAGCATCAAGGGTGTAAGAGTACACATATAGTTGGATAATATACAAAGATGTACATATTGTTAATGCTAAGAAAAAGTTTTGAATGAAAATTTAATTTTGAAGCTTTCGGAGAATAGATAACGAAAAAAATGTATGCTTACTACTGAACAACAACTCCAGTACAAGTAGTTAACTAGAGTTAACAGACCATTTATCACTGTATAAAAGTGCACGTGTTCAATAATTTTTGAGAAGTTTTCTATTGTAGATTTAAAGTGAGAACTTTCTTCTTCATTGTTTGCATTTAAGTTGTTTTCGTTCGTTCTTTGATATAACTGATTAAATATTTCGTTTTTTACTCGACTTTCATTTGGTTTTAAAAGTTTAAATTTAAAAATCGAAGATACTTTATCTACGAATTGTGTATCTTTGTATTTAGTTAAAAGTGTGTCTTTTAATTTTTTTGAAAACGAAACTAGTTCATCATTTGATGGCTTGTATTGAATAAAATCTGCTATTTTTTCATCGTAAATTCTTAAAACTTCTATTGCTTTTGCTCTGTAAAAGTTTTTAATAAGATTTGTTTCTTTCTCTGATCTTTCAAACTCTTCAGCAAACTGATGTTTTAAAGTAACGTAAAAGCTATAAAGTTTTTCTTTAAGCTTCGACTTGTACTTTGTGTTGTTTCTGTAAACTAATTCTTTTAAAGATAAAGACATTTTGTTAATGTTCATATCTGTCTTGAAAGTAGTAACATCATCATTAAACCTTGTCAGTGCATTGTCCATTGCTTTTAAAGCTACTTCATGTAAATGATCAGAACTTATAATTTTATACTTTTTAGAGTTTAACTCTTCTTTGTAAATGCCAAAGCAATCTTCTACTGCTGTTTTAAAAAAGTTTTCTACCTCAACATCTGAAACTTCAAAATTTTCATTCACTTTTGAATTGCTTGTATTAAGCGCAGTATTTGATAAAATAAGTAAAACTACTATTACAAATGTTTTATTAGAAGTAAAATAGCTTCTTAAGTAATTGTTCGAGTTGTTGTTGGTACTTTTTATTCTTTTAAAATCAAGCGCAATTTTTTTTGTTTCATCAGTTTTAGTTGTCATGTCTTCATCTAGCTTTTTTCTGCACTTTTCTCTTATTTCAATACAACCTAAGTCCTTTAAGTTGTCAAATTGCTGTAATTTATCTTGTCTACAAGCTTCATAATCAGAATCACCACCTAAACTAGTGCCAATTTGGTCGCAAAACAACTTGTAAAGTTTCAAAGCTCTTTCTTCATAGTAGTCACGTGACACTGAATGCTTCCAGAGTTTTAAATTAAAGATACTTTGACTGTTTATTTCATCAAATTTGTCTTGAAAACGTTGTAGTAACTGCGAACAATTTAGGCTGTGCCCATCGACCTGTTTAGCTTTCAAATTTCTGCAAATGTTCGCGACGTAACTTTGAACATTTTCTTTAAATTTGTGATCTATTTGAGCTATAGAAACATCATTGGGTCTACCAATACTAACTAGATTTCCAGGACTGGGAAACGCAAAACAATTTACGCTCTCAAAATAGCTATTAAGACGATTTTGCAACGAACCAAAGTCATTGCTTTGTGATCGCCTCAGCCACGATCCCCAATAAAACCTTCCTTCTACATCTCCGTTGAAGTTTAGGTCGCTTGCATTGCTGTAGTCTCTGATTAACAAACCGAGGTCGCTGAAAGGCCTGGCATCTGAAACAAGCTTGCTACAAGTGCAAACAAGATCGAGAAAGTGCAGGTCCTCAGCTCTTATTCGTTTCTCCAAGTTGTAGATTTGCAAACCGCTCACGAAACTGCTCAGAGTGAAAATTTTTGCCGCGTCGGAAAGCGTCAGGTCTCGGCCGTGGAACCCTTTGCAGTCGATGAGCATCACTCCCACTTCTTCGTTGTTCTCATCTTTGAGGCGGAATATTTTGTGGTACACCTTCATGCAGCATCCTACATTAGGGGAATCCCCACTTCCGATAGTCATTGCGTCGAGGTTCAAACTCACACTCTCTGCTTCGATCCAGTCGTCAGTGTTCGTTCCGTTTAGCAGCTTCACCATGAAGTTCATAAAAAACGACTTTCCAGTGGAATATTGACCTGCTATTGATATGGGCATGACGGGCAGATTTTCTGCGAAATTGTCCCGGATGAGGTTTTCCAGTCTGGCGGGGTGGAAGCGAAGGTGGTTGGTGATCGGGTCCTTTTCCACCACGGTGACTGTTCTTTCCATGTTTACTACTTTTAGTTTAAATTAAAGTTGCTAGAATCTGTTTTAAATTTTCTAATGTTAACATTTTGGACATTTAAACTGTAAATTGTAACATTAAAGCTGGTTTTTGTCAGCATATTCAAAACATTTTTTTATTATAGAAATCAATACCTTTCACCCGCTATAAATAATCAATAATATAAATTTTAGGCAAAGAGTGTAATAGTTAAGTAAACATTTACTTTTATGATACACAAACTTAAACCTTATACAATATAGTTTTACAAAACAGTTTTGCAAAAAGTTTTAGAATTAACTTTTATATGTAAACTGAAATAATCTTAGTTTATAAAGTTTAAATATGGGACAAATCTCATTTGTTCTTTAAACTTGTTACTTATTATAAAACATTATCATATTGTTATATTTTAAAAAATCTGAGTACAGTTTAATACTGCAGAACAGTTTCTGTGCATTACCGACAATAAAACATATAAATCTAAAACTAAACAACAAAAAATTTTATAAAATAATTTCCGTACATATATGCACGCCTTAAAGACCTTTTTTCTTGTCTACAATAAAAAGTATAAGTTTTTGATTGTATACTTTTGAAGCATAATAAAATTAAAAGTTATGTAGTTAGAGTAAAAGTATTACAATCATTGAGTTTTTAAAATTCGTTTAGTTTTCCGAAAGAAAATTTTAGTTAAAGTTTTAGTTTTTTTTCAAAATAAAATGTTTTATAAACAAGGTAAACAAAACTTTTAAGGATTGGAAAAGCAGTACTATTTAAGTTAAGAAGTTCCAGAAATTTATTCTAAAATAATTTTACGATGTTTTTGATCAAAAAGCCTAAGGTTTAGATTTCAAATGAAATATAACATTTGAAGTAGATAATTCAACGAAGTTATTTAAATTTAATAGACAATTAAAACCACTAATTTGATAAATTAATTTGATAACAAGCATTATACTTTTAAACCAGTTGGCTTAAAAGTAAAACTTTTTAAAATCTTAAGAGCAGCTCTTTATAAACATTTTAAGCTAGCTTCTTTCTTTGACAATAGTTCTAATTCTTACAACCACAATTATTTTTTAGAACAAATAGTACTTAGTAACTTGATTTTTGGTTTATTTTAATTTTATTAATAACAACATTTCTTGCAATTTCCTTAATGACTTTAGTTTTTTTTTTTTAATTGTCCGTTGCAGGTTGAATTGAAAACTTGTCTGATTTTAGAATAATTATGAGAGGATATTTATAAGTATGCAAGATATTAAAGTTTCTATCTTTTCGTTTTAGTTGTTTTACTAATTATCAAATTTATTTTACTTAAAAAAAAACTAAAATATTTTGACTTAAAACATAGTAAAACAAGTAAAATACTTTACTTATTAAAAAAACTTAAAAACTTTTGTTAAAAAAAACTTACTCTACTTTCGTATAACTTTTGCTGAATTATAAAGCTTAAAATTTATTTAAGTCTATCTGATCAAAAAAAAAAAACTGAAACAAATTGTTTGCAAGAAAAGCATTTAAATCTGTATAATTTTTCACAAGCTAGGAAAGTAGTTAACTTTGTAAGCTGATAGTAAAATGCAACACGAAATTATCGCAAACAAAAGTTAATGATTGCATGAAAACAAATACTAAACTGTTTACTTAAACAAGTACGAATTAGTTGTTACTTAAACTTTATAACGTAGCTTGACTTTGATTAACCAGGTTTATATTTTAGAAATAATTTTTTAATAAAGAACAATCATTTTTTTTCAAAAACATCTACTTAACTTAAATAAAAAACTACTAACGAAAGAATTCTACGCAAACTAGTTACTTGCTAAACTTCAATGCTTGTTTACGCTACTACTACAATTTTTTTTGGAGTTTATTACTTAAGCCACAAACAGTAAAACACATAGTGCTTGTTTTTTTAGCATTAAACAAGCTGTACAGGTAAACTTCTGATAAGTAGTGATTTTTCATATATGGCGTTCTGTGTTCAGCTTACTGTACTAGTGCATGTTTCTCTATTTTATTAATTAAATGTGATTATTGCACAAAAGCTTACATTTTATTCATTGCCCTACGTACTACGCCGTGTCTAAGATCGTCAAAAGAGCTTTCTGCTGAGCTACTGAAAATGACGACATATCAGAGGCTCTACCGTTGGAGTGGTATAAAAGTAAAACGTGGTCTTAAATATCTTAAAATATAGTTTTAAATTGAATTTAATGTATATATTTTTGAGTTTAAAACTAAAATTTAACTAGCTGTTTTTTAAAAATACTAAAGTAAAATTTAGTATTGTGTTTTTAAGTACACAATGAACTATAAACGATTTAAATATATAAAAATATAAAATTTATTCTGATTATGTGTGTATACCAATACTCATAACATTTATATAATATATAAGTCGACTCTATATTAGGGTTTCCCAAACTTTGGGCAATGACAGAAATTTAGGAGGCAATGAGCAGCAAAGGGGCCACAGGGGAACCATGAGGTCATAAATTGAAACTTACACTACATATTCTTGAGTTGATGATAAAGAGCAAAAAAAAGGTCTTAGGCGGTTTTAATGTTAGTTTTTTGAGAAATCTTATCGAAAGGGGCCATAGCTTTTTTAATTTCTTTAAACAGGGCCCTTTGAAAAAAGGTTTGTTAAACCCTGCTTTAGATGATAGTAATCAGTTTAAGTATATTTAAGCAATGTACACTACACACTTTATTAGTTTACAAGTCCATATATAAGAAACTAACTAAGATAAATTATAAATTAAAAGTCATTTACTTGTATCAAAAATAACAAGTAACTTAAAAATTTTAACAAGTGTTGATGTAAACAATTTACTTGACAGTAACTGTATTATCGTTAGAATATCTTTTATTGTGTATTATTATTATATTGTTATATTTAAACTATTTATAGTAGAATTTGTCATTAGGTTTATTATAACTATAAAATTTGATTTATTAGATGAAGAAACACAACAAACAAACAAGTTGTAAGTACTAATGAAACGTTTTCTTATACAAGTCACACTATTATGACCTATATAAAAGTATTTTTCTAAACCAAAATAAAACATTATTGATGCTCTTCAAAATAAGTTAATATTTAATTGTATAGGGTTTTAATTTTATAGTCCGGACGTGAAAAAAGTTCAACTGATGCGGCCTTAGAACGAGTTAGTTCCCGTTTGGTAAAAAAATGTTTTTATGTTATCTTGAGAAAATATTTTTTTAGGAACAGCTGTACTTAGACTGTTGTGCATAAGATGTCGTGGATTAATTATTAAAAATATAGATTTAAAAAATAAAGCTTTATACGATGCCTTTAGTTAAAAAGTGGCGTATACCAGATTTCTGAAAGTCAAATATAGAATTTTGAGTTCCTTCTTTAATCCAGATAAGAGCCTCTCAATTTTTTTAAAAGCTGTATATATTGGACTAAAAAGGTACTTATCACTTCAAAAGACATTTATTCTATTTTTTTTGATAATTTATAATATTGTTAATTGTTAGTTTGTGGATTAAATATGCTTTTTGTAACAGAAAGAAAAGACAAACGTTAATAGTAATATTTTTTTACCGTAGCAAATTTTCTGTGCACAGCAATATAGATTTTATGCACACTACTGTGCATGGGTGCATATAAAGAGAACTACTGATTGATATTAATAAATTATCAATTAAAAATATTTTCTAACATAATATTTAAACTAACCATTAGTTTAACAAAAGTTTATTTCCAAAATGCAGGGTTTGAAAAACACCGATGTAAATGTACTAGTAAAAATGTTGAATGGCGACGTGCTAAAAAAGCTAATTGAGGATAAAAAAAAAATAATACACATACATATTACTATTTCTTTTATAATTTTTAAATATATTTATTATTTGTTGCCTTTTTTGACATTTTCGTTACATTTTTTCGTTCGAATTCGACTCAAAATACAATTTATTAACATTGCTGTAATACATATGTTGAGCCACATGCTTCCATTGCATAATTTTTTTTGTATACGAAATTTATTTTGCAGCCGAAATGTTTTAAACTCATGGGTATTTAAATACCTATGAATTTAAAACATTTCGGCAAAACATTAATTGCAAAACATTACGAATTCGAACGAAAAAATGTAACGAAAATGTCTAAGTACAATTTATTTTTAAATTAAAGTACGTTAGTTAAAAGAACTTTAAAATGTCCTTTTTGTCTGTACAAATTTTATTAAAATAAGTTTTATATAGATTTAAAGTGTAGAGACCATATTGTATAAAGAACATTAAAACATCACTTTTGTATTTAAAAAAGTTTTAAATACTATTATTTTAAAAAGATTACATCGAAGATTAAAATTATATTGCTTACTAGCTTTGAGATAAAGAAGCATATTTAAAGTTAAGCTTCAATTCTGTATATAGTATATTTTGTTTTATTGTCTTAAAGTAACGATTTTTTAAAAAGTAACCATGATTTCAAAACAAAATGAAGTTTAACTAAACTGGGTATTACCCACACATTAAAAACTTTATATTAGGTGTATACATATTAATTTACTATGTATAAATACTTATGTAACCTTTAGTTTATAATTTTATTGTTTATATTTATCTTATTACATGATTTTTGTTACATATTTAGTTAATTAAAACTAGTTTTTAGTTTTTTTGCACAGTTTTATTAAATCAAGTCTATATTATTTTTTTTTAACAAAGAACAAATGCTACAAATGTTAAGCACCTTTTGTTAGCTCCTTATAGTGTTTTTAAAAGTTAGACTTTCTTTAACCAATATAAATTAGACCAAGTCAGCCTTAGTATATGATAAAATTTCAAAACTTGAATTAAATACACAACTATTAAACAGTAGTTTAAATTATAAATAAAATCTGAAAACAGTGGTGAATTAGATAAAATAAAAAATTGTTTCAAGAAGTATAACTTTTTGTTTTTAACTTTGAAAAACGTTAGCTTGAGAGTTATTTATAAACAAAACTTGCCATAAACTAAAAAAAAAAATATAAGAGTAGCTTGTTGTGTCTTTCTGAAATTTGTTTAAATAAACTAAATGAGTTGGAAACATAAAAAAAAAACTTTTAGTTAATTATAACTAAACTTCTTATACAAAGAGGTAAAGTTATGCCAAGCATTTTTAAACATTCAAATATTACAAAATTAATCTTATATATAAAGTCATGTTATTTGCATAGTACAAGTAAAAATTATTATGTTTCTTTAAACAACTTACAACATGTTCTTTTTACACAAAATGTAACAATAGTGGTTTTTTCAAAATAAAATACAGAAACAAGTTATATTTTGAAAAACCCTACAAGTTGACAGTACACCATAGAAAATTCAATCAAAAAGGTAAAAAAAAAGTATATTTGCCTGAGAAAATTAATCATAAGAAATATTTTTATTTAACTTTACTTTTTGAACAAAAAAACGAGATATTGTAAGAGACCTGTTTTTTTAAATAAGTTAACACGTCAGGCATATCTAAATGCACAAAAATTAAGATGCTAAACATTTGCCATCTTTTTACTAAACATTTAAGTTAACTGGTTTGATTAATTACGCATTTGTTTAACAACTAAGTAAAAAAATATGAAGAATGAAACAAATTTCCATAGATAAAACTTTCAATTTAAGCTGTATTTTATTTATTTAGCAAATAGTGGCACAGTGTTACAAAATAGATAAACGTAAAATGATACAGATAACAATGGAAAAATTATAAAAAATCTTAAACATATTTTGTAAATAAAAATATACATATTTTGTTTACAATAACAACCAAACTAGACGTAATAAAGTAAGCTCTTTAAAGTTTCAAAAAGTACTGGGAGTATTTCATAATACATAATATATTTTTAGATGTGGAATTTTTTTACTTTTATAACTATTCAACTGCATATCAAGATATACAAAGTTTTCATAAAAGAATTTATTAAAAATAATAAAAAAGTTTTATAAAAAAACTTGAGAAAGTTTAGTTTAAAAGTCAAACAGCTTTCTTTTGCGATATACGAAGCATATTTAAGAAACCTTTTTTAAATTTTTCCGAGAATTCGCTGCCCACTGTTTACTTTTAAAAATTGCAAACTTTTAAAGCTTGCTAAACTCTATTAAACTTAAATGAATTTTTTAGCTGTTTACTTAAAAAGTTTTTTTATTAGATATAAACAATTGAAAATACAACCAAAAACAGTATAACATTTTAACAAAAAAAAATTAAATAAGCAAATGTAAACTTTGGTTAAAAAATTTTAATTTTTTGATTTCCTAAATGCCTACAAAATGTTTTTTATTAAATTATTCATTTAAAATGTTCTTTAAAATAATACTGGCTTATATCAGTATGAAATACTATGATAAATACTAGATAGTATATAGATTTATGTATTTTTGTAATCTAATGTATAAAAACAAATATTAATCTAATCTATATAAGTATCTTGTTAGCTTACTTACATTGTATATACCTTTTAAATTACGTTTTAAAATTAACGTACTTTTATTTCTGAATTATTTTAAAACAAATGAAACTTTTTAATAAAATGGTTTTAAAGTAGTTTTAGTTTATTAAAAGATACTAAGAAAAGTAAGCTGTTTAGTATTCTTAAACTTTACAATGCATTTTTTATGTCATTAAGATAATATTTTATTTATTTTACTTAAATTTTAAATCTTAATTCAAATAAAGTTGTGAAAATTAAATATTTTATTTACAACCAGGTTTCGGTGACAAAAAATTGCGATCTCTTCAAGTAAATAAGTTAGTAAACTGCACATAAAAATGTTGCTTACTAAGAAATTTTAAATATTATTATAGATAATTGTTGTTTAAAGAAAAAAACAGCTTCGACAAAAACAACAACATTAAGTTCATTATTTCATTTTACATTGTTTTTGGAAGCCTTTGCTTGATAGTTAGTAAAATTATGATTGTAAGTTTATCTGATGTTTTTTGTTCAATTTAAATAAATAACAGTTTTCAAAAAGTATTTAAAAATGTGCATTGATATTTTAAAATATTACTTTATAAACAAATTGCTTTAAAATAAAATTAAAGCCAGTCTATTTTTAAAATTTGTCTTTTCTCAAGCAGTTTTCAACTTCTTATTGTTTAAAAAGAAAGAGTTGAAATTGTTTATTTAATCTTTTATTTAGTTTGCTAACTGCAAAATTTAGACACATATACGAATAACACTGTATAAACACCAAAGTATCAGAAAATAATCATGTAACGTAGAATTACCGTATTTATTAATTAGAATTATTAATATTTAGAATTACTAATTGATGCAGTTGTAAACACAACATGAGCAGTATCGAAGGTATAAGAGTACACATAGAATTGGACAATATAAAAGATGTACAGATTGTTATTGCAAAGAAAAAGATAATAATTGAATATTTAACTTTAAAACGTTTGGAAATTGTTAAATTATACAAAAAATATCCGCTTAATAAACAACAAATAATCCAGTACAAGTAAGCAATTAGATTAAACAGAACGATTTTTATAACTTTTAGTTCAAAGGAGTTATTTACTCGAGTTTTAATGGGAGAAATTTCATTTTCATTGTTTGCATTTAGGTTGTTTTCGTTCATTCTTTGGTATAACTGATTTTTATTTCATTTTTGACATGATTTTCATTTGGGTTTAGAAGCTTAAATTTAAAGTTTGAAGCTAATTTACCTACAAGTACTGAATATTCGTATTTTGTTAAAAGACTATCTTTTAATTTTCTTAAAAACGAAACTAGTTCATCAGATGATGGATTGTTTTGAATAAAATTTGGAAATTTTTCATCGTTAACTCTTAAAACTCTGCTTTGTAAAAGTCTTCAATAAGATTTGTTTCTTTTTCTGATCTTTCAAACTCTTCAGCAAACTGATTTTTCAAAGTGACGTAAAAGCTATAAAGTTTTTCTTTAAGCTTCGATTTGTACTTTGAGTTGTTTCTGTTAACTAATTCTTTTGAAGATAAAGACATTTTGTTAAAACTCATATCTGTCTTGAAAGTAGCAACCTCATCATTTAACCTTGTCAGTGCATTGTCCATTGCTTTTACATAGCTTTTATGCAAATCATCGATACTATTAATCATATGCTTTTTAGAGTTTAGCTCTTCTTTGTAAATTCCAAAGCAATCTTCTACTGTTGTTTTGAAAAAGTTTACCACCTCCACTTCTGAAACATCAAAATTTTCATTTTGTTTTAAACTGCTTGTATTAAACGCAGCATTTGACAAAACAAGTAAAACTACTACTAAAAATGGTATAGCAAAAGTATAAAAGCTTCTAAGGTGATTATTCCAGTTTATCTTAGTGCTTTTTACTTTTTCAATAACAAGCACAATCTTTTTCGTTTCATCAATTTTAATTGTCATGTCTTCATCTAGTCATAGTCTTTTTTTCTGCACTTTTCTCTTATTTCAATACAACCTAAGTCCTTTAAATTGTCAAATTGCTGTAGTTTATCTTGCCTACAAGCTTCATAATCAGAATGTTCACCATTTAAACTAGTGCCAATTTGGTCACAAAACAACTTGTAAAGCTTCAAAGCTTTTTCTTCATAGTAATCATGTGACACAAAATGCTTCCAGAGTTTTAAATCAAAGATACTTTGATTGCTTACCTCATCAAACTTGTCTTGAAAACGTTGTAGTAACTGCGAACAGTTTATGCTGTGCCCATCAACCTGTTTAACTTTCAAGTTTCTGCAAATGTTCGCGACGTAACTTTGAACATTTTCTTTAAATCTGTGATCTATTTGAGCTATAGAAACATCATTGGGTCTACCAATACTAACTAGATTTCCAGGACTGGGCAACGAAAAGCAGTTTACATTTTCAAAACAACTAGTAAGACGATTTTGCAATGATCCGAGGTCAGTGTTTGGTAGTCTTTGCCATGACCTAAAATAAGACGTTCCGTTAGTGTTTCCGTTGAAATCTTGATTGTCGGTACCGCTGTAATCTCTTATTAACAAACCGAGGTCGCTGAAAGGCCTGGCATCTGAAATCAGCTTGCTGCAAGAGCAAACAAAATCGAGAAAGTGTAGGTCCTCGGCTCTTATCATTTTGCTCAAATTGAAAATTTGTAGGCTGCTCACGAAACTGCTCAACGTGAAAATTTTTGCCGCGTCGGAAAGCGTCAGGTCTCGGCCGTGGAACCCTTTGCAGTCGATGAGCATCACTCCCACTTCTTCGTTGTTCTCATCTTTGAGGCGGAATATTTTGTGGTACACTTTCATGCAGCAACCTACAATAGGGGATTCCCCACTTCCGATAGTCATCGCGTCGAGGTTCAAACTCACGATTTCGGTCTCTGCTTCGATCCAGTCGTCAGAGTTCGTTCCGTTCAGCAGCTTCACCATGAAGTTCATGAAAAACGACTTCCAAGTGGAATATGGACCTGCTATTGATATGGGCATTATAAGTAGGTTTTCGGCGAAATTGTCTCGGATAAGGTTTTCCAGTCTGTCGGAGTGGAAGCGAAGGTGGTTGGTGATCGGGTCCTTTTCCACCACGGTGACTGTTCTTTCCATGTTTACCACATTCAGTTTAAACTCAAATTGCTAAAATCTGTTTTAAATTTTGAGTGTTTAAACGGTTAATTGTAACATTAGGGCTTCTTAACGTACTCAGAGCATACTTTTTATACAGAAATACTTTTTTTTGCCTGAAATAATTAACTAATGATATAAGGTGTTTGCTTCGAGTTTTCTAAATAAAGTTAATGATTATTTTTATGATAAAAATAATATAAACTTAAAAAATATATTTTTACAATACAAGTTTGCATATACTAAAAAATTCAATTTGAAAAAGCTCTGAAGAACCTTCTAGGTGAATTGGCGTTAGCTTGAATTGACAATTGTTGAATAAATTATACTTAACATACAAGTTTGCTAAAACTTTAAAAAAAACTCAGTAGACTAAATTATTTTTTTTTAAATCGAGTTTAATAATCTTAGTTTATAAAGTTTGGATATAGGACAAATCTAATTTGGTCATTAAACTTATCACTAGTTATAAAACATTATTGTTTTACATGATTTGTTGTAGCAATTAAAATATATGACAAACTATTAAGTAGTTTTTCTTGACTTTAAAATTGTAGTTTTGGAAGTACTTTGTACAAAAATAAGAAATTAGTTTTTTTTTAAATTTTATTTTTAGTGTAAATGTTAGTAAACTAAATTGACGAAAACATTTGTAAACAAGCATTAACTTTTTGTTAGATAATATAATAATAATTTAATAACAACAATATGTTATTAATTTCTATACCAAAGGTTTTTGAAGGTTTAAAAAAACTGTGTACAGTTTATTGCAAGAAAATAACTTCTGTGCACAATAGACTGTAAAAATATAATTCATTAAATAAGACTATATTTTATTATGAACACCACTGTTCTTGTCTAAAACAAAAGTTTTAATTCGAATATGTACTTTTAAAACATTATAAACTAAAAAGTTTAAGTAATTTGACTTTAGCAGCTAGAATTATTGAGATTTTTAAATTTGTTTTATTTTAGGAAAGAATTTTAAGTCTATGTTTCTCAAAATAAAATACCATCTTTAAACTAAAGATTCAAATTAACTAACTTGGTTAATTACGTATTCGTTTAACAATTTTTTTAAAAAATAAGAAGAATGAAACAAATTTACATATATGAAACTTTCAATTTAAGCTCTTTATTATTTATTTAATAAACAGTGGCACAGTGTTACAAAATAAATAAACGTAAAACAATACAAGTTATATTGAAAAAAATTATAAAAAAACTCGAACATATTTTGTAAATTAAAATTTACATATTTTGTTTACAATAATAAGCAAACTAGACGTATTAAAGATAAGCTCTTTAAAGTTTCAAAAAGTACTGGAAATATTTCTTAATACATAATATATTTTTAGATGTGGAACTTGTTTTTTTAATAATATTCAACTGCATATCAAGATATATAAAGTTTTCATACATGAATTTTTTAAAAGTAATAAACTTAAGAAAGTTTAGTTTAAAAGTCAAACAGCTTTCTTTTGTAATATACGAAGCACATTTAAGAAACTTAAACATTTAACATTTGGCTTAATTAACTTTGAGCTGAAAACAAAAGCAAAATTGGCTAAAAAATTGTCAAATTTTCTACTTATAAAACCCATTTACTAATCAAAACATCAAAGTGCCTTACTGCTCAATCTTTCATAGAAAAGCATGTAAGCTTGCGAGTTTAAAACGTTTTTGACACTGCACTCTATCACTTCAGTGTCAGATATGTGCAGCCAACACTCTCTGCCATCGTTCAAAACTCTTCTGTAGCACACGAAATGTCCGGAGTTGTTCAGACCGTGTCCGTGGTGGACTATAACGGAGCACAGCTGGTAAATGGGACGTCGTTGGTTGGTGGTTGGCTTCAACAAGTTTTGATTTTTGCTGACGATTTTCGACACAAAACTGTCTAAAGAACTGCTGCTAGGTCCTTTTTTTGTTTTGTCTAAATTCAATTTTTTCAAGTAATTTTTCATGCTTGTTTCTGTAATTTTGTTTTTGTTGGTCACATCACACAACGACGTGTCTTTTTGACAGTGCCAGTGTTTGGAAAAATCTTTTTTATACAAAAACAAAGGGAAGTCAACATGATTTTGAAGCTTTACCGGATACCCTTGGCTCCAAGTCAACCTTTGGAGATGTATGCACAACGTTTTTGGGCTTTTAACCAAAAACAAAGTTTTGGTGAATTTGTTTTTAATTTTTACCGGTTTTGATGACTTATTGTTAATGCTAGTACGGTCAACCTTCACACCTTTTAAAGTCATGTCTAAAACATTCAAGCTGTACATGTCAGTTTGAAAAGGTTTTCTGGAACTTTTAAACGTAGAATCACTGAAATCTCCGAGACCTTTCTGTTTTCCGCTCTCTTTTGTGCAGTGTTCACAGATCACATCTTCAAGTTGCTCCGGAGAGAAATAGTTTTCAAGGCAGTCTTGCAAGGTTATTTTGCTTTTGCACACCAAGTTGCTGAAAGGAACGCTCAGACTGTGAAAGGCTTCGTACCTGATGGGGTTCTGGTGGCCGCATTTGGAACAAGTCAGCTTTGTACCCACCCTGCCCTGCAGCTCTGTGTTCAAGTGAAACATGTTTTTGAGAAAACGCAAATCTTGACTTACGCCTTGCTTGAACTTCACACGACTGGAAGGTTCTTTTAAAACTTCACTTTTTTTGATATTTGCAAGAGAAGGCTTTAGGTGGCACGAAATAAACTTGTGGTTTTCATCTTGCACAGTTGCAGTGAGGGCATGCAGGAACTCGTGCGAGTCGTGTTCCTCCTCACTGATGCGCCACCCTCTTCTCTTCAAACCTGCCATCACACAACAAGGGTTGAAGTACTTCAAATTGCCCTTCTCCTCCAACTGATCCAGCACTTCTAGGATCACCTCACTCATTTTCCCACCTCCCCCCACCTTTTCCCTGTTGCTCCTGAGAAACTTAACAAAATGAGGGCAGCTGGCTAATGATTGGAGAACAGAGTTCATGTAGCAAGTGTTACCGTTGTTGGTGAGCCCGGCGTAGCAGGCCACCTGCTGGTGAGAAGATGTGGCCCACTTGCTGAGGTAGTAGAGACCACAAGTTACTCCTGCCCCACTGATGAAAATCCCGCAGTACTTCAGGGTTTGGTCTTTCATTTTTTAGTTTTGATTTATCAAGTTTAAAATCTATGAAAATTATAAACAGGCTCTCATCTGTAATAAATTTTTGTTATGGCCTTTTTTATTAATAGATTAACTTACTTTTAATATTTACTAAAATATATTTTGTAATATTGGTCTAAGTTACTTCGTGGTGAGTTTGTATAACAACTAAGTCTGAAAACATTTAAACTATAATAAAAATATTATAACTTCTAAGTAAATTCTTATAGGTCTAGTGTTTGCTTATTTCATTTCATGATACAATGCCAATTACTTTTGTCTTTATTTTGTAATTATTGTTTATATAACTTTTTTGATTTTTTTATAATAGACTTTGGCAACTTTTCTAGTAGTGGGTTAGATGTGACAACTTTTTCTAGGAAATGGGCTAAATATTGGTTGCTCTACTTTTGTTGAAGTATACTTAATTGGATTTTCAAAATTGTCATTTGTCAAACTTTATTAATACAACTATTAAAACTAGCACCAAAGTTTACTAACTATAACATTTACACCATATTTATAAACTTTTTTTTTTTTTTTTCTTTGTTGATTAGAAGTTTTTAGACAAAAAGTCCCCTAATTTAATATTGGTAATAAAACTCTGATAAATAGTACTTAAATTATGAAACGTAATTTGCTATTAATGTTTAAGAATTTTCATGTAACAGGTTCTCATTTTCACTGGATATCATTTGAAAAAAATTCAAATTCAAAAACATTGACTTAACTCAAAAATAATATCACATTCAGTAATCATTACTAATATAGAATTCAAGAACATTTAACAGTTTACAGGGTTGCCACTCTTTGAGCCAAAAAATCTTCCCTGAGTGACCAAAAATTTCCCTGAGTAACCTTAAATTTCCCTGAGTTTCCCTGAGTATCTTTCAAATCTTAAAAAAAAAATTTTTCTCTTCTAACACAAATTATTAATACCTCATTCTCATTTTTCTTCTTTAATAATAAAAGGAAGGTTGTATGTGTATGCTTCTGCATTAAATTTATGAAAAAAACTGTTTTCAAAAACTCAATCTTAAAAGGTTTAAACCAATTAAAAATTAAAAACTAAATTTTTGCACAACTTTGTGTAAACTTGTTAGTTAACTTTCTACATAAAAGAAAAAAGTTTAATTTGTTTGACATTTTAATTGACAAAATTTAATTATACTATAGTAATAATTTCACATGAAGAACTCACTTAAATGCATACATAATAACTTCATTATGACTTGTATGTCTTTCCTAGCAACTGTTCTGAATGCAGTAAATAAAACTTAAAAGCTTAACATTATTGTAAAAAAATCTGCAAAAAGAAAGTTTAAAGAAATAGCTAAAGAAATATCTCATATCAAGGTACAACTTAATACCTAACAACTGATACAAAATAATCTAAAATTAAATTTTTTTTAATGTCTTTTAGATGTTCATACACAATCTATTTTAAATAACTGAAAACATAATTTTGATTTTAAAACAATTTCATATTACCTAATAAAAAATCTTAATACTGTTTTTTTAAGTATGCAATTTCTAAATCAATAGTTTTAATTTTATTTTCAAGTTTATTTGCGTTTTCCTTAGCAGCTATTCTTCTTGCTAATAATTCTTTCATTGCTTCTAAATCAGACTGTTTGTTGGCATCTGCAGTATATTTGTCATAGTCTTCATTCAAACATTTGAGTTGCTTTGTAAGTTTACTTTTTTGTTCTCTTAACTTGCTCAAAGCATCACCTTTATTTGGAACATTTTTAGCAAAGCGCTGTTGCTCAAGATATGCCAAATATTGGTTGCCCTAGAAGATTTTACAAATTTTAACAATTCAGAACTTAGTTCAACTGTGCTTTGTTCTAGACTGTTTGCATATATAGATGATCTTTGATCATTCTTCGGGACCTTATTGTCATCTCTCCCATATTAGCTGATATTACTTCCTTATTTAAGCTAAAGCCTCGTTCAACACTTGCCTGGCCATTGTGAAGCACAAAAACAGCCTCAAGGACTCTTGTTAAATCTTTATACTTGCTTGGGATATCGAGTGTTAATACAACAATGTTAATACTAAGACAATGAATACTAAGAATATTGAAGAACTAGCCGCAAGGCTAAAAAAATTCTAAATAACCACTTTAATAATAAAAATTACTACTTTTGAACAAAATATTGAAACTGGATTAACTAAACCTCATTCTAGATCTAGAAAAAAATTTCCCTGAGATTTTCAAAAACTTCCCTGAAATTTAGAGAAAAAATCAAAACTTCCCTGAGTTTCCCTGAGTTAAAAGAAAAATGCCAAAATTCCCTGAGTTTCCCTGAGTTTCCCTGAGATTTTCTACAGTTTGAAAATTCCCTGAGATTCCCTGAGTTCCCTGAGTGTGTGGCAACCCTGAGTTTATAAAGACTTATGTAGAAGGTCATGTTGTAAAAACTTTTAAAATTGTTTATATGTTTATAGAAATCTATAGTTCAATAAAATAATACTTTTTTAAGTTGACTGGCAGGTTATGTTTTGAAGTAGTATAAAAATATGATAAATCTAAAAATAAAAAAAAATATATGTCAGATTCAAAACAAAAAAGGTCTTTAAGATACTAATCCTAAAATTGAAAAAAACATATAAAAAAAAAACATTTCTGAGAAAACATAACATTTAAACTTTAAAACAAATGAGGAAAACAAATTAAGAAACTGCATTAAGGTTTTCATCAGATAAAATATCTTTAGTTTCTTAGTTTTTTAAAAATATCTTCCTTATAGAAAATAAAACAATTGGTCAAGTTTGAAAACTTATATAAACAATAATAAATAAACAACTTAGTTAATGTTTAATGAAAATATTGATTTAAAACTCAAAAAAACTATACATATTTTTGAGAAAAAATCATAACTAGCGCGAGTTGGCCTGCGTTTTTCAAAAAACTTAAACTAGTTGGCTTGAGTGTGTGATAACTCAACTGTACATATAGATGAGATACTTTTGTTGAGCATAAAAAAAAGTTTCAAAAGAATTGATTATCAGCTATAACTACAGTTACACTTAAAAGAAAAGTAAGCAGACATAAAAAGTCTACTTTTGCATATAGAAAAATAAAAAGACTGTTTAAACTTTTAATTTAAAAAAATACTTTTTTTGACTAAATAGAAACTATTTCAAACATAGTAATTTACATGTTTCAAAAAAAAGTGTTTGTAGACAAAAAAGAATCACAATTTCTTCTCATGGTTACTAACTAGATGGTACAGCTAGATTAGGCTAGTAAAGCACATTGTGAAGTGCACCTAAGCACAGTAGCATTTTTTTAAATTTCAACTGTGTACAAAACAATACTACTAGATACAAAAAAAAATTGTAAGTATAACAACAAAAATTGTTTGAACTTTTTATTAATAACGTTGAAATAGAGTCAATCTCGAATTATAATAATGTTTTTTTATAAAACCTATGTATTGGTTATAACCTAGAATCAAGATAATTTCTATTTAAACTGTGTGCATTAGGTAGAGATGACACTGTCTACAAGCTATCTACAAGAGAAAAAATTTTAACTACCTTGAAAAATGTTGTGTTTTATATAATTTTTTTGGTACTTTTTTCGAAGAGCATTGTTCTACTTTGATAATGTTTTGTTGGATCTGAGTAAGGCTTTTACTGTGTGGATAGAAGAATTTCATTAGAAAAGTCATAAAACTATGGTACAAAGAAAAACATCAAATTAATAGAACCATACTAAGTTGAAAGAAAAAAAAACTAGTTTTTAATGATATGTATCAACCAGTGATAGTATAGAAGAAGTGCTTAAAGGTACAGTCATTGGACTACTATTGTTTTTATAATTTACTAAACAAAAAAAAGTCTAAAAGTTTTAAAATTTAAAGTAACACATTATTAGGTGTAGGAGTCTAATATGCCCAAAGAGACAATTTTTCACGAAGGGACATTTATACACAAAGACACTTTTGCACAAACACACTTTTGCACAAAGGGTCTAGCGTGAATTTTTTTTTTTTTTCTACTATCACTAATACCCCTAACCTTTACCCTCGTTTGTTTTTTATTTTCTTTTTTTTTTTTGTTTTTTTTTTTTGATTAACAGTTTTTATTGGTTTTCTTAATCACTTTTACCCTTGGTCAGTAACTATTTTTTATCAAGTTCTATTTTAATACTTTTTTTTGTTATTTTTTACTTTTTGTAGATAATTTTTATTATCACTGTTACCCCTAACTTTACCCTTAGTCAGTAATTTTTGTTATCAATTTATCCTTGTTTTTTTTTTATTTGTAATTATTTGTTTTAACTAGTTTCTTTTTTACTTTTGTACAAAGGTTACCTTAAAAGTGCCTTTGTGTAAAAAATTCCATTTGTGCAAAAACTTTTTTGTGCTAAAGTGTCTCTTGGTGATATTTGACCCTTAGTGCAAAAGATCTTTGTGCATATTAGCCCTGTTCTCCATTATTATACACCACAATAAAGAAAAAAAATTATAAATAGATAATGCCTACCTTAGTTTAGAAATAGCAAATATATCAAAATGCTATATGGTTAAAAGAAAATTAAAAATTACAAAAACAAAATGCTTGCTTTTTTATTCTGTTAAAACATATTTTTAGAAATACTTTGCTTCAGATATTAAGTTTTGTAGATAAGTTATATAAAGGAAAATAGTTATAAATACTTGTGTGTTTCTAATAGTAATATTAGTTGGTTAAAATATATAGAAACTTAAAACTAAACTATTAAAACTTTTTTTTAGTATGAAATAAGACATTCTTAAACAAAAAATGTTTGTATTATGACTTATGAATTTATAATGTTTATTGAATAAAGCTAGGTTTGATGTATTTACTTGGAGTAAGTAGAGCTAAAACTACTCAGATTTAAAAAATTATAGTTTTAGCAATAAATGCTTCAACTTTATAATTGGAAAAGAAAGTTTTTGCAGAAAAAAAAAATGTTTATAATATATTTAAGTATGAAATAAAAACTAACAGTTAACTTTAAGTCATACTTTAGTAATACTAATTTACATAAAGGTGTGCAAACTAAATACTTTATTCACAACCGGGCTTCAGTTAGAAAAAATTGTGAACTCTTCAAGTTAAATAAAATACCAATGAATTAAAATTATATTATTTAACTTGAAGAAGTCACTTTTTTTTTCACCAAAACCTGGTTGTGAATAAAATATTTAGTTTGCACATCTTTATTTAACTAAGCTCTTTACATTTCAGTAAATTGAGCAATCTTTTTTAGTTAAGACAAATAACTATAATACTAATTTACTAAAGTCTTATGTTTATACTATAATTCATATTTAAATTTATTATAGTTAAGGGCATAGGGGGAGTTAAACACCTTATTGTACAATTTGATCTTATTTTATATAGTATTTACTAAGCTACAAGATGCTTTTTACAGATTTTAAGATTTCAAAATAATTTTTGAGATATAGCTGGTCAAAGTCAGAGGCAACAATAGATTCCTTCAAGAGACGCAAACTAAAATGGCAAATAAAAAGAAATCACTAAACATCTATCTCTTCCTACGTTTTTTGAGATATCTACCTCAAATTTTCAGGAAGTGTTCCTTGCAATATTTAGAAATTTCTAAGGAACAACATTTTAAAAAATTAAAAAAAAACAGATTTTAAAACAAAAAAAAACTGTTTTTTTTTGTTTATTTTTTATATAAATTTTTATTTTATAATTTAAAAAAAAATCCTTTTGACAGAATTTTCTAAATATACCAAGGAACGTTTCCTGAAAATTTGAGATACTTATCTCAAAAATTGTAGGAGAAGATAGACTTTAGCGAAATAGTCTATTTTTGATGCTTTAGTTTGCGCCTCCTATAAGAAACCTATTGTTGCCTCTGACTTTGACCAACTATAAGTTAAATATTATTTTGAATTTTTTAAATCCGTAAAAAGCATTTTGTAGCTTAGTAAAAACTATAAAAATAAGATCAAATTTCAAAAAATAGGCGTTTTACCTCCCCTCCCCCCTTTGCCCTTAATACAGCAAACTATGCCAAATTTGACTCATGAATATTAAATCAAAGATTTAAATAATTTTTTTTTGTTTAAGTGTGGTTGAGTAATTTGTGTAGCATGCAGATTTTGCTTAATTGTTTTTGGTTGTTATTTTTATCTGTTTCTCTTAATATATGTATGGTCAATTTTGTTTGTGTTTACTCTGATCATGATTGGCTGGTTTTGGTCTGTTGATGGGAAAATATATTGTATGGTTGTGCGTGATTGTTTATTTGCTGCTATCCAGCTTTTATTATATTTTTGTTATATTTTATTTGTTAACTGTATTTATTAATTACTGTTGCATAAATATAAGTTTTTTTTTCATCTCACCCTTATTAAACTAAAATTAATTTTACCAATACAAGTTTCAGAAACTACATTTTCTTAATAGTTTTTTCTTCTAATTTATTTATTTTATTTATTTATTTTTAAGGTAGAAAAACATCAGAATTAACTCACTCTCCTCTCTACAACGATAAACGTTTTCTGAAGGTCATGCAAGTGAGTTTGAGCTCATCACGTGTTATTCCACCTGTCCTATCTTTAAATTTACTAAGAAAAAATTTCACCATTTAATTAAAAAAATAAAACTAAATCTATAAATAAATAAAAAGTAGAACTTTTAACTAACCAAAATAAAAAACTAATCCTAACCCTTTATTGAAAAAAACCCTAGTGACAAGTCATTTGGCAAACACTCACAAGGTTAAAATCTCAACACTAAAAACCACTAAGTTTGGGAAAATCCTGAAGCTCAAATCCCCAAGCAAGTGCTTCCGACGTTCTGAACAAAACAACAATAGCAACAATCCAATTATGATATCACTGCCACCAAGTGATTCCACAATTAGCCATTGAAAATTTAAGCAGCAATATACCATTAAGCAGTGTAATTTAAAAACAATAGCTACAAAACAAAAAACTTCTATAACAAAATCTTAAGTAATTTATTGCTAGCATTAAGTTAACACAAATCTTGATCAATATTCAAAAACTTGACAAATAATTTCTCTCTTAACAAACTTGTATTAGAAAAAATAAAAAATCTCAACAGAAATGTTCCTTTATATATTAAAAATAAGTTAAATAACATAAAATATTTGAACTTAAACTTATACAGAAAACAACAAGGAAAACAAAATATATAATTAATCTAGTTTATACACAAATGCACAAAAAAATAAGACAATAAAACAATATACTCATGCATGTGATTATAAGCACTCAAGTTTCACTTCTTGTAGCAAATTTATAGAAAATTTTTATAACCGCATTTAAACTTATCTTTTTTTAACCTTTTCAAATTTTCTGGGACACTAGACCAAAACCTTGGACCCAAATACCTAATGGAGTTTAGGCCAAGTCTTGTTCTAGGTCTTATAGTTATGAAGTTAAATTTTTTTGAAAATCTTGTATTATGTGAGTGAAGAGAACTAGCAAGAGTAAAACTTTTATGCTCAACATCAAATCCAGTCATACTATTCTGCATCAATTTACAAACTTGCAATTTATACACATCATTCAATTTCAGCAGACCAGTTTTCACAAACAGTGGGTTTGTTGGAGTCAAAGCAGGCACACAACAAACATACCTCACTATCCTTTTTTGCATAGTAACAATTTGTTTCAAATAACATTCAGCAGCACCACCCCAAGCAGAAATACAATATTGAATATGCGGATAAAACAAACTATAATACACCATTTTAAGTGTACTCACATCCAAATAGTACCTCAATATTGACAACACAAAACAACTTTTAGACAGATTTGATTTGAGACATCTTAAGTGAGCCCTCCAATTCAGTTTTTCATCCAAAACTACACCTAAATATTTTATACTTTCAGTCTGTTCAAGAGCAAATCCATTTATATTTACTTTAAAATCACATTTTTTAGAAGTATTGTTAAAAAGCAAGAATTTAGTTTTAGAATAGTTAATAAAAAGTTTATTATCACGCAACCATACATCAACTTTTCTCAGTTCTTCATTAATAACACTGTTCACACAAGCAGGATCACTATGTTGGTAGCTTAAGCAGGCATCATCAGCAAACAATCTCATGTTAATCTCAGTAGAAGAAAAATATCATTTATATACTCAAGAAACAATTAAGGACCCAAACAAGAACCTTGCGGTATACCAACATTCACAATTTCACGCTCAGACACAACATTATTGATAACAGTCAATTGGCTTCTATTATATAAGTAGCTTTGTAGTAAATTTAACATAGATCCTTCAACTTTATAACCTTTTAATTTTGACAAGAGTATTTCATGATTTACCGTATTGAATGCTTTTGCTGAATCTAAAAGAACAGAACAATTAACTAACTTTTTCTCACCAGCCTCAATCAACTCATCCACAATCTGATTCACAGCAAGCTCAGTTGTACTATCTTTCCTAAAACAATACTGATTTTTATGCAAAACATCATTAGACAAAAAAAAAATATTCAACCTCTCACACACTAAGGACTCAAAATTTTTGAAAAAGGAGACATAAGAGAAATAGGTCTATAGTTATTAACATCACTTTTTTTACCAGACTTGTAAATTGGTACCACTTCAGCATATTTAAGTGACAGCTTATTTAGCTTAATTTTTAATTTTTTTAGAGTAACATTTCAGTAAATTAGTTAGTTATCAAGCTTTAAGATAGTTATTTAATGCTTATGTGTTTATTATAATACTAGTTTTATGCATTTGCTCAACAAATGATTGTGAGTTCACTATGGTGGTGGTGATCACATGATTGGATTGTTGGTGTGATTTTTTTGTTGTAGTGCTGATTAAATACTTACTTGGGGATTTGAGCTACATAATTTTCCCACACTTTGTGGCTTTTAGTGTTGAAATTTTAGACTTGTGAGTTTTCTCCAAATGGCGTGTCACCAAGGGTTTTTTTTAATTTATTTAAAAGATAGTTTTTGTTTATTTTATTTTGGACAGTTAAAGTTAAATATTAATGGAGCAGCTATAATTACATATGATGTAACACACTCACTTTTCCCCAGAAAACGTTTATTGTTGCAAGGGGTAGACTTTGAGAATGATGTTTCTTAACAATAAATAAAAAATTATACAAAAAATTTAAAATACTAATTGTTTTTTTTTTTTTTTTTTAAAGGTAGAAAAGCATCAGAAAATACTCACTCTCCCCTCTGCAACGATAAACGTTTTCTGAAGGTCAAGCAAGTGAGTTTGAGCTCATCACATGTTATTCCACCTGCCCTATCGTTAAATTTATGAAAAAAAAAAACCTTAAAAATAAAAATGTGTATGTAATAAAAAAAGAAAAAAAAAATTAACTAACTGAAATAAAAACTAATCCTAACCCTTTATTGAAAAAAACCTTTGGTGACACGTCATTTAGCAAACACTCACAAGGTTAAAATCTCAACACTAAAAACCACAAAGTGTGGGAAAATCATGAAGCTCAAATCCCCAAGTAAGTATTTGCCGACTCTACAACAAAAAACACACCAACAATCCAATCATGTGATCACTGCCACCAGTGTGAACTCACAATCAGCTGTTGCAAACTCAAATAAACAAATATTTAATTAAAAGTATTTAGTTCTAAAAACATAAAAAACTAACTAGAATAATGAAATACTGTAGTATGAAAAAAAAATACTACTTGTATGGATAATAATATATACATATATATCAACAATAAAGTCAATAAATAATAAGAGTTTTAAAAATTTGAAAGTATTAAGTTTGTACAAAACTAAAAAAAATAATAATAAAAATAAAATAAAAATTTTAACAAATAAAATAAGTAAAAATAAAATAAATAAAATATTAAATAAATAAAAAAAATAGTAAAATTAAAAAAAAAAAATTAATTTAGTTTTGATAATTTATATATGTTCTAATCAAATAGTAAGAGAGTAACTTTAAGAAAGTAGGTCATATTGCTACGCTCGCCTACGACACTTTTTTACAAGTTGAAATATTAGAAAATTACTAGTCCACAATTTGTTGTTCTTAAACCTACAAACATGTTACAAAATTATTCATTACATATTTCATTATTTCAGACTTGCACAATTGACAATCGAGTTTCAACAGTTGGTTATCCCCTACCAACTATGTAAAAATTTATTATTTATAATACTGAGTTGGACATGGAAGTACAATTGACACAAAAAAATAATATCATTTATAAAAAAAAACAGTATTTGAGACTAGATATTTAAGTATTTTTATCTTTTTCATATAGTTAAACATATTAAATAATACTTCATTTTTTCTATTTTAAACATATTGCTTAATTCAGCTCGGATATCATAAACAAAACTTGAGTAAACATATGGTTCTTAGTATATTGTTGATAATGTTGGTTTACCATTTAAATAAGTAACTAAAACGCTTCTTGTACAATTGTTATCGATTCCAGCTGTACAACGTTTTTAAAATTTTGTTAAAATATCCGAGTTATATTTGTGTTTGTTTAATAAATATTTGTATTCTTACTCAGAGTCAGAACTCAGAACTCCTTAAAATTATTTTACACTCTTTTACACAGTACAGTAAGTAACTTTCAGTTCATTTTTGCACATGATAAGGTGTTAATTATTTTATGTTGAAACCTTTATGTGTAGAATAGTTCAAAGATTTATAAAAAATAGTTTACAAAAATAATAACAAATAAATATTTTTATGCTATGACGTTCTAAAACGGTTGCAAACAATATTTTCATTTTTGATAAAACTATATATCACTTTTAATTTCAGTAAATTTTAATTATCTAAAATAATTATTATACTACTTACAATTTTTTGTAAATTATATTAAAAAAATTTAAAATTGATAAAGCTGCATAAGAATTATATTCATAATTAAAAAGTTTGTTTTACTTGGTTGTATAAATATATAACACAATTTTAAAACTATTAAAAAAATGTGGATTTTATTGTAGATATTTAGAACTAAAAAGCTTTGGTATTAAAGGATGACTTAGCCAAACCAGGATTAAATAATATTTAACTTACATTTTATTTAGAATTTAAAGCGTAAGTTACATTAAAACAAACTTTAAACTACTCCACACATTTTAACAAGTTTTGCTATTAGCTTAAATTTAGTCACACATGAGACATTAGATATAGCGGTTTGTACAAACAATGGTAATACAATGGATCAGCAAAACCATCACGCAGTAAGTACAGCAAATAATTAGTAGTAAAATATTTAGGATAAAAAAAAACAGTAGGTGTCAAATATGCACGAAGGAATTTTTTTGCTCGAAGACATTTTTTGCACGGCGTCAAGTTTGAACACAGGGTTAATTTTGCTCAAAGACAATGTAAGAGGATATCAACAAGTGTCTGATAACAGTTTAAATGTAAATATTGAGAAAGTTTAGAGTTAAATTTCTTGTTCATCTAAGCGTTTATAAGTAAGCTCGCAAGGCTACGTGTTACACTGATGCAAGTTTAGATAAAGAGAAAATAAAGAGCAGTCACGAGTTTACTGATGCAAGTTTACATTCTTATACTACAGATATATATATTAGCTCTCAACAGTTAGAGCAGGAAGGTACTCTAGCTGCAGCCTGCTGCAGTAAACATTATATTCAGGATAGACATATATACTGTTTTCTTGTGTTATATAAGGTATTTTTTTAGGTAAGCTACTTTTTTCATTTTTATTTTATTTTTCTCTAAGTATTTTTCATTTACATTTTAAGTAGTTAAATTTTATTCAGTTTTATACATTCTTTAAATATACCTACTAGATTAAATTTTGTCTAAAAGCTGTGACAACATTTAAAATACTTTCTGAAGTATGATGTTCTTTATATATTTGTTAGCGTTTGCAATTGTTCTTTAATACAACATGCTCACTTATTGTCATGCCTAGTTTTATATGGAGTAGTCCTAAATATTATTTAATATCAGGTTTTAGTATAAGTAAAGTCTAAATTTCAATTTTGGTTTTTAGTGTGGTTATACGCTACTTTAAAAGCCTATATGGCCTCTCTTTTAGTAATGAGTAATGAATGTCTTTTAGGTAAAAGTTAAATAATACCATGACAGTATTTTACCATAGAAAAAGTTTACTAGTATATTACTTTTTATGTTGAAGACAGGATTTATCACATTTTCAATTCACATTCTTAAACTTTTGTCATTTTTATTAAATAGTGCATTTTTTAACAATTGATCTAAAAAAAATTCACATTAAAGCTTTCATTTAATTTTTAAGAAGCAATACTCACATTTACTATCTGCCTGTTTTAACGCCTTTGAGTTTTTACCCATAACTAGAAACAATAGGGGATGGGAAAACCAATAGGAAACAAGGGGTCATATCGAACAAAGTATTATATAGGGTTTAGGTAATAAGTACTAAGGGTATTAACAGAATTAAAGTTTTGTTAAGCCACAGAAAGTTGGTGACAATGCACAGGTTAAAGTAAGCTAAAATATGTTGGCATAACTTAAGTCCTAATAAGTCACAAAAAGTTGGTGACAATGTTTATGTCAAAATAAACTACAAAATGTGTTGACACAATTTAAGTCCTAATAAGTCACAGAAAATTAGTGATAAATTTAAAGTCTATTTAAACCACAAAAGGTACAAAGAGGCAATTTAAGTCCTTAAGTCACAGAAAGTAGGTGACAACGTTCAAGTCAAATAAATCACAATGGGTTATATCCCAGTTCTATTTTACAAAGTCACAATAAATTTGACAAAATTTAGTCAAAAAAGTCAAAGTAGAATTGATAAAATTTGTTTCAAAAAGTCAAAGTAGAACTGACAAAATTTAGTCCACAAAGTCACAGTAGAACTGACAAAGCTTTAGTATAAATAAGTAACAAAAAGTTTTGACCAATTTTAAGTCACAGTGAGTTAGCAAAATTTCATGTACCTTATCACTGTTACCCTTAACCCTTACTCTCGGTCGTAATTTTTTTTTTTTATTCTTTTTGTTTTTTTAACAATTTATTTTTTAGTTTTTTTATATATTTTTTTTACTCGTGCGAAAATGACCCTCTGTGCAAAATTGACGTGCAAAGTTATTTTTTTGTGCAATTTAGTCTCCTCGTGCAATTTTGACCTGTTTTCGTAACTTAAATATAAAAATATTTTCGATTAAACAGCGCCAGCTTGTGTTCAAAACTGACTTTTTTCTTTTTGTCTCATTTCAGTCTATTACTTTCGTGCAAGAACTCACACTTTTTTATTCCTATGAAGCTCCTCAATGAACAGGTTAAAAAATTAAAATGAACCTTTTAACTGATTAAGAAAATTCTAAAAGTTATCGCGTTCATATAATAATTTTTAAACATTACTTAACTTTTAACTTGCTTTTTGTATGTGTTAGCTGTTTTATAAGTAACCAGACTATTAGTTATTGATAGCCATGCACTTAATATTTTTATTATTAATTTTATAAAATATTTTTTTCTTGTGATAATTTTTTATATATAACTCACTTCTTGAAAAAATCTCACCTTATTTACTTGCATATGGCAAATGATTTTATTATTGCTATAAGTTAAATGGTTTCTTTATATTTTTAACCTTAATTCTTTTAAAGCTCAAAATACAAAACGTAAATTAAAGTAACTACCACAATTTCAGAAGCAAACAGACATTAAAGGACTGAACAAGGTAAATCCAAAAAACGCAAAGTTTATTCTATCATACAACTGTGAATCTGGATCATGAAATGGTAAGTCCGAAACTTAATGTTTTCAGGAATTTAGTAAATCAAGTATAAAAAAGTATGCATTTTTTTAATGTTATTTCAAATTTTTTTTATAGGTTTTTATCAAGTGGTCTTAAAGTATTTTATAGGGAATTTTTTTTAAGAATGGTGTCCATTAAATGTCTTTTGAAATTTTTAAATTAAAAATAAACTGTGTTTTAATTTTACATTTTGTTAAGTAAAGCTTGTAATATGAGATCAGATGTATAATATTGCAAATAAGCTTAGCCATGTAATAAATAATAAATTAATCATCTGTAACCTAAACTTTAGAGCTAGTTAGGTAATAACCATAAATAGACAAATGTTTTTATTACAATCATTCATGCTTTAAAGTTTTGTTTGCACTAATAATATATATGGTAAAAGCTCGTGTTTCGAATTTCTATAAAACTCACATTTTGAAAATATGCAGTTCTTAAGAAAATTAAATACTGCGACTTAAAGCTATTCAGCTTGAAAGTAGTTTTAGAAGTTTTATTTTCATTCATCGCGCTTCTTAGTTTCTATAATTAATTAATCTTAGGCTTAAAAGTTTGTTTTTTTTGTAACTAAAACTTTTACAAAAAGGTCTATGTATGCTTCAACAAGTTTTTAAGGAAACTGTTCTATTTGCATAACATAATTGAAATAATCGCGTTTCAAAGTTTTGCTTAAATTAATACTTTTAAAGAACTTTTTGCAATAATACACTAGAATAATCTGTAACAGGTGAGTCCAATTCGCGCAAAACTAATTTCGTTTTTGGAGAACATTTCAAATTATAATTGTAACCTGAAGTTTTACCTAAAAATAAAAAAAAATATCGGTTAAATGATATCTCAATGTTTTTCTTTTATAATCACTGAAAATATAAATCATCAGAAATAAAGTTGTTATTTATTTCATATCAAATTCTTCCATCAATAACCTTGTTCATCATCATTGTTTCAGAGCTTTTTTTGATAAAAATAAGGTTCTTAATCATGCAAATACTGTTCTAAAAATTTAAAACTTGTTTCAAAATTCTACACAGAAACAAAACACACATTTAATTGGTATTTTTATTATTTCTGTTGGTGGATTGAGTATATTTTGGATTTAATCAAAGTCCCTCATTATTTGCATTAAAAATAACAACGATTTTAGTATTAAATCAAACATATTATATTAAAATTGATTAAGCTCATGCAGCTTTAGAAATGGTCGATGTTTTAAATTTTTGCATAAGCAAATAGTCCGTAACTTAATCACTTAAGCACTTGTTTAAATTAACAGTTTTCTATAAATAAAGTTTGAGTTCTAAAAATGTTATTCATTTGCAATTTACCATGAAAACAAGTTTAGATGTTTGTTAAGAAATTTAGTCTATGGTTTAAAAAAGGCTTATTTTTATTACTTAAAATTTAATGATGTGCTATCAATTCGTTTTGCTTCAATAAATTTAAATGGATGTATCATACATGTGTAACCTAAACTTTATAGATAGTTAGATTATAACCATAAACAGACAAATGATGTTATTACAATCATTCAGGCTTCAAAGTTTTGTTTACCTTAATAATAAAACATTTAACCATAAAATATAATAGCTGATTTTAAAAGATGATACCTACTTAAACCCTTCACAGTTTGCTTTAATTGCATCAAGCAAAATGTTTATATATAAATAAAGGTTTTTATTGTATAAATAATGCCCAAAAATTTTAATTTGTTTTTATTGAGACTCTGTTTTTTACCTGTCATACCAAAATTTTATTAACTGTTAAGTGAAAAGGCAGACAAAAATTCCTAAATAGTTTTTATATGTCATTAATCTGGCTTTGCTGTTTTTTTCCAAGATTTTTAAAGTCTTTTACAGGGTATACTAAAGGCTATGAGACTTTAATTAGTGTTTGAAATAGTGTCGCTCTATTTAGTTTAAATTTAATCTAACGCAATCAGAAAAGTAATGATAATTTTTCGAACGATCCAGAATCGCGGTCGGTTATTTTATTGGTCTTTTTATTTGTACTGGTAGTGTTTTGAGCGATGCTCTTAGTTTACTGAAACAGTTTAGTTTAGACCTAATAAAAGATAATCTTGTGAAGATTAAGCTCTATATGCTCACTATGGAACTATTAATGCTGCAATATTTAATCCTAATGTTAATTCTGATATTTGTACTTAAACTGTTGACGATAGCAGTGCAATACAATATAAATTCTACAGAACTTACTATACTTGAATGTAGGTTCGAGTCAAATTCAGCTAAAGTAACTTATTTGTTAAATTTTTTTACTTTAGCTTTGTCCTTCATTGTATTTGACTTTGAAATTTTTCACCTCCTACCTTTTATATGCTTACTCTTTCATTTTTTTTTATAGAGTAATGGCGTTTTTATCTTATATCTATTTACTTACTTTTCTTTAAAGAAATGAAATAAAATACTTATCGTTATTACTATAATGCCAAAAATGTCCAATTGTTCTTTTTGTGCCTAACTCCTCTGTTTTTTACAAAAGTTTTGGCTACCACAACCAATTATCCCAGAATTTTTTCTTTAAAAATCAATAGACCAGTGATCTTAACAGGAACATTTCTTTTACTTGGCTACAAATCAATAACTTCCTCGAAATCACTTGTCTGTATGTTCTTAGTGGCTTTCTTGCATTTGGCTGCGTTTTACACAAGAGAACTTCTTTTCGTGTAGATTATTGCTGATTTAATGCTTTGTTGAACTACGTTAAGATTTAGGTTAATTCATATTTCAAAAGATAAATTGTTTCAAACATATGCCTTGTTTACAACATCTTAGTTCTGTCTGCTACACTATCAGTGTACACTATTAGGGAGTACAGAAAAGGAAAATCATCCAGATTATCTTGTTTGTACAGGGAAAGATTTCTGGCAAACGCAGAAGTCAGTACTACAGTTGCTAATTTTAATATCGAAACTTGCTAAACTACCTGTGTATAGGCTGCATTATTGACTGCTTAAAGCCCATGTACAGGCTCCTACGATCCTGTCTATAATTCTTGCAAGATTAAGTTTAAAGGTTAGATTAGTCTATCTAATTTTTCTGTTTAGAAACCTGCTCTTAAGTAGCAAATTTATTAAAGCTACGTTATTCAGCTTAATTATAAGGACATATTTGAGACTAAAGTTTCTCTTGCTTACTGCTTTGTTAGACATATAACTTTAAATTGTGTTAGGCGGCTAACGTACACAGTTTAAAGGTTTACAGAAGCTTGTCTAGTTAGATTAAGACAATGTCTTTCGAGCCCTGCACTTTTCCATTTAGCAGGTAAAATACAGTGCTAACTTATAGTCAAAATTGTTTACCTGCTAAAATAAATAAATTTACTTGGTGTTATACAATACTATTAAGGTTCATACTAACAGATTTACCTCCAGTGTTTTCTTTTTGAAGAGAACTATCTATTCTAAATGCTTTATTTAACAGCTATACTTACTTCAGAGTTTAAATTGTAGTAACACTAACTGTACTACTACGAAGCTATGAGCAATATTACACACGAATACGAAGATTTTTTTGTTCTAGTCTAACTGTTATAGGTTTAAGATCCATGTTTATTCTATTAGCCGATTGCATAACTTAAATTAGTTTGTCTATAACAAAATAGTAATCGAAGTCTATTAAGACAATACACTACCGGTGTAGAACTATACATACTATATCTCTTACTAAATCACTCATTTATTTTACTAATTTAAATTAACCAAATTAAACTAAAATGTGTATACAAGAAGAGTAATCTAACAGCAAGATACTAAGTTCATAATCTATCCATACCTACGGTCTCTTCTTTAGGTGTATGATGCGGCTTGTTACAGCTACTAATCATAAACTTATTGCCGTTTCATTATACATCTTTAGAATCTCAATATGAGTAGTTAGGGCTTTATTATCTTTTTATATTCGGTTAACTTTAATAACCCCAGGTTCTACTATAACTACACGTGAAATGTATAACTTTGTTTTTACGGTTCATAGGCTAACTATAATCTTTTTCTTTTTGATACCCGTATTAATTAAAAGGTTTAGAAACTACGTTCTACCTTTGTATCCCCAGGTTCCTGAGACAGCTATACCACGACTGAATAATATGTCTTTTTTATTCAGATTTTTTATACTTAGCTTAACCGGTTCTCTCGCTCCATCGTGCAGATGAACTATCTACCCTGCTCTTAGTTTTTATGTAAGAAGTCCGGGATTTGGAATAGATCATTTTATTCTAAGTTTACATTTACATAGTTTAATTATAAGAAGTATTAACTTCTTAGTTACAATTGTAGACTCAAGCAATCTAAGAAAAAAGTAACTTGTTTTCTTCGGCCATGGCCGTCACAATTATTTTAATATTATTACTTTCTTTACCAGTATTGGCGAGCTGTATTACTATACTTCTTCTAGACCGGAACTTTAATACTACATTTTTTGATCCTGTCAGAAGAAGAGATCTTGTTTTATTTCAACACCTATTTTGATTTTTAAACATCCTTAGGTGTACGTGTTAATTTTACCTAGGATAAGAATTATGAACGATATAATTACACACATTTCGAGATATCTTTTAGAGGCTTATAGAAGTATATTCTATGCTCTATGAAGAATTAGGATCCTCAGGTTTATTGTATAAGTTCATCATATGTTTATGTCAGGTTTAGATACAGAGACACGAGCATATTTCACTAGTGCTACGTTAATCATCGCAATCCCTACTAAGATTAAAGCTTTTACGTGATTAATAGCTTATCTTCAAAGTCCTAAGTTCATTGACAGTAATACTTTCTGGTCAATAATGTTTGTGTTTCTCTCTACTTTAAGGAGAATCACTAGAGTAGCATTAGCTAACTCTTCGCTAGATTTAGTTCTATATAAAACATATTTTGTAGTGGCTCACTTCCATTATGTGCTCCCTATAAGAGCTGCATTAAGTGCTATAAGAGGATTCTTATTTTATAGTCCGCTATTTTTTATAGGATCCTGTTAAGGATTTAGCACAGGTCCAATTCTGAGTATTTTTGGTAGGTGTTAATGTAGGTGTTAATCTAATTTTTTTTTCACAAAACTTTTTAAAAAGCACAAGAATATCTCGACGATATTGCAATACACCGAAAGGTTTACCTTATACCACATACTTTCGTCAATCAGAAGTTTAATATCAATAGTTAGAACAAAGCTCTAGTTACTTCTTTTGCTAGACTCATACTCTCGTATATAATCAAGCGTAGCAAGTCCATATACATACGAAACTGCAACATTCAAGATCGACCTTTGGTGTAAGTAATGTCAACTGCAAACCGCAGACATTTCTTAGTAGATATTCTCATGCACCCTTATTAGTTTCAAGGACCCTTTTTTGTGCTAGAAAAAGGTTAATCATGTTACTGAAAGGAGTGGGTACTTTGTTAATACTCATACCTTTAGTATTAAACACGTGGTTCCTTAGTGCAGAAATAAGGTTCATGGATAAAGCGAGAATGGTAAGAGAATTAACTCGTTCACATTATATGGTATCCTTTTACTGATTAGTCGCAGCAGAGGCATTTGCCTTCTTTTCACTGCTGTTTTCTTGGTTTACTAAAAGCATATGAGCACCGGCTGTGAGAAATAGTAGAATTGTAGCAAAAAATGAAATACCTTCAGCCATAGGCCATAGGTTAATACATTTTGCTCTCTTACTTAGCTCATTTGTAACTATAACATACTCTCATATGAGATTAAGATTTGGGTCTACAGAAATAACTTTTAAGAGGTTAGTGATAACTATTGTCTTAAGTGTGGTTTTCTTTAGAGTACAATGAGTAGAGTTTAGCACGTTCTCCTTAAGAATGGCAAGGAAATTTTGTAGATCAATATTATTTTCTTCTTTAAGATTTCATGGAATACATGTATGAGTAAGAGTATTCTTTCTAATATACGCTTTAGGACGTGTCTTTAGTAGGAACTCAACCCCAGAAAGTCACCCTGTGTATTTATGTTCTGTAATTTACTGACACTTCGTAGACGTAGTTTGAGTTTTCGTTTATTTTTCTTACTACTTAGCTCTTTAATTTGATTTTACACAGCAAGTAATGTTTTATTAAATAAATGTATCAATAAAATTAAGTTAGTTTAAAAAGAACTGGAAAATTCGGGTTTCCAAGTACTGTAAGAGTATCTCAACCAATTTGGTTGTAGTATAAGCCGAGTACATAAAGTTGTCAACTTTAAAGCGATAAATGTACCCAGTCAACGTAATATTAAGATAATTAAGACTTGTTCTCTTCTAAAGAACATGTCGGTAACGTAATATTACAATGTTATTTTATTACACTTCATACAGCAACCCAGGGACGTAGCTAGCTTAAAAAAGTTACGAATCTACAAAAATTTAAACATATGAAATGACGCGTGATAACGTCCTAGCGGGAACACAGCTACCTCTAATGTTATTGAATTTAATCTGAAACTATGCAGTTATGTTAATACATTAAAAGTGGAATGTTGAAGTACGAGTGATAAGTGTATACAAGGCAATTTATTTTGCTCCACACCCCCTACGACTCTTTTTGTGTTGCCACTTGTGTAAACCCAGAAAACATTCATTAAAAATAAGTATAAAAAAATCACAATTTAACTCAAAAACATTTATATTCAATAAATCAAACATTTAACGTAGTCAATAGTAACAACAAGTATGCAAATTTTTGTAACATAAAATTTTATGATTTTGATTTTTGAAGCTACAGCTTCGATTAGGATCAAATTTGCATGCAGCTTTTTGTCAAATTAAAAGCTTTAACGCGCTAAATAGAATACATACATGTCGAAATTATCTCTCAGGAGTGCATAACTAAGTTTAAATGAATACTTAAAGCTAAGAAAGCAGAGTCTTTTTAAGCTGAAATAAAAACAAGTTTTTTCGCATATAAGTATACGTACCAAGCCACGTGCCTGCAGCAACCTAACCTTTATTTTAAATTTGATACATTATCTCTATCGGTCAATACATCAATTTGTATTGTATTTACATTGTTGATTTACATTGTTGATCATGTACATTCTGTGATAAATGGCCACAGAGTCTAATATACATCAATTTTATTTACTAATCAGGTTCTTCTCATCATCAACTTTATTTCTATCTATAACGAAGTTAAGGATGGGTTTTTGATATTTTGAGAATTTATTAGAATCAGTTCATACCTTTTAGTAAGCTGATGAAGAAGACGTCAATTGGCTCGTTTCTTGGCTGTAGTGACGCTTCTATCAAGTCACGTTTGAGGTATTTACTTATTTCTAGTTCCGCCATCCCTACTCATATTAGAGACATCTCCTACAGTCTTATTCCTACTAGTGATTACTTCACTCTAGTACATTAGTTCTAGCTAGAGTAATTTTATGCTTTCACATAAAAGACTGTAGGTGTTATAACTTAATGTTAGTTGCTAGGCTTATAAGGGTAACCTTTAAAGTCTTAAGGACTTACGTGTTTAAACGTCGGGTCGCTTGCTCGACAGTCTGTACCGTAGGATTCCTTTTTATTTGAATCTATATAGGTGAATATGACGTTATATACTTGCATATAACTTCTACGCTGTAGTAAAGTCTTCAACAGAATTACGACACAGTCAATGTACGGGCAAGATGTGCGTAGATTCCTTAGGTACACGCATAAGCAAATAGGTAATATTTTTACTATGCTACTGGTTAGTCTCGCAGCCTTACCTCTAGTAAGACTCAGGTCCTTCAAAGAGACTGCAATTGACATCATATTAGATTCTGCTTAGCCTATAATAGTAAAAACAGTACTTTTCTCATTATCTTGAGTGAGACTAAGATCAGGGTTACCACTTTACCTGGAATCCTGGAAAAACCTGGAATTTGACAATTTAGGCAAAAATAACTTGGAAAAACCTGAAATTTAAGAAATTTTGAAAAAAACCTGGAAAAACCTTGAATTCTGAACAAAAAACCTGGAAAAACCTGGAATTTTTAAGAATTTTAACATGTTCAGTAGTAAAACTTCGGTTTGACTTAAAAAATTTATCATATAGATAAAAAATTTTGTCATCACCAAAAATTTTTTATGAAAAATCACATTTTAAGTAAATTTACAGTATCTTTTCAATTAATTTATACTAATTAACACTGTTTTTTACCTTAAATTTAACTTTAAACTAAAAATAAACCCAAAAATGTGTACTTTTAAAAACCTGGAAGAAATTTGAAAAACCTGGAAAAATTTTGAAAAAACGAGTGGCAACTCTGTAAGATTTGTTATTGAGTATGTTCTTCTAATCTTAAAAAGACATTATTCCGATACGAAAATTTCACCATTACCATCTTTCTTGCATGGCTATATAATTATTTCATTTCCTGTATCCTTCTTAAATTACTCTTTTATATCTCCTGCTAGAGTAAATAATGCTAAATGAACTTCAAGTTTTATTCTATTTGTCGCAGTAAGGTTTACTTATGTCACTTTGTCTTATGGTCTAGCTATTAATTGAGACCTTAATAACTACCTAGCAATTTATAACGCTTCACTATTAGACAATTAACACATTTGAAACGAGTGATTTTAAGAATTGAATTCTTTACAACATTTAATTTTTAAAGAAATCTGAGTGATACATAATTAAAAACTGGTCTCATAGGGCTAAACTTAACCTCAGAATGTTGTTCTGAGGATAATCTATACGCTATTTATCTTCGTATGCTTCAGTTAAAACGCCTTCTAGTATAGGCAATACCTTATTATTTAAAACTAATAAAAGAGTTGAATCTCTTAAGGTGGTATCGTATTTACCTTAGTGAAATTATCATATCTTGTCTGGGGAAGAAGTAGCTGTTTAGCAGGTGAAACATGTTTAATCCTTCTTTGCAGATAAAATTCCACGATACCTTATCGAATTCGGAAAAACCGCTTTATAATAGGTTTATTCTTTGATTATTTTTCTTAATCTGTAGAAGGCTTGTTACTATACTATTTGTAGTGATCCTATAAGAGGAGAATCTATAACCGATATACAGTTAATTTTTGCAGAAAGAAGAATATTTGATTCAACTTGCTTCACAGTAGTGGCACTATATTGTCCTAGACTAGTCATCCTGTACACGCGAAATCCGGATTCACAGATTGGCTACAACTTACCAGTTACCGCTTACCAATGGTATAGAACTATAAGATAGGGAGGGTAATAAAGCTTAACTGTATATAAGCCGTTTAGAAAACGTTAAAAGGAAAAGAAATCCTAACTTACTAGAAATTGCCAATTGTAGGGTAGTTCCGATAAAAATAAAAATACTACGTTCTATATTACATCTAATGATGTGCTTCATGCATTTTCTTTACCTGGAACTTTTTCTAAGTGTGACGCCGAACCAGGACGTCTAAACGCGATGTCTACCAGTTTCCCACGTCCTTGAGTATTTTATGAACTATGTAAAGTAGGTCATTTCTACATGCCGATTAAAGTTGAATCAGTAACACCTAACTCTGCCTAATAAAATGCCTTTACCTCAAGGTATTAATTATCTCTGAAATTTTAGGCTTTTAATTGACTTTTCTACACTTCACAATTAGTCTCGAGAATCTTACTTAGCCTTCGTTACTTTGCTAGGGTAGGTATTAGTCCTTTTACTAGTGTAGAGTCATTATACGTGAAGTAGACCTAAGGTTTATAGAATACACATTGTAAGAAGTCAAGCAATACTCCTCCTAACTTAAGTATACATGCTTCGAAGTCTATACTATAGACGGAGGGCCAATTTTCCAATAAGGTTGCAAATGGCTGTAATTCTTTTAATAACTGTAAGAGCTGCATAAGAGCAACAGTGATTAAAAGGATTCTAAGAGCTCTTCCTTATAGACAAGATATCCTTGAATGGGTATGGAGAGGTTTACTGTAAGACATCCTACATTAACACGATTTCTTTACTCTCTTTATTAAGAATAGTGATCGCTCCTTCTCTTTAATATATATTTTAATTTTACACATGCTAATATCTAGAGAGCATATAAGAGATCGTAACAATTACTATATTCCATTTTGGCCTCATTTTAGAGGGAAAGACTCGTTACAGCATTTAATTCTGTAATCTATTAACGATAACGTTATTCCTAATGCCAGAAACTAAAAACCTAAAAAAATAATCCTATAATTACTCCGACACCTATTAAACCAGATTGGTACTTTTTAATACTCTACGCGATTCTTCGTGCAGTGCCTTCAAAAATAAGAAGGCTGATTCTAATACTACTTAGTGTTGTGGCTCTCATTATCATTCTAGTCTCAAGAAAGAACCTCTCCATACCTCCGTTAAGAAATTTAATATGTTCTAAATTCCTTGTTATTTGTCTCCTATTAAGAGTACTTAGAAGAAAACCTGTAGAGGAACCCTTTTAACTGTATCCAGACTATTTAGCTTAACATACTTCAGTAAAGCTTTCACTATGGTAATAGTGTAAGTTGATACTATTTGTAAAATAGCTCTGCTACAGCTAATAATGGTGTAGTATCGAATCAGCTGAGACGAAAGTTCATATAGATTATTTAATCGTCGTCTTGAAACCACAGAAGTGAGCTACTGTAGTTCTTTGGACAGCTAAGGTAGGATAAATGAATCCAGTTTCTTTAGGAGAAATTAATCCTATTAGGTCTTAACTTAGACTTAAGCATACTATATTATGTTACTAGAAATGTCTTAATGTTACTATAAATAAATATTTTCCCTATTACGATAGTATTATTGCTACTAGACCTAGCTGTAAGTAGCTCATATACGAAACTAAAAGAAGCTTTTTTTTTAAGCTATTTGTTTTAATAAGATTAGTACCTTTAAATTCTTCCGTATTTCTTTAACTCCTTTGATTGCAACAGGAAGTATTATTTTATAAATCACCTCAATTTTAAAACGATTTTTTCCGTAAAATTACAGTCAAGCTTATTACGTTACAACAAGAATTCCTTACCCTCTTTTTCTTGTACTTTACTGGGGTACGATCTCCGTATACTCGAAATAAAAGGATCTTTTGCACTTTGAACTGCGGATAGTTTCAAAAGAATGCATTCAATTGAGTAAAGAAAAGTGTAAAAGTTGTTACATGCTAAATCGCGTTTTATGATACCTAGAATAAGCCTAATTAAAGGAGTCAGCTCTTAACTCCGTTAAAAATAGTTTATTTTTAATTTGTAATGGAGTAGGTAGTGTATACACCAAGTACAACTATATAATACGGTAATAAAACAACTCATTAATTACAAACGTATGTGTACTAAACACACAACTTTTTGATTTTTATAAAAAAGACGTGAATAGCTTAAGCTTAATCGGAAGAAATATGCCATAGTTAGGCCATTCAAATTCGCCTATTATTAGTTTGTCTTTATGTTTCTATTGCGCAAGTATAATTTTGAACTCTTGTCAAAAACCTAGAATAATTTGACAAGACCCAAGGTAGTTGAATACTATCTAATCAAGTCATTAGAGTATATTTTTTCTGGGATGGACGCTTTTTATTATATAGCATAAGTTTAAATTTGTAACAAAATACGTGGTAAAAGTATCCAACTAGTTAGCTGAATAAAAACTAACTAACGCTGGGGTTAAGAGCGCTATTATTCTTACTCCGATCGTAGCTGAAAGAAATAAACGACCTCTTTGTTGACTTAAAGATACCAATTACCGCAGCAGCTAACTTTTAGTAAGTTTGTGCGCCTTTTAATTCTTTACGTGAGTTGAGTTAAGGTCGATGTAAATCAGACTGGATTTTATCTTTCAAAAAAATAGTATGTTAGAAAGGAAACTAACCTTCTATAGTTAAGTTTTTCCCTTAGGGTGTGAACGATTTGAAAACGATCTGGTGGGATGATACCGAAAGAACTGTCGGCAACGTTTGCTGAGGTTTAAACATGGGATCTAAGATTCCACTTCGTAAATTAGTATACACGTTGTAATGATTATTGTATTAACTTATTTTAGATTGAGTCTTAGAGTTTCGTTTCTAGTATTAATAGAACACACAGTTTTAAGATTATGCTGATCTCGTTAAAGACCGAACGTCGTAAGACCTTGAAGCGTTATCCAGTGTGTTACGGACAGGGTGAAGTTAATATAAAATAAAGAATTGCTTTAACTCTAACTTCTGCTCTCTTGTACTCTCTTTCCCCAATCCTGTCAACTGTACTACTTATCGCAAGCTGCCCAATACCTTTAGCTATAAGTACATGTAGAAATAACATACTTTAGAATATTTTGTATCTTATCCCTGTTATCTCTTACTTTCATACTTCTCAGATTTTCTTACAGATCGGTATACAGTGTTACAAGGGATGTACGCGTAGTAAGGCTTATATTAAGTTACGAAATTTTTCTTCAATTATTAATGATGTTTTTTAAAAGGAGAATAAGGGATTGAAATTGAATTGGAACCACCAATAACCACATAAGTTTAAACAACTTTGGTCACGTCTTCTTCTTACTAGACCTTTAATGGTGCTTGAATCATAAAATTAAGACGAACTCCATTTGATCTGGCAGAAGGAGAGAGCGAATTAGTGTCCAGTTTTAATCTAGAATATGGAAGATGAAAATTTTTATTTATTTTTTTCTTCAGAAATACTTAGCTTGTTGACAATTAGCCAGATATTTTCATACAAAATCAATGGTTCATTTCTATTTCCCTATCTATATTGTTGTTTCTAATATATTTTTTATGTGGTCGTTCAGCTTTATCCCGGTTTCGTCTTATAGATGTATAAAATTTCGTATGATTCCGTTTAACACCGTGAGTTAAATTCTTCAGATAAATTACAATTTCATTTGTGAGTGTATAAAATAAAACCTTAGTGTATGTAGTGTAACACGATTTATTAATATTAATTTAGAAGAAACAATCTTAAAGTTTGAAGTGTTGTCTTACCTTCATTTACAATAATATAAACGCTAGTATATAAAAATTCAACTCTTAACTAGTTAAAATAGTCAATAACTTAAATTAAGTGAGGAATATAATGTGCCAGCCAACGCGGTTATACGTTAACTACAAGTAAAATATAAACATTATTAAAAATAAATATCTTTCCAAAAAAGTGAAATAGTAAGAAATTTTACAAAAGGTACCTCTTCAGAAAAGGATTGGAGACCCTTGTATAAAGATACAAACAATATAAGAGAAATCTAGGTGACCTAATTCAAAACAGAGGGAGGTGAAACAGAAACGACAATCAACGATACCATTTCCTAACCCGTTATGGTGGTGTATAGCCGTATATTTTTAATTAAGCTACGAAAAGTAGTAGGTCATTATGTCCCGTACATTTAGGTGTTTTTGTCCTCAAATTATTTTCGAAAAGCGGAACCGCTGATTTGTTTGATTTGTAAGTAGTTTGATTTTAAAAATCTATAGAAACTAAATAGTCATTAGTAACTAAGATGCACTCACCGCCCACCAAAACCTCCTTTTTAAGTTAAAGGCGTAACAAGGTGGGTATAGTAGAAACTATACCCTATCATGAACAGTAGTCTATAGAATTCATTTGAAGAAAAACAAAAAACACAAACGGTCTGTTCACGTACGTGAACTAGTTTTAAACAGTTTAAACAGTTTTAAACAGTTTGCTTAAATTGCTTTAAGCAAACTACTTGCCGGAAAACATTATAAAATAAAGAGTTTACTTTTCTACGTAACAGTATTTGAGAACGATCACTGAAAGGTTTGCATTTGTTTTGATTTTCTAGTTACGGGCAGGTCTTTTTATTTTTTGAGACCGTTTTATTTTTGTTTAAGAAATATTCGCAAAAGTTTTATACAAACACACTAGGCTTCAAGCTATGCAACTCGGTTTTCGAGTCAGCTCAATTGAGATTTGTTACGTTAGCTGTGGTCAGGGTTACAACGGGTCAGGCCAAGTGAGGCCAAGTTAGTTTTTTGACTTCAAGATGACAAATAGTCTGTTTTTTCTAGGTCGAAATGTTAGAATCTATCATTTCTAATTTAAAAAAATTCCTTAATTTTTCCTAGAAGCATGTTGAACAAACCCTTTTTGAACAAATAGTTGTGTATGTAATCTTTCTAGTATTGAATATTACAGTTGTTTTTTGCTAAAGTACACATTCTGAACACAGCAGTTACTCGAAAGGATTTTTTTAGCTAAGAATTACTAGTCTAAACAAAAAGGAAACCTGACAGAAAGTTTTTATTTTGGTTCAAAAATGTGTTTTGTTTAAAAAGTGCGTACTAAACTGCATACTTGTCAAAATTTGTGTACTTAATATTCACAGCACATCAGCTGAAAAGACTTCTTGTCTAGTGCTTTACTCTTACATTTAATTTTGAGTCAAGTACGTTAACTTACAAAAAACTATTAGCACAAGGTTAAAACTGAACTTAAAATACGAAACTACTTTTGTTAAATATCTAAACTTTTTCAAAAAAAAAAAATTCAATAATAACAAACATGTTAATATTTTTAAATACGGTAAAAATACTTATTTTTAGTAAGTCAATATTCCCTTCTTTGTTACAGCTAACTATAAATTGCATCAGATTTAACTTCTGTAACAGGATATCAAACTAATTTTAATAACTGTTTAAATTTAATGGAAAGTTTCAAGTTAAAGTTTTTGTTCATCCAAGCGCTTAAGAGAAAGCTCGCAAGTCTACGTGTTATACTGGAGCAATTTTAGATAATTAGACAACAAAGAGCAGTCACAAGTTTACTGATGCAAGTTTGCATTTCCATACTACAGCCATATATAAACTTTCAACAGTTGGAGCAGGCAATAATTCTAAAGTCTTAACCACCTTGCTGCTGCTAACATGTAGTTAAAATAGATATTTGTATTATTTTTTGTTTATTATAAAGTTATTTTTTATTAGTTATTTCTTATAAGCAGTCCTTGATTAACATCTTTCTCTGAGAATTTAAATTGTTTTTAAATTTTGATAACATTCAAAGTAACTTCTAAAGCATAAAGTTTTTTTTTATTGTACATTATTATTTATACTTGTTAGTGTTTGTAGTTGCTGTTTAGTAAGTACTTTTTTATATAGAGTAGCCCTAAGTATTATTTAATATAAGAATTAGTTAGGTCAATGTTATTATTCATTTATTATGGTTTACAGTGTAATGAAGATGTAAACCATATTTACAATTCTATGTGGGTTTTAGCTCCTTCACTGTTTATATTTTTAGCAATTTTCTTCAGCAATTTATTAAATTTTATTAACTAGTTACTTATTATATTTTTGGTAACATCTTAACGTAAAATTTTTTGTTTACAATAAACATTTTTAAATTTTAATTTCTTAAGTTCTTGTTGGCATGTGCTAGTACATCCACTAAAGCGTCTCTTAAAATGCTCATTTAATAAAAAGTTGTAAGTTGGGACAATCAGATTTTGATTATTCAAGAATCTACTAAACCACAGGTTTTTGTTAATGTATGTATTTGTAGTAGGGCTTCCAAAAGTGGATGATTACTTTTTAAGTTTCTATCAAAAGTGCTATTATGAAAGTAAGTTTAAGAAACCTTGATGTATAAGATACCTATATGAAGTTTTTCACTAATTTTCAAAAAAAGTAGTGCTTCAGCATTGTTGTTTTTAGTTTTTTAATTTGTGCAAAAAAACAATTATACAGTCCTTTTACACACTTACAAAATACTTTTGTTTAAAATGTTTTCTGTTAAAAGTTCAAAAACTTAACTATATTTAGTACAAATTATATATAAACTACTTGCTTAAAAATCAAGTTCTGATTAGACAAATTTCGATAGTTCTAATTGTAATAGCTCCAAGTTATTGTGAATTATCTCTTTCAAAAAATACTTTTATTTATACTATTGTAATATCATTATTTAATCTATATAAACTTTTTTAATTTTTTCAGATGACCTAAAATTTTTTATAAGAATGTGAGCTGTCAGAAGTGAGTTTTTGTAACTTGAACTTTCATGCAATCATCTTAAATTTTGTTACCTTAATTGATTTGATACGTGTTGTGTATAGTAACCAACTGTTCACTCATTCAAATTGTTGAACATTCTACACCTCCAAATGAGTTTTCAGTTGTCATTATTGAAACCAACCCTCTAAACGATTTTACGTTAGACAAGATGATCAGCATGTGACGAAGAAGTTTAAAAGATAATTTGCAATGGTCAGGTAAATTACGTACAAAACTCAGTTGTTGGTGGATATTTTTAATGTGAGTTAAAGCTCTAAGTTTTTTGTAGTGATGATTTTCTGACTATGTATTCTCAAAAAGTTTTTTTTTTTCTATATTATCAGTTGTTAACCTACTACTACCCTGACTTTTAATATACTCTATTTGATACAGAAATATGTTAAACAAAAAATAAGTTTTAATCAAAAATTTATGACAACTTGAGCTTGTTTCACAAAAAATAAAGTTCAGGCTTTGGCTATAATGACCTTTGCTATTTCTTTATTATGATAAGACTTTTTTTTTTCATGTACTTGTAAAAATTCTAGGTTACAGGATAAAAATTTCAAAGTAATTTAGTAATTTGAAAATGTTCTACTTTTTGAGTAAAGTCCTAGACCAGTGGTCGGCACGGTGTACACTGGTGCACACTACTGTACATGAAATTTCTTTTAGGGTGCACGAGACTTTTGGGGTACATGAATTTTTTTTTTCGCGCAGAAACTAAATTAAAGTTTTTATTTTTATTTTTCTACATTTAAGATATACTCAACCTTGATATCTAATTGACCATTTTGTTGTTAACAAAACGACAATTTTTGTGTTCTCCTAGTTCTATCCTGTTACATTATGTAAAACTTCTTCCACTCTAGCCGCCTAAAGAAAAACCGAAGTGAGCAAACCTCATAGATTCTCAAAACAAAATAAACGGTTAGTATTCTATTAATGTTTAATTTTATTAACTCTTATTGTTTAAAAACGTTTTGCTACATTTAAAATCACTTTATTAATCAGCTTAACCAACTGATACTTGACAAAAAAAGTAGTAGGGCCAAAAAAATTTAACTATGTTTTACTTATAATAAAATTAAAGTTTAGGAAGGATCAATAATATCAGAGCTGTTACATACTTAGCTCTCAAAGAATTATTAAGTTTAGTTTTAAATCATGAAAAACCTAGACCAACTGAGGCTAGTCTTAATATATTTACAAAAACTCAGCTTGACTGAGGCTAGTTATAAATTTATTGAAAATCTTGGGTTTATTTTGATATCCTTTAAAAATCTTCAACTGTTGCATTACTTGAAATTCTTTAATTTGTAATTAATTATTAATTTTTAAAAAATTCAAGATCTATAAATTTCTAATTTTCGTTGTAATTTAAATTAGTTTTTTGCTTATATATACCATTCTTTAAGGCTAGCTTGTGTTATAAGTCTAGTCTTTAGTCACTCAAGCTTATTTTCTGACTCAAAAATTGGTTAACATGTAATAGTGTCAAACTTATCGCTTAATAAAAAAATATTAAGTTAACTAAACTAAAAATCTAAATTTACGACCCAATAAAAAGTACCAAGACTACTGATTGTTAGTTGGGGTAGTGAAAATGTATTAAATTAACATAGTTAGTATTTTAGACCTGGGTAATACAAGTAAAATAATGTTGTAAAAATTAGATCATCGATATTAAAAGTTTATTGAAATTGATTGGGTAAATTGGTAAATTTAAAGTTAGCGTGTAAAATTAACTGGGTGTTATTGAATTATTAGTAAAAAAACAATTAAAAGTGTTTATATATTCTTAAACACTAGCGGCGCTCAAGAATGCAAGTTAGGGTGCACAGAATTATAATTTTGTGATTTAGGGTTCACGGATTCGAAGTAGCGTGCCAACCACTGTCCTAGACTATGCTCTGATGCGTGTTGTGTATAGTAACCAATTGTTCACTCATTGAAATTGTTGAACATTCTACACCTCCAAATGAGTTTTCAGTTGTCATTGTTGAAACAACTAAGTACGTCCTCTAAACGATTTTACGTCAGACAAGATGATCAGCAAGTGACGAAGAAGTTTAAAATTTAATTTTTAATGGTCAGGTAAATTACGTACAAAACTCAGTTGTGGGTGGATATTTTTAATGTGAGTTAAAGCTCTAAGTTTTTTGTAATGAATATTTTATGACTTTGTATTCTCAAAAAGTATAATTTTTTTTCTATATTCTCAGTTGTTAACCTTCTACTACCCTTACTTTTAACATATTCTGTTTGATACAGAAATATGTTAAACAAAAACGAAGTTTTAATTAAATATTTATGACAACTTGAGCTTTTATCACAAAAAATAAAATTCAGGCTCTGGCTATAATGACCTTTGCTATTTCTTTATTATGATAAGACTTAAATATTTTTTTCATGTACTTGTAAAAATTCTATGTAACAGGATAAAAATTATAAAGTAACTTGAAAAGGTTCTACTTTTTGAGTGCAAATAAAACTTTAAAAATAAAAAAACTTAGTTATATACAGGTATGCTAATGTATACTATATTGATTTATTCCACAGTTATACTAAGCAACTAACTTTACATTCAATTAAGAAACTAACTATGCTAAGTTTCAAATTCTTTTGAAAATATAACTAAACAAGCCAAGCTGTTTATAAAAAAACCTTTCACGAAAGTAAGCTTTTAATGGCATAATATTTTTGTTGTTGCTACTATCCATGTAATGATTTCTACTCAGTATCTATAAATGATTTTGAAGAAGTTTAAGCCGTTTTTTTAATAATCAACATAAAAGTTTATAAAGTTCAATGTAAATGTTGTGTATTTGAAAACTTATTTGTTTTTCAAAAAAATGACGCAAAAGTATGTAACGTAGTAATTGACTTAATGTCCTAGTGGCAGGACAATAATTAGATCACAAGGTTTCTAGTACGATGCTCAGTAGTAGAAATTATGTTAAGATACCAAATTTAAGATACAATACATGTTATTAAAAAAGTGTGTATATTATACTGCAAATTATTAATGAAAAAAACATAGAATAAGCAATAGTTTATTCAGAGACAAAAAGTAAGTTTGTTATTTTTTTTACAAAATGCTTTAAACTGCTTCTACTGCTTTAGTTTTTTTGTTAGCGGGTTAAAATTTTTCCGCCGACTGTATTTTGCCAACCCCTGATGGAGTTCAATTGATAACATAGTTAAGTCGTTTTTAATGTTTATGAAGTTTAATAACATTTAACAAAACTTTGTTTATTTGTTTATAGGTATGTTTTTGGAATCTTCAACCACGATTCTTAACATTTCTAAACCGGGTGTGATTGAGGTGAAGCTTATAATTGAAGTCACTCGAGGGAAAACCCCTAAACTGAAGCATGGGGTTTTGAAACGGAGTAACAGCTGTATTGCCTATCAATTTGAATCTAATGTTAAAAACTCTTTTGGTAAAATTGTTGAGTTAAAATAAACTTATGAAGTGCAGTACACTAGTTGAAGATATGAAATTTTGTAAATATGGGTTTATTTGTAAATTTAAAGTGGCAAAATAAAGTCAAGCATTTTTCACTAACATAACAAAAGTTGTTTTTGCGTGGTTGAAGTATTAATATTAAAAAGATAATTGTTTTTTCAAGGTCTGAGCCTACTTCTAACTGTTTTGAACAACTTATTGCTTTTATGATTGTATAACGACAAATAAAAGGTCAAAATAACTCGTCCTACGACCGATTATACGAAAAAACGTTTCAGTTGTCAAGTGATGCACACTTGGATGCAGTTAACGTCTTGCCTAGGACAGAACTGCTGTTTGAAACTAATTATTTTTGTTACAATATTTTTAGAAAATAAATATTCGTATACTAAAAACTCACACCTTCGAAGCAATTTATTATTTTTTGTTTTCTAATTAAAGAAATTACATACTAGTACTTTTACCTCATGGTTTATTTTGTTTTTATTTTAATTTAGCATATTTTTGTTAATGTTTTAGGTTGTTTAAATTGTATTAGTATGTTTATCAACGAAAAAGGAATCTTTCTGATGCTACCACATTCTAACGTTTTTAACTGTATTAGTTTTCATTCCACCTTTGAAAACAAGTTAGATTAAATAAAAAACCAAAAGCTAGGTTTTTTTTTTTTTTAACAACAGCAATTTTTAAAGCATCATACTTTATTAGCCAATAAAGTATGATACAAATTGTTACAGTTTAGTTTGTAGCTAAGAACTTTGTTTTATTTCATATCTTTGCCTATACTTTTCTTAATTGTTTACAATTATTTTTAATTTACTTGGTATTCAATAATATTTACTACCAACATGTGTTGGCTCTTGGTATGTAAATTGATACTTCAGTAGATTTAAATTGTATATAAATTAAAAAATAATAATTACTGTATTGAACAAATGGCTCGTTAAATGAAGCTTGGTTTTTTGTTTATAATTACTACAATGTAAAGCTTATATAACGAAATTTCCTAGTAAAAATATACTGTTTTATTACCATGTATACAATTTTCAGATATAATAGATAAATTTTAATTTTCAATTGCAAAACCACCAAGGATGAGTGATCCAACAAGGAAGAGGAATGAGAACGAAGAGCGTTGCACCAACAACGCTTATAACCCATTGCCATTTCCAAATGCTTTCAAACGTCGCAATACACCGAACAACAGGAACCGTCGGATGTTGTTTGACAAAAAGGAGGTTGTGATTGTTATTATGTACTAAAAAAAAAGTAAAACAACATTTTGGAGTGTTTGTAATTAGATTATTTTGTAGTTAGAACTTGTTTAGTGTAAGTGGCTCAATGTTTAATGAAACTGTTTGTGTTGTGTAGTTTTACAAAAGATTAGCTAGTAACTATGATTTCAGTAAACAAGTAGGTAAAATTTAGATAGTTACTATAATACTATCTGCATAGTTTGTGTATTCAAAAATTATTAGATGAATTAGTTTTTAAGTTAAATAACCGTTTGTAAACTTAAATAATCTAAAAGTTAATAACTCTATTCAATTATATTTATTACAAAACTTTTGAAAACTTAATTGAACACAATTTATATGTAATGACATACTACTGCTGTTGTAAAATAAGTTAAAAAGCTTAAAATTGTTTTACATTCCCCACCAAAAACAAACTATATAATTTTTGAACATGTGTCGAAAAAAAACTTTTTGAGCAGCGAATACTTTTTATAATGATAAGTAGTAAATAATACTGTTATCTGAAGCTTAATTTTCAATAAAAGAATAATCTATTAACAACAGCAATTTTCTACAGGATTATGAAAATTGCAGTGATGAAAACGTTCAATCATCACCAAATGCTCAGGGTCATGTTGATGAGTCAGTCGAAAGTTGTTCCCCCGACTTCTGTGCTGGCCTAAAAACACCAGGAAAACCTTTTCCTCTTTCAATGCTCGGTCTCCCTAAAGTTTCTGGTGAAAAATCGAAATTTTTCCCACCAATCAGCCCACGCAGGGAAAGTTTTGGGCTCTCTAAACTTACTAATTTGTTAAACATCGAAAGCAAAAAAGAACAAACTGAGGGCTCAAGTAACAAGAAACAGGCAGAGCAGCCGTCCAAGTTCAATAAAATATTTTCAGACAGTCCTGATAGTAATACTAGTCCTTTTGCTAAATGTCCAAAGCTTTGCACGCCGCTTGCAAAAAGAGAAATCTTTGCCAAACAGGATTCAGGCTATTTGACTTTAACTAAAAAGACAGCGGATAGGAATTTTAATTATGAAAGAAGACATGGAAAATTTCTTTTTAATTCACAAACCAATCATACAAGCAATGGCGTTCCAGTCAACAAGGCTTTTGATAATTCTAACGATTATTTACCGTTTTCTCCAAAATGTTCGAACCTGAATTCAGAAAAAGAGTCAGATAGAAAAGTTTTGTCTACGAAAAATCCACTTAGAAAAACATCAAACAGGAAAGATTCAGACCCATATGACTACGATTCACCTGATCATTCATATGACAGTTCTTCTGATGGTTCGCGTGCTTTTTTATCGGGTTCTCCAATAAAGTTTAATCTTGACGCTGAACTCATTGATACAAGCCTGACTACAGAAAGTCCTGACAAAACTACAACAAACAAAAAGGAACCAGATTCTTGTGATTCGTCTGAATTTGCACAAAAGTCAACATCCTTTCACTTTTCTGAAGTTAGTAAAGAGGAAGCAGAAATACTTCTCCTTCCTTCAAACTGCCACACCCTAACAACCGCAAACCTGCAAAGTTTGTCTGTGTCCGTTAAAAGCATAGCAGAATCTTTGTCACACGAAAAAGTTTGTCCTCAGGTGCCGAGAGCAAAAAATGTCAACAAGTTCAACAAGGGCAAGGTGGTGCAGGTGTCTCGTTGCGAAGAAAAAAACAACAGGCTTCTTCAACACAACAAGTCGAAGAACACTCAGTTTTCTTACTTCAAATCGTTCAACCCTAAAGCGATCGGGAACGGGCACTTTGCTACCACCTTCCGGGCGGAGAGCCGAGAGCTTGGAAAGCACGCTATCAAGAGAATTGTCAGACAAGAATCCCAGTTGCGCATCAAAAAGGACGTGCACAACCACGAAGAGCTGGGAAAGCATCCGAACGTCGCAGAGTTCTACCGGGCTTTCACCGAAGACGGAGCGCTGTTCATTCAGATGGAATTGGGTCTGGCCTCGTGCAAGAGCTTGGAAGTTTACTTTTTCGCCTGCAACGCAAACTGCAACTCGCAGTGGGTCTTGTTGTCCGACTGCTGCAAAGGGCTGCTGCACATGCACTCTTTAAAAATCGTGCATTTGGACGTGAAGCCGGACAACCTCATCCTCGGCAGCGACTGGAAGTTTAAGCTGTGTGATTTCGGTTGCTCAGCTAAAAACAGTGATGAATTTGTTGAAAACGAACATGTACACGGTTTATATAAGGCTCCGGAATTAGGTTGGCCAGTAGCGGTCAACAAAGCCGACGTGTATTCTCTCGGGGAGTGTGTCAGGCACCTTTCCTGCGCAGAAGCCTTGTCTAAAGACGCGGATCTGATGACGGTTTTGGATTTAATGAAAAAAAAATGTTACGAAGATAGACCTAACGCGAGTGACGTCATAAAGAGTGACGTCGTTAGAAGAAAGAACGTTGAGCAGTTCAGGAATGACATGCGAGCTACGTTGGAGCCAGAATTTATAAATAATGAAATAATTTATTAGTAGAGATTAATTTTTGTACTAGTGCGATTCGAACAAATTAAAAGTTCACGACAAATATTTTTTATAACAATATTAGGGAGATATTTTAAGTTTGTAATCTTAATAACTAGAAGTTTAAGCTCTAATCATTGTTTCTATTGAAAACTTTAGACTTTTGGGTTAAAGGTATATATTAGATAGACTCATGTTTTTAAAGCCTTTAAAGTTTTGAAACATGGTTTGGTTTTAATTTTTTTGATGGTTATTTAGACTAGTTTTTCATAAACTCCCAACTGCTGTTTTGGATAACTTAAATACATAGATATTTTTAAAGATTTCGACTCTATCTTAAAGAGTTAATAAACTGTTCTTTAGTATTGCAATAATAGAAACAACAGCTTTCCCTATTTTGTAGTATTGTCTGGTTTAAATTTATTTATTTTCTATTCTGGTACTCTTTTATGATCGATTTTGCAAGCAAACATGTGTAAAGATTGTTTTTAAAAACACTGCATTAGTCTCTTACAAATGATATGTAGTTATCGTAAACATTCCTTATCGTTACCTAGATATATTTTTAAAAGGAACATGCATAGCACATTTTCTTTTATTAATAAAATTAACAACTTTTAGAAATTAATTTTCATATTAGATATCTTAGCACTTTAAATGCTAATTATAATATTTACTTATTTTCTTCTGGACCAGACGTTAAAAGGCATGCAAGTGGTGTGCGATATGATTACCAAAATATTTTTTTCTTGAGGACCAACTATTTTGAGCGTTTTTTTGTCGTTTAATAAATAGCATATATGAAAAAAAGCTTGTCAAGATTAACAAAAAAAGCTGTATTTAAAATGACTTGACCAAGTAAGGCAAAAAATATTAAATGTATTTATCTCAACCTATAGTAAATTACCGTGCGTATTCTTTATATTGTTAATAGTTCTTTTTAACCCTAACATATTCTTCACTTAAAAAATTAACATATTTTGTATTAATTAGATTGTTTTTGTTTCGATACTTTATAAATTTTAAATGCTGGTTATATATTTATATATACATAAAGCAACACTTTAAATGTACAACGAATAATATAGAAAACATTGTTTTTTGGTTTTATATGCACTTTAAACACGTTTAGTATGTTTTATGTGAGCTTTTATACTTTGTTGCAGGCTAGGTTGGGCAACACACTTTAATTAGTTTTAATTTTATCGCCTTATTTTATATGGTGCTCGAAAATTTAAGCTAACACTAAAAATTTTTAATTATGCATAAAAAATGTGTAATAAATAGTATTAAATTTAAAAGCATCTATATAACACAGATAAAAATTCTGCCAAAAAAACAGGACTAGCCAAGTACTAACCATGCTGGCAGTCTTAAACAAGTCGCCTATCAATTAAGACCAGTGGAGCAATGGTACGGCCGGCCAACTCGCCCCGAATTACGTATAGCTAATTTACACTCTTATTTAATCTCGCTGAGAGTAAGGCCAACGACGCCTAGTCCCTATTGGGAAAGAAAAAAACAGGGACTCGAACTCGGGACGCATCGACTAAACAACGGCTAAGCAAACCACTTGGATAGGCGAGCGCCCGTTCCTAGAGTTTTTTTATGACGTATGAAACCGCTCATGTGATTTTCTTATCAAGTATTTTGTTGATCTGTTCTGCGTTTTGAAAAAATAAATTTACCAGGTTTCGAACTATCCACCAGTCGGTCATAAAGCATCGCCTCATATCATAAGGGTACAAAGAAACATAGTTAGTATGTAAAATAGCATTATATAAATGATATATAATGTTTCTTTTGAATTCAACGCAAACTCATTTTTGTACGACTTTTCATCTTTAAAATTAATAAAATGTTTCGTTGGAACTTTTTATATAGTTTACTAAAATCTACTGACTGGGTACTAAATAAAAAGTTTAAAGTCGGTCCTGGGCAAGACGTTATCCATGATATCAAAGGTATCCGTGGTGTGCGACTCGATAAACGAAAGATATTTTCTTGCACCAGGTCCAAAAAATTTAAACGTACTTTTTTGTCGTTCAATAAACAGTAAAGAACACGTTTTACGGTATTTGATAAATAAGTTACCTGTTGAAATTGTTTTACACAAGTTCTTTAAGCTATAAAACACTTCACGAAAATCTAGTATTTAATTTAAGTCTCCCGTAAATTGTAGATACATCATAGAACAAAACATTAAATAACAAGAGCAGTTTTTTCTAGCATTTTAATCTTAGCATTATGTTTTACTGTACAATTGGTATTAATTACAAGCAGTTTTTTATTGAGAAGACCTCAAAGTTATCTTAAAATTTAACTAACTCAAGCAACAAGTTAATTAGCTAAACACTATTTGTTCTACCTCTTTGACTTAGTTTTTAAGTAAGAATCTTTACAATTAATTTTTACAATTTCGGGTCAAATAAGTGTCCGTTAGATGTCTTACGCACACCGTACATTTTTATTTACAGTTAATATGCAAAAAAAAATCTTCTACAACCATAGAAAAGAAAATCTTTAAAGTGATTTTAAGAAGATTACCTTGAGTTAAATGTTTTAAGTTCATTTGAAATATTATTTTAAATTACATTGCAAAAGAAATTCAAATTACACTAAAATGAGTAAATACGTGCTAATAGCTTAAATGTCGCCACACAAAACACACTAGATTTAGCGAAAGTAAAAACAGTTAGCAAAACCAACACACATTGAGTTAAACAAACAATCAGTATTAAAATTCATAGGATAAAGAAAACAGTTCAGATTTTTCTTCAGCATAAACTTTTAGTAAGCACTTTTGTGCTAAAATATTAAAAACGCAAACTCTTTTTATTTCACCAAACATCTGCAGCATCAAAAAAATTTAAATACTCTTCACTATTTTTGGAAAAAAAAAAGTTGGCACCTGTTGAACGATTTATTTTATATAAATACTTTTTAAACGTTTTGTTTAACGAAACCTTTATTTCAAAGAATAAATGAAAGTACTTTTAATAATTTTGCTTTAGTTCAAACTCACAACAGCTTAAAAACATCGAAAAGAAACTATTTATTTTTAATAAGACTTAAATTTAATTCTTTATTAAAAAAACAGCAATTATAATAGTTTATTCACGAAAAAATTAAGCAAGCATCTAGTTTTAATCACAACAAAGGAAAATGCACATTAAAAATGTTTTATCATTTATTTATTTTAACTTTTTTTTACGTTTTGCAATCCAAATTTGTCCGAATTATATTCGAAAAAAAATGTATACACACTTTTAAATCAATAAAACAGATGCTAACTTACTTTTTTTTGTAATATAATGGTTTTAAATGCTTTGTACTTTTTTTATGTTATCACGTGTTTTGCTTTAACGTTCAATTGTAAAAACTAACAGTAAATAACAAATTTTTTTTTCTTATGATTCTTATGTAAAATCAACGCGGTAAAGTGACTAGCTTGTTTCAACTATGATACGTTGTACACTTTTATCTCATACACATTGAAATAAGTGGACATGAAATTTTTGATTTAGAATGACTTGATAGTGTTCCATTTATTTGAAGAAAGAAAAAACAAAGTTTTTTAAATTGTATATTAGAGTAAACATTTTCTAAACAAAGATTAAGTTTAAATAATTATAACTTATTTCAATATATTGTTTAACAAAGGCTACTTTTAAAACTTGGATATATACTCCTATGTTTTTTTTTTGCTTTCAATGTATTTGCATTTTTGTTTTTTAAACTTTGCTTATTTAATTAAGCTAAAATACTTATTTGATTTCGTTTTAACGTTTCTGTAGTTAGAAAAAAAACGGCAAATATATTTTTAATTTTCTTAATCAACTAACTTCTTTCATTTTAAGCGATGCGTTAATAGAAAAAATATGTTTTTCAACTAAAACTTAAGGTTTTTATCTACAAATTTATCTAACATTTTCTAGTAACTTGGTTTTATTTAAAATAATTAACAAGAAAATGTTATTCACGCTTTAAGAAGCTTTTAATGAACTTAGAGTTGCATATCAAGGTATTTGTGCTCATCAGCATCATACAATGGTTGTGTTCTAAATTGAAACAAGTTGAAACAACTTAATTTTTTTCAAAAATATTTCAAATCTTATGAAAACAAACATCATTTTCATGTGAACATGTTTATTGAAAGAAATCAGAAATACAAGTTTAATATAAAGAAAAAGTACACAGAGACCAGATACTCAATAATTATTATTAAAGTAACAAAACAATAATTAAGCTGCCTAAAACTTTAAAAATAATATTTCAATGTAAACGTATTTACTGTAAGAAATCAGAAATTAAAATTTAATGTAAACAAATATAACACAGAGACCAGATACTTAATAATCTTTCAACTCAACAAAGTTCACAGCATAAAAACACAAAATGAACGGATTCTCAACGGAGGGAAATTACCTAAAACATAATTTGTTGAAAGAAAAACCACACAGGGAAAAAATTCACTAGACGTCGATATTTGCTTCACAATGGGCGCAGATAGTTCACAGTTGGGGGGAATCACCCACTTCGATGCTTTTCTTCAAGAACTCGGACAGGGGATCCCCCATCAGGTCGTCGTCGTCCAGTTCTTCGGTGTCGGGGGCGATGCGCGTCACTTTAGGGGATTTTCTTAATACTAACGGTCCCTTGGCCCGCCGCTTGCGGTCGCGCTCCGAGTTTTTGGCGAAAGTGGACGGTGTGGTCAGGATTCGCCTGGAAAATATTATTTTATTTATAATTAACTTACAATATATATATATTTATTCATAACGGTCAAAGACCATAAAGATAACTTTTTGACACACCCCAAATGTAGATTAATTAATACTTCTTAGTCCGATGTAGGTCGCATAGTTAAGGTTAAGATTGACTGCATTAATAAGGCTGTGCGTTTAAAATCTAAACTTATGCAGTGGACTGATACAGACCAAGTCTTAAATTGGTTCACTGGTTTGGAAAAACAAATGTACAGCTTTTTTAAGTTTGATGTAGTTTATTTTTATCCTTCTATCAGCGAAAAATTGGTAATAATATCACTAAAATTTGCTGGTATTTTTACTAGCGTACTTACTGAAGACTTAATTCTAATGAAAAACGCATGTAAATCAATACTTTATGAACAAGGAAACCTGTGGCAAAAGAAGAGAGCAAATAACACCAGCTCTCTTTTTGATGTAGCGCAGGGATCGTTCATGGGTGCAGAGTTATGTGAACTAGTAGGTCTTTTTTTTTTGATGGGTTGAAAAATATCTTTGGTTTAGAAAGAGTTTGGTTGTACAGGGACGATGGTCTAGCTGTACTGCCCAACTCTTCTGGCTTTATAGTTGAAAGGCTAAAAAAACAAACGCACGCCTTCTTCAAGTCTATGGGGTTACGAGTCACTATTGAATCACCAATGTTGACGACTGACTACCTGGATGTGAAGCTCAACTTGTATGATCTCTCCTATATGCCTTATAAAAAGCAAAACGCAAAAATTATGTATATAAATAAATGTTCTAGCCACCCAAAAAATATTATAAACCGAATACCAAAAATAATTAATCAACGTTTAAATAAAAGATCAAGCAACGAAGAAAACTTTTTAAAGACAAAGCAAGATTACGAACTAATAATGAAAAAATGTGGTTACAATGATAAATTAATTTTGAAACAACGGAACAAAAAAACAAAACGACCAATAAAAGTAAAAGAAAGCGAAATATAATTTGGTATAATCCCCCATTCTGTACTTCAGTTAAAACAAACATCGGCAGAGAGTTTATAAATCTAGTAAAAAAACATTTCAATAAAAATAACCCATTATCAAAGATATGTATGGCGAATTTGGAGAGATTAATTAAGTCACATAATCAAAGGATTTTAAACAAAAGTAATTTAATCAAAAATCAGTGTAATTGCGCTGGTGGCTGTAAATATAATTTGAAGGGGGGCAATTGCCGGTCAGAGAACATTATTTACAAGGCAACAGTTAACTCTGACCTTGGAAAGAAGTTCTACTAAGGTTTATGCTCCACTCAATTCAGATTTCGGTATGCTAACCATAAAAAATCCTTTAAAGGTGGTGTATACGAAAATGAAACTGAGCTTTCGAAGTATGTTAGCGGCCTTAAGCGCAAAAACATTGATTTTAAATTAAATTGGGAGATGATAAAAAGAGCACAGCCAATAGCAGATGGTAACAACCCTGTTTGTAAGCTGTGCTTAAAAGAATCAACAGCCGTTATGTATAATTGTATGCGTTAAAAAAGGAAGGTTGTTTAAATAAGAGGAGTGAATTCATATCGTCTTGTCGACATATGAAAAAGCTCCTTTTAAAATACAACAAATTTTACGTTGCAGCATTTAGTGTAGTATTCGCCAAGTATTCGATGTAATTTTGTTTCGGAGAATTCTCATATAAAGAGTCAAAGTTGGTCTAAAAAAATGGTATGGGCGTCTTCCCTAAGGTCTGTAGTTTTGCAATTCAGTCTTTGATTTTTATTTTTTGACGTATTTTTTTTCAAAAATGACGTCACAAAAAAAAAAAAAAATTCGTCATAAAAAATAGTTTCGGAGAATTCTCATATAAAGAGTCAAAGTTGGTCTTTAAAAATGGTATGGGCGTCTTCCCTAAGGTCTGTAGTTTTGCAATTCAGTCTTTGATTTTTAATTTTTGACGTATTTTTTTCAAAAATGACGTCACAAAAAAAGTCATTTTTCGTCATAAAAAAATAGTTTCGGAGAATTCTCGTATAAAGAGTCAAAGTTGGTCTAAAAAAATGTTATGGGCGTCTTCCCTAAGGTCTGTAGTTTTGCAATTCAGTCTTTGATTTTTAATTTTTGACGTATTTTTTTCAAAAATGACGTCACAAAAAAAAGTCATTTTTCGTCATAAAAAAATAGTTTCGGAGAATTCTCGTATAAAGAGTCAAAGTTGGTCTTTAAAAAAGGTATTGGCGTCTTCCTTAAGGTCTGTAGTTTTGCAATTCAGTCTTTGATTTTTTATTTTTGACGTATTTTATTCAAAAATGACGTCACAAAAAAAAAGTCATTTTTCGTCATAAAAAATAGTTTCGGAGAATTCTCATATAAAGAGTCAAAGTTGGTCTTTAAAAATGGTATGGGCGTCTTCCCTAAGGTCTGTAGTTTTGCAATTCAGTCTTTGATTTTTAATTTTTGACGTATTTTTTTCAAAAATGACGTCACAAAAAAAAGTCATTTTTCGTCATAAAAAAATAGTTTCGGAGAATTCTCGTATAAAGAGTCAAAGTTGGTCTTTAAAAAAGGTATTGGCGTCTTCCTTAAGGTCTGTAGTTTTGCAATTCAGTCTTTGATTTTTAATTTTTGACGTATTTTTTTCAAAAATGACGTCACAAAAAAAAGTCGTTTTTCGTCATAAAAAAATAGTTTCGGAGAATTCTCGTATAAAGAGTCAAAGTTGGTCTTTAAAAAAGGTATTGGCGTCTTCCTTAAGGTCTGTAGTTTTGCAATTCAGTCTTTGATTTTTTATTTTCGACGTATTTTATTCAAAAATGACGTCACAAAAAAAAGTCGTTTTTCGTCATAAAAAAATAGTTTCGGAGAATTCTCGTATAAAGAGTCAAAGTTGGTCTTTAAAAAAGGTATTGGCGTCTTCCTTAAGGTCTGTAGTTTTGCAATTCAGTCTTTGTTTTTTTATTTTTGATGTATTTTATTCAAAAATGATGTCACAAAAAAAAAGTCATTTTTCGTCATAAAAAATAGTTTCGGAGAATTCTCATATAAAGAGTCAAAGTTGGTCTTTAAAAATGGTATGGGCGTCTTTCTTAAGGTCTGCAGTTTTGCAATTCAGTCTTTGATTTTTAGTTTTTGACGTATTTTTTTTCAAAAATGACGTCACAAAAAAAAGTCATTTTTCGTCATAAAAAAATAGTTTTAGAGAATTCTCGTTTAAAGAGTCAAAGCTGGTCTTTAAAAGTGGTATTGGCGTCTTCGTCTAAGCAAGTTGAAATAAATAAATGTTTCTGAAACCTATAAAGTTATCAATTTACTACACAATATTGTTGTTCATATAGTATGTATATTCTTTTTGTTGTTAAGTACTTTTTTTCGTAGATAAAAAAAAATTAAAATACATGTTACAAATAGTTTACTACCATCCGGCTTTATAATAAATTAAAAAACTAAGCTTTTAAAAGCATTTTATTAACTATAAGTTAGTTGGAAATTGGTTTGTTTTACTTAATTATTAAAATCAATCAAAGTTTAGCATTTAAAAATCAATGAATTTTAAAATAAACAAAATTTAAAGTAGCTATAGTTTAGTAAAAATAAAGAGAAAAATAAACATCAGTAATAACTTTTTGTAGATATAAAGTTGACTTAAAAAGTAAAGAAACTTTTAAAGCAATTAATAAAGAACTGCTTTAAACAGTAACTTTTATTTTAAGACACTTAATTTGTTTTCAGAAGTAAATAATAACATCAAAAATTCTAAAAATAATACAAGAAGGAATTTTTGATTGAGAATTTCACCCCTTCAACATAAAACTCTGTAAAAATTAACTACTACAGTAGAATTTTTTGATATGTTTGATCTTTTATAAACATGACCATAAAAAAAAAAACAAAAATCTACTTCTTTGTTCAAAAATAAAATAAATTTCAACGACCTAATAAAATAAAAAATAAAGTTCTTCTTAATACATTTAAATATATACAAACAAAAAAAAGCATTACTTTAAAAGCAGCTATTTAAAAAAATCAACACTCTACTATAATGCAACGAAAAGTAAAGAATTCCAAAACGAAAAAGCTGACACTTTCTTCACATTTAAAAAATGTTTTAGTGTCAAAATTATATATATATCTCAATGTAAATAAACTATCACACTAATTAAAAAACAAGGCACTCTAGTTTACATTTTAAATAATGAAAAACAATCTTCATTAAAAAAATAAGTACACTTATACACAAAAATCTACTGTAATTTATTTTTTTATAACTAAAACAAGGCAAACCTGTTCACATTTTTAATAATAAAAAGCAATCTTCAGCAAAAAAATATCTACACTTATACACAAAAATCAACTGTAATTTATTGTTTTTATAACTAAAACAAGGCAAACCTGTTCACATTTCTAGATTGTATTTAAAAACTAATAAATAAAAAAGGCACACTTGTTTACATAATTAATAAAAAAACTGTATTAATAATCATTGATAAAAACTGTATCTAAACTAATATACAAAAGCTATCTTGAATCTAACTAATACACTAGTTAAAATCAATGCAAGCCTGGTCACATTTTAATAAAACAAACTGCATAAATTAACAAAATTGATCAAACTTAATTTGTCTAAGTAGTACACTTAACATAATTTTGAATCAAATTTTTTTTTTGGTTTGTAAATAAAAAGTAAAATTATACAAACAAAACATAATCAAAAAATAACTATCACTGAATTTTAATAACGATAAAACTATAATTAACACAATATTATCTTACTAATAGTTCTAATTAAAAAGAAAACCTAAGACAAGCTCTGCCACCATCTCTTTTCTGATATCTGGAAGATCAGATGGACAGATTGAAAAATTTTCACTTCTCGATATACTTTTTATATGTTGACAGACATAAACACCACAATTATGGCCATCTAGTTGTTGTGGTGTATTAACAACATTTTCTAAATTCCATTGTGGAGTTTTAGTGGAGTTAAAGATGAAATTTGATTCTAAAAACTCTTTTGAATTCTTACATTGTTTGAGGCCATAGTCGTTTCCTTTAGGTAAACTGTCGTAGTATTTGATACACTTTTCATTTACAAAAGTGGTGGTAAATGCCCAATGGTTACTTGTTATATGTAATGGAATGAATACAACATCATAATCAAAAAGATTAGGTTTATTTCTTGAAAAAAAAGTTTTGTTCTTATCATTTAAAAAAGAAGTAAAAACATACGTATCTACTGTAAAAACTTTTAAAGTGCTTTGTTTTTTCACTAAACTTAAATAAACATTTAATACATCACCACACAGCCAAGTGGTGCCTTTTAAAGTGGATAAGTCTGATTTTGAAATGATTGTCGAATACGTTTCGGTGTTATACATGGCTGTATTATAAATTTCATTTATATTGTAAGATTTTTTGTTAAACAAAGAATTCAGGAAATAATTATGGTCATTAATTATAGATTTATACAAATTTAAATTTATTTTAGGTCTTTTTTTATTATCAATTTTTTTTAATGGTGCACTTAAACTCAACTGATTTTTTTTGTCCTTAGAAATTCTTTCTGTAATGTGATCATCCATTATTTCTATACATCCATTTTTGCAAATGTATTCAACCTGTTAAGAATTTTATTTAAATTCTGAATAAAAAAGCCAGTGATAGAAAAAATTACTAAACCAAAATATTTTACAAGCACTTTAAACAATTTTAAAAAAGCAGTTGGTTCAACACCTAAATGTAATATATTAACAATTTTAAAACTCTTCAAACTACAAGTAACTTACTGAAATATTTTTCCTTTTCGGCCTAGGTCGTTTCCTTTTATTCGTTGGGTTTTTTACTTGGTTGAAATTCTAAGTTTTAAAATCAAAGTTAAGAAATACAACATAAGTATCAATAAATTTTTTGAGAACTTATAGTAAAAGTTTAGCTAAATTAGCATAATACAACCAGCAGCTAGTTAGAAGAACTTACAGTAGCAGGCCAAAAATATCCTTTATGAAGATTGCATTTCATATTACTCGTTTTTACGCCTGATTTGTTCCATGATTCTTCATGGAAAAGAGTGTCTTTTTTGGAAATATTGACTAGAAAACCACTGTCAATCTGGTCAAGACAGTGAGTTTCATATCTGAAATTGTTTTATTTATTTGTTTAGTATTTATAAGCTAAAAAAAGTATGGTTTTACCTTGACGTAATGCTTGAATGCATTTCTACAACAAATTCTGCAGGACTTAAAACTTTTTTTTTTTTTCTATAATAGCTATCGTACGTCTGTGACAGAATTTCATTTTTTAACACTCTCATCCAGTTTTCAGCGGATGCATTTGTGTCCCTCAATTTTTTGCATCCCTTCAACCCTATTCCACTCCAAAAGGGGGCTAAACCCATATAGTACGAAATAAGGGACTTAGGTAGCTTGGGTGCATAAAAAATGTTTGTACTTCCCGTTCCTTGAGGAAGTTTCTCACATTTTTGGAAAATACCTGAAGTATAAATGATTTAAATATAACTTTTTTACAAACTTAAAGATTCACTTACAAATAAATTTTTTTCCATACACTGAATTTTTGAAACTTTCATCAGTAGCAGAGTTATCTTCAGCATCCTTAGCCTGAAAAATGTCATCTTGATTTTTAAGGATGTCTTTTGCTTTTCCGTCTTGAAAAGCTACTGATTTTAGATAAACTTCTGCCCTAGTTGAGTGGTAACTAGATCTTTCACACAAACTAAGTGCACACAAATTGTAGAAAGTAACTAACATTTCTTCTAAATCATCACAGTTGATCTAAAAATATTATTTTAAAAACTACCTTTTGTAATTAACTTTTAAAACTTACCATTGAAGCAAACACATGACCGTAAAGCCTTTTAGCAGTCTTGTTATTTGTGGCTTTGTTAATATGGCTCATCACTGCTTTGATGACGTGTGATGAGCAGATGTGGATGATAGTCTTTTTATTGTTTACTTCCTTATTGTAATGCCTATTTATTTCAGTTTTTAATTGAATACACAACATGTAATAAAGTTTATACTTACCTTGTAATATAGCTGTGCAAAGTTTCATTATTAAATACACTGGAAATGGAGTGTAAAAATGGATATGAAAAATCAACTTCTATTTTCCATATAGGGACTCTACTAAACTTTCTAAACTGATAATACCAGTTTGACAAAAATGCTTCTACATCAATGGTTTTATGTGAATTTGAAAGCATTTCTGCAACTGGAAGAGGTGGCTTACCTCTACCATGACCACCAAGTACAAGAGCATAATAAAAAATTTTACCTGTGTTGTTTAAGCTTGTTTTGTTTAACTTAATGCTTCAAATTCTAAAACTATAACTAATTTAGTAACTTAGTTGTTTTAAAAAACTTTTATACTTAAATTTAACACTTCAATCGTTATCAAACAATTTTGATAGTTTGTTTAACAAATCAAGTTTAACCTGGAATTTCAGCTGGTTTTTTGATCACACTCCCTGTTGCGTCAAAATAGAGGCTTGTTTTTACTAATGTTTTTAAATGTCTTGCTAATATTTCCATCCCTATTATATATAATTTAAAAATTATTTGCATTTAGAGATAAATTTTCAATTTAAAGTTTAAAATCTAATACCTTTCTCGGTATACATATACACAGCAAACTTGTCTTTATTAAGCTGCTGAATATAGCCTTTTACTTCTCTGCTTTTTTTGTCTTCAGTCTTATATGCTTTTTTTATTGTTTCCAGTTCATCAAACCAATTATATCTTGTTTGGCTGTGATGTTTTGCCAAAATTTTGGTAATTTGAGATGAGTAAATTCTAAAAAAAATATAGGTTATAAGAAAAAAAATTAATTAATAGGTATGAAGAAAAGTATTATGTATTTTGTAAAATCTGATTTACCTAGCTGAAACATTTCCACCTTGAAACTGATGTTTAGCTGTTTCTGTTTTTACACTTTCTTCAACAATTTTTCTTGGATTTTCTTTATTGACAATAATTTTTTTTAGTACCTCATCTCTGTGACCAAATGCAAGACGTCTTTTCTTTTGTTCATGTTCTTTATGTATGATGTTTCCTTCACGACTATATTTTAAAACTCCACCAACTGGATTAGTTTCTAAACTCTCAAACCTAAATTTATAGTTTTAACAAGAAAAGTTACAAAAATAATTATATAAAAATAACTTACACTAAATAGATTTCAAAACAATGCTTTGTATTACACAAAGAATGTGTGCAATGAGCTTTTGAAACAAAATTAGCAGAGTTTCTTTTCCTTGAATTAAATTTTTTAAACCATTTGCTGTCAAACTTCAGTACACAGTATGGGTTAATTTTTGAAAAGTAGTTTTTTACTATCAGGTTAGTGTACCCTAATAGTACTGTTTTCTGATTCCAATCAAAAAGTGATGATATTTCTGCAACTGACAAGTCCCATGAAAAATGATTGATAACTTTGTTCAAACTTCTAAAATTTTTCTGAAAAGAGTTATTTAAACTTTAAAATTAAAAAACTCTGTAAACTGGAAATGCTTTGATGGCTTTTTTTTCTTCTTTGTGACTATCAATCTATTTTTGTTTATAATTTATAACAATTATAAGTATAAAATAAAATAAACTACAAAACGTACACTTACTTGCTCATCCAAAGTATCACTAGAAAAACATTCTTTGTCATAATATTTCACCTGTTTATAAATTTATAATGATTAGAAATATAAAATTAAATAAACTACAAAATGTACACTTACTTGCTCATCCAAAGTATCACCAGAAGAAAATTCTTTGTCATAACATTTAACCTGTTTATAAATTTATAACAATTGATAGTATAGAATAAAATAAACTAAAAAATGTACACTTACTTGCACATCCAAAGTATCACTAGAAGAACATTCTTTGTCATAACATTCAACCTGTTTATAAATTTATAATTATTAGAAATTTAAAATAAAATAAACTACAAAATGTAAACTTACTTGCTCATCCAAAGTATCACCAGAAGAACATTCTTTGTCATAACATTTAACCTGTTTTTGAATTTTTAAAATGTCTTCAAATAGCTCTGTTTTATCAAGTTAGCAAAACAAAGGTATAAAAGAGGAAATTCAAAGTCTTAAAGATTGAAAAAAATTATTTAACATAACTACAAAAAACTATATATATACACAATTACTAAATATTTAAACATTCTTTTATATATTTAGTTGAATACTATTAATTTATGTTTAAAGTGTAGAAATTTAGGATAAAAGTTTAAAAATACTTTGAAAATTTTATAAACATTGGTTAAAAAAATTAACAAACTTGCTCAGTTAAAATTTCAGCAGATGGAAATGTTTTTGAATCACACACCTGTAAATAAATTTATAATAAATGACAATCTTTTACCATAAATATTCTTAAATAATAAATAAAGTTAAAATATAACATATTAGAAGCTGCATTTATTGATATTTAATTCACTTTTTAAGAACTTACTTTTGTGATGTTTTCATTCTGCCCTCTTTGCTTGATTTTCTTTTCAAAATCTTTTCCATTCTTCTTCCAAACACGTAAAAATTTTTCAATAAATCTTCTCATAAATTCTTTGGATCTTTTTTCTTTAATTATTGTTTTTAAGAACACTTCTGCAGCTGTTCTAATACTACAATTTTCTATGTGATATAGTAGAGAACAGTCAATAGCTGTCTTAATAAATAGCTCCTCATCACAAAGTTGGCTCAATGGTGAAATATTTTTTTTTGGCATTTTATTTAGTTCTTAAATGGATCTATAACTTTTTAACAAGTATTATTATTATATAAAAAGCATAATGTTGCTAAAAATATACTTTTAGAATTTAAAATACTTATAAATTGAATTTAATAAAGAAAGTTTAGATTGTTTACAAAAAATGTTTACACAAAGTTAAGTTAGAGTTTGTTTTGCTGTGGCAACCAAGAATCGTTAAACTATGGACTTTAAAAAATATGTTTTTGTATTCAAAGCAGAAATGTAAAAGTTTTGATAGTATAAGAAGGTTATAGTGATATAAAATTTAAAAAAGCTTTTATAACTTATCGCTGATTAATTAGACAAGTTATTTAACTATAAATTTTCAAAAAAAAAAAATGAACATATAAATATAGCATCGTCAGTAAAAATTCCTCTGACATTATAGTTTTTATTTTTATCGTTTTTAAAGAACAACAAAAAAAGGAAAACTATACTTCTTATTTTAATAATGCATAAAAAAAACACGATAATCAAAAATTTGTTTGTAAAAAAATTAGATTACTGAAAGTTTTAATACAAATTACACCACAATTTATCTAGTTTGTTTACAAACTATAATTATCTTTTCAAACGATTATCAGTTAATAGCTAATTACAAAAACCAAGTAACTTGTTTTAGTTAACTTTAATCTGAATTGATTAAATTAGTCAGTTACTCTTGTAACTATACTTTTATTTTAAAAATTAATTTTAAATATTATTACTTATTGTACTAGTGTTTTGAAAACTATTTTAACTTTGACAAATACATATTTTATTAACTTGTTTTTATAACTAGTTTTATGTTTTTTTATGTGCCGTTTCTACTTTTTTTTGAAAATTTTTGTAATTAAATTTTATTTTATTGAATGGAGTAAATTAATATTATTAAAAATTATATAAAGAATTAAAACTTTAACAATCTTTTTGGAAATTGTTATTTAACAATTAAAAATTATTCAATGTAAAAAACTTTATAAGTCATTTTATATTAGATTAGCTAAAAAATTATATTTATAATCAATTTAGGTTGAACAAACTAATTTAAAACTTAAAGATTAGTTTGAAAAACTATTGAGCAAAAAGAGGACGGAACGGAAATACTTTTTTTTTCAAATAAATTTAAATTTTTTAAATCTAAAACGTCTTTAAAACAATCAAAAACTGATTTGCAAAATTACAAAACTTGATTAAGACTCTTAATCTTTTCTTATCACTTAATATTCGTTATAAGGTAATACACTTAGATAAAATTAAAAAAAGATTATTCTTCTATGACTTAATTGTAATAGAATCGATAAACAATAGTCATTTTTCAAAAAAAGAAATCTTGAAGAAGGAGCCTATTCTATTCTGAATAATTAATTTTAATATTTCTAGGAGAAATGTTCGAAACAAGTTTTTTAAAACAAAAAATTATTTTTTTGTGACGTCATTTTTGAAACGTTTTTAAAACAATCAGAAACTGATTTGCAAAACTACAAAACTTGAGAAAATTTTTTAAGTTTTTTTATTACTTTATCTTCATTATTAGGAAATACTTTAAGGAAGTGTTTTAAAAACGATTACTTTTACATGAATTAATTTAAAAAAAAAAAAGTCAAAAAAAATTTTAAAAATAAAATTTTTGAATAGATGCAAATGCCCCATACTATTCTAAATTAACAATATTGCCTATTTATAAGAGAATTCTCCGAAACAAGTTTTTTAGGGCGAAAAATGACTTTTTTTTATGACGTCTTTTTTGAAAAAAAACACGTCAAAAAATAAAAATCAAAGGCTGAATTGCAACACTAAAGACCTTGGGGAAGACGCCAATACCATTTTTAAAGACCATTTGTGACTTTTTATAGGGGAACTCTCCGAAACCATTTTTTTAACGACGAAAAATAACTTTTTTTTTGTTACGTCATTTTTGAACAAAATACGTCAAAAACTAAAAATCAAAGACTGAATTGCAAAACTACATACCTTAGGAAAGACGCCCATTCAATTTTTTAAGACCATTTTTGTCTCTTTATATGAGAATTCTCCGAAACTTTTTGATTATAGCAATTGTTTTTTTTTTTCTTTGTGACGTCATTTTTGAAAAAAAATACGTCAAAAATTAAAAATCAAAGACTGAATTGCAAAACTACAGACCTTAAGGAAGACGCCAATACCTCTTTTAAAGACTAACTTTGACTCTTTATAGGAGAATTCTCCGAAACAAAGTTTTTTTTAGGATAGCAAATAGAGAAAAAAAATACTACTATTGTGACGTAATTTAAGGTAATTTAAAACTTATATACTTAAAAATATAAACTGTTTTCTAAAACTTCAGACCATCCAGAAAAAGAAGGTACTTTTTTTTTTGGTATATACTTAACTTTTATATGATAAATTATCTTTTAAAAAAAACTTTGAATACTTGGCGAATACTTGGCGAATACTACACTAAATGCTGCAACGTACAAATTTTGAAGTATTTTATAGTCAATTAACTGTAGTTTTCGTTAATTTTAGTTGTTTGATTAATTAGATGGTAGATCGATTTTTGTACTGAATATTTGTAATGTACAATGTTCAATCCTTACGTCATATTGTTTTTGTTTTTTTGTAAACTTTTGCATCTTTGTTTACCAAAGTGCTTTTTATTTTAAATTTGAAATGGCTGAAGATTAGAGACAATCTTTTTTGTCTTTACGAAACATATGTTCCAGCATTTTTAAAGTCGTCATTTCAATAAATTATATATTTATTTATATATATATATTTATTTATATTTATTTAAATTAACTGTGCTGATATTAAAACTTAACATTTTAGTTCTCAGCTGTTAATATTGTATTTTAATTCGAGCAATTTTATTTTAAAAGGTTGATTGTGTACGTGTGAAACTGAATCATTTTAAATGCAAAAATTTTTTAAAAGAGCCTAATGACTAAATTTTTAATGCTACATTTATATTCAATGCACCTTCTCCATAATTTTTGCAAAATCAACTTAACATAAAAAAACATTAAAATTCAAAAATTTACAATCTTCAACCTGGCAACACGCAACGTCATCTGGTGGTCGCCCCTCAAAACCTTGATGGGGTTGCTGTGCAGCTGCACGGGCACCACGTGGTCGTCGTTGTCATGGGAATGGATGCGGCGGCGCACGATCGGGGTCATCTTGACCAGGTGGCCCAGGTAGATGTGGTAGTTGGTGTACGAAACCTCGGCCTCCAGCTTCAACCTGAAATATCAATTTAATTATATAAAACAAATAATTTTTAATTTCATACAAAAAAAAAACATGTAAGTAGTTAAACTTTAAATATACCTTTGATTATTACGTAATTTTTTTTTTTTTTTGAAGTTTTAACATTCAGACTAATTTTATTTTAGTTTTAATTCGGTTTAATTTGATAAGGTGCATTTTTCGTTAAGTCTCACTCAAAAGTACTTAAACAAATAATAATTAAATGTGCTTTGTTATAGTTTTGGAACTAATTAAAAGATTGAACAAATGTAAATATTATTAATCAATACAGAAGCAATAAGAAATTTAAAAGTTAAATCCATTCTAAAAACCAAACAAATAGAAAATATGTTTTACTGATGTGACGGCTTCAAAATAGCACTCACGTATTTCTGATTTAACAAAATAAAACCTACACCCCACTTTTTTCTTATAACTAAACATACATTTTCTAAGATATCTAATATTTAATTCATTCTCTGATTTGATTGTATTAATCAGAATATAAAAAACTTAAGAAGTCAGAACAATCTAAGGCAATGAGTAAAAAAAAAGGTAAAAATTTTAAATACACTGTCTATAATACATATTTTGTATGTGATATTTTTAATAACTTATGATAATAAAAAGTAGCTATGAAAAGCAAGTACTGTTTCTAATAGTAAAAACTTTATAAAATGTGCATTTTAAAACATTTTTAATAAAGTGTTTTAACTTAATGTTAGCAATATAACAAAGCTTTGAAAACTTTTAATATTATCAAATAAAACAGTAAAACATGTTTTTTGTTTAAGTTCATACTAATTAACTGGATATCTCATAAAAAAATTATTTTATCTATGATTATGGTGATATTCTTGATTAAAAGTTTTAGTAATTAAAAGAAAAAGTCTTAGTTGTAGAAATTAATGAGCCTAACAATCAATTTTAAAAGCAAAAATCTTTAACAAACAAATTTTATATCAAAAATTCAAACGAACAATTTCATGGCGAGCAGAAGCCTGTCAATCATTTCTTTCAAGTAACCTCGGGTTTCTTTCAAATTGTTCTCCTTGCAAAACTGCATGAACGTGTAGTTGGACGGAATTCTGTATTAAATTTTTTTTAATTCATGCTTGATTAATTCGTACTGAATTAAAATAACCCTGTAGTATTTTTAGTCAGTTAAAAAATATTTTAATAGCTTCATTACCTTGAAATAAATTCATATTTACAAATTTAAAGTTTATTTAAATCGACTTGCACGTCAATAAACTATAAAATTTAAATACGACAAATTACATACTCTAGAAAAGCTTGAGGGATTTTTTTTCGGTTTTTAGAAGAATTAAAACTGAACAACACGTCAATAAAACTAAAAAAAAAAATTGGAAGGAAATCTGTGGATATTTTAAACTTATTACCTAATGTGTCAATTAAGTTGTAAACTTTTAAATATGATCGATAACGTGTAATAGACGATTGTTGTTGAGCTTTGTTATAAAAATTAGATTTCATACTACTAAAAAATAAATTATTAAATTTCAGGCAACGCAGAGTAGGATGTAACATGTTACCTACATACATTTTTTCAAACATACAAACGTTTCAATGGTTTTTACTTACAAACAAATAATATTTTTTTAAATATAACAAACGTTCCAATAGAAGACAGGCAGGCCATGTAAGCGACGTGTATAGCAGCAATTTCCTGGTCTTTTCCGTCCAAATACTGGCAAACATCCAACAACTCTATCAATCCGTCGATCTTCTTACTGTGCAGCTCACTAGTTGAATATTTAAATTTTTTTTTTGGGTTTTTACAACTAAATAGTTTCTAATAATATCGATTCTTATGATTGTCATCAAATTATTTTAATCTTAAATGAGCCTTTTCATTTAAAGAAATATTATAGATGGTATTTTATAAACTAATTTGCTTATTGAAACTCTTTGCATACCAAATAAAGTGTTTACACTGATTAAGTGAGGTTTCGTAGACGTTTTAAAGTAGCAAATTTTACTTTAAAATGTTATATAATACATAGCTTTTTAAATTAATAATTTAACTTGAAACTTATACCAAATAAGTTAACTGGATTTAATCAGGATTCCGCTAGTAAGAAATTAAAATTTTTAAATCATAATGAATATAACTTATAAAATCAAAAGTTTGTTACATGTGTATTTTAACAATTAAGTGTGTGCAATTTTTTTATTCGGAACACTCATTTTAATAAACCAATTTCATGCAAGTTTGTCAAAATTTATAAACATGCCAAAGTTGTTGTATTTGAAAATATTGTTTTAGATGTTCAAAGATCCAAATAGTTATTTGATGACATATTTTCAAAATCAAGTAAAAATTTTTATGAATTACTTTTTTAATATTTATATCGTTGTTATTGAACACAGACATTGATTATTTTGGAACAATATTGAAAATAAAAATAGAACCTTAAATGCTTAAAAAATTAATAAAAAATAGAACCTTAAATGCTTAAAAAATTTATTAAAAATACTGATAGCACTAAAATTATTTTTGTAGTCTAACAACTAATTTAAATTAGCATAAGTATTATAGAAGACCTTGTATTTAGTTAAAGCCATTTATATTAGCTTATATGACAAAGTTTTTAGTATAATTTAGCTTTTACTTAACAACATAGGGGATAAAACACTTTTTTCAAAATTTCATCTTATTTTTTATAGTTTTTACTTAGCTACAAGATAATTTTTACAGATTTAAAAAATTCAAAATAATTTTTTAGATAAAGCAGGTCAAAGTCGGAGGCAACAATAGGTTCCTTATGTGAGGCCCTACTAAAACAGCAAGTAACTAGAAATCACTAAAAATCTATTTCCTCCTACGTTTTTTGAGAAAACTACCTCAAACTTTCAAGGAATGTTCCTTGCAATATTTAAAAAGTTCTGTCGTAACATTTTAAACTTTTGCCATTTTAGTTTGCGCCCCCCATAAGGAACCTGTTGTTGCCTCCGGACTTTGACCGGCTATATCTCAAAAATCAATTTAAATTTTTAAAATTTGTAAAAAGCATCTTGTAGCTTAGTATAAACTAAATAAAGTAAGATCGAATTGTGAAAAAAATAATTTATCCCCTCCCCCCAACTTGTCTTTAAATTTACTAAGAAATAATCTACCTTTTAACTAAAAACAAAACTAAACCTGTCTACAAACTAAAAAATAAATTTTAACTAACCGAACAAAAACTAATCCTAACCCTTTATTCAAAAAAAAAAAAACCCTTGTGACAGCCATTTGGCAAACACTCACAAGGCTAAAATTTCAACACCAAAAATCACAAAGTGTGGGAAAACCATGAAGTTCAAATACCCAAGCAAGAATTTGCCAACGCACCAACAAAAAACACATCAACAATCCAATCATGTGATCACCCCCAGAAGTTTGAAATCACAATCTGCGTTGCAAATTCAATTAAACCAATATGTGATTTAAGGGCATAGGGGGAGGTGGTAAAACACTTTTATCACAATTTGATCTTAAATTATATGGTTTTTACTAAGCTACAAGATGCTTTTTACAGATTTGAAAAATTGAAAATTACTTTTGAGATATAGCTGGATAGTTGGAGGCAACAATAGGTTCCTTATGGAAAGCACAAACTAACACAAACGGCAAATAACTAGAAATCACTAAAAATATATCTCCTCTTACGTTTTTTGAGATAACTATCTCAAATTTTAAGAAAATGTTGCTTGAAATATTTAGAAAATTCTATTGGAACAAAATTTAAGAAAATTAAAAAATAAAAATTTTATAGCAAAAAAACAAAAAAAAACTGTTTTTTTTTTGTTTATTTTTTATATAGTTATTTGCCTTAACTAAAAAAGAATGCTCAATTTACTGGGAATTAAAGAGCTTATTTAAATAGATTTATGCAAATTTTATATTTTATTTGCAACCGGTTTCGGTGGCAAGAGATTGCGACCTTTTCAAGCAAAAATAAAATATGAAACTGCATATTACAATGTTAGTTAATTATACTGTTGTTTAAAAACTTATTTATGCATGAAGAATATAAACAAAAACAAAAATGTTGCATATTCGAAAATTCAATATGCTTTAAAGGTAAACGGATACAATTATGAAATTAACTATACAGAAGAATTAAAAGATAAAAAAAGAAACAGGAAAAGAAAAATTATATGGTTCAATCCCCCAATATTGCAAATCAGTAAAAACAAACATAGGTAAAAAGTTTCTAAAAATAGTAAATAAGCACTTTGGAGAAAATAGTAAGTTAAAAAATTTTTAAACAAAAACAATATAAAATTAAGCTACAGCTGCATGTCAAACATTGAAACAATAATAAAAAACCACAACAAAAAAGTAATAAACAACAATAAAGTAAACAAAGATGAATCATGCAACTGTAGAAAGAAAGAAACTTGCCCCCTTGAAGGAGGAGAATGTAGGGCAGAAAATGTAATCTACCAGGCAACAATAGAAACAGATAATTTAACAAAAATATACATTGGACTAGGTGGTAATCAACTAAAAAAACACATATCTACACACAACACAACAATAAAAAGCAATCCAAATGACAAAAACTACCTCCAGTATAAACAAGCAACTGAACTCTCAAAATTAACCCATAAATTAAAAAATTAAAATAAGAAATACAAAATAAATTGGAAAATATTACAAAGGGAGAAAAAACCAAAACCAGGAGTTATGACATGCAGGTTGTGCTTAAAAGAAGCTTTACTAATCCTTGAATCCGGTACAAATTGCATCAACAAAAGAACGGAGTTAATGAACTCATGCAGACACAGAAACAGATTTTTATTAATAAACTGGAAAGCAGATAAAACTTAAACCAAATCATAATTAAAGTAAAAAATAGGTTATATTTCTTGATTTTTTCATTGATTTTTTCATTGACATTTGGCTTAAATTTAAAAAAAAAAGTTTTTTAGAAAGTTCTTAATTCAACTTAGATAAATTTTTAGAATTTTTTTTTAGATAGTTCTTAAATCCGTTTAAATTTTGACTATTATGTTAACTTAACACAAATTGGATTTTGAAATCTTGAGCGACTTTGAGTTTTATTAATGTTTTGTTGACCACAATTTTAGACAATTCTTAATTTCATTTAGATAAATTTCAAGGTAAAAGTATTTTGTTATTATTTTTAAAAAAAGCTCTGGACTCAGTTTTTTTATTTGACTCATTATATTAATATTTATTCAATCTGTTTTTTTTTTAAACTAGTACCAATTTTACCTAAATATACTCTGATATGCTTGAATTTTCGAATATGCAACATTTTTGTTTTTGTTTATATTCTTCACGAATGAATAAGTTTTTAAACAACAGTATAATTAATTAACATTGTTATATGCAGTTTCATATTTTATTTTTGCTTGAAAAGGTCGCAATCTCTTGCCACCGAAACCAGTTGCAAATAAAATATAAAATTTGCATAAATCTATTTAGTTTATTTTTTATACAAAATATTTATTTTTTAACTTATAAATTTCTTTCCGAGAGAATTTTCTAATTTTTGCAAGGAACTTTAATTGAAAATTTGCGGTAGTTATCTCAAAAAATGTAGAAGAAGATAGATTATTAGTAAAATAGCCTTTTTTTACCGTTTTAGTTTGCACCTTCCATAAGGAACCTATTGTTGCCTCCAACTTTTTCCAGCTATATCTCAAACGTAATATTAATTTTTCAAATCTGTAAAAATCATTTTGTAGCTCAGTAAAAACTATATAAAATAAGATAAAATCGTGAAAAAAGTGTTTAACTCCCCTATGCCCTTAAAGTATTTAGTTCAAAAAAAAATTAGAATAAAGAAACACTGTAAGTATGAAAAAAGAGATACTGTTTGTATTTGAAAAAAAAACATATATATATATATATATAATTATTTGGTTTTCTATACAGCTCATGGCTTTCATTTTGATGATATTAAGTTACATCTAGGTAGTCTGTTACAATCAAATTGACTTCGATGGTAACATCAAAACCAATGTTTATAAAAACTTTTCTTAGATGTTTGACTTTTCTCGCCTTATCTGGTCCAGGTAGAATGTCCATCACTGCTAAACCATCGTCACGGTATATTCCAAAGTTACATATATATACAGACTACCTAGATGTAACTTAAGATCATCAAAATGAAAGCCATGAGCTGTAGAGAAAACCAAATGTGCACCAGTTTATGTAAATATCAAGTCAAACCATCCAGAGCATGTGTTAAAACACATACCGTTCCAGTGACCCCTCCAAAAGATTTATAGCAGTCAAAGCATTTTCAAGGAAACTACCCAACAATACCAGGAAGCTATAAGAGAAAGTGGGTACGATCACTAGTTAGCCTATAGCCACAAAAACGAGAAGGGTAAGAACAAAAAAAGGAGAAGAAATATTTTATCTTTCAATGCTCCACTCTGAAAAAGCAAAGCAACGCGGGTTGGGAAGTGCTTCCTAGAGATTGTGAACAAAAACTTTGCTGAAGACCATCCATATTGTAAAGTTTTTAACAGGAAGACACTAAAATTGTCCCATTCATGCATGCCAAACATGAAACAACTTATAATGGCACACAATCAAAAGATGTTAGACATGCAGGACAAAGAGAAGCAACTCTGTGACTGCAAAAAACAAGAATGCCCAGTAAATGGAAGTTGCCTAATGGAATATATTATATACAAAGGGACAGTCATAACTGAAAACCAGACAAAGTTTTATGTTGGCTCTACTGGACTATTGTTCAAGAATTGCTACATAAAACACAACTACAGTTTCAAACGCAAAAAAAATAGAAATACAACAACCTTATTGCAGTACATTTGGAAAAAAAATAAAAAAATTAATTTTAAAAATATTAACAAGAACTAAAAATAAATATAGTTTAAAACAGGGATCTATATTGTGCAATGCAGAAAAAATCAAAATATTAAAAGTTAAAAAAATCTGAATCTCTAAACAAAAGAAACAAATTACAAACTGGCTGTATACATGATTGAAAACAATTTATCTAAACACTCTGTTAGTAGTTTTGTCTGAAACCGACTAATTATTTCTAATATTACTTTATACCTTATTTTATTGCTGTACTTACAAGTTAGCTTATCATTGAATAAAGCTTGGCTGAAGACGCATATTAAATGCAGAAACAGCTGTACTAAGCGAAAGTTTATTTTATGTATTTTAGTTTTTTATATATATATATTTATTTATATAATAAGGTGGTTATTCAAACTTGAACTTCTCTACAGAGCCTACTTGAAGGGCTTTTAAATAGTTTATTTGAAAAATACAATTTTAAAATACTAGTACATATGTTTCATAAAGCTAAACAATTTAATCATCAGCTAGTTAAATTTAAAATAACAATGTATGTAGTATATATATCAACCAGAGATGTTAAAATGCTAAAAGTTACTATGGTAATTCAGCAATGAAGTGTTTTATTTTTGGTTTGTTTTAAGTTAGTAATTTCACGCTTGAGTAAACAAAGCAGAGCTTTTTAACATGTCTGATATCAACACTAAAATCAATAAAATAATAAGTATTTTATAAATTTGTTAGTGTTAACTTGACATAAAACTCAAAAAAAAAAGTATTAACATTATACTTATACCTCTAATTTCTAATAAAAAAAATTGAATAAACAAAATGAACTATCTTTTTTCTAACACAGTAACAAAATTATAACAAATAAAATAAATTTACAATAAATAAGTTTTACTTCAATAATTTATAACAATCATTCTTTCCTTACCAGGACAATCATAAAATAAAGACCCACACATCACAATCTGATGCCCATATAACATGAGTCAAATTTGAAGACAAACAAAACATACATGCAGAGGCACTATAGATCTACTCCTTGTAGTTATTTAACAAAAAGTTTTTATATCTAAATCTAAAACAATCTTTCTTTAAGATTTTTGACAGAGCAAGCAAGTGTAAATCTATTGTACTTTACATTGAACTCTGTTTTAGTATTACTCATCAGTTTACAAGTTTGCAATTTATACACATCCTTTAACTTCAGCACACCAGTTTTTTTAAACAGAGGGTTCGTAGTGGTCAAGGCAGGCACACGACAAACATACCTGATCACTCTTTTTTGCATACAAACAATTGGTTTTAAGTTACAGTCAGCAGCACCAAAACAAGCAGATTAACAATATTGGATGTGCAGATAATACAATCTATAATATATCATTTTGAGTGTAATTGTGTCCAAATAATATCGCAATTTTGACAAAACATAACAACTCCTAGACAATTTCGATTTCAAAGAACTCAAATGTTTCTTCCAATTCAGCTTATCATTCAAAACCAGACCCAAGTATTTTATACTATCACTCTGCTCAACAAGAATACCATTAACCTTAAAACTAAATTCACAATTTTTTGAAGTTTTATTGAAAAGCAAAAAGTATTTTTGAATAATGTATAAAAAGTGTATTAGTACACAATGATTTATCAACTTTAACCAACTGCTTATTGATAATTTAATGTATATACTCAAGATCACTATGTTGGTAGCTTAAGCAAGCATCACCAGCAAACAATCTCATACTTATCTCAGTACAGGAAAAAATATCATAAAGATACACAAAAAACAACAAAGGACCCAAACAAAAACCTTGTGGTATTCCAACATTGACAATTTCAAGCTAAGACACAACATTATTTATGATAGTTGATGGGCTTCATCTTTTAAATAGTCTATAAGTAAATTTAACATTGAACCGTTTATATCAGGGGTCGGCAAACTGCGGCCCGCGGGCCAATTGCGGCCAGCAAAGGGTAAATCTGCAGCCCGCGAGCACATTATTTTTTTGAATGGAATGCGGCCCGCGAAAGAAAATTTTGTGGCCCACCAGCATGTAAATGTGGCCCGCTGGGCAAAGATATATTTCAAGTTTAGTTTTTTTCGGTAATTTGACTTAATTTGATAGTTTGGTTTTAAATCTCTGTATAACATTTTTAAATAATTAGAGCAAATTACTGCTTTAGCTTAAAAATGTGAAAACACAGAATAGCATTCTAACAGGATATTTTTTTCAGTTTCATAATAACTTCATAATGATTTCATAATAATTTTTTAGATGTTTACTTTGCTCTTTAAATTAGTTTCTATGCACACCAACTTAAAATGATACTCATATTTTAAATTACTTTTTATTTAATACTTTAGTTAGTTTAAGTTTAGTTTATGCATAATTTTGTAACATTGTTGTTTCTATATGTAATATATAAATTTGTACAGACACATTTAAAACAATATGTATGACATAAACTAAAATAGTTTTTGTTAGGTATACATTTTCATTTTTCAAACATTGTTTTTGTCAAATTTTGTTAATTTTTTATGCCTTGCATATCAATACACACAATTGCCGTTTTTTGGAGCTACCTATTTAACATAAACTAGATTTAGGGATGGTAAATTTATTAAGTTTGTACATTGTTAATCAAAATAGTTCAAATTTAAGCAAATAAACAACTAAACATTGCTATGCACTCAGACTATCACTGTTTGAAGACTTCAAATCTCAGGCCAACTAAGTGATTTTTTAAGATTTTGGCTAGAATTGCATTTTGTATATAAAATATCATGAATGTTTTTGTTGATTCAGGCTAGCTTTTTTTGCTTAAAAGAGTGGCAAATTAATTTTATGATGTATGTTTTGCTCAATCCACAGTGTTAGTTTAAGTTATAATATATGTTAAATTTTAAGTCTTGCAGCTAATATAATTTAAAATATTATTTACTTTATTGTGTACATTTAAGTGTGAACAATCAGTGTTGCCAAAAAAATAAATCCTGGAAAAGCTCTGAATTTGAAAATTTATGTTAAAAATTCTGGAAAAAACTTGAATTTAAAAAAAAACGGAATTTCAAACAATTTTTACATGTAAAGTAATGAAATTTCGACTTGACACAAAAAAATTACTGAATAAATATTGTTTTATTAAAAATTAAAATAAAGTAACTTAACAGTATTTTTTAGTATTGATATATTTTTTAAGACATTATTTTTGACTTTTATTAATCTTAATACTAAAAATAAAAGAAGAAGTTGTACTTTCAAAAACTTTGTATTGCTGCATTGCATCTTTACTTATAAAATTTCACCGATTGTTATGCTTCTTGTTGGAACTAAACCAAGAAATTCTACTAAACTGTGAAAGATAGAAAAAACATTTCTAACAACAATTCTCAGATGAGCAATAGTTTTTCTATCAGTGCTCTCATGTTTACAGAATCATAAAGTCCAAATTTGATTTATGCGACTTTATAACCTTAATGCATTTCCTAAACACAACTTCTTGTTGTCATTGAAGAAATAAACAAAGTTTTTCGTTATCACTAACATAAGTTCTTTAAAAAAATCAATTATAAACGGTAATTCATTTTAAGTAATAAATTTTGCTATTTTATATTTTGCCTTAACATTTTTTTCTGATTATTCTGTAGTTATTGAAGATAATTATGTGCTTGTTGGAACTGACTTTGATGATTTGTTTTTTATCGTTTCTAGCAATAACTCCTAACGTTTTTTTATTCTTGTAGCTCGTCTTATATTTTACAATTATTACTTTTAAATGCAATATTCTTATTGCAGATAAAGAATTTCTATGATGCTTAACAAAAAATAAGTTTTTCTACCTCGCTAATGACTCGATAAAATTTTATACTTTTGTTAAATTTGTTTAAGAAACTTTATTGTCCATTCTAGCTGACTTATAGTTTTTTTGGCATGCAATTTATTTATTGTTAATAACCTTCGTTATTTCTTTATGTTGTTAACTTTATTTTAACTGGGTTGCTACACAAACAGGCTATTTTAAAAGCTTGAAAACTCAGGTGTGTGTGAAACTTTTATTTCAAACACTTTAAAGAAATCTTCCAACTCTCAGAATAGTTTTTATGACTGTAGTGAAGTTTACTTATTGTAAATTTTTCATGTTTTCTTAAAATTTGTGTACTTTTTGATAATGAAGGTATTTTAGCTAGAGATTTAAGCTTGATTAACAACTTTTTATTAGCTTTTCAACTTTTAATAAACTTAGGCTGGTTTGATACAACTCAGACATTTTTGCATTTTAAGTGGCAATCATGTAAAAGACTAACTACTAATAAGATATTTTATTTTAAAATTCGAGAGTTAATTATGTTATAGAATTAGTATTAGCTTTCTGGAATACCAACATGTATTAATTCTATTAAGTTCTATTAATTCTATTAAGTTAACTATCTACTAAATTTTTTAATAAGTTTAAATTGTTTAACACGCAAAAACTTTTTTGAAGTAAGTATTCTTAGAAATATGAAAAAAGGATTGATAATATAACAAATGTATAAACGTAACCCATGAATTGTCTTTCAAGTTAGGTTTTTATAGAAAGTTAGGTTGTAAGTAAAGTTACAAAAGTATTAAATTTAACTTATTAAGTGCTTATGAATGTACATATTTTATTAGCACTTAAATGTATTAGTCAATGTGAATTCTAATCTAATAAGTATTACTTTAAATAGGCATTCTATGTATAGCTAAAAGTCATTTAAAATAATTAAGTGAATAAAAGTAAAACTTTTCTCAAATGTCACTAAAACTAAAACTGTGGCCCGCAAATTTGGCCCACTACCAACTGCCTGCCGACCCTTGGTTTATATTATGACTTTCAAATTTTGATACTAAAATTTTATGACTAACATTGTTAAGTGCTTTAACCAAATCCAAAAATACAGAGCAATTCATTAATTTTTTCTCACCAAACTTATAAAATGAATGATTTATTTACTGCTAAAAGTACAATTAAATAACCTAAATTGAATTTACCTTTACATTCCCTACTTTAAGGGCATAGGGGATAAACATTTTTTTACAATTTGATCTGCTTTTATATAGTTTTTACTAAGCTACAATATGCTTTTTACAGATTTTTTAAATTAAAAACTTTATTAGATATAGCTGGTCAAAGTTGGAGGGAACAATAGGTTCTTTATTGGAGGCGTAAAATAAAACAACGAAAATAGACTAAAAATTTCAGGAAGTGTTCCTTAATATATTTAGAAATTTTGTTCCACCAGAATTTTCTAATTATTGCAAGGAACATTTCCTGAAAATTTGAGGTAATTATCTCAAAAAACGTAGGAGGAAATGTGTTTTTAGTGATTTCTAGTTATTTGCGGTTTTAGTTAGTGCCTCCCATAAGGAACCTATTGTTTCATCCGACTTTGACCAGCTATATCACAAAAGTTTTTTTGAATTTTTAAAATCTTTTTGAAGCATCTTGTAGCTTAGTAAAAACTTTATAAAATAAGATCAAATTGTGAAAAAAGTGTTTTACCCCCCTTTGCCCTTAATACAGCAAACTATGCCAAATTTGACTCATGCATAGTAAATTAAAGATTTAAATAAACATTTTTGTTTAAATGATACAAAAAATTAATATATTAATTGTTTTGATAATTTACTTTCTATAATTTATATATGTTCTAATCAGGTAGTAAGAGGGTAACTTTAATTAGGGTAGGTTATATTCAGGGTTGTCACTTGTTTTTTCAAAATTTTTTCTAGGTTTTCCAAATTTCTTCCAGGTTTTTAAAAGTACACATTTTTAGGTTTATTTTTAGTTTTAAGTTAATTTTTATATAAGAAACTGTGTTAAATAGTATAAAACATTGAAAAGATACTGTAAAGTTACTTTAATGTGTTAAAAAAAAAAATTGATGATGACAAAAAAATCTTAATTATATAATAGATTTTTTGTGTCAAATAAGAATTTTCTACTGAAAATGTTAAAATTATTAAAAATTCCAGGTTTTTTGATCAAAATTCCAAGTTTTTCCAGGTTTTTTTCAAAAATTGTAGAATTCCAGGTTTTTCCAGGTAAAGCAATCCTGTATATTGCTACGCTCGCCTATAACACTTATTATAAATTGAAATATTAGAAAATTACTGGTCCACAATTTGTTGTTCTTAAACCTACAAACATGTTACAAAATTATTCATTGTTTCATTATTTCAGGCTTGCACAATTGACAATCGAGTTTCGACAGTTGGTTATCCCCTAACAACTATGTAAAAATTTATTATTTTGATAATGAGTTGGACATTGAAGTACAATTGACACAAAAAATAAAATTTTGTTTATTAAAAAAAAACAGTATTTGAGACTAGATATTTAATTTTTTTTTTTATTTCATTTAGTTAAACATATTATATAGTACTTTTTTTCATTCTAAAAACATATTGATTAATTCAGCTCGGATATAGTAAACAAAACTTAAGTAAAAATATGATTCTTAGTAAATTGTTGATAATGTAGGTTTACCTTTTGATTTTATTTGAGTAAAAAACTAAAATGCTTCTTCTTCAGTTGTTATCGATTCCAGCTGTACCACGTTTTTACATTTTGTTAAAATATCCAAGTTATGTTTGTGTTTGTTTAATAATTTTTTGTATTCTTACTCAGAACTCCTTAAAATTATTTTACACTCTATTACACAATAAGTAATTTTCAGTTCATTTTAGCACATGATAAGGTGTTAAGTATTTTATGTCGAAAACTTTTGTGGAGAACAGTTCAAAGATTTATCAAAAAAAAAGTTTACAAAAAAAATAACAAAAAATAAATTTTATGCATAAGACGTTTTAAAACGATTGCAAATAATATTTTCTTTTTGAATAAAACTATTTATCACTTTTAACTTCAGTAAATTTTTATTATATAAAATAATCATTATACTAATTACAAATATTTGTAAACTATATTAAAAATTCTTAAATTTAATAAAGCTGCATAAGAATTAAATTCGTAATTAAAAAGTTCTTTTTACTTAGTTGTATACACCATTTTGAAACTTTTAAAAAAGTTTGGGTATTTTTTATAGATATTTAGGAATAAAAAGCTTTAAATTGGTATTAAAGGATGACTTAGTCAAACAAAGATTAAATAATATTTCAACTTACATTATATTTAAAGTTTAAAGCGTAATTTACATTGTAAATAAATTCTAAACTACTCAATACATTTTAACAAGTTTCGCTATTATTAAATTTAGTCACACATGAGACGTTATATTTAGCGGTTTGTACAAACAATGGTAATGACGATTAGCAAAACCATCACACAGTAAGTACAGCAAATAATTAGTAGTAAAATACTTAGGATAAAAAAAACAGTAGCTGTCAAATATGCACGAAGGGATATTTTTGCACGAAGACATTTTTTGCACGGCGTCGAGTTTGAACGCGGGGTCAAATTTGCTCAAAGACAATATAAGAGGATATGAACAAGTATTTGATAACAGTTTAAATGTAAACTTTGAGAAAGTTTAGAATTAAATTTCTTGTTCATCTAAGCGTTTATGAGTGAGCTCGCAAGGCTACGTGTTACACTGATGCAAGTTTAGATAAAGAGAAAATAAAGAGCAGTCACGAGTTTACTGATGCAAGTTTACATTCTTACACTACAGCCATGTATGTTAATTCTAAACAGTTAGGGCAAGAAGGTATTTTAGCTACAGCCTGCTGCAGTAAAAATGATATTTCAGAATAGACACATATACTGTTTTCTTGTGTTATATAAGGTATTTTTTTAGGTAAGCTACTTTTTTCATTTTTATTTTATTTTTCTCTAAGTATTTTTCATTTACATTTTAAGTAGTTAAATCTTACTTAGTTTTATACATTCTTTAAATATATCCCTACTAGATTAAATTTTGTGTAAAAGCTGTGACAACATTTAAAATACTTCTGAAGTATGATGTTCTTTATATATTTGTTAACGTTTGCAATTGTTCTTTAAAACAACATGCTCACTTATTGTCATGCCTAGTTTTATATGGAGTAATCCTAAATATTATTTAATATCAGGTTTTAGTATATGAAAAGTCTAAATTTCAATTTTGGTTTTTAGTGTGGTTATACGCTACTTTAAAGGTCTATATGGCATTCTCGAGTAATGAATGTCTTTTAGGTAAAAGTTAAATAATACCATGACAGTATTTTACTATAAAAAAAGTTTACTAGTATATTACTTTTTATGTTGAAGACAGGATTTATCACATTTTTAATTCACATTCCTACACTTTTGTCATTTTTATTAAATAGTGCATTTTTTTAACAATTGATTTAAAGAAATTTCACATTAAAGCTTTCATTTAATTTTTAAGAAGCAATACTCACATTTACTATCTTATTATTTTAACGCCTTTGAGTTTTTACCCACAACCAGAAAAAATAGGGGATGGGAAAACCAATAGGAACCAGGGGTCATATTAAACAAAGTATTATATAGGGTTTAGGTAATAAGTACTAAGGGTATTAACAGAATTAAGATTTGTTAAGTCACAGAAAGTTGGTGACAATGCACACGTTAAAGTAAGCTAAATATTGTTGGCATAACTTAAGTCCTAATAAGTCACAAAAAGTTTGCGACAATATTTATGTTAAAATAAACTACAAAATGTGTTGACACAATTTAAGTACTAATAAGTCACAAAAAAATTGTGTAAATATTTAAGTCAAAGTAAGCCATAAAGAGTATTGACACAATTTAAGTCCTACTGAATCACAAAAAGTTAGTGATAAATTTAAAGTCAAATTAAACCACAAAAGGTACACAGATACAATTCAAGTTTTTAAGTCACAGAAAGTAGTTGACAAAGTTCAAATCAAATAAGTCACAATGGGTAATGTCCCAGTTTTATTCCACAAAGTCACAACAGATTTGACAAAATTTAGTCCAAAAAGTCAAAGTAGAATTGATAAAGTTAGTTCCAAAAAGTTAAAGTAGAACTGAAAAAATTTAGTCCACAAAGTCACAATAAAACTGACAAAGCATTAGTATAAATAAGTAAAAAAAGTGGTGACCAATTTTAAGTCACAGTGAGTCATGCTAAACTTAATGTACCCTATCACTGTTACCCTTAACCCTTAATCTCGGTCGTAATATTTTTTTTCTTTATTTTTAAATAATTTTTCTTATATATTTTTTTGTTTTTTTTTTATACATATTCTTTTCTGTTTTTTTATACTCGTGCAAAAATGACCCTCCGTGCATAATTGACGTACAAAATTATTTTTTTGTGCAATTTAGTCTCCTCGTGCAATTTTGACCTGTTTCCGTAACATAAATATAAAAATATTTTCGATTAAACAGCGCCATCTTGTGTTCAAAACTAACGTTTTTCTTTTTGTCTCATTTCAGTCTATTACTTTCGTGCAAGAACTCACACTTTTTTTATTCCTATGAAGCTCCTCAATGAACAGGTTAAAAATTTAAAATGAACCTTTTAACAGATTAACAGAATTCTAAAAGTTATCGCGTTCATGTAATGATTTTTAAACATTTCTTAACTTTTAACTTGCTTTTTGTAGGTGTTAGCTGTTTTATAAGTAACCAGACTATTAGTTATTGATAGCCATGCACTTAATTTTTTTTTTTTATAACTTTATAAAATATTTTTTTGTTGTGATAATTGTTTATATATAACTCAATTCTTGAAAAATCTGCCTTTATTTACTTGCATATGGCAAATGATTTTGTTATTGCTATAAGTTAAATAGTTTCTTTATATTTTTAACCTTAATTCTTTTAAAGCTCAAAATACAAAACGTAAATTAAAGTAACTACCACAATTTCAGGAGCAAAAAAACATTAAAGGACTGAACAAGGTAAATCCAAAAAGCGCAAAGTTTATTCTAACATACAACTGTGAACTGGATCATGAAATGGTAAGTGCGAAACTTGATGTTTTAAGGAATTTACTAAATCAAGTATAAAAAAGTATTTATTTTTTTAATGTTATTTCAATTTTTTTTATAGGTTTTAATCAAGTGGTCTTAAAGTATTTTATAGGGAATTTTTAAGAAGTGGTGTCCATTAAATGTCTTTTGAAATTTTTAAATTAAAAATAAACTGTGTTTTAATTTTACATTTTGTTAAGTAAAGCTTGTAATATGAGATCAGATGTATAATATTGCAAATAAGCTTGGCCATGTAACAAATAATAAATTAATCATCTGTAACCTAAACTTTAGAGTTAGTTAGATTATAGCCATAAACAGACAAATGTTTTTATTACAATCATTCATGCTCAAAGTTTTGTTTGCACTAATAATATATATGGTAAAGCTCGTGTTTCGAATTTCTATAAAACTCACATTCTGAAAAAATGCAGTTCTTAAGAAAATTAAACACTGCGACTTAAAGCTATTCAGCTTGAAAGTAATTTTAGAAGTTTTATAATCATTCATCGCGCTTCTTAGTTTTTTAGTTAATTAATCTTAGGCTTAAAAGTTTGTTTTTTTTTGTAACTAAAACTTTTACAAAAAGGTGCATGTATGCTTCAACAAGTTTTTAAGGAAACTGTTGTATTTGCATAACATAATTGAAATAATCGCGTTTCAAAGTTTTGCTTAAATTAATACTTTTAAAGAACTTTTTGCAATAATACACTAGAATAATCTGTAACAGGTGAGTCCAATTCGCGCAAAACTAATTTTGTTTTTGGAATTTTTGCAGAACATTTCAAATTATAATTGTATCCTTTGTCTTAAACTAAACAAAAATATCGCTTAACTGATATCTCTATGTTTTTCTTTTATAATCACTGAAAATATAAATCATCAGAAATAAAGTTGTTATTAATTTCATCGCAAAATCTTCCATCAATAACCTTGTTCATCATCAATGTTTCAGAGCTTTTTTTGATAAAAATAAGGTTCTTAATCATGCAAATACTGTTCTTAAAGTTAAAAACTTGTTTCAAAATTCTACACAGAAATAAAGCACACATTTAATTGGTATTTTTATTATTTCTGTTGGTGGACTGAGTATATTTTAGATTTAATCAAAGTCCCTCATTGTTTGCATTTTGAATAACAAAGTTTTTAGTATTGAATCAAATATATTATATTAAAATTGATTAAGCTCATGCAGCTTTAGAAATAGTCGATTTTTTAAATTTTTGCATAAGCAAATAGTCCGTAACTTAATCACTTAAGCACTTGTTTAAATTAACAGTTTTCTAAAAATAAAGTTTGAGTTCTAAAAATGTTATTCATTTGCAATTTACCATGAAAACAAGTTTAGATGTTTGTTAAGAAATTTAGTCTATGCTTTAAAAAAGGCTTATTTTTATTACTTAAAATTTAATGATGTGCCATCAATTCGTTTTCCTTCAATAACTTTAAATAAATGTATCATACATGTGTAACCTAAACTTTATAGATAGTTAGATTATAACCATAAACAGACAAAAGATGTTATTACAATCATTCAGGCTTCAAAGTTTTGTTTACATTAATAGTAAAACATTTAACCATAAAAACATAATAACTGCTTTTAAAAGATGATACCTACTTAAACCCTTCACAGTTTGCTTTAATTGCATTAAGCAAAATGTTTATAAATAAATAAAGGTTTTTATTGTATAAATAATGCCCAAAAATTTTAATTTGTTTTTATTGAGGCTCTTTTTTTACCTGTCAAACCAAAATTTTTTTAACTGTTAAGTGAAAAGGCAGACAAAAATTCCTAAATAGTTTTTTTATGTCATTAATCTGACTTTACTGTTTCTTTCCAAGATTTTTAAAGTCTTTTACAGGGTATACTAAAGGCTATGAGACTTTAATAAGTGTTTGAAATGGTGTCGCCCTATTTAGTTTAAATTTAATCTAACGCAATCAGAAAAGTAATAATAATTTTTCGAACGTTCCAGAATTGCGGTCGGTTATTTTATTGGTCTTTTTATTTGTACCGGTAGTGTTTTGAGCGATGCTCTTAGTTTACTGAAACAGTTTAGTTTAGACCTAATAAAACATAATCTTGTGAAGATTAAGCTCTATATGCTCACTATGGAACTATTAATGCTGCAATATTTAATCCTAATGTTAATTCTGATATTTGTACTTAAACTGTTGACGATAGCAGTGCAATACAATATAAATTCTACAGAACTTACTATACTTGAATGTAGGTTCGAGTCAAATTCAGCTAAAGTAACTTATTTTTTTACTTTAGCTTTGTCCTTCATTGCATTTGAGTTTCAAATTTTTCACCTCCTACCTTTTATATGCTTACTCTTTCATTTTTCTTATAGAGTAATGGCGTTTTTATCTTATATCTATTTACTTACTTTTCTTTAAAGAGTTGAAATAAAATACTTATCGTTATTACTATAATGCCAAAAATGTCCAATTGTTCTTTTTGTGCCTAACTCCTCTGTTTTTTACAAAAGTTTTGGCTACCACAACCAATTATCCCAGAATTTTTTCTTTAAAAATCAATAGACCAGTGATCTTAACAGGAACATTTCTTTTACTTGGCTACAAATCAATAACTTCCTCGAACTCACCTGTCTGTATGTTCTTAGTGGCTTTCTTGCATTTGGCTGCGTTTTACACAAGAGAACTTCTTTTCGTGTTGATTATTGCTGATTTAATGCTTTGTTGAACTACGTTAAGATTTAGGTTAATTCATATTTCAAAATATAAATTGTTTCAAACATATTCTTTGTTTACAACGTCTTAGTTCTGTGTGCTACACTATCAGTGTACACTATTAGGGAGTACAGAAAAGGAAAATCATCCAGATTATCTTGTTTGTACAGGGAAAGATTTCTGGCAAACGCAGAAGTCAGTTACTACAGTACAGTTACTACAGTTGCTAATTTTAATATCGAAACTTGCTAAACTACCTGTGTATAGGCTGCATTATTGACTGCCTAGTGCCCATGTACAGGCTCCTACGATCCTGTCTATAATTCTTGCAAGATTAAGTTTAAAGGTTAGATTAGTCTATCTAATTTTTCTGTTTAGAAACCTGCTCTTAAGTAGCAAATTTATTAAAGCTACGTTATTCAGCTTGATTATAAGGATATATTTGAGACTAAAGTTTCTCTTGCTTACTGCTTTGTTAGACATATAACTTTAAATTGTTTTAGGCGGCTTACGTACACATTTTAAAGGTTTACAGAAGCTTGTCTAGTTAGATTAAGACAATGTCTTTCGAGCCCAGTACTCATACTCAACTCATAGTCAAAATTGTTAACCGCTCAAAGAAACAAATTTACTCGGTGTTATACAATACTATTAAGGTTCATGCTAACAGATTTATCTTTCCCTCAAGTGTTTTCTTTTTTAAGAGAACTATCTATTATAAGTGCTTAATTTAACAGCTATATTTACTTCAGAGTTTGAAGAGTAGTAACACTAACTGTACTACTACGAAGCTATGAGCAATATTACACACGAGTACGAAGATTTTTTTGTTCTAGTCTAACTGCTATAGGTTTAAGATCCATGTTAATCCTATTAGCCGATTGCATAACTTAAATTAATTCGTCTATAATAAATAGTAGTCTAAGTGTATTAAGACGCTACGGTGTAGAACTGTACGTACTCAATCTCTTACTAAATAACCCATTTATTTAACATTAATTTAACCAAATTAGACTGAAATGTGTATACAAGAAGTGTAATCAAACAGCAAGATACTAAACTCATAATCTATCCATACCTACGGTCTCTTCTTTAGGTATATGATGCGGCTTGTTACAGCTACTAATCATAAACACATATTGCTGTTTCATACTACATCTTTAGAATCTCAATAAGAGTAGTGAGGGCTTCATGATCTTTTTATACTCGGTTAACTTTAATAACCCCAGGTTCTACTATAACTACACCTGAAATGTATACCTTGTTGTTACGGCTCATAGGATAACTATAATCTTTTTCATTTTGATACCCGAATTAATTAGAAGGTTTAGAAACTACCTTATACCTTTGTACCTCCAGGTTCCTGAGACATCTATACCACGACTGAATAATATGTCTTTTTGATTATTACCTCAATCATGCAGATGTTTTTATATTTAGCTTAACCGCTTCTGTCGCTCCATCGTGAAGATGAACTTTCCTCCTCTTAGCTCTTATGTAAGAAGCCCAGGATTTAGAATATGTTGTTTAATATCAAGTTTACATTTAGCAAGAGTTAGTTCAGTTATAAGAAGTATTAACTTCTTAGTTTCAATTATAGACTCAAGTAATCTAAGAAAAAGTAACTTGTTTCCTTTGGCCATAGCCGTCACAATTTTACTACTAGTACTTTCTTTACCAGTATTGGCGATATGTATTACTATACTTCTTCCAGACCGGAACTTTCATACTAAATTTTTTAATCCTGTCAGAAGAAAAGATATTTTTTTATTCCAACATCTATTTTGACTTTTAGACATCCTTAGGTGTACGTGTTAATTTTACCTAAGATAAGAATTGTGAATAATAATAATAATATAATTACACACATTTCGAGATATCTTTTAGAGGCTTATAGAAGTATATTCTATGCTCTATGAAGAAGTAGGGTCCTAAGGTTTATTGTATGAGGTCTTCATATGTTTACGTCAGGTTTAGATACGGACACAAGAGCATATTTCACCAGTGCTACGTTAATAATCGCAATCCCTACTAGGATTAAAGCTTTTACGTGAGTAATAGCTTATCTTCAAAGTCCTAAGTTCATTGACAATAATACTCTCTGGTCAATAACATTTGTGTTTCTCTCTACTCTAAGGAGAATCACTAGAGTAGCATTAGATAATTCTTTGCTAGATTTAGTTCTATATAAATCATATTTTGCCATGGCTCACTTTCATTATGTGCTCTCTATAAGAGCTGCATTTAGTGCTATAAGAGGGTTCTTATTTTATAGTGCGCTATTTTTGGTTTAAATCCATTTAAGGATTTAGCACTGGTCCAATTCTGAGTATTTTTGGTGGAAACGGGTCTAAATTGCGCGAAGACAAAATTGCACGAGGTTACTAAATTGCACGTAGGGACTAAATTGCACGAGAACAAAATTGCACGAGTGTACAAAATTGCACGAAGATACTTTTGCACGAAGACTAGTTTGCACGCAGGCACAAAATTGCACGAGGGGACAAAATTGCACGAAGACTAATTTGCACGGAAGCTCAATTTTGCACGAGTTACAATTTTGCACGGAAGGTCAATTTTGCACGACAGACAGTTTTCAACCGAGGGTCAATTTTGCACAAATAGTAATAACTTAAAATAACTAAATAAAAAATATATAAAAACCTTTATATTTTATAAAAAAAAATAAAATTAGCATGTATTAGTGTAGTTAATTTTAAGTTATTTAGGTTTGTATTAGTTTTATTAATTTTTTAATTTATTTTGCTTTTTTTAAATTGAAACTAAATTATTGTGTTTAAAAACTTATAAATAATTTAAAAAGTTTTTAATAAAAATAAAAATAGGGTTTTGTTTTAATAAAAATATCCCTTATTAAAGAATAAACATGTATTGATGTAAACTTTAATTAATTTAAAATTATATAAACTTTAATATAAAATAAAACAAGATTAAAAAATAAAAAAAAAAAAAAAAATATTTACATGGGTAGGTGTTAAAATTGCACGAGCGTACAAAATTGCACGAAGGGACAAAATTGCACGAAGATACTTTTGCACAGAAAAAAACGAGCATGCAAAACAGTGAATCAATTGAATAAATTTAGAAAGCAGAAAATCCGTCTGATGAAATTTTTATTGTGCATTGTGTAGAAAATTCTGTTACGGCTGTGTACTTCCATAAATTATACTTTAATTTTTTTTTCTTAAACCTTTTAAACATAATTTATCTATCATTATTTTCTATTTGTCTAAACTTTATCTTAGTTGCATTCCTATTTGCACGCGTTTTGCTCTAATTATATCTTAAGTTTCTCCTGCTCTGTTTTTTTCTCTTTATCTAACCCAGACTTGCGCAAAAGCACTGGCAGAAGCAATTTTCTTCTTACTTTTTTAGAAGAAAAAGGAGATACAAGCTTTTGACTAAAATAAGACAAACAAAATAATACAACAGCTAAAATTACTTAATTTCTATTTTTAACAAAAAAAAAATTATTAGTATAAACAAAACTCTTTTTGGTAGTAATATTTTAATAACGGTTAGAATCTAATTTTATAATCTAGTTTTATTTTTATTTTTATAAATTTTTTTTTGATTGATTTTTGTTTATTATTTAATTTGTTAATTTTAAATTTTTTAACTATTAGTATTTCTTTTAAACTTTTTTAATTATTTATTTTATTTATTTTAACTTTTTTTAATAATTTTATTAACTTTTGTTTTGGACTTTTATTTTATTTATTTATTATTAAATTTGTTAACTTTTATAAATCTTATTTATTTTTTGATTTTTTCAAAATTTATTTACTATTTAGTTATTTAATTTTTTAAATTCTGACTTCTTTATTATTTACTTTAATCTATTTAACATTTAATATTTATTTTTTCTGAGAAATAACTTTTTTTAAATTAAAAATATCATTTTTTTGTTTTTCTAGTTACTATTTTTTTTTAATAATTTATTTTTATTTATTTAACATTTATTTACTTATTTTATTTTTAATTGTTTTTTTTTTTAATTTTTACATAATATTTTTTACTTATTTTTTTATTTTTTTAATATTATATAAATATTTTTTTCGTATTTTTCTATTATTTAGTTAAATATTTTTTTTATTTCTGATTTTTTTTTAAATATATTATATACATTTTTTCGTGCAAAAGAGTTTTCTCGTGCAATTTTGTCCCCTCGTGCAAAAATGTCTACGCGCAATTTTGACCCGTGTCTGGGTAGGAAACAAAACTCGTGCAAAATTAACCCTCCGTGCTAAATTGTCACTCGTCCAAAAATGACCCTTCGTGCATAAGTGTCTGCGTGCATCATTGTCTGCTCGTGCAAAAATGTACCCTCGTGCAAAAGTGTCTTCGTGCAAAAGTGAACCTTCGTGCAATTTTGTCTACGTGCAATTTTATCTTCGTGCAATTTTGTGCTCTCGTGCAAATCAGTCTTCGTGCAAAAGTATCTTCGTGCAATTTTGTGTTTTCGTGAAATTTTGTCCCCTCGTGCAATTTTGTACGCTCGCGCAATTTAGACAGCTACCCATTTTTGGTAGGTGTTAATCTAAAATTTTTTCCACAACACTTCTTAAGAAACGCAAGTATACCTCGACGATATTGCGATTATACCGAAAGGTTTACCTCATACCACATACTTTCGTCAATCAGAAGTTTAATATCGATAGTTAGAATAAAACTCTAGTTACTTCTTTTGCTAGACTCATACTCTCGTTAATGTTCAAGCTTAACAAGTCTACATACATACGAAACTGCAACATTAAAGATCGACCTTTGGTGTCAGTAATGACAACTGCAAACCGCAAACATTTCTTAGTAGATCCTTCTCATGCACCCTTATTAGTTTTAATGACCGTTTTTTTGTGCTACATGTTATTGAAAGGAGTAGGAACTTTCTTAATACTCATACATTTAGTATTTAATATTTGGTTACTTAGTGCAAAAATAAGGTTCATGAATAAAGCGAGAATGGTAGGAAAATAACTCGTTCACGTTATATGGTATCCTGTTACTGATTAGTCGCAGCCTTTTTCTCACTGCTGTTTTCTGGGTTTACTAAAAGCATATGAGCACCGGCTGTGAGAAATACTAGAATTTAGCAAGAGCTGAAATACCTTCAGCCATAAGCTTTAGGTTAATACATTTTGCTCTCTTACTTAGCTCATTTGTAACTATCATGTACTCACATATGAGATTAAGATTTGGGTCTATACAAATAACTGTTAAGAGGTAAGCGATAACTATTGTTTAAGAGTGGTTTTCTTAAGAGTACAATGAGTAGAGTTTAGCATGTCCTCCTTAACAATAGCAAGGAGATTTTGTAGATCAATGTTGTTTTCTTCTTTAAAATTTAATTTCATGGAGTACATGTACTAGTAAGAGTATTCTTTCTAATATACGCTTTAGGACGTGTCTTTAGTAGGAACTCAACCCCAGAAAGTCACCCTGTGTATTTATGTTCTGTAAATTACTGACACTTCAAGACGTAGTTTGAGTCTTCGTTAATTTTTCTTACTACTTAGCTCTTTAATTTGATTTTACACATTAAGTAATATTTTTTACTAAATGTATCACATAAAATAAAATTAGTTTAAAAAGAACAGGAAAATTTCGGTTTCCAAGTACTGTAAGATTATCTCAACCAATTTGGTTATAGTATAAGCCGAGTAAATAAAGTTAACAACTTTTTAGCGGTAGATATACCCAATCAACGTAATATTAAGGTAATTAAGTCTTGTTCTCTTCTAAAGAACATGTCGGTAACTTAATATTAGAATAATATTTAATTACACTTCATACAGCAACCTAACCTTTGTTTTTAAATTCGATACATTATCTCTATCGGTCATTACATCAATTTGTATTGTAAATATTTGTATTGTTGATCATGTACATTCCGTTTTATATGGCCACAGAGCCTAAAATATATCAATCTTATTTACTAATCAGGTTCTTCTTATCATCAATTTTATTTCTATCTATAACGAAGTTAAGGATGGTTTTTTGGTATTTTGAGAATTTATTAGAATCAGTTCATATCGTTTAGTAATCTGATGAAGAAGATGTCAATTAGCCCGTTCTTGGCTGTAGTGAGGATTCTAAGTCGCGTTAAAGATATTTGCTTATTTCTTATTCTCGCAAGTCCTACTCATATTAGAGACATCTCCTACAGTGTATTATTCCCAGTAGTGATTTCTTCAAAAACAGCTTAATTCTTTTAACTTTCATGGTTACTAAGAGCCATAGAAAGACCAAGGCCTGTAAGTGCTTACTTCGCTCTCGTACATTAGTTCTAGCTAGAGGAATTCTATGCTTTCGCATAAAAGACTATAGGTGTTATAACTTAGTATTAGTTGCTAGGCTTATAAGGGTAACCTTTAAAGTCTTAAGGACTTACGAGTTTCTAGATCTTAAACGTCGTGTCGCTTGCTCGACAGTCTATAACGTAGGATTCCTTTTTATTTTAATCTATCTTGGTGAATATGACGTTATATACTTGTATATAGTTTTACAAGCTGTAGTAAAGTCTTCGACTTCTGTGTTACTAAGAACTACGACACTTTTAATGTACGTGCAAGGTGTGCGTAGATTCCTTAGGTACACGCACAAGCAAATAAGTAATTTTTTTTAAATGTTAATTCATATCTTTATTATGCTCCTGGTTAGTCTCTCAGCCTTACCTCTAGTAAGACTCAGGTCCTAGAAAGAGACTGCAATTGACATCATATTAGAATCCGCTTCACCTATAATCGTAAAAAGTACTAAATTTGTTGTTGACAAATAAAAAAAAACAACTCCTATACGAAAATTTTACCATTACCATCTTTTTTGCATGGCTATATGGTTATTTCATTTCCTATATCCTTCTTAATTCACTCTTTTATATCTCCTGCTAGAGTGAATAATGCTAGATGAACTTCAAGTTTTATTCTATTTGTCGCAGTAAGGTTCACCTATGTCACTTTGTCTTATGGTCTAGCTATTAATTGAGACATTAATAACTACCTAGCAATTTATAACGCTACACTATTAGACACTTAACACATTTGAAACGAGTGATTTTAAGAATCGAGTTCTTTACAACATTTCAATTGTTAAAAAAATCAGAGTGGTAAATAAATAAGAACTGGTCTCATAGAGTTAAACTAACCTCCCATTGTTTGTTCTTAGGATAATCTATACGCTATTTATCTTCGTATGTTTCTGTTTAAACGCCTTCTTCTAGTATAGGTAATACCTTTGTTTTCAAAACTACTAAAAGAGTTAAATATTTGAAGGTGGTATCTTATTTACTTTTTTAAAATTATCATATCTTCTATGGGAGAAGAAGTAGCTGTTTAGCAGGTGAAACATGTTTAATCCTTCTTTGCAGATAAAATTCCTCGATCCCTTATCGAATTCGGAAAAGCCGCTTTATAATAGATTTACTCTTTCATTGTTTTACTTAATCTGTAATAGGCTTGTTACTATACTATTTGTAGTGATTCTATAAGAGGATAATCTATAACCGATATACAGTTAATTTTTGCAGAAAGAAGATTATTTGATTCAACTTGCTTCACAGTAGTGGCACTATATTATCCTAGACTAGTCATCCTGTACACGCGAAATCCGGATTCACAGATTGGCTACAACTTACCAGTTACCGCTTACCAATGGTATTGAACTATAAGATAGGGAGGGTAATGAAGCTTAACTGTATATTAGCCGTTTAAAAAACGTTAAAGGAAAAGAAATCCTAACTTACTAGAAATTGCCAATTGTAGGGTAGTTCCGATAAAAATAAAAATACTACGTTCTATATTACATCTAATGATGTGCTTCATGCATTTTCTTTACCTGGAACTTTTTCTAAGTGTGACGCCGAACCAGGACGTCTAAACGCGATGTCTACCAGTTTCCCACGTCCTTGAGTATTTTATGGACAGTGTTTTGAACTATGTAAAGTAGGTCATTCCTACATGCCGATTAAAGTTGAATCAGTAACACCTAACTCTGCCTAATAAAATGCCTTTACCTCAAGGTATTAATTATCTCTGAAATTTTAGGCTTTTAATTGACTTTTCTACACTTTACAATTAGTCTCGAGAATCTTACTTAGCCTTCGTTACTTTGCTAGGGTAGGTATTAGTCCTTTTACTAGTGTAGAGTCATTATACGTGAAGTAGACCTAAGGTTTATAGAATACACATTGTAAGAAGTCAAGCAATACTCCTCCTAACTTAAGTATACATGCTTCGAAGTCTATACTATAGACGGAGGGCCAATTTTCTAATAAGGTTGCAAATGGCTGTAATTCTTTTAATAACTGTAAGAGCTGCATAAGAGCAACAGTGATTAAAAGGATTCTAAGAGCTCTTCCTTATAGACAAGATATCCTTGAATGGGTATGGAGAGGTTTACTGTAAGACATCCTACATTAACACGATTTCTTTACTCTCTTTATTAAGACTAGTGATCGCTCCTTCTCTTTAATATATATTTTAATTTTACACATGCTAATATCTAGAGAGCATATAAGAGATCGTAACAATTACTATATTCCATTTTGGCCTCATTTTAGAGGGAAAGACTCGTGACAGCATTTAATTCTGTAATCTATTAACGATAACGTTATTCCTAATGCCAGAAACTAAAAACCTAAAAAAATAGTCCTATAATTACTCCGACACCTATTAAACCAGATTGGTACTTTTTAATATTCTACGCGATTCTTCGTGCAGTGCCTTCAAAAATAAGAAGGCTGATTCTAATACTACTTAGTGTTGTGGCTCTCATTATCATTCTAGTATCAAGAAAGAACCTCTCCATACCTCCGTTAAGAAATTTAATATGTTCTAAATTCCTTGTTATTTGTCTCCTATTAAGAGTACTTAGAAGAAAACCTGTAGAGGAACCTTTTTAACTGTATCCAGACTATTTAGCTTAACATACTTCAGTAAAGCTTTCACTATGGTAATAGTGTAAGTTGATACTATTTGTAAAATAGCTCTGCTACAGCTAATAATGGTGTAGTATCGAATCAGCTGAGACGAAAGTTCATATAGATTATTTAATCGTCGTCTTGAAACCACAGAAGTGAGCTACTGTAGTTATTTGGACAGCTAAGGTAGGATAAATGAATCCAGTTTCTTTAGGAGAAATTAATCCTATTAGGTCTTAACTTAGACTTAAGCATACTATATTATGTTACTAGAAATGTCTTAATGTTACTATAAATAAATATTTTCCCTATTACGATAGTATTATTGCTACTAGACCTAGCTGTAAGTAGCTCATATACGAAACTAAAAGAAGCTTTTTTTTTTAAGCTATTTATTTTAATAAGATTAGTACCTTTAAACTCTTCCGTATTTCTTTAACTCCTTTGATTGCAACAGGAAGTTTTATAAATCACCTAAATTTTAAAACGATTTTTTCCGTAAAATTACAGTCAAGCTTATTACGTTACAACAAGAATTCCTTACCCTCTTTTTCTTGTACTTTACTGGGGTACGATCTCCGTATACTCGAAATAAAAGGATCTTTTGCACTTTGAACTGCGGATAGTTTCAAAAGAATGCATTCTATTGAGTAAAGAAAAGTGTAAAAGTTGTTACATGCTAAATCGCGTTTTATGATACCTAGAATAAGCCTAATTAAAGGAGTCAGCTCTTAACTCCGTTAAAAATAGTTTATTTTTAATTTGTAACGGAGTAGGTAGTGTATACACCAAGTACAACTATATAATACGGTAATAAAACAACTCATTAATTACAAACGTCTGTGTACTAAACACACAACTTTTTGATTCTTATAAAAAAGACGTGAATAGCTTAAGCTTAATCGGAAGAAATATGCCTTAGTTAGGCCATTCAAATTCGCCTATTATTAGTTTGTCTTTATGTTTCTATTGCGCAAGTATAATTTTGAACTCTTGTCAAAAACCTAGAATAATTTGACAAGACCCCAGGTAGTTGAATACTATCTAATCAAGTCATTAGAGTATATTTTTTCTGGGATGGACGCTTTTTATTATATAGCATAAGTTTAAATTTGTAACAAAATACGTGGTAAAAGTATCCAAATAGTTAGCTGAATAAAAACTAACTAACGCTGGGGTTAAGAGCGCTATTATTCTTACTCCGATCGTAGCTGAAAGAAATAAACGACCTCTTTGTTGACTTAAAGATACCAATTACCGCAGCAGCTAACTTTTAGTAAGTTCGTGCGCCTTTTAATTCTTTACGTGAGTTGAGTTAAGGTCGATGTAAATCAGACTGGATTTTATCTTTCAAAAAAATAGTATGTTAGAAAGGAAACTAACCTTCTATAGTTAAGTTTTTCCCTTAGGGTGTGAACGATTAGAAAACGATCTGGTGGGATGATACCGAAAGAACTGTCGGCAACGTTTGCTGAGGTTTAAACATGGGATCTAAGATTCCACTAAGTATACACGTTGTAATGATTATTGTGTTAACTTATTTTAGTTTGATTCTTAGAGTTGCGTTTCTAGTATTAACAGAACACACAGTTTTAAGATTATGCTGATCTCGGTAAAGACCGAACGTCGTAAGACCTTGAAGCGTTATCCAGTGTGTTACGGACAGGGTGAAGTTAATAATAAAATAAAGAACTGCTTTAGCTCTAACTTCTGCTCTCTTGTACTCTCTTTTCCCAATCCTGTCAACTATAATTCTTATCGCAAGCTGCCCAATACCTTTAGATATAAGTACATGTAGAAATAACATACTTTAGAATATTTTGTATCTTATCCTCGTTATCTCTTCCTTTCATACTTCTCAGATTTTCTTACAGATCGGTATACAGTGTTACAAGAACTGTACGCATAGTAAGGCTTATGATAAGTTACGAAACTATTCTTTAATTATTAATTATGTTTTTTAAAAAGGAGAATAAGGGATTGAAATTGAATTGGAACCACCAATAACCACATAAGTTTAAACAATTTTTGTCACGTCTTCTTCTTACTAGACCTTTAATGGTGCTTGAATCATAGAATTAAGACGAACTCCATTTGATCTGGCAGAAGGAGAGAGCGAATTAGTGTCCAGTTTCAATGTAGAATATGGAAGATGAAAGTTTTTATTTTTTTTTTCTTTAGAAATACTTAGCTTGTTGACAATAAGCCTGATATTTTCCCTTATAGTCATACAAAATCAGTGGTTCATTTCTGTTTCCCTATCTATATAGTTGTTTCTAATATATTCTTTATATGGTCATTCAGCTTTATCCCGGTTTCGTCTTATAGATGTATAAAATTTCGTATGATTCCGTTTAACACCGTGAGTTAAATTCTTCAGATAAATTACAATTTCATTTGTGAGTGTATAAAATAAAACCTTAGTGTATGTAGTGTAACACGATTTATTAATATTAATTTAGAAGAAACAATCTTAAAGTTTGAAGTGTTGTCTTACCTTCATTTACAATAATATAAACGCTAGTATATAAAAATTCAACTCTTAACTAGTTAAAATAGTCAATAACTTAAATTAAGTGAGGAATATAATGTGCCAGCCAACGCGGTTATACGTTAACTACAAGTAAAATATAAACATTATTAAAAATAAATTTCTTTCCAAAAAAGTGAAATAGTAAGAAATTTTACAAAAGGTACCTCTTCAGAAAAGGATTGGAGACCCTTGTATAAAGATACAAACAATATAAGAGAAATCTAGGTGACCTAATTCAAAACAGAGGGAGGTGAAACAGAAACGACAATCAACGATACCATTTCCTAACCCGTTATGGTGGTGTATAGCCATATTTTTAATTAAGTTAAGAAAAGTAGTAGGTCATTATGTCTCGTACGTTTAGGTGTTTTTGTCCTCAAATTATTTTCGAAAAGCGGAACCGCTGATTTGTTTGATTTGTAAGTAGTTTGATTTTAAAAATCTATAGTAACTAAGATGCACTCACCGCCCACCAAAATCTCCTTTTTAAGTTAAAGGCGTAACAAAGTGGGTATAGTAGAAACTATACCCAGTCATGAACAGTAGTCTATAGAATTCATTTGAAGAAAAACAAAAAACACAAACGGTCTGTTCACGTACGTGAACTAGTTTTAAACAGTTTGCTTAAATTGCTTTAAGCAAACTACTTGCCGGAAAACATTATAAAATAAAGAGTTTACTTTTCTACGTAACAGTATTTGAGAACGATCACTGAAAGGTTTGCATTTGTTTTGATTTTCTAGTTACGGGCAGGTCTTTTTATTTTTTGAGACCGTTTTATTTTTGTTTGAGAAATATTCGAAAAATTTTTATACAAACACACTAGGCTTCAAGCTATGCAACTCGGTTTTCAAGTTAGCTCAATTGAGATTTGTTACGTGAGCTGTGGTCAGGGTTACAACGGGTCAGGCCAAGTGAGGCCAAGTTAGTTTTTTGACTTCAAGATGACAAATAGTCTGTTTTTTCTAGGTCGAAATGTTAGAATCTGTCATTTCTAATTTGAAAAGTTCCTTAATTTTTCCTAGAAGCATGTTGAACAAACCCTTTTTGAACAAATAGTTGTTGTATGTAATCTTTCTAGTATTGAATATTACAGTTATTTTTTGCTAAAGTACACATTCTGAACACAGCAGCTACTCAATAGATTTTTTTTAGCTAAGAATTACTAGTCTAAACAAAAAGGAAACCTGACAGAAAGTTTTTATTTTGGTTCAAAAATGTGTTTTGTTTAAAAAGTGCGTACTAAACTGCATACTTGTCAAAATTTGTGTACTTAATATTCACAGCACATCAGCTGAAAAGACTTCTTGTCTAGTGCTTTACTCTTACATTTAATTTTGAGTCACGTACGTTAACTTACAAAAAACTATTAGCACAAGGTTAAAACTGAACTTAAAATACGAAATTACTTATGTTAAATATCTAAACTTTTTCAAAAAAAAAAAAATTTAATAACAACAAACATGTAAATATTTTAAATACGGTAAAAATACTTATTTTTAGTAGGTCAATATTCCCTTCTTTGTTACAGCTAACTATAAATTGCATCAGATTTAACTTCTGTAACAGGATATCAAACTACTTTTAATAACTGTTTAAATTTAATGGAAAGTTTCAAGTTAAAGTTTTTGTTCATCCAAGCGCTTAAGAGAAAGCTCGCAAGGCTACGTGTTATATTGATGCAAGTTTAAATAAGGAGAAAATAAAGAGCAGTCACAAGTTTACTGATGCAAGTTTGCATTTCCATACTACAGCCATATATAAACTCCCAACAGTTGGAGCAGGCAATAATTCTAGAGTCTAAACCACCTTGCTGCTGCTAACATGTAGTTAAAATAGATATTTGTATTATTTTTTGTTTATTATAAAGTTATTTTTTATTAGTTAGTTCTTATAAGCAGTCCTTGATTTAAATAAGTATTTAAATGTAATATTATTTTATACATTGTTAAACATCTTTCTCTGAGAATTTAAATTGTTTTAAAGTTTTGATAACATTCAAAGTAACTTCTAAAGCATAAAGTTTTTTTTTATTGTACATTATTATTTATACTTGTTAGTGTTTGTAGTTGCTGTTTAGTAAGTACTTTTTTATATAGAGTAGCCCTAAGTATTATTTAATATAAGAATTAGTTAGGTCAATGTTATTATTCATTTATTATAGTTTACAGTGTAATGAAGATGTAAACCATACTTACAATTCTATGTGGGTTTTAGCTCATTCACTGTTTATATTTTTAGCAATTTTCTTCAGCAATTTATTAAATTTTATTAACTAGTTACTTATTATATTTTTGGTAACATCTTAACGTGAAATTTTTTGTTTACAATAAACATTTTTAAATTTTAATTTCTTAAGTTCTTGTTGGCATGTGCTAGTACATCCACTAAAGCGTCTCTTAAAATGCTCATTTAATAAAAATTTGTAAGTTGGGACAATCAGATGTTGATTATTCAAGAATCTACTAAACCACAGGTTTTTGTTAATGTATGTATTTGTAGTAGGGCTTCCAAAAGTGGATGATTACTTTTTAAGTTTCTATCAAAAGTGCTATTATGAAAGTAAGTTTAAGAAACCTTGATGTATAAGATACCTATATGAAGTTTTTCACTAATTTAAAAAAAAAGTAGTGCTTCAGCATTGTTGTTTTTAGTTTTTTAATTTGTGCAAAAAAAAACATTTATACAGTCCTTTTACACACTTACAAAATACTTTTGTTTAAAATGTTTTCTGTTAAAAGTTAAAAAACTTAACTATATTTAGTACAAATTATATATAAACTACTTGCTTACAAATCAAGTTCTGATTAGACAAATTTCGATAGTTCTAATTGTAATAGCTCCAAGTTATTGTGAATTATCTCTTTCAAAAATTACTTTTATTTATACTATTGTAATATCATTATTTAATCTATATATTTAATCATTATTTAATCTATATAAACTTTTTTAATTTTTTCAGATGACCTAAAATTTTTTATAAGAATGTGAGCTGTCAGAAGTGAGTTTTTGTAACTTGAACTTTCATGCAATCATCTTAAATTTTGTTACCTTAATTGATTTGATACGTGTTGTGTATAGTAACCAACTGTTCACTCATTCAAATTGTTGAACATTCTACACCTCCAAATGAGTTTTCAGTTGTCATTATTGAAACCACTAAGTACGTCCTCTAAACGATTTTACGTCAGACGAGATGATCAGCATGTGACTAAGAAGCTTAAAAGATAATTTGCAATGGTCAGGTAAATTACGTACAAAACTCAGTTGTTGGTGGATATTTTTAATGTGAGTTAAAGCTCTAAGTTTTTTGTAGTGATGATTTTCTGACTATGTATTCTCAAAAAGTATTTTTTTTTCTATATTATCAGTTGTTAACCTACTACTACCCTGACTTTTAATATACTCTATTTGATACAGAAATATGTTAAACAAAAAATAAGTTTTAATCAAAAATTTATGAAAACTTGAGCTTGTTTCACAAAAAAAAAAATTCAGGCTCTGGCTATAATGACCTTTGCTATTTCTTTATTATGATAAGACTTTTTTTTTTCATGTACTTGTAAAAATTCTAGGTTACAGGATAAAAATTTCAAAGTAATTTAGTAATTTGAAAATGTTCTACTTTTTGAGTAAAGTCCTAGACCAGTGGTCGGCACGGTGTACACTGGTGCACACTACTGTACATGAAATTTTTTTTAGGGTGCACGAGACTTTTGGGGTACATGAATTTTTTTTTTCGCGCAGAAACTAAATTAAAGTTTTTATTTTTATTTTTCTACATTTAAGATATACTCAACCTTGATATCTAATTGACCATTTTGTTGTTAACAAAACGACAATTTTTGTGTTCTCCTAGTTCTATCCTGTTACATTATGTAAAAATTCTTCCACTCTAGCCGCCTAAAGAAAAACCGAAGTGAGCAAACCTCATAGATTCTCAAAACAAAATAAACGGTTAGTATTCTATTAATGTTTAATTTTATTAACTCTTATTGTTTAAAAACGTTTTGCTACATTTAAAATCACTTTATTAATCAGCTTAATCAACTGATACTTGACAAAAAAAGTAGTAGGGCCAAAAAAATTTAAGTATGTTTTACTTATAATAAAATTAAAGTTTAGGAAGGATCAATAATATCAGAGCTGTTACATACTTAGCTCTCAAAGAATTATTAAGTCTAGTTTTAAATCATGAAAAACCTAGACCAACTGAGGCTAGTCTTAATATATTTACAAAAACTCAGCTTGACTGAGGCTAGTTATAAATTTGTTGAAAATCTTTGGTTTATTTTGATATCCTTTAAAAATCTTTAACTGTTGCATTACTTGAAATTCTTTAATTTGTAATTAATTATTAATTTTTAAAATATTCAAGATCTATAAATTTCTAATTTTCGTTGTAATTTAAATTAGTTTTTTGCTTATATATACCATTCTTTAAGGCTAGCTTGTGTTATAAGTCTAGTCTTTAGTCACTCAGGCTTATTTTCTGACTCAAAAATTGGTTAACATGTAATAGTGTCAAACTTATCGCTTAATAAAAAAATATTAAGTTAACTAAACTAAAAATCTAAATTTACGACCCAATAAAAAGTACCAAGACTACTGATTGTTAGTTGGGGTAGTGAAAATGTATTAAATTAATATAGTTAGTATTTTAGACCTGGGTAATACAATTAAAATAATGTTGTAAAAATTAGATCATCGATATTAAAAGTTTATTGAAATTGATAGGGTAAATTGGTAAATTTAAAGTTAGCGTGTAAAATTAACTGGGTGTTATTGAATTATTAGTAAAAAAACGATTAAAAGTTTTTATATATTCTTAAACACTAGCGGCGCTCAAGAATGCAAGTTAGGGTGCACAGAATTATAATTTTGTGATTTAGGGTTCACGGATTCGAAGTAGCGTGCCAACCACTGTCCTAGACTATGCTTCGATACGTGTTGTGTATAGTAACCAACTGTTCACTCATTGAAATTGTTGAACATTCTACACCTCCAAATGAGTTTTCAGTTGTCATTATTGAAACAACTAAGTACCCTCTAAACGATTTTACGTTAGACAAGATGATCAGCATGTGACGAAGAAGTTTAAAAGATAATTTGCAATGGTCAGGTAAATTACCTCCAAAACTCAGTTGTGAGTGGATATTTTTAATGTGAGTTAAAGCTCTAAGTTTTTTGTAATGAATATTTTATGACTTTGTATTCTCAAAAAGTATATATTTTTTTTTCTATATTCTCAGTTGTTAACCTTCTACTACCCTGACTTTTAACATATTCTGTTTGATACAGAAATATGTTAAACAAAAACGAAGTTTTAATTAAATATTTATGACAACTTGAGCTTTTATCACAAAAAATAAAATTCAGGCTTTGGCTATAATGACCTTTGCTATTTCTTTATTATGATAAGACTTTTTTTTTTTTTTATGTACTTGTAAAAATTCTATGTAACAGGATAAAAATTTCAAAGTACTTAAAAAGGTTCTATTTTTTGAGTGCAAATAAAACTTTAAAAATAAAAAAAACTTAGTTATATACAGGTATGCTAATGTATACTATTTTGATTTATTCCACAGTTATACTAAGCAACTAACTTTACATTCAATTAAGAAACTAACTATGCTAAGTTTCAAATTCTTTTGAAAATATAACTAAACAAGCCAAGCTGTTTATAAAAAAACCTTTCACGAAAGTAAGCTTTTAATGGCATAATATTTTTGTTGTTGCTACTATCCATGTAATGATTTGTACTCAGTATCTATAAATGATTTTGAAGAAGTTTAAGCCGTTTTTTTAATAATCAACATAAAAGTTTATAAAGCTCAATGTAAATGTTGTGTATTTGAAAACTTATTTGTTTTTCAAAAAAACGACGCAAAAGTATGTAACGTAGTAATTGACTTAATGTCCTAGTGGCAGGACAATAATTAGATCACAAGGTTTCTAGTACGATGCTCAGTAGTAGAGATTATGTTAAGATATTTAATTTAAGATACAATACATGTTATTAAAAAGTGTGTATATTATACAGCAAACTATTAATGAAAAAAACATAGAATAAGCAATAGTTTACTCAGAGACAAAAAGTAAGTTTGTAACTTTTTTTTACAAAATGCTTTACACTGCTTCTACTGCTTTAGTTTCTCTATTGGCGGGTTAAAATTATTCCGCCGACTGTATTTTGCCAACCTCTGATGGAGTTCAATTGAAAACATAGTTAAGTCGTTTTTAATGTTTATAAATTTCAATAGCATTTAACAAAAATTTGTTTATTTGTTTATAGGTATATCTTTGGAATCTTCGACCACGATTCTTTACATTTCTAAACCGGGTGTGATGGAGGTGTAGCTTACCATTGAAGTCACTCGAGGGAAAATCCCTAAACTGAAGCATGGGGTTTTGAAACGGAGTAACAGCTGTATTGCCTATCTATTTGAATCTAATGTTAAAAACTCTTTTGGTAAAATTGTTGAGTTAAAACAAACTTATGAAGTGCAGTACACTAGTTGAAGTTATGAAATTTTGTAAATATGGGTTTATTTTAAAATTTAAAGTGGCAAAATAAAGTCAAGCATTTTTCACTAACGTAACAAAAGTCGTTTTTGCGTGGTTGAAGTATTAATATTAAAAAGATAATTGTTTTTTCATGGTCTGAGCCTACTTCTAACTGTTTTGAACAACTTATTGCTTTTATGATTGTATAACGACAAATAAAAGGTCAAAATAACTCGTCCTAGGACCGATTATACGAAAAAACGTTTCAGTTGTCAAGTCGTGCACCACTTGGATGCAGTTAACGTCTTGCCTAGGACAGAACTGCTGTTTGAAATTATTTATTTTTGTTACAAAATTTTTAGAAAATAAATATTCTATACTAAACACTCACACTTTCGAAGCAATTTATTATTTTTTGTTTTCTAATTAAAGAAATTACATACTAGTACTTTTACCTCATGGTTTATTTTGTTTTTATTTTATTTTAGCATATTTTTGTTAATATTTTAAGTTGTTTAAATTGTATTAGTATGTTTATCAACGAAAAAGGAATCTTTCTGATGCTACCACATTCTAACGTTTTTAACTGTATTAATTTTATTCCCCCTTTGAAAACAAGTTAGATTAAATAAAAAACCAAATGCTAGGTTTTTTTTTTTTAAACAACAGCAATTTTTAAAGTATTTTACTTTATTAGCCAATAAAGTATGATACAAATTGTTACAGTTTAGTTTGTAGCTAAGAACTTTGTTTTATTTCATATCTTTGCCTATACTTTTCTTAATTGTTTACAATTATTTCTATTTTATTTGGTATTCAATAATATTTACTACCAACATGTGTTGGCTCTTGGTATGTAAATTGATACTTCAGTAGATTTAAATTGTATATAAATTAAAAAATAATAATTACTGTATTGAACAAATGGCTCGTTAAATGAAGCTTGGTTTTTTGTTTATAATTACTACAATGTAAAGCTTATATAACGAAATTCCCTGTAAAAATATACTGTTTTAACACCATGTGTACAAATTTCAGATATAATAGATAAATTTTAATTTTCAATTGCAAAACCATCAAGGATGAGTGATCCAACAAGGAAGAGGAATGAGAACGAAGAGCGTTGCACCAACAACGCTTCATTGCCATTTCCAAATGCTTTCAAACGTCGCAATACACCGAACAACAGGAACCGTCGGATGTTGTTTGACAAAAAGGAGGTTGTGATTGTTATTATGTAGTAAAAAAAAATAAAACAACATTTTGGAGTGTTTGTAGTTAGATTATTATGTACTTAGAACTTGTTTAGTGTAAGTGGCTCAATGTTTAATGAAACTGTTTGTGTTGTGTAGTTTTACAAAAGATTCGCTAGTAACTATGATTTCAGTAAACAAGTAGGTAAAATTTAGATAGTTACTATAATACTATCTGCATAGTTTGTGTATTCAAAAATTATTAGATGAATTAGTTTTTAAGTTAAATAACCGTTTGTAAACTTAAATAATCTAAAAGTTAATAACTCTATTCAATTATATTTATTACAAAACTTTTGAAAACTTAATTGAACACAATTTATATGTAATGACATACTACTGCTGTTGTGAAATAAGTTAAAAAGCTTAAAATTGTTTTACATTCCCCATCAAAAACAAACTATATAATTTTTGAACATGTGTCGAAAAAAAACTTTTTGAGCAGCGAATACTTTTTATAATGATAAGTAGTAAATAATACTGTTATCTGAAGCTTAATTTTTAATAAAAGAATAATCTATTAACAACAGTAATTTTCTACAGGATTATGAAATTTGCAGTGATGAAAACGTTCAATCATCACCAAGTGCTCAGGGTCATGTTGATGAGCCAGTCGAAAGTTGTTCCCCCGACTTCTGTGCTGGCCTAAAAACACCAGGAAAACCTTTTCCTCTTTCAATGCTCGGTCTCCCTAAAGTTTCTGGTGAAAAATCGAAATTTTTCCCACCAATCAGCCCACGCAGGGAAAGTTTTGGGCTCTCTAAACTTACTAATTTGTTAAACATCGAAAGCAAAAAAGAACAAGCTGAGGGCTCAAGTAACAAGAAACAGGCAGAGCAGCCGTCCAAGTTCAATAAAATATTTTCAGACAGTCCTGATAGTAATACTAGTCCTTTTGCTAAATGTCCAAAGCTTTGCACGCCGCTTGCAAAAAGAGAAATCTTTGCCAAACAGGATTCAGGCTATTTGACTTTAACTAAAAAGACAGCTGATAGGAATTTTAATTATGAAAGAAGACATGGAAAATTTCTTATTAATTCACAAACCAATCATACAAGCAATGGCGTTCCGGTCAACGACGCTTTTGATAATTCTAATGATTATTTACCGTTTTCTCCAAAATGTTCGAATCTGAATTCAGAAAAAGAGTCAGATAGAGAAGTTGTGCCTACGAAAAATCCACTTAGAAAAACATCAAACAGGAAAGATTCAGACCCATATGACTACGATTCACCTGATCATTCATATGACAGTTCTTCTGATGGTTCGCGTGCTTTTTTATCGGGTTCTCCAATAAAGTTTAATCTTGATGTTGAACTCATTGATACAAGCCTGACTACAGAAAGTCCTGACAAAACTACAACAAACAAAAAGGAACCAGATTCTTGTGATTCTTCTGAATTTGCACAAAAGTCAACATCCTTTCACTTTTCTGAAGTTAGTAAAGAGGAAGCAGAAATACTTCTCCTTCCTTCAAACTACTACACCCATACAACAGCCGCAAACCTGCAAAGTTTGTCTGTGTCCGTTAAAAGCATAGCAGAATCTTTGTCACACGAAAAAGTTTGTCCTCAGGTGCCGAGAGCGAAAAATGTCAACCAGTTCAACAAGGGCAAGGTGGTGCAGGTATCTCGTTGCGAAGAAAAAAACAACAGGCTTCTTCAACACAACAAGTCGAAGAACGTTCAGTTTTCTTACTTCAAATCGTTCAACCCTAAAGCGATCGGGAACGGGCACTTTGCTACCACCTTCCGGGCGGAGAGCCGAGAGCTTGGAAAGCACGCTATCAAGAGAATTGTCAGACAAGAATCCCAGTTGCGCATCAAAAAGGACGTGCACAACCACGAAGAGCTGGGAAAGCATCCGAACGTCGCAGAGTTCTACCGGGCTTTCACCGAAGACGGAGCGCTGTTCATTCAGATGGAGCTGGGCGTGGCCTCGTGCAAGAGCTTGGAAGTTTACTTTTTCGCCTGCAACGCAAACTGCAACTCGCAGTGGGTCTTGTTGTCCGACTGCTGCAAAGGGCTGCTGCACATGCACTCTTTAAAAATCGTGCATTTGGACGTGAAGCCGGACAACCTCATCCTCGGCAGCGACTGGAAGTTTAAGCTGTGTGATTTCGGTTGCTCAGCTAAAAACAGTGATGAATTTATTGAAAACGAACATGTACACGGTTTATATAAGGCTCCGGAATTAGGTTGGCCAGTAGCGGTCAACAAAGCCGACGTGTATTCTCTCGGGGAGTGTGTCAGGCACCTTTCCTGCGCAGAAGCCTTGTCTAAAGACGCGGATCTGATGACGGTTTTGGATTTAATGAAAAAAAAATGTTACGAAGATAGACCTAACGCGAGTGACGTCATAAAGAGTGACGTCGTTAGAAGAAAGAACGTTGAGCAGTTCAGGAATGACATGCGAGCTACGTTGGAGCCAGAATTTATAAATAATGAAATAATTTATTAGTAGAGATTAATTTTTGTACTAGTGCGATTCGAACAAATTAAAAGTTCACGACAAATATTTTTTATAACAATATTAGGGAGATATTTTAAGTTTGTAATCTTAATAACTAGAAGTTTAAGCTCTAATCATTGTTTCTATTGAAAACTTTAGACTTTTGGGTTAAAGGTATATATTAGATAGACTCATGTTTTTAAAGCCTTTAAAGTTTTGAAACATGGTTTGGTTTTAATTTTTTTGATGGTTATTTAGACTAGTTTTTCATAAACTCCCAACTGCTGTTTTGGATAACTTAAATACATAGATATTTTTAAAGATTTCGACTCTATCTTAAAGAGTTAATAAACTGTTCTTTAGTATTGCAATAATAGAAACAACAGCTTTCCCTATTTTGTAGTATTGTCTGGTTTAAATTTATTTATTTTCTATTCTGGTACTCTTTTATGATCGATTTTGCAAGCAAACATGTGTAAAGATTGTTTTTAAAAACACTGCATTAGTCTCTTACAAATGATATGTAGTTATCGTAAACATTCCTTATCGTTACCTAGATATATTTTTAAAAGGAACATGCATAGCACATTTTCTTTTATTAATAAAATTAACAACTTTTAGAAATTAATTTTCATATTAGATATCTTAGCACTTTAAATGCTAATTATAATATTTACTTATTTTCTTCTGGACCAGACGTTAAAAGGCATGCAAGTGGTGTGCGATATGATTACCAAAATATTTTTTTCTTGAGGACCAACTATTTTGAGCGTTTTTTTGTCGTTTAATAAATAGCATATATGAAAAAAAGCTTGTCAAGATTAACAAAAAAAGCTGTATTTAAAATGACTTGACCAAGTAAGGCAAAAAATATTAAATGTATTTATCTCAACCTATAGTAAATTACCGTGCGTATTCTTTATATTGTTAATAGTTCTTTTTAACCCTAACATATTCTTCACTTAAAAAATTAACATATTTTGTATTAATTAGATTGTTTTTGTTTCGATACTTTATAAATTTTAAATGCTGGTTATATATTTATATATACATAAAGCAACACTTTAAATGTACAACGAATAATATAGAAAACATTGTTTTATACGCACTTTAAACACGTTTAGTATGTTTTATGTGAGCTTATATACTTTGTTGCAGGCTAGGTTGGGCAACACACTTTAATTGATTTTAATTTTTATCACTTATTTTATATGCTGCTCGAAAATTTAAGCTAACATTTAAAATTTTCAACTATGCATAAAAAATATGTGTAATAAATAGTATTATATTTAAAAGCATCTATACAATACAGATAATAATTCTGCCAAAAAACAGGACTAGCCAAGTACTAACCATGCTGGCAGTCTTAAACAAGTCGCCTATCAATTAAGACCAGTAAAGCAATGGTACGGCCGGCCAACTCGCCCCGAATTACGTATAGCTATTTACACTCTTATTTAATCTCACTGAGAGTAAGGCCAACGACGCCTACTCCCTAATGGGAGAACAAAACAGGGACTCGAACTCGGGACGCATCGACTAAACAACGGCTAAGCAAACCACTTGGATAGGCGAACGCCCGTTCGTAGATTTTTTTTTATGACGTATGAAACCGCTAATGTGATTTTCTTAACAATTATTTTGTTGATCTCACTGCGTTTTGAAAAAGAGTGCATTTATTGGGTTTCGAACTCTCCACCAGTCGGTCATAAAGCATCGCCTCATATCATAAGGGTACAAAGAAACATAGTTAGTATGTAAAATAGCAGTATATAAATGATATAAAATGTTTCTTTTGAATTCAACGCAAACTTATTTTTGTACGACTTTTCACCTTTAAAATTAATAAAATGTTTCTTTGGAACTTTTTATATAGTTTAGTTAATTCTACTGACTGGATACTAAATAAAAACGTTTTAAGTCAGTCATGGTCTAGACGTTATCCGTGATATCAAAGGTATCCGTGGTGTCCGACTCGATAACCGAAAGATTTTTTCTTGCACCAGGTCCAAAAAATTTAAACGTTCTTTTTTTTTGTCGTTCAATAAACAGTAAAGAACACGTTTTACGGTATTTGATAAATAAGTTACCAGTTAAAATCGTTTTACACAAGTTCTTTTAAGCTATAAAACACGTCACGAAAATCTAGTATTAAATTTAAGTCTCCCGTAAATTGTAGAAACATCATAGAACAAAAAATTAAATAACAAGAGCAGTTTTTTCTAGCATTTTAATCTTAGCATTATGTTTTACTGTACAATTGGTATTAATTACAAACAGTTTTTTATTGAGAAGACCTCAAAGTTATCTTAAAATTTAACTAACTCAAGTAACAAGTTGTTTAGCTAAACACTATTTGTTCTACCTCTTTGACTTAGTTTTTAAAAAAGATTCTTTACAATTAGTTTTTACAATTTTTGGTCAAATAAGCGTCCGTTAGATGTCTTACGCACACCGCACATTTTTTATTACAGTTAATATGCAAAAACAATCTTCTATAACCATAGAAAAGAAAATCTTTAAAGTGATTTTAAGAAGATTACCTTGAGTTAAGTGTTTTAAATTCATTTGAAATATTCATTTGTAAATTGTTTTTAATTACATTGCAAACAAACTTCAAATTACACTATAATAAGTAAATACGTGCTAATAGCTTAAATGTCGCCACACAAAACACACTAGATTTAGCAAAAGTAAAAACAGTTAGCAAAACCAACACACATTGAGTTAAACAAACAATCAGTATTAAAATTTATAGGATAAAGAAAACAGTTCAGATTTTTCTTCAGCACACACTTTTAGTAAGCACTTTTGTGCTAAAATACTAAAAACGCAAACTTTTTTTATTTCACCAAACATCTGCAGCATCAAAAAAATTTAAATACTCTTCACTATTTTTGGAAAAAAAATTGGCACCTGTTGAATGATTTATTTTATATAAATACTTTTTAAACGTTTTGTTTAACGAAACCTTTATTTCAAAGAATAAATGAAAGTACACTTAATAATTTTGCTTTAGTTCAAACTCACAACAGCTTAAAAACATCGAAAAGAAACTATTTATTTTAATAAGAAATAACTTTAATTCTTTTTAAAAAAACAGTATCTAAAATAGTCTATTCACGAAAAAAAAAGCAAACATCAAGTTAAATTCACAACAAGCGAAAATGCACATTAAAAATGTTTCATCATTTATTTATTTAAATAGCTTTTTGTGCTTTTGCAATCCAAATTTGTCCGAATTAAGTCCAAAAAAAAATACACACTTTTTATCAATAAAACAGATGCTAAGTTCCTTTTTTTTTTGAAATAAAGTGGTTTTAAATGCCTTCTACTTTTTTTTATGGTATAACGTGTTTTGCTTTAACGTTCAAATGTAAAAACTAACAGTATTCAAAGTTTTCTTATGTAAAATCAACGCGGTAAAGTGACTAGCTTATTCAACTATGATACGTTGTACACTTTAATCTCATACACATTGAAATAAGTGGACTTGAAATTTTTGATTTGTTTCATTTACTTGAAGAAAGAGAAAATAAAGTTTACATTCGAGTAAACATTTTCTAAACAAAAATTAAGTTTAAATATTTATAACTCATTTCTATATATTGTTTAACAAAGGCTACTTTAAAAATTTGTATATTTACTCTTTTCCTTTTAATGTATTTAATTTTAAACTTTGCTTATTTATTTAAGCTGGAACATTTTTCAATTTCGTTTTAAGTTTTCTTTAGTTAGAAATAAAACGGCAAATATATTTTCAATTTTTTTAGTCAACTAACTTCTTTCATTTTAAGCGATGCGTTAGTAGAAAATATACTTTTTTCAACTAAAATGAAAACTTTAGGTTTTTATCTACAAATTTATCTAAAATTTTCTAGTAACTTGGTTTTATTTAAAATAGTTGACAAGAAATATGTTATTCACGCTTTAAGAAACTTTTGATGAACTTAGAGTTGTAAATATCAAGGTGTTTGTGCTCATCAACATCATACAATGGTTGTGTTCTAAATTAAAACAAGTTAAAATAAATTAATTGTTTTCAAAAACATTTTAAATCTTATAAAAACAAACATCATTTTCATGTGAACATGTTTATTCAAAGAAATCAGAAATATAAGTTTAATATAAAGAAAAGGTACACAGAGACCAGATACTCAATAGTTATTATAATAGTAAAAAATCAATTAGTTAAGCTGCCTAAAACTTTAAAAATAATATTTCAATGTGAACGTATTTGTTGTAAAATATCAGAAATAAAAATTTAATGTAAACAGATACAACACAGAGACCAGATACTCAATAAAATTTCAACTCAACAAAGTTCACAGCATAAAAACACAAAATGAACGGATTCTCAACGGAGGGAAATTACTTAAAACATAATTTGTTGAAAGAAAAACCACACAGGGAAAAAATTCACTAGACGTCGATATTTGCTTCACAATGGGCGCAGATAGTTCACAGTTGGGGGGAATCACCTACTTCAATGCTTTTTTTCAAGAACTCGGACAGGGGGTCCCCCATCAGGTCGTCGTCGTCCAGTTCCTCGGTGTCGGGGGCGATGCGCGTCACTTTAGGAGATTTTCTGAAGACTAAAGGTCCCTTGGCCCTCCGCTTGCGGTCGCGCTCCGAGTTTTTGGCGAAAGTGGACGGTGTGGTCAGGATTCGCCTGGAAAATATCATTTTATTTATAATTAAAATACATTATATACTTACATATTTATTTATTTAAACTATCTGTGCTGATATTAAAACTTAACATTTTAGTTTTCATTTTAGTTAATATTGCATTTTAATTCGTGCAATTTTATTTTAAAACTTGATTGTGTACGTGTGAAACTGAATCATTTTATATGCTAAATATTTAAAAAAAGAGTCTAATGACTAAATTTTAATGCTGCTTTTATATTCAATGCATTTTCTCTATAACTTTTGCAAATTCAACTCAAAACATAAAAAAAAATTATATTTTTAAAATTTACAATCTTCAACCTGGCAACACGCAGCGTCATCTGGTGGTCGCCCCTCAAAACCTTGATGGGGTTGCTGTGCAGTTGCACGGGCACCACGTGGTCGTCGTTGTCATGGGAATGGATGCGGCGGCGCACGATCGGGGTCATCTTGACCAGGTGGCCCAGGTAGATGTGGTAGTTGGTGTACGAAACCTCGGCCTCCAGCTTCAACCTGAAATATTAATTTAATTATATAAAACAAATAACGTTTAATTTCATACAAAAAAACATATATGTAGTTAAATTTTAAATACACCATTGGTTATTAGGTAATTTTATATTTTTAGAAGTTTCCGACTTATTTTATTTTAGTTTTAACTCAATTTAATTTGATAAGGTACATTTTTCGATAAGTCTCACTTAAAAGTACTTAAATAAATAATAATTAAATGTGCTTTGTTATAGTTTTTGAACTAATTAAAAGATTGAACAAATATAAATATTATTTATCAATACCAGGGTTGCCACTCTTTGAGCCAAAAAATCTTCCCTGAGTGACCAAAAATTTCCCTGAGTAACCTTAAATTTCCCTGAGTTTCCCTGAGTATTTTTCAAATCTTAAAAAAAAAATTTCTCTTCTAACACAAATTATTAATACCTCATTCTCATTTTTCTTCTTTAATAATAAAAGGAAGGTTGTATGTGTATGCTTCTGCATTAAATTTATGAAAAAAACTGTTTTCAAAAACTCAATCTTAAAAGGTTTAAACCAATTAAAAATTAAAAACTAAATTTTTGCACAACTTTGTGTAAACTTGTTAGTTAACTTTCTTCATAAAAGAATAAAGTTTAATTTGTTTGACATTTTAATTGACAAACTTTAATTATACTATAATAATAATTTCACATGAAGAACTCACTTAAATGCATACATAATAACTTCATTATGACTTGTATGTCTTTCCTAGCAACTGTTCTGAATGCAGTAAATAAAACTTAAAAGCTTAACATTATTGTAAAAAAACCTGCAAAAAGAAAGTTAAAGAAATAGCTAAAGAAATATCTCATATCAAAGTACAACTTGATACCTAATAACTGATACAAAATAATCTAAAATTAAATTTTTTTTTATGTCTTTTAGATGTTCATACACAATCTATTTTAAATAACTGAAAACATAATTTTGATTTTAAAACAATTTCATATTACCTAATAAAAAAATCTAAATACTGTTTTTTTAAGTATGCAATTTCTAAATCAATAGTTTTAATTTTATTTTCAAGTTTATTTGCGTTTTCCTTAGCAGCTATTCCTCTTGCTAATAATTCTTTCATTGCTTCTAAATCAGACTGTTTGTTGGCATCTGCAGTATATTTGTCATAGTCTTCATTCAAACTTTTGAGTTGCTTTGTAAGTTTACTTTTTTGTTCTCCTAACTTGCTCAAAGCATCACCTTTATTTGGAACATTTTTAGCAAAGCGCTGTTGCTCAAGATATGCCAAATATTGGGCCCTAGAAGATTTTACAAATTTTAACAATTCAGAACTTAGTTCAACTGTGCTTGGTTCTAGACTGTTTGCATATAGATGATCTTTGATCATTCTTCGGGACCTTATTGTCATCTCTCCCATATTAGTTGATATTACTTCCTTATTTAAGCTAAAGCCCCGTTCAACACTTGCCTGGCCATTGTGAAGCACAAAAACAGCCTCAAGGTCTTTATACTTGCTTGGGATATCGAGTGTTAATACAACAATGTTAATAGTAAGACAATGAATACTGAGAAGACAACTAATACTAAGAATATTGAAGAACTAGCCGCAAGGTTAAAAAAATTCTAAATAACCACTTTAATAATAAAAATTACTACTTTTGAACAAAATATTGAAACTGGATTAACTAAACCTCATTCTAGATCTAGAAAAAAATTTCCCTGAGATTTTCAAAAACTTCCCTGAAATTTAGAGAAAAAATCAAAACTTCCCTGAGTTTCCCTGAGTTAAAAGAAAAATGCCAAAATTCCCTGAGTTTCCCTGAGATTTTATACAGTTTGAAAATTCCCTGAGATTCCCTGAGTTCCCTGAGTGTGTGGCAACCCTGTAATGGGTTATTTTTGTTGAAATGTTTTTTACTAGATTTATAAATTCTCTGTCGATGTTTGTTTTAACTGAAGTACAGAATGGGGGATTACACCAAATTATATTTCGCTTTCTTTTACTTTTATTGGTCGTTTTGTTTTTTTGCTCCGTTGTTTCAAAATTATCATTGTAACCGCATTTTTTCATTATTAGTTCGTAATCTTGCTTTGTCTTTTAAAAGTTTTCTTTGTTGCTTGATCTTTTATTTAAACGTTGATTAATTATTTTTGGTATTTGGTTTATAATATTTTTTGGGTGGCTAGAACATTTATTTATATACATAATTTTTGCGTTTTGATTTTATAAGGGATATAGGAGAGATCATACAAGTTGAGCTTCACATCCAGGTAGTCAGTCGTCAACATTGGTGATTCAATAGTGACTCTTAACCCCATAGACTTGAAGAAGGCGTGCGTTTGTTTTTTTTAGCCTTTCAACTATAAAGCCAGAAGAGTTGGGCAGTACAGCTAGACCATCGTCCCTGTACAACCCAACTCTTTCTAAACCAAAGATATTTTTCAACCCATCTAACAAAAAAAGAGCTACTAATTCACATAACTCTGCACCCATGAACGATCCCTGCGCTACATCAAAAAGAGAGCTGGTGTTATTTGCTCTCTTCTTTTGCCACAGGTTTCCTTGTTCATAAAGTACTGATTTACATGCGTTTTTTATTAGAATTAAGTCTTCAGTAGGTACGCTAGTAAAAATACCAGGAAATTTTAGTGATATTATTACCAATTTTTCGCTTATAGAAGGATAAAAATCGACTACATCAAACTTAAAAAAGCTGTACTTTGTTTTTCCAAACTAGTGAACCAATTTAAGACTTGGTCTGTATCAGTCCACTGCATAAGTTTAGATTTTAAACGCACAGCCTTATTAATGCAGTCAATCTTAACCTTAACTATGCGACCTACATTGGACTTAGAAGTATTAATTAATCTACATTTGGGATGTGTCAAAAAGTTATCTTTATGGTCTTTGACCATTATTTATGCGTTTTTTAAAGGCAATTTTTTAATCCTATCGTGTATTTTTAAGTTTTTAGTTAAATTTTTAGCTTCTACATTAATATCATTTAAAGTTTTATCAGTACATTTTTCGTAATCTTTAGTAATATTGTCTTTTAATAATTTTTTATAGTCACTTACTGAAATTTCGTAAAAATTAGAAGTTTTATCAGAAGGCACAATCAAATTTTTGCACTTACTTATGTCCTGCACAATCTTTGAAAGTTCATTTTGGAAACGGCTTCTACTTATTCTGAACTCTACGTCTTGCACCATTTTTATTAGGTCTTCTTCAAATGCCTGTAGATTTTGTATTGGCTTAGGTGTGCGTGTTGTTTTGAACCCGTATGTTTTGTGTTCTTCTGCAGCCACTTGATCTTCTTCTTCGAAGAACTTTGCTTTCCACCGCATCCGTCTTACTAAGTGTTGAGTTTTCTGTATTAATGCTTCCTTATACACATCTTATTTACCACATGGAATGTTCTTAGTCAAGTGCTTGATATCAAACTTTTTAAAATCTGACATTTTTTATGAACGTGTTTTTGTTTACTGTGCTCGACAAAAATTTGGAGCATAAATATAAAATAAGGTTAATTTTCAAATTTGAACACCTTCTACAGAGCCCACTTGAAGGGCTTTTAAATAGTTTATTTTAAAGAACAATTTTAAAATACTAGTACATATGTTTCATAAAGCAAAACGCTTTAATCATCAGCTAGTTAAATTTAAAATAACAATGTGTGTAGTATATATATATACACACACATATCAACACTAAAATCAATAAAATAATAAGTATTTTATAAATTTGTAAGTATTTACTTGACATAAAACTCAAAAAAAAAAGTATTAACTTTATACTTTTACCTCTAATTTTTAATAAAAAAAAAAAAAAAAAAGAACTATCTTAATTCTAACACAGTAACAAAATGATAACAAATAAAATAAATTAACAACAAACAAATTTTATTTCAATAATTTATAACAATCACTCTTTCCTTACCAAGACAATCATAAAATAAAGACCCACACATCACAATCTGATGCCCATATAACATGAGTCAAATTTCAAGAAAAACAAAACATACATGCAGAGGCACCTTAGATCTACTCAGGGTTTGTGCGCGAACTTTTTTTAAACTTAGCCTGGCTGAAACCAACTTAGCCTGAAATTTTTTCAAAGTAAAGAAAATCCTTTTTAGAAGCCATTTTAGGTATTGGGTGGTTTTGATTAGTACTATTGTAGTCTCTGACTTCAACCAGCTTTATCTCAAAAATATAATCTAAAAAGCTTTTAAAATCTGCAAAAAGCAACTCATAGCTTAGTTACAACTCAATAAAATATGATAAAGTTGTGAAATGAGTGATTTACCCCCTATGCCCTTAACATAACAAATTCAGTTTTATAACCAGAAGATTTATAATAAAACGACGGGCATTGTTGTGTTTTATAAAAATCTAAAATGAAATGCTTACACAAGTATTAAAACTAAAACAAACAGCTTTGCTGTTTACTAAACTGTAATAATTGAATTGTTTTTTTTTATGAATTTTCATAATTATGACGTATATTAGGGGTGGCAACGTAAACAATTGACGGGCCGAATCCAAAAAAAAAAAACAGTCCTCAGCGGGCGGGAGCATTTCGAGTAAGTGATCTACCGGATTCACTTGAATCCTTTTTTAGATCCCAATCTTTATTCAAAAATGTTATCCGGATCCCACTAAATGAGATATTGTTTTAAAATATTGTCATCAGTTGGTTATCATTAAACTTAACCATTTAATTAATCAGAAATTCCTTAATTAAAATATCAATAGCAGAAAAGAGTGCAAACTGTAGTCTCAACTTGGAATATTCTACTAAAATGTAATGTTGAGCAGTTTTACTTAAAGTAGGTGTCAATATTATTAAAAACTACTTTTCTTAACATTTATAAGAACAACTCACTACACATCTGGGAAAGACATAAATTTTTTACATGTAATTTTTTATGAAAATCATTATGATAAGTAAGATCATCAAAGTTAGTTCAGCAAACTATTTTTTTGGATAATTTGAGAAAGAATTAATTTACCTGACTTAAAACAGAACAAGGTACTATAACAAAAGTGTGTTTTTATTACCACAAAAATCAAAAGCCATTTTTAAAAACGTTTTCAGGTTAAAGTCTTACAGTTTATTTTGTGAAAATAATTTAAAAATGTACAAATTTTGTAATATTCACATTTCTTGTAGAATTTCATATAAATTTTGAAAATGCCTAGCGGGCCAGATTACATTTAAATTTAAAAAAGGTTTGGGGCCAGTCATTTTTGACTCCGGGCCGTAGGTTGCCCACCCCTAACGAATTTAATCTATTCAAAACAATATAATAAAGATTCTTAAACATTTTTTGAGACATTCAACAAAGGTTTTAAGCATTTATTTTTACCGATACTGACTTATTTTTTCTTTAATCACTTAATCTTTATTTATAATTAGTTACACATCTCAGTTTGATCTAGAAAAGATTTCTCAATTTTTTTAGATCAAAAATTTTCAAGCATTTGAACTGAGAAAAACTGAGATTCTCAAATTTTCAAATAAAAAAAAGATTTAGCCTGACGTTTTTCAACTTTTTTCAAAAAAACTGATTTAGCCTGACTTAGACTGATTTAGCCTGACTCGCACGAACCCTGTCTACTCCTTGTAGTTATTTAACAAAAGTTTTTATATCTAAATTTAAAACAATCTTTCTTTAAGATTTATGAGAGAGCAAGTAAGTGTAAATCTATTGTGCTTTACATCGAACCCTGTTTTAGTATTAGGCATCAGTTTACAAATTTGTAATTTATACACATCCTTTAATTTTAGCACTCCAGTTTTTTTAAACAAAGGGTTTGTTGTGGTCAAAGCAGGCACACAACAAACATACCTGATTACTCTTTTTTGCATACAAACAATTGGTTTTAAGTAACAGTCAGCAGCACCACCCCAAGCAGATATACAATATTGAATGTGCGGATAAAACAAACTATAATATACCATTTTGAGTGTAATTGTGTCTAAATAATATCTCAGTTTTAACAAAACATAACAATTTCTAGACAATTTCTATTTCAAAGAACTCAAATGTTTCTTCCAATTCAGCTTATCATTCAAAACCACATCCAAGTATTTTATTCTATCACTCTGCTCAATAAGAATACCATTAACCTTAATACTATATTCACAATTTTTTGAAATTTTATTGAATGCAAAAAGTTTTTTTTGAATAATTAATAAAAAGTTTATTAGTAAACAATGATTTATCAACTTTAACCAACTGCTTATTAAAATTTCATTTAAATACTCAGGATCACTATGTTGGTAGCTTAAGCAAGCATCACCAGCAAACAATCTCATACTTATCTCAGTACAGAAAAAAATATCATAAAGATACACAAGAAACAACAAAGGACCCAAACAAGAGCCTTGTAGTATTCCAACATTGACAATTTCAAGCTAAGACACAACATTATTTACGGTAGTTGATGGGCTTTATCTTTTAAATAGTCTATAAGTAAATTTAACATTGAACAGTTTATATTATGACTTTCAAATTTTGATATTAAAATTTTATGACTAACGTTGTTAAATGCTTTAGCCAAATACAAAAATACAGAGCAATTTATTAATTTTTTCTTATCAAAATTATATAATGAATGATTTATTTACTGCTAAAAGTACAATTTAATAACATAAACTGATTTCACCTTTACACTCCCTACTTTAAGGGCATAGGGGATAAACACTTTTTTTTCTCAATTTGATCTTCTTTTATATAGTTTTTACTAAGCTACAATATACTTTTTACAGGTTTTAAATGTTTTAAATTTTTTTTAGATATAGCTGGTCAAAGTTGGAGGCAACAATAGGTTCCTTATGGGAGGTGTAAAATAAAACAACAAAAATAGACTAAATAGACTAAAAGTTTCAGGAAGTGTTCCTTAATATATTTAGAAATTTCTGTTTTATATACATGTTTGAAAGAGTTTTAATAAAATTAATAAATAAAAACTATATATAAAAAATTAACAAAATAAAGTTTTTTTATTATTTATATTTTTGTTATTTCAAATTTTGTTCCGCCTAAATTTTCTAATTATTGCAAGGAACATTTCCTCAAAATTTGAGGTATTTACCTCAAAAAACGTAGGAGGAGATGTATTTTTAGTGATTTCTAGTTATTTGCGGTTTTAGTTTGTGCCTCCCATAAGGAACCTATTGTTGCCTCCGACTTTGACCGGCTATATCAAAAAATAATTTTGAGTTTTTAACATCTGTAAAAAGCATCTTGTAGCTTAGTAAAAATTTTATAATCTAAGATCAATTTGTGAAAAAAGTGTTTACCCCCCTTTGCCCTTAATACAGAAAACTATGTTAAGTTTGACTAATGAATAGTAAATTAAAGATTTAAATAAACATTTTTTGTTTAATTGATACAAAAATTTAAAATACTAAATGTTTTGATAATTTAGTTTTTATAATTTATATATGCTCTAATCAAGTAGTAAGAGGGTAACTTTAATTAAGGTAGGTTATATTCAGGGTTGCCATTTGTTTTTTTCAAATTTTTTCCAGATTTTCAAAATTTTTTCCAGGTTTTAAAAAGTACACATTTTTGGGTATATTTTTAGTTTTAAGTTAATTTCTGTATAAGAAATGGTGTTACATAATATAAAAACATTGAAAAGATACTGTAAATTTACTATAATGTGTTTTTTTTTTAAGTTTTGATGATGACAAAAAATTTTGTTTATATGATAGATTTATTGTGTCAAATCAGAATTTTACTACTGAAAATGTGAAAGTTATTTAAAATTCCAGGTTTTTTGATCAAAATTCTAGGTTTTTTGATCAAAATTCCAGATTTTTCCAGGTTTTTTTTAAAAATTATCAAGTTCAACGTTATTTTTGCCTAAGTTGACAAATTCCAGGTTTTTCCAGGTAAAGTGTCAACCCTGTATATTACTTTGCTTGCCTATGACACTATTTTACAAATTGAAATATTAGAAAATTACTGGTCCACAATTTGTTGTTTATTAACCTACAAACATTTTACAAAATTATTAACTGTTTCATTATTTCAGGCTTGCACAATTGACAATCGAGTTTCGATAGTTGGTTATCCCCTAACAACTATGTAAAAATTTATTATTTATAATAATGAGTTGGACATGGAAGTACAATTGACACAAAAAACATAATCTCATTTATTTAAAAAAAAAACAGTATTTGAGACTAAATATTCAAGTACTTTTATCTATTTCATTTAGTTACACATATTAAATAATGTTTCATTTTTTCTATTTCAAACATATTGCTTAATTCAGCTCGGATATAGTAACAAAACTTAAGTAGAAATATTATTCTTAGTATTTTCTTGATAATGTTGGTCTACCATTTGATTTTATTTGAGTAAGTAACTAAAACGCTTGTTCTTCAATTGTTATTAATTCCAGCTATACGACGTTTTTAAACTTTTGTTTAAATATCCAAGTTATATTTGTGTTTGTTTATTAATTATTAGAATTTTTACTCAGAACTCCTTAAAATTATTTTACACTCTTTTACACAGTAGGTAATTTTGAGTTCATTTTAGCACATGATAAGGTGTTAAGTGTTTTATGTCGAAACCTTTTGTGTAGAATAGTTCAAAGATTTATCAAAAAAAAAAGGAAATAATGTTTTCTTTTTAAATAAAACTATATATCACTTTTAACTTCAGTAAATTTTAATTGTCTAAAATAATCATTATATTAATTAAAAATTTTTGTCAACCATATTTAAAATTTATAAATTTAACAAAGCTGAATAAGCTTTATATTCATATTAAAAATCTTCTTTTTACTTAGTTGTATAACAACATTTTGAAACTATTAAAAAAGTTTCGATATTTATTTTAGATAAATAGAACTAAAAAGCTTTGAATTGGTACTAAAGGATGACAAACTAAAATTAAATTATATTTAAACTTACATTTTATTTAGAATTTAAAGCATAAATTACATTGTAAACAAAGTTTAAAACTACTCAACACATTTCAATAAGTTTCACTATTAGCTTAATTTTCGTCACACATGAGACAGTAGATTTAGCGGTTTGTACAAACTACAAACAATGGTAATGATGATCAGCAAAACCATCACGCAGTAAGTACAGCAAATAATTAGTAGTAAAAAACTTAGGATAAAAAAAAACAGTAGGTGTCAAATATGCACGAAGGGATATTTTTGCTCGAAGACATTTTTTGCACGGCGTCGAGTTTGAACGCGGAGTTAATTTTGCTCAAAGACAATGTAAGAGGATATCAACAAGTGTCTGATAACAGTTTAAATGTAAACATTGAGAAAGATTAGAGTTAAATTTCTTGTTCATCTAAGCGTTTATGAGTAAGCTCGCAAGGCTACAGTTACACTGATGCAAGTTTAGATAAAGAGAAAATAAAGAGCAGTCACGAGTTTACTGATGCAAGTTTACATTCTTATACTACATATATATATATTAGCTCTCAACAGTTAGAGCAGGAAGGTACTCTAGCTGCAGCCTGCTGCAGTAAACATTATATTTCAGGATAGACATATATACTGTTTTCTTGTGTTATATAAGGTATTTTTTTAGGTAAGCTACTTTTTTCATTTTTATTTTATTTTTCTCTAAGTATTTTTCATTTACATTTTAAGTAGTTAAATCTTATTCAGTTTTATACATTCTTTAAATATATCCCTACTAGATTAAATTTTGTCTAAAAGCTGTACCAACATTTAAAATACTTTCTGAAGTATGATGTTCTTTATATATTTGTTAGCGTTTGCAATTGTTCTTTAATACAACATGCTCACTTATTGTCATGCCTAGTTTTATATGGAGTAGTCCTAAATATTATTTAATATCAGGTTTTAGTATAAGTAAAGTCTAAATTTCAATTTTGGTTTTTAGTGTGGTTATACGCTACTTTAAAAGCCTATATGGCCTCTTTTTTAGTAATGAGTAATGAATGTCTTTTAGGTAAAAGTTAAATAATACCATGACAGTATTTTACCATAGAAAAAGTTTACTAGTATATTACTTTTTATGTTGAAGACAGGATTTATCACATTTTCAATTCACATTCTTAAACTTTTGTCATTTTTCTTAAATAGTGCATTTTTTAACAATTGATCTAAAAAAAATTCACATTAAAGCTTTCATTTAATTTTTAAGAAGCAATACTCACATTTACTATCTGCCTGTTTTAACGCCTTTGAGTTTTTACCCATAACTAGAAACAATAGGGGATGGGAAAACCAATAAGAAACAAGGGGTCATATTGAACAAAGTATTATATAGGGTTTAGGTAATAAGTACTAAGGGTATTAACAGAATTAAAGTTTTGTTAAGCCAAAGAAAGTTGGTGACAATGCACAGGTTAAAGTAAGCTAAAAATTGTTGGCATAACTTAAGTCCTAATAAGTCACAAAAAGTTGGCGACAATGTTTATGTCAAAATAAACTACAAAATGTGTTGACACAATTTAAGTCCTAATAATTCACAGAAAAGTAGTGATAAATTTAAAGTCTATTTAAACCACAAAAGGTACAAAGAGGCAATTTAAGTCCTTAAGTCACAGAAAGTAGGTGACAACGTTCAAGTCAAATAAATCACAATGGGTTATATCCCAGTTCTATTTTACAAAGTAACAATAAATTTGATAAAATTTGTTTCAAAAAGTCAAAGTAGAACTGACAAAATTTAGTCCACAAAGTCACAGTAGAACTGACAAAGCTTTAGTATAAATAAGTAACAAAAAGTTTTGACCAATTTTAAGTCACAGTGAGTTAGCAAAATTTCATGTACCTTATCACTGTTACCCTTAACCCTTACTCTCGGTCGTAATTTTTTTTTTATTCTTTTTGTTTTTTTAACAATTTTTTTTTATTTTTATTTTTATTTTTTTTACTCGTGCAAAAATGACCCTCTGTGCAAAATTGACGTGCAAAATTATTTTTTTGTGCAATTTAGTCTCCTCGTGCAATTTTGACCTGTTTTCGTAACTTAAATATAAAAATATTTTCGATTAAACAGCGCCAGCTTGTGTTCAAAACTGACTTTTTTCTTTTTGTCTCATTTCAGTCTATTACTTTCGTGCAAGAACTCACACTTTTTTATTTCTATGAAGCTCCTCAATGATCAGGTTTAAAACTTTAAATTTACTTTTTAACAGATTAAGATAATTCTAAAATTTATCGCGTTCATATAATAATTTTTAAACATTAGTCAACTTTTAACTTGCTTTTTGTATGTGTTAGCTGTTTTATAAGTAACCAGACTATTAGTTATTGATAGCCATGCACTTAATATTTTTTTTATTAATTTTATAAAATATTTTTTTGTTGTGATAATTTTTATATATTTTTTATATATTTCACTTCTTGAAAAAATCTCACTTTATTTACTTGCATATGGCAAATGATTTTATTATTGCTATAAGTTAAATGGTTTCTTTATATTTTTAACCTTAATTCTTTTAAAGCTCAAAATACAAAACGTAAATTAAAGTAACTACCACAATTTCAGAAGCAAACAGACATTAAAGGACTGAACAAGGTAAATCCAAAAAACGCAAAGTTTATTCTATCATACAACTGTGAATCTGGATCATGAAATGGTAAGTGCGAAACTTAATGTTTTCAGGAATTTAGTAAATCAAGTATAAAAAAGTATGCATTTTTTTAATGTTATTTCAATTTTTTTTTTATAGGTTTTAATCAAGTGGTCTTAAAGTATTTTATAGGAAATTTTTAAGAAGTAGTGTCCATTAAATGTCTTTTGAAATTTTTAAATTAAAAGTAAATTGTGTTTTAATTTTACATTTTGTTAAGTAAAGCTTGTAATGTGGGATCAGATGTGTAATATTGCAAATAAGCTTGGCCATGTAACAAATAATAAATTAATCATCTGTAACCTAAACTTTAGAGCTAGTTAGGTTATAATCATAAACAGACAAATGTTTTTATTACAATCATCCATGCTTTAAAGTTTTGTTTGCACTAATAATATATATGGTAAAGCTCGTGTTTCGAATTTCTATAAAACTCACATTCTGAAAACTTGCAGTTCTTAAGAAAATTAAACACTGCGACTTAAAGCTATTCAGCTTGAAAGTAGTTTTAGAAGTTTTATTTTCATTCATCGCGCTTCTTAGTTTCTATAATTAATTAATCTTAGGCTTAAAAGTTTTTTTTTTTTTGTAACTAAAACTTTTACAAAAAGGTCTATGTATGCTTCAACAAGTTTTTAAGGAAACTGTTCTATTTGCATAACATAATTGAAATAATCGCGTTTCAAAGTTTTGCTTAAATTAATACTTTTAAAGAACTTTTTGCAATAATACACTAGAATAATCTGTAACAGGTGAGTCCAATTCGCGCAAAACTAATTTCGTTTTTGCAGAACATTTCAAATTATAATTGTAACCTGAGGTTTTACCTTAAACTAAACAAAAATATCGGTTAAATGATATCTCAATATTTTTCTTTTATAATCACTGAAAATATAAATCATCAGAAATAAAGTTGTTATTTATTTCATATCAAATTCTTCCATCGATAACCTTGTTCATCATCATTGTTTCAGAGCTTTTTTTGATAAAATTAAGGTTCTTAATCATGCAAATACTGTTCTAAAAATTTAAAACTTGTTTCAAAATTCTACACAGAAATAAAACATACATTTAATTGGTATTTCTATTATTTCTGTTGGTGGATTGAGTATATTTTGGATTTAATCAAAGTCCCTCATTATTTGCATTATGAATAACAACGATTTTAGTATTAAATCAAACATATTATATTAAAATTGATTAAGCTCATGCAGCTTTAGAAATGGTCGATGTTTTAAATTTTTGCATAAGCAAATAGTCCGTAACTTAATCATTTAAGCACTTGTTTAAATTAACAGTTTTGTGTATATAAAATTTGAGTTCTAAAAATGTTATTCATTTGCAATTTACCATGAAAACAAGTTTAGATGTTTGTTAAGAAATTTAGTCCATGGTTTAAAAAAGGCTTATTTTTATTACTTAAAATTTAATGATGTGCTATCAATTCGTTTTGCTTCAATAACTTTAAATGAATGTATCATACATGTGTAACCTAAACTTTAGAGTAAGCTAGGTTATAACACTAAACAGACAAATGTTTTTATTACAATCATTCAGGCTTCAAAGTTTTGTTTAACTTAATAATAAAACATTTAACCATAAAATATAATAACTGATTTTAAAAGATGATACCTACTTAAACCCTTCACAGTTTGCTTTAATTGCATCAAGCAAAATGTTTATATATAAATAAAGGTTTTTATTGTATAAATAATACCCAAAAATTTTAATTTGTTTTTATTGAGACTCTTTTTTTTACCTGTCATACCAAAATTTTATTAACTGTTAAGTGAAAAGGCAGACAAAAATTCCTAAATAGTTTTTATATGTCATTAATCTGGCTTTACTGTTTCTTTCCAAGATTTTTGAAGTCTTTTACAGGGTATACTAAAGGCTATGAGACTTTAATTAGTGTTTGAAATGGTGTCGCTCTATTTAGTTTAAATTTAATCTAACGCAATCAGAAAAGTAATAATAATTTTTCGAACGATCCAGAATCGCGGTCGGTTATTTTATTGGTCTTTTTATTTGTACTGGTAGTGTTTTGAGCGATGCTCTTAGTTTACTGAAACAGTTTAGTCTAGACCTAATAAAACATAATCTTGTGAAGATTAAGCTCTATATGCTCACTATGGAACTATTAATGCTGCAATATTTAATCCTAATATTAATTCTGATATTTGTACTTAAACTGTTGACGATAGCAGTGCAATACAATATAGATTCTACTGAATTTACTATACTTGAATGTAGGTTCGAGTCAAATTCAGCTAAAGTAACTTATTTTTAAATTTTTTTTACTTTAGCTTTGTCTTTCATTGCATTTGAGTTTGAAATTTTACATCTCCAACCTTTTATATGATTACTCTTTCATTTTTCTTATAGAGTAATGGTAGTAATGGCGTTTTTATCTTATATCTATTTACCTACTTTCCTTTAAAGAGTTGAAATAAAATACTTATCGTTATTACTATAATGCCAAAAATGTCCAACTGTTCTTTTTGTGCCTAACTCCTCTGTTTTTTACAAAAGTTTTGGCTACCACAACCAATTATCCCAGAATTTTTTCTTTAAAAATCACTAGACCAGTGATCTTAACAGGAACATTTCTTTTACTTGGCTACAAATCAATAACTTCCTCGAACTCACCTGTCTGTATGTTCTTAGTGGCTTTCTTCCATTTATTTGCGTTTTATACAAGAGAAATTCTTTTCGTGTTGATTATTGCTGATCTAATGCTTTGTTGAACTACGTTAAGATTTAGGTTAATTCATATTCCAAAAAATAAGTTGTTTCAAACATATGCCTTGTTTACAACGTTTTAGTTCCGTCTGCTTTATTACTAGTGTACACTATTAGGGAGTACAGAAAAGGAAAATCATCCAGATTATCTTGTTCGTACAGGGAAAGATTTCTGGCAAACGCAAAAGATTACGGGCTCCGACGATCCTGTCTATAATTCTTGCACAATTAAGTATAAAGGTTAGGTTAGTCTATCTAATTTTTCTGTTTACAAACCTGCTCTTAAGTAGCAAATTAATTAAAGTTACGTTATTCAGCTTAATTATAAGGATATATTTGAGACTAAAGTTTCTCTTGCTTACTGCTTTGTAACACATATAACTTTAAATTATGTTAGGCGGCTAACGTACACATTTTAAAGGTTTACAGAAGCTTGTCTAGTTAGATTAAGACAATGTCTTTCGAGCCCAGTACTTTTCTATTTAGCAGGTAATGTACAGTGCTCAACTCATAGTCGAAATTGTTTACATGCTAAAATAAACTAATTTACTCGGTGTTATATAATACTTTTAAGGTTCATATTAATAGATTTATCTTTCCCTCAAGTGTTTTCTTTTTTAAGAGAACTGTCTATTCTAAGTGTTTCATATAGTAGCTATACTTACTTCAGAGTTTAAATTGAAGTAACACTAACTGTACTTCTACGAAGCTATGAGCAACATTACACACGAATACGAAGATTTTTTTGTTCTAGTCTAACTGCTAAAGGTTCAAGATCCATGTTTATCCTATTAGCTGATTGCATAACTTCAATTAGTTTGTCTATAACAAAATAGTAATCGAAGTCTATTAAGACGATACACTAACGGTGTAGAACTATACATACTATATCTCTTACTAAATCACCCATTTATTTTACTAATTTAAATTAACCAAATTAAACTAAAATGTGTATACAAGAAATGTAATCTAACAGCAAGATACTAAATTCATAATCTATCCATACCTACGGTCTCTTCTTTAGGTGTATGATGCGGCTTGTTACAGCTACTAATCATAAACTTATTTTCGTTTCATTATACATCTTTAGAATCTCAATATGAGTAGTTAGGGCTTTATTATCTTTTTATATTCGGTTAACTTTAATAACCCCAGGTTCTACTATAACTACACTGAAATGTATAACTTTGTTGTTACGGCTCATAGGCTAACTATAATATTTTTCTTTTTGATACTCTTATCAATTAAAAGGTTTAAAAACTACGTTCTACCGTTGTACCTCCAGGTTCCTGAGACAGCTATACCACGACTGAATAATATGTCTTTTTTATTCAGATTTTTTATACTTAGCTTAACCGCTTCTGTCGCTCCATCGTGCAGATGAACTATCGACCCTCCTCTTGGTTTTTATGTAAGAATTCCGGGATTTGGAATAGATCATTTTATTCTAAGTTTACATTTACATAGTTTAATTATAAGAAGTATTAACTTCTTAGTTACAATTATAGACTCAAGCAATCAAAGAAAAAAGTAACTTGTTTCTTTCGGCCATGGCCGTCACAATTATTATAATATTATTACTTTCTTTACCAGTATTGGCGAGCTGTATTACTATACTTCTTCTAGACCGCAACTTTAATACTACATTTTTTGATCCTGTCAGAAGAAGAGATCTTGTTTTATTTCAACACCTATTTTGATTTTTTAAACATCCTTAGGTGTACGTGTTAATTTTACCTAGGATAAGAATTATGAATGATATAATTACACACATTTCGAGATATCTTTTAGAGGCTTATAGAAGTATATTCTATGCTCTATGAAGAATTAGGATCCTCAGGTTTATTGTATAAGGTCATCATATGCTTATAACAGGTTTAGATACAGAGACACGAGCATATTTCACAAGTGCTACGTTAATCATCGCAATCCCTACTAGGATTAAAGCTTTTACGTGAGTAATAGCTTATCTTCAAAGTCCTAAGTTCATTGACAATAATACTCTCTGGTCAATAACATTTGTGTTTCTCTCTACTCTAAGGAGAATCACTAAAGTAGCATAAGCTAATTCTTTGCTAGATTTAGTTTAATATAAATCATATTTTGTAGTGGCTCACTTCCATTATGTGCTCTCTATAAGAGCTGCATTTAGTGCTATAAGAGGGTTCTTATTTTATAGTGCGCTATTTTTTGGTTTAAATCCATTTAAGGATTTAGCACTGGTCTAATTCTGAGTATTTTTGGTAGGTGTTAATCTAAAATTTTTTCCACAACACTTCTTAAGAAACGCAAGTATACCTCGACGATATTGCGATTATACCGAAAGGTTTACCTCATACCACATACTTTCGTCAATCAGAAGTTTAATATCGATAGTTAGAATAAAACTCTAGTTACTTCTTTTGCTAGACTCATACTCTCGTTAATGTTCAAGCTTAGCAAGTCTACATACATACGAAACTGCAACATTAAAGATCGACCTTTGGTGTCAGTAATGCCAACTGCAAACCGCAAACATTTCTTAGTAGATCCTTCTCATGCACCCTTATTAGTTTTAATGACCGTTTTTTTGTGCTAGAGAAAGGTTGATCATGTTATTGAAAGGAGTAGGAACTTTGTAAATACTCATACATTTAGTACTTAATATTTGGTTACTTAGTGCAAAAATAAAGTTCATGAATAAAGCGAGAATTGTGGGAAAATAACTCGTTCACGTTATATGGTATCCTGTTACTGATTAGTCGCAGCCTTTTTCTCACTGCTGTTTTCTGGGTTTACTTAAAGCATATGAGCACCGGCTGTGAGAAATAGTAGAATTTAGCAAGAGCTGAAATACCTTCAGCCATAAGCTTTAGGTTAATACATTTTGCTCTCTTACTTAGCTCATTTGTAACTATCACGTACTCACATATGAGATTAAGATTTGGGTCTATACAAATAACTGTTAAGAGGTAAGCGATAACTATTGTTTAAGAGTGGTTTTCTTAAGAGTACAATGAGTAGAGTTTAGCATGTCCTCCTTAACAATAGCAAGGAGATTTTGTAGATCAATGTTGTTTTCTTCTTTAAAATTTAATTTCATGGAATACATGTGCTAGTAAGAGTATTCTTTCTAATATACGCTTTAGGACGTGTCTTTAGTAGGAACTCAACCCCAGAAAGATTTATGTTCTGTAATTTATTGACACTTTGAGACGTAGTTTGAGTCTTCGTTAATTTTTCTTACTACTTAGCTCTTTAATTTGATTTTACACAGCAAGTAATGTTTTATTTGGATCCGGCCCGTCAATTTTTTACGTTGCCCACCCCTTTCCTAGACTATGCTTTGATATTTGTTGTGTATAGTAACCAACTGTTCACTCATTGAAATTGTTGAACATTCTACACCTCCAAATGAGTTTTCAGTTGTCATTATTGAAACAACTAAGTACGTCCTCTAAACGATTTTACGTCAGACAAGATGATCAGCATGTGACGAAGAAGTTTAAAAGATAATTTGCAATGTTCAGGTAAACTACGTACAAAACTCAGTTGTGGGTGGATATTTTTAATGTGAGTTAAAGTTCTAAGTTTTTTGTAGTGATGATTTTCTGACTATGTATTCTCAAAAAGTATAATTTTTTTTCTATATTATCAGTTGTTAACCTTCTACTACCCTGACTTTTAATGTACTCTATTTGATACAGAAATATGTTAAACAAAAAATTAATTTTAATTAAAAAATTATGAAAACTTGAGCTTGTTTCACAAAAAATAAAATTCAGGCTTTGGCTATAATGACCTTTGCTATTTCTTTATTATGATAAGACTTATTTTTTTTTTCATGTACTTGTAAAAATTCTAGGTTACAGGATAAAAATTTCAAAGTAATTTAGTAATTTTAAAATGTTCTACTTTTTGAGTGGAGTCCTAGCTAGACTATGCTTTGATATGTGTTGTGTATAGTAACCAACTGTTCACTTATTGAAATTGTTGAACATTCTACACCTCCAAATGAGTTTTCAGTTGTCATTATTGAAACGACTAAGTACGTCCTCTAAACGATTTTACGTCAGACAAGATGATTAGCATGTGACGAAGAAGTTTAAAAGATAATTTGCAATGTTCAGGTAAACTACGTACAAAACTCAGTTGTGGGTGGATATTTTTAATGTGAGTTAAAGCTCTAAGTTTTTTGTAATGATGATTTTATGACTATGTATTCTCAAAAAGTATATTTTTTTTCTATATTCTCAGTTGTTAACCTTCTACTTCCCTGACTTTTAACATATTCTGTTTGATACAGAAATATGTTTAACAAAAACGAAGTTTTAATTAAATATTTATGACAACTTGAGCTTTTATCACAAAAAATAAAATTCAGGCTTTGGCTATAATGACCTTTGCTATTTCTTTATTATGATAAGACTTAAATATTTTTTTCATGTACTTGTAAAAATTTTATGTAACAGGATAAAAATTTCAAAGTAACTTGAAAAGGTTCTACTTTTTGAGTGCAAATAAAACTTTAAAAATAAAAAAAACTTAGTTATATACAGGTATGCTAATGTATACTATATTGATTTATTCCACAGTTATACTAAGCAACTAACTTTACATTCAATTAAGAAACTAACTATGCTAAGTTTCAAATTCTTTTGAAAATATAACTAAACAAGCCAAGCTGTTTATAAAAAAACCTTTCACGAAAGTAAGCTTTTAATGGCATAATATTTTTGTTGTTGCTACTATCCATGTAATGATTTGTACTCAGTATCTATAAATGATTTTGAAGAAGTTTAAGCCGTTTTTTTAATAATCAACATAAAAGTTTATAAAGTTCAATGTAAATGTTGTGTATTTGAAAACTTATTTGTTTTTCAAAAAAATGACGCAAAAGTATGTAACGTAGTAATTGACTTAATGTCCTAGTGGCAGGACAATAATTAGATCACAAGGTTTCTAGTACGATGCTCAGTAGTAGAAATTATGTTAGGATATCAAATTTAAGATACAATACATGTTATTAAAAAAGTGTGTATATTATACTGCAAATTATTAATGAAAAAAAACATAGAATAAGCAATAGTTTATTCAGAGACAAAAAGTAAGTTTGTTATTTTTTTTACAAAATGCTTTAAACTGCTTCTACTGCTTTAGTTTTTTTGTTAGCGGGTTAAAATTTTTCCGCCGACTGTATTTTGCCAACCCCTGATGGAGTTCAATTGATAACATAGTTAAGTCGTTTTTAATGTTTATGAAGTTTAAAAACATTTAACAAAACTTTGTTTATTTGTTTATAGGTATGTTTTTGGAATCTTCAACCACGATTCTTAACATTTCTAAACCGGGTGTGATGGAGGTGAAGCTTATAATTGAAGTCACTCGAGGGAAAACCCCTAAACTGAAGCATGGGGTTTTGAAACGGAGTAACAGCTGTATTGCCTATCAATTTGAATCTAATGTTAAAAACTCTTTTGGTAAAATTGTTGAGTTAAAATAAACTTATGAAGTGCAGTACACTAGTTGAAGATATGAAATTTTGTAAATATGGGTTTATTTGTAAATCTAAAGTGGCAAAATAAAGTCAAGCATTTTTCACTAACATAACAAAAGTTGTTTTTGCGTGGTTGAAGTATTAATATTAAAAAGATAATTGTTTTTTCAAGGTCTGAGCCTACTTCTAACTGTTTTGAACAACTTATTGCTTTTATGATTGTATAACGACAAATAAAAGGTCAAAATAACTCGTCCTACGACCGATTATACGAAAAAACGTTTCAGTTGTCAAGTGGTGCACACTTGGATGCAGTTAACGTCTTGCCTAGGACAGAACTGCTGTTTGAAACTAATTATTTTTGTTACAATATTTTTAGAAAATAAATATTCGTATACTAAAAACTCACACCTTCGAAGCAATTTATTATTTTTTGTTTTCTAATTAAAGAAATTACATACTAGTACTTTTACCTCATGGTTTATTTTGTTTTTATTTTAATTTAGCATATTTTTGTTAATGTTTTAAGTTGTTTAAATTGTATTAGTATGTTTATCAACGAAAAAGGAATCTTTCTGATGCTACCATATTCTAACATTTTTAACTGTATTAATTTTATTCCACCTTTGAAAACAAGTTAGATTAAATAAAAAACCAAATGCTAGGTTTTTTTTTTTTTTAACAACAGCAATTTTTAAAGCATTTTACTTTATTAGCCAATAAAGTATGATACAAATTGTTACAGTTTAGTTTGTAGCTAAGAACTTTGTTTTATTTCATATCTTTGCCTATACTTTTCTTAAATGTTTACAATTATTTTTATTTTATTTGGTATTCAATAATATTTACTACCAACATGTGTTGGCTCTTGGTATGTAAATTGATACTTCAGTAGATTTAAATTGTATATAAATTAAAAAATAATAATTACTGTATCGAACAAATGGCTCGTTAAATGAAGCTTGGTTTTTTGTTTATAATTACTACAATGTAAAGCTTATATAACGAAATTCCCTAGTAAAAATATACTGTTTTAACACCATGTATACAATTTTCAGATATAATAGATAAATTTTAATTTTCAATTGCAAAACCATCAAGGATGAGTGATCCAACAAGGAAGAGGAATGAGAAGGAAGAGCGTTGCACCAACAACGCTTACAACCCATTGCCGTTTCCAAATGCTTTCAAACGTCGCAATACACCGAACAACAAGAACCGTCGGATGTTGTTTGACAAAAAGGAGGTTGTGATTGTTATCATGTACTAAAAAAAAATAAAACAACATTTTGGAGTGTTTGTAATTAGATTATTTTGTAGTTAGAACTTGTTTAGTGTAAGTGGCTCAATGTTTAATGAAACTGTTTGCGTTGTGTAGTTTTACAAAAGATTAGCTAGTAACTATGATTTCAGTAAACAATTAGGTAAAATTTAGATAGTTACTATAATACTATCTGCATAGTTTGTGTATTCAAAAATTATTAGATGAATTAGTTTTTAAGTTAAATAACCGTTTGTAAACTTAAATAATCTAAAAGTTAATAACTCTATTCAATTATATTTATTACAAAACTTTTGAAAACTTAATTGAACACAATTTATATGTAATGACACACTACTGCTGTTGTAAAAAAAGTTAAAAAGCTTAAAATTGTTTTACATTCCCCATCAAAAACAAACTAAATAATTTTTGAATATGTGTCGAAAAAAAACTTTTTGAGCAGCGAATACTTTTTATAATGATAAGTCGTAAATAATACTGTTATCTGAAGCTTTATTTTTAATAAAAGAATAATCTATTAACAACAGCAATTTTCTACAGGATTATGAAATTTGCAGTGATGAAAACGTTCAATCATCACCAAGTGCTCAGGGTCATGTTGATGAGTCAGTCGAAAGTTGTTCCCCCGACTTCTGTGCTGGCCTAAAAACACCAGGAAAATCTTTTCCTCTTTCGATGCTCGGTCTCCCTAAAGTTTCTGGTGAAAAATCGAAATTTTTCCCACCAATCAGCCCACGCAGGGAAAGTTTTGGGCTCTCTAAGCTTACTAATTTGTTAAACATCGAAAGCAAAAAAGAACAAACTGAGGGCTCAAGTAACAAGAAACAGGCAGAGCAGCCGTCCAAGTTCAATAAAATATATTCAGACAGTCCTGATAGTAATAGTAGTCCTTTTGCTAAACTTCCAAAGCTTTGCACGCCGCTTGCAAAAAGAGAAAGCTTTGCCAAACAGGATTCAGGCTATTTGACTTTAACTAAAAAGACAGCGGATAGGAATTTTAATTATGAAAGAAGACATGGAAACTTTCTTTTTAATTCACAAACCAATCATACAAGCAACGGCGTTCCGGTCAACGACGCTTTTGATAATTCTAATGATTATTTACCGTTTTCTCCAAAATGTTCGAATCTGAATTCAGAAGAAGTGTCAGAAAGAAAAGTTGTGCCTACGAAAAATCCACTTAGAAAAACATCAAACAGGAAGGATTCAGTCGCATATGACTACGATTCACCTGATTCTTCATATAACAGTTCTTCTGATGGTTCGCGTGCTTTTTTATCGGGTTCTCCAATAAAGTTAAATCTTGATGTTGAACTCATTGATACAAGCCTGACTACAGAAAGTCCTGACAAAACTACAACAAAAAAAAAGGAACCAGATTCTTGTGATTCGTCTGAATTTGCACAAAAGTCAACATCCTTTCACTTTTCTGAAGTTAGTAAAGAGGAAGCAGAAATACTTCTCCTTCCTTCAAACTACCACACCCTAACAACCGCAAACCTGCAAAGTTTGTCTGTGTCCGTTAAAAGCATAGCAGAATCTTTGTCACACGAAAAAGTTTGTCCTCAGGTGCCGAGAGCGAAAAATGTCAACCAGTTCAACAAGGGCAAGGTGGTGCAGGTATCTCGTTGCGAAGAAAAAAACAACAGGCTTCTTCAACACAACAAGTCGAAGAACACTCAGTTTTCTTACTTCAAATCGTTCAACCCTAAAGCGATCGGGAACGGGCACTTTGCTACCACGTTCCGGGCGGAGAGCCGAGAGCTTGGAAAGCACGCTATCAAGAGAATTGTCAGACAAGAATCCCAGTTGCGCACCAAAAAGGACGTGCACAACCACGAAGAGCTGGGAAGGCATCCGAACGTCGCAGAGTTCTACCGGGCTTTCACCGAAGACGGAGCGCTGTTCATTCAGATGGAGCTGGGCGTGGCCTCGTGCAAGAGCTTGGAAGTTTACTTTTTCGCCTGCAACGCAAACTGCAACTCGCAGTGGGTCTTGTTGTCCGACTGCTGCAAAGGGCTGCTGCACATGCACTCTTTAAAAATCGTGCATTTGGACGTGAAGCCGGACAACCTCATCCTCGGCAGCGACTGGAAGTTTAAGCTGTGTGATTTCGGTTGCTCAGCTAAAAGCAGTGATGAATTTATTGAAAACGAACATGTACACGGTTTATATAAGGCTCCGGAATTAGGTTGGCCAGTAGCGGTCAACAAAGCCGACGTGTATTCTCTCGGGGAGTGTGTCAGGCACCTTTCCTGCGCAGAAGCCTTGTCTAAAGACGCGGATCTGATGAAGGTTTTGGATTTTATGAAAAAAGTCTGTTACGAAGATAGACCTAACGCGAGTGACGTCATAAAGAGTGACGTCGTTAGAAGAAAGAACGTTGAGCAGTTCAGGAATGACATGCGAGCTACGTTGGAGCCAGAATTTATAAATCAAAAAATAATTCATTAGTAGAGATTAACTTTGTACTAGTGCGATTCGAACAAATTAAAAGTTCACGACAAATATTTTTTATAACAATATTAGGGAGATATTTTAAGTTTGTAATCTTAATAACTAGAAGTTTAAGCTCTAATCATTGTTTCTATTGAAAACTTTAGACTTTTGGTTTAAAGGTATATATTAGATAGACTCATGTTTTTAAAGCCTTTAAAGTTTTGAAACATGGTTCGGTTTTACTTTTTTTGATGGTTATTTAGACTAGTTTTTCATAAACTCCCAACTGCTGTTTTGGATAACTTAAATACATAGATATTTTTAAAGATTTCGACTCTATCTTAAGGAGTTAATAAACTGTTCTTTAGTATTGAATAATAGAAACAACAGCTTTCCCTATTTTGTAGTATTGTCTGGTTTAAATTTATTTATTTTCTATTCTGGTACTCTTTTATGATCGATTTTGTAAGCAAACATGTGTAAAAATTGTTTTTAAAAACACTGCATTAGTCTCTTACAAATATTATGTACTTATCGTAAACATTCCTTATCGTTACCTATATATATTTTTAAAAGGAACATGCATAGCACATTTTCTTTTATTAATAAAATTAACAACTTTTAGAAAATAATTTTCATATTAGATATCTTAGCACTTTAAATGCTAATTATAATATTTACTTATTTTCTTCTGGACCAGACGTTAAAAGGCATGCAAGTGGTGTGCGATTTGATAACCAAAATATTTTTTTCTTGAGGACCAACTATTTTGAGCGTTTTTTTTGTCGTTTAATAAATAGCATATATGAAAAAAAGCTTATCAAGATTAACAAAAAATGCTGTATTTAAAATGACTTGACCAAGTAAGGCAAAAAATATTAAATGTATTTATCTCAACCTATAGTAAACTACCGTGCGTATTTTATATATTAGTTATCTTTTTAATCCTAACATATTCTTCACTTAAAAAAATAACATATTTTGTATTAATTAGATTGTTCTTGTTTCGATATTTTATAATTTTCAAATGCTGGTTAATATATTTATATACACATAAAGCAATGCTTTAAATGTACAACGAATAATATAGAAAACATTGTTTTTTGGCTTTATATGCACTTTAAACACGTTTAGTATGTTTTATGTGAGCTTTTATACTTTGTTGTAGGCTAGGGTGGGCAACACACTTTAAATGATTTTAATTTTATCACTTATTTTATATGCTGCTCGAAAATTTAAGCTAACATTTAAAATTTTTAATTATGCATAAAAAATGTGTAATAAATAGTATTACATTTAAAAGCATCTATACAATACAGATAATAACTCTGCTAAAAAAACAGGACTAGCCAAGTACTAACCATGCTGGCAGTCAAAAACAAGTCGCCTATCAATTAAGACCAGTGGAGCAATGGTACGGCCGGCCAACTCGCCCCGAATTACGTATAGCTAATTTACACTCTTATTTAATCTCACCGAGAGTAAGGCCAACGACGCCTAGTCCCTAATGGGAGAGCAAAACAGGGACTCGAACTCGGGACGCATCGACTAAACAACGGCTAAGCAAACCACTTGGGTAGGCGAACGCCCGTTCGTAGATTTTTTTTACCACGTATGAAACCGCTCATGTGATTTTCTTAACAAGTATTTTCGTTGATCTGTTCTGCGTTTTGAAAAAATAAATTTACCGGGTTTCGAACTCTCCACCAGTCGGTCATGAAGCATCACCTCATACCATAAGGGTACAAAGAAACTTACTTAGTATGTGAAATAGCAGTATATAAATGGTATAAAATGTTTCTTTTGAATTCAACGCAAAATTATTTTTGTACGGCTTTTCATCTTTAAAATTAATAAAATGTTTCGTTGAAACTTTTTATATAGTTTAGTTAAATCTACTGACTGGATACTAAATAAAAAGTTTAAAGTCAGTCATGGTCTAGACGTTATCCGTGATATCAAAGGTATCCGTGGTGTGCGACTCGATAACCGAAAGATTTTTTCTTGCACCAGGTCCAAAAATTTAAATGTACTTTTTTGTCGTTCAATAAACAGTAAAGAACACGTTTTACGGTATTTGATAAATAAGTTACCAGTTAAAATTGTTTTACACGAGTTCTTTTAAGCTATAAAACACGTCACGAAAATCTAGTATTAAATTTAGGTCTCCCGTAAATTGTAGTTACATCATAGAACAAAACATTAAATAACAAGAGCAGTTTTTTCTAGCATTTTAATCTTAGCATTATGTTTTACTGTACAATTGGTATTAATTACAAGCAGTTTTTTATTGAGAAGACCTCAAAGTTATCTTAAAATTTAACTAACTCAAGCAACAAGTTAATTAGCTAAACACTATTTGTTCTACCTCTTTGACTTAGTTTTTAAGTAAGATTCTTTACAATTAATTTTTACAATTTTGGGTCAAATAAGTGTCCGTTAGATGTCTTACGCACACCGTACATTTTTATTTACAGTTAATATGCAAAAAAAAATCTTCTACAACCATAGAAAAGAAAATCTTTAAAGTGATTTTAAGAAGATTACCTTGAGTTGAATGTTTTAAGTTCATTTGAAATATTCATTTGAAATATTATTTTAAATTACATTGCAAACAAACTTCAAATTACACTGAAATGAGTAATTACGTGCTAATAGCTTAAATGTCGCCACACAAAACACACTAGATTTAGCGAAAGTAAAAACAGTTAGCAAAACCAACACACATTGAGTTAAACAAACAATCAGTAGTAAAATTCATAGGATAAAGAAAACAGTTCAGATTTTTCTTCAGCATAAACTTTTAGTAAGCACTTTTGAGCTAAAATATTAAAAACGCAAACTCTTTTTATTTCACCAAACATCTGCAGCATCAAAAAAATTTAAATACTCTTCACTATTTTTGGAAAAAAAAAAATTGGCACCTGTTGAACGATTTATTTTATATAAATACTTTTTAAACGTTTTGTTTAACGAAACCTTTATTTCAAAGAATAAATGAAAGTACAATTAATAACTGTGCTTTAGTTCAAACTCACAACAGCTTAAAATCATCGAAAAGAAACTATTTATTTTTAATAAGACATAACTTTAATTATTTATTAAAAAAAACAGTATTTAAAATAGTTTCTTCACGAAAAAATTAAGCAAGCATCTAGTTTTAATCACAACAAGCGAAAATACACATTAAAAATTAATTTTTTATCATTTATTTATATTAACATTTTTTTTTCGTTTTGCAATCCAAATTTGTCCGAATTAAATTCAAAAAAAAAAAGTATACACACTTTTAAATCAATAAAACAGATGCTAACTTACTTTTTTTTTTGAAATATAATGGTTTTAAATGCTTTGTACTTTTTTTATGTTATCACGTGTTTTGCTTTAACGTTCAATTGTAAAAACTAACAGTAAATAACAATTTTTTTTTTCTTATGATTCTTATGTAAAATCAACGCGGTAAAGTGACTAGCTTATTCAACTATGATACGTTGTACACTTTTATCTCATACACATTGAAATAAGTGGACATGAAATTTTTGATTTAGAATGACTTTATAGTGTTTCATTTATTTGAAGAAAGAAAAAACAAAGTTTTTTAAATTGTATATTCGAGTAAACATTTTCTGAACAAAGATTAAGTTTAAATAATTATAACTTATTTCAATATATTGTTTAATAAAGGCTACATTTAAAACTTGGATATATATACCAATGTTTTTTTGCTTTCAATGTATTTGCATTTTTGTTTTTTAAACTTTGCTTATTTATTTAAGCTGGAATATTTTTTAATTTCGTTTTAACGTTTCTGTAGTTAGAAATAAAACGGCAAATATATTTTTAATTTTCTTAATCAATCAACTCTTTCATTTTAAGCGATGCGTAAGTAGAAAAAGTACGTTTTTCAACTAAAACTTAAGGTTTTTATCTACAAATTTATCTAAAATTTTCTAGTAACTTGGTTTTATGTAAAATAATTAACAAGAAAATGTTATTCGCGTTTTCAGAAACTTTTGATGAACTTAGAGTTACATACCAAGGTATTTATGCTCATCAGCATCATACAATGGTTGTGTTCTAAATTGAAACAAGTTGAAATAAATTAATTGTTTTAAAAAGTTTTTAAATCTTATAAAAACAAACATCATTTTCATGTGAACATGTTTATTGAAAGAAATCAGAAATATAAGTTTAATATAAAGAAAAGGTACACAGAGACCAGATACTCAATAATTATTATAATAGTAATAAAACAATTAGTTAAGCTGCCTAAAACTTTAAAAATAATATTTCAATGTGAACATATTTACTGTAAGAAATCAGAAATAAGAATTTAATGTAAACAGATACAACACAGAGACCAGATACTCAATAAAATTTCAACTCAACAAAGTTCACAGCATAAAAAAAACAAAATGAACGGATTCTCAACGGAGGGAAATTACCTAAAACATAATTTGTTGAAAGAAAAACCACACAGGGAAAAAATTCACTAGACGTCGATATTTGCTTCACAATGGGCGCAGATAGTTCACAGTTGGGGGGAATCACCCACTTCGATGCTTTTCTTCAAGAACTCGGACAGGGGGTCCCCCATCAGGTCGTCGTCGTCCAGTTCCTCGGTGTCGGGGGCGATGCGCGTCACTTTAGGGGATTTTCTGAAGACCAAAGGTCCCTTGGCCCGCCGCTTGCGGTCGCGCTCCGAGTTTTTGGCGAAAGTGGACGGTGTGGTCAGGATTCGCCTGGAAAATATTATTTTCTTTATAATTAACTTACAATATATATATATTTATTCATAACAGTCAAAGACCATAAAGATAACTTTTTGACACACCCCAAATGTAGATTAATTAATACTTCTAAGTCCGATGTAGGTCGCATAGTTAAGGTTAGGATTGACTGCATTAATAAGGCTGTGCGTTTAAGTCTAAACTTATGCAGTGGACTGATACAGACCAAGTCTTAAATTGGTTCACTGGTTTGGAAAAACAAATGTACAGCTTTTTCAAGTTTGATATAGTTGATTTTTATCCTTCTATCAGCTAAAAATTGGTAACAATATCACTAAAATTTGCTGGTATTTTTACTAGCGTACTTACTGAAGACTTAAGTCTAATGAAAAACGCATGTAAATCAATACTTTATGAACAAGGAAACCTGTGGCAAAAGAAGAGAGCAAATAACACCAGCTCTCTTTTTGATGTAGCGCAGTGATCGTTCATGGGTGCAGAGTTATGTGAACTAGTAGGTCTTTTTTTTTTGATGGGTTGAAAAATATCTTTGGTTTAGAAAGAGTTTGGTTGTACAGGGACGATGGTCTAGCTGTACTGCCCAACTCTTCTGGCTTTATAGTTGAAAGGCTAAAAAAACAAACGCACGCCTTCTTCAAGTCTATGGGGTTACGAGTCACTATTGAATCACCAATGTTGACGACTGACTACCTGGATGTGAAGCTCAACTTGTATGATCTCTCCTATATGCCTTATAAAAAGCAAAACGCAAAAATTATGTACATAAATAAATGTTCTAGCCACCCAAAAAATATTATAAACCGAATACCAAAAATAATTAATCAACGTTTAAATAAAAGATCAAGCAACGAAGAAAACTTTTTAAAGACAAAGCAAGATTACGAACTAATAATGAAAAAATGTGGTTACAATGATAAATTAATTTTGAAACAACGGAACAAAAAAACAAAACGACCAATAAAAGTAAAAGAAAGCGAAATATAATTTGGTATAATCCCCCATTCTGTACTTCAGTTAAAACAAACATCGGCAGAGAGTTTATAAATCTAGTAAAAAAACATTTCAATAAAAATAACCCATTATCAAAGATATGTATGGCGAATTTGGAGAGATTAATTAAGTCACATAATCAAAGGATTTTAAACAAAAGTAATTTAATCAAAAATCAGTGTAATTGCGCTGGTGGCTGTAAATATAATTTGAAGGGGGGCAATTGCCGGTCAGAGAACATTATTTACAAGGCAACAGTTAACTCTGACCTTGGAAAGAAGTTCTACTAAGGTTTATGCTCCACTCAATTCAGATTTCGGTATGCTAACCATAAAAAATCCTTTAAAGGTGGTGTATACGAAAATGAAACTGAGCTTTCGAAGTATGTTAGCGGCCTTAAGCGCAAAAACATTGATTTTAAATTAAATTGGGAGATGATAAAAAGAGCACAGCCAATAGCAGATGGTAACAACCCTGTTTGTAAGCTGTGCTTAAAAGAATCAACAGCCGTAATGTATAATTGTATGCGTTAAAAAAGGAAGGTTGTTTAAATAAGAGGAGTGAATTCATATCGTCTTGTCGACATATGAAAAAGCTCCTTTTAAAATACAAAAAATTTTGAAGTATTTTATAGTCAATTAACTGTAGTTTTCGTTAATTTTAGTTGTTTGATTAATTAGATGGTAGATCGATTTTTGTACTGAATATTTGTAATGTACAATGTTCAACCCTTACGTCATATTGTTTTTGTTTTTTTGTAAACTTTTGCATCTTTGTTTACCAAAGTGCTTTTTATTTTAAATTTGAAATGGCTGAAGATTAGAGACAATCTTTTTTGTCTTTACGAAACATATGTTCCAGCATTTTTAAAGTCGTCATTTCAATAAATTATATATTTATTTATATATATATATATTTATTTATATTTATTTAAATTATCTGTGCTGATATTAAAACTTAACATTTTAGTTCTCAGCTGTTAATATTGTATTTTAATTCGAGCAATTTTATTTTAAAAGGTTGATTGTGTACGTGTGAAACTGAATCATTTTAAATGCAAAAATTTTTTAAAAGAGCCTAATGACTAAATTTTTAATGCTGCATTTATATTCAATGCACCTTCTCCATAATTTTTGCAAAATCAACTTAACATAAAAAAACATTAAAATTCAAAAATTTACAATCTTCAACCTGGCAACACGCAGCGTCATCTGGTGGTCGCCCCTCAAAACCTTGATGGGGTTGCTGTGCAGCTGCACGGGCACCACGTGGTCGTCGTTGTCATGGGAATGGATGCGACGGCGCACGATCGGGGTCATCTTGACCAGGTGGCCCAGGTAGATGTGGTAGTTGGTGTACGAAACCTCGGCCTCCAGCTTCAACCTGAAATATCAATTTAATTATATAAAACAAATAATTTTTAATTTCATACAAAAAAAAAACATGTAAGTAGTTAAACATTAAATATACCTTTGATTATTACATAATGTTTTTATTTTCAAGGTTCAACATTCCGACTAATTTTATTTTAGTTTTAATTCGGTTTAATTTGATAAGGTGCATTTTTCGTTAAGTCTCACTCAAAAGTACTTAAACAAATAATAATTAAATGTGCTTTGTTATAGTTTTGGAACTAATTAAAAGATTGAACAAATGTAAATATTATTAATCAATACAGAAGCAATAAGAATTTTAAAAGTTAAATCTATTCTAAAAACCAAACAAATAGAAAATATGTTTTACTGATGTGACGGCTTCAAAATAGCACTCACGTATTTCTGATTTAACAAAATAAAACCTACACCCACTTTTTTCTTATAACTAAACATACATTTTCTAAGATATCTAATATTTAATTCATTCTCTGATTTGATTGTATTAATCAGAATATAAAAAACTTAAGAAGTCAGAACAATCTAAGGCAATGAGTAAAAAAAAAGGTAAAAATTTTAAATACACTGTCTATAATACATATTTTGTATGTGATATTTTTAATAACTTATGATAATAAAAAGTAGCTATGAAAAGCAAGTACTGTTTCTAATAGTAAAAACTTTATAAAATGTGCATTTTAAAACATTTTTAATAAAGTGTTTTAACTTAATGTTAGCAATATAACAAAGCTTTGAAAACTTTTAATATTATCAAATAAAACAGTAAAACATGTTTTTTGTTTAAGTTCATACTAATTAACTGGATATCTCATAAAAAAATTATTTTATCTATGATTATGGTGATATTCTTGATTAAAAGTTTTAGTAATTAAAAGAAAAAGTCTTAGTTGTAGAAATTAATGAGCCTAACAATCAATTTTAAAAGCTAAAATCTTTAACAAACAAATTTTATATCAAAAATTCAAACGAACAATTTCATGGCGAGCAGAAGCCTGTCAATCATTTCTTTCAAGTAACCTCGGGTTTCCTTCAAGTTGTTCTCCTTGCAAAACTGCATGAAAGTGTAGTTGGACGGAATTCTGTATTAAAATTTTTTTAATTCATGCTTGATTAATTCGAACTGAATTAAAATAACCCTGTAGTATTTTTTAGACAGTTAGAAATATCTTAATAGCTTCATTACCGTGAAATAAATTAATAATTACAAATTTAAAGTTTATTTAAATCGACTTGCACGTTAATAAACTATAAAATTTAAATACGACCAATTACATACTCTAGAAAAGCTTGAGGGATTTTTTTTTGGTTTTTAGAAGAATTAAAATTAAACAACACGTCAATAAAACTCAAAAAAAAAAATTGGAAGGAAATCTGTGGATATTTTAAACTTATTACCTAATGTGTCAATTAAGTTGTAAACTTTTAAATATGATCGATAACGTATAACAGATGATTTTGTTGAGCTTTATTATAAAAATTAGATTTCATACTACTAAAAAAGAAATTATTAAATTTCAGGCAACGCAGAGTAAGATGTAACATGTTACCTACGAACATTTTCACAAACAAACAAACGTTTCAATGGTACTTACAAACAAATAATTATTTTTTTAAATATATTTTTTTAAGTATAACAAACGTTCCAATAGAAGACAGGCAGGCCATGTAAGCGACGTGTATAGCAGCTATTTCCCGGTCTTTTCCGTCCAAATACTGGCAAACATCCAACAATTCTATCAATCCGTCGATCTTCTTACTGTGCAGCTCACTAGTTGAATATTTAAATTCTTTTTTTTGGGTTTTTAAAACTAAATAGTTTCTAATAATATTGATTCTTATGATAGTTATCAAATTATTTTAATCTTGAATGAGCCTTTTCATTTAAAGAAATATTATAGATAGTATCTTATAAACTAATTTGCTTATTGAAACTCTTTGTATACCAAATAAAGTGTTTACACTGATTAAGTGAGATTTCGTAGACGTTTTAAAGTAGCAAATTTTACTTTAAAATATTATATAACACATAAATTTTAAAATTAATAACTTGACTTTTAATTTATACCAAATAAGTTAACTGGATTTAATTAGGATTCAGCTAGTAAGAAATTAAATTTTTTCAATCATCATGAATATAATTTATAAAATTAAGAGTTTGTTATATGTGTATTTTAAGAAGTATGTGACAATTTATTTATTTGGAGTACTCATTTTAAAAAACCAATTTTATGCAAGATATGTTTATCCCCTCCCCCCTACTTTTATTTTTCAAATTTAGTCTTATTTTTTACATACTCAGATAAGCTATTTGTTACTTTTTATCACTTGTTAAAATTCTTATTAACTTTTGAGATATAAGCGATCAAAATTGGAGTGTTTAAAAGGTTTTTTATGGGAAGCGCAAACTAAAAGGGCAAAGGTAGACTATTTCACTAAAAACATGTGTCCTGCATAAGTTTTTGAGCAATTATTTTAAAACTTTCTCAGAGAGTCTTTAATAAATTATAATCGAATTCTAAAAAACAGACTTTTTAACTTTTGTAAAATAAAAGTTGTAAAAGAATAACTTTTTTTTTCAATTTTAGCCATAAATTTTAATTTCTATTTTTTCGAAAATTCGCTCATTACAAATTGTTTGTAATACTCTTATGTACATTTCCTGAAAATTTGAATTAATTTGTTAAAAAAATAAAGGAAGAAATATATTTTTATTATTTTTTCAAAATTCAGAGAAAATTTGCATTGATTTTTTTTTTCATTTAGTTTTATAGGATTTTTTTTACAAAACTTGTTATATATCAAAAATTAACTGAATTTATTTATTTTCTACTAACAGTATACTATAGTATATACTCTAAGCTTTTAAATGAGAGCCAATGTTAATTTTTGTAAAAAAAATGTTGGAACCCCCAATGCCCTTAAATACAAGCTTTTAATGCTATAAAATTTATGTTTTTTCTAAACTTTGAAAATTAGACCGGTTTAAAATTAACTTAAAAACTGGATATAAATTTTCAATTTAAAATTAACCTTAATTTGACACTTTAATATCTAAAGATACTTATATATAAATATTTTAGTGTTTATGTACGGCGAAAAAATACAATTTACATTATATTTGGTTAAAAATAACTTTTGTTCTAAGTTTATAGTTTTTCATTATTTTCAGTTATAAACAACTTAAATAAAAATGAACCATATGAAATAGATGTTTTAAATAAAAAATAACGAAAAATTAAGACTATAAATTAATGTTACCTTTATAATTATTTTTTTCAATAGAAAGTTTTCAAAAAGCAGTTTTAGACAAAGTTATCAATAATTTTTACACCAATTTATTGCACACTTGTTGAACTTTTAATACACAAAATGAATTACCTGTTTCTAATGGCATTTACTTTGTGAGCAATCCTTGATATTGTTTGTTTTAAAGTAACTCTCATCTTCGTCATTTCATACTTTTTCTTCACCTAAACATTTTGTTTTCACACTATTTATAAGGTAAAATTTGATAAGAAAATAGAATATGTGTTAATATTACCAATATAAAAAAAAAACCAACTGTACTGTAGTCACCAATTGAACAATTTATTTAAATCAAAAAAATTTATTACAGGGTTGCCACACACTCAGGGAATCTCAGGGAATTTTCAAACTGTAGAAAATCTCAGGGAAACTCAGGGAATTTTGGCATTTTTCTTTTAACTCAGGGAAACTCAGGGAAGTTTTGATTTTTTCTCTAAATTTCAGGGAAGTTTTTGAAAATCTCAGGGAAATTTTTTTCTAGATCTAGAATGAGGTTTAGTTAATCCAGTTTCAATATTTTGTTCATAAATAAGTAGTAATTTTTATTATTTAAGTAGTTATTTAGAATTTTTTTAGCCTTGCGGCTAGTTCTTAAATATTCTTAGTATTAACATTGTAGTTTTTTTTTAGTTTTAAATTTATATTTACTTAAGTAAAATCAAACAGTTTAGAGAAATGAAAGTTGTTGTTAACTATTCATTGAAAAGTTCTAATAAACTTTTTATTTTTAGTTACTTATGTAGTTTAAAAAAAACTATGTTGTACTATTAGTTCTTATTTTTTAAATAATAAAGTTATTTGTTATTTGTTTACAACTACTTGTTTTCAGTAAAAAAAATTAAAATGAATACAGATTAGTGTTGTATTACTTTTGTTAAAAAAATAGAGGTTAAATTTTTGTTCATAAATAATAATTTCAAAAGTAGTATCAGTAATGGTAATTAATTTTTTAGTGTGAATGTTTTAATATAATATCCCAATTTTATAATAATATCCCAAGCAAGTATAAAGATTTAACAAGAGTCCTTGAGGCTGTTTTTGTGCTTCACAATGGCCAGGCAAGTGTTGAACGGGGCTTTAGCTTAAATAAGGAAGTAATATCAACTAATATGGGAGAGATGACAATAAGGTCCCGAAGAATGATCAAAGATCATCTATATGCAAACAGTCTAGAACCAAGCACAGTTGAACTAAGTTTTGAATTGTTAAAATTTGTAAAATCTTCTAGGGCCCAATATTTGGCATATATTGAGCATCAGCTCTTTGCTAAAAATATTCCAAATAAAAGTGATGCTTTGAGCAAGTTAGGAGAAAAAAAAAGTAAACTTACAAAGCAACTCAAATGTTTGAATGAAGACTATGATAAATATACTGCAGATGCCAACAAACAGTCTGATTTAGAAGCAATGAAAGAATTATTAGCAAGAGGAATAGCTGCTAAGGACAACGCAAATAAACTTCAAAATAAAATTAAAACTATAAATTTAGAAATTGCATACTTAAAAAAACAGTATTAAGATTTTTTTATTAGGTAATGTGAAATTGTTTTAAAATCAAAATTATGTTTTCAGTTATTTAAAATAGATTGTGTATGAACATCTAAAAGACATAAAAAAAAATTTAATCTTAGATTATTTTGTATCAGTTGTTAGGTATTAAGTTGTACTTTGATATGAGATATTTCTTTAGCTATTTCTTTAAACTTTCTTTTTGCAGGTTATTTTACAATAATGTTAAGCTTTTAAGTTTTATTTACTGCATTCAGAACAGTTGCTCGGAAAGACATACAAGTCATAATGAAGTTATTATGTATGCATTTAAGTGAGTTCTTCATGTGAAATTATTATTATAATATAATTAAATTTTGTCAATTAAAATGTCAAACAAATTAAACTTTATTCTTTTATGTAGAAAGTTAACTAACAAGTTTACACAAAGTTGTGCAAAAATTTAGTTTTTAATTTTTAATTGGTTTAAACCTTAAAGATTGAGTTTTTGAAAACAGTTTTTTTCATAAATTTAATGCAGAAGCATACACATACAACCTTCCTTTTATTATTAAAGAAGAAAAATGAGAATGAGGTATTAACAATTTGTGTTAGAAGAGAAAAATTTTTTTTTAAGATTTGAAAAACACTCAGGGAAATTTAAGGTTATTCAGGGAAATTTTTGGTCACTCAGGGAAGATTTTTTGGCTCAAAGAGTGGCAACCCTGTTATTATCAACATTTTACAAATTTCTTGAATTGTGAATGTATTTGTAAAACAACGGTTCACTCAATTAAAAATTGAAAATAATTAAATTTCAAACGCTTATCTTAAATATAACAATATTTGTTAGACCTACCTTGGTCACAATTCCCTGCAAACCTTTCACTTTGACGTCCATGGCCTCCGCCACTTTGGACAGGATGACCGGAATGTTCTTCTTTTGAAGCACTACTGTGGTGCAGCACACTGAAACAAATTAGTGTTTAAAAATATATATTTTTTTAAGGAACTCATTGACTTTTTTACAAGTTCATTGTGTTATAACCTAACATAAGAGGATGCTTCAATCTAGAGAGCACAAAAAAAAAACTAGTGCGCAGATATATAAACTGTTGCCAAATATAATAAACATAGCTAAGAAATTTTCGGTAACGTATACAAGAGGTGAAGGCAATTTTCAAAATTAACTGTTCTTTGTATTGATGTTTATACTAGATGTAACAAATAAAAACTCTTATTAAAATCAAACTGCACACGAGCTTTCAATCTGTACACAGTTAAAACCCACCGAGGTACTGCAGCTTGGTTTTTTCCTGCTTGCCGTGGAGTTCACCGAACACGAGCGGCTCGAATATTTTCATGATGCTGTCGTGCACAGTGCCGTCTTCGGTGTAGTTTTGCAAGACCGCCTGCAAGTACGTTCGGTATTTCGTCAGCATCCCGTCCCTGTACAGCCTGTTAAGTTAATGAACATTGTGTTCAGTTGTAGAATTTAAAATATTTAGAGATTCTGGGTTAAGCTGTTGTATTGTTTGTACTTGCTTGCTAATATTAGACAAAGTCGAGTAAAATGTATAATCTTTTATAGTTTTTGTAGGCATAATTTATTGATAACTATAAACATTCAAAGTTTTTAACTTCTTTCATTGCTTTACTCATTGTAATTTTAGCAGTTTTAAAATTTGCATCAACTAAAGTAAGAGATAGGTTTGATTAACATCTACAAATAAAAAGAATTAGTAAAACAACAAAATAAAAATCCTTAAACTCTAACGCTATACATAAAAACTTAAAAAACATACTTTAAACAATTTTTTAGGGTAACATCTTTAACTTAAAAGAAATTTTTTTAATTTTAATTAAACTTTAGTCTGAGTTAAAAATGTACAATTTAAAGAATAAATTTTGTGAGCTAAATAAACTTCATTTCAAGTTTACATAAATATCAATTTTTGTAGAAAAAAAATTATTAGATCAAGAAAAATAATTTTCATATCAAAAGGATTTTAAGCTCAAAATATAATAAATTTAAGCTTACTAAACAAATAAAGTCAAATTTATAGTTTAAATAACAAAAGTAAAATGAAAATTTTGATCATTCAACCAAAAAAAAATTAAATGTTCTTACTTTTTTCTTTCACCCGCATAAAGTAACTGATTGCCCAATCTTATGAAATTGTTGCCTTCTTTATCAACTTTTCTGATACCTTCCGATTGGAAAGCTGCTACTAAATTGAAGTTTCCGATAACAATTCCGCAGTTAGAGCATACCTAGGCATTTAAAACTTATAATGGTTTTCAGTGGTACAATTGTTTACAATACTATTCTTATAGGATAAAAAATGTGTTAGTTTATGTAATTAGTAAAAAAGTGTTTTTATTTTATTTAAAAAAAAACTTTGGTATAACAAGTTTATGAAGAGATATTTAAAGAAATTAAATAAAAAAAACTATCATAATATACTGAAAAAATATAGATTCAATTTTTTTTTAATGTTGTTGTTAAACTTCAACTTTATATTTTTATTACATTTTATGATTTTTTAAATCATAACTGATTTGGTTAATGACAGGGTTTGTGCGCAAGTTTTTTTTTTATTTATCCTGATAGAGACCAATTTTGTCTATATTTTTTAAAGTAGAGAAAATCCCCTTTAAAAGTCATTTTGGGTATTGGGGGGTATTGATTAGTACTATTGTAGTCTCCAACTTCAACGGCTTTATCTCAAAAATTATTTCAAGCTTTGAAAATCTACTAAAAGCAACTTAAAGCTTAGTTACAACTCAAAAAAACAAGACTAAATTATGAAAAGGGCGGAACTACTAAATTCAAACTAAAATCCAATGGATTTTTTTAAATCAAAGGCAAAGGAGCGTTCTCTAGAATAATAAAAAATCTAAGTTAGCTTAAAGGTATGGAAAACAATTGGATCTAAAGTTTAGACTTTTTTTTTAACTACAAAAAAAGCTTTTTGAGCCAAAGTAACCCTCATCTAAATGTGTCTATAAATGATCAGAAAGTTAAAAATTTTACATAGATGTTTTGAACTTTTCTAAACTTTAAAACTAGTCAAAGTAAAACATTATATCAAAAATATAACAGCTGAATAATATAATCACTACTACTAATAACAAAATTACATAATTTATATTAGGGCTAGCATGTTTTTAAAAGAATTTTTATCACATATAAAAAAACTTACACTTGAACCGTCGTCTGTTTCAATAACTTCTAAACTTTCTTTACATTCTGGGCACTCATCATTAGACATTTTAATAAACAAAATTTTAGTGCATGTCAATTTATCTGTAGAAAAATTTAGGATAACTACTTTTATTTTTTAATTGTTACATAAATACCCAAAACAACTATACATTTTCTAATCTTAAGTTAACTTAAAACTTATTAATATTCTACTTGGTGGTAATCAGAAATAATAAGAAGAAAAGTACGAATGTTCCAAACATCAATGAACCTGGTGTGGTGAAGTATTTACTACTATCAATCTTTACATTGGCATTTTTAAGCCTCTTCTATAATTAACAAAAAAAATTAACAACTTTTCAACATTTAAAGCTATTGTTCAAGTCAAAAGTAATATCAACTTTAAACAATACCTTAAACTAAATTAAGAAATGTTAATACCGTGGTAGCAATAAAAAAGCTCAAATTCAGTGTCACAGTAAACTGTAAAGGGTTGATACTTGTTGAGGCAAAAAGCCAGCTTGAGTTGACAGAGCTACCAAATGTTTTTGGAAAATTTTATCCAGGTTTTCAAAATTTCCTGCAGGTTTTTTCAGTTATTTTTTTCAAATTTTCTCAATGTCAAGGTTTTTTAGCCTAAATTGTCAAATACCAGGTTTTTCCAGGTTTCAAAGTTTTTTGGCAAACCTGAGTTACCACAAACTGCTTGAATTAATGAAAAAATTAGTAAAAGCAATATTATGAGCAAAATCTACCTAAAGTACTTGGTATACTTAATAACAGCACAATAACGTAAAAACTCAATAAAAACACAGTTTCAAATAATAATAAAATTTCAATTTTCAAGTTAAAAAAACTAGACTGAGATTTGCAAACATTAACCAGAATTTTTTTTTAATAGTTTTACAAAGTTTTACTAAAATTCTAAAATAGGCTGAAAGTGTGGCAACCCGTTAGTGATATACTTGAAATATATTAAATTCATTGAATTACATAAAACATAAAATTTATACAAAACTAATAAAAAAAAAGACAGATTCATATCAAAAAATATGAGTCAAATTGTAAGAATTATAAAATATAAGATTACATTTCAATAAGAATTATACTAACTCCAACAAGCGTTTTTTATAATTAACTCAAAAAATATTTGATAAAATATATGTAGAGTTATGGGCCTTAAATTATATAAAAACATTAAGTAAACAATAGCTGGTCTTTAAATATGTTTATACAATACTATTGCTTAAATTTATCTAAAATAAAAGCCCAAAATACATTTGATATAATTATAAGAATAAAATAAAAACTATAATAAATTGAACTGATGTTTTTTAAATTAACATCTAATTTTTCTAGCAACTATAAACTACATTCTAATTCCTCTTAATCAGATTTACTTAAAACACTTTGGCTTGAATGTTAATGTTCTCATGCAATACAAAAAAAGCATTTGTTATGATTTAATTAAAATGATCACACTTTTTGATTGTAAGTGTTTTAATAGAAGATTTTTTAGTGAAATTCTATTTAATTTATATCCTATTCCATGGCTAATTGTATTTTATAGTTATTTTGATTTTAACATGAACATTAATATTTTACATGTAAATATTGTCCAAATTCCAATTTTTTTTTTCTTTATCAAACTTCATGCTTTTTCTGCCTAATATTTTAAATTCAAGGTTAAATGGCCACTCATAGAAAGAGCAAACTTTAATGAACAATAAGGCGTAACCAATCAGTCATTCCTGTTTTAATTTTGTGCAGCACTGTGACTTTCTCAGAGGATTTGACTGAGAATACTCAATCATTGTCTGCCATTTAAAAGATTATACCAACAGGGTTGCCAAAGGTTTTTTGTAATTCTATCCAGGTTAAAAAAAAATAAGTTTTTTGGTTCATTTTAAGTGTAAAATTTAACTTAAGTTAAAAAAACTATTGTATTAGTTTAACAACATTGAAAAGATACTGTAGATTTTAATGAATTTTTTAATGAAAAAAAAATATTAAATGCAAATTTTCTTTAATTTTTATGATATATGTTAAACATCTTTTAAAATTTTGTTACTTTACATGTAAAACTAATAAGAAATAACAGATTTTTCAATGATTTCATTTGAAACACTTGGATTTTTTGTGTTTTTGTTTATTAAGCGTGTAAAATTCCATGATTCAAGGTTTTTTAGCAACCCTTTAACCAACTATTTTGAGTTTGTGAGAAGGTATCAAGAGAAGGGTTGCAATATGTTAAAAAATATCAGGGTTTTAGGAAAATTTTCCTGATTTTTTTAGGTTAATTAGAGGTAGGGAGTACAGCACATTTTTTTGGTCATATTATTAAATTCATATGAGGAGATATGATTTGGATGTGTTCTGGCTTCATTAAGAAGAATCAGAAAAAAAAAATTCCAAAAAAAATTACTCTGCTCAAAAAAATAATTTCAACCCCACAAGTCACAAATTTTTTGACTTAAACAGTAATAAAATTACTTATACATGTCCTAGACTTATATTTTATATCTTAAATGAAAGCTTATAATTGTAGGCATACATTAAAGACATTTCAAATGCTTTTGATGTGTTATTATGTCCTTATTACACAAATTAATATGCAAATTTTGTTTGTAAAATAGTACTTTTTTCCTCATATAAAAAGCAAATTCTTCTGTTGTTTTTACTTTTTTTTGATATATTTGAATTTTTTTTTTGGGAAGAGTTTTTTTTTCTTTTGCAATTTTTTTTTTCTTTCTAATTCTTATTTATTAAGCCAAAACACAACCAAATCATATCTCCTCAAAAGTCCAGCAAACATCACCTAAGTACTTCCTACCCCTAGTTTTACAAGTATATATTTTTTAACCAGCTCAGTAGTAAGTTAATTTTTTGAAATGCATTTTTTAATACATTTAAACTACTTTAATAGAAAATCTAAAAATTTATTGTAAATTTAAATTTTGTTTTATTCTCTTGCAACTTGTAAAAATGTTCTTTAATAATAATAAAACTATTAAGAAAACACACAATATTCAAATAAAAAGATATAAAGTAAAAATTTTTTAAATATAGTGAAAAATAACTAGCTTGAGATTTGCAAACAGTAACCAGATTATGTTTTAAATCAGTTAGAGTTTTATTCAAATTTTAAAGTTGCCTGAGTGCCTGGAAACCCTGTTACTGATATATTTGAAATGGGGACAGGCTAGATTTGCACACAGGACCACTTATGCATGAGGGTTCACTATTACACAAAGGGTCCCTTTTGCACAAAGAGTCATTTATAAAGTTAAAAAAAATTAAACCTAATAGATTTTGTTTTTTGAGTATTTATTAGTAGGTTTACAGACCTGTATGTAAAATACAAGTGAATTTTCTACCTGGTTTTACAAATTCTATTTTAAGGTATTCTAATTTTTCTTTTGTTTATTATCTCAAATGTATTATTTTATATGTAATGTAAAACTACATAACACTGATAAAATCAAAAAATTATAGCTATCTTATTTATTTAGTACTTTTCCACTAAACAGAAAATCAACAAAAAAATACTATTAAAATATTTATGTTGTCAATAAATATGAGAATATTTATAAATACACTTATTTTCATTCATGGAATTATAAAAATTACTATAACAAAATTGTTATAAATTGTGATTCCAACAAAACATACTAGATTTTTTCATAACTTTTATAAAAAATCCTGATATTTTTTAAAACCTTAAGTTTTTGCAGTTTTTTCCCAAACAATTAAATTCTGGGTTTTTTGGAAAACCTGTAAGAACCAAAAACTGAAGAAAATTACTAATAATATAGCTTGAATACTTAAAAACATTGTAAGTTTAACAAAACTTTCTTTTAATATATTTTTTTAATATCCAATATTTATTTCAACAGTTTATTACAATCAAAACAATGTTTCACTCCTATACTTGCATATAGGAGATCCTCAGTTGTTGTAAATAGGTCTTATTCAAATAGAATAAGATTAGAGATTATATTAGAATAGATTGTTTGATTTAAAACAAGTTACATTATTTTTTTTTTTAATGGTAAAACAAAAATCAGTCTCAAACCCTTGCAACAATAAACTTTACAAAATTCAATGTTCTTCAAGACAAAAAATCAGTTTGGAGTCAGCATGATTAGGATTTATTATACTTGCTTGTAAAACTTAAAAATACATATATTCAAAGTTTAAAAAATGGCCAAGATCTAAAGTAAAATAATTTAGCTATTTTAACAGGGAACGGGTCACTTTTGCACGAGCATCACTTTTGCACGAAGGGACACTTTTGCACGAGGGTCACTTTTGCACGAAGGGTCACTTTTGCACGAGGGGACACTTTTGCACGGCGACTCTTTTGCACGAGTGTCACTTTAGCACGAGGGGACACTTTTGCACGGCGTCAATTTTGCACGCAGGGTCACTTTTGCACGAGTTTTAACAACCAATGAGTCAAAATTTATAAGACACAGAATTTTATAATTTGAAAAGGAGTGTTTTCAATAAATTTGACTTTCCCCAAATATAAAACTTAGTATTTCAGGCGTCAGCTGCAGTTCTGAGGTCGCTTCTGATTGGGTTATATATATAATTTTTTTTTTTTTTAAGTTTTAATTAATAAAACTTGTTTTTCTCGATTAGTTTTCTATATATTTGGGTTAAATGGGTTAAGTTTGAGCATATAGATTGAAAATTTCGGGAAAGGTAATTTAAGGATAAGGGTTTAGATGTTCTGTTTAGTATTTAGTATTTTAGTTTAATAATTATCCAGCAAGGCTTTAACTTTATATTAAGTTAAAAAAAACAAAAACACTAAAAACAGATATAATGTAGAAAAAATGTTAATTATTTGATCGCTGTTTTTCAATTCACATTTTTATCTCAACTACTGTTATTTATTTAAGTTGTTCTTTAGTTTTTCTTAAACTATCTTTTCATTAACTTAAAGTATTGCTTTTTTAGCTCTGCGTGTTTACAAATTCTTGTTAACTTTTCTTGTTACACATATTAATATTTTTAGTATGTTACTTATTCGTTTCAAAACTATTTTGTTAATTATTTAAAAAAACTAAACTATAAAATGATAAATAGTAATTGTCATTTATCATTTTATTGATTCGAGGGAATTTTTAGTAAGCTTAAAACATATATTAGTAATTTTAAACACAATAGATTTATATAACTTACTTAATTTAAGTTAGTCTTAATCCTAGACAAACTTAGTCTATAAACTGTATAGATTATGTTTACTTAAAGGTTTTTTGTACACCAGCTCCTAGGAACTCTTTTATTGTCATTCAATAAATATACTTTGCAACGATAAACAATATTATTATGAAATAACACTAATCGTAACAATAGCGATTTTTTACATAGTACACTACAAAACTAAATCCAACTACATAAATAAAAGTACATAAAGTTTTATGCGCTCAAATAATTTTACGAAAAATTTTTATGAAGTATTTTGTGCTGTAAAGGTTATTTTTATTTAATTTAATATTTAAACTTGAACAGTAGAAATAATTTTAGATTTTAATAGTTAAATAAACTATTGTTAAGTTTTATAAGAGTTTTTAAAGAAGTGATACTTACTATAACTGAACTTAACTTTTAAAATTTAAAATATAAAGATAAGTACTGTAAAATTTATGTATTTAATAAAATAAGAAAAAAAAAAACAATTATAAATTTAACAAAAATGATATCAACAATAAAAAATTTCCTTCTATTTTGAATACTTGAATCGAGATATTTTTCAAAAAGCTCTTCCTTGCTTAATATACTAGATACAAATTAGTTACTGACAAATCAAAAATTACTGTGGTAATCTGTTGGTTAAACTTTCAACATTTATATATATATATATATATATATAGAATTAAGTTATCTAACTTGATAATTCAAATCTTTCACACTGAGCCCACCTTAAGGGCTTTATTAATAAAAAGGTCAAAGACGGCAATAGTAAAATATGTAGGCTGTGTCTAAAAGAACCAACAGCCGTTGTATATGCACTGAAAGACAAGAGATGCCTAAATAAAAGATGCGTGTTTTAGTCTTGTAGACATATAAAAATCGCTTTTAAAATTTAACAAGTTTTGATTTCATCTTCAAACAATCTAAATTTCAATTTTTATTTAGCTTTTTATCTTAATTTTATCTTTATCTCTTTCAATTATCTGTCCTAAAATATAGTTACTCACTGAACTTATATGAATTTTTTCCAGTTTATTGTCGATTGGTAATTTAATTTTTGCACAAGCCGTTTTGCATGATTTATGATAGTTTTAAAATTACGTCTTAATCTACTTATGCTAAATTTTCTAACTTTCATTTGTGTGTTTTGTTTTGTGCTTTATTTTGAACTTACTTGTTTTGAAGCTGATGAGTGCATAGGCGCGAAACTCGAGTCCTTTAAGTTTTATATCTTGAAATAAACGTTTAAATATATATATATAAAGGTTTATTTAAAGATGCAAAACTCAAAGGACTCGAGTTTTGTGCCTATGCCTTTATCAGCTTCAAAACAAGAGAACATCGTTTACAAGGCCACAGTTAACTCTGGCGTTGAAACGAGGTTCTATGTCGGCTTGTGCTCGACTCAGTTTAGATTCAGGTATGCCAATCATAAAAAAACTTTTAAAGGCGGCATATATGAAAATGACACTGAACTTTCGAAGTATGTTCGTGGCTTAAAGCGCAGCTGCATTGACTTTGAAATATCCTGGGAAGTTATAAAAAGAGCACAGCCTATAGCTGACGGCAATAGCCCAATATGTAGGCTGTGTCTCAAAGAAGCAACAGCCGTTGTAAATGCACTGAAAGACAAGAGATGCCTAAATAAAAGAAGCGAGTTTGTATCGTCTTGTAGACATATAAAAAATCACTTTTAAAATTTAACAAGTTTTAATTTTATCTTAAAATAATCTAAATTTCAATTCGTATTTTAAATTTATCTTTATTTCTTTCAATTATCTGTCCTAATGTATAGTTACTCACTGAAGTTTTATGAATTTTTGCCAGTTTATTGTCGATTGGTAAATTAATTTTTGCACAAGCCGTTTTGCATGACTTTTAATAGTTCCAAAATTACGTCATAATGTATTTATGCTAAAATTTTCAACTTTCATTTGTGTATTTTGTTTTGTGCTTTATTTGAAACTTGTTTTGAAGCTGATGAGTGCATAGGCACGAAACTCGAGTCTTCTGAGTTTTGCATCTTTAAATAAACCTTTTTATTAATAAAGCCCTTAAGGTGGGCTCGTTATGAAAGATTTAATTTATCAAGTTAAATATCTTAATTCTATATATATATATATATATATAGTTGTTTTTGTGGTCATGAACATGTTAAATATCGAAAAATCACACAAGGTACAGCTTTGTACGTTTATTTTGAGACACAGTTTTATTAAATAACGGTGCGCTAATACCATTAGTACTAGCAAACTCGGCTTGGTGTTTACTTCAATAAATTAATCGCTTACACTAATAGTAGCATTTTAAAAATTCAAACAGTTTAAAATAAAAACTAAAACTATCCAAATTACTTGACATTTTTATATATGGAAGTGTTTTAATTTTCCAAAAATAATTAAACTTATAATAACAAATATGCTAAAAAACTATCTTCTGCTTCTTTGTCATAGCTAAACCTCTTATAATTCGTTTTATAATGTATTGTCAAGTAGTTTAAATAATTTTGGTTCAGTCAGAAATTTAGTCGTAAAATTTTTAGTCTAATTATTTTTATTACATAAGAACTTTATGGAACAGTTTGTAAGCAAGTGTGCTTTTTAAATAGTTAAATTTAAATAATTAAGCTTTAAAAACAGATATCATTAAAGTTAAGTAACTACTTGTGAACAAAATAATTTTAGCTCATAATAATAATTCTAGCAAAAAAACGTTGTTTTTTTTTAATACTTTTAGTTTTTAAAACTATATTTTTAAATAATTTTCACGATTTTACCGTTTAATTTGTTGATCTTTTACTTGTTTTACACTTAACTTTATACAAATTGTGTAGATGTACAGTTATCATTCTCTTCTAACATTTACAATTAAATAATATTTTAACTATATGGGTGTTTTACTCTAGACTAGAGTTTCCAAAACCTTTTTTTGAAAAAGCCTTCATTAAAAATTTGAAAAAAAGCTATGGCCACCTATAACAAAATTACTCAAAAAGTACCATTAAAACCTCCTATAAACGTTTTTCTTTTTGCTTTTTATCTGCAACTCCAGCATGCCTAGTGTAAGTTTCAAATTATGACTTCATGTCCTCCCTAAGGTTCTTTACTGCTAATGGTCCCTTAAATTTTTGTCATTGCCAACTTTTGGAAACTTTGCTCTAAATTGAGTTACAAACTATTTGTTACTTTCAGTTCAGTTAACTTTTTGTAACATGCTGATATTGTTACCCGGACTATTAGCCTCACTGATTTCCTTCGAAATTGCCTCGGTCTCAGGATCGACAATCTCATCAGATTCCAGGTTAGCAGTAATCTCGGAACAACTCATTTCGGTGCGTGGCACTTTCAAGACTAATGCCTTTTTTAGGGATTTTAAGGACATAACTATATAATTTATGTAACTAAATATATTGAAACTAAGTAATGTTGTTTTATTATGTACAAATAAACGCAATGACAGCTCACAATAAGTCTAAACACTTAAAGTTAACAATTAGAAGGAAAATGTGCTCTGGATTCCCTCCTTGACGTGTCACTGGTCTCCGGTCGCTCAGTTTCTGGCACTCGACGTTGGTCCGTCTCGTTTACAGAATCTTGATGAACGTTGCTTGATCTTCTTTCGTTTCCTTTCCGTAACCGGAGCGTGGCGATAAAATACAATATAAAACAGGCACGATGATATAAATATGTATAAATATTACAATACAAGTACAATAGTAAGTAGATACGATAATATAAATATGTATAAATATTACGACAGAATTATTTAAAAGTACGAAAACAACTTGTTCGTAGAAGTGTAGCTAAGGTTGACACCACGGTCTGTGTGGGCTTGCTCGATAAGATGAATGTTCAAGTTTGTTTCCTTGAACGCTGTGGACTCAATCGTGGAATTCAGTGTTCAAATTGATCCAAAGAAGTTGTCTGCTACAGTATGCGTAGGCTTATGAGTATGTCACGTTAACAACTCAAATCGAGTTGTTCGCCCCGTCGACGTTGTTGAATAAGAAGGTTTTCTCGGGTGTCATCTAGCTTTTCCAAGATGGCGACTTATGTTCAGAGCGCCAAGAGAAGGTTTTCCCAAAGATTAGCTAGCTTTCCCAAGATGGCGGCTAACGCTCAAATTTGCGAGCAGCAGAGTGTCGCTTCATGCTTGTTTCGAGGTAAATGACCTGCTTCACGCTCTGATTGGGCGTATTTATAGTTTTTCGATTCTTTTTCTAGAATTTACGATGGACTTTGGACTGTAGATCACGCGCTCTCTCATTTGATTCTCTTATTTTCCCTTAGCCAACAAGTTATTTCCAGTTCAATCAAGAAATCAGAAACACACTCATTATAAATTAACACTTATTTTGTTTGTGAAAAGTAGTTTTTTTAGGAATTAGTTTACTATATTTATTTGTTGTTTTTCAAAGGAAAAATATAATATCAAGTGAAAAACATTAATTTCTTTAAACTATCAAAATTTGGACACATAAGGGAAAATAAAATTTTGCATAAGTGTCCAACACTGATAACAGAATAGATACTAAGAAAGATAACTATAAAAATGTAAAAGCTGAAAGTTTACCTTGATTTTTACACAAGGAAAATGTATTGTTTTAAACGTTAAATTCTTAAAAACTAATACTAGGAAAGTATTTGGTTATTTAAGATGTAACTAGTTCGATTAGATTTCATACAAACCTAAAATATTAATTAACGATTAAACAAATACTACTTTAGGTAAAAATGATTAAGGTTTTATATTTTCAGACAAGATGCTTATTCTGTAATTAGAATTTTTAATAATATTGCAGTTTTCAAACAAAAAATAGTTTTACTACTTTTCATTCACAGTTATTCGTAAAAAAATTAAGTACCCACTGATAATTTTACTCTTCTGTAATTTATTAAAATTTCATTGATGTAAAATCTTAAATTTCATAGATTTTCAAAATAAAACCAATTTCTTTAATCAAAATTTATTTACATTATAAGATTTAAAAAAAAAAATGTTTGACTTTAAAATAAGGAGTACATGACTTTAGTTGTTAACATTAAATTTCACAAACCGTTTTGTACTGTACAAGGGTTTTGAAAATCAAAATTATTACTTTTGTTTTTGCGATTTACATCAATGACAAGTATTTTTTAAGTAAAAAGTTTCCAATTGTTTACAGTTTTTTGACTATAAATAGATGAAAGACATTATGTAACGCACATAAAAAATACTTTTTCATCGCGAAAATTATATGTTATTTTCAAACGTAAACATGTAACGTAGTACTAAAGAAAACTAATCCCTGCTAACATGGAATATTTATAATAATAATTACTAGAACTAAAAATTTTGATGCTTTTTTTATAAATCTTCCATAAAGTAGATTTATTTATCCCATCATAGTAACTTATCTTTCGAAAACACAAAACAGCATATTTTAGTTAAAAATAATGATTTAGTTTTGCCGAACTGCTAATATAAGTTTTTTAAGGAGATCGTTGTCTTTTTTATATGGACTAAAATGATCAAATAAGCTATATCTTCATGGCATGCTTTATACAGTAAAGACCATTTTTTAAAGTTTCGATTTTGAAGCAATTTAAATTGTTAATAAACATTATCAGAATATTTTACATAATTTATAATGTTTTTATAGTATTTTGAATTTAGATCAAAACATTCATAGTACAACTCAAAACTTTTTAATTTTTTAAATCGTTATTCGTATTACTATCTTTCAATGTTAGTTTTGGTTCAAGTTTTGTATTGTTATTTTTAAGTTAATAAAATAAACAATAAAAAATTTGTTAGCAATCGGTTATTTTAAACAAAAATTTCAAAACTTTTTTAAAAAGCGGTGTAATAAAATAACATTGCATTATGTATTTTTGAGTTTATTTACGAAGTTTCAGAAAAATAATTTGCTTGAAATTCATCTTGTGAGATAAAGATTGACAAGATCTTCATTAGCTTTCATTATTGTTCCATCTAAATAAATTAGAAAAAAATTATATGTGTGTTTAAAAAATATTTAAAAATGATGTAAATCCCCGAAATTTAGTGTACATAAAAACTTTACTGTTAAACTAGAAACTTTATTAGTTTTTTTTGTTTTGATTAGTATTATTAGCTTTAGTTAGTTATTTGTAAATAGAATTAGGTATATATGTACATATTTTATTGAAAATTAATCTCATTTAATAAGTAATTTTTTCAATAAAGGCATAAATATTTTTTGTAGAAATATATATATATATATTTCTATATAATTATATATATATATATATATATATATATAGATAATTTATTGAAATGACGGTTTTAAAAATGCTGGAACATATGTTTCATAAAGACAAAATAGATTGTCTCCAATCTTCAGCCAGTTCAAATTTAAAATAAAAAGCACTTTTGTAAACAAAGATGCATAAGTTTACAAAAAAACAAAAACAATATGACGTAAAAATTGAACATTGTACATTACAAATATTCAGTACAAAAATCAATCTACCATCTAACTAATCAAACAACTAAAATTAACGAAAACAACAGTTAATTGACTATAAAATACTTCAAAATTTGTTGTATTTTAAGAGGAGCTTTTTCATATGTCGACAAGACGATATAAACTCGCTCCTCTTATTTAAACTTATTTGAAGTATTTTATAGTCAATTAACTATTGTTTTCGTTAATTTTAGTTGTTTGATTAGTTAGATGGTAGATCGATTCTTGTACTGAATATTTGTAATGTACAATGTTCAATTCTTACGTCATACTGTTTTTGTTTTTTTGTAAACTTTTGCATCTTTGTTTACCAAAGTCTTTTGCTTTTTATTTTAAATTTGAACTGGCTTAAGATTAGAGACAATCTTTTTTGTCTTTATAAAACATATGTTCCAGCATTTTTTAAATCGTTATTTCAATAAATAAATTAAAAGCCCTTCAAGTGGGCTCAGTAGAAGGTGTTCAAGTTTGAATATTAAACTTATTATATATATATATATATATATATATATACATTTAAAGGTTTAATCAAGATGTAAAACTTAAAGAACTCGAGTTTCGTGCTTGAAAAGCCCTTAAGGTGGGCTCCGTGTAAAAGATTTAATTTTCTAAATTAATAACTAATTTCTATGTATATATATATACATATAAATGTAATAATATGATTATCTGAATTTAATCACTTTCCACAGAGCCCACCTGAAGGGCTTTAAAATAATTTATTAGGAAAATCTGTTAATTAATTGTAGTTTTGTGATTTATAGTTGTTTTTCTAAATGGAAGATAGTTTTTTGCACTAATACTTGTACTGTGCAATATTTAATAGTTACGTCATAGTGTTTTTCATTTTTTTGTATAACTTTTGTATAGTTGTTTAGCAAAGTGCAATTCATTTTAAATTAAAGTTAAAGACAATTGTTTTGTTTTTATAAAATTTTTAAAATCGACTTTTCCTAATAAATTATATACATATATATATATATTTCTTCAAAAAATATTTATGCGTTTATTGTAAAAAAGTATTTATTAAATGAGCTTAATTTTCAAAAAAACATTTAATTTAATAGACCTAACAATTATTTTACCCATATGAGAATTTCGAGCTTTAAGCATCAAATTTGATAAAAACTAAAGTAATAAACTGATAATAAAGTAAGATTTAATGAAAAATATAGTTTAACATACAACTAGTTTTGAAGTTGTTCCGAACTTGCGACTTCTCCTTCTAAATTCGGAGACCTGAAACTCTTGTTGTTCACAATCATATCGAAAAAAATGGTGAAAATAAGTCCATACACTAAGAAATAAAATTTTGTTTGGAATACAACCTCGTTAGCAAAATTTTTGAATGCTTGGAACATGGTGTTATATGATATTAAATAAAAACCTGTTAAAAAAGTATTTAGTAAAGCAGTAAGATTGTAGTAGATATTTCTACAAAAGTAACCATGACCTAAGTTATAAAATTAGTTCATGAATAGAGAGATAAATGTACACTTTTACAAACTGATCTAGTTTTAACTAAACAAGTAGTTTAATTCATTTTTTTTTAAGTTAAACAATTTTTTGGTTTTATAAAAGTATTCAATCTGAAAATTCAACAGTTACTTACAGCCAGGGAAAAATGTAAAACTTGCAAAAAAATACTTTTTTTCTCCGACATCTTCTAATAAATTACTCTTTAACGCAGTATAATCTTACTTCAATAGCATCACCATTATTATAGTTGGATATATAATTTTAAAAACATCTTGGTTCGTAGAAGATTTATTTTTACTAATTAATTATACTAAATGATTATTTGTGTTTTAAATCACACCAAGACTTATTTCCAGAAACAGGTAAAATTTGGTTATAGTATAATTAATTTAGGGGGCCATGAGAGATACTCAGTGGGCCATGAGCAGAAAAGGGGTGGAAATTAAGGAGCCACAGGGGGTCATGAGGTCATAATTTAAAACTTACACTAAAAATAAAAAAAATATCCTAGGAGTTTGTAATGGTAGTTTTGAAACTTACTCTAGATATTTTTAAGTTGTAAGTAAAGAGCAAAAAAAGGTCTTAAGTGCTTTTAATGGTAGTGTTTTGAGTAATGTTGTTGATGGGGCCACAACTTTTTTAATTTCTTTATAGGAGCCATTTGAAAGAACTTTCAGAAACCCTGGTCTACTGTAACTTTTAAAACTAAATTTAAAGAAGCCTAAGATTTTTTTGCTCTTTATTATAAACTCAGGTATAGCTATTGTAAGTTTCAAAACTCCCCTAAATCATGCAAATTACTTTTTTTCAAGCAGCTCGAGCAGACCACTAGAAGAAGATAAATCAGTAGAATAAATTTAGTCATCTACCAGATCCATAAAATTATTAGAACTCGGAGTTTTGTTTTTAAATTAGTATCAGGCCGGATTCAGATAATATTTTTATTTTAGCATCTAAATACTTGAATGATGTAGTTCGCTAGTTAATAGTTTTTAGTTAATTGCTTTAAAAAATATAAAATGGTTTTTTTATACGCATAAACAAGTATTAGATATTTTCTAAATATTTATAAAACTATTGATCATTAAAACTTGCATTAAGTTGAATTTTTCATTCATTCTATTTTTATTTTAACATCTAAAATACTAAAAATAAAGCATAAATGTTTTTTTTACCTCAACAAGAGGTTTTTAAAACTGAATTCAACAACTCTGCCCTCTTGGCAGCAAATAAAAAACTAACTGCCCCCCAAGACCATTTAGTGTAAGTTTCAAATCGTCCTTTTACTTTCATTTAGAACTTATTTTTACTCTTCATTACACCCCAAGAATATCTAGTGGAAGTTTTATTAGCATTCAAGAGTTTTATTATATGATATATATATATATTATAATATTTCTAATATATATAAAACTTGAAAAACCACCCCTCCTCCAATTTTGCCCTCTTACTAGTTTTTGGCTCGACTTATTAAAGTAGCATTTTCATTTGCTTACTGTATAAAGGTTTTACTTCATAAACAGTTATAATATTAAATGTGCTACTTTTTGCGTGATACTTGAAATAAGTAAATTTAACTGCATACAATAGATAATTAAATAAAGGAATCAAATAACTAAATTAAAACAGGTATACAAAAACCTTAAAAAGTTAGTTTAATTAACTTTAACTATTGCAATCATTCCACATGTAAAATTCGGGGTTGCCAAATGTTTTTGGAAAATTTTGTCAAGGTTTTCAAAATTTCATCCAGGATTTAAAAATACACGTTTAAGGTTTATCTCTAGTTTATATTAATTTTGAGGAAAAAATTGTGTCAAGTAGTATTGCGACATTAAAAATATATCTTAAATCTTCTTTTAATATGTTTTTTAATAAAAAAATTCTGATCATGTTCAAAATTTTTTCTATACGATAAATTTTTGTGTCAAATTGAAATTTAATTACTTAACATGTAAAATTTGTTTAAAATTCCAGGTTTTTCCAGGTTTTTTAGTGTTTTTGTTAAAATTTACAGATTTTTTAGTGGTTTTTTTTCAAAAGTTCAAGATTTTTTTTTTAATTTTCAAAATAATAAATTTTCTTAGCCTAAATTGTCAAACTCGAGGATAGTTCTTTATATGTCTTTTTCAGGATTCTAGGTTTTTTGGCAATCCTGATAAATAATAAATAGATGAAATATCTCAATGTTAAACAGGGAAAATACAAAGTCACCACATCAAAGTTATACTTTTCTATGAAATTTTTAAAACAAAAGATAAATGTGAAATAATAAGGAATTAAATAATCTAGAAAATAATCAATAACTTTTTGTAGCATCATCAAAGTTATACTATTATATGCGATTTTTAAAACAAAAGATAAATGTGAAATATTAAGAAATTAAATAATCTAGAAAATAATTACTACCACTAAGTAGCATTATAGTAGTCTTTAATCTTTTTAAAAACTGTGCATAGTAAAAAACTTATAATTTTTTTTGCTAACTACGAAATCAAAATTAATACTTAAAATTACTCCTTTAAAATTATTACAATTTTTTTTAGTCAAACTTTTCATATTATAATATACAACGAGCAATAAGTTAATTTTATAGGCAAATTTATTAATTTTCAAAAAACATAAAACTTTAATGTAAATTATTTTCCTTATCTTAAAAGCTATCTAAAATTTTTTATTTTATTTTAGAAAACGCACCTTTGTCTTTAATTAAAAAAAAATTTTGTTTGGGGCTTGAATTATTTCATGGGGGCCCTCCAAAAATAAAGGTTTTTTTTTCTCATTATTGTTGTTTTAGAACCAAAATTAAATATTCTTTTTTATTTCCTATAGTTTGCATGTTATTTAAACTCTTAAATGGTTTTTTTATAAATAATATTAATATATTTTACGATTTATCCCCAAAGCAAAATGATGTATATTACACTATCATTTGCCTTGGCCATTTCCTAGATAAAAAATTGATAAAAGAAAAAAAAAATTAATAAGAATATGAATTACAACAATTTTCATCAAACTAAAATACATTAATTAAATTTGTTGTAATTTACATTCTTAATAATTTTTTTTTCTTTTATCAATTTTTTATTTAAGAAATGGCCAAGGCAAACGATAGTGTAATATACATCATTTTGCTTTGGGGCTAAATCGTAAAATATATTAACATTATTTATAAAAAACCATTTAAGAGTTTAAATAACATGCAAACTAAGGAAAAATAAAAATAAGATAATTTATTTTTGGTTCTAAAACAATAATGAAAAAAAAAAAACCTTTATTTTTGGAGGGACCCCATGAAATAATTCAAACTCCAAACCAATTTTTTTTAATTAAAGACAAAGGTGCGTTCTTTAAAATAAAAATAAATTTTTTAGATAGCTTTTAAGATAAGGAAAATAATTGACATTAAAGTTTTATGTTTTTTGAAAAATTAATAAATTTGCCTATAAAATTAACTTTATGCTCTTAATATACAAAGTATAAACCTTAGAATATTTTGTGCAAAGTAATTTATATTTTATGCAAGTCACTTTCTACAAGTGCACACTATGAAGACCACTGCTGCAAATGTCTTTAAAAAAACACAATAAGTACATTAAACTTTGCAAATATATCAAACTAACTTTACGTTTGGTTAACAAAAGATAAAACAAATGGTTAAGTGTCTGTGTGTATTAAATTTTTAAAGAGCAAAAAGCTTCCATGAGAGATACTCAGCGGGCCATGAGCAGCAAATGGGTAGAAATTAAGGAGCAACAGGGGGTCATGAGGTCATAATTTAAAACTTACACTACATATTAAAAAAAATGATCCTAGGAGTTTGTAATGGTAGTTTTGAAACTTACACTAGATATTCTTGAGTTGTAAGTGAAGAGCAAAAAAAAAGGTTTTAAGTGCGTTTAATGGTAATGTCTTTCAAGGGCCACATCTTTTTTAATTTCTTTATAGGAGCCATTTGAAAAAATTTTCGGAAACCCTGGTCTACTGTAACTTTTAAAACTCAATTTAAATACGCCTAAGATTTTTTTTTTCTGCTCTTTGTTATAAACTCAGGCATAGCTATTGCAAGTTTCAAAATTCCCCACAATCACGCCTAAAGCATTTTTTTAAGCAGCCCGAGCAGACCACTAGACGAAGATAAGTCAGTAGAATAGATTTAGTCATCTACCAGATCCATAACATTAGAACTCGGGGTTTTGTTTTTAAATTAGTATCAGGCCGGATTCAGATAATATTTTTATTTTAGCATCTAAATACTTGAATGATGTAGTTCGCTAGTTAATAGTTTTTAGTTAATTGCTAAAAAAGATATAAAATGGTTTTTTGTAGGCATAAACAAGTATTAGATATATCTAAAATGTTAATAAAACTATTGATCATTAAAACTTGCATTAAGTTGAATTTTTTATCCTTTTTTTTCTAACATCTAAAATAATAAAATGAATAAAGTATAAATGTTTTTTACCTCAACAAGAGGTTCTTAAAACTGAATTCAACAACTCTACCCTCTTGGCAGCAAATAAAAAACTAACTGCTCCCCCAAGATCATTTAGTGTAAGTTTCAAATCTCCCTTTTATTATCATTTATAACTTGTTGTTACTCTTCATTACACCCCTAAGATTATTTGGTGTAAGTTTTACTATATATAAAATAAAACTTGAAAAACCACCCCTCTCGAATTTTGCCATCTTACTAGTTTTTGGCCCGACTAACTAAAGTAGCATTTTCATTTGCTAAATGTAGAAAGGTTTTACTTCATAAACAGTTATAATTTAAATGTGCTACTTTTTGCGGGATACTTAAAATAAGTAAACTTAATTGCATACAATAGATTATTTAATAAAGGAATTAAATTATTAAATCAAAACTGGTATAAAAAATGTTTAAAATAATAATTTAATTTTTAATATTTAATTTTTATTAAGTATAGTAATAATTCCACATGTATACTTCAGGATTGCCAAATGTTTTTGGCAAGTTTTCTCAAGGTTTTCAAAATTTCATCAAGGTTATAAAAATACACGTGTACGGTCTATCTCTAGTTTAAAATAGTTTTAGGAAAAAACTGTGTCAAGTAGTATAGCGACACTGAAAATATATCTTAAATCTCCTTTTAATGTGCTTGTTAATAAAAAAAAATTCTGATCATTATTAAATAATTTTTAAATACGATAAATTTTTGTGCCAAATCGAAATTTATTTACTTGAAATGTAGAATTCGTTTAAAATTTCAGGTTGTTCCAGATTTTATAGTGATATTTGTTCAAATTTACAGATTTTTTAGTGATTTTTCTTAAAAATTTCAGACTTTTTTATTTTATTTTCAAAATACCAGAATTTTTAGCCTAAATTGTCAAACTCGAGGTTATTCTAGTCTTTTCCAGGATTATAGATTTTTTGGCAACCCTGATAAGTATTAAACAGATGAAATATCTCAATATTAAATAAAGAAAATATAAAGTCACCTCATCAAAATTACTAATTTATACTATTCTATGGAATTTTTAAAACAAAAGATAAATGTGAAATATTAGGAATTTAACTAATCTAGAAAATAATTACTTCCACTAAGTAGAATTCTAGGAATCTTTAATTGTTTTAAAAACTGTGCATAGTAAAAAACTTGGAATTTATTTTGCTAACTAGAAAAACAAAATTAGTATTAATAAACACTTTTGTTTTATCAGACACTACTTTGAAATTATTACAATTTTTTTAGTATAACTTTTTACACTATAATGTTACAAAATATAAACCTTAGAATTTTCGTGCATAGTAAAATATCTTTTATGCAAGCTACTTTTTGCAAGCGCACACAGAATGCTGCAAATGTCTGTAAAAAAACACAATAAATACATTAAATTTTGCAAATATGTCAAACTAACTTTACGCCTGGTAAACAATAGATAAATCAAATTGTTAAGTTTCTATTAGCAGTAACAAGCACAACTTGATACTAACCTTCTGTCAACTTTTCATAAACTTTTATGTACTTTGATGCATTTGGCTTTATCATTTTATCATGGTTGATATTCAGTATTGTAAAGTACATGAAATATTTTATTCAGAAAGAACCAAAACAACTAGTTGTGCACGATGTTTTATATAAAAAAAACTAACAAACGCTTATTTAGTATTCAGAGCTCTCTATTTTTCGACCAATGGAAACTTTGTCTACTTTAATTATAATGGTTTCCTATTTTGTTTCTTAATACTTATTTTTTAACATTACTAAACATAGGTTATTTTAAATATTTTGTTCACAAGTAGTTACTTCACTTTAATGATACCTGTTTTTAAAGCTTAATTATCTAAATTTAATTATTTAAAAACACACTTGCTTATAAACTGTTTCATTAAATTTTTATGTTACAGAAAATAATTAGACTAAAAATTGTACGACTAAATTTCTGACTGAACTAAAATAATTTATACTACTTGACAATACATTAAAAAACGAATTATAAGAGGCTTAGCAATGACTAAGAAGCAGAAGATAGTTTTTTAGCATATTTGTTATTATCAATTTGTTTATTTGTATTGAATATTAAAACACTTCAATCCATAAAAATATCAATTAATTTGGATAGTATTATTTTTTCTTTAAAGTATTTGGATTTGGATAAATGTTTTATTAATATAAGTGACTAATGTGTTGAAAAAACACCAAGTTATATCTGCTAGTACTAATGGTATTAATGCACATTTATTGAATTAAACCGAATATAAAAAGAATTAAACAGAAAGTTGTTATTGTTTTTAATACAAAAATTTTATAAAGATAAAACATCTTAGTATATATACACTAAATACTTTATTGAAATTGATCAAATCTAAGTTGTACAAAAGGCTTAATAGGTTTGACTATAAAACAAGAGTTAACAAAAATAAAGTTATGTTGTGACAATTAAAAAATAAATTGTTTAATTTCAAGTTTTATATTATTTTTCTTAAATATAGGTATTTAAAGATTCAACCATCCTTTTAAATTAAGAAAATTTATTTATAATACAGTATATAATTGAAAAAAATATTTTTAAAACTAAAAATATATAGTTTTAGCACTTTAATTATTAATTAAATATTTAAAGTTTTTGTATAAAATCTAATTCTTGATTTAAATTCAAATAATAAGTTCAATAAAGTTTGTTTAATATAACAAAATTAGCTTATTATTAATGACTGAAGAAAATTAACTTTAGAAGTAAAATATATCTTGCAAGGAAATATAATAGGTAATTATCACAGTTACCATAAGTAGCTATAAAGCTATAAATCTTAGTAAAAAAATTGCTTTTTTGGAAGGTGGTAATAAATTAGCTTTTAGCCCTTAAATAATTGCGATAAGTGATTTTACACTATAAGCTTATGGAAAAAAATATTGCCATTTTAATAAAAAAATTGCCTTTAGAATAAATAAAACCCCCTTTTTTAAAAGCTTTAAAATTTTTAGTTTCTGATGACTCTAACATTTAGCTCATCTAGTAATAGCCTCATGCTCTAAAATAACCTTTTATAAAGAGTAAAACAGCATAAATAATTAGTAAACTGAAATTAATGTATGATAATGAAATTTTTGTCAAAATAAGTTTTAAATTAACTTAAATTTTAGCTTTAAACTTTGTTTACAAACTCTTGTTGAATGATAAAAGTAAAATTGTTACAATCAGTTCTTTCCTTAAAAAAATATTTAGAAATCTTATTAAAATCTGTCATTAAAAAGGTTAAGTAAATAATCTTGTTTGTTAGTTTAAGATAATTCAAATAATTTCATTGTTTGAATAAAATATGGAGTAGAGTTTGAGACTGATGTTTATTCACCATATAAAAAAAAATCAAACAGCTTAATTCATAGTATATTAGTTAAAAAAATGTCTATTCCTTTTGTGGAAAGTAATTTATCATTTCATTTTGTACATATTATACCCTAAAAATTAACTTTATAAACTTCAAACTAAAATTTCTTGAATATTGGTCTATAAGTAAAAATAAGCAATGTGAAAAAGCAAATTTTTTAACTCTTTTTTGCACTTAGACATTTTTTTACATTTTTCATTTAATTTACTTAAATTAAAACAAACTTTATGCTAGTTGGACATGTTAATTGTTTTATTCAATAAAACAAGTTTACAGATCAATAAAACAGTTAAGCAAATATTTAAAATTTTTACCTACATACATAAACAAAATTTTTCTAGACAATATTTAAAATACATGGTGCTCTTAAGTATTATGATTATACTAAATATTTTATTGTAGTTAATTTACTAATTCTTTCCTTTTATTTATTTTTGAGTTATTTATTGCATTTTTTTGGTTGCTCTTGTAGAAAAGGAAAATTTAAATGATGTAAAAATCTAAATCTAGGGTTGGAGACAGTGTGAGCGGAGCCCATGGTAGACTATAGTTTCCATGGTCAATATTGGCAGTAATGGGTTCAAAAAGTGCTTTCCATTGTTTTTATTGTATGTATAAATAGTTGTTAATTTTTTTGTTTATTTTTTACTTATTATTGTTTTAAAATTTAGCTCAAAGAATTCGTCACAAGCAAATGGTGTGCAGCCCATGACTGAAAGGTCCTTCTGCACACCAATCCATCGACCTTAGTTGTGAGCCTCACATGTTTTCTTTTTCTTTTTTTAATAAATTTTAAGTTATAAATTAAAAAATGTGCTTTTTCTCTGGTTGCTAATGGACTTATATTTAAGACAAAATTTTCATGAAGTTTGTGAAGTTGAATTTTTGGTAGATATATTAGTTTAAGATTATAAAATACTAACTGTTTCAAAAGGATAGTCTTTAAAGGATATTTTGATAAAAAAAATAGAAAGGATCTGTTTTAATACAGAAGTGGTAAATTTGTTTTTTAAATTCTACCTGTAGATACAATATTGCACATTTTAATTTTTATAATCAAAGTTAAATGTGTTTAGTGTATACAATGTTCTCTGTGGCCCAGACTTTTAAAATAACTAATCTCAAAAAATGGAGGAGAAGATAAATTTTTAGTGAAATAGTCTATTTTTGCAGTTTTAGTCTGCAACTCCTGTAAGGAACCTATTTTTGCCTCTTACTTTGACTGGCTATATCTTAAAAATTATTTTGAATTTTTAAAAGCTGTAAAAAGCATTTTGTATCTTAGTAAAATATATATAATAAGATCAAATTGTGAAAAAAAGTGTTTTATGATTATATGCCCCATGCCCTTAAATTATTTTCAAAAAAATTACAAAAATCACTTCTTGATTTTTTAATGTCATTTTGAAACATTTGCAACTGTTTTGTTCGGTTTTTTGTTTTATATGATGATTGGAAAATATTGATTGAAACAATAGATTTAATTATTTTGCATAGTGTTGGACAAGTTGTTATAATTTTATATATACAATTTACTTTGATGATTTTTTAAATTGTTCCAGACTAAAAATAAGTTTGATCTGTTTTAGGAGGCTACTAACACTTTGTGATACTATATTGATTTTCTATATTTGTGCTCCTGCACTTAATTTTACACTGTTTTTTAAAATACTTTTCAATTTGATTATTAAGGTACAACACAATTTATAAAATTTTCTCAAAAATTTCAAAAGAAAACTTATTCAGTTCCCCATTTTACCTTGAATTTTAAACTAAACATTTAAACAAGTTATTTATAAAATGAACTATTATATACTGATAATATGTTTAAAAAATTTTCATATTTTTGTTTAATAAAAAACCCATTATATCAAGTAGCTGTATAGTATCTTTTCATTATTTTTTTACCTTTAGTTTAATTTTATACTTAAAAAAACAACTAAACTTGTACTTAAGAACTAAAATGTAGAACGAAATCAGATAAGCAGGAAGAATTTTTTTAAAAATCACTGGCTACCTTGTTTATTAAAAATATTTAAACAAGTGGTATGGAATGTACAACAGACCAAACTAATGAATTATTATAGAAATTATGTAAAACATAAAGATAAACTTTTGACAGAGTGGTAAAAAAATCTAGAATCCTGGAAATCCTTGAATATTCAAAACAAATTACTATAAAACCTGTAATTGTTAACAATTTTTACATATTAAGTAGTAAAATTTAGGTTTGACATGAAGAATCTCTCATAAATTGTTTTTTAACACATTTGAAGTAGCTTAACAGTATCTTTTTAATGTTGTTATACTACTTAACACAGTTTTTAACCTTAACTTCAGTCTAAAAATAGACTGTGTACTTTCAATATCTGGAAGAAATTTCTCAAAAACTAGTGACCCACCCATTTGTAGAATTAAATATTTAATAATTTAAAACACATAATAATCATGATCAAATTAAATATAAATTTAAAGATTTTTGTACTAACTACAACATTTTTTTTTAGCTCATTTTAGTTGTAAAATGAGAACTGTACAAATAAGTGATCCTAGCTGGATTAAAAAGCAATAAATGGAAAAGTAATCCAGAGTTTAAAAGTAATTTTAATTATTGACTCTATTAAATTTTTATATACATATTCTACTTATTCTTCATCCTAGGTTGGATTTTACCGGATCCCATAAGCATTTATTTTGCAAAATGTAAGTTTTGCATGAAACCCTTAGAGCAAAATCACATTGCTTAAAAACTCATGCAAAATCTGCCAAGCATTTAGCAAATTTTAGTTGATTAGATGATGTATCTAGATTCAATATAATTATTGTTCCACTTTGTACACCACTAAAAACATAATTAAATATTTAAATATCAGGAACACTTTTTGAAAAAAAAAATTCAATATATAATGTTTATCACTTATAAAAAAAAGTTTTTTTTTTAAGGTTCTAATATAAAATTTAAAGTGAAAGTTTTTAAAAAATTGTTACAATATTTTAATATTAAATTAACAATATATCTTTTTCATTAAGGGGTTAAAAAGTCCAGTTCTTAAATCACAAAAATTGATGTTTGCTGTTTTTTAACTACAAAAACTGTATACTTTAAATATCTGTGTTCCAAGGAGAAAAAAAAATTGACCCAATTAAAAAAAAGTCTTTATATACTTAAAGTTTCTGCTTAAAGAAATCTTAATACATCTATAACAGGTTCCTTCTACTTCTTCAACATCAGTTACACAGTGTTTGCAAACAGCTATAATAGAAGCTAGAATTGCCATGCATCTTGCTATACATGGAAACATGGCAACTAGTACATGCCTGGTAAAGTGCTTAAAAAGTTGTTTAAGGCATGAGGACGTTCAGTCTGCACATCTTGCAAGAACAAAATGCACTGCGGTTGTGAAGAGCGTTCTCATGCCAATGTGCAAAAAACAACTGTTAGAAGATATTGGCTGTAGACCTTTTTCAATTTTTGTTGATGAAGCTACAGATAAGGCTGGTCGCAACAGCTACTTTGGTTAGCTTTTAAAAAAATATAAAATTATCTATATAGTTATTGATTTGAATCTGAGTTGTTTTAAATGCTTAAATGTTTTATGATAAAGTGCGAGTTGCTCGTTTGAGGCGTACCGAGTGCACAGCTGTAATAAAACATGACCTTTGGCCCATGTGCAAGGATTACTCAAAAAGAAAATTGGAGATGACTTATAATTCCCTTTTTGTTGACAAGGCTACTGTAAAGGCTGGCGAAATCAGCTATTTTGGTAAGCATCCAAAAGTTGTAACTATTTTTTATATACCAACATTATGTTATATTGGTTCTGCTTGTAAAGAGTTATTTTTTTTAGATTTTAATTAAGTTCTTCTAGTTATTTAGTAGAAAGGTTTTAATTTCTTATTTAATTTTTCAGTTTTTAATTTCTAAATTTGTAATAATATTATATTTAGTTATTATTTATTTGTAATCATTTTGAAAATAATTTTTAGAGTCTTATGTAATATGAATGGGTTTAACCAAGTAACAGTTTTTTTTTTACAAAAAAAGCTTGTTATTATAAATTGTAAATTTACTCTAAATTAAAAAGCAGTAAAAGTTGTTTAAAGCAAATTAAGTAAAACAAGCTACAAAAATTATACATATAAATTGTATCTTATGAAATAATTTTAGAAAATAGTCAGTTCTAGTTCTGTTGATCATCTCGAACATTTAAACATTATTATCAAAATCTCTTTAATCACAAGTTCAAAAATTATATGAATAAATTGTATATAGCTTGACTTTTATTTTTGACTTTAGTTGGTCTACTTGAATGCCCTTGTTCATGCACTTTTCATAACCAGTATATATATATTAAAGGAAGCATAATTACTTTTTATATTCTGTAGGTTGATATGAATAATACTACCAATGAAAGTGGTTGAATAGAAACCTATAATTAGCTTCTTTGTCCGAAATTAAAAAGTTTATTTCAAAAAACTGCAGACCCACATTAGATGCGTCAACTAACCAATAATATAATTCAAGAGGTTTGAAACTTGTTTTTTTTAAATATGTTTCTATGCTAAAAGCATTTTTAAATGGTTAAGCTGAAATTTTAAACTCTGTAAAAATTTTTTAATTACCTTTATACATGTCTTGTAATTAAAGATAACAGTATGTATTATTATGAACAAGTTGTTGTGTTTCCTAGAGGTTTTGCAATCTTTATTAAGATTTAAGTGTAAAATCACAAACTTCAGAGCTAGGTATACTTGATATATTGAAATAGTTTGTTCTTAATGTTTTATTTCATCTGAGTTTTTAGGAAATGAAAACTTTTTAGAGATGTTTTTTATTAATAAGTTTAGTACATATTTGTAGTTTTATCACTCACAGTTTTTTTTTTCTAAAAAGTTAAACTTAATTTATTTTTAAACAAAGAACATGTTCCTCTATTGTTTTATCATTTTATTAGAATTATAGTTTTATCAATCACTGATTTGTGTAAAAATCTTAACTATTAGATAAAGTATTGTTTTTTAACTTAAAATGTGCTTAAAATCTCCTGTTTAATTCTTTTTTTTGTTGTATTAAACTATAAGAGTGTGTTAATCTACTTTAAATTGAACAAAAAGATATATTTTTGCTGTTTTTGTTTTCTACATGTTAATAACAAATCAAACGTATAACATTTTAACAAGTTTTATGTTGAAAAGGTAAAATTTTAAAAGAAAGTTCCTTCTTGTCTGAATTTTCTTTTAACTTTGATGCTACTTTAAGCTTTTTTAAAGAAGTAGGTGACTCTAAAAAAAAGTAACTGTTTAAAGCAATTTAGTTTTTGATTGCATTAAAAGTTTCTTTATTTTTTAAGTCAACTTTAATATCGACAAAAAGGTTATTATTTAGTGTTTTTTATACCTATTTTTATTAAACTACATTTAACTAAGTTTATGTTTAAAAATTGATTTCAAAATGTTTTGTTTTAATTGATTTTCATATTTATGTAGAACAAACAAAATTACTTGCAATATAAAATGCTTTTTAAAGCTTAGTTATTTAAAACTTATTTGAAAGTTGTATTGTAGTAAGTTATTTGAAACATGTAGTTTAATTTTTTTAATCTCAGAAAAAAAAACTTTTAAGACAGAATTCATATATACTATATGATCAAAAATGTTGTGTAGTAAATTTAATTTTAATCAGATTAAAGGAATATACCTTATTGATAATTATTTTATATAAGTAAGCTCATGTAATGTTTTAAAACATTTAATATTAAATTTGTTCTTTTTTTAATCTCTGTTTTTTTTTGTTACATCATTGGTAATATATGAATGCTTTAAACTAACTATTTTTTTTACCTTGTACATTGGAGGTTAGGTGTGTAATCTTTCAATTAATGTTGTAGTTTTTGATATTCAGTTTTATATGAGTGTAAAAAGTATTTTAAGCTATATCTTCCCATCGATTTTATTTATTTTTAAAAGTATGGATAAAAGTTAGTTTTTTTTATTACACACTGAAAGTTTTTAATTGAATTTTTAAAACTATAATTTTAAGCTCTACATTTTGATTAAAATTTAACTATTATGAATACCAGTGTAGATACTATTCTTAATCAACTTTTTTACATTTCAAAGTATATTTACTAATGTTGTTTAATCTTTTTTTCATTTTCACTTAGTTAATGACATAAAACTATTAGAACAAGAATGTAAATAACATATATTTTTTTTAATAATTTTAATAAATACCAATGTAAGTAATTTTTAAAATAGCTTTAATCCATATGTTCTCTCATTTTTATGATGAACATAAAGGATTATAAGACCAGCTTCAAATTAAAAATAAAGCTTATATGTATCTTTCATTAATAAATAGACTTTACTGTTTTTAGGGTGTATTCACACTTTTAGTTTTGCTAAGTTACAAATAATAAACTGTTTCTTAACTTTTTCAGTTTATATATTGACATTTACTTTTTCTTTAATTTTTATTTGTAAAAAAGCTTTAGTTTTTATTAGTCTTTTTTAAAACGTTTTTTGTAGATTAACTTATACCATTTGAATTTTTTTTCAAATCTAAAAAATAATTAATAAAAAATAACCGTTAATCGGAAATTCTATTTTCTATGATTCAGTTAAATAAGTACCAATAAAAGTATCTATTTTCAATAGCTTTAATCCTTATATTTTTCATTGTTATGATGAACAAAAAATATTATAAGACCAGCTTATATTTAAATAAAAATTCTTCTATGTATACTGTTGTTGTTAAATATATTTTACTGTCTATAGGGTTAATTTACAATTTTTATTTTAAAGTTAACCATTTAACTTTTACATAACTTTCACATGTTATAAAAATGTTAACTATGAAAAAGCCTTATTTTTTTTTTACTGAGAGCTTATAAATGTTAAAGGTAATGTAAAATAGTTTAGGTATTGATAAAAATGAAAACATTGAATGCAATATTTTTTAAAAATAAGGTAAGTTTTTAATAAAGAAAGAAAAGCATTTAGGGAATTTTTTGTTTTCAAAAGCATAAGTGTTGATTACTTATATAAATTTAGCTTTAAGATATCGCTAAAACTGCAAACTAGCGAATGGTTTTTGTTGATTAAACCATTTAATGTTAATGTAATTTTTGCATTGTATCATAATATTTTTTAATATATTTCGTTCAAGTATATTAAATAGAAGTTAATGAATTAAAAATAACTACATTTAAAAAAAGTTTTTAAGTTTAATTTACTTAGCAAAAAATAGAAAAAATACTATTAACACAATTTCTTAAAATGCAAACTTAAGCAGCAGTGCAAACTCATAACTTGCACATTTAACCGAATGTGCGAACTCACAAAGTTCTCCATTAAATAATTATTAGTTTTATAAACAAAAAATTATAATTTTTGAAAGTAACTTTTCAATCACCTAAAAAACAGTATAGGAATTTGCTCTGCTCTGATGCAAAGGCTTTAGTTTAAGTACTTAGTTATGAAAAAGTTTACTTTCATAAACTTTAAATTTGTGAGAAAAGCACTATACTATAACTTTTTAATAGTAAGCTAAGCATTCATTGATATTCAAAGTAAGTCAAACTTAGCTCTTGGGAGATACCAAACGGTTAAAATATTTTGTATGTCAAGTTTTCATTGAAAATTATATAAGGGCAAAAATAGCTATAAAATTCTGGCAACTGTGGTAATTATAATTTCATACTCATATTATCAAAACATTTTTGTAAAATTTCTATAAGTTGTTAAAAATTTAGTGAAGTTTATTAAAAAATTATATCGAATTTAACATGTTTAAGTGACTTAAATTTGTAATATAAGTATAGTTTAACTTCTAGTGATTAATGATTAAGAATTTTTATACTTGTTAGATATATACATAGATATGATATAAAATTTACTTAAAAATAGAAAACTTATAGCATTAACAAACTCATAAGATGCAGTAAATCATAAAAATAGAATAATTTTAATTTTCAAAACGCTGGTACGATCCAAAACTTGGTGTGAATTTAATAGTTAACAGTCTACGTCTTGTACTCCTTTTTTTAAGGCTAACAGTTTGTGAAATCTTAAGACTTTAATAAATTTTGATTAATGAAATTGGTTTTATTTTAAAAATCTATAGATTTTACCACAAAGACTTTTTTATAGATAACAGAAAGGGAAAATTCAGTGTGTACTTCATTTTATACAAATAACTACAGAAAATGTTAAGTAAAGATAAACATCGTTTGAAAGTTTTAATACTATCGAAAAGCCTAGTTACAGAACAAGAACCTTGTATAAAAAATAAACCTTAACGATTTTTATCTAAAGTTATATTTGTTAAATCGTTAATTAATACTTTAACATTTTTATAAAACCTAACCAAACCAATTACATCGTAAATATCCAAATACATTTATTTTCATACATTAATTTTGCAAATACTAAAACAAGAATTAAAAACTTATCTAGAATTCCAAAACTTTTTCAATCTATAAAAAGTATTAAGTAACTTGGGTAATTTTAGTGTTTCCTTTTAAAGTATTTGAACTTTTTTAACGGCTTTTATTAGTGTAAGGTAAGCGATTAATTTATTGAAGTAAACACCAAGACAAATTATTTAGTACTTATGGTATTAATGCACCGTTATTAAATAAAACTGAATAAAAAAACAAACAAAGCTGTTTCTTGTGTAATTTTTTGATATTTAAAATGAACTACAACAACAATTATATGCATATGTTAAAAGTTTAACCGACACACTACTACAATAACTTTGATTTTGTTACTAACTAGTTTGTATCTAGTAAATGAGGAAAGGAAGAGCTGTTTCTAGAATATATAAATACATAAAAAAATTAAATAGTAACTAGTCGCACAATTTTATAAAATATAAGTGTTTCAGGAACTTAAATAACTACCTGTAATCTACATTTAATTTCATCTCAAATAATTTATTTGTAGTTGTTTAGTTTTTCTTGTTCAAATGTTGTAAATGTGTTCTTTATATAAAGCTTACAAATTCAGTTTTTTGTTTGTATATAATACAAACTATAATAATAAAAACATCAATTAATCGTAATTTTCTTAACATATAATTAAAAAATACTCGAAAGTTAACTATAAATTTTATATCATATCTACGTATATTTCTAACAAGTGTAACAATTCTCAATCTTTTATCACCAGAAGTTAATATATACTTACAAATTTAAGTCACTTAAACACGTTAAATTCGATTTAACTTTTCAATGAAATTTTACTAAAATTTTAACGACTTGGAGTAATTTTAAACAAATGTTTTGATAATATGAGTATAAAATTAACATTACATATTATTTTTCCTTGCAAAAAAATATTTTCTTTCTAAAGTTAATTTTGTTAAGTCATTAAAAATAACTGAATATTGTAGTATTAAACGAACTATATTGAACTTATTATTTGAATTAAAAAAAAAAAGATTTCATACAAAAACTAATTATCAAACTTTAAATTAATAAATATAGTACTTAAACTATTTATTTTTAGTTTAAAAAAATACTTTTTGAAATTGATACTGTATTACAAAATGCTTTTGTTAGTTTAAAAGGATAGTTAAGTCTTTAAATACCTATGTTTAAGAAATAATAATACAGAACTGGAAATTAATTAAGTATATATTTCATTTAAATAGTCACTACATAAGTAATTTTTGTTAAATTTTGTTTTGTAATCAAACCTATTAAGCCTTTTGTGCAACTTAATTTTCAATCAATTTCAATAAAATATGTAGTGTATATTTACTAAGATGTTTTATCATTATAAAATGTTCGTTATACACGTATGTATTTAAAACTATCGTAAAAAGTTAGTTTTGTTATACTTCTACATTTAATCAGTTTAAACTTTATTGGATTTATAAACTATGCATAAATTTAACAATTGTTTTCTTATAAAGGTTTATATTTTAATAATAACCATTCTTCACAAAAAATTCAATATTAAAAAAAAACTTACTTCAGGTATTTTTTGATTTTTTTTTAAACTTGAAGATGTTTGCTTATCAAACAACGTCAGTGTTTGAACTGTATAACTACTGTATATACTATAAGTTAAGTAGTATTTATCAGACATAATTTAAATTGATCAGTTAAAAATTTAATCTATAATTTTTAGGCAAGTTATTTTTTATAACATAACCAAATGCTGAAACTGCGTGAAAGCAAGTGTACTTTAAAATAATCTAATTAAAATTTAAATAATTAAGCTCTATAGAAAGGTATTATTAACATTAAGTAAATACTTGTGAACAAAATATTTATAGCTTGTAACTTTAATTCCTGCAAAAACCATCTGCTGTTTTTAATAGTAATAAACAGCATGAAAAGTATAAAACAAAAACATTAACTTGTATAAACCGGTTGTGGGTGTATTTCAAGGTTTTACTTTTAAACTTGTTGATCTTTTTCCTATTTTAAACTCAATTTCAAACAGAACGTAATGATGTACAGTTATCATTTTGTTTCTAACACTTAAAATTACATAATATCAAAAAAAAATATATTTATTACTTCAGGCTAAGATAAAAACCTTTGTTATTAACAAATTGTTTAGTTTTTATTTTGTGTTAAATTAATAACATATTGGCTTCTAAGAAAGATTTCTATAAAAGTATAAAATCTGAAATTTAATTCTGTTTTAAAAACAAGAAAAATTGTATTATTTTAAACGTTTCGATACTAAAAACTAGTACTAGTAAAGATAATATATGGAAATTAAGGTATTTGTGTATTTAAGATGTAATTCATTTGGTTAGATTTCATACAAATCCTAAAGTACTAATTAATGACCTAACAAATAAAAATTAAGATGAAAATCAAAAAGGTTTACATTTTCTCACAGTATGTTTGTTCTGTAAGTAGACTTTTCGATAATATTTAAACTTTCAAAGATCAAATAAATTTACTAAACATTTTCTTCAGTTACTTGTACAAATCCACAAATGATTTTACTCTTTTGTTATTTATTAAAAAGTTTTTGCTGTAAAATCTATAAACCTAAGAAGATTTTCTAAACAAAAACAATTTTCTTAATCAAAATTTGCAAAAAACCTAGGATTTCATAAAATGTTTGACTTAAAAAGCAAGTACAAGACGTTGATTGTTTACTTTCAAGTTAACCCGCAGTTTTCGATCGTACCAGGCGTTTTGAAAATCAAAGTTTTTTTTTGAGTCTACTGGACTTTATGAAATTTTTGAATTGATAAGTTTTTTGTTTTTAAATTTCTAATTTCACATACAGTTTTTCGATTTAAAATAGATTAAAGATATAATGCAACGCACATGAAAAATATTTTTTCATGGCGAAAATTACATGTTATTTAAATCGTAAACAAGTAACGTAGGACTAAATAAAAACTGAACCCTGCTAACATGGAAAATTTATAAAAAATATTGTAAACAATTAAAATATTACATTATATTTTGTATTAAATTAAAACTACACAGTTCGATCAATGTTAGTTTGGTTTTCTAGTTTAAGCTATGAATATATAAAGTTTAGTCATTATAAACACATGTATGACTATGTTATTAGTTTTATGTGTACTATTTGGTACAAGTTATTTGCAAACTTTAGTATGTTCATATGTTAAACAGAAGATAAGATTTAATTTTGACTTCTTGCTTAATTCTTGTGTTGTATATTTATGTTTTTTTGATCACAATTATAGATTTTAAAATGTTTAAAAATTAAACAGTTTCTATATTACTTTATTACATAAAATATATCTTTTACTAGTATAGTATTTATAAATTGCGATAAATAAGTAATTTATTTTTAAACAATCAACTATTGAAAATGTTGAGAAAACTTTTAAAAGTTTTTACGAATAAAACCACAAACAACAGTTTAACTACAAACAATGAGTACAAGTGTTTATGACTAATTTTTTATTTCCGTTACTGATTTTAAAACACTAAATAAAAAGCTTAGTATTAAAAACTAAATTTAAAACCTGGACTGTTGTTAAAATAGATATGAATTAATTTAATATAAATTAAGTTTCGGAAAACGAGCTAAACCTAATATAAAGTTGCTTAATAATAGTTAGATAAAAGCTTAATAACTTTAGAAATTGGAACAAAATGATACTTGTCCGAAAAAACAAAGTATGTTTTCTCGAATGTTAGACATTTAAGATATAAATTTCAAAAACTTGCAGAGGACTTATAGTTGTTTTTTTAAGTATTTTTAAGATTAATCTTTCAGACTGTACAATGAGTTTATTAGAAAGTTTTCTTAGTATTTATGCTGAACATAATATTTTGTTTAACTCTTTATACAGACATTAAAAGAAAATTAAAAGATGTTCTTTTTATTGAAAATTTGATTTTAACGTTTAAATATTTCATTTTATCATCAAAAGAGTCAAATACATTAGAACAATAAGTAAGTTTAAAATATAAAAGTCTTGTACATTATTTTTTTAAACATAATTTTTTACAATTCCTAAAAAGTTTTTAAAATCTCAAAACAATATTTAGCTGTTATAAAAAAAAACTTTTTATAAAATAATTTGTTAGTAAAAGAAATGAAGCATCCTGTTTGCAAGTAAGTTTTAGCTGAAATAAATATCTAAAATTAGTTTGTCATTTAAAAAAATATTTTGAAAAATAAAAAAGGCTACGAGTAAATTAGTGTGCTATAGTTTTGTTGTGGTAAGATTTCGAGTTCTTAAATATGTTATCAAATTAATTAGGATAAAAAATAATCTTAGAGTATTTCTTTTAGCTTCTCTTATTGTTTCTCAAGCAAAACGTATTAAAGTTTTTTGTATTCTTTTTTTCTTAATTTGTTTGTTGCAAAGTCTAATGAAAATTAAACAGAAAGTAGTATTTACTTAAGTATAAATTTTAAAAAGTTTCTAAGCTGTAAAAATTTTTTCAGCCTAAGTGTACAACAAAGCTCAGTTTTGAGCTTCGAAAATATCAACTATTATGTAAAAGGTAAGTATTGTCAGCTAAAATTACATATGTTGTTTTTAATATTTTGAGTTATTAAAACATTTTAATACATATAATAGCATATGTAATAAATTACAGTTTAAGATTTTCTTTTTTTCTTTTAATTCTTTAAATTTTAAGTATATAACAAACTTCTAGAATTTATATAACATATTTTTATGAGTTTCGTCAATTAAAAAAACTAAGAATAAAAACTTCTATATGCATGTGCTTAGTAATTGAATTTATTAAGTTTCAAGTAAAACGCTTTGTCAATTTATTTTAGCTAAATGCACACCGTATTGAACTAATTTTAAGTTTTTTTAAGCTTTAGACAAAAAATCGGGTGACAAGAAAGGAAAGCATGTGCTTAAAAATTTGAGGTAAAAACTGCTATTTATTGTATTTTTAAACGTTCACTGCTCTACAACTCTTCAAATTCAATTTTAAGATTCAACACTAGCTCTTTGTAGTTAACTTTCAGCTTTTCATAAGAAATTGTTTTTATACAGTGGAATAATGAAGCCAGGGTTGAACGCCATCGTGGGACCGACCGGATCGGGAAAAACCTCGTTAGTTTGTACTTTGCACACATTTAGCACACAAAAATGTTTTCGGGAGCCAAACGAATGCTTCTTAAACTGCTGAACATTAGAAGCTTTTCATTCACTCGTCACTTTTGAACTTTTCGCAATTCGTCAACAGCTTTTATACTTGACTGGTTGTTTTTGCAAGGAATACTGATAACAAATAGAAATTAGTAAATTTGTTTGTGATTGTAGGTTCTACTTTCTGGCTGTTATTTTTCATGAAACATGTGGTACAAAGATTAAAATTATACGATCCACAGTGAGTTATAATTTAAACATAACTACAAACTTTCAATAACTTTAGAATTTTTAAAGAGAATAATTTTTTCCTAAAGAGAGGCTGTTTTGGTAAAGGATTTAAGACTGTTGTGTTTCTACTTTCAAGCAACTTTTAATTTTTCAAAGTGGTCTATTTTGATTTTTGTAAAAAACAAATTTTTATTAGTACAAAAAAGTTTAGTTCGCAGTTATAATTTAAAACTTATTGTTATTTCAAACAGGCATTCTTGTTTGCTGTTATTAGCATATTAATTATACAAAATAATGTATATGTACTATTTTCTGTAGGTTGAGCTAACCTTTGACAACATTCAAAACAATGTAAATTTTTTTCATTAATTTTTCTGAAATTAATTGATAACTACTATTTATAGTATTTTAGATTTCCTCTCCTACAAAATTTTATTAGTAAAACAACACTTAGTTTAAAGTCATTGTTAAAAAATTATCATTAACTTAAATTTTGTACCAAAAGTGAATTTTAGCTGTAATTAGTAATAACTCTAATGTAGATATTGACGTTTGTTTGAAAACGAATAAAGTGGCTATAATTAAATTGTACTAACTTTTTACAAAACTCAATACCCAAACGGTATAATTTGTTATAAAGGTAGTTTGCCTTGTATTTTACTAACAACTATTATTCACAGTCTTTTAGATGTCTTAGCTGGCCGTAAAAATGCGGAAAACGTCAGCGGTGCGGTCAAATTGAATGGGAACGTTTTACCTGAAAATTTTAAAAGAATTAGCGGGTATGTGGTTCAGGTTTGCTGAATTGTTGGTATTAAAAAAAAGAACTGAGTAAATTTTGTTTTCATAAAAGGCTACAAATCTTTGTTTTGCAAAAAGTAGACTGATTTTAAATCTAAAATGTTTTTTTAAATCATCTCCGAAATATGGTTTGTTGGATTTTCATCAACCAACCAAAAAGCAACTGTCTTTTAAGCATTAATCATAAAAGATTGAATAAGTTAACAAAAACTATGGTTACTAAACTTTTAAAAAATATGATTTATTCTAGTATTTTAAAGTTAATTAGTTTTTAAATATAATTTAAACAGGTTTTTATTCATATATGTATTGCAATTGATTATTTTTTATTTTATATGAATTAGAAACGTAATTAACTGAAATTTTGTCTTTATCTTTGTAAAAAAATAGTTTTGCTATACATCATTAAAATTAAATTCTCCCATACAGAAAAATAACTTGATGGGAACGCTGACGGTGAGGGAAAACCTGATGTTCTACGCCACCTTGCGGATATCCGCAAAAATTTCGGTCGATCAGAAGAAGCAACTGGTAGATCGAGTCCTCGAAGATCTGGCAATATGCCATTGCGCCGACACGAGAGTTTGTTTTGAAAACTAGTACTTCTAACAAAATTAAATATACTTCATTGGAAGGCTTAAAAAATTTTTGAATTATGTACTAAGTTTAATGCTACATAACTTTGTTTAAAAATAAAGAAAACGAGTTATTGTAAAGTTTACGTACAAATGGTTCTACTTATGAAGATTTAAGTGTCGATTAAAAAAGTTGAGATTTTCCAAAGATCACCTTTTCTCAAATACAGACTAGAAACTCCACAGTTACAAGGTAGAAATGTATATTTTTATTTATTTATCAAGTTAAAAAGTAGGCGGCTACAAGTTGCGAGTGACCATTTTAAGTATGGAGATTTGATCGATTCAAACACTACGTTTTTTTTTTTGATACAATTCTTACAGTTTTTTGATCATGTCTTAATAATTTAACCTCAAAGATATCGAACTCTCCCATTGCACAGACACAAGAGTTTGTTTGATAATTTTACATCATTAAAGAAAAAAACTGTAATAATAAGATTAATTGTGCAAAACAAGAGTATGTTTAAAAATTTAATAAAATCTTATTCACAAGGTTGTATAAAACTTTTAAGTTATTAAATTAAATGCAAGTCGGAAACTTAAAACTGAGTTAAACTCATTATGTTTTACTCCGAACTCAAATGCAAACAATCTCAAGTTTGAAATAAAAGAAAGCAAGCCATCGTAGAATTAGCACAAAAATTATTTCAACTTACCAAATTTCAATTTTTGAATAAAAAGCCTCTTACATGTTTTTAAAATTACATTTCCTCTAATACAAACTAGAAACTCCACAATTGGCAGCAATATATACCCTCAACTATCGCAAACAAATAAACATACATATGCACAAAACATGCCATTTATGTAGCCTAAGAAGTACGATGTGCCACTCTCGTGGTAATTATCTCTTATTTACTTTCTTCTTTTCTCTTAAGCGCAGTATAAATTAAAAATATCGCGCGTAAATTGGACTTTTAGTTATGCTGTGTAGCAGCAACTTTAAGTAAGTGCAGCTTTTCGCTGCACTTACTTTTGAATGGTTTCAATCTGGTTTAAACAAATTTAGTTCGCTTCTTTATTGCTTTATGGATTTTAGTTAAAACGAATGTTTAGTTTTCAGCTTCTTTGAATCAAGTATTTTTGTCTTTTAAAAGAATTTATAATTCGATTTATTAGTATTATGTTGTGCAGTATTTCATCATCTTTTCGTTTCGCAATTCCATTGTAAATATAATCATTATCACAGACTTGAACTACGTTTAAATTAGTATAAGTAACTGATTTATTAAACCTTTAGTAAATAGTAAGTAAGTCATATTAATCTTTTTTATCAACTATAGTTTACTCGTTATATTGGAAACTTCTATTATACAAGTTAAAGCGCACGTTGCGTTATAAACCAGGCCAATAATATTGTATAAGTAGAATCCTGGATAGCGACATGATGACCCGGACGGCCAGTTAGTTATAGCTGGAATTAATCGAAATAGTTAAAAAATAAATATCTTTATATAAAAGAAAAGAAATGCAGCAACCCCGTCTTCACAATCAAAATATGTATTTTAAAAGAACAAATAACACTAATCAATACCAAAAAATAGCAACAAAATAAAACCAAAAACAACAACAAACAAAGCAATAAATAAGTTAACCTGTACATAATTTTTTTTTAAGGTAAGCTAAATAAAATTATTCAATTTTATTTGAAACGTCATAATATGTTTTTTTTGTGATTCTTTAAAAGTTTTGCTATGTCCTTTACACTGTTCTGATGAAACGTATCAAACATTGAAACTTAGTAAATTGTACGAAAATTAGTTGTTTTATTGTAATATAAATAAACATGCATATATGTATATTAAATTGCACTAACCAACATCAAAGGTAGGAGACGGGATGTTGCGACTATTTATTAATTAATAAGAAAGGTTTATTAAAGCTTTTATAATATCAACATTTTTAAATATTTCCTCATCAATAATTTGTAAAGGAAAGATATTTTTTCTCAAAGTTTCAAGATATGAGACGGGATGTTGCGTGAGATCGGCAGTTTTTTGTGTCGATAATAAAGGCTAAAAGCTGCTAACATCACCTTTTCTCAAAATCATACTAAATCAATGATTACAAGGTAAAATTAAACATCAATAACTACAAGGTTAAATTGTATAAACATGTATTTAAACAATAAATATTAAACAATGGTCGGAGACGGGATCAGCAAGCTTAATTCAAAATAAAACAAACGAAACTTTATAGAACTAACACAAAATTACATTTAACTTTTTTAGCTTTGATAAAAAGCGCTCAAGTCTCTCCTTTAATACAAACAAGAAACTCCACAACTGTTAAACACGCATCCTTTCTTTACAAACAAATATATGCACATGTATACGCAGATTTATATTCATAAAAATGTCCAAGGTAGGAGACAACAACCTGCGGGGGATCAGCAGCGGGGAGATGAAGAGAGCGTGCATCGCGGTGGAGCTGATCACGAGACCTTCGATCATCTTCCTCGACGAACCGACCACCGGGCTGGACAGCGCCACCGCCTCTGACGTCATCACGCTGCTGCACGAGTCAGTTGTGACGTCATAACTACAAATTAGAAACTTAGAACCTAAATGAATATTAAGAAGAGCTTATATAATTATTAACTTTTACAGCAATGTTGAAGATAAAATACTCTTTGATTAAAAGTTTTACAATTAGTCTAAAGCGGCACAAGTTAGCCGTGACGTCATAATTAGTTTGTAAATTATAACAATAAATAAACATAGTACTTAAAAAAAACAAGTTTAAAAATGACAAAGCAATTATTAAATTTTATTTTATTAAGTACTATCTTATTCATTAAATAGTAATAAAAACATTTTGTATAAGTATGTAATAATTTGTTGGCTTCGAAGATAAAGAAACTAGGATTTAGTATCATGATTTATAAAAAAAGATGATTTTTTCACGCAAGTGTGTTTTTTCTTTAAAAACGTTGGTTTTTACTTTTGAAAATTAACGCAATTTACAGTTTAAGTTTTAAAATACTTTTGGTATATGTATCATTTTGATTGTACCTAATAATAAAATAGTTTACATCATTGTTAAATGTAAGCCGATAAAAGTAGTTTATTACTCAAAGTTATTAATCTGAGGTACAAATATTCGATTTTCAATTAAATCATAACTTTGATCTATCAATTTTTTTCAGTTTATCAAAGCAGGGCAGAACGATAATACTATCAATACATCAGCCGAGATATCATATATTCAGTTTGTTCGACACGATGACGTTGCTGGCCAGAGGTAGAATGGTTTACCACGGACCAACGACGAAAGCCCTACCCCATTTCTCTTCACTAGGTACGATAAAATAGTTATTTATAAGTATTAGTGCGATGAATTGTTTATTAGGGTAATGTAAACTATATCTTAATGTTTTAGTAATAATTTAATTTTGTTTTAAGTGAACACAATTAAAAAAACTTAGAGCAGTTTTAATGATAATATAAATTATGTACTTTATGTTTTGATTTGTAGTTCAATAATACAATATTAGTAACAATTTGATATGTAAGTGACTAAGTTGCATTTAAAAACTTAGTTAAAGCACATTAATAAAGCATACCTTTTTATTTTGTTCTTTTAATAACATCTCCTTGCTGATTTTAGAAATGCGTTTGTTGTAAAAATGTTTGTTTTTAGCAGGGATTAAACTTTGACTTAGACCAAAGTAAACTTCCTCAAGTACTTCCTCGCATTAGAAGTAATTTATTTTCAAAATTAATAAAAGTTTTGTAACTTATTCAAGTGTGTTAAATAATCTATGAAAAATAACACCTCTCAGTTTATTTCTTAACGTTTTTTGAAAATAAAACGACGTTTGTTATAAACTTACTTATGTTGTTTCTGTTTTTAACAACCAAATTGAATTAATTTTGTTTTAGTACAATCTAAAATAAACCCTTAAACATATACGTTAAAAAACATATTACCCTCGTATAAGATATTCATTTAAAGATTAGTTTAAAATCAACAAAACTTAAGTAGTAACAGTATGTTGGGCGGCTGCAGTAGTACTGTTTGGTGATATTTTCATTTATTTTATTTGCAAAAGAAAAAACTAGTAATAATTCAGCAATAGAGTAGTTCCTTTTTTAACCAAAGTTACCCAAACAATAATTAAATATAACCTTTGATATATCGAGTTAATATTATTAAGTTTTTAATTAAGTTTAAATTTAATGAAATTATATTTTTGCAAAACAAATTTGAACAGTACTACTGCAGCTGACATACGAAATGTGTTTTTAAAGAAGCCGATAATTTCTAACCCGCTATCATTTCTAACCCGATCATTTTTAACCCGCTATCATTTTTAACCCGCTATCATTTTTAACCCGATCATTTCTAACCCGATCATTTATAACCCGATAACTTCTAACCCGATCATTTATAACCCGATCACTTCTAACCCGATCATTTCTAACCCGATCATTTCTAACCCTATCACTTATAACCCGATCACTTCTAGCCCGATCATTTCTAACCTGCTATTATTTCTAACCCGATCATTTTTAACCCGCTATCATTTTTAACCCGCTATCATTTCTAACCCGATCACTTCTAACCCGATCACTTCTAGCCCGATCACTTCTAACCCAATAATTTCTAACCCGATCACTTCCAACCCGATCACTTTTAACCCTATCATTTCTAACCCGATCACTTCTAGTCTGATCATTTTTAACCCATTTTACTTGTTTATTTCATTTTTATTTTTAATCTGGATTTCTTGCAAAAACAAACTAGTAATATTAAAAGTATTAAAATAATAAAACAATTTAAATTTTTAGTTACTATAAAACATAACGATTTTAATTTTTTACATAAAAACATTTTTAGTATAAACTTTAGTTATAACTTAATATAATTTGAATTTATTTTATTATCTCATTTTTTGATTTTTGAACCTACACTTAATTTCATTTCATTTTCATTATTTCATATATTTTTGTAAATCTACTTTAAGAGACGTTTTTCGTTAATGATATGCAATTGACTATATCATTTACTTTACAATATTTTGAACTCTTCTTTGTAGGATTTTAAAGTAAGCATTTATAACTATATAACAGTTGGATTTTATTGCAGTTTACGTGATTATAATAATTTATCGTAAGAAAATTTTGAAAAGTAAACCTCTACAATTGTAATACTCATATACAAAAACGTTAATATTACGGTCTAAAAACTACATTGTAAGTCTGACGTAAATGTTGTATTAGTGCTGACTAATGTATTAATGTTTTATAGAAAGTTAGTTTTTAGTTTCATCTTAATAACTTTTACAAATTTTTCTACAAACTGCAGAAGCCTATTAAGATAATGAAATACAAACAAACATTAGGAGAAATTAAATACTTTTGTTATATTAAGTGAAAAAAAAAGATTTGTAGTATAACCTAGCTATTAAAATAAATATGTCATATAACAAGCCGCAAAAGTATGTTACGTCGATTGAACGTCTTGATTTCACATAATAAATAAATTCCTACTTAGTCCTAGAGCAAAAAAAAGTCACTAATAATTGAACAGACATGTTTATTTGTATAACAAGTCCAAAGGAAATTAAATCTCGCCTAGGTAATCTTCTTCAAAACTTTTATTTTAATTTACATATTTTACGAAATGTTTCAATTACAACTTAAATTAGTACTTTAGTTGACAAAAGTTTATTTTAAATTCACTTTATTATGAAGAGTCGAAATGATGTAGGTAAAAACAAAATAAGATCTAAAAAAAGTTGAGAAATAGAATAATAAATTAGATATAGTTAAATTAAGTATAAGTAGGAGCAAAAGTTTATAAAAACTCCATCGAGTTCTTTGTTTCCTTTAATCAACTATTTTTTCAGACGATTATTACACGCACCATTTTTAATTTTTATTCATTACAGTAAAGCTAGCTTGAAGTCTATTGACTTTATTATCGGTGTTTTTTAGCACCTCTAAATTTCTATAAATGTCATGAGTTTTATCTTCATCAGTAATTTAGACCTATATAATAGGTTTCACAATACAAAGAATTTTTATTATTTTGTCATAAGTTTATAAATTATACAAACTAAGTTAATTATTTTTATTTATAACTCATATTTAATAATCGCTAAATAATTCAAAGTTTATGTGTTTTTTGAAACCTGTGAAATAATAACTTTTAAAAGAATGCATGTATTCATAATTATCTTTGAGTTTAAATATGGAATTCGCTTTCAAACTAAACTAATCTTTGCAAAAAAAAAAGAACAACTTTGACTTAAGTTTACTTGGTTAAGATAAGGTACTTTGTATTAAAATCTATCAGTTTTTTACCAAATTTTAAACTTATAAACCATTGATTTAATGTGTAGGATTTAGTTTGATTTTATTAGCAGCGCATTTCCTCTGTAAACAATAAACCATTTTTCAATGTTTTCGATAGATAATCATTTGACCTGTATTCTTAATGTGCTTTGGACTTTAGGTTTTAAATTTAGTGGTTAATCAATGCACTTAAATTTTTGATTTTCTTTTTTACAACTGTCTGTACCTTAATTCCAATTATGTTTATTTTAATTGTATCGATTATGCTTTGACAAAGCGAAAAAAATAACTGATAAAAAAACAATGAAGTAACAAGCAATTGCACAAATGGGCAGAACCTAACTCTAAAAGTGAGAATGTGTATATCCGGCTGATGTTTGATCAATAAGAAAAGTTATTCATAAGCTTTCATAGTTTGTTTGAGTTCTGATATTCAGGTATGTTCTCAATGAATTTAATAAAAGTAAATCCAACCTTTATTTTAATGTAAAAGTGCGTGATTCAGACTATTTTGCTGATTGTTGCTATAAATTATTGTTGAAATATTTTACTAAATCGTCTCAATATGTGTTGCTGAATTTAGCAGAGAAGGTTTTTGTTAAAAAGAAATTGAAAATTAATTCTAAAATGAAAGTTTGTGCAGCTCTGTTTGGTTTTGTTGAAACTCATTGATTGTTGAAAGAGTTGACCTTAAAATTGCTTATTGTGAAGTTAAAACCAAATTTTTTAAAATCTTCTACTTCAAGTCATAATTAATTAGTATTATACTAAAGTGTTAATTTCTTTTTATGTTGATCTACAAAAATTAGATACAATTGTAGTTTTTGATTTTAAAGTATATAAATTTTTGTATCTTCGTTATGTGTCATACAGTAAACATGCCTGGGTCTAGAATAGGACAACAAACTTCAAATAGCAATAAACATCAAAAACAAAACTTTAACTAAAGCTATCTGCACATTAAGTTTTATTTTGATCATAATAAACTATATTTCAATAAAAAAACAACTTTGTTAAGAATAGTTTGTTTTTAAAACAAATCCTTATTTTAAAACAATGATAAATAAACTATTATCACAGATCGGGTTAAAAGTTGTCGGGTTAGATCGGATTAGAAACAATCGGGTTAGAAATGATCGGGTTAGATATGATTTAGTTAGAAATGATCTTGTTAAAAATGATTGACTTAAATCGGGTTAGAAATGATCTTGTTAGAAATGATCGGGTTGGAAGTGATCGGGTTAGAAGTGATCGGGTTAGAAGTGATCGGGTTAGAAGAGATCGGGTTATAAGCGATCGAGTTAAAAGTGATCGGGTTATAAGTGATCGAGTTAGAAGTGATCAGGTTAGAAGTGATCGGGTTAGAAGTGATCGGGTTAAAAGTGATCGGGTTAGAAACGATCGGGTTAGATGTGATCGGGTTAGAAGTGATCGATTTAGAAGTGATCGAGTTAAAAGTGATCGGTTAGAAATAATCGGGTTAGAAGTGATCGGGTTAGAAGTGATCGAGTTGGAAATGATCGGGTTAGAAGTGATTGGGTTAGAAGTGATCGGGTTAGAAATGATCGGGTTAGAAGTAGTCGGGTTAGAAATGATCGGGTTAGAAATGATAGCGAGTTAGAAATGATAGTAAACCGTTTTATTGATAATTCATTATGTCTTAACTACTAGGTAAATGATTAATTGTGTTTAATGTCTTAATTACTACACTTCCATTACAATATTAAAACCATCGACCTTTGAAAAAATGACAAGCTATTTGCTCTGAATAACAATAGCATAGAAAAGTAAAACTGTTTACAACAACAACTTGAACAAAAACAATATATATTTTTTTTTTATTATTTGACAGGATACCGATGCGAGGAACACAACAATCCAGCCGACTTCTTTCTCGACATCGTCAACGGTGACGCTTGCGAATATGACGTCATAATCGACAGAACTGAGCAGAAGAGTAAAACCGATGAGGAGCGTTGTGGAATGGCCAGGACGTTGAACGAAAAGTATTTGAGTTCGGATGCAAACAAAAAACTTGAAAAAGAATTTGATGCGCTTTGTAAAAGTTAGTTTGTAAAACTTTTAAAGTGTATATTTGTTAATTAGTTTTTAAAACAAATGCCGGTTTTGGCTAAGTAGTTTAGCTATTATTATTAAACTGTACTAACCGTGTTCAAACTTTAAAAGAAAACTTATTAGTTAATTTCACTTTTTAAAGTTCAAAACCTGTAAAATGTGACCTAGTTTTTTGATTTTTTATGAAAAAATTTTTGAAGTAAAAAAAAGAAATTAACGGTTTAACAAACACTTCCATAGCACTAGTATTTTTTTTTTGTTACATTCAAAGTTTTGTGATTTAAACATTTTGACAACAAATGATAGAGTCAAACGTTGTGGAAGAATTCTATTTTTTTTATAGAGAACTAGCACTACTTCTTAACTTTTGGTATGGGTCAAACTTTAATTTTACCTTAGCATACTTTTTGTAAATTCCTTCATGCTTTGAAAACTAACGAAATTATTTAAGCCCAAGTACCTTAGTAGTAATTAAGTTGTTTTGTAACTTATGTTGAAAATTAAAATGTCTTTTAAATTTAATTAAAACATTTGTAAAACTTATCAAAAAAGAAAAAAAGTTTAATTTGTTTTATAATTTTTACAATAAACATAAAACAAAATATAATTAAAAACAATGTGTAACAGAATTAGGCAACTTTATTGATTGATAGGCCTTAATTATTGTTGTTGAAAATATAATAGAAACTAAACTTTTCCAAAAACTAACGTTTTTATGACAAAACTTATTTTTTGATTAAGTTGTTCGATGTTTGAACCTTAAAGATTTAATTCAGTTTTATATTTAACTTAGTTTGTTTCAGTTTTGTATTTATTTGTTTTGTATACTTACGTCGTGCGAAACTGTTGTTTACAAAGTCGAACACTGAATAGTTGCAGGCCAGATAAATGAGAACTTATTGCACTCAGATGATGACGTCAATCCGTTTCGTCATCAACTGAAGATTCTTTTAAAAAGGGATTTTCTCAGCCTCGTCAGGAATCGAACTCGTCTGTTTATTAACGTTTGTTTATCAATAAATAAAAAGTATTTCAGCTAATATATCAATTAAAACTTTTATTTAAAATTTTGTTGATTGTTTTATTAGTTTATAATCGATGAAATAGTACTTTTTTTATCTTTTTTAGTTAGATGATCGTTGATTATCATTTTCGAGTTCTTAAACAGCTAAACACTTTTTTTTTAATTAAACTAAAAATATTTTTTTTGTTTATGCCTAAAGTTTTTCAGCAAGTACATTCTAACTAGTTACAAATTTCTTAAATCTTTATTTTTATTAGATTTACAAACCTTAAATTTTATCACGTCTATGATGGTAGTTATATTTTACTATTAGGCTTTAAAAAACTTAAACAACTACATTATACAAAAAATATTTTTTCACTCTTTTTATTTTTAGTTTTCAAACCCTTTAATATTCGTTCAGGAAAACTTTAAAAATAGAAAACCATTGAAACAACCTACCAACGTCTTACATTATAGATACCAACATCTTACATGATAGTATAATATTATGAAAAATACTTAACTAGTTTTTCTGACTTTTGTACGAACGATATCTAGAGAATATATCTACGAAACTAAATTATGTTATTAACTTTGTTTTAAAAGATAACCATAGTCAAAACTGTATATAAACTTGATTTGCACAATTTTTAAAATTAGGTAAATGTATTCTAGTTAATAAAGTTTGTTTATTAAAAGATGTTTTAAGAAACAAATTTTTACTATTTCAACTACGCTTTCAATTGTCTAAAATTTATAAATTTATGTGTATCTTAACCAATATATAACAACTAAAAAACATTTATTCTACAACTAAAACACCATTTATATATTTTTCATAAAAAGTAATTTTGAGTAAAAATAATATTGTATTTTGTTTCTTTTAACATGTTTTTTTCTTCTTATATTTTTTACTATTGTTAAATTTCAAATTCTTAAAAGTAAAAATTTAAATTGTTCTAAAAACTATAACAATAATAAAACCTCAGACAGGATTGAATATCTTAAGCGGGTTCTTTTACGGTACTTTATTCTTCCAGTTAGGGCACAAAATAGTCCCAGACTTGCAAAACAGGTAAGTCAGTTTTCTGTTTATATTCCTAATAATATTTAAAATTACTAGAAATGTTGTTGATTTATATATTTAAGGGATATTGTTAGTTTACCTTTTAATTTACATTTTTAAATTTTTTCCAAAACATTTTTAAGTTTATAAATAACAAGTTGAGTTTATAAACAATTGTATGTACTGTTTTTTAGATGGTAAAAATTACATCTACTATTTCAATTTCAACAGGATAGGAGTTTTGTTTAATTTTGTTATCTATTTATTTTTCGGCTCGCCTAGCGCTATGGAAGTTTTTCATGAAGAAAAAAACCTTTTTGTGTTAGTTTTCAGCTGTTACAACAAAAATTCAAATAATGTTATGAAATCAAATGTCTAACACTGATTGTTTAGGATTTTATCTGAACTAAGATTAGCATTAGATAAATACGAAAATAAATACTTTATTTGAGCTTAAAAATATTTTACTACAAGTTTACTAATTTAATATTTTTAAATATTAAAACTTAACTAAAAAACTTAACTTTTTATTAAGTTTTTTTACTATAAAGTACATTAAAAAAGTTTTGTTTAATTAAAATAAATATGTATTTAAATTACTAGTTTATCACAATACCACAAGTTTTAAAGATTTATTTTAATATAATGAATTTCGAGCTAATATTTTTAAGGTTAAAATTTGATATTTTAAAGGAAACTGATAGAAATTTTCCGGTTATTTTTATCAATATAAACTAGTATTTATTTTATTTTATGTAGTCTATAATCAGCTTCAATGTACTTAAGACACGAACATGCTTTGGGCTACTACAGGGTAAGTGCCTATTTCATATCGAAACTTCTGGGCAATTTAATTCCCTTTCATTCTTTGGGACCTATACTGTTCTCAGGTGTGACGTATTGGATGGTAGGTAGGTTGTTACGTCATAATTAAGTTTTTGTTTTTTCAGTAGTTTAATAAATTTTTTGTCAAAGGCAAAGCTGATTAAAAAAAAAAACTTTTATTTATACATAAATGATTTGATTTTTTCAGTAGACCTTGATCACACTATTTTTTTTAAATAATTTATTTTCTAAACTATTTTCGTTATTAGCAATTAAATTTTTTTATAGTGTTTATTTAAAACTATAAAACATTTTTTTTCTTCTTGTTTTTATCTGTCGTTTTTTGCATTAATTTCGAAAATGCTAGTCTTTTTTTTATACAAACATTACCTCTGACGGGTTTTTCCATCAAGGGCTGAATCATCATCTTTTGGCGATTTTAATTAGTCGGGTGACAATGACCAGTAAATCAGTGTTCGACAGTCAAATAATTTTTAGTTTATTAATCAGTATTTTATCCAGAGGTAAAGTAGTCAATTTCGTTCTATTAAAAATACAAAGCGTTAAAGACAGAGTTTTCCAGCGTAAGTGGTACCGCAGTATTTGATAAATATTGTCTATCAGGGGTCAATAACTAGTAAGGCAAAACTTTAAATTAGTAAACAACTAGTTAAGATGCGATGTCTTAAAACGAGTGCGATTGTTTTTGAAGCTTCTCCCAAGGAAAGCAATTTTTAGAATGAGTTTGGAACACCCTGTTTAACAACCATAATATTAAGTCATAATTTCGTAAATATTTGTTTTCTAACATTTTTAACAACCACATTAAAACATTACACACTAGAAATAAAAGCTAAAACTAACGTGCGTTTGTTGATACAGCAATTGTTATTCAATCCTTCAAAAATATACGTCTTGCGCGTTTCAGGGTTCAAAGTTGGAATCTGGGAGTTCGCGAGGTTCCTGTCCGTCCTGACGTCGGTGTCGTGCTGCGCGCTGGGCGCGACAGTTTTCATCGCCAGCTGCTTGTCGTCGTTCCTGGCCGTCAGCAACGTCGTCAGGCTGTGGTACGCGTTCAACGTGGTCAGTTTGACCTCTAACCTGTGTATTTTATGAGGGGATTAGCAGCGTCACTTTTGCACGAGCTTTGATTGTTCCAACTCAGAACTTTAGCAACTTTTTATCACACCGTTTTCCAATAGACAAATTTCTTTTTTAAATTAAGCTTTAACCATTTCGTGCAAAAGTGTCGCTCCGTGCACTTCTGATGCCTGCTCATTGTTTGTACACTCAGCTTTCGAAAAGTTGATGAACTTTCTTTTTCAATGCCATGTTTTGGAACTATTGACCTTGTAAACAAAACTATAAAACATAACAATTTTTCTAACAGATGTTCGCGGGATTTATTGTGAATCTGGACAGCGTGCCAGCTTGGTTGTCATGGGTACGACACATCAGCATTGCAAAATATGCCTTCAACGTGAGTCACTGGTTTTTAAAGTCAGTGGTTTATTTATTGTTTTTTAGTTTTTCAGTAGCAACAGTAATCATGCAAAGTTTTGTTTTGTTAAAAACTAACATTATCAGAAGAAACACTTTGTCTGAAATAAAGATTATTATACTTTAACAATTACGCTCAAAAACGCTCTAGTTAAGCTGGCACTTTTACTTTTTAACAAAAACTCTTTATTAGTTTAAAGACGTTAATACCGTTAAGTTGTACCAAATACTAAAACTAATCTAAAAATTTAGTTTTCTAAGTTTTTATAAATTTTACAGTACAGTTTAAAACAGGGTTTCCAGAGCTTATTTGTATAAGCGCGCCCTTGACCGAAATTTAAAAAGTAATCACACCATTTAATAAGGAACAAAAAGCATTTTTTATTCCGAATTTCATTCCGAATTATTACGAAAATAAAAGTCTTCGCTGGGCATAGATTATAGTTGTAGTTACAACGTGACTTTTTTACTCCTCATTTCAAACCCTAGAATATCTTGTGTAAGTTTCGAATATTTCATCAATTATCCAACAGTCTTTTCTTTACTTTTCAATTCAAACTACAGAATATCTATTATAAGTAGTTTGATTGCCGATATTTTTTTTTTGCTTTTCAACAGTTAGGACTCTAATACTTTATATTTAACCAAAATTAGTAAAATTGAAAACTAAAAAGTGAAAGTTTTATTACTGCAGTTAAACTTTAAAAACGCCCCACTCCCAATCTCGCACCTTTACTAGTTATTTCCCCGACTTACTAATGTCCTCCAAAATAGGCGGTATAGTCCCTGTTGAGAAACCCTAATTTTATAAACCAATACATTTTAAAACTTATAAAAACTTTTTTTTAAATGCATGTAGTTCTTAAACTAGTTTTTTTAGCACTGAGCTCAGCAGCTTTCGTGCGAAGAATTAATATTTCTATCATTAAATTGCATTAGACAATCTTAAAATTTTAAAATACTATCAAATAAAAATTTAGGTTTTTCAGTTATATACTATTTGGTTCATATTATTTAGGATAATCCTCTTATTTGACAAAACAATCGTTTTTTATTTTCTATTTTTGATTGAAGCAATTTACATACTTTTTTAACAAATTTCACTGCATGAATATATAATGTTTAAGTTAAATATTTGTTTCAAACAATATAAATAAGACTCAATTTTTCAGAACAAAATACATTTCATGCTTCTTTCGTCAGTTGTATACTAAGCAATAAAAATAAAATTTCAAATCTAACTTATATAGTGAACTTGATTGTGCTAGTAATTATAATTTAAAAAGATTTAAAATTGTTAAAAATTGTTTTCACATTTCGCATTTAATTAAACTTGAAGCTATTTGTATTTTGTTAAGAAAACCTAAGTTGTGTAAACATAAAGATTTTGATTATACTGTTTCGTTGTTTTCTTAAATTGTTTTATAATTTGTAGCTCTGTTTTATTATTTTTTTTAGTTGCATTGTAATTAGAAGTACTTATGTATTGTTAATTACTCTTTGCTTTATTATTATTAATTACGTTGATTGCATTTTCACTATATAAGTTAGATTTGAAATTTTATTTTTACTGCTTAGTATACAACTGACGAAAAAAGCATGAAATATATTTTGTTCTGAAAATTTGAGTCTTATTTATATTGTTTGAAAAAATTTATTTAAGTGTCAAATAATGTTTAGTTGAATACTTATCTAATTTTAATATAAACATCTAAACATTTAGTTAATATAAAAAAAGTCTCCAAAAAGACTGTTTTACTACACGGAAAGAAACAGATTAAAGCTTAATGTGTATTTCTTTTTTACTCCATGCAACAGTTGTGAAAACTGAACTGTCATAAAGCAGAAAGTAGCATATTAAAACCAGCTTTTTGTTTTACATACGTTGCATTGAAAGTGCACCTTTTCTTGTTTGAATTTAGACATGCTAAAAAATTAAAATATAAAAGACAGAGATTAATACTTTAGAGTAGTAGTCTTCATCCTTTTTATGAGCAGTGTACAGTAAACTACTGTAAAATAAATTCTCTGCACACAAGACTAGACTACAAAAAATATAAACTTATACTTTTTTTCTGCACATTAAGATTATTTCTATGCACACTACTGTGCACAAGTGAAGACCACTGCTTTAGAGTATCATTAAAGTTTACAGTTTCACAAATTACATTTCAATTTTCAGTATACTTAAATTGATATTTCAAAAATTTTTAGGCGCTGGCAATCAACGAGTTCACCGAAAGTTCCTTCGTCGAGTGCGTGGATCCCGACCCGAAAAGAAGTCCGGTTGTCACGCACAATCTGCACTGCACCGAAATGTTCCAGCAAAACGAAATGACCTGGTGCGTTTTGCTTTAAAAGACAAAACTTAGCTATAAAATAGAATTGTAAAATTACTTCAACTTTTATATTTTTTATAACTTATCCATCCGATCTTTACCGATAGTTTTATTTTATTTACTTTTTTTAGTAAAATTGTAAGAAATATACTTTTCACTATTTACAGTTTTTTTTTTGTAAAACTAAATTAACAGATCACTGCTAATCATTAGTTTTTATTTTCTTTCAATCATCCAATCAAATTTCAGCGTTCGCACGACGGGCGAGTGTTTCCTCCAATCGCAGCTCGACATCGGTGACGGGATCTCGATGGACGTCAGTTTGGTGTATTATTACGTCACAATAGTGTTTTCCGTCGGCGTCGTGTTTTTGTTTATGACGTACGTGAGGCTTGCTCGCACCAAAGTTTACAGATGATGGAAAATTTTGAAAAAATACTGAATTTACTTATCGTGATATTAAACTAGTGTATTTAAAAAATTAAAAGTTGCTATCTACTTAGTTTTGTTTTACTTTATTAAGGTAAAAGATCAAACAACTAGGTAAATACAAACATCTTTAAAAAAAATTGAAATATCTTGTAATAGTCAAAATAATAATTCCTTAACATATTTTAAGCCTTTTCTTTACAGTCACATAACGAATTAACTGCTACTATTAGATACCGCTCTAACTACTTAAGCAAAAAAGATTAGTGCTGTATATAGTGTTGTTTTATAGTTTTATATATAATGTTTATCATTGCAAAGGATAAAATTTAAGACTAATGATTATTGTTTATTATAAAAAAAAATTGAATAAAAATCTTCATAAAATAATAGGTAAAAACTCACCGTAATATTTATTTCTATTTCAGCAATCTAAAGAACTTAAAGTATAAATTTTCAGTTTAAAGAATTTTATATTTATGTTTACAACTTATGAATAATTTTGTTAACTATTTCGTGTTTCCAAAGTTTAAACTTTTATTTATTGAAATAATTAAATGAACATTTTTACTTCAACGTTCATGAATTACTTACATTAAGTTTGAGAAAACTTTCATATTGTATTCATACTATTATTATCGAGAAATGTTGTTTTAAGCTTAAAAAAAAATACATATCTACATTTTGATAACAACATATTTCGGAATCCTGGAATGACCATGAATTTGATAATTTAGGCAAAAACATCCTGTCAAAAAACCTTTAGATTTTTTGAGACTAAAAAGTTTGTCCGAATCAGGGGTTCCCCTTTTTGGGCGATTTTAAAGAGTCGGTGCAATTACCATAGAAAAAGGGAAGGGGCATTTTTGAAGTTTTGGGCAGTTGTAGAAATTTCTTGCTTTCTAATACTTTACACTTGTAACATTTAAATCAGAGTTTCTTTAAGTGAGCGATACCAGGGGGAAATAAAGTGTGAGGAGGCGAAGATTAAACTAGTGAGCATTTAATGAAGAAGGTGTTTTTTTTTGCTAATGAGGCGATTATGAAAATGAATTTGGTAAACGCTGATTAGAGGCAAGTTTTTTTTGAGTACAGTCTTCTCTTGCGAATCTTCGCACTTACTTTGTTACGCACTCTTGGTTAGTTACGCATTTTAGAGTTTTCAAAAACTGAACAAAAAAATAATTTGAGTTATTTTTGTTATTGTAAACATTTATTCAGCTAAAAACATATTAAATTTTTTGTATATAACTTTAATTGCTAAATCTTCTCTATACTTTTTAAGACTTTGTATAATTATTTTCCTTGACGGTTAGATAAACATTTAATTGTGCCTCAGTGTACCATAAGTTTAAAGATTTAACAACAGTTTTAATAGAAATTCTGAAACTTAACAAATACAAAATTAAATCAGACAAGGCACAATGTTCAATTCCTCAGAATATTTATGGCATAAAGTTTCATTTCGCCTTAACAAATCTCTTATTTCAGCTAGTTTGTTCCTTGCTCACCTAAGATTAATTACACCATGCAAGACAAGTTTCATCTTAGATGGGTAAGGAACAAAGTAGAAAAATTACTTCCACTACACGTAAACGATTTTTATTAAATAACTAGTTTTTCACAACAACTTGAATGAAAACTATTTTTGTTAATAACAAAGTTGACAAGTCTTTAAACCGTTTTCACAGGAAACGAATTATTAAAAAACAGCTAATATAGTAAGCATAGTTGCTACCTCTCGTTCAGTTACGTTTTCTCTTTTATATACGCAATCTTGCTGTGGACACAATGTGCCTAGATTTTGAGAGGCGATTGTAATAACAATTTCAATTTAAAGTTACTATAAATACAGCAATTTCTTATTCAAACAAAAGCTTGTTATTTCGTACTACTTTTTTAACAACTTTTTATTGAATATTAATGTGTTAAATAAGTATCAAAGACTAAAATAGTTTATACAGTATTTTATTTAGTTTATTTATAAAAAAATAAAATGTCTAAAACTCATTTTATTTAACATATTTTCAAATCTTTTTGTAAAGTTGCCTCAAATAGTTAAAAACTATTAGACACATTATTAAAATGTTGAGATAAAGATTTTAAGGATTAAAAAAGTTGCTTATCAAAAGTATAGAATTAATTAAGTTTATGTACTATGTTTTTAACAAAATATTTAAACAACTGTTTTTTTATGAAAAATAGATAACACAATCTTCTTAACTTTTTTGTAAATTTTAATAAGACTACATGAAGTTTATTAAAATATAGATTAATTAGTTTTTCTTAAAGACTGAACAAATTTTGATGTAAGGAAAAAATATATAACGTAATGTAATATGTAATGCTGATTTTAAATTACTATTTAAAAAAACATTTTTGTAAAGTTTCTATAAGTTGTTCAACAATCATTAAAGTTTTTGTAATGCAGTTATTAGTTAAATTAGCCTTGTTTAATTGACTAAAAAATTTGTGGATTGTTTATCTTCTATTGGTAAAAGATAAAGATGATTTATACTTATATACAACCAACAAACTGTATTACAATGCTTTCTTTATATAAGTAATCTTTTAAATTATCATCGTACTTAAAACTGTTGGTTAGTGACCCGTTTAAAATTATTATATTTGAGTTAATCTAAATAGATGAAACAATATTTTACTTAAGGAATAAATTTATTGAATTTAGCAGAGTTGTAAAGTACAAGTAAAACATTGAGCTTAAACACTAATGCATGAGTCTAAACAAAACTTATTAAAGAAAAAATCCAAATCAAAAGGTTATTTTTATTTTTAACAATTTACAGGCGTATATAAAAACATTTGTCACAAAAAAAACACCTTTAGAATGGAGATCAGTACTGATTTAAAGCACACAAAAAACATGAACTGGTCTAGACTAGATTATTATACAAGTTTTCAATACTAATGCTGCTTTCTTTAGTGTTGTAAAATCACTAACGAAAACTAAAAAATAGCCATAAACACTTGTATTCATTGTCTGTTGTTAAACTGTTGTTTGTGGTTTTATTGGTAAATACTTTTAATATTTTTTTTAATATTTAAGTTCTTATAGCTGATTGTTTAAAAAATAAACAACTTAATAACCGCAGTTTATAAATATTGTATAAATAAAACATATACTTTTATTAAAACATATACAATTTAGTATATAATTTGTTTAAAACTTAATTATTAAAAAATCCATTTTTACGATCAAACAAAAACAATACAAGAGTTAAGCTTGAAGTCAAAATTAAAAAACTTTTATCCAATAGGAAAACTTTTAAACTTAGTAAAAAGAAAATCTTATTTTTTATTCAACATATGGGCATACGAAAGTTTGTAAATAACTTGTACCAAACAGTGAATATAAAACTTGTAACAGAGTCACGCATGTGTTTATAATGACTAAAGTGTATACATTCATACATTATACTTGACTACCAAACTGTTATTGATCGAACTGTTTAGTTTTAATTCATAATAAAATTTTATAGTTAAATAGTTAGTAACGCTTTACTACTTAAAGTTTACAAATGAAAAGCAATTGAAACATTTAATGATTGAATATATCAAAAACATTAAACTTATAGATTGTTATTTTTATTATTGTTTAATTGTTTACAAAGCCACATCTTAACTTAGGTAACACTTTTTGAGGTTTTTATTTTGTAGGCATATTTTTAAAGTTGGATTTTAAAATCTGAAGTCTACTTGATGAAATAACTACTTAATAATTACTTTGTTTGTGCAAAAAATAAAAAAAATATATTATAAAGTGCGAATCTTTACTTTAAAATGTGTTTTAAGCACTACTTTATATAAAGCATTGAAAGTTTAAACTTAAAACTGAAAGTTCTACTTTGAGAGTTACTTTAGATTAGACTATTTTAAAATATAAATTTTTGAACAAACTTTATACCTTCTTATGTAAATGAACAAGTCTGAATTTATATGAAGTGGTAAGAAAAAAATTTGCCAATAATTGTAAATTCATAGTATTTTTTCTTCAATTTTAGCCTACATCATATGATACATAAAAATCAATTTCATAAAGTAATGGCAAAAAGTATTAGTTTTGCCTAAAGATTAACTTTGTACAATCATAAAAAATTTTTGTATAATATGACGTAAATCAACAAATCAGAATTTTTTCAAATTAAAAAAGACAGTAGATGAAATCAATAACAAGATTTTCTGTCACTTGATAAATTTTGAATAATGAAAAATTTTGTTTAATAACCTTTAACGTAGTTGAATTTCAAGTCGTAAGATTTTATTTGATTATGATTAACTTATCTATGTCGGTTTTTCATGAAATAAATTTTTATTACTTAAATTTACTGTAATTTTCTTCACGCTACCTTTACTTTTATTTTTGAACTAAATTTATGCACGAGTGAAAAAGAAATAAAGCTTTTTTTTTAATTGAAACACCCTAAAAAATGATTTCAGGGTTTCTTAAGTTATCAAAATGCAATTATATTTAAGCTTTTAATAAAACATTGCAACACTGTTTCATTTTTTTTAGCTTAAATAAGTTCTTGCGTACAAAATAGTTTAACACTAGAAATCACTTCCAGATTTCCAATACTTCAATCAAACGATTTATTTTCAAAACTTGTATTATTATTTTCTCAAACTGAACTTTAATACGTAAGCAAGTAAGGAAACTTTGCATCTGTCGCGTGCTTGTGTTTCGCAAACAAATTGTGGCAATGATTAGGTAAGATTTGTCAAGACAAACAACAACACTGTCGAGTGAAATATGCAAGCAGGGATTTTTATTTGCTTTCTTATGTATAAGCAAACAATTTACTGAGATACTTTACGAGAAATTTATTATTAAACTAGTGTTTGCCTTACGTTTTTTTGAGCACTGATAGTTTTTAAAGTGTGGTAGGACTGTAAAAAAGCGTTATAATTTGCTACTGTCATAAAGTTAAGCCATTTTTTCAGATATAAATTTGTAATAATTCCTATTTAAATTTCAGAAAAACTTTAATGACTTTATTGTAAACTATAAAATGCTATTGAATTAAGGCTCAAGAAAACTTTTTAAAATTTAGTTTTACCTAAAACTAAAAGCTTTAAAAGTCAATGCTTAAAATATTTTCAGATCAATTTTAAATAAGTACTCGGAACCCTATAAAAACGATAACTACTATACCACAAATAAAAATGCTACCTTGCTTCTTACATAAGGCATTAAGTTTAAGTGTTTCGTAACACTTAAATAAACTTTTTGTATGTAACTGAAACGCTTTAAATCTGTTCAACAAGATATCATTGTGACTTAATTACTTAAAAAATGCAAACAAAATATATTAATTGATTCTAAAATTTAACCATAAAATACCGTTTGTTTTAGGCGTAAAACCAAGTATTTCTCAATATAAATTCAATAAAACTTATAAACCATTTTTTATGTCAGTAATTAAAATGTTTCAAGTTTTTTAAACCATAAAAACTAAAATAATAAACAACAAACCATAAACAAACGTTTGTGAAGTTTAACAAAAAAAAACGTTTTTTTTTTCAAGTAAAACAGCAGAATTTATCGGATTTAATGCTTTTTATGTTTCAATGCTTTTTTTATCATAACAAAGTCAATAAAGCTCATAACTCATTTGTGTTTTCAATTCGATTGATTTTGTCACGTACCAATACCTGCTAATGACTTAGATATTTTTCCCTGGATCGCTGACGCGTGAAATCGAAATAAGGCAGATTGGACTCGGTTTCACGCTTTCGTTCGAATCGTCGCCATGGCAACAGAAGTTCGTTCCCGCCAAATACTTCGCGATTCGCCCGCGAAAGAGCGCAAGAACGCCTTATGCCGGCTTAGGTGTGCGGCAAAAAGAAAGTTTTCTCGCCATAGATTTCTCGCCGATTTATGAAATATTATCGGAAATAGATTCTAATTCCAGTGCTGTGAGTTATTTTTGATAATTTTTTTCGACTGAACATACATACCGTGTAATGCCCGTCTTGATATTTTTTAAGCATAAAGAACTCGAGAAGCCCGCTTGTCAGTTAAACTACTCAATAGCTTTTTTTCGATATTGATTGCAAAGTTATGCTGCTGTATGTTTTTTTTTAATGACAGAAAAGCTTCATTACTTGCGATTACACTGAAATTAGTTAGAAGTAAAGAGCTGAGTTTATGATAAAGGTGGTTACGAGTATGGATTTATAACTTTTGGCACCTTATCTAGTGTTGGATATTGAGTTTTAAAGATGTATAGCTATAATTGTCAGTTTCTTTGCAAATTAATGATGTGTATATATGTATATATATGATTTTCAAATTTAGCATGCTGCACAAAAACCTTCATTATTACTACGTCAAAATAATTATAAAAAAAATTAAATTCTAAATTTCTGCAAAAAATATTTAATAAACTTTAGCTTTACTGAGAAGTATATGAGATAGAAATACCTCATATACGAAACAACTGTACAAAACTGTTGTTTATTATATATCTAAATAAAAAAATACATATATATATATATATATACTAGAGTTAAATTAGATTTCTTAAAAAGTAATACTATTGTGTACTTTTACAACATTGGAAATTTGTTTGAAATAAAAATTTATATTTATGTATAAAGATTATACAATTATTGTTATTGTAGTCGTTGTAAAACATATGATTATTTTTACAGGTTCAAAAGTTTCAATAATCAGCTTAAAAATCAAAGCCCATATAATTAACTTTAATCTATACACAAAAGTAAATTATTATTTTTAAAAATGAGTCTGTTAAAGTTAAACTATATAAATTAAAATTAACTTTGGTTACTATTTTTAAGAATACAACATTGATACTTACTTTGATTTAAAGCAAACGAAATAAAGTTAGAAAAAAATCATAGTAAGTAATATCTCTACCAAAGCACTAATGTTTAATTCTTCAATATGCGAGATAACTTCTAAATTAACACTTGGTTCGGATGGAGGTCTCAAGGCTTTAAACGTTCTTTTATGAAACAAAGTGTTTGCAATTAAAAGTTACCTCATCGCGTACGTATCTGCCAAACAGATTGTTTCCGTCAACCTTCCACTCGATATTTCTTAATAAGTGCGCTCATGTTCGATGTTAAGCTTGCGGGTGAAATCTGCTCGCTTTCGAAAGAATCTATTAAACTTGTTATTAAAAGCACACAAAGTTTGATGGCAAAATCGTGAGTTTTCGCGGCAGATGTTGTTTGCTGCTGATTGTCCCACAAACGAGCAGATAAGGAGATTGTTTGCGCAAGCTCGCACTCACAACTTGTCACACTCGCAGTCCACCGTTGCATTTCATCTGATTACGTGTGTACGCAGATCGGTGGTTTGAAAGTTTAAAAGTTCGATGTTTTTTATATAAAGCAACTTGATTGAATTATTTTATCGAGCGAGATATTGTTGTTTAAGTTGTTAAGTGATCAAGACACTAGTATAGTTTTGTTTACCTGTTGTTTTAGTAGTAATAGCAAAAGTAAGTTATTATATTTTTTAATCAGTGTTTAAAAAATTTGCACGAGCATTTCAATTTTTTTAGATTTTGTTTCGCAGCTTTATTTTTAACTTATGTATAAATATTAGTAAACGTTAAAAGTTGAGTTGTTTTAGTAATTTTTTTAACACTTAAATCAACATATAGTTTTTATCTCTTATATATTTCAAATATTTCTTAAACCATTTTAGTATTTTGAATATTAAGAAATGATCTAACTTTTCACGCCAAACTCGAACGAACGTAATTTTTTAGAGCAGCAGCCCAGCAAGATCCATAAAAAGCTAACCGTCATAACACACCAAACATATTTTTTGCAACACAGCATTTTATTTACGTTTACAGCGTTGCTATGGGAAACGCGTCTTGTTGCCATGGCGGCAATAAATCACGGCGAACGCGGGTTGTTGGGGTGTCGGGTGAAAAACTTTGAAGTAGCAAGAATCTTCCGATTCGATTTGAGCGCGATATTTTTATTGCTGAAGCGGCGAGATAAGAGGCTATTAGCGCGTTGTGAGCGATCACGCCGATTTGCCATTGATTTCAGGTTTTGGTTTGGTGATTAAGGGTGTCTGCTCGTTTATTTGCGGTTGAATCTATGAAGTGTCCTTGGTCTTCGTAAGCAATTTGTACAGTGTTTTGTTTTATTATCATTACAAAAGAACTGAAAAGTGTTAAAAGATTCATGAAAAAACAGTTTTTAATAATTCTATTGGTAGTGAACTCAACTTTGATTTCAAATAAAAAATGAGTTTTTTGGTTTTTTAAACGTCGCAAACTTCAGATTTAACATTTTAAATTAAATTCAGGTTTTTAATTGTACATAAAAAAAAAACATTCTAAAAATCTATTATAAACGATTGAAATAAAATAAAGAAATATTAATGCAGTTTTTTGTTTCAAACAGTTTATTTTAAAATAAACTTCAAGGCTAAGAGAATAGATTAGAATTTAAATATAAAAATATTTAGAATTAATTTAAGTCCATTAGATACGGCAATCAATTGTTTATAATAAAAAACCCTTTTTGTTTATTGCAAAGCTAAGTTTACTTATTATAGAAATTTTGATTAAGTATTAGCGGATGCAATAGACACTTAAGATCAACATATGTTTTGTAATTTAATATTTTTTTACAAAAATAACAAAACAAAAAAAAAACAGTTTTATGTTTTTATAAATGAATATATTTTTTTTTAATAAACAACAATTAAACAATAAATTAATCTTTAAAATCTTTGTTCAAACCTGGTTTTAAAAGCTTAGCTCGATTGTTCATAATCAGTTTTTTAAAACTTTAGAGTAAATTTATTGTATAGTTTAAATATTTTTTCATAATTAAAATAAAGAAGCGTACAACTGGCTTAATTGTTTCAATTAACTTTTTTTAGGAAACTTTTTACTAATTAATTCAACTTTTAGACGTTGGTAGAAATTAACAAAAATACTAAAAGCTTTTTAAATATTTTAAAAGTTGAAACTCGGTTTTAAAGTAACACACAAGTTAACATAAAACTGTATAAACTCAACAAAGTTGTAATTTATTAGATTATTAACACAGCAGAGCAAAAAAAATCTCAAAAAAAGTACATTTATAAAAGTAACATTTGATGTAAGCGTTTCAATATAAAAGTACAAGCTATCTTAAATAATGTTATAATAGTCTGACCAAAGAAAAAATAACTTGAATTAAAAAATAATAATATGAATAAAGGAAATAAAAAAGTTACAAACAGTGATAATGTTTATTCTTAAACTAAATACCAACATAATTGTTTTGGAAATCTTTAAATGTAAATAAAGTACCACTAAAAAGCAAGAAACTGTTCATAAAAAACAATGAACTGTTAGAAAAGGTTAAAATGTTTTTTAGTTACCGCAAGTTTTTCTTAGATCGTTTTGGTTAAAACATTGAAACTTTAAATTTTACAATCAAACTTACAATCAAAGTGCAACCTACGAACATGAATTTTAACTGCTTAGATATAACGTGTGCTTGTAATTTAAACAAAAAAGTGTAAGAAAACAAAAAAGCATCAAAATTACGGGTTTGCAAAATGTTTTGCGAGCTTCCATTGTGCACCGTGATAATCACACGCGAGCAAATTGCGAGTGCACAAAGGACCGCGGTGTATGGGCAACACTGCTCACAATGAAAACCAATCTGCGTCGCTTTCAAATTCCAATTCGCACTTAATTGACATTAAATATTGATGAGCATCCTTAGCGTTGAAGAAAAATCGGCTGTTGCGATTCAAACCGCTTTGGCGTTGAAATTTTCGAGAAGGCGAAAAAGGCTACTTTTTTTTTCGTTGTTGTGCGAACGCTGATAAACAGGGTATCGGAACGTTCGCGGCTCAAAACATCGTATATGTTGGTTCGTCGGCTGGTAAAAAAATATACTTTTTGTTATCTTTTGTTATCAGATTTTTTATATTATCAAAAAAATATTAGTTATTTGAAAAAAATTCGGCTCAGAACGTTGTTTTTGTGGTTTTTAAACTAAGATACTTTTTTGTTTGAAAGCAAGTTTAAAAAAATTACTCTATCACCAGATTTGTGTTTCAATAATGTCAACAACGAGCCGCCAAGTTGGAAGCGAACCGCAAAACAAACCTTTGTGCTTGACGAAAGAAGCCGGCAGGCAGCACAAAAGTCAGCCTTGTTTCGGCGAAGTTGGTGAAACGAAGGCGAGTTGGGTTGAAGTTTTGAAGGAGCCTCCGGGTGACCCGCCAATCAGCCGATCGGTTCAGTTGCTTAAAACTTTCGGTGATGACAACGGAAAGGCAAACGTCAAAATTTGCAAGTCGGGTGCGTTTTGTTGAGTGGTGCGTTTGAAAAAAAAACATTAGATTTTAATTCAGATTTACTGTGGTTCTTTTCAACCCTGTTTTTGCGTACTGAAAATAAAAGTAACGTAAATTTTCAATGGCTGAGTAAGTAGCAAGTGAATGTTGTTATAATTGTTTGAACTTTTGTCAACGGCAACAATAACATGTTTCAGAGTTGTTAACAGACGAGCAGAAAATCCCCCAAAACACGAGCAGCCTGTGGCGTCCGCCAGTGGCCGCACTCGAAAAAGACGAAAAATCATCAGGTGAAGCACTAAGCAGATATTATTAATATTACAATAATTTTTTTTGAATCTTCTGTATAAACGTGCGGCAACGAAAATAAGCTATATGAAGAGTAATTGTGAGGAAAATACTTTTTAAACAATCCAGCAGTTACAAGTAGAATGATCAAAATAAACAAATGATTCACGGGCCGTGAATTTTCTTTAACTTATCTATATAAAATTATATAAATGAATTAGTCAAGCCTCACATAAAATACCAAGCGGTTATAGAAATATATTTTACATCTTAAATTTAAAATATTTTTGGGGGTTTATAGAATAAAGTAAAGTTAAAAATACTAAATAAATGATTAAATTTGATTTTACAACATTTAAACAAATACTTTTCAAGTATTTTTTGTATAAAAAAAACAACCTTGAAAAAAGCTTTTTTTGCTCCGATATTGTTATTTATCATACTAAAATCAATTGAGTTTTCTTAAGCGGATTTTCTCAGATATATTAATTAAATTGTCAAATATCTAATAAGCCTGTTTTATAACACATCTCTAGTTATGTAAAAAACATTTTTTTTTGTTTTTGTTTAAACACATTTTTCAATTTGATAGGTTACGTAAGTAATAAAATTTAAAAATAGATTATATAAAAGTTAAGAAAGTTAGTTTCAGCTGATAAATTAGTTATGCCGAAGTAACTAAAAAAAAATTGACTAATAAGTTTCTAAAATGTTTTCTACAAACTAAAAAAGAACTTGTTTTTTCTTTTATTTTTTTTTAATATTTATATTGAAAATAACAAGCTTGTCGATTAACAAACTCCTAATCTAATTTATATATTTTTCGTTTATACTCAATTTTTTTCTAAATTAAATACAAAACAATAAACTCGACGGAAAATCAAGAATTGCATAATTTTAATTTAAAAATTAATCTTTGCAACTAAAAACCTCTATAATACTTTTTAAGTTCTCTTAAATTATACAGAGTTTAAACTTTTTCGACTAGTATTTTAGACATAAAAAAAAAGAGTAAGTAAAGTTTAAAATTCCACATATCGGTGAAAACTAACAAAAATAAGTAATAAGGAGACTTTTTTTCATCGTTTAAGCATGGACTAACAATTAAATTTTTAAACAATTTTTGCATCATCAGAAACTCCAACGTTCAAGTACGAAAATTAATTAAAACTTTTTGACTAATAAAAAAAGTAAACAGCTTTCTTATAGTTCTAATTAAATTTTGTATGTATGTTATTGTTCTAACGACGTTTTAACTCGTTTACAGTTGAAAACATCATTGCGAACAACAGCACTTCTATGACGTCACCAAGAAAAAATTTCCAAGTGCCGTTTCAATTGAACAACTACCAAAACTTCGATCCCCAAAACATTGGCAGCTTCATTGCTCAGAGTTGGTGCACATGTTTTTGTTTTAACTATGAAAGTATTAAATAAGAAAACTAATTTATCACTACCTTCAAAAATTCAGATTTATGACATATAGATGTTTAGAATCAATAGTTTGTAATAAAAAAAAGAACTTTTCTAAATATTACCAGTTTTATGACTCAAAGTTAATATACCATAAAGTTTGTATGTTTGTAAGTTACAATTTTGAAAGGTTTAAAACAAAATTAAGCAGACTAGTAGTACAAAAATACAGCATATTGACTTTTGACGCGTACTGATTTTCTCTTCGTGTCTAAAATATTAAACAAAGTGTAGAGAACATGCATACTGCGTTCGGATACATTATGATTCAAAGCTACTACACTTCAAAATGTTATAATTATGAAAATGTTACAAAACTGATTTGAATTTTTTCTATTTGTAAAGATACATGATATTAAAGTATTAAACAAATGTTATTTTTTACACCAGGCAACATGAACACTGCGTTCGGCAACATGCTGCCTTTTCAAATAGCTTCCGTCATTCGATGCATGTGCTACTTGTATTCTGGTTAGTTAGATCTATTATTCTATTAGTTCAAAAAAATAAACTTTGATAAAACTCATTAATTTTTGACTTTTTGTTGGTTGTGATTTCTTATCTGTAGAGTTGCACCTAACACAAAAGTTAAGATACCGTATAAGCAGTTTTAGCAAAACATTAAAAGCATATACTATTTATGAGCGGTTGAAAACATTATGGGTAAGAAAATGTACAAAACGTTTAGACTATTTAGCAGACTGCTACATTGTAAGCACAAAATCGTGTCAAAATTTTTTGCTTGAAACTTATTGTTTATATTCAATTCGAACACAGTACTTTTGAATTTTTTACAGCAATTAAAAAAATCTTATAATCCACCCAAACTCTCATAAACATAACGATTCAGTCATTGTGATTTGCAACGGGAACATACGAAATACGAATGGCGAAAGTCGACTTTCGACCAATAAAACTTTATCAAATTTCGCAAACAGCATTATTTCATAAATCACTAGCGAGCACAAAGTCTATCAATATTTTATTTTCACTTTGATTCCCCCATAAAATCAAGATTGACACTTTAATGCCTTCCCGTTTGAAAAGCAAAGCCAGGATTTAATATTCATAAGTTTTGCTCGACGTAGCTGCCCACTGATTTATTGGCAAGCTGGAAGGTATTTTTAGAGCTGCAAATTCAAGTGGTAAACATAAAAAAAAAATAACGCCGTTCAAAAACAAGCTCGGTGATATTTTAAAGGTAGGTTTGCTTGAGTCAGCTGAAAACGACAAAACTGTGTTTTTCTTAAGCAAGGAATTAAAAACCTTGCACTAGTGTTTCGCAACAACGTCATTTTTTTTAAATTACACTCATTGAAATTTAAACGCTTCATACGAAAGCAGCAGAAGATATTTATACATTTTTAGTTATCAACTACATAGAAATAATAAAACTCAAATTGAAACAACAACACACACGTTTTGTTTAAGTTAAGTTGCAATAATGTTTTGTAGCTTGTAAGTCAAAACCTTTTAGGCAGCATAAAACTATTAATATAAGTTTATAGTAAACGAGCTGTAAAGCTTACTGTTAAACTCTAATTCAGCTTTGTTTTACACCTTCAAGGTGAAGAAAAATCATAATTAAATTTGATGTAAAACAGGGAACTGTTTCTTTTACTAAATAGCATTAACAGTAAATTCAATCGAACTTTTTATTCTTAGTTTTTCTAGGTCAAACTGCACGACTAAGGCAATTAAGTGTATGTATTTAAAAAAACTGAATCAGGTACTAAACATTTTGTATAAAGTTCGGATTTAGCGAACTAAACTACAAAAAAAAAACGTTTTTGAAATAATGTTCTTAAAAAAAAAGTTATTATTTTCATATGTTTTGTTTCACTAAAACCTATTTAATTAAGTAATACAAAGCGTATGGTTTTAAAATAGATGAAAAGCGATGCTTTTATCAAATTAGTATAACAGTGAATTTCAAACTTGTAACGGGTCAAATAAGCTCAAAAAATACTTTATTAGCTCCTTGCAATTTTGTCTTCAAACCTTTTTGGCACTCCATCGGCTTTAAAATTCTCGAAACAAAACTCAACAGTTTATTGTCATTTTTTCGAACAAACACTGTAAATTGACACTTTCGCCAATTTGCCCAGCAAAGTGAAATCAATTTGTACACAGCTGTAATTTGAATGAGCGCGCGTTAATATTTGATGCAAATTAGTTTCAATTGTGACGTCATAAAAAAAATTCAAGGCTGGCCCAATGTCATGAAGATGTTCTACCCGCCAAGTCAACAGCACGGTTTTCCTGCCAATTTCGCCGGCAAGCAATATGGCGTCGGCGCTCAAACTTCGAAGAGAGACGAGCTTTTCCATGGCAATCAACCAAGTTTCCATGGCAATGCGTTTAGGCAGCACCACGCGTTTAAAGGATTTTCCTGCAACGTGAATAAAGTAAGTGCTTTTTTTTATGTTTTTTTGATTTGCTTGTTTAAAGCTTGCAGTAAAAGCTGTTTTATTTTGTAAAAGTATGTCTTATTAAATGAACTTTTTTAATTACCAAGCTCAAAGTTTATAATTAAATTTGCTAATAGTACAAATATTGTTTTAATTACGTGTATAAGACTTCTTTAAATTTAGCTGAAATTCGAATTATTAAATTACATTTGTTTTCTAATAATTTTTTTTGAGTTGGTAAAAATACAACGGCTTAAATAAAACTTGCAACTGTTAATGGTTACTGATGATTCTTTGTTCAGTAAAATCCTTTTTTCTTTGCTTATCATTTGTTCAAAAATTTACAAGTACAACACGTTTAACTTTATTTCATTCAAAGGTATAAGTGATAAAAATAAAATAAATATTTTCAAAGCACTAAACTTTAATCACTTTATGACGTGTTGGAAACATATTGGTTTCTACTGTAACTTGATTCTCGTAACTTTTTAAAAGAAATGTGGGGGTGTTACCATTCGAACGTACATAACTTTACAGCTTTTGAACCAAATAAAATCTAGTTAAGTTCTTGAATGGTTTTAACTTAAAAAGACTTCTAAACCATATATGAATACTTTGATAATTTAAATGGTTTAAAATTGCAGTTTAAAATTTTTTAACAAAAACCTAGTTAGTGTTTAATCTAAAAAAAGTAAAGTTGTTGAATTTTTTTATACTTAAACATTTTAATACTAAAGAATATAATTTATCTATTTAAGCTTAAATTCTCAAAAAAATATTAATACCACTTTTCTGGTTAATACCTTGAAAATCGAATATAACAAAAGTTCAAAACAACCTTTTTTAACGACAGAATACTATTTCTCCAAACTTTAATTAAAAAAGTTCAACTTTATTTTTTACAAAAAAAATATTCAAAAAGTATTCAGGTCATCGTATCAAAACACAATGTAACGTAAAACTCAGCGAAATTGTTTACAAGCCATTGTCGTGCAACAAGCTCTCATGAAATTTTGATTATTCCAAATCACTTTAATTTACACATGTCCCGTCCAAATTGCTACTCTCCTAAACATGATTATAATCAGTGGCTTACCATGACCAAAAAGACGGCCATTACTGAGCAAAAACCTCTATAGTTTAAAAGGTGAATAAACAAAGTTGAACAATACTTTTTAAAATAAAACATTATAACATAGCCTAAAAAAATATTTTTTTGTTTAAACTCACAAAAAAAAAAATTCGAATCGCTCTTCTGGTTATTAGGTTAAAATCAAACTAAACAAAAGTTTAAAACAGTTATTTTTCTTAACTATACCGAACTATTTCTTTGAACTTTGATTCAACAAACTTCAATTTTTTTTTTTTACAAAAAAAATATTTAAAAAGTATTCAGGTCACCGTATCAAAACACAATGTAACGTAAAACTCAGCGAAATTGTTTACAAGCCATTGTCGTGCAACAAGCTCTCATGAAATTTTGATTATTCCAAATCACTTTAATTTACACATGTCCCGTCCAAATTGCTACTCTCCTAAAATCATCCGAACATGATTGTAATCCGTGGCTTATCATGACCGAAAGAGCGGCCATGCAGTGTCCATTGAGAATTAATTATTGATGAGATTTCTTTTAAGCCCATCCCGTATATGAAATCTACCGGCTAAATTTATGGCATACGAAAACAGTTTCGTAAGTGCAAATTAGATTAAAAAGCTTGAATGTTTTTGATCATAGATTTTTTTAACCGCTGCAATGATTACTTGAACCTATTTAATTAATAAAAAAGTTTTTAAAATGTTACATAAAAAAAACGAGTACTGTTTAAGCATTATAATTTTTTACTATTAAACATTTTACTTTTCATCATTAATCTGCAAGTAATGTTAATTTTACCGTAAAAAATTCAAAAAATTTTTGAATTTTATGTTTATTTATAATACTTAAAATACAGTTACGGTAGTAAAACTGCTTCTTAAATGTAAACAAACTTCAATGGTTTCAGGACATGTTTCAACTGCATGCAAACAAGCCTTCGTTCGCCAAGCAAGCCGAAAGAAAGCCAGTGAAAAGTTTCAACAACTCGCGCGCAACATGCAAGGAAAAGGTACGGAATATTTATGCACTAATACCAAAACGTTATTAAAACAAAACATTAGTATTTATAAATAGTTTTAGCAAAATTATTTTTATATTAATACGAAAAAATATTTAAATTGATGCAATCAAAGCAAAAAGTTAGTGCTTTTTACCTATGCTTGTGTGTTTTTTTTTTTTAGTTTTAGTTTTACTTAAATTATTGAAAATTAAGAGCTAGAGGTTTAATATTAATTTAGGTTTAATTAATGTTACTTATTGATTATATCCAACGATAACACGACTTCCACTTTTTGTATTTTTTTATTTGTTTATGTTTATCAAATCTAGTCTTCATCCGAGTTGGTTTATGTAAAGTAATTTAACAATGTTTATTTTGTTACCAACACTTAAGTAAAATTTAATAAAGTAAAACAAGTTGTTTTATCATAAATGTAAAAGGATAACCAATAAAGCTAACAACAATTTTATATCTATATATCTAAAAAACTGATTAAAGTTGTGATATAAAAAAATATAATTTCTATTATGTTTACACTCTAATTTTATGTTCGAATTTACAACAAAAATCAGTTTAGCCATTAATAGTAAATTTGTTTGTATAGTTTAAAATTGTTGAAATAAACACTGTAGCTTTACTACTTAAATAAATAATGTTTTTTTTAAAAACAAAAATGTATAAATAACAATATAATTTTTATTCTTAGGTAAGTAAGGTAGATATGTGTGTACATATTTAAAAAGTTGTCTGTTTTATAACACTGTAAACAAAGAGTTGTTTCATACATATGCTAAGATAAAAAGATTAAAGTATCAGTTTGTTTTCCAACTTTGAAATAATAGTATTAGTAAACCGTTAGCCTTTAGTAAAAGTACAAAAGTTGTTAACAAGCCTTAAAAAAATCGAGCTGAACATACTTAAGTAAGATACTAAACAAGGAGAAAAGTGCACTTTCTTTGTATTATAAAATTTTCTTTAACAAAAATAACATTTGTAAATCTTATGACAGCTTTAAGTATAACAAAATTATTCACAAGGCAACATATAACACAAAGTAAAGAGTAGAGTTTTTAGAATTTTTCACAGAATAATAAAAATTTTAGCCCTTACTTCAAGGTAAAATTTTTCAATATAAATTAAAATTTATTCCGCCTAAAAGTACTTTCAAAGTAATTTTTTCAAGGGTTGTTTTTAAGGCAGAAGATGTAAATTTTAATAAAAAGGTACTTACGGTAAATCATACTAGCAAATGTTTACTTTACTGTAAAACCTTACTGTCACGAGCTGCTTTGTGTTTTTTTTTTTTTCAAATTAAGAACAAGCACTTGGTTAAAACAATATTCTCTCTCTTCTATGATAAAAACATGTGTAAGTACTAAAACGGTTTATTATAAGTACTTTTTATTAATGAAAAATTAAAAAAAAATTTTTTTCTTAATTGATATCCAAAACCAAAGTTTTTTAACCAAAATAAATTTTTAAAATCACTACCTTCGTACATGCCACAGTGCTACAAAACAAAATTACACACGTTTTTAAACTGGAAACTAACTTTGGCAAGCATCAAATGGATTTTTTATAAACTGCTTAAAATCAGGGTAAAAACTGCATTTATTAATAAACCGATTACGAAAACAAAAACTTAATCATCTGATTTAACCTTGTGTAGTACAAGTTGTAATAAGCTACAACGTAGCCTTACCAACGGAAGCTCGAGTGACACTTCAGCCAAAGTAACTTCTAGAACGCCTACAACAATATGTGTATACTTTTAAATAATGTAAAATAAAGATATGCAAGCAATAAAACATTTATTTTTTTTACATTATCAGGTAAAACTGAAATAAAAATTTTAAGCGTAAGCGTCTGAACTTAAAACAAGCAACTTTACCCTCAAAAGACGTTCTATTGCCACTCGTGTAACAAATATAACAAAACGCAGTTTTTTGCGTGCTAGTTGATACAAACGTGTGCAGTGTTTTAGCGGTTTATATTTTTTGACATTACACAACACCAACATAAAAACTTTCATTTTTATCAGATCGATAAATAAACTTTATAAGCCTCCGAATATTAATTTATCTGAACAATTGATGCAACAGACGTTCGAGTGCCACATCTGCCACAAGAACTTCAAGAGGTCGTCCACCCTGTCCACTCACCTGATGATCCACAGCGACACCCGGCCGTACCCCTGCCCCTACTGCGGCAAGCGCTTCCACCAGAAGTCCGACATGAAGAAGCACACGTTCATACACACCGGTTGGTGATGAGTATGATTGAGTAAAAATAAAACAATAAACAATCATTCACACCAGTTTTTTAATAGATAAAGCTTTTGTTGTTTTATCGTTTACTTTAAACTAAAATTCATTTTAGTTTTCAATGGTGATTTGTTTTATCATTTTTTCCATTAGTTTATACGTTCGTCAAACCCGGTGAAAAGTTAAATAAAAAAAATAAACTACAGTTTTAACCCGTAACATAAAAATTAATAATTCGTGTTAAGTAAAAATAAAACGTTTGTTTTATTTTTTGCGCTGCGCTATATACAATTATATGTATGGAAAGGAAACAAACATAATAAAAAGCAGTTAGATAGTATTTTTAATCTTTATAATTAAAACTTATTTAGTTAAACTTCTCAATTTATACCGGTTAGATCTCGTTGGTTCAGACTCGGTTTTTCCAAACTTATTTTCATAAACGCTCCCTTGGCGAAATCTAAAAAATAATAGCTCCTGTTTTTTTTAGATACTAGTTAGTTACCCTTTACCTTTTCACCGCCCTACTTTTTAACTTTTCTGGTAGCCAAAGGGGCAGTTTTGTCCACTTTTAAGAACCTTAGTTACAATGGTCATACATAAAAATTAGTAAAATAATGAAAAGTGTAAATTCAATGTTACTTACCTAACCTTTTCGGAACAACTTTAAAATGTATTTCCCAAAATTCAGATACACTTAAAACATTTTCAAAATCCCTTTTCAGACAACCTATAAACTAGGCTGCTACTTGTACATAATTTCACAACATTATTTTAAACCCTGTTAAGTCATCCTTAATTTATTTCTCGCAACAGGGGAAAAACCGCACAAGTGCCGCATATGCCTGAAAGCGTTCAGCCAGTCGAGCAACCTGATCACTCACATGCGCAAGCACACCGGGTACAAGCCGTTCGCCTGCGAGCTGTGCGACAAGGCGTTCCAGCGGAAGGTGGACCTGAGAAGGCACAAGGACGCCCAGCACAAGAACCACCACTCGGTCGGTGGTGGCGCTGCTCAGCTGTAAAGTGTTTTAATCAAAAAAAAAAAAACAAGCTTGATCATGGTTTATTGTTCAGTGAAAACTTTTTTACCTCCGCATTCAGATAAAGTTTAATTGATATTCAATTTGAAAATATAAAAGCTCTTAGTGCTTGAACAAATAAATAGCAGTGCAAGTAAAAATTAATTGAGCTTTGTGATGGTTGATAATTTAGCTTTAAAGTTTTAGTTAAACAGCTCTGTAAGACACTTATCTAAAAGTTTATAAGCATTGTGTTGGTTGTTAATTTATCTGTGTTTAACGTTTTTTACCTTTGCTTAAACTGAAGTTAAATTGTAATTGACTTTTGTTTAAAGTTTTTAAAGACTTATACGTAACTGTTTTCATTATGGTAGTATTGAACAAAAAAGTTACATTATATTTTAAATTCTAAAAATTACTTTTTTTACTAAGTAGCAAAAACTTTGCGTAATTTATTTCTATATTGTAAGAAAAACTGTTTTACTAAAAGTTTAAACTCCATAGACCTTAGAAAAACAAAAAAAAATTAAAGTATGTATGTCCCACAGCATTGTATTAGCAATATTTAATGGTGCAATATCAATTTATTTAAAGCAATACGTATTTTTTACATTAGGCTACACTTAAATCTATAATAAGCTTCAAAGCTGAATTCAATTGTAAGTCTATTTTAATCCTTGACAACGTATTTATAATTTGAATATGCTGCTAATAGCATGTAAAACTGAATATTTGTTTAATATATTGTTATTTACATACAAACTTTTCATAATAAAAATCTCAGGTTTTATTAAATTTGAAATGCTTTTAAAAAAGCACATCAGATAATTACCATATTTCTTAACAAAGCCTGGGATTTTGTTAATGTTTATACAATTTGAAAAAAGCACAGTAGACTATTAGTGAATCAGTTCGGAAAATTTGTCGTATTTGCATCGTTTAATTTAATTTAACCTGAGTAAAATAAATTTTATCGATTTTATATTTACTAAAACCAAAGATTTTTTAACCTCATCGTTGCTTTATTATAACTAAAACTATTTTGTTTTTGGTAAGTATTGTACTGATGATTTATTGTATATCATTGTTGTTTCAAAACCCTACGAATTAAATAACTGTATTAAATCTTTATTTAACTTTTTTTAAAATTGTGTTTAGAAACCTAGCTTTCTTTTTTACCACCTATCTTAACTACTTTTTATATTTTTTTCTCCTTTTAAAATTATTAATGCGTTGTTACTATTAATAAAAATTGTTGCTTATTTTTATTAGATTGTTGTAACCAATAAAGTATAAAACCTAAAGCTTTATTTATGAACTAATTCCAGTTTTTGGAAAATATGCCTACTTTTATTCGCTTAAATATTATATTGCTTTTAAGCATCGAATATCACTTTGAAAAGTTTTAAATATAACACGACCGTAAAAAATCTGTTTCCTACAAGTAAAATATACTACCAAGTTTTTATAAAGCGACTCGTTTTAATTTAAGATTTACATAAGCTGTTTGTTGTTTTTATTCTAAATATAAAATTTAAAATACTCTAAAAACAAACAGTTTAACTATAAGTGAGCGAACAAAACGAGCAAAAACTATTGTTAATTTTATTAGAATTGCTCAAGTAAAAATGTTAAAACTAAAATAAGATAAATAATTTCTTATCTTATGTCATTTATTATTATATTGTATAAGTTGTACAAATTTATATGTTTTTTTTACATTGATACAATTAAGTTCTTTACGATTAAAAAAAAAGTTAATAGTTAAAAATTTGATGGTTACAAAAAAGTTATACGAGTATTATTAAACTAATTTAAGCAAATACTGCATAAATGACTAAATTAAACCCAACTAAAATTTTCAGTAACTTTTGTAGAAAATAATTCATTAAATATTAAAATATTGAAATAAATTTGCATTTGTTAATTAAAGCTCTTATTTTCCATGTTTGTTTTTTTTTGAAGTTCTGTAACTCAAAGTCGATACTTGAATTAATCAAAACAAAAAGAAAAACAAGTATTCTGTTTTATTAAAATTTTGAACGGAGAAGCTCGAAAAAATTTTTAACTCAAAGTTTCAAACTAAAACTCTTTTTTTTTAGAAATTTTATACTTAATTTATAACTTCTTTTGTAACATATTTTTTTTAACCAAGCAATGATATGTATCTTTTTGAACTTGTTTTTGTTTAAAGCGCACTAGTCCAAATTAACGAAAAATATCTTAAATTTCTTAATATATTTTTTTTCTTTAAATGTAGTTTTCGTCTAGAAACAATTTGTATTTTTTATGGTGAATATAAACCTTTATGTAAGCTGCTACTAAAAGTAACTCTATTTATTTTAAAATTGACACTAACAAAGTACTACTTAAAGTGTTTTTAAAAATACTAGTTTACACCAGAAAAATCAGTCTTAACTACTAAAATCAACAGTTGTAAAACGACTTAATTTAGTTTGATTAAAATTGTAGTAGAACGTAGATAGAAAAAATAAAAAATAAAGGTCAACAGATAAGTCTTTAAACGTATCGATTAGTTTGTTGATTAAAATTTAACATGTCTAACACCCTAATCTGTTTTTTTTGTTTTATTTTATTGACAGTCCTCTGTAAAAACTGTATGTGCTTTACTTGGTTCTTGTTCGACAATTTTAGATATCGGTACACTTAAAATTTTAAAAGCAATGCTCTCAAAACATGCCAAACTTAAATTTTATATATTTAAATTACGTAACTTGAACTTTGATTAAAGAAAATTCATTTTAAACACGTGAAAACACAAGCTTTATTTTTGTACAAAATCAAACGCGTCACATTAAAGGGAAAAAAATTAAAACATGTGATCAGAAACCCCACTTGTCACACTCGTTCAATGAAGGTTTAAAACAAAGCAAAAAAAAATCTGAAACCAATTTTAGCCGGCGATTAAATTTAAAAGCTTTTAAATTGTGTGTATGTGGTGGGATAATTTTTAAACCACTGTTTATCAAAATGCAATAATAGCAAAACAAATTACTTCCCACGTACTTCCCTTATGTGGTGATTCATTAATAAATTATAATCGCAATTACCACTTATGCTCATGTTGAAAATCTGTGAAATAATCCGTAATCTTATGTAACGGTATTTGTGTAAATTGTATGCTTATTTACAACGTATTGTTTTTTTTTAGATAAATACTTCAAAAATTTACAAAAAAAAGATACTTTAGATAAAAGCTGCTAAAAGCGATTTAATTTAAAGCTATATCTTTGTAAAGGTTTTAATCTTATACAACAACATATATGTATTAATTTTTTGGTAATTTACAGTTTGATTATTTGGTACAGAATGTTTTGTTTGAAACATTTCAAAACTCTACATAACGGGTTTGTTTCAGTTAAAAATTACTAAACTTTCAGATATAACTTTGCTAACGTCTAAGTTGTTTAAGCTTAACTATTTTAAAACATTTTGATATACATTTTAATAGTTATACACCAATAAAAATGTGTTATTAAAATCTGTAATATTTTTATATAATTATTTTCAAAAGTAAATTAAAAGAAAAAGTAAATCAAAAGCTTTTACTTGTTAAAGTACATAATACGGTAATCAAGCTTTTTTAGAAATAAAAAGGTAAACTTAAGATTCTTGCTTTTTATTTAAGAAACGATTTATTTGAAGTTATACTTACCTTTTAAATTCTTCACAGTCTCGAACATATGTTAATCTGTCCATGTAGCAACAATGCTTCACTTTATTAATGATTTCCGCATTCAATTTAATAAATTAAGCAGAACAAGTACTTTTTTAACACCACACAAATTAATTATTTAATTGTATATTCATTTTATTTATTGCGACAAATGTTGTTTTATTATTAATAGTTGTGTAAAAATTTCCACCCGAACTAATTTAAAGGTTTTGAAAAATTATTTCGACAGATTTTAAAATAAACGTTATAAACATTTACGTTTTAAGTTTTTTTAAATCATCAAAATATCTTTAGAGTTTATTTGTAATGTTTTTTTGTTTATTTAAAAAAAAAATATTTATTGAACACAAAAAGTACTCAAAATATTTGGTCCTAGGACCTGGTGCACGAAAAAACCTTTCGGTTATCGAGTCGTACACCACGGACAAATTAATGTCTTGTCCAGGATATTATAAATTTGAAGCTATCATTACAATCAGTTTTAAAACAAAGATTTGTTGTTTTAAAATTTAATACTAGTTTTAACTCAAAAACTTTTGATGAAACTTAAACATGTACTTCAAACAATAATTTTAAATCTTTTATAGACATTTTTGGAACAAAAAACTTCCAAACGCAGTTTAGAAATATAATGTTTATCAGTTTGACGCGTTTTTTGTACTTATATTATAAACTGATTGCAATTTTTTTTGAAAACCTTAATCATAGTTAACACTTAATTTTCAAAAATTTTAGTATAATACAGTATACCAGGTGTCTTTACGGTGTGCACTTGTTTTAGTGTGCACAGTTAACTTTTGAGGTGAAAAAATACATTAAGGGTGACGTTTTTTGTCTTTTTTAATTTTAAAAAGCTGATAAATAGCAAATAAAATCTCGTTTTTATTTTATAATACCACATTTAAAAAACATTAAAGAGCTTTTTAGTAATATTTATATTTTTTATTGTTTAGGATCCTCAGAATTTTATTTCTTGTAATTTAGTGTGCACATAATTTATAAAAGTTAAATACAACTTTAGCAGACTAAAGTTAAATATGTTACTAATAATGTTAAACTATATATAGCGTTGTAAGTATTTTATGTTTCGAATTAACTTTTCTTTAAGTAGAAAGAAAATTATTTTGAAAAATATGTTTAGTTTTTGTTTATAAAACAAAAGTCTACATTTTGAAAGCAAAACTGAAGATTTTAGTAAAATTTTAAAATTATGTATGAAAACTTATTTTTTTTTTTTAAGAATTTTTAAACTTTAACATTAATTAGTTATTCATCATGAAATTAATTTTAGATACGGTGTAGACATACAAATGTTTTAAACATATTTTTCTAAAGTAAGTTTATCAATCATATATTTATCTTAATTGTAAAGTTCTATAAACTATTCAATTTTAAGTAATTGCTAAAACTTTTCAAAGTTTATAAACAAGCACTTAGTTAGTTATTTAGAAACATTACGAAAACTTTTAGAAATCAAAACTTTTAGTTTTTTAACAACTTTAATTAATATTTAAGTATATCTTATAAAGATATTAGGAAAAAGACTAAGTCTGATGCATTTATAAAAAACTTTAAAATTTTCTCTATAAAATTTTAACTCTTATGAAAACTAAACTACTTTCAAGTTGTAAAAAGTTTTAACTTCTACTTAAATTTAAGGCAAATACAAAATACATTTGTTTGAAAAATTGAAGCACTTTTCGAAAAACTGACACTTTAATCAGCTGGCTTTTAGGAAACGCGCAATTAGATAAAAATTGAGTTGGAAGAGTGCCGTGGTTTCGAGCTTGTTTGGAGCAAAAACAGTTCAGTTGTTGCGAACTATCAACAGCAAATTTACTGTAATTTAGGCGGCAAATTTATGAAAACTTTCTTATTTTCCTGCGATCTTTTGTCGAAAAATCGACACCGTAATCTAGACATCAATCATTTATGCTTTTAATGAACTTCTTTTCAGGCGAAAATTTCTGTAATCCGTGTCGCAGGTTTATTTTCCTGCACAAAGCAAAAGCGTTATCAAAAAAGTTTGTACACTGCATAGAACAGCAAAAAAGAAAGAAATCTCCAATTAATTATTCATCCTGGATATGAGGCGAAATTATATTAAAATGAAAAGTGTTTCAATCTTTTTGTTGGGGACGGTTCTTGCAAGTAAATTGTTGTAAAATTGCACACACAAACAACTGATAAGCCGTGCTTTTTTGGAACGAATTTGCACAAAGCTTTCCCGTTTGAACGTTTCACCTACAACCATTTTACTTGGTTAGAAGCTAAATTTGATGCTACGAACTTTTTTCTATAAATTTTTCAAATTTATGAAGCTTTAAAACAAAAGCTAAAAGTAATATAAAACTAGCTAATTTTGCTTTTAATAAATATGAAAATTTGTATTAATTTTAAGTCTGTTTTGTTTTAAAGTTAGGAATAAAAATGAGTCAATGCGTAGATTAAAACCAATTTTGGTAACAACAAATAATTAGTTTGTTTATTGAAACTAGTTTTGTCTTTACTACTTATTTATGTTGCACTTAGACCACTGGCATATCTGAAGCGATAATTCAAAAATGTTCGGAAAATTGTGCATACACATATCTTGAGTATGACTACTAGTTTTTCATGTTTAACTTGGAAGTTCAGGTGCATTTTTAGTTTTGAGAAAAGTAGCATTCTCAATTATGCAACAAAACTACAAAACCGATTTACTATACTTAAAAATATATTTAAAATAAGAAATCTCTAATTAATTATTCATCCGAGAAATGAGGCAAATTTATAAGAAAAGTATATATGTACATATATATTTGATATTTAAATATTATAGTCTTTTCCAAGAAAAATACCTTTTTTTTTTTGTAAACGGTTAAACGCTAAAGTTATAGTAGTGTAAGTGAATGCTAACGTTAAGTATGTAGAACGGATATGAAGCGAAATTATATGAAAATGAAAAGTTTTTTTATTTATTGCATTCTTGTAAGTAAGTTGTTGTAAAATTGCTTTAACAAACAACTGATAAACCGTGCTTTTTTGGAACGAATTTGCACAAAGCTTTGCCGTTTGAAAGTTTCACCTTTAACCATTTTACTTGGTAAGAAGCAAAATTTTTATCATTTGAAATTTTTTTTATGAGGTTTTATATGAAAAAACATAAGTAACAAAGAAACTAATTTTACGTTACTCAAAAAATATTCGTATTAAATTTTATGAAAGTTTGTAATCATTTCCAGTTTATTTTATTTAAAAAGTTATGAACGAAAATGATTTAAGGCATAGTTTAAAAATAACTTTGGTAACAACAAGTATTTTACCATATATTTACGTTTTCACATAATTATGAACTAAACTTATCTTTACTATATCTAAAATTGTACTTTGGAACACTGGTTTATATTAGGCGATAACTCTCAAATGTTTGTAAAATTGTGCATGTTTAACTAATAAAAACATAGTTTTTGACTATAGCTACTAGTATTTATGATTTAATTCGGAAACTTTGATGAAGCACGGGTGTATTTTTAGTTTTGGAACAAAAGAACATTTTTAATTGCGCAATAAAAAACACATTACCTATTTGATACACTTAAAAACATTTTCGTAACTTGTAAGTATATAGAAGAATGTTAACGATGATTCTTAAAAAACTTTAAAAAGTGTTTTAAATATTAATGATGGTGTAATTGTAGATAAGCAATACTATTGTGGTTTAGTAAACTGTGTTCAACTAAGAAAAATTGTTTGAAATAATCTCAAACAATTTAAACATAGAACATAAAATAACTACTTAGGGTTAAGTTTTTATCCAAATTGTGTTAAATTTACAGAAACAAAAAAAATAAAGATATTTCAGAAAAACTATCTAAAGGTTTTGAAAAAATAACAGAGTTAGACGACTTAGCATAGTATCATATCTTTAAAAAAATTCAATACAAATATATATACATTATAACGAACATAACTTAGTCCAATAGATTTTATTTTGATTCTTTTTTTAGTATGCATATATAACAAACAAAGTACTTATCAAAGTAAAAAATAAACATCAAATTAAGCAAAAAAAACATTGAGTTTTTAATTCTTATTTATAACTTTATAAAAATAAAAGTAAGTTACTTACAAAAATAATGTTTTTATTCTAGAAAAAGATAATTCTTAACTAAAAAATTTTTTCTCGCAAACATCACAGTTTGTCTTTATCTAATTTTTTACTTTCACTTATAATGTATTAACAAAGATTTTTAATAGTATTTAACACAGTTTTTGAAATCGAATAACTTTTTTTATAGTTTAATATTCGTATAAGGTATATTTTAAATATTTATGCAAAATATTATACATTTAGCAAAGTAGACAATGACAAAATTGCACGTGAATTAGGCGTTTTAACAACTTTTTTAGTAATATTAAAATCATAATAATAATTGTATTCTCTTTACGAAATGTCCAAAATATCATTTTGCCCACTCGCTTTTTTGGCTTTTACAAAACTGCAAATAAAAACTTATGTTTCTTTTATGTATATTTTAGGATAATTACACCAGAAGTAGTACATATATTTTTATTTTTCGGCTTTGAATGCTAATAAAATTGTCAACGAAAAGTCTAAAGTAAAGTGGAGATTTTAACTAAAAACGTTTTTCTATAACACATGAATAAAAGTAGAAGGATTACTTCATAGTTAAACTTGTCTTATATTCAAACGATTACTAAGACTCTAATTATAAATAAAACCTTGAGTGAGTATTATGAAGCTTATTTAATTTGCTTCAAAAGCATATATAATAAAAAATAGTAAACTTATGCTACTTATTATTTATGTGAAGAAGAAGTAACTTATTATTTTCACTTTTAAAAGTAATACATGCTAAAACTTAATTCTATCAGAACTATCAGTTTTTATCAATATAGTTATAAGTTTTTTGCATATTATTTATACATAGTATTAATATTTTTATTTCTTAAAAGTACGAATTTTTCTTTCTTAAGTTTAAGTGTAGTGTTCAAGGGCGTGTTTTGCGTTTTTTGACTGGTTTCTTGTACTCTATAACATCCCCTAAAAAAGAAGAAAAATCACCATAAACGTTGTTAATTAGGATCTTTATTTATAAGTTAACAGGTTTGGTTGTGCGTTTTTGCTAGACTTTTAAATAATTATTGTTGAACTTATAAAATTTAAAGATAAAGAGAGTTTCACAACTGGCCTGTGCACTATTAAATATCAGCTGAAAGAGAAATGAAAATTTTATAGTGATGTCATAATCAATTCATGTTTTAAAAGATCACACTTTCTTAATGAAACTTTTTTTTAAGTTGCTTTAAGTATTTAATTTTTACTGTTTAAACTAGTATTAAATGATGATTATGCATTGTTTATGTACGAGAAAGTTAAACTTTACTTCAAACGTTTTTTAATGTTAATTATTAAAGTTTTACTACATTTAGGTGCATGCAAAAGACAAATTTATACAAAGCAAACTTGTATTAATTTTAATATATAGCAATTAAAAATTGGATTACATTAGAGCAGATTCCCTAAGTCTTTTATTATTATTTATTGAACGATAAAAAAGGTGCTCAAAAAGTTTGGTCTAAGGACCAGGTGAATAAAGAAACCTTTTAGTTATCGAGTCCTACACCACAAGTTATGAAATCTCCTAAAAGTATTAGACACTATTTTTAGACTTTTCAAGTCTTGATTATTCAAGTACACTAAATACTTTTCCAAAATTTTATTTAACTAAAAATTTTTATGTTTTTTATGTCTATGGTTTTATGCAAAAATCATTAATTTTTTGAATTGACTTTCCAACTTTTACAGTTTGAGTAGATTTTAAATAATCCTGTTAAAATCAGATATTTAAATATAAAAGAACTAAAACTATAACTAATAAAAAAATTAAATACCTTAAATAATACTTTAAAAATATATAAAGATAATTAATACCTAACATATATGAGGAATTGATACAGTTGTAACTATAATTTCTTAAGTAGATGGTTAATCTTATACAGAGTAAGAAAATAATCATTTTGTCTATTATATTTAAAAAATTAAAACCATTTTCTTTTTAAATTTTTTTTCAAAAGAAAAAATCAGGTATTTGTGTAATTCATGTAAGCTATTTCTTGACAAAAAAAAATCAGGAGTTTTGGGTATTTTAAAAATGAAAAGTACTAAGTACTGTTGCATATAAACTCACATACTTTGAAAGATACTCTTAGAAAAGAAAAAAGAAAAATTAGGTGAAAATAAACAAGACCAGCTTAGTTCTAAAAGAGCTTATAAAAACACACTTTTTAAAATGAAGTAGCTCTTATGTTACTACATTTATTTATAAGTCTTTTTCATTAAGTTTTTAATTTGAATTCTAACTTTATTACATATAGATATGTTTAGTTTATGTGATTTTTAAGTTTTAATAATTTTTGCCTATGTAAAAATGTATTTTGCATTTGAATTTAATGTTTAATGATACAACATACTGTACCTATAAGATAAAGCAACATAAAAGATACTTAGTTAAAAACAATTAATAACATTGGAACGTATACTGTATTAATTTATCGAAACTCTTTGAATTTTAAAGTACTATGAGATTCATAAGACGAAATAAAATTGATAACAAAAAAACGGAAATCTGCTTAAATATTACTTAGTTATCTAATTTTCTTTTATTTTTTAGAAGTAGCACAGACTTCATAAAACTAGACTACTACGTCCCGGGAAACAAAGTTACAAACTACAAATTTGTGATTAAAAGTACAAAAAAAAAACATACTGATGAAAAAATAGCGACGTTTTACTTCTTGCTATTAACATTAAAGTTTTAAGTTACAAAGCTACTGTAAAATGACAAAACGTAGTTTAATTTTTTTTTGTTTATTATGAATTTTTTTGCTACACTATAAAGATAAAAACAAACATTCCTTTTTAATTTCTTAAAGTTCTTCTTTTTTATTTACAAGTATTAGTTGTTTAAACTAAAATACTTCAAACTTGTACGTACAAAAAGCTTGTGTATATTTAAATCAGTAGTTTGCAGTTTTTAATTTAATTATTTTTGCACTGTTTACTTTCCTTAGTATCTAAATTTTATAAAAATTTTATTGATAATGTTAGAAAAATATATAATGGTATGCTAAAATAATTTTAACTGTTTTATTGAGATAAAAAAATAGTTGTAAATCCATACAAATATTACAATTGTTAAATAAACCTAAATATACTTACTTATTATTTTTTAGCTAGTATAAATATCTTTACAATGAACAAAATTCATCAAATGAAACCGGTATAAGAGCTACTGGTGTTTGTGAAGCTAAAAAAGTTCGCAGAAATTCTGCTGATACTCACAGCATTCAAATTATAACGTTGCAAAATTAAGTAAGGATAAAGCAACAAACAAAATTTATAGAAAAATTTTGAATACTTTAGATCAGTGCTTCGGAACCTTTTTCTTTTGGCGGAACCCTTTTCCAAAATTCAACTTTTCTGCGGAACCCCTAATTTAATTATACATAAAATGTTTAATATAATATTTTCTGCAAAAAACAAAAGAATATCAGAAAAAACAATTTTTTTAGCAAAACTATATCATTGTTAGAAATCATACCAATTGTAATAGTATTAAGTCGGGTCAAACTCAAAGTGCGCCAAAGGCAATAGGAATTTATGATTCTACAATAAATAAACGAAAAACAAACATTATTAATCGCAACGTCATAAAAATCTTTCCTTGCATAGTAAAAACAAAATGAGAGCTACAAACAATAATGAACATGAACCTAATCGAACTCACAGATTACTGTAATAAACGGGTAAGATGCCTAACGAAAAATAAATAAAACAAATTTAGTGCGAAACTTGAACTCGTCTCTTAGCAATAAGCATGTCAATGCGCGGCTGGATTTTGGATAGACTGAGACGGAGACAAACAGATAAGGTTGGAGTCAGCATACAGTTCCTTTGCTTCGTTTTAATGTTTGTTACATGCGAAAAGCCGGACTCGCAAAGATAAGTGGTGGTAAATGGTAAAAGAAATTTTATTGCACGCTTTGCTAAGACGGGGTACTCTGAAATTGCCCATATCCAAAAATCTAAAAGCTCCTTCCCTTTGAAACTCAATTTTAAATTGCTATCTTCAGATAGTTGCAGCAATTCGTTTTCTGTATCTGTAGAAAGATTCACTTCTTCTGAAGCAATATCACACATAAAAGGATTCAAAACCCATAAATTTCCGATGCGAACATCTTCAGGAAAATAATGTTGAAACTTTATAGACAAAAGATCAAGGTGGTTGTATATTTCCTCAAAGAAGTTGAATTCTATGCATTTTTCATGGGTCTCATCAAACTGGTGAAACATCGCAGAATTGCCATTGCTAACCTTTTTCTTCCAAAAGTTAATTTTATTTTTAAACGCCTCAATCTTGTCTATCATGACAAAAATGGAATTTCGCTTCCCTTGCATGCTTAAGTTCAAATCGTTCAATTCCTCGAAAATATCGGTGAGATATGCTAGCCTGGCCAAAAAAACATCATTTTCAAAGAACTTCGCTAATTCTGAGCCTTCATTTTTAAGAAAGGTGAACACCTGCTTCTTTAATTTAACGAGACGAACCAGTGTCCGCCCCTTCGACAGCCAGCAAACTTCGTTGTGATAAAGAAGTCGCAGATGGTCAGCATCTAAACTTTCGCATAGGTCTTTGAAACATCTGGCCTTTGTGTCACTTTTCTTCATAAAATTAATAGTTTTAATCGACGCTGAGAGAACTTCTTGTAAACAAGAAGGAAGATGTTTTGTTGCCAAATTTTCTCTATGTAAAAAACATATATTCATTTAGCTTCAACTGCTTTATCCTTCATTTTCCTCACTACACCATTTTTGAACCCAGTCATAGACGCTGCACCGTCATCACATTTATTCCACTCTAAACCTTTGCTGATGAAATAATTTTCGACACATTTCATTACTTCAACAGAAGTTGTTTTTGTGGGTAATTCTCCATAAAATAGTATATCTTCGTTGAACTCTTCCTGCCCACAATATCTAACAAAAACGAGTAACAAGGCTTTGACGCTTACGTCAGTGGACTCGTCTAGTTGCACAGCATAAAATAGACTGGCTTTTAATTTCTCCAGTAGTTGATCCTCTGTATCGCTAGCCATCTCCATGACCCTGGATTGGATGGTGTCATTAGACAGAGGAATTGTTCTAAGTTTTTTAACAACTGCTTTTGATGCAACCTCCTCTCACAGATCAATAGTGAAAGGAAGGGCAAACTCCTAAGCAATAGTGAAAGCCTTCTTGCATATCCCAATTCTCAATGCTCCCTTATAACTTGCCTTTAAAATTGAGGTGAAAGGGTTGATGGATGATTTCAAAGCATTCTTTTGCAAAAAACAAGGCATGTGCCTTCTTTTTAAAGTAGTCCAACTTTTTAGACTTACTGTCCTTATGGAATGCATCTTGGTGCCTTCTCAATTTTGCTGGTGCTAATGATGAATTTGCCAACACTTTGCTACAACCAACCTCAACACATTGACCTTTCTGTTCTCCCCCACTTTCAATCACCACAAAACCATACTGCAGATACTCATCATTAAACTTTCTAGTTTTACATTTAGATGAAATACTACCAACATCTGCACTATTGTCATACTTTCTTTTTAAAAATATATCCATGCTAAAATAGTATGTAAAATAAAGTCTGAAAAAAGTAAAACATTCCATTTGGTTATTTCAAAATAAGAATACTTCTAATACTGATTATAAAACTTAAAATATCAAATTTTTAAAAGATGGTTTTGACCAAGGAAGAAAAAGTAAACCTTAATAAACAACGTAAAAGTTCATAAACACATTTTTAAATTTCCGAGAAAATTGAATTTTAAAAATGTACGGTCCATATGTTTGCATTAGAAACTTTTTACAAAAATTACAATATCTTAAAACTTAAATGAAATTTTTAAATTCTATAAAAACTGGCGTGTAGTTTATACTTGGAGCTTTCATATAAGAATCAATATTATTTTTTGTAAAAAAATAATCATGGACGCCCCTCCCCCCTATGGCCTAAATATATATCAGAAGCTTAAATTTTAAAAAAGATAACAACTTTTAATAATGTTAATAGTAAAAATTATGTGCTTTCCTTAAGATGTGTTTTTTGCATTAATTTAAACAAACAGTAATGTTTCAACAAACAAAAATGTTGCAACTAAAATTACATAAAAAAACAACCTTGGTTAACCAAATCATTATTTTATATTTTTTATTTTAAAATCATCAATTTAAAAATAATATAATTTTTTGAATATTAACAGTTTTTTTTTCATTTTCTTTAGATATTTTTAAAAAATTAATATCAAAAAAAAACATTGAGTTATAATAATTAAACAGAAAAAGCATTTAACACTTATAGAACAAAATTTAAAACTTGGCTAACACATAGACATTTAAACATTTTTATCATGTAAATTTTAAAAATTATTTCAAACTCAATTTCTGTTAAAATTTTAAAGACCTTGCCACAACTTTTAAAAATTAGAGTATCATTTTTTATCATATAAGTATAAAAAAACTATTTCAAATTCAATTCTGTTAAAATTTTATAGGCCTGGCCAGATTTTTTTTAAATCATAGTAGCATTCTTTAAGTAAAAAATAAGCTTTGATACATATTAAATTCAAAATCAAGCTGATAGACATCCTTTAAACATTTTTACAGCATTTGAAACAATATAATATACCAGAAATAAGTTTCTGATAAAGATTTTTTATTTAGTTTTATTGTATAAACATTTAGAATTTGTTTTGATTGCTTCTATATTGTTTGCTTTAGTGATAATACCAGTATTTTCATGACTTTACTAAAAATAGAAATTCAAAAAGTTTGCAAAAGTTTGCGCAACCAGGACACCTATTAACAATGAATACCCATTAAAACTCCTACCGCTAGATACACACTAAGCAGATCAATGAATGCTATAATTATATATGTTTTCCATTTTATGTGTTCCATTTTTTTTTTGAAGTTTTTAATTTTTTTTTCTAATTTAAAACTTCTTTTTTAAATTTCGAAAGGCTTCGCGGAACCCCTGAAAGGCGTCACGGAACCCTAGGGTTCCGCGGAACCCCATTTCAGAAGCACTGCTTTAGATGATTATGTTCAACCACGTTAGTTTTTTATAATATTTATATACATCAATTGATATTACAAATACTTATTATAATCCTTTGCATCATTTTTTTATTATAATGTAAATTTAATGCTGTAAATTAAGATTAAGGTTTTTTTTTTTTTTAATTGTTAAATTGACAAATTAAATCCATAAGCAAAACTCATTTTAAAGGTTTCTGTAAATTTCATGTACTCCCAAACAAGAAGTCAACGTCTTAACTTAAGTCTTACTTATAAACAAAATCTTTCGGAACAAAAATGCGGAATTTATGATAGTTAATCATGTTAAAAAAAAACAATAACTACCAAGATGTTGGTATACAGGAATTTTTTACTATACTTTATCAGATATCTAGTGTTTATAACTTATTATATTATCAGAATAAGGCTTTAGATTATATCAACCGTTGGTGTACTTTTTATATCTGAATTTTGAATGAGATTTAGTTTCAACCTTTTGTTATTTTATAACCAATTCAATAGAAGAAGCAAATTTTTTATTGACTTTATAAGTTTAAAAAAATTACTTTTAAGGGTTTGAAAAAACTCAGGATGTCCATAAACAGTTTTAATTCTTAGATATAGTTTTATTTTTCTTCTTCCATTTAATTTTCTGCATTCATTAATGTAACATTTGTTGTTATATCTCAACTGTACAAAATTTAAAGCTTTATTTTAAACATTTCAGTTGAAAATGCTATAACTTCGTTTTTCACTTTAGTCCTCACCTGTTAACTAATTTTCTATCCTTTGACTGAAAACATCTTTTTATATATCCTTTTATTGAAAAAATAAACTAAATCGCTCAACTAGTACAACAATTAAAATTAGATATTGGAATCATAAAACAACCATTGACAACAAAATAGATATAACGCAGATTTATGAAACTTAGGAAAAACAAACAAAAAAATAGACTTGAAATAAGAGATGCTTTGCCGAACTGAAAAATAACAAAACTTATAAACTACTCAGTTTATAAAAAAATTGGAAAATAGAAAGTTAGCAAATAATTATCGCTAAACAAAAGAAAACTAAACACAAAACAATTTATCAATTTTGCTGGATTTAATTAAATAAAAATATGTAAAACTTTTTTTTTTACTTGATAAAAAAAAAGTTATAAAGGTCTATAGTAACAGTATTACAGTAAATAAATAACTTTAAAAATAAATATATTAAATTAATATTAGCTTCAATATTTATTTGTACTAGTTAAGTTGTTAATAAATCATTATTGTATATTAGCTAGTTTCTTTTTAAAATATATTGCTGTTGTCCATTTTTTCAAATTTCAGTTTCACAGTATATGTTGTAATAAACTTAGGCTTGTTTTTATAATAATACTGTTAGCTAAAACTTTTATTCAAACATACTTTTTATGTAATTCTTTTAGGTTAATATTTTAATAAGTTACGCAGAAAACAGCAGATGAATTGAATTGTAAATTTGGTGCAAGAATGATGAATGCTGTGACACAACTTAGAATTAATTCAAAATAAAAAACTTAATATGTTGATAGTGCCAACAACTTAAACAAATTTCACCTATTTATATATACTTATATCTATACATACAACGTAAATTTACTAGAGCAACAAAACATATGAAAATATTTATTAACACTAACACTAATGGAAAGGTTGAATTAAAGTTGCGATAGTTCTGATACTTTTATTGGCAATATTTTAAACAAAGCATGCAAAAAACCTTACAATTAATTAGTATCAGCTAAAACCACACAGTAAATAAACATACATTTAGATCTAATAACACACATAGAGCATAACAAATATTTTGAAATTATTTACTTAACAGACATAAAAAAAAACTATGCAGCATTAAACACTTAATAAAAACTTGCATTTGAGTAATGATTCATGCAATATACTAAGCTAAGAAAAACAATGAATTATTATAATATATCGACTACTAAAATAACATATTAACAAAATCACAATCTTTAAAAAACGGTATATAATTAAAATTTTTCCTAGAACTTGATTCATTATCTAACATTAAAAACATGAAACTAAACAAATAATTAAAAATTTTACAGATCAAACTAAAAGACAAACAGTATGGTGTGAAAATTTTGATGACAGAACAAATAAAAGTTTAACAATTTAGTGTAATTTAAATATTTGTGTATTTCTTCAAAAATGTTGAGTTTTTTTATTTTTGAATGTTTTCTAAACTCCAATTGCCATATTTTCCTATTTTCAATTCTACTTCGTGGTGCTAAATTTCAATTTATTATTATTATATAAATTGCTTGCACATGTTAGTATATTTTCATTATAGCATATATTATTTAAAAAAAACTACATAAGTAGTACAGTATTACTAAAAATCATAATTGTATTATTTACTTTCTTGTATGATAAAATATTTTTCTTAAGTTGTGTATTTTACTTTTCATATTCTTTGAAACATAAAAACTTACCTTTTTCAGGTTACTCCCGTGAGCAACAGTGATGTAAGTTATCTGTTTATGACGTAACAAGTCAAACAGTTTGTCTTCAATTTCACTGCTGATACCACTCGTTGGTTCGTCCATTACTGATAAAGTTAGTACTTATATGTTTAACTTTTTCGTAGGATAATTAATAAAAAATAACTTAAAGACACACTTTGTAGATAAAATATAATTAAAATTTAAATATAAACTTTGACTACAACTTGTAAAGGTAGTAAATTATTTCGGTAGACTGAGATTGATTTTTAATAAATTAAAGAATTAACTTAGCTATATTAAATAAGGTTATTCAAGTTTAGTTTTTAGAATAAAGTATTGGTCATTTTAAGCAATTTATTTTAACACAAGATCTTTTTACTTTACCTCATATTTACTCTTAAAAATCATATTTGAATACATTATAAATAGTTATTTTTATTATAAACAAAAAAAAACATATAAGTTATAATATTGTTCTCAAATGCACCAGTTAGAATTTTAAACTCAGGTACAACAAGATGAATACAAACATTTTGTTTCTAATAAACTCGTTATAAAACAACGCTTAACTTTATCAAAAATCCTTCACATTTACTATTTAAATATAATAATTCTAAGCTTGCTATGTCATCTAACGAAATAAAACAAACCAGCCAACTGGGGAGAGTGATACAAGAGTCTAGCAAACGACAACCTTTGAACTTCGCCTGGCGACAGCACATTCTTCCAATTCAACTCAGATCTAAATGTTATCATTAATAATGTGCATGTGAATAGATTTCAAGTGAGAAACGTAAATTTTAAAACCATTAATATAAATTACATTAATTAATATAAAAATGGATTTTATCAAAAATCGGTTTATACTTTCAAGTTTTTAGAATAAAATAAAAAAATCATAACAATTTCACTGATATTTATTTTGATAAAACAACTAAGCAGCTACAATAAAAGTTAGTTACTGTAAAAAATAAGTTCAATGGTCTAGTAAAATCTACGAACAGTTGATTATACAGCTTATTTTTAAATTGCTTAGATATATTTTTTACAGAAACTAAATACACTTTGGTCATAAGATTTTTCACTTAAAAAATATGGCTTAAATTAATTTATTTAGCATGTGAAAGTTGTTTATTTACAAATGTAAATACTACTAAACGCTAAGTGTTAATTACAATTTAAACGTCTGTAATAATAAAAAGACCAAACTAACCTTAGTTAAACAATCATATAAAATTATTAGTTTAAAATAAAGATAATTTACTTCTTATTTTATTCCAAGTTTTACATACTTTAACAAATCATATGTAATTTGTATAATTAAAAACTCTTAATCCATGTACAAGTTCAACAAAAAAAAATTAACAGTCATATTTTATTTGTAAAATCAAACATACATTTAAAAGGCATTTAACTCATTGATGGTTGAAAAAATTTTATAAAAAAATTCACACACAAAACTCAACCACACATGAAAAAATAAACTTACACAGAAATCGGTTTATTAACAGGATAAATACTTGAGCGTCAGTTTTGTACTTTACTTTAATCAAAAAATCCAATCGAAAAAATAAATAACATCTTCTTTGAGTTGGAAAGCAATTTTAAGAGAAAATTCTTTAAATTACAAAAAGCTCTTAATTGTAACAGTTACAGCTCGTGCAAATGTGACTCCGTGCATTTGTCAAACGTTCATATAAACTACCTGTGCTGAAGACCACCGTTTCTTTCCACGCATTCTTTCAACCCGACGAGCTCAACGCACTCCCGTATCAACTCGAAGTTCGCCTCTTCAGACTGTTGCGCGTACGGTTTCGAAAGCGGGTAAATCACCTGTTTCGTTAAGCGTACTGTATTTTTATTAAGTAAAAAAACAGTGTGTAGCAGGGTTGTGTAGCAGGTTTTTTCCAATTTTTTTCAAGGTTTTCCAAATTTCTTCCAGGTTTTTAAAAGTAAACATTTTTGGGTCTATTTTTAGTTTAAAGTTAAGTCTAAGGTAAGAAACTGTGTTAAATAGTATAAAAACAATGAAAAGATAATGTAAAACTACTTTAAATATGTTTTTTAATAAAAAAAAAATTTGATGATGACAACAATTTTATTTTGTATGATAGATTTTTGAGTCAAATCGAAATTTTACTACTGAACATGTGAAAATTGTTAAAATTCCAGGTTTTTCAGGTTTTTTAAGTGAAATTTGTTCGAAATTCCAGTTTTTTCAGGTTTTTTTTTCAAAATTTCTCAAACTCCAGGTTTTTCCAGGTTATTTTTTCTTAAATTGCCAAATTCCAGGTTTTTCAAGGTTTTTCCAGGTAAAGTGGCAACCCTAGTGTAGTTTTTTGGTATCTGTAAAATAACTTAATTTTTTTTTTTCATTTTTCAAAATAAGTAATTAGTTGTTGGAAAGTACCATTACTTTGTAATTTTTAATTTGCAACAGATTAAAACTGATAAACAACTAAATAATGAACATTTCAAAACTTTTATTAAAACAAACTTGATCAAGAAGTGTTCCCTGGGTGAGGAGGGTGTTTTGTGGCAGGTAGACGACACCCCTCGCCCCAAACTGCACGTTGGCATGGAAACCGCCACTGGAGGGCCTCCACAACCCCGCCATCACCCTCAGCAACGACGACTTGCCAGCACCTGTCTCCCCGCTCACCAGCACGTTGTCATGGCGACGCACGGTGAAGTCTAGTTGACTGATAATCTCGTCACAGTTCGCTGATTCTGGCGCGAAATTGTCTTCCGTTTTGTTCGGCAGGCCGACAGTGAGCTTTTGAATGTTTTTTTTTTGTATTGTATTTAGGTTTAATTTTTGATCAGTTTTTTTAGCGAAAAACCTTCCAACTTAGAAAAAAATAGTTATTCTCTGTGTTTGCATTAATACTTTTTAAAATTTTTCTTGTTAAATAAAAATGCTGAAATTGTATTTCAAGCTTGACACTAGATTATTTTCACTCAAATATTTTTAGTTAATGAAATTTAAAAATATATTCTTTAAAATCATTATACATGTTTTCCAAGTAATAAAAATTGGCAACAGTGTTTAACTATAAAAAACTTAAGATATGTTAAAACACTATAAGATCCAAGAGACAATTACTAAAATTTAAGTACTGTTATTTATTTTCAAAATTTTTGACAGTTTTTGACTTATACTGATTAAATACATATCAATAATGTTATAATATTTTTAATAAAATTTACCTGTGTCGCAGAACACAATAAATCGGGATGACCAGCTGAAGGGTAAAAGTCGTCTACTCCACTGTAAATAAATAAATTTAAAATGATAACAACTACAAACATTATGTTTTGACTTGAAAATTCATGAGGTCTGTTCAAAAATTAAAAAATATTTGCTTAATGGTCAAAAAAAACAGCTATTGCGAATCTGAAGTTTAAAATTGTTTGACTAATTTTACACTGTTACAGAGAAGTAAGATCAAAATTATGAAGGACATTAAATTTTATATCAATTTATTTACTAATAAAATGTTTTAAGGAAATAATTAATAGATTTGCAATAACTATTTTATAACATTCTAAATAATTTCTTAAATTTTATATTGTTCTATTTACTACTTTTTTTGAACAATTTAATGGAATTGCAATATTTATTTCACTCAACAGTTGTGAACTGCAATTTCCAACCAAGTACAACCACCGAATTCATCTTACTCAAAAACACTAACTTGTAATTTTCGTAAAAGTCTTCGAAGCTGTCGCAGGTCAACGGCAGCAGCAAGTCGTCTTTGTTGAGATCGTCGTAAGAAGGAGGGGGAGGATCCGAGCACTCGCTCTTCGTGGGAGTGGACGGAAACGAGTGGTGCCTCTTCGCTCTCTTTCTGTTCTCTTCGACTCTTTCTAACAGCTCGCCCAACCTGAAATGTTAAAGTACTTAATATATTAATATTTTTAGAAATAAACCTAAAGTGTGTTCGCCAAAACAAAAGTTTTTACAATAATTTGAATTTACAGAGCTCAAGTTGTCACGCAGCCGTATTTGATACAAAAGTTGAGAAAGCTAATGTTTTGGAAAAAAGTAAAACAAATACACTTATTAAAATTTGGGAAACAATTAAAACTTTAACAAGTGCTTTGTTTAATGTAATGGCGCTATGTTTTACTCATGCTATTTAGTCCATGACAATCCTGTGACCTTTAAGAAAGCTATTTATTAAGAAAAAATATTCAAACGAAAGTCGAGTTTTCTGAAATATATATTGCTAAAAATCAAATTGTTGAAGCTATCTTTTATTTTCAAAATCATCCCTTGCAATCTTGTGTAAACTTTTACCTTTTATCTCATGTATTATTTAAATAAAAAGTTCAACTTCTAAAAAACAAATTTCATGTGAGCCAAGGTTGTTTTGCAATATATTACTTTTATTTATTTTTTAATCTTACAAAATTTGCTTAAAATAAACTATAACAAGTAAGTATTTAAATTAAAAACTACAAAATAAACTGTCAACATACTTTCATTAAATTGATCTTCATAGACTTAGCATAAAAATAATGCCAATCTCTTATATAGATATTTTATTTTGTTTATTCTAATAAAATAATAGTAACAAACCTGTGAGTGTTAGTGGCGATTTGTGTGAGAGTTGAAGATAAAGCGATCAATTGGGAGAAGCAGTAGATGAGATACATGCATAAGAAAGAGGTCTGTTGGTAGTACAAACTGTTATAAAAATAAAGTGATAAAAAGATAATATATCGATTAATTCAAACAATTTATTTTATAATTAAATATGAATATACCTCAAGTTTAAATTTCAGAGAAAGTATTTAGTAGTTCAAAACAAAGCTAAAGGTTTTTATTAATATATATTGTAACAAAAAATAGCTGTTTTACTTGTTTTAAAAACTTTGTTTGTTTTTCTTTACTGACATAGAACAAAAGTTCTTAAGTAAAACTCAAAATAACTTTTTGATTTTTTTTTAACAAACAACCGACCTGGCTGATAATTGAGGCCATCTCAGCTGATGTGAGGTGATCGTACTTGCCGTTCAAGATGGGAATTGCGAGCACGAGGTATGAGAGTATGGAGCCGAAATAATTGAACAATTGCACTGAGCTGTCCAGTAAAAATTTTCTGTTGTACAGCTTGTTGAGTACCTGAGAGAGAAATGTTTGGATTATAAAAGTAAATAAGTTAACTTATTTTATTTTACTATAAAACTTTTATTATTTTACTATTATAATTAAATAGTTTTAAAAAGTAAAGTTATAAACAACTTAAGATTTCTACTAGTACTACTAGTTATAAAGTAGTTTAGGTACTAAGTTGATTCTTTAAAAAAGCTAATAACGCAACACTAAATATATAAACCAGGGTTCCCAAAGTAGGCCAAGTGGCCCCCTTGGAGGCCATTACATAAATTTAGGGGGCTAAAGGGGAATGAGATCATAATTTAAAACTTAAACTAGATGATTTGATCAACTCCGAATTTGATGATTAAGAGCAAAAAAAGGTCTTAGGCAATTTTAATGGTAGTTTTTTGAGAAATTTTGTCAGAGGGGACCATTTGAAAAAAGTTTTGGAAACCCTGATGCATACGTACTTACTTGCACGATAAATAAAAGGAAATGCTATAATATGATTGAATAGCATTAGTATTAAATCAAAAGGTAACTTTAAAGCTTTACATGTAAAAATAGCAGATCACGGAAATAAGGCGCCTAAAGTCTTTTAAAACAAGTAGTAAATAATAACAACCTTCAACAAAGCACCCAAAAGTTTGTTACTTTTTTCTCGCTCAAACTTTGAAGCTCTGAAGAATGCCATTGATTCAGCGTTGTTACGAACTTGTAAGTGCTGATACCTGTGACGTCATAATAAATTATTAATAAGTTGTGTTTATCAATCAAATACATAATATTATAAAAAGACTTTAAGGCGTTATACAGTTTAAATAACCTTACTGTACCGTTGAACAAGCTGGTCGATCATAAAACAGACTTTCTTAGTACTGTGTACTACCAAATATAAAACTTAACAAATTATTTGATTGTTAATTTTCGCTATATTTACTTTAACTTTTTTCAAATGTAAAGAATCAAATGTCATAGTATGTTCTATAAACTACCAAACAATACTAATTATTTATATATTAAATATTGTGGAATACTGTTAAAACCATCACTGCTGCACGAGGTAACACATTATACGGTCATTTTTTTTAATTTATCACTTTTAGTAACTATTCTTAGAAGCTTTGGACTGTCATAGTACAATATAAACAACCAAAAAGTTAGGTTACAAAAACAATTGCTTTTTTTCGTATGAGAACAGAGTTAACCAAAATATGAAATTTGTTTAGCGAATGAATTAATTGTTTTTTTTTTTACGTTTACAAGTCATCGTCATGAGTAAAAAATAAATAAATAAAGTTAAGCAATGAACTGTCGTAGTATATTCTATTAATGAACAAAAATTCAGTTTACAAAGATGGTGGGAAAATTTAAAAAATCTATGGGAATTCCTTAACAGTACAACATGTAAGTAACACAACAAATGGCAAAGTTAATTTCCTACGAGCACAACCTGAAGTCGCCCTCCTTGACCTGCTGCTTGATCTCGCACCTGACCACGGGGTTCATCAAGCACTTGTTTACCAGCGTCCCTCCCACAAAGTACGCGTATATCGACACCGGGCCTATCCACGTGGTCTTGCTGAAGCACTGGTACGAGTAGTAGGAGATGGTGAACGGCAGGACCACCAGCGTTTTCAGGTTGTCGGTCCACTTCTGGCAGAACTCGTCGACGTCTTTGGTCAGCCGCTGGTCACTGGAATGGTGCTTGCGTGTTTTGTTATAGAAAAGCTAAACTGTTGTGTAAACGATAATTTATTTTAATTCAAAACTTAAAAGTTTAAACACAACGAATACAATCCAGCTATCAGAATGTTATTTTTAAATATAAAAGTCAAACAAACTACAATAAGTTTTTAATATGAAATTATTAGTAACTTGGTTTCAATTTATCCTAATTTTTCCAATACTATACTTATATAAGATATAGGCTATTTAAAACTCTAAACACAAATAAATTATCAATACATTGTTATAGCTGTCAACAAAATACAGTATTATTTAAAAAATAATTCTTTTGATTTTATTTTTCCCATTGTATTATTTTCAAAACAAATTGTGGCTAATTTAAACACAAACCAGTTATCAATGTCGGCGTTGATAACGTTGAGCTTGTAGTAGCTCAAGTGGCCGTAGTACAAGTGGTGGAAATGTACCGTTATGTTCCTCCTCCAGCACAAGTACAACATTCTGCCCGCGTACGTCAGTATGCTCTGCAACTGGAAATTTGTTTTTAATAATGGGTAAATGTTGTAGATTGAGTTACAAATTAAGGTTTAAGAAAAAGCAATCAGTTATGGTTGAACTTTACTTCGTTTATTTTTGGTTATGATCTGCAACTGGAATTTTTTTTGTATATATGAATTAAGGGCTGTTAGGTAAATGTTGTAAATTAAGGGCATAGGGGGGTAAACACAATTTTTTGGTTTTTGATCTTATTTTATATAGTTTTTACTAAGCTCTAATTCGCTTTTAACAGATTTAAAAATTCAAAATAATTTTTGAGATATAGCCGGTCAAAGTTGGAGGCAACAACAGGATCCTTATGGGAGGCGCAAACTATAACGGCAAATAATTAGAAATCATTAAAAATCTGTCTCCTCCTACGTTTTTTGAGTAACTACCTTAAATTTTTAGGAAATGTTCCTTGCATTATTTAGAAAACTCTGTCGGAACACTACATGTTACAAATTACAGTTTACAGAAAACAAAGAGTTGTGGCTGAACTTAAGAGAGATCAACTAGTAGATAGTCAAGATTGTCATCATGTAATTCATCTCAAATTAATTAAAGTTTAATAATTTCATTAAAATATACAAACTTTGCTGAAGCAAAAAAAAAAAAAAATTAAGATGCTCTTCAACAAGAAAAAGTTCTTGAAAAAATTTTTGTGTAAAAAAACTTCTTGGGAACTTTTAACTTTTGGTTAGACAGAGGTCAGCAGTCTGTTAGAAGTAAATTGCCAAGTTTGCTATAAAAAACTTTTAGCGGGCCGCACTTTATAGCAAAAAAAACCTTCTGCTGACCAAAGTTAATAAAAACAATTGTAAAAATCAATAAAAACATACTATTTTAAACCAAATATGTCAAAAAGTATGCAATAACAAAACACTATTATTAATTATTAGATTAAGAGTCTGCTTGTAAATTAATAAAAAACTTTTTTCAATGTTTAAAAAAATATATTTTTATAACCGAAAATCAATCTTAAAGCCACATTTTTAGGTATTTGTTGTAATTTAAGTAACAAAATTAGAGTTGACAGAAAGCAATTAGTAACGGTTAAACGAATACTTTTGAGAAAAACAAATTAGAAGAAAGTCAAAATTGTCATTAAATATTTTAGATTAACCTGATTTAAGTTTGTTATTTACATTGTACTTTTTTTTTTAATTATTAAAACAAAAAACTAGAATAAAGTAGTTTTTGACTATAACCTGACTATGTTAAATGTTTTTGGCATGTTTTAATTATGCTTTTATTAAAAAAAAAATGTATGACGTATGCTAATAAAAAAGAATTAAAGTAGTATACAAGCAGTATACTATAGAAAGACTATTTTTTTAGCAAATAGTCTTTAAAAAAAGATAAAATAACTTATATTTCATAATATAACAATTAATTGCCATGAAATTATTTACAAAACAAAACTTAAACTTACACATTATTAAATTTAAAACACTGGTTTGTAAAACTCAATATATTTAGCAGTGTGTGTTAAGAATACAACATTGAAAATAAAAATATTACCTAGTTGAAACACATTTATGCAACACTTTTGGTTTTAAGTTGCAAACAACATAGCAAAAACAGCATGTAATAGTACAAACAAAAACAATTTCAGTAAATAAAAAATTTACAGTATTTCAATCATAAAGTTTGTCTTTATAAAAAACATTGATCAAATTACAACATAAATTTTCATTATTAGTGGCGTTTAAAATATTTAAAACATACAACAAAAATTATATAAATGCACTTTTTATCTTAATTAATTTCAGCTAAGAAAACTAATTAAAATACATTATAAACATAAAAGTATTACAAAACATGGATGTATAGAATCTACTTGAAAATATTTAATTTAAAAAATGGAAACATAAAAATTTAAAAATTAAAGTTAAGTCAATAGAACGAATCTTCCAACTAATTAACAATATTCTTGCTTGTAATGTCAAAAACAGTTTAAATTAAGTTTCTTAAAATTTTAAACATTAGTCTGCTATTGTATGGATTAAAACAAACAAGATCTTTTATTTAACACAAGTAAAGGTAAAGACCTCATATCTAACAAACATAAAAGTTGCGTGGTTTACACGTTTGAATGCTGTTGCTCAAACAGTTATATTGGTCAAACCTCTAGGCACCTAGAAACCAAAACTAAAGAACACATTCCAAAGTGTGTAAGTGAACATATTAAAATTCAGCCAAAGACAATTAGTATAGCAACTTCAAATGCAATAAATAGATCTTCAATATCAGAACACTTAGTTAAAAATCCAATTTGTGGTAAAAGCTCTACTAAAACGAAATTTAAAACATAAAGAAGTTGTAAAAACATTTTTGACCTAGTCAAAACTGAAGCCATATACATTAATTTGAATAACTAAAGTTATGTTAGCAGAAATATTTTGATTATTCATTATCCTTGTTTAGTTATTAGTGCTCTCATGTTATACTTAATTATGTTTATTTAGAACTTTAATTACTTTTCTGTTTAGTTTTTAGCTTGTTTTACTAATTTCTGATGCAATTATAAGGCTACATAAGTTTTTTTTTTTTATAATTGTATCACACTGATGAAAGTTTGTTGAAATATATTTGTGTGAAATAAAAGTCCTTGTTTGTTTTTAATATAGTCTCTTAATTAACTTTAAACCTTAAAGTTAGTAAAAAAATCATAAAAATATCGAAATGAAACAAACCAGAGCATTGAGAACAATGATGCAGCTGGCGTAAATTGCAAGACCGCTGAACTTGTGACGGTTGTTCTTGTCGCTTAAAACTTCGATGAATTTCGCAGGCACCAAACCAACATAGTACACTACAAACTGTACTGTAAAAATATTTTGTTAAAGCTTTTCATTCAAAAAGCAACAGTAAAGTTTATTATAATTGTAGTTTTTTTAATTTAAAATAGATTAATAGTTTAAGCCAGTGTTTTCGAAAAAACTTTGATGAGTAGTTGAAACATTTTTAAAGGGGTAAAAATTAACTTATGTTCAAAGTACGTAGTCTGTTGATAGCTCTTACAAACACTTATTATTCTGAATAAAAATACACAATTATATCATAGTGTTAGTAATTTGATTATTAATATTTTTATCTAACTAACAAAGGAGCACATATTTTTTGCTAGCTTATGTACTGTAACCACCTATGACTAACTTATGAATTACTGATATAATCTATAGTGTTCTGAACTTTCATTTTTGTTAATTATTTTTATAGGACTTTGGTATTTGCCTAAAATAAATCTAATATATTATTGTCAAGAAATAGTGTAATAAAAATTTTGAAGCTTTTTTTCAAATGAAAACTAAAAGTTTAAAACCAGTTTTTAAAGTATACCAAAATAATGACAGTTATTAGTTGTGAAATACTGGATCAATCTAGACAAAACTTATTTTGGTTATACAAAATATCAAACTGATAGAAATATTTACTTAAAACTTTAACTTTATTGTGCTTGCAATATTAATACTACTAAAAACTTTGTTAAATAAACTATACAACATATAAGCTAGAAAATTATTATTATTGTTCTCATCAAAAGTTTCAACTTTTTAAAGAGTAGCAAAGTTATTTTACAGTATACATCAAGAAAGTTAAAACTAATAAAAATATACGTATTATAAAAATATATATAATGAAAAACTGAACAACTTAAACTAACAAATAACTGATAAAGCAACAACAGATCCAAAAACAAAGTTAGATTTCCTGTTTGAAACTATTTTAAACAATTTCCATAATCTTTTTAGAAATGTTGTGTTCAAAGTATGTGATGCCATTATCATAAGAGCTTTTGTAACATAAGTCTGAAATATAAGTGTTGATTTTTGTTACTATAAGTATAACTAAATTTTAAGATTATTTTTACAAAATTTTATCAAATTAAAAAAACAGTTTGTGATATGTTTTAAATTAACTTACTTTTTTGAACAATTTTTTTTAACTTAGAAATGTTTATTATTTTGTTATACTTCACACGGTTGTAAATTGTTTAGCCACTGAAACCTGGTAGTGAGTAAAATGTTTAATTTGCACTAGTATTATTATTTAAAATTATACATTATAAGTATTGGACTTTGATAGTAAAAGTAGGTTATTAAATAAATAAAGGTTAAACTTTTTTTTATAGTATAAGCAAAAACTTTATTTTAATCAATTACAGACTAAAAACTAAATTAAATGAAAATATTTTTTTTTATAAATAATTTAGCAACCAATTGTTTTAAATGGTTATTTTAAACTCAAAGTAAGTTTTTAGATATATGAAACTAAGTTTGATAATTTATGAGATTCTCTTTTTAAAAGGCACAAGCGGAGAAAAATAAACATGCTATTTCATATAAATAATATTTCCTCCTACGGTATTAAGTACTCATTTCGAAACTTTCTCAGCCTGATTTTTCATTAAAAAAAAAGTAATTTAAGAGACTTATGAATTTCTAAATAATTAATACGATTAAAAAAACAATTAATTTAATAAATTATTTGATTATACTTTTTTTTCATTTAAAACTATTGATTTAGTATTTAGCATAACTTTCAAAAAATTTAAAAATTAGATGTTAGTAATATTTTCAACCGTCTGATAAAATTGGTCATTTAATTTTTTTTCTTATACTTTTGTTTCAAAAACTTTTTACAAAACTGACTGTGTCTCATTAGTTACTGAAAGTTTATTTTTCTATAAAAAGTATCTTTCAGTTTGCACTTGTAGTTTTCATTTAAAAGCCAGCATTAATTATTATTAAATAAAATTGTTGGACACTTTTATGGTAGGATAGTCAATCTTTGAGGCATAAAATACCCTGAGTGATTATTAACAAAACTTGGTAAACACAATACATTAAAAATTATTTTGAGTCCTTGGAACAATTACTTTTAAGCTAGTATGCATATAGTACACTTTTAATTGCAAAGAAGATAATTTGAAATGAAAACAAAAGCAAAACAGTTTTGTTCTACTCCTCATAGGTATTAGTGATTTGAAATTTTTAATACAACTTTAAACAAGGTTTTTTTAGAAAAAACTAGTTGACTGCTCTGCACTAAATTTCTATCAGAAGTTTTAAATATTTTAGATGTTGAGAAAAACTGATTTTGTATATGCACACTTGTATACTTTTTAACTCAGAGCAAACCTGTAAATACTTACTTTCATACTTTATGTTTACATAAATCTTTTTTTTATATATACAGGTAAAGCTAGGAACAAGGCAAAAACTTTTAAAGAATAGTTAAAATCAAACTCACAAGCATAAAAAAATAAAATACATAAAAAATCAAATTATTTGTATAGAATCAATTCATTATAACTCATTTAATATATAACAATAATCTAGCTTTAGTTATTGAAAAATTCTTTAAATTAGCTTAAATATCTCAAAAAAAAACAAAATAATATTTAGTTTCAAGTTTGTCTCTAAACAACTCAAAATAGACTGACTTTGTTGTAAGCCTGCAAAGGTCTTAATTTGTTATCTTTGTAACTTAGTACTTATTTTCTAAAAATGATTATAAACAACTATAATCTCTTACTAATGATTATTCTGATATGTGTAACAAAACTTATATAAATAAAATATAATATGAATGCTTCAATAGTTTTATAATTACTTTCATATAAACTGTTTTAAAGGGGTAGGTGTCAAATTTGCACAAGCGTACAAAATTTCACAAAGATACTTTTGCACACAGATACTTAATTGCAGAAAGACAAAACTGCATAAAGTGTCACTTTTGCATGAAGACACTTTTACACTATCAGACAATTTTGCACAGGTGAAATTTTTTATTTAATTTTTTTTTTTTTGTTAATTTAATTTAGTTTTTTTATTTATTTTATTTTTCTATCACTGTTACCCATAACCCTTACCCTCAGTTGGTAACTTATTTTTTTAAACTTTTTTTTACTAACACTGTTACCTCTAACCCTTATCTTTAGTTGGTAGATTTGTTTTTAATTATTTTTTTAATTTTTACTTGTTCATTTTCCATTTTTTTTATAATATTTCTTATTAGCTTTTTTTTTTACCCAAACACTATTACTCTTAACCCTTACCCTTGGTCAGTAACTTTTTTTTTACTTATTTATCTTATTTTTTATTTTTGTTTTTTTACTCATGTGCAAAATTTTAAATAATTATGTTATACTTCTTTATATTTACTATTATAGGAAGGTTTTTATACATATTTATATACCATTTGCAACTTATTATTTAAAGATTACTCGTTTTGTTTTATATTTTATTTCACAAGGCTCTTAAAAACTATACTAGTTCTATTTTTAGTGGTAAATGTTAAATGAATTTGAAAAACTTTTTGGTTCGCAAACAGTTTAAAGTTTTGTGAAGTATAAAACAAAATGAGTAATAAGTTGCTAATGGTATATAAATACTTTTATATGTGTTTAAAAATATATAAAATTTTGAATAATATTTTTTTTTTTATGTTACTTCTTATCTTATCAACACTTCATTATCTCACAAACAAAAGTTGCACAAAATTCTAGTATTCTCTGTGATTTTTGTTCAAAGTTTTATTCAAGTTTTATTTTAATTCAACTATTCTGAGTGTTGCAAACCAATGTATATCATTGCTGCAATTAAGCAGATAAAAAACTTTCTTGGTCTAACATATTTTTTTTATATATTCAATAAATACTAATAATACTATAAGAAAAGTGTTAACACTTACAGCTGCGGTCAATAAATTTGATCAGAAAACATCTTTTAGTCATCTAGCCACACATAATTTGCTTATAAACCCTTTTTTAAGCTTTTTCAATCTTTATAGAAACAAAAATTTGAACATCAATTTTATTTTATTTTAAACTATTTTATTAACAAACTGAAACCAAAATATGGTAAGCACTCTTTTTTAAACCAACTACTGCAAATATTGACCATCGAAACTACGTCTCCACCCTAATTTTAACTTTTATGACCATTTACATTCACATTTTTCTTGTTTTCTTATCTACAAGAGCAATTACGAAATTGCAAAAAACAACTCAATAATAAACAAGAAGGGAGAAGTGGTAATGTTACAATGAACAACATGTTTAGCACAAAAATAAAACTGTAAAAACAAAATGTTTTTCAAGTAGTTTTAATTAATTTTTAGTGTATATGCTTAAAAGAAGTTAAAAATGAAAGTTGTTAGTATCTAAATTATTTTACTGACATATAAATAACATTGTTCAATCATCAAAATGTCATATTATTTTTTTGTAAAGTGTTGACCACTGGGTTTCAATCTTGTGTTGTTCAACTGAGTTTTAAAAGCATTCGTAAGGACCCCTACACTTTTCGAAACACACACAATAAAATAAAACGATGCATATTAATGTGCAACTAAACCTAAACATAACTTAAGGTCATAGGGGAGCATTACGCTTTTGTTTACAACAAATAATATTGGGTCTTATAAGAAAGATGTAAGTTTAAATTAAAGTCAGTTTCTTATAAAATGCAAATATTTCAATTAACTTTGAGATATAGTCATTTCTGTAAAAAATTACTGATACAAATGAATGAACCAAAACTTTTTCATGGTCAATTTACTACAAAAAAAAATTACTCAAAACATATCTTCTACTTCATTTTTACCACAAGTTTTTAGGAAATGTTTCTTCCATTATAAGAAAATTCTACTAAAATAAATGAAAACTAAACGATTATAAGCTTTAAAAAAAATATTAATTCTTACTCAAAAAGTTTACTAATTTATAAAACAGAACTGTTATTTATTAAGTTAGGATTGTACTAAAAGGTTTAAGAGTGACTGCTTATAAGCTGCAGAAGAAGATAGATTTTTGCTGATTTATATATTTTTTGCCTTTTTTACTAGGTCCTGTTTAAGTACCATATTGAACTCTTTAACTTAAAAACTTAAAATCTAGAAACTGAAACATAAATTAAAAGAACTGAACATGCCTACTCACTTAAACACACTTTAACCAAATGTAAACTTAAGAAAATTTCTAAAGTTAGGCAGCAAATTTTGGTTTTAATAGATGTTAATCTATTTACAAGAAAGCAAATACAAAGTAGTTTGTTAGCTACAAATTCTAAAGATTAATTGACAACTTCATTTTACAGTGATTTGCAAATTTTACACAAGTTTAATGACTCAAGAAAAATCTTTTTTTTTTTTGTTTTTTTGATTTTACAACAGGACTAATAATTATTAAGTTAAGATTTTACTCTTTTACTCAAAAAGTTTGAGAATGATTGCTTATAAATTGTAGAAGAACTTAGATTTTTAATGAAATAGTCTTTAATTCACTTTTAAACTAGACCCTTTTTTAAGTATCCTATTGAACTCTTCCAACTTATAAATCAAAAGTTAGTACTGCAAAGAAATAAATATGCCCACTCATTTTACAACACTTTCATTAATGGAAACCTATGAAAATGACAAAAGTACAGCAGCAAATTTAGGCTATTGTAGATTTTAATCAATGTACAAGAAGCAAATACAAAGCAATATGTTTGCAACAAATTCTACATATTAATTGACAACTTCTGTTTGATTTTACAATATTGTGCAAGTTTTGTAGAGCTTATAGCATTTAAAAATTCATTTGTAGTATGTTGTTTTAAGATTCCCCCATCTCAAGACTATTATCAAACCTAAATTAGTTTTTGAGCTGTATCAACACTTTTTGTTCTGTGTTCAAAGGTACCATACTAAGCTTATTTGTTAGATATTATTTTTTTAGAGTTGATCAGTATTGTAAATCCATACATTTCTTTGCCAATAAAACTATTTATCTTATATTATTTAAGTATTCTTTTCACCTACTTAAAAAGAAATTAAATATTACTTGAAATTTTACATAAATATACTTTTAGTTTTAAAAACTTTATAAAATATAAAGCTGTTCGAATATATTACTGATTGTTTTTCAAAACATATATAAAATGTCGAACAGTTTTGACAGTTGATATAAAAAAAAAATTAAACTAATTATGACGTGATCAGACATGTTAAAAAGCTCTGCTTTGTTTACTCAAGCGTGAAATTACTAACTTAAAACAAACCAAAAATAAAACACTTCATTGCTGAATTACCATAGTAACTTTTAGCATTTTAACATCTCTGGACGTGATTTTACAAAGTTTAAAAAAAAACATGATCGCAAAATAAATTAATAACTATAATAGAATTAATATATTGTTAGAAGGGCTATCTTTCCATTTCCAGAAACTTGCGTATCTAATTTTGGTTTTTATATTTCCATGACCATTGATTCCAAACTATAAAGCTCACGACGGGCACAAACTTTAATGACTTCACAAAAGCTTGTAAAATCGATATTTGAGCTTTGACAATGTATACAATGGATAAAGTAATAAAAAATAGCACTGCGTTTATCCTTACCTTTGTGGTCAGCCATTTTTCTAAACATTTGACGCGAGGTCTCCCCAATATAGGTGGGACTGTGGGAGATGCTTTGGTCTACAGAGCATGCATACTTATATATGACGTTTGAATCAAACTGTTTAACAAGACTATTTAACATTTCATTTATCTTTTAAAAAAGAATCAGTGACAGATTCGAGAAGTTTTAAGTTTTATAAAATTTTTAAAATAAGTTTTATTTTAATTTGCAAGTAGTAATCAAATACAATAAAATTCCTTATGACAACAGAGTTTAAAAATTTAAAGATCTATTAGTTATTTTTTGTATGTTAAAAAACATAGAAAAAGCTTCTACTTTTACCACAGTATATTTTTTCATAATATCGCTGAACTAAAACAGATTTAAGATTAAATATATTGTTTCTATACATTTATGTTAGGTAATTTTTTAATGGATTAAATACATGTTTAAAGTATACTAAACTTATTTTTAAAGTAGCGTCTTTTGAGTCATGCTAAAACACTTAAATCGTTTGTTTTCAAAGAGATTTCAAACATTTTTTAAGCAAGTATGCTCTCTTTAAGTCTTTAAATAATCAACAAATATTTTTTTTACTAAACTCTCTTGGTACTTTAAATAATTCTAACTTATAATTTGTCGTATATAGATGTTTTCTATCTTTTTAAAATGTATGATTCAAGTATAATTATCTTTAATAAAAAAATTCGTTCAAAATTTAGTACATACCTTACATTATATACTTAAATTTAGTCTGAATATAAAGGGACTGTGTAAGTTAATAATTAAACTAAAAAAATGAAAAAACAGTCATACTTATTTTTTACTTAATTTAAATGTAATAACTAAAGTGAATTTGGCTAGTAAATGAATAATAATTAATATCAAAACACTATCGTTCATTCCAATGTGACGTATATAAATTTGATGCCAAGAGGATTAAATCAATTTAATTATTATACTAACATACTTTATTTAAAATTTAATTTAAATAGACAATTATCCATTACGGTCCTTGTCTTACTTTTTTTCATAAATACTTTAAGTTGTGTTAATGATCTTTACCAACTTGTTTAAAAAAAAAACATGCTTTTAATTATTGCTGTTGTATTTTATCAATACACAGTCTTGTTTTAGTTTTATTCAGTTTATTAAAAACAAGCAATTATTTTGTAAATATCAATATAAGACTACAAAGGAAAGTATATTTTAAGATCATTCTGATTATCATACTTGCTGAGTTAGGAGTTTATATAAATTTCTAATAGATTCCCTTATCGTTAACACACCTTACCTAAACATATTAAAAAGCAATACAAAAAGTTTTGATAAGTTGAAATAAAAGTAACATGAAAAATAAGCTTGTTTTTTTTCTGACTCACCGAATATGCAAACCAGATTGGCCTTTAAGTATGTTAGCCGATTACAAACAGCTATATTTTAATCATGTTATTTTTTATTTTGATAACTTTTTCAGTCAATATATTTCTTAAATATTAGTAACGGGTGTAGTACAAATTAAAGAATTAGAATTAAAACTTGAAAGATACTATATATAAAATAGATCTTGTTTTGATATATGCAAATCAGTTGCATGTTTTTCAATTCACCCATTTATGACTATGGTTTCAGTAGTGACACGCACTAGTGAGAATAACATTAATAATACAAACTTCAAAAAAGTAAAGCAAAGTGAAAGGTCTAATTTTTGTTTTTAATTTAAAGTAAATAAGATTCTTTTTAGATACTAGTATTTTGCATAGTAGTCAAAGCAGTTTAAGAATTAAACTATGAAAAACATAGTAATATTAATTTAATTTAAAAAAGTTTTTTTGTTTAAAATTTTAATCATTAAAAAGAGGTAATAATTTTCTGGTTTTTTTTAATACTACAAAGATTGATGTTAAAAAAAGTATGTTAGAATGTGCATAAACTTTTTTCACAAAAATATATTTTTTTCAGCTTTTAAAAAATTCAGAAATCAGTTATTTGAATTATAAACAAAATAGTGTTTTATCTTATATTTGAATACCGAAAAAGCAATGAATTTAATACAAACTATAGTTTTTTTTTAGTAAGTCTAACAAAAAAAACCTAAGTACTATTTTAAGTATATTCTAAACTAAAAATAAAATGTTAATTAAACTGATTTAGTTTTTTAGAATTTTATATAACATGTCAAGATTTTTAGAGAATGAATTTAGTGCATTTTAATTTAACCATATTAGTTGTAGAGAGGAAAGTTAAAAATAACAGCTAAGCTGAAGTGAGAGAGTAGAAATAAAATATATTTTTTTAATTGAAATAGTTGATATAATTTATAAACAACTTTCTCAATGAATTTTATAGTTTAATTTTAAATAATATTAAGCAACAAATTATAAGTTATTAAACCTGAAGAAATTTTTGTTGTATCTAGATAAATCATATCAAATAAATGTGCAAAAAATTGTGGAATCAAAACAAATAATATTTATTTTAGAATATAGGTTTTTTAAATACATGACAAAAGTTACCATTTTACACTTATATTTGAGTAAGTTAAAAAAAGATTCAAGTTAGATTAACTTACAATCTTAATTTTTTTTTACTAGTTGTTATGTAAAACAGTGTTATGTATTTAATACAACAATATGCAACTCATTTACAAGAGTAATATTTCAAGTTCTAAGCATGATTTATTTAAGGTTATAATAAATTCAATACTATTTATATTTGGTTTTATAAAAGTAGTAACACCATTTAATGAAAACTAGTATTTTATTTCAGACTCTTTGTGAGCAAATTGTAAAAGTTACTATGTATATTAATAGACATAAATCATGGTAACTTAAATAGATTTAAAAACAACCTTTTTCAAAATATTAGTTTAAGGTTTTATAATAAGACAATGCTTAAAAGCTGATAGTAAGTTTTCTTTACTATGAAAACTATATTAACTTTATTAAAGTTTCCCTTATGTTAATATCAGCAGAATAAGTCAGTTTTAAATTAGATTTAGTTCTAGAATAAAACTTGTTTGGTTTGACCCTTTTTATAATTTTTTAGTTTCTGAATAAGTTAAAAGCTATTTGATAACAATTTTTAAACTAAAACTATACCTACATTAGATTTACATTAAAAAGAGGGAGGATATTTTCAATAAATTTGTTTTGTTTTTTTCTCACATATTATTTAGGAACTAAATTTTTGTTTATTTTTAGTATAACCTATTGATTACAGTTGTTAGCTTTCTAATAAAATTAAAATGAACATAACCTTATAAGAATGATGAGCTCAAAAGTAATACTTATAGTAAATAATTTTTTTAAATAATTATGCAGCTTTAGCAAAATTAATCTGTAAGCATATCAGCTTGATAAGTTCCAAGTAAATATAAAAAGTTAAGATCACTAATTGTACAAGCTTGTTTAAATTACAAGTTAATTTGTTGGTGTAATTAAAAAAAAATTATTGAAAATAAATATAATTTAGTTTTTGAATAAACATATTCATTTGTTCAAAAAATATACTTATAGTTTATTTAGAAATAAATTACAAGGTAAAATCAAACATTTTTTTGTTTAAAAGATTTACACAGGTATATAAATGTTTTAAAAAGCAGAATTAAATATAATTATTCTAATTTTGCTCAATAAATAAAGTGTTTTTACAGTTGTTATTTTGCACGCTAACAACTTAAGCTATATGACTCTAGCAACATTAGCCAAACAAAAAACATTTTATGTGTTTATCTATTTCATAAAGTTAACTTATTTAAAAGTGTATACAGTAAATCTAGTTTTTCTTTTAGTTTTCCAGTTTATTTAACTTCTTCTTTATTTTATACTTGAGTGCACTTAATTATTTTAACTTTTTTTTTTTAATTTTTGCTTAGAACATGAATACACCTTTTTTAAAATATTACTAAAATACAAATAATGAACGATGTTTTTTTAATGATTGTTTATGCCTAATTAACTTTAATTTTTATTTGTATTTCTTTCACATAACCTTTGTACGCATATTGAGTTAGTACTTTTTCCTAATTTATAAAGTTGTAGAATTGGTAAAATTTAATTATGAATAAATTTTTTTTACAGGTTTTTAAAGCAAGAAATACTTTATTGTTTTTACTCTTCAATTAAGTTTTAAGTTTTTAATCTAGTATTATTTGAAAACAATAGAATCATAAAAAAAATTGAATTTGTATATTTTAATGTTTGTACCTTTGTACAAAAATTAGCATAGATATTAATTTCAAACTAACTTGTTTCTAAAAGCCTTAATTATTAATTTTTCAAAGTCAAAAGGGTCAAAAGTTAACGCAAAATACATTTATATATTTAATAAAGTATATTTAACAAAATTCAATGATTAAAAAGCTTACATTTAACTTATAGTTTAAGAATTGGTCTAGTTTGTTTAGTAACAAATTGTCGTTGTATTTTTTAGTCATGAAAGGTCATTTAATAGTTAAATAGTTGTAATTACTGATAATGATAAAGTAAAAAATATTTTCGCCTATACTTGTTAATATTTTTTACATAGAATTTAATATACTTTTTTGCCGTGTTGATTTTTTTTTCGAAACAAAATGAGAAAAATTCCGGAAATAGATCATTGTTTTTTCTTGTTTTTAACATCTGTTTTTTGAGCACATAGTTTTCAACAGTTACAGTTTATACTTCAGTATGTAAAGTTGTTAACAAATTGATTAGCACATTTAGTTTAGATTTTTTTTCTTTTACGAAACTTTATTACAATTCCTTTCATTTAGAGTTTAGATTTTACTTTTAACATTGTTTTTTGGTTCGTTATAAATTAAATTTTTGTTTTGTTTATTACTTATTCAACACCAGTCTTCTTCTAGATTTTTTTTTAAGCATTTTACTTAAAATTTTGTTTATTTTCTTTAAACTACAACCTACAAAAAAATTGAGCTTTAATGGATTTAAAATTAAAAAAAACCTTATTATCTTTAATATTAAGAAACAAAATCTTTTACAATTAAATTTAAGCCTTGATAAAACTTCTTACCACGGTAAAATTTATTTGACTTTAAAATGATACGTTTTAGATACATATCGAACAAAATAAATTATATTTAAAGTGATTTCTCTAGTACCTGTTTACCTAAAATAAGCTTCTATTTATAGTCGATGTGAAGTTTTGTGAAAATACGTCTGATTTAGTAGACAAACTTTAACGGGCAGTGACATGTTACTAAACTTAAGTCTTTGGCTAACTTAGTTATCGTGATAAAGAAGTCTTCAACAAAGTCATTACCACTTAATTTTTTTTGAAATTAAATTCTTATAAACTTTAATTGTTGTTAAGAAGAGTTTACGGTTCAATAAGCTTGCTTAAATAAAAGCTTTAGTAGCCAGTTTGGACTCGCAGGCTGTTTGTGGCCACGTTTGTTATTATAGAGAAGAATGTGAATGCTGAATATAATTTTAAGTAGATTAGTTTTTATGTAACTAAAATGTTGTTTTACTGATTTTTACTACAAAAAAATTTTTGATATATATAGCAAATAGTGTAGGAATTGGCAGTTTTTTGTACGTCGAAGGCAAATTTGTCAAGAAAAACCTGCTCGTAAGACAAAGTATGTATAGCATATCTACTACGGGCTGCAATAGTTTAAAAAAAAGTGTAGTTATCACTATATAAATACTATTACAAGTTTTTTTGTTTTGAAGTAACATGTATGTAAATACTATTTTAAATCATTTGTGTTATAATATAAGCAGTAATAGAGCGCTGTTAAAGACAAATACTTAAATTTTGCAGCCTAAATGTTAGTTTTTACAGCAAAAAATTATTATTTATTGTTTTTAAAAAGTCGGCTTTAGCTGAAAAAGAGCGAAATTTTTTGCTTGTAGGCTTTGTAAGTTTTTTTTACTTACCATGTAATTCTGCTTTACGCAATACAATCACTTGAAACAAAACATTATATCTGTTTTTTTACTATCACTACAGTAAGGTGAAATTAAAATTAATGCTGATATAACTAAAGCTATGTTGATGAATTTTATCATTTATTTCACACAACTTTTCCAACCTTGTTATTAATAATTTTTTTTGTAACAGCATAATATATAATAAAATGGTCAACACATATGAAATAACGGTTGACTCCAAGCTGTACTACCGAACAAAGTCTCTTCCCGCCAAAAATCCCAACGACTGCGTGAGCTGCATCAACAAGGTCGAATCTTGGCACTGCAACAAAGTTTCCTCCTTCAAGGACGAACTGCTGAATACAAAGTACTTGATAGTGCAGGCCTACCAGCCGAAGTTTGGCACCTATTTGCATGCGGACTACATCGTGGAGTTTTCGCGCATTTCTCACGATGGTACGTGTTTAGAGTTTGGTACATTATTTTTTTTTAAGTTTGAACTTGTTTATTTGACAACGTTTCGCTGGAAAACAGTTCTTAAAATACAAAATAAAAGCCTAAAACGATAAAAAGCGATTAATACAATTAAAAAAAACGTACTCAAGAGCATTAACTTTTTTTGATATACTTTAACATTTTTTAAACTCACAGACAGTATACATACAAGATATAATAATTTCAGTTATAAAAGCGAAGTCTTAAAGATTTTTTAAGTTTTCATGAACTAAGCCATACTAACTTTTAAGCGACAGATAACATAAACAAGCTTTGGTAATTTTAGTAAAAAAAGCTAAATTCAAGGTCCGTATTTACCCGATGAGGCCAAAATAGATGATGGGGAAGAAGTGTTCGCAGCGGTACACCAAAGACCGCTGAAATGACGTCATAGACGGCCTCAGAGAGAAGCTTGGCAAGGTTGAAGCTGAAATAAATATATAGGCCCTTTTAGCGGTGTCGCGTTTGGTTGAATCGTAAACGTTTCTAAATAAAATTACTAACCTGTTAAATGTATTATTAAAAAAAAAAACTGTTATAGTTCTAGTAATTTTGTCTTAACAAATTAGTTTTAAAAATAATTAAATTAAACTTAATTTTTAAGTCATGTAAATTTTCCGCACCCCTAACAAAAAAACCACGCATCGCCACTAAACTTCTTCAAGTTTCTTTAAAATTGCTTCTCTTGTTTTAGTTTGCTTATATTTTCTAAGTCGCTCTTACATAAAATAAAATGCATTCCAAGTTCTTTTTTTTAGATGATCTTACTGATTTAAAATAACGAGGCAACAGTATTATGCAAAATTTATCTTGATAAATATTTTATTAATTTAAATGACACGTTTTACAATTGTCTTAACTTAAAAAGTTCAACAAAGGTAGCAGACATTTCTGTATTATAAAAAAATAAAGTTTTTGATTTTTTCAGATTATTTTATTATTACTTAAAAGTTTTATTCAGAAAAAAAATTATTTATTTTGTCTTTCACGCACTAGTTGATAAAAAGTGATTTTAGATTTTACAAAACTGATAAACTGTACTCCATGCAGACACTGCCTAGTGTTTGCTTCAAGTTTTTAAAACTAACTTTGAACTTGAATACATTAATTATTCTCTAATTATAATCGGTTGTTTAAAGTTTTAGTATGAGTTTTGCTTAGCCAATAACTTATAAAAACCTACTCGAGAAAAGTTTTAACTTATTACTCATCTTTTAATAAACTTATCCGAAGTTTGAGCTCAATCGTAACCCCTAAAAATCAATCCGTTCTTTACTGGACTTATTAATTTACTTGAAATTTTGGTTGCATAACAACAAGAACTTAAATGCTTATGGTTCTTGAAGTTATGTTTAATAGAAAAATACAAGCTTCTTGCTAGTTTTTATAAAACGTGTTTTGAAAGCTTAAACAAATGTTTTTTAACAAAATAGTTTAAATATAAAATTTACTTTTTGTATCTAAACTGGTTTTAGTTGACAAAACTGATGGTTTGGTTTTATATTTTACAAGAAGGAAAAAGTTGTATTTTAGCATTTAAAATACTTAACAGTTGAATTTGAACCTTTAAAGAGCGTCTTTTTTTAATTTTACCACTCGAATTTGAAATTTTTTACACATAAAATTGTAGCTTAAATCTTAAACATTAGGACGATTTGTTATTTAATTACCAAATATACTATTTGTATGTTATTTTTCTTAAATTTTGAGTGAAAAGCTAATAGATTTCAACAACTACTGAGATTTTTTAATTTTCAGGCTTCATTCAAAAACTTATTTTTTAGCATTATGTGATCAACTTCGTCAAAAATACAGTTTGTCAAAGCTAATTTAAAAACAAAAATTGTTCAACGAAGTAAAAGAAACGTTATATCGTAGTCTTTATGTTCTCGTTAAAAACACAGATTTTGTTTCGTAATTAGTATATATATATCAATTTTACTTCTGGAAACACAGCTTCTTAATAAATTGTGTTGTTTAGTTTATGAAGCTAAAAAGTAAAAATACAATAATTTATAGTACAACAATTATAATTAGATTAATGAACCTATAAATTTGTTACACTATAAAAGCATTAAAAAAATTATAATCACAAACTTTTATGACCTAAAATTGATACTACCAAGACATTTATAATTGTAAGTTGATCAATTGAAGTTTTTAAAACTAAACTTTTCAACAAACTTTTTGGATTTGTAAATTTAAAAGGACTAAATTTTTCTATAGTTATAAAAAAGTCAACTTTATCATACATTACTTTACTTAAAGTAATTTTGTTGTTGCTCTAACTTGAAATTTTTGTTAAAAAGCATATGTTGCGTAAGCTATTGTAAGCGATATCTAACCTTTTTATAAGACTTTGTGCTTTAAAAAACATTTAGCAAAACCAAACAGTTTATTTTGTATGCAAAAAAAATAAGGTAAAATAAAAAAACACTAGTATATCTTTGTTATATTAAACTTTGTATAATAAACTTTTTTTGTTACGCCAAAAAAAAAAAAGAAAACGCTATAAACAATCTAGATGTGGTTAAATACCTTTGAAACTTAAAAACATTGACAAAATTAACGCTTTCCTATTATTAGGTTAAGTTTACTTTAAGAATTTTTCTGTAATTAATGAAAAAAACATAAAGAATTGTAAAAATTGTTTAGGCCTTTTAAAAACATTTTAAGTAATTAATGTTAAACCTACTTTAGTCTACTATTTTGAAAGCATTTGTTTATATTTCTATGTTTTAAAGTTCTAGCAAAATATTTTAAACTAAAAAGTAAAGTTGCCAGAATGCTGTGTTTCTATGCTAAACGTTTGTTTGTTTTAATTTGTGCCACTTTTAGCTGGTTAAAGTTTGATATTTATGGTAACGAAAGTGAATTTTGTTTTCTTTTTATTAGTTTTATTAAAATTAGTGTTTACTTCTTAACATTCTAAGTAAAAGTAAAATAAGTTTTAAATTAGTCTTACATTGTAACCAACATATCACTACTGAATTATAAATTAAGTTTTTCATTTTTATTTTTTTGGTTATATTTAATTCTGAAATAGTACTCTAAAATTTTATATTCTATATAAAACAAGTATTTTGTTTGAAAATACTTAGTCAAAGGTTTTTTAATTTAAAAAAAGTAAAACTAGCTTAACTTAAGCTTGATATCTTATTTAAATACCGAGTTAAAAGGATTTCAATTTCAAAACGCTTGAATATATATATATATATATATTATTACGCTTGAATATATATATATAAACAAATTATACAGTAATCTTCCTTTATTCTACCAACATATGTTTCTGTGTGTCAACGAATCAACACACTTCAACTGGGTTCTGTAAAAAAAAAATAATTACTGTAATGAGAGAATAGAAGCACAGAATAAAGTAGGTGTATACATGTTTTCATTGAAATAAGATATTTTCTACAGATAATACTTATTAATAGGTGAAATACTTAATATTAAATCCGGCTGTTATAAAACTATATGATATTTGTAATTATTAAGTCTAAAATAAGTAAAGTAAGCTAAATTACACAACAAAACATAATATAAACAAACAACTCACGTTAATAGGAAAGATAACTAATTCAAAATTTACTGTTGTTAGCTAACGAAAAAAATACATTCGTTACAACTAATAATTACGTCACAATGTAAATGAGGTTATTTAAGTTATTTAATTTGTATTGTAAAGAACATTAATTTTGTTTTTATGTAATCTATTATGAACAAAAATAAAACATTAACCATTAGTTAGTAAATCAATAAAATATAATAAAACTTACGACGCTGAAGGCAATAAAAGTCACAGAAACTCGATGTAACATGCATATTATATATTGAATGTTTGTAATGATTGAATCAAAGTTATATAGAATTAGGAAGCAGATTTAGTTCAAATGTAAAAATCAAAAATGAAAAAATTTAACTTTAAGGAAAAAATTAAACTTTAAGGAAAAAACAAAACACCAAAAACATAATTGTTATTGAGCTAACGATGTACTGACCGATAATTAATTTACAGCGACATACATAAAATCATAATGACCTAAATTAAATATATATTGTATTTTAAAATTAATAAAATAATTATTTGGTAAAGTAGGAGTCGGCTGTTTAAACCTAAATTTTGAACAGTTGTATATATATATATATAGAATTAAGTTATTTAACTTAATAAATTAAATTTTTCACACTGAGCCTACCTTGAGGGCTTTATTATTAAAAAAGGTGTATTTAAAGATGCAAAACTCGAAGGACTCGAGTTTTGTGACTATTCACTTATCAGCTTCAAAACAAGTTTAAAATAAAGCACAAAACAAAATCACTAATGAAAGTTAAAAATTTTTTGCATAAATAGATTATGACGTAATTTTGAAACTATTAAAAACCATGCAAAACGGCTTGTGCAAAAACTAATCTACCAACAGACAATAAACTAGCAAAAATTCATATAACTTCAGTGAGTAACTATATATAAGAACAGATAATTGAAAGAGATAAAGATAAAATTAAGATGCAAATTGAAAGTTAGGTTATTTTAAGATGAAATTAAAACTTGTTAAACTTTAAAAGCGACTTTTTTTTTATGTCTACAAGACGATACAAACTCGCTTCTTTTGTTTAGGCATCTCTTGTCTTTCAGTGCATATACAACGGCTGATGCTTCTTTGAGACACAGCCTACATATTGGGCTATTGCCGTCGGCTATAGGCTGTGCTCTTTTTATAACTTCCCAGGATATTTCGAAGTCAATGCCGCTGCGCTTTAAGCCACAAACATACTTCGAAAGTTCAGTGTCATTTTCATATATGCCGCCTTTAAAATATTTTTTATGATTGGCATACCTGAATCTAAACTGAGTCGAGCACAAGCCGACATAGAACCTCGTCTCAACGCCAGAGTTAACTGTGGCCTTGTAGACGATGTTCTCTGAACGGCAATTACCCCCTTTAAATTATATTTACAGCTACCAGCGCAGCCACATCGACTTTGAATTCCTGAGTTTTGATTTAAAATTTTTTGGTTGTGTGCCTTAATGATTTTCTCTAAATTTTCCGTACACGAATAACTTATTTGCATATTATGTTTGTTGAAAATATTTGTTATCGGATTTTGTTTATTGAAGTGTTTTTTGACTAGATTTATAAATTTTCTTCCAATATTGGTTTTTACAGAATTACTAAAAGGAGGGTTGTACCAGATTACATTTATTTTTCTTTTGTGTTTTTGATTATTAGGTTGTTGCTCAGGTTTTTCAAATTTAAGTTTGTTGTCGTATCCGCATTTTTTCATTGTTTTTTCATAACCATCTTTAGTCTTTAGAAAATTTTCTTCTTTGCTTGATCGTTTATTTAGGCGTTGATTTATTATTTTAGGAATTTGTTTTATAATGTTTTTAGGTTGGCTTGATTTTTGTTGACATACATAATTTTAGCGTTTTTTTTCCTGTAAGGCATAAAAGAGATATCATTCAAGTTGAGCTTCACATCTAGGAAAATCCTTTATAACCAATTTGAAACTTCGGAGAGTTAAAGGCGACAAGTAGCAAGGTGGACACAACTAATTTACAGTAAATTTGTAATGAAGTCTTATAAAATAATGGTTGGAGTGATAATTGACTAGTGTTTTTATACTTAGACTAGATACTCAGGCGTTCGTAATGAAGAGTAAAAAAGCTCTGCGGGAAAATTTATGGAATATTTTTCTAGCATAAACACGTGAGTACCAATACCAACCCCTAGTTCATGTTACAGATTAATTTCGACTGAATTGTTAATTTTATTTTTCAATGTTTCAATCAATTCCAAGTATGTTTTGAAAATATTTGGCTTTGTATAGAAAAAAAGTTTAACTATTTCGTTATCTAAAGTGTAGTAATTTTAGTTGTACTAAAAATTTAATTTATACAAAAAGGTAGGTTAAAATTAATATTTTGTTTCAGAAAGAACATAAAATAAGTTTTTTGATCCTTTTATTAAACTACAATATACTATCTATCTGAATACTGAAATAAATAATTTTTTAAACATAACAACTATTACAAGTTTGTTATGATACGTTCAACTTATATTTAATAAACTATAGTAATGTTATTAAAGTAGCTTATGTTCTTATGTCTATAAGTAACAGTAAAACAGTTTTTGCAACAATACTAGATTAAAATAAACTAGTATAACAGAGTAGTAGAAAAGTTTTATAATTTTAAGTGAAAGTAAAGTAGCTCAAGTTTTTTAATTATCTACGTTTACTATCAATATCTATTTATCACAGTAAATGCATATTTTTTTATGTTTTGCTTAAAAGTAATGGCATAATAAAACAGTTAAAAAATAACTAACGCTTATGAGATGTAAAAAATACTATTGCTCTTAAACGGGTTACATTTAATTACAATTTTCTAAATCAACTTATTGAGTACTTAAAAACACATAAATTATCAGAAGTAATATAATGCAATAATTTTTTCTACTATTTTAAAAGTTAAGATAACCATTTACTGACTTAACTAAGTTGTTTGCAAAATAAGTAAACTAACAATAAGCAAACTAACAAAATCAATAATAAGATTTTATGTTTGCTGACTAAACTATGTCCATTTAGCATATATTTTTATGTTCTGACATAGCTTTGAACAAAAAAACTCTGCAGTTAATAAATTAACAAAATTATTTTTCTTCAAAATATAAAAAAAACTTTATCATATTTTAGTTATTCATTATACAAAATCTAGTGATGTTTTAACATGTCGTAATTCAACAAGAAATTACTTATAATTGAAGATATTAAAAAAATGTGCAACATTTGTTTCCTCTGATTTTTACTAATTGAATAAGATGTTGTTTGATTAATTCACACTATTGTATCTTTAACTTAAGATAATTTAACTACTTAGTTTCAAGTTTGTCTTTTAAACACTTTGTTTTACGGTTATGAGAATTTTTGAACGTAAACTTTTTAAAGATACTGTTAGTATTCAACTTTCTAAACTGTGTTATTTTTCTAAAAAGTCTATCTAGTTAATTTCATACTTTTTAGGCCCTTAACCTACTATGTTGAACTTTTTTATTCATAAACATGCTAAATACTTTCAAGCTAAATATGAGCAATTTAGTTTTAATTAATCGGAAATTGCTTTTGTGCTGATTAACAAGTTTACAAATGTCCTGTAGTTACAATAGAATTAATCATTCATTTGTGCTAAAGTACACAATCTAAAATAAGACTATATGAATGGTAAGTGTAATTATGAAAATATGTACCTTATAGAGGTTACAAGAAAGAAAGGGTTGCTATGCCAGCAGAGCACTTCACACTTAATAAAAGTTTATGCCATTATCAAGTAAATAAATGCTTAATAAAATGGAAAACCTACTTTACAACATTTTGTTTTAAGTAAGTGCATGTAACAATAACTTTTAAACCTTTATAAACTTTCATTATTTTAGTTAAATTCTAACAACTAGATTATAAATTAAATAGTTTATTCTGAATTTTAAAATACATTTTCGAATTACACTTCTACCTTTTAACTTTTAATTTCACTAAAACGAAGATAAAATTCCTAATTTGATGTAAATTAATCTGTTAAATCCTAAAACACTATATCATTAAAAGTTAAAGCTATCTTGATTTTTTAAAATCTGAGAAATTTAAATTTTGATCATGTATTTTCTTTAAGGATGCTTGTGTTTAAAAATTTTGAAGGATAGAAATATAATAAAAAACGCCGTAAAAAACATTACGACATTATGATGGTCTATATAAATTAAATATTTTGCCTTATTACATAAACTTTAAACAAGTAACCTCTCGCTTATTTACGCACATTGTGTCCCCAGAAAAGATGCATAAATATACGAGAGATCGTGAAGATGCGAGAGGTACCAAATATACTTGCTATAATGGCTGTTTTTGATATTCCTTCTAGTTAAAAGCAGACCAGGTACTTTCTTACTTATAACAATTTTTTTACTTTATTTATTTTTAGTATGAAAACAAAAAATCTAACTATACATATACATCAAAAAAACAAAAGGATTTAAATTTATATAAAATAATAATACTTGTAGAACAATTTGATAATTTTTAAAATAAGTAGACTTTATCTATGTCTTTACTTATATGTGACTTATTTGATACTTTGCAAATTTAATTTACAGTTAAGCACTTGTTTACAATAAGTTAATAGTGTGGTGTCTATATTATTTTTTTTTCTTTAGCCTTTTACAAAAATATGCATTTGGTGCTGCAATGGATTTCTTTTTATGAAAAAAATACATAAAATATACGAAAAATGTTTAATAAAAATTGTTTATGTTACAACAACTTTTTTTAATTTGACTTTTGCCCACGTAAGGATAAACTTGTCCTGCATTGTATAAAAGATATATTAACGAATTTTTTGTGAGGAATTAAATTTTATGCCATAAGAACTTTGACGAATTGAAATTGAAATTCTTATATTTTGATTTTTTAGAATTCTAAAATGCATAACTAAACGAGAGTGCGTAAAGTCACGAGTGCGTAAAGATGCGAGAGGTTACTGTACCATCAAAGTAAGTAAATAAGTTTCAGCATTGTTGATTTTTCATTTAAACAAAACAAAACCTAATAAAAGATTTGAAGTTTACTAAGTAAACCTTGCTGTAAGAATAAATAAAAATGTATTGCAGATTTTAAGTACTATCAATAAAACTTGTTATACTATAAAGTTTAATTTGATAAATTTGTAACACAAATATTGCTTAAATGGGTAATTTATACTGTCTTATGAAACATTAAAATTACTTCGATTGAATAATATTTATTATATTTTCAATAATGAAGGTTTTAATAGACTATTAAATAACTAAAGATACTTTGTAAATAATTTTGTTTGAAGTTATTTGTCATAAAATTTGTTAAATTTTTCAATGTTTAAAAACCATTAGTCTCAAACTCTACCCCTTGCAACAATAAACATTTTTTGGAAGTATGTTATGCTAGTAAAACAAATAACACTGTTAACTTACAAAATTCTTTTTTATTTGAAATATTTAATACTCTTTACTATTGTTGGATACTTTTTTACAATGTAAAAAAAATAGGAAACTTAGAATTAAAAAGTAAAACATCTTTTATTTATTTTTTTAATTAAAAGAAACGATCACGCGGTTTCAAAATAAACAAAACCTCATTGTTTAAAGACATATTTTTATTTTAATATAAAGCATAAATTATTAAACTGGTCTTAGAATTTAAGCAAAATAACAAAAACGTTTGTTAATGTTTTGAAAAGTTTGTTATACTTGATTCAAACACGATTTGATTTTAGAAATGACCGTTTGTGAATAATCAGAAAAAAATATTGTGTGATCTATTAAAAACACCTAATTTAATTGATTTTGTAGAACAATATAGAACAATTTTTGAATACCATATAACAAAAAACACATTAAAACACATTTAATGTCATGGGAAACAATTAAAAATGTATTAAGAAAATATCGACAATATAAATCAACATATCCTAGTATAATTTTAGACATTGTTATCATAAACTTTTTTTAATATTTAAAACTTATTAAGTATACTATAATATGTAATAGTAGCAACCAAAATAGTTTTACTTTATAGTTATTACTTAATCAAGTTGATAGTTTTTAAACGAACATAAACATTAATACATAAAAAATTGCATTAAGTACAATAAAAGTGTTTAAAAGTAGTTTAAATTAAAATTGTATTAAGTAAAGTTTTTATTAAAATTTTGGCAACACAGAATACATTAAACTCAAAAATTTATCTTTTATAAAATACCAATTTTATTAATCTTAGTTTTGGAAAAAAAAGAAAATAAAACACAACAAATATATTTATCGACTTACATTTATATATATCGACTATATTTTCAAAAATAAAAATTCAATACAAAATTTACTTAACAAAGACTGTTTTTGCATATAAAACATAAAAATAGATTAAGTTCAATTTATAAAAGTTTGTTTAATTTTTTTTTCATGTTTTTTTTTAACTAATTGCTGTCAACTAAATTAAAACTAACAAGCACTAAGTAGTTGCTATGTATTGTGGAACCTGAAGATACTATAAGTAAAATGTTAAACCTAGATATTTCTTCTCTTCCGAGTTCTTCCTTTTGGTAGAGTTTTTATTTTTCACCCTGATTTTATTTGTTAAAAATTACAAATATAAAGAGAAATAGTTTTACTTGTTTTATCTTTATTAAGGTTTGTTAAACTTATAAAGTAATCTCAAAGATAAAAGAGAAAATTTACGTAAAAAGAAAAGGTATAAATATATTTTGAAAACACAGTCTAAAATATCTATACAAATTTTTGGTTTTAAATTACTTAAACTGACTTTTTCTTTTCGGCTTGAGCTTGCTTTTGGGTTTAAAACTTTCTTGAGTTTTAAAAAAATAGATGTTCTTCTTGGACTCTCAGTTGAAATGTCTTAGTGAAACAAAGTATAAGTTGAAAGATTTCATAAACAGAAAAAAAAACATTATGTATTTATAAAAATTTTTGAAATTTAATACCAATTATCTTAAATAAAGTTTAATGAACTTGTAACTTAAACTTAAACTTAGGTACCAAAGCTAGCGTCTTTTTTTTTTTTTTTGTTTTATGTTCATTAAAATATATTTAACTAATTCATAATACTATTTACGTTATTATTGTAATGCACTTATATTAGCTGAAAAACATTATATATTACTAGTTTTTTGATCCCAATTAAGAAGTTATTTATCAGAGTAAACTTACTAGTTTCTTACAAATTTGTCGCTAATTAAAAAACTAATGTTAAATAATTGAAACTTATTATAACAACGAAGCTAAAGTTTAAAAAATGTTTGTGTATTTTTAAATTTTTATGAAAATAATTGACTAAACTTTAATTTAAAACAAACATAAAGATTAGTTATACCAAAATATATTTTTAAATTATATAGTTTGATGAAATAAATGTTAAAGTTGATTTAACAATTCTTTTGTATAAAAAAACTTGAAAATTTAAATTATTTACCGTAAAAAAGCGGCATAAGTTTGCGTTCCGGGCTGCCATCGTCTTCTTCGTAATTGAGTTTTCTCTTCGACAAACGCTGATCGTTTCTTCTGCGGAACTTTTTCACCACATTTTCTTTTTCTTCATTTGAAGAAGTCGATTTTTCTTCACTCTTGTTCTGTTGGGCAACAACTTTAGCTTGTTTTTTAAATTTAATGACTAGTAGGTAACACTATGTTTAAATAAAGAAACGTTATTATATGTCGTTGATTTATGGGTGCTATAAAGCTTGCAATTAATAGAAAAATATTTAGTTTACTACAAACTTGTTACTTTTAGATTCAGTTTGTTAAGTTTTCAATGAACAGTGAGTACCTTATTATTTTTTTATAAGATTAGTACAGAGTATGACTAATTCTTAAAACAGCTGTAATATTATTGACTTTCAACAATTTTTAATATTTTATTGTTCATCTTAACTTTTTTTAGATAACCAGAATTTTACTTACATCTAAATTTGAAGTTTCAGGCGCTTTAACTTTTCGGTCAGGTAGAAGCCTGGTCCTTTTGAATGGCTTATCTGTTTTGATCTGCAATTGTTTACTTGTTTGATTTTATAACCAAAAGCTGAAACAAGTTTATGCTCAACTCTTAAATCTACTTAAAATGCTTAGACATCAAACACTTATTGCTAGCCGGTTGCATTAGATTTTCAAAAACCAGTTCACACTGCTTATTTATTTTTTTGTGTAAAACAGTATTATTATTCTTTAAACTTTTTTTAAACTAAACTACCTCAGTTTTACTTGTGGTAATATTTTCCTTAAAGCTATTTGCTTCCCGTCGGTTTGCGGCGTCTAAGAATTATTTGAAGTTATTAGAGCAAAATTAAATCGAACTAAAGCATTTACTAAAAAGAAATATGAATTTAAAGTTAAGTTAGTTTTAGTGAAAAAATAAATTATTTTTTTTAAAGTTTAATTTCACCTCATCAAACATAACTTAGTTTATAATAAATAATAAATATGTTTAAACATGTTTCAGGCGAAATAGACATCACATGCTGAGTTGTTACTTTCTGACTCGGTACTTTAATTCGGTTCTTCTGATAGTTACGCTGGGTTATTTCAAAAGCGCTTGCTTTTATTATCTGTACTTTACAAGCTTCCTATGAAAAAATATTTGCTTTAATGTAAGTTAAAATACTTTTAGAAAACATGTAAAATATTTTCCTAATGAGCTAGTTTAGTTCTCAGTATTATACTTCTTAGATTAAACAATGTGTATAATTTAAAAAATAACTCGTAAATAGTTTATAAACAAATATTTCAAAGTTTTAACCTCTTCTACTGGAGCTCTACTACTACTAGAGGGTTTAAAAAAGGAAAACAATCCGCCTGATTTTCTCGACTTTGGAATTTTAGACTTTATTCTCTCAGAAGGGAATGAAGGCTGGCTGGTTGTAGCTAGTTCATCGCTTTTCGCTAGATTTTTATCTACTGCAGTAATAGAAAGCTTGATGTCGTTTTCTCTGACTAAAAGAATAATTTCCTTTAGATTTAATCGTAGTCATTTTTTTTTATTTTAATAAACTATAATTTTTTAATTTTGGAGAGGTTTGATATCTGTTTTAAGTGTTACTATTGTAAAACAAAAAAGCACAAGTTTAACCTGTTATTTAATTATTTTTATAGGTTATACAACATCAAGGTAATTCATCATTTAATAATAAACAACTACTAAATTAATTAAAGATTTCTCAAAGGATTTTTTTAACATCATATTTCTATTTATAAGGTCCTTTTTATACACAAAGATATTTATTTAAAGATTACTGTTCTATTAATTGAAGTCTAATGAAAGTTATCATAATTTATAAAAAAAATTACTAGTAATTATAAAAACAGCGTAAAATATTGTAAAAAAAATTGGCTCAATATTTTAATGTATCGCTTTTTTACTTGAGTGTTGTTCAAACAAAATGTATAAAAAACAAGTTTAGCATAAACGCTTCAAAAAAGGCTTGAATATTGTATTTTAGTAAAATGCTCAGAGAAAAAGATGATTTCATGAGGCTTAAAATATTTTTCTTTTAATTTTTGATGGTTTTACTACAATAAACAATCATGAAGTTAGAATTTTTTTTAGACTGAATGCTATAAAATAATTTAAATATTTATGGTTGAAAATATTTTTATTTTGCTTTAAACCATGCAAACGATTAAACAATGAAAAAAAAAAGTATTCAACTTTATTTTTTATAACTCTAACATTTCTTTATGTTGTAAGCACTACACTAAATAATCAGAATTCTAGCCAATTGAACAAAAAAACAAATAAAAAGAGTCGAGAAAAGAAAAGAATATAATAAAAATACTCAAAACATACGTTTTTAATGCAACTAAATTGAAACAAAAACTTGATATACAAAGTTAAAGTCACATTTTAAGGCAAAAGGCTCAACAAAGATACTATTTAAGCATTTTATACATTTAGCCGAATCAATAACCAAGGTCGGCTACTAAAAACTGTTAAGAAGCTTTAAACTTGCAACAAATAAAATTAATAGAACGATTAAGTTTATAATGGTGCAGGAATAAAAAAAAAATTTTGCGAGTTTTTGACAATAGCAGTATTCAATAAGAATGAGCGTAAGTTTTTTGTTGAGTATTTTATTGTTCTTAAAATTTTTGTTTTGGCTTTTACAGAATTTTACTAAAAAAAATTTACTTTAATCATATCCTTAAATCTTAAACAATAGTTCTCTACCCTCTCACATAAAACTACATCTTGTTTTAATCTATTCCACAAAATCATTGTTCCGTTAAAAAACAAATCGCCACTGGATAATATTCAAGTTAAATTTGAATATTATTTGCTTATTATTTGTGATTAATGCATATTTAATCGTAAAAAAAACTGAACTATTGTACTAAATATACTTAATATAAACATATTCACATTTTAAAAGAGTTATTAAACCAAATTCCTATCACCTGTATTCCAGAGACTTTAAACTAGTTTTACTTAATATTTCTTTATATTAATCTAAGATATGTGATAACGGTTGGATATTGAACGTATTTATTTTCGTTCTATCGTTCCAATTTTGTTCACATTTTAAAAAAATAGAGTTTTAAACTTTAGCTTAATAAAAACATATAGTACGAATAACTTTGCGAGAATGGTGAATGAATCTATTTTACTTTCATTTCTAATACTTAAAATGATGGTATCGATTAAATTCAGTATATCATGATCAAAATTAAGTTTTTAGAAACGTGTATCACTAAGCCTTTAAATACTGTAGTTGAGGGTAAATTAGTGTTATTAATTAAGAAATAAGTGGGGTTAGGTTTCCTTATGCTGATATTAAGTATCTAAAATTTTCATTATTTTACTTTTCTTTTTTTTTAGCCATTTTTAAAAGTTATATAGGGGTAATTGTAAAACTTTTATTGACTTCCTAAACATTTCGGCATTGTCTGCAAGAAACTTATGTCATTGTGATTATTAATTTCTGTTGTTTTATCATTCAAAGATTTTATAAAAAGAAGTGGACCGATCACGTAGCTTTGCGAAAACCCTTTGTGGTATTAAACATATGGATAATGTTGTTCACGAATACTCAAATTTGGAAAATTTAAATTTCGACAATTCAATTTATTGAAAAAAGGTTTGTAAGGCCAAAACTCTAAGGGAATGTATAATTCAAAAAAAGTAAAAAAAGCGGATTTAGGTCTAATTAGTTCATATGAATATTTATTTTTGTTTTTGAAAAATTTAAACATTTTTTAAAAATAGCTATGAAAATTAGAAAAATAAATATTTTAAAAGAGTTTTTAAAACTCTTATTTAATCACTGTTAGCTATTTTTCTTAATATTATAACCTTATTAATTTAACCTAGTACCGCTTTATTTCTTAATACATTTTACTTTTTGAGTGATTGGCCTCTTTAACACATCTTAGGAATTTAAATTATCATGGAATCGTATACCGTTCTGTAAACAATTATTTTTGTGATTTATAGTTTAGAAATTTTTAACTAAGCTTTCTTTTAGCATTTAAGAACTAAAAACTAGATTAAAAACATAAAAAAATTCTAACTTAACTATTTAGCACATGCATATTTGTTACAGTATATTTTTTGCTGGACCTTAAGTTAGAATTGTTTTATGTTTTTAATCTAATTTTTAGCTCTTAAATGCTAAAAGAAAGCTTAGTTAAAAATTTCTAAACTATAAATCATTTTAACTATTTAGCATATGCATGTTTGTTACAGTATATTTTTTGCTGGACCTTAAAACACAAAAGCTAACTGCTAACCAAACCAAGAGCTTAAAATACAGCGTTATCGACATACTAATAGCAGAATAAATGTATTTCTTTATTATGTATGTTGTAATAATTGCCTTTACAAAACTTATTGTAAATATAATGTATTAGCTAGAATAAACATTAAAACCGTTAGTGGTTTAGGTATATAAACATTTATTACGTAATATTATATAGTATTATACTTTTGGTAGTTTCCGAAAACAACTAGATATATCTATTTTAAATACCATAAAAAAAATAAATATTTTTACAAAACTTTGTAACGCAAAAAATGTTGTGCTACAATAAATCACCAGTTTTTTAACTAAAGTTCTGAAAAAATATGTTTAAAAGTCATGGAAAGGGATTGTTACATTAGAAATTGTTTAAATTATTTAAATACCGCTATTTTAAATAGTCCCTAAAGTAACTTTAAGTTTTTACAGTTTCAAACATGTTTTTTAAAGTTTGAAATTTGAAGAATTTTTATTACACAAATTTTAGGTCCATTAGCTTCAACTTCAAAAGAAAGATTAAACTTTTAAATAAATTTTAATAACTTATTAAGTAGCATAGAATGTAAAAGACAAAAAGCTAAAAAGATAGCATACTAATAAACACAATAAGCTAAGTGTTTTTATAATAAATATTCCGGAAAAATGTTTTAAATTTTTGAAAAAGTTTAACAAAAACATGTCATCAGATCAGTAATAAGAAGCATTTTTTGTAAATTAACAAATTAATAAACAAATAGTCTAAAATAAATTCTCGACTTAAAAATATACTTTTTGCATTTAAAATTAAAACTTTTTTAAAAAATTTTTTAAACTAAACAAACTTTTATATTAAAAGTGTTTAAAATCGCACTTCTAAGAAAATTGTTTTTCTTAAGTACTAATTTAAACAAAAAATATTGTAACCTACACTTATGCCTAAAAATAAAATAATATAAAAAATTAAAAGATTTTAGACAGTGAACTTTTAAAACATGTATACGTAAAAAATAATCATGTTTAAATCAAAAATTATACTGTAAATTTAAACGACTACAAACAATACTTAAATTGTTATACAAATACTGAAATTGTGAGTTTAAAATTTTATTACTTAATTTCGCGTTACTTAGCAACAGGGGTCGGTAGGCATTTGGTAGCCGCAGGCTAAATTTCGAAGATAAATATCTTCGCTGGCCGCTTTTGTAGTTTTTAGTTACAACCTCACTTGCATTTAAATTCTCTATTTGATTATACCGATGACCTTTTCATTACAAATATCATAATATCTAGTGTAACTTTAAAAAAAAATACATGTTTTTAAGCCCAATTTTACCTTTCACTGGCAGAATTTCGCCGAACCTAAAACACTAAAATGTATTTAAATACTGATGTAGTTTTTAGTGTTTAGTATCTATGCAAAATAGTGTAAAAAAAAGTACAATTTTGTGTTATTCGTTTTATGTTCTATAAATAATAACATAACTTTATAAACACTGTGAATCAGTGTACACAACTTGAAACATAAAAAAAGATACAGCCTATATAACAAGTTGATTCACATTCTAATTTGAAATCAAAAGTATAGTGCCAAATATGACTGATATAAAATTATTTAAAATAATTAAATGAGATTTTTTATTAATTGAGTGGTAATTTAGTCGTAATTTATGGTATATAAAATTTTTAACCTTATAATAATTAAGAGCAAAAACACTCTGATAAAGACTCTAAATAGTAGATAAAATATTAATGTAAGCTTCTTTATAAGTTTTTTTAATTTGAATATGTAAAATATTTAAATTTTATAAAAAAAAAACTATACAGTAGACAAGTCATGGAATTTTTTTTTATGATGTTAAAATTTAGCGATGTTATGGAATTAATTTATATATATATTTTTTTAAGTTAAACTAAGTAACTTTTAAAACTTTTTTTAGCAGTTAGCTTGTAAAAATTTTAATTTTCTCAGTAAAAACTTAATTTTTTATAACATCCTAGAATAATTAATTCAAGTTAAAAACAAAAATCAAACAAAACTAACTATTGGATTTCAAGTTGTTTCCTTTGCACAGCTTCATATCAGTATGATTGTCTTCTACGTTTGTTTTGAAAGTTTCTTCTAAATCATCACATGAGGCTCCTTCTGATTTTGCGTTAATCTCAGAATTTGAACTTTCAACCTTCAGTATAGCTTCTAAAAAAATTATAAATACACTCTATAAATTGCATAAAATACAAAAGTATACTTTTATTTAAAAACAAAAAAGCGCTTAAAAAATGTTGTCAAAGGACCTGTTGTACTAAAATACTTTTCGGTCATCAGCTCATACTTCACAGATATAGTTTAATGTCTTGTCATAGACGAAATTCATACTTTATATAACTATAACATAACTTTAGAAACATTGGCAATGATTGTATAGAACTTAAAAAATAAAAGATAAGACATTAAATGATTATACAAAACAAAACCTTACGAAAAGAGTAATTGATTTTATTATTTTACGGTTAATATATACAGAAGTGAAATATTACAACCTAACACCAATACCTCAACTGATAAGTTCTTCAAGTTTCAAGTTCATTCATTACATACTACAAGGTGTTTTTATAAGATAGCAAAGTTATATCTTTCTTAAAATTTTTTAATCTGAGTTTTATTACAAATGGTCACATACAAGGACCAAAACCTGAATCTTTAGTGTCTTATAGATAGCTTAGAAATATTTTATCGGCCATTAATTTTCATCACGTGATTACAATTAAAACCAATACTACAATGTTGAAAACTTTAAACAACAGATAAGTTATGAAAGTAATATTTTATTATGATAATTTTAATTACAATCTGTTAATAGGCGATTTTTTTTTGCTTTGTTGGCAAAGACTAAACAGCAGACAAGTCACGAAAGTATTCTTTTAATGAAGCAAAACTAAGCGATGCTTGAACATTTTAACTTAGGTAAAATGGTCCTGATTAATTTTCTTAATTTGTTTTACAATTTGATAAAACTTAACAGTTTTTAAAATTCTAACATAATTAGCTTGTTAAAATATTTACTAATCGTATTTTGAAAATGCTTTTGGTATAAAATTTTACAATAATTAATTTTGTTAAAAACAATAACAAAATAAAACTAACGACTTGATTTCAAGTTGTTTCTTTTGCAAAGCTCCTCACTAGTATTTTTAGTTTCTTCGTATATTGCAATATTATTTTCTGGATGGAAAAACTTTTTGTTTACTTCAGCTATTGAATTAATAACTTTTAGATTAGCCGCTACAAAAAAGTAAATATTCTTTTTGATTGCATCAAAAAATGACACATAATCTTTTTAAACAACCAAAAAGTGCTCAACAAGTTTGGTTTAAGTACCTAATTTACAAAAAAAAAACAGTCTAAACCACAGAAACAGTTTATTGTCTTGTCCAGGACATAACCCTTCCTAAGAATTAAACAGACCTAAACTTAACACTTAAGAATATTTGTATTCTATTTAAAATCTTAATTAAGACAATATAAATTTAGCTGATATGAATATGTTAAAAGTACTTGAATTTAGAATGTTTCACATTTTAATGAGATTACTTAAATAAGCAACAAAAAAAAAACTTGAAACTGACCACTAGTTTTTACACTTTTTCTTCTGTACAGCTGCTTTTTGAGACCTGTGTCTTTTTCGTTTGTCTTAAAAGTGTTTTCCAACTGGTTAGTTGAAATATCTGGATACGTATTCATTGAGTTATCATGGTCAGCTTCTACAAACAAAAAACACATTTTAGTGAAACCATATAGGTTAAGTTGCACACAAAATCCGTACCTAAGCAATTTGGCGAAAGTAAAAAATTAACGCAAGCATTTTGCCGCCTGTGGTGAATGATTCGTCGATTTTTGAAATTTTCGTTTTTTTCAAATTTTATTTCGTACATATCATCGCTGTAAGTACGTTTAAAATTATGTTCAGCTGCGTTGTCCTTATTTCTGTCGAAGTTTGTTTCGTGAAAGCTGTCTTGATGTTTTGTTTCATATTGCTGTGTGCCCGTATCTGCTTAAAATTGAAAGAAATGTTGCAATCTTTCTGTTTAAATACTTTATAAAGTTTTATTAAAGTTTCACTTTTTAGAAAATAACTAACAAAATATTTTTTTTTAAATTGTACGGTTTGTGTATCCAATTTTATTAAGTCATTGTTTTCTTTATTTTTATAGTTAAGTTTAAGCTGTTGAATAAATATGTAAACATCAATATTTTCAAAAGTAAATTGAATTAAGTTACATATTATAATCTTCCGTTTATATAGGTATAACAATTAACATTCGAAACTAAATAAAATTTACGACTAATAATTTTTACCTTCATAGTCTAAGATAAAGTAAAAATTCAAAACAATTAATTACAAAATTTAACTATTAACATGTAAACGATCATGTATCGAACTATAAACTATTGGTACAGCTTTAAATTTAAGGTTTATGTCTATTATAGATAGCTATTGTACAGTAAGCATAAAATTTTAAACTTAACTACTATTTTAAACTTTGAACTAATTGTAAAAAACTTACTACAATTTAACCACTTTTTTCTAAAATTATTGTTTTTTTAATAGTTATATTTTGTTTCTAACTTTTTAAAACATAGAGAAAAAGCTTATTGTAAACTGATAGAAAAACTTTTAATTCTAAGATTTCAACTCAAGCACATTGTTTTTTTTGTCGATCAGATATGTTCTAGTTTGTTGTTAACTTTTGTTATAACACGAGATAAGAAGTTATCACAATAGAATGACTCATTTATTTTAAATTTTTATTGATGTAAAATTAGTTCCATAATATGTTTTTTTACTTAACTTAGTATTAAGACAAAATACTTGATATAAGAGTTGCTAAGAAATTTAGAGTTTAAAACTCTAATTTTAAAAGTTTAGGTTTAGACATGTTTTAAATTTTTGTTTGCACTTTTCGGAAACCACTATAGTTAAATCAAATACTACTTATGAGTTAAAGCAAAACAATGTCTAGAAGTTTAAAAATAGATTTATTGTTATGGTTTACAACTACTTAATAAATGTTTGACATTACTATGATACCCTTGAGTTTGAGACTAGTACTAATGTAAACTAAATAAGCTATTTTTTTAATAGTTTTTAGTCTCTAAATAAGTTATAAAACGAGAAGTTATATCACTTATATAGATGTATTTTAGTTCATTTTAATAGAAAACTATTTCTAACTAAGTAAAAAACTCATAATTCAAAAATGTACCGTAAAAATCTAAATATTGATAGATACAATAAGTTTTGAATTAAGATAAACCTTCAAATTTGAACTAAAGGTTTCTAAGATTTTTTTTTTAATTCGGTATTGGCTTTTCTGAAAATTAAAAAAAAATTATAGGTATTTACTTTACTGGGAACTGCTAAGTTCCTACCCCCTATCAATTAGCACCCGATCAAATCCAAGAACCGCATATCGACTAAGGGTAAAAGTTAGGGGTAGCAGTGATAGTAAAAAAATTTAGGAAACAAAATGAGTTGGAATTTGCGCGGATAGGAATTGTGCGGGTAGGAATAGTAAGAATATCAAATTTGATATAGTTTACATGATCTTTGAATCAAAAATGTTTCTATTTTACTAAACCTTTATTATTAAAAAACTTTTTACTATTCAGATTAAGAATCGTATCAAAAGCTTGTTTAAAAGTGCGAAACATACTGAAAACAAGTTTCCTAAGATACGCAAGTTGTTAATTTTATTTTTAAATTAAAAAGTAACAATATAACTTATTTGAAATATCAAAATGTTCATTAAATAAAATATCACTCTACTTCTACTTATATGTCTATATCAATAAAGTTTAAACTATAATACTGTAAACTACTATTTGGATAACATAATAAACTCTATTTGCTAAAAGATTCTAGCAAAAACAAAGATACCACAAAAAAAAAAACATTTTCCATAAATGATAAGTGCTAAATTTAATAAATCAGTTATTTAAAAGCTATATTGAAAAAAGTTTTAAATATAAACACCTTCATTCCACGAAGTCAGTGGTTGAGAGCAATTTTCTTCTTCCTTTGACATCATCCTTCGTATTTCGATTGTTTATTTTACTATTAAATCTATATTATAACTATAAATTAAAGCAAAAATAAATCATTAATATTATATTAAAATTTATTTTTTTAATTTTTAAGCAGTTTCTAGATACATAATTTATGTTAAGTTAGACAAAATTGATACTTTGAATAGCCTTACTAAAAAAGCCATTTAAAAGAACTATATAGATTTTTTATGACATTGACGTAAGCATAATAGTTTATTTAAAATTAACTTTAGATTTTTTAAACTAACATCAATAAGAAGATTTTAAAGTGCTTAATTAAGTTTATAGAAATATACAGTTTTTTAGAGCTAAATTCAAATTTATTAAAATATTAACCGTGCTTATTGTAGATTAATAAGTTTAAATATATAAAAAGTTTATCAAAGTAATTAAATTTAAAAAAAACAAAAGTTAGTATTATTAATTATAAGGCAAGTTGTTTTTAAAGTTAAAACAATTTCATCATAAGCATGAACTCATTTCATCATAATAAACTCTTCACACAAATACATATATAATTTATTAACTTACTTTACATTCATTAAGACCTAAAAATTCGAATTTTTTTTTATACAATACTAGCATCTAGTATATTTTGAATATTATGTTAATGTTAGTTAAAATATATAAAACAAGTATTATGAATGACTAGTATTATAAATTTTCTTCAATATGTAAAATGTGTTTCTATTTTCTTAAAAACATTATATATTAAACATATACATCTACGATTAACACTCTCTTTTAATCGGCCTGCTTTGCAAAAGAAAACTTTTGTTATGATTTTGAAATATAAAGAGAAAAACAAAAGAAAAAGAGCTTGATTAGCTCACTGATCTTTTCAAGTCAAATGAACCATTGAAAGTAGTATTTTCTTAAACTTGCTATATTCTAATGGATTGTGTTAAAAGTAAAACTTAGTATAAAATGTTATATTTAATTATAAAAGGAAAAACTTAATTTTTAGTAAAAAAGTTAATAAATCATACAAATGAATACTAATAGAAAACTAAAAAATTCAACAAAAATTTTTGACTCAGATATTTTTAAAACTAAGCCTAATAGTTTAAAAAAAAATAATTATAAAGAATTTTTTTTTATTAAACAGTTGATGACTAAAATTTTTAGTATTTTAAAACTTTTTAAAACTTTTAAAAACTTCGATGGTGATTTTTACAATTTTTTATATAAATAAACTAGTTTGAAAGAAAAAAAAAACATACTCAATAAAAATAATCGGAGCAAGCAAAGTCTTCTTCTATTCAAAAACATGTTAAATATTTCTACATCAGCTATTTAATTTATCTAGGATTTTTCGTATAGAATGTAACTCTAATGTTTAATAAATATTTACAATTTTAAAAATATCCTTTGCTAGACACTCACAATTATACTGGTTAACTAGTAAGATAAATTAGTTTACAAAGCTATCAAACTTTTTCGTTCTTTCATCTTACTTCTTGTTTTCTATCTTTTCTATCATCTCTATGTGAGAGCTATCGACTCGCCAAAAGGTTTTTCTGTAATAATTGTAGCAACTCCTTATTAAAAGTTTTGAGAAAATGTTAATGACCTCAGCGACTTTGCCTTAGGCGTTTGATTTTAAACGTTTTTAAGCTTCATTTAAACTTTTTTTTTTTTTATACTTAAAATTGATATGAAGTCTTTATTTTTTTTGTTGAAAAAGACTTAACGTTCTGATTAAACTTACACTTATTTTAGTACTTTATATATTGCTTTTATCAAGCTTTAAATATTTAAGAAGTAATATTTGTCTGTATTTTCAAAACTAAAATTTGCATATTTTAGTTTACTTATGGCCCATTTGCTTCTTTTGCTGAATATAAGTAATAATTAACAACACATTTATATAATAAAAGTTTATAAATGTTTAGCTCGTGATTAACCTATGATACATACTTTGTGTTTATTAAAAATTTTTTTGTATATCTATGTTTAAAATTTAGATTATAACATTTTTTAATACAATGACACGATTTTTTTTTATGTTACTTGCGAAGAACCTTAAAAAATAAATATGATTTGTTTGTAATAGATAAGAGTATAATTAGTTAAAAAAAAATATCTTAATATTTCGCTTAAACTTTAAAAGATAAATCAACTATTCATAATTCATCAAATAATAAAAGAATAAAAGTCTGCAATTTATAAAGCTTATACATAACTTAAAAATCTATAAGCATTAAACATATCCTTACTGCAAGAACTTTGTAAATATTTTGTTTTACAAAAAAGTTTAATTCAAAAAATAAAGAACTTCTGATAAAAACAACTTTGTTTAGCATGACTGATTTTACTTAAACCTTAAAAATTTGTTATGCTTTATACAAAGGGCGATGCAACATTATTTTGTTAAATTAGAAAGTTTACTTGGCGGCACTAGGTTTTACTTTACAATCAATATTTAACTTTTTTATTCTACGATTAAATTTCATGTTAGTTTAATGTACGAGTTCAAGTAAAGTAAGTAGATGCTTGTACCTTTTGTAGACATTCTAAAAGAATCAAACAAATAACTTGTTGAGTAATTCAAGTTAAATAATTTTCTATAAAATTTTTATAATTAGAATGTTAATATGTTTTTCTTTAGTATAAATAACTAAAGTTAACTTACTATTTAGTATAATTTTTTATAAGTTTAAGTCATGTGCCAAATCTTGAAAAGAAATATTTTTTTTGTAACTGAATTACTGTTATTTATACAAGGTTATGTAAAAATTGTTTTTCTTTAAATAAGTGTACTTTTCGTTAAAGTATAGGAACTCAACAAGCAAAATTTTGAAGCTTTGATCTAAAAAAAGTTACCAAAATCATAATAACTTTAAAGTTTTTAAAAGTATTTTTTTAATCAAACTTTTGTACATCATTGTTAAAGTAAGATTATCGAAAAAGTTTTCATTTGTTTCAGAAACTGGTCGCGTGAAACTTAGCTCACACATGAAACAAAGCATTTGTAGCCATTTTATAAGCTTACAACTTAAAATGTTTCGTTTTTTTTCCGTAGTTTATGTGTAAAACATTAAAAGTTTACCTTAAAAAAAAGCTATACATTTAAACCAAATCATTAATAGTTTCTAAACTTAAAAAATAAATACTTAATTTTTATTATTAGAAAAAAAATTAGAAAGAAATCTTTTTTAGTTTATTTGAAATGAAAGTTTATACTTTTATGTTGTGAAAAATTATTTACACAAAGTTTTGCGATAACAGTATTGTGAGATTTACATAACAAAATTATAAAATGTTAAAATAAATATAAGGAAGTAAACTTATTTTTGTTTAAATAAATAAGACAAAGTTAAAAACTTACATATTAAATATGAATTGAATATGAAAATATAGTGAAAAAAAAACGCAAGCCACAACAGTCTATAAAAATTTTACCAAAATAGAATCTCGTGAAAAAGTACTTAAACTCTGTATGACTTCATTTTGACACGCACAGTGTTTTTTATCAGCTTCTAATGTCGCACCAACTTTTCTTCAAACTAGTTTGAATGTTTAAATCTTCTAACAAACAAATTCGCTTTACTAACTTTTAGTGATTTTAAAATTTATGTTTGTTTTAACTTAAATAACGTTTCTATGCTACGAACTGACACTTTATATATAACACGTTTAATAGTACAATCAAAAGATTACAAACAAAGTTTAATATAACTAAATGAAAATATAAATTATTTTCTAACATTTCTATGTATCAAATAATTTTTTTCAGTGATCAAAATAAAGTAGCGAGTGCTTACTGTTGCATTTGATAAAGTTTGCACGGTCCATTGCAACTTTCTCACAAATTAATTCGCACCTTTACTTGGCGACATGCCATATTGAATTCTCATCAAAAGTTGAGGTGTTTGCTCAAAACAAAAAGTTGTTTGTTGAGTATTTATGTAAGGTTTTGAATTACGAATCATTTTTCTTTTCTATTTCTGTGATCGAAAGATTTAAAAGGCTGAGTTTAAACGTGAGTCTTAAAAATGCTTACTTTAATAAAAAATCAATAATTTTATTTATAATAAAAAAATTTTAGGTTTAGTTTAAATTCTGTAAAATAAATTTTTATTACAAGCATACTAAATAATGTTATTTTATGATAACTTTCAGTTCGTCCAATTTCACGTAAACAAGCAGTATTGAAATAGTTATTAATTTCTGGTACATGGTTTTATAATAAAACTAAAAAGTTACGCTCGACAAAATTATTGACCTAATTACAAACGTAAACATGTAAACTGTTTGCTGTATGTTTTAACCAACATCACTTTAAAGAACATAAATTTAAAATATTTTTTAATTGTATGCAAAACACTAAAATTTTTATTGTACTATATTAAATGTTACAAGTTCCGTAAAAGTTTAAAAAGTAAAGGCCACATATAAAATAGTTATCAAAACCACAATGCCCTAACCTGCTTATAATGCGATAACAAATAATTTTGATAACAGTGTAAAAATAAAACATAGAATACTTTTATACCTACCAAAGAAAAGAGCTTATTTAATGACTTATGTAAAAGTGAAAGGACTGTTTTTAATGGGTAATGGGAAAAATGTTTATAGTAAAACTCTTCGAAGTTTGAATAAAGTAGAAAAAAGTCCTGATCTAGCCATTATGCTTTTGAAAAAAAGTTACACTTTAAACAAAATAAAATGTAATTTGTAATAACACAATTTGTAATGAAGCAAGTTTGATAAACAACCTAATTTACTTTAAGAAAAAATAACATACTTGTAAATTTTTTGTTATAAAAAACCTAAACTATGTTTCTTAATGTATGTTTGCTAATGTATGTTTGCTTAATGAGCATATAAGACTCTGGTCGCAGTTTGCCTAAAATTAGATTACACTTTAGGTATTTACAATTAAATTATTTAATACATACCAAAGGGCGTTTGCATGACGTTAGACTACTCTGGTGTATGACTCGATAACCAAAAGGTTTTTTTTTACACAAAGTCCTTGAACTAAACTTTTTGATCTTTTTTTGTCGATAAATAAGCAATATATAAAACAAAATTTCAACATCTTTCTTAAAAAACATGACTTAGAAACAAAACGCGATCAATTTAAAAAGGAAAATAACAAATATTTTTTCTTCAAATATTTTTTTAAATGATAACAGAGAATATTTCATTAGCATCAGGGTTGCAAATCAAATTTGGCCACGAAAAAATCTGCAACCTATAACTAGAGCTAAAAACATACTTTTCTGAATTCACATTAAGAGAATGTACTTAATGATTGCAGATAGACTTTTAATTAAAAAAAAACTACCTATAAGTTTTTTATTATTGGTTTGGTCCAAATTATTCATTTTTTGTTGATTGATGTTAATATATTAAATGACTGCGGCCGACAGAATATTTTTCAACGCGACTTACAAGCAGAATTTACTTTTTGAACACTTGGCGTGTTACTTATAAAAAACTGCCTATCCAAACTTTTTGAACAGTTGTTTTGAAACTTCAAAGATTTTCTTTTCTACAATTTTTAATTTTAATAATTTTGGAACAAACATATAAATTTAATAAAAACCATTTCTTGGAAAAGAATTTTTAATAAAAGTATAAAACCTTATCACAAAACTTAACCGCACGAGAATTATTTTACCATATAACTTTTTTATAATACAGTTGAAATAATATTACTGAACAAAAACTTTATTGTTGTCGTAATTTATACTTTCGTTTATGTCTATAAAACACTAGTTTAGTATGATTTCTTAACTATTGTTCCCAATCTCGTTTTGAAATATATTTTTATTGATTATAAATATATTTTTTTTTAATTATAAAAAATATGAAATACTTTACGTCCGATATATTTGATTTTTAGCTAACTTATTTAATTAAATCAATTCCTATTTCTAATATCTATTAAGTTTAGTTACTTTATTTGTAAAACAACTTTATTGATCAATACAAATAAGATATAAATTATAATTCAAATATTGTTCTAAACATTTTTTCAGTAAATGCCTATATTTTCTGACGATATTTTACAAAAGTATTATTTATTTATTTTAAAAACTAGTTATCGGGCAAATCGGAATCGTTTAGTTTAGACTTGAAAGTTTTTAAAAATTACAAAGAAGACTTGCTACTTATTATTAACCACGCTTTTGTTTGCTTTTACGCAAGTAGAAACAAAATTTAAGACTTTTTACTGAACAAAATTTATTTTAAACAGCTTTTTTTTCTCATCTTCGTTGTAAGATACGGGTAGGCAACTTTGGCTTTTAAACTAAAGTTTTACTATGAACATTTTAGCTTGAAAATCACTTCTACAAAAAAAAAGAGTTGGAATTTATTTTAAAAGTTGTATTGAAATTTGCTTTCATTAAATGACTTTATTGATTTAACTTATGTTTTTAAATAGTTTTAGTTTTCAAATTAACTTTAAGCTTTTTGGTTATTTTATCTAGTTAAAGACTTTTTCAGTATAATTAGCCCGCAAACTAGATTGTAATCTAAGTTTAACTAAAAATATTTTTAATTAACTGTTTTAGCAAATGAAAAACTAGTCAAAATGTTAAAATATCTTTACTTACATGTGAAAAGCAACAACTTTTGTTGAATGTTGTAAGTAATGTATACTAAGCATAATTTTGTAATTTTTTGGAACCACTGCTTTAAAATACAACTTTGATTTAAAACCAACACTTGAATACTTATCTGTTAAAAATAACCATCAAAACATTACGCATAAGAAAATTTATAAAAATAATGTTTAGTCAACCATTTTATTGAATAAACTGTTAGAAAAAGTTTTAAAACTAATAAAAAAGCGTAAAAAGCTTGAAATATAGTTTTTATAATTAAATAAAAACATTTGCATTATATATTTTAACGAAAGAAATTATTAAGTATTTAATACGATATCTCAAACGAACTTCCAACGTAACTAGACATTGAGTTAAGTTTTTTTTTTAATTATAGTAAATTTCGTACTTATTAAGTATAAAATAAAAATTCTTTTTAAGATAAAAATCAGGAAAATAAAAAATTAGCAGGCTTAATTTCATAGAACTTCAATAAAAAATTAAAAAAGACAAAAAAAATATATTTATTAACATTGTGAATTTCTTTTGAAACTGTAACTTTTCGATAAAAATCTTTTTTGTATTTGATTATACAAAACAACAGAAGCTTGATTTGTTTGTTTTAAGCTTTGATAAATCCCACCCATCATCACAAAAACGAAAGTTTGAGAATTTAGCAGTAGTGATAAGTGATTTGATTTGCTTCACATGATGTGGATACAAAGTGACAAATCAATTAGAATGGGGTTTGTTATACGCATTTGAATAAATTTCTTAGTAGCGTTTGAGTTCCTACAAGATTCATATAACTTTGCAACAAAAAATAATAAAAGTTTATGAAAACAAGCTATTTGTAACTACTATAAGTAACTTGACATGTTTGTTTTAGAAACTTGATTGCAAAGTTTAAAAACATGTACAAAACCAAAACAAAAACTCTACAAAATCAAAATTATATTTAAATAATAATTTAAAGTACATAAATAGTTATAGGAGCACGACGATTCATATTCAGACAATTCAATAACGACAGTTCAAGGTTAACATATAATATTACGACATTTCAAGGTTACCATATAATATTACGACACTTTAAATCCAGTCACTTCATCATTGGATAATTTAAGTTTTGGCAATATAAGTTGTTAACAACGTCATTTCAAACTAAAAAAGCCAAGTTCTAAAAACTCAAGTTCCGGCATTTTAACTTATGAAAATTCATTTAAGTTTTAAAACAGCTTCATAGTTAAGTAACTAGAGTGTTATTTTAAGCCGATTTTTATTTCCAGTGTCCAAGATAATGAGAGCTTCTTTGTTCAGACAGTAAATAATAATAAACAATTAAACAAAATTATTGTAAAAAATACAATATTGCTTCTACTTTCTTGAAAATGAACAAATAACACACTTTCTTTTCACTGGTACTTTCCTTTATTACAACATTATCGAGCGATAAACGGCTTATTTAATATATTTGAACCCATAGGTATCACAATAAATATTCTAACGTTTATAGATTCATTTGATACAATTTATAGAGCCATAATATAAAATGTTTTCTTTTGATGACATTGTTATTCTAACAATAACTGAATTTTTTTGGTTTTTTATTGACTCCAACTAAATTAGCTATATAATAATGATAATGACAATCATTAAGTATATAAAAACATATTTTTGATAAGGATAAAAAGTTTTTAATGTTGTAGGACTAACTTTGTAACAGTTATCGAAAAATAAAAAGAATATCAGTATTTTCAAAGATTGAGGTTGAGACTTTATTTTCATTTGTATGTTTTAAGACAAGTTTTTGAGTACATCTTGTATACAACTTTCTAAGTAAATAAAGACCTGAGCCAATGTTCGTTTAATTTATTATGCTTTTATCGATTGTTGATATTAAAAACTTTCAATTTAAGAAATATATTATTACTAGCTCGTAATAGATTGTAAAAGCATGTGGTGTACTACGACTCGATAATCAAAACGTTTATTCATACAATTTTTTGAGCTATTATGTTTTATCGTTTACTAAACAACATTAGACAGAACTTTAATGCTTAAGAAACTTAGTTCGAACTCTTTAACTTTTCAATAAATTCAGACACTTGACTACAAAAGCAACTTGGCTTTAATTTGTAAAAAAATATAGATAAAACAAGGATATCTTAATTTTATAGAAAATAATTTTACAGAAATAGATTTTAGAAATAATTCTAAATAAAAATGAGTCGTAAATATTTTATTCACAATTCAAAAAAGTAATAATTTTTATTTTTTATTAAATACTATAAATAAGATGTATAAAACAGAATGATCAAATTAAATAAAAGTATTTTTATCAATTTTTTAAACCTTTTTTTTTTGAATTAATATCTATAAAAATTCAAGTAGTATAATGAAAATATTTTATATTTTTAAACGATACTTAGCAATGCTGAAAACTTTAAATATTACTTAAATTATTACAGTTTAACATTGTAGTAAATGCAAAAGTTTTATTTAAAGTGTAAAAAAGGTACTAAGGTTTTTTATTTCCATACTAAAGACTTGAATTCCTAAGTATTTAAGACAATATATCAAGCTACTACAGTTTTAAAACATTAAAATAAGTTTTTATTTTAACAATTAAAGACCTTAGAAGTATATAATTGAAAATTTAATAACAGAATTAAAATTCAAACTAGTTTTAAATTTGAAATATTTTTACTTTATAAAACTTAATAATAACATCGATTAACAATAACTTTTTAAAGTGTATATACTAGAAAAAAATATATATCTAGTGTTTGCTTAATCTTTTTAGTTATACTTGTTTATAAAATTTAGCTATATATACTTTTATACAGTTGTCAAAACAATTTAGTACTACATTTTAAAAATTATTAAAAAATTTTCAAATAAAATTGTAATTTAAGCATGAGTTCTATAAGAATCTAATACGTTTTTACTTTAATTTTTCAATTCAGTTTTTTAACACGTTCTTTATATTCTACAAAACTAAAAATATTTGCAATTAAATATGAAAATACAGAAACTTTTAAACAAAGGCTTAAAAAGATTTGTATAGCTAAAACAAAACTTCTAAAAAAACACTCCAAGCAAATACAGAAGAACAAAAAACAGTGCCAAACTGACCCTGTGCTAAAGAACGCTCCGTGCAAAATTGACCCAACATGCTAAAATGCAATCCATGGTGAAGTGACGCTTTGTGCAAAAGCTACCCCCGTGCTAAAATGACGCCGTGAAAGAGTGACGAGCCATGCAAAAGAGGTTCACTGTGCTAAAGTGACATATCATGCTAACGTGACGCCGTGCAAAAGTGACCCTGAGAAAAATTGACCAACTAAGCAAAAGCGACGCACTGTGCTGAAATAAAGACGTGCAAAATTTATGCCCCGTGCAAAAGTGACTTATCTTGCAAAAGTGACTTATCGTGCTAAAGTGATGCATTGTGCTAAAATGAAGCTGTGGTACAGTGACACTGTGCAAAGGTGACACACCGTGCAAAAAAGACCCCTGTGCTAAAGTAGCGACGTGCAAAAGTTATGCTCCGTGCTAATGTGACGCCGTGCAAAAGTGACGCATTGTGCTAAAATGACGCTGTGCTAAAGTGACACTGTGCAAAATGACACCGTTTTTAAGTTGTCCTCCGTGCTAAAGTGACCCCGTGTAAAAGTGACGCAGCGTGCTAGTGTGGACCCGTGCTAAAGCGAACCTGTGCAAAAGTGACAGACCGATAAAAGTGACGCGGTGCCAAAAAGAAGCCAAAAAGAAGACGTTGTGCAATTCTGACCAGGTCTGATGTTACTATATAACTTTGGTTGATAAACTGTATAAATCTGTTTAATGCTAGAACAAAAGCAATGACAGAAAAATAATGAAAGTTTTGTAAAAACAAGTCAGTTTTAGTTATAAAATTGATTTTTTACTGAATAAACTTTTTACTACCTTAATAATCAAACATAAAACACTATAAAAAATCATTTGTCTTGTAAAAAGTTTCTTAACTAGTCAAATATAATTTTAAAAATTCTTTAGATCAAAAATTTACTGTTTTTAAAACTATATTTTATTTTTAGTTTTGAATATAACTTTTTATTTTTATTATTTTTATACTATACTTTTAATTTGGCGTTTTAGCATTTGTAGAGAAGCTAGTAAGCAAGGTAGATCAGGGGCTAAATTTGTGATGTAAGTTTCAGCTAAAACTGTACTTTTCTAAACAAGAACAAAAAAACTGTGAGTTAAAAATATACAATTTTGATACAATTTTTAATAAAAGTTTTTACATGCCTGTTAATCAAACATTATAAAGAAATTTATTGTAGGGAAAATGTAATAAATTGTCCTTTGTTATTTTTGATTTTTGCTTTTACAATACTAATTTCTAATTTGGGGCTAAAGAGTATTTATGTTTGCTTTGAGTTGTGTTATCAGTTATTATAAGTTGATTTACTGTATGTTATATATTGCTTTTGATTTCATGAAACACTTGATCACATATTGATAGAATTTGGTATATAATTTCGGCAGTAATAACTACTAGTAATTTCTAATAAAAGTTGTTATGAGTGATTCAGATAGTTTTAGAGTTAAACGCTCAAAACGTATTGCTAAAAAAAAGTAAAACTATTACCCCTGAAGGTAACAACCCTAACCAGGCTAGGTTTGTAACAGCTTCACCGGCTAGCGTAGCCTACTGATTTATTCTCTACGCGCGCGCCTGCTAGCTCGTTCGGCTAACTTTCTATCTTCACCTTCTAGCTGACGTGCTTCAATTTTAGTGTTGCTGCTACTTGGCCTGCTCCTGTTGCTTGGCTTCCTGGCTTCAAGCGCTCGCGTGGCCTGCGCGTTTGTTTAAACATTTCGATTTTTTTCGCTTCTTTTTGATAGTTTGTTTACATCCAGTACATTTCCAATGAAACTTCGAAAGCTTTTTTTAATTAACATGGTGCTGAAGCTCAATAAACTATTTAAAAACATTTTGTTTGAACATTTGCATACTTTTAAGTTGCAGCTCCAACATAAGGAAAACTTTTGATATCAAATATATACATATTTGTCTTAACTAAAAAATATTGCTCAATTTACTGAAATGTAAAGAGCTTATTTAAATAAACATGTGCAAATGAGATATTTTATTTACAACCACGTTTCGGTGGCAAAAAATATTTAATTTGAATATCAAATATAAAACCTATTTAAAAAAAAAGTTAGCAGTAAAATTAAGGGCGGCCAGTTATATTTTGGCTGTATTTTTGTACAGCTTCAGGACTAAAATACTTTCTTGTTTTTTAAGCTTAGATAATAAACTTTAAATGACTTTAAAGCTCAATTACTTTGCTTTGAAATAAAGTTCTTTCATTTAGCTTTAGTTGGTGCCTTTGTAATTTTTAAGTTTTTTGGTATAAAATTATATTTAAACGTTACTTTATATTAATATAATTTATAAAATAGTAGCACATTAAATTTTAAGAAATTAAGCATATTATCTAGTATTAGACATCGTCAGGATGGTGATTAAGTTTTTGAAATGCTTGTACAATTAAAACTAACAATTAAAAAAAACTATGTTGATGTAAAAAAAAACAAACTTCTTCAAAAGAAAGTTGAATAACAAGCTTACGTTTTTGCTTTATGTTTGTTGGCTTTTTCTAGCGTTTCTATTGGTGGACATCTTTACATTGTAGCAATTTCTGGTAAGAAACTTTTTAATGCTATGCATTTATTTTTTCTAGTAGCTTTATAAAACAAATAGAAGTTAGTACTATTTGTAGTGACAATGTTTATTAAGCGTTTATTTTTATTTAAAATTAAATTTTATTTTCTGTAGAACAACTTCCTAGTTAATAAAATGTTGTCCACGTAATTCTGACAGGACAAAAACAAGTTTACACTATTAAGCGACCAAGCTAGTTGCTGGCTGCAAACATAATTATCAACTTTTTTAATGTCGAAAAAAAGGTTGAAAAGCCAAAAGGATTGTTGAAGTAGATCCAACTAAATTAAATGGTCTCATTGTCAATTTTTTTATTATTTTATGTAGTAATTTTTTGAACGTGTTTTTTATCATTAAAAATGCCACTTAATTAATAACTAGTTTATTTTTTATTTTTTTGAATAAAGGTATTTTTTTACAAATAAACTGTTGAGATGTTTCACACAGGTTCTTTTCTTACTTTTTTGATTGAAGGATATTTTTTTCAAACAGGCTGTTGGGAAGTTTGCATTTAGTTTTTTACAGAATCTAGTTTTCAAAACTTTGCTTAAACGGAAGTAGGCGAAAATTTATAGAACTTTTCTCAAAGGTTGGTGAAATTTTGCAAGTAAATGTACAATAGATTTGTTTTAAACAGGGTGGTTTGACAGTACCGATGCAAATGCTGCTGTGACAATTTGAGTCTGTTTTGGGGAAGCACAGTATTTGTGTGTTTATTTGATTTTGACAAATTGTTAAGATTTAAAACTAAGCATGAATTGGATTTTTTTTTCTTTATAACTAATAAAGATATGTTTATAAAACATAAATTAAAAGCAATTCAGTTTCACTGTCTTTTGTCGTATAAACAAAAAATGCTGCATTATACCAGTACTTTTGTTTAAATAACAATGAATTCAAGTTTAAAAGGCTTGTTCAAATAAAATTTATATCTGTTTGAACAAAAAAGATTTTTTTTTGTTTATTTAGAGCAATAGTAAAAGAGCAATAGCTGTAAACAAACTTGAACATTTACTGAAGGTATTAGTTGTATATTCAAACTTTTGTAGCAGTACTGTTAAATTTTCTACAGTGTTTCAATTTGATAAATAAATTGTTTCTTTTTTTTGAGTATGCTTTACGCACATACTTTAAAACTTCTTTTTAGAGTATACTCAGCTAGTTAACAGGTTAAAAAATTTATGAAGCTAACTTTAATGTTTTGCTTTTATATGAAATTTTAATAGCATTTTAAAAAGCAGATATTTTATCACCATCCTAACCATGTCTAATACAAGGTAAAAAGCTTTCTTTTCAATTTAATTTGTCATTACTATTTTGTAAATTTAATTTATTTAAATTAACATATGAAGTCTCCTTTATTAAAATAAAAATAAATTTACAGGAATAGTAGATTGAAAGGAAAAGTGTTTCTTCACAAGCTTGAAGTTTACCCGGAAATTAAAAAGGAGTTAATAGAAAAGTTTGATTTCAACGTTATTGGTGATCAACTCGGTCTTGAGCCTCAAGTCGAGGTAGAGCAACTAAATAAGAAATTTAAAATGTCCTTTATAAAATCATTAACTGAAAACTTTTGTGTTTAATATATCTTAGATTAAGTTAAATTTTATATATTGTAAATTAAACTAAAAATAAAAAATTAAAAAATAAAGTGGTTATAGATTAAAATTTATAAAGTTACAAAATATTTTATGATATGACTTTTTTAACTTATTTATATATAGTTACGATTAAGAAATTATTAAATTAATTAATCTGCAGGAAAACATACAGAAAATTTATGAAAACATTGGTTCTGATAGGGCAGCAAAAGATTACTTACTTAAAGCAAAATTAAATCGGTTATCGGTAAATTGGTATGAAATGTTGTTGAGAGCTTTTAAATCTGAAGATAACGGTTTGAACTTGGATCTTTGTGAAAAACTTAAGCTTTGTTAGTCGAACAAATAATGTTTGTTTAATGTTGCGCGATAAAACACGCGTAACAGTAAAAATCTCAAAAAAATATATATTTACTTTACAAAAGTTAAAAGTACACAAACAGTGTACTTTTAATGAATTAAAAAACGACTTGACACAAACTAGTAGTGATGATAAATTTCAATAAGAAAGCTAGTTAAAAATTAAACTATAACAAACTAACAATTTTAGATAATTTTACTTGCACCAAGAATAAATGAAGGTCTAATAAAATTGTTAATTAAATAGGTGTGTTGTAAGTCACCTATGTATATTAGTATGTTTGCCTATTTGGTTTAAAGAATTTTGAAGTTTGTTTGTGTATATAAAAGCTTAAAAAGTATATTTAACTATAATTGAAAACAAACTTAATACAACTTTTTTAAGAAAAAATGAAAGAGGTTTTTAGAAAAGTATAAAACTAGTCTTCTAAATAAAACTTTTATTGTTTAAACAAATAATGTTTTTTAGCTGAACAAGACTTTGCAAACTATGAAAAAAACGTTTTGGATAAAAGCAAATTAAACGGTAAATTAGTTTTGTTTTGTTTAACTCTTGCAGTTATTTAACTAACTCTTGACTAGAAACAAATTTTTCTAAAAAGTAAGTATATTAAAAATATTTAGTATTAAATTTTTTTATAATAAAGTTGTTTGTTACAGGACACCATGTTGTGTTTGAAGTTAAAAAAGCGGTAATAAACAAGCTTAAAACTTTTAAAAACGCGTTTGGTGAAAACTGTGATGTTTTTAGCAAAAGTTCTTTCGAAGTCGTGCCTAATTTAAAAGAAGATAAATAATTTCAAAGTAATCATCTTCAATTTGCAGACAATTCTCTGGAAAATCCTTTTGTAACTTTGTCCCATCTTATTCAGTTAGTTTACTTTTTTCTCTTATAAAAGATTAAAATAGTTTAATAAAGCAGTCGAAAAGCATAAATAAAGACTTAAGTTTCTAAATTTTATAATTTGCAAAATCATAAGTATTGATTCTACTAGAGTAAAAAGCGGCATAGTAATTAAATTAATATTTGAAAACTATCTGTACTTTGGCAGCGTATTTTAAAAAGGATATTTATAAAGTGGTAATAGACAATGCAAGACAACTTGTTTTAACAAGTACCTAAAAAAATCTAGTCAACAACTTTTCTAAGTTTTAAAAACATACAGTAGTTTGTTAAAGTTAACTAAACTTAATTGTAATAAACAAGTAGTGTTTTTAACATAAAATTTTATTTGTAAATCTTCACTTATAATCAAAATTTAAACAGTACGACCTTTTATATACCTAATTGTTTTATAAAAAATCTTAAGGTGTGATGAGAGTTCTTACATAGGTATATCTGGAGAAGCTGGCTCTGGTAAAACTTTCTTGACGAATATTATCGCAAGAAAGTTGTTCGAAAAAGACGTTCTGTGTTTGACAGTTAACTTAAATCAGGTAAATCTCACTGAAGAACTTAGTTTAGCCGAGTTCTTCACACAATTTTGTTGTGTTGACTTGATACTAACAAATGAAGAAAGACAAGTTTTTAGTGATTGGTTAATGAGAAACCAATCAAGGTTCGTAATCGTTGTTGACGGTTTGGACCAATTACGCAAAGATGTTGATTTAAATACGTTAGTAAACAGTTTTGTGACACCGAAAAATAAGTTGACTGCTGGACAATGGCTTACTGTAATTATGTCACGTCAAATATTGACTAGGACAAAATTAATTGTTACTTCAAGACCTTTTGCCGTCACTTGTCTAATTGGAGACCTTAGGCCTCGTAAACTTTTTACTCTTGAGGGTTTTACTGATGAAAATATTAAAAAGGCATTAATGTTATATACAGAAGAAGAAACAATTTGCAATGAAATTTATAGCACAATAGTACAACACGATTTATTTGAAATAGCTTCTAATCCTTTAAGCATGTTTCTTTTAACAAAAGTTATAGCTTATGACCGTATAGATTTCGAAAGCTTAACATCATTCAGTTTACATGCAACTGTTTTTGAAAAACTCTATTCAACTAAAAACGCTCAACTAGACAAGGATGGAAATCAAAAACTATTATTAATTGAAAAGACATGTTACCAGTTACTGATGAAGTCTAAATTTGTTTTTTCCCAAAAAGACCTTGTTGAAGGCTTAACTTTGGAAGATTTAGAAAAATATGTAATGATAAACGCAAGTGTTACAACTTCTTCATATAAAAATTCAAACGATGAAAAACTTCTTGTTTTCAGTCATCAACTTTTTCAGGTTGTTTAAAAAAAAACTTTATTTCGATGTTAAAATCACTATTAATTAGTTTTGAAACTGTTATATTTTATTTACAGGAGTACTTAGCTGCCAAATTTGTTGTTAACCAATGTGATCTGAACTACTTTAAAGTTTTTTTAAAAACTTTTGTCTTTTCGCAAAACGATAATACAGTAATGTTTTGGTCAACTCTTCGAAGATTTATCTGCACACTATTAGCAAACAGCAGTAAGTTTTTGAATCTCAATTTTGATAACATAAAAATAAAAAATAAAAGTTAAATTATTGAGCTTGAAAAAGGTGTCGCGTTTTTAAAACTTTCAATAAATATAATTCAAAGTTTTTTACGAGTATCAAAAAAAAAAAAAAGAATTAAAAATAATAAAATTCACTTGACAGAAACAACTTTAATTTCAAAAATATTAACTTAAATCTAAGTTTCAGGTAAGCTTATTTATTAAAAATTAATAAACTATATATTTTTGTTTTTTTCAGGTTACTTATCCAATAGATAAAACATCAACAAAGTTTTACCAAAATTTTTATGAAATTTTAAATAGAGTTTGTATTTATCAACTATGCTGATAAAAAACTAAATTGAAATATTTTGTGTAAAAAAGTTAATATAAACTATAAACCATTAAAAGTATTGACAACTAAAATTAAAAAAAATTAGTTTAAAAACAACTAAAGCAAGAACAATTTTTTAGTATCTTTGTAAAGGTATTGATCTGACACCACAGAGAAAATGCTTTCTAGAAGAACTAGCGAAAACTATTAACAATTATCTTTCCTTTTATTGTCATTGGACTGATGCTATATACGTTAACAATGCAAAACTTAAAGGTTATGAATTACTTTTTTTGTTTTGTGACATTATTTTTTTAGTCTACCAATTTTTGAAAATACACCTAAGTGTTAAATGATATTAAATATATTACAAATATCTAGTTACTATTTTAAGTTTAAAATTTATAAATATTGTAGAGGTTAAGCGTTAAGTGGAAGAGCAAAACTAATAAAAATTTACTAAATAACATATAATTACCACAGATGTTTTTGTGTAAAAACTTTATTCCGACTAACGGCTTTACACTGCTCTCAAATAAATTTAAGAACATATATACGGAGTCTATAAATTATTAACACACATTAGAAAAAAATTATGTATAATTATGTATAATGTTTATGTGAATAGTAACTATAAACGAACTTTTTGGTCTAAAAACAAAGTTTGGAATTAAAAAATAAAAACATGAAATTGTCTACAAAAATATTATGCTTTTATTCCAAACTTTTTTTTAAACCATAAAGTTTGTTTTTAGTTACTACTCACGTTAATATTATACATAATTATACATGCTTTTTTTCTAATGTGTGTAAATATTTTAAAGACTCCGTAGTTTTGTTCTTAAGTTTATTTGAGAGCAGTGAAATGCCGTTAGTCGGAATAAAGTTTCGACACAAAAACATCTGTGGTATATATTCTGATAAGCTTAGCTTGTCAGGACCTCCAGGATTTAACGCCTTTTGACGCTACATCTTATAACATATAATTACTCAAGTTTTACTTGCTAAGCTCTTTAATTTTTATTTGTATCAATGCTATACTCACACGTCATAATTTAAAATTATTTTCTAAACTGTTTTACTATCCATATACTTTCAAATTCGTTTATCATTTGAAAAAGAAGCTCACTGTAGTTTTAAAAACATAAATGTAATAAAAAAAGAGTAATCTATACACACTTATTTGAAAATAAATACGTTTAAAAACGTTCCTATAATTATAAATAAGTTTGTTTAAGTTTTCAAATAAGAGTTTAGAAATATTTTTCATTTTCGCTTTATGAAATTTTTACTATTAATTTCTAATACTTTTTTTAGGTTTTTAAATTAACATTTAAAAACTAAATTTTTCAATTAGTAAATACTAAATTAAGAAGTTAAACTATTTAAAAAATTTAAATAAGTTTTTAAAAAGCAGCAAGTTTTTAAAGTTTTGTACATCTTTAGTTTTTATATACCATATGTAATTTGTATTTATTCATAAGTTTTTCAGTATGAAAAAGAAGTAAAACAAATTTTAACATTTTTAAACAAACAATGCCTTAAACGCTTTTAAATTAATCTTCACAATAATTGCAGTTTTAAACCATCTGCTACTACTCAGTTCCGACTTAGAAGAACTAAAGAGCTATCAAAATGAGCTGAATATAACTTGTCATCTTGAAAGCTTTGAAGTTTTTTTACATCATTCATTTTTAAATTTTGTCGAAAAATTTGTGCTAACTATTGATAACCTTATATTTCATGAACTACCAATATTATTTGGTCCTATAGAATTTTTAGAGCAACGTCTTCAAAATATAAAAGTAAGTTTGATTGAGTTTTTAAACTTGTTGAAAATATTTAAAACTTAGGTTTTTTTAATAACTGAGTTAGTTTTAAACAATCTAAAGTATCAAAATTATTTAAAAAAGTATATATTATGTAAATTGATAATTGATAATCATTATCCGAAAATTACCTTCCATATAAAAAATTAATATGTAAGTTTTATTTGTACTAACTTAGATTTTCTTAATTAAAAAAAAAATTGTACCAAACAAAGCTTAAACTTTTAAAACTATTTTTTCCTAGCTATAAATAATTAAAAATACATATACAGTTTTAATAACTTTTGTTGAAGTATCTTCCAACAAAAATTTTGTTTACAAAAATTGAAAAGAAAAACCTTAATCTAAGTTTTATTTTTTGTATAAATCTGTAAATTACTAAATCAATGTTTAGTTTTTTTTTTAACAAATAATTTGCAAATTAAGAAATAAGTAAAATGTACTTTACATAATAACATTAAACCTTTTAATAAAAAAATATTTGATTTAAATTTATTTTTTAACTAACGTTTACAAGACTTCAGAGAACTAAAAGAGATAACAATTTTATTTGATTAGCGATAAACTTTAGTTGACATAAAAAATACTTTTTTAGATAAATACTATAGACTATCGGCATCATCAGGATCTATTAAACATAAACGAATTATTGGTTTATTTGAATAAACTTTCTACGTTGGCTACAAAAAGTATACTTCTGTCAACAGAAAAACTTATAGTTGAAGATGAATCAACTTCAAGTTTTATCGATTCTAAAATTGCTGATATCATCAGCAAACAGGTTGCTCTATAACTGTTTTTGATATATATTTTTTTAGAAAGAAGTAGTACCATATTACTAAATAAATTTTTACACAAGTTTCATTTAAGTTTAAGAAAACGCTTTTGAAAAAACTAAATACTTTTAAGTAAAAAATATATATACAAAAATTCTTAAAATATCAATTATATTTTAAAATTCAAAAGTATTGACTTACACTACAATAGTGTCAGATAAAATTTGCGTAAACTTAATAGCATTTGTTGCTTTAAACAAAAAAAAACTTAATTTTTGCTTTAAAACATAGGATTAGTTATACAAATTTAGATTACAAATGATTTTGAATTTTTTAGACGACTTTTGTTGTAAGTACTAAACACACGAACTTTTTTTTATAAAACAGTTACTTAACATGTTTTATTGAAACAAAAAGTTTTAAATTAGTCAATAGGTTAAATTTAACAGGCTGAGATGGACTACATTGAAGTTCAGTACAAAAACAAGACTGAATTCTACTTCAATCGAAAGTACTCATCAAGTAAAAATAAAGTTATTGAAGCTTTTTACGGCAAAAGTTTGTCATTACTTTGTTATAGTTTTTTATCGTTAGTAACTTTTTCCTTAATTACTTTAAAGTTATGGTAAAAACTTAGATACACAGTGCTTAAACACTTTTTTGTATAAGTAGAGGATACTTTTATTAATTTTAGGTTTTTAAATACATTTCAATAAAATTTTAAATGTTTTTATTGAACTAATCAACTATTTAGTTTTTAATTAATGTCTGTTTGTCAAAATTTTAACAAACGTAAAATAAAAATTTAGATAGTTAAATTAGTTGTTTAAACAATTTGTTTGATCTATAATGTTATTTAAATTTCTTTCAAAGTATTACATCAGCAAAAAAGTAAAAAAAAAAAGTTTCAGATGACTTTAGTAAACACTTATTACACAATTTAAACGTAACTTCATAAAAGAAAAAATTACTAAAAAAAGAAGTTAGTATGAAAAAAAAACTAACCTGAGTAAATTTAAATGGTGATCTTGATAACTAAACACTTAACATTTAAAACAGTTTATTGATAAAACAAAGGATTTGTAAAAAAATACTTATTATATTGATTTTGACCGTACTTTTGCACATGTATAAATTTTAAATTTATATGGATATATAAAACAACATAGAAGCTAATTTAAATCTATTACATAACAAATATTTAAAAAAATAGTTTAAATGAACATGAATCTAATTTCTTAGAAACTGATAGTGATAATACCGTTATTTTGAAGCATTGTAACAAACTTGGTCTGGAACTAACGAGGAAAAAATTAAATAAAATACCTATTTTTCAATTGGGGAATTTCGAAGTTGCGATAACATCTGCAAACGAAATGTGTAAATTTTATAAAATGTGTGAAAAAGGTGTACGAATTGCTACTTTACAAATATGCACGAACTTTAATGATAATGACATGATGATTGAAACTTTCATAAAACTTATGGGGAAACTTAATCAAACCAAGGTAACTTTTACGTTTTGTTATTTTAAAATAATCTTTACATCTTTATACAATCAAGTTATATACTTTAGTCTGCACCTTTGTAATTAAATGGTTTTTAGACAAAGATATTACACATTTCGCTTGATTCACTTCGTCCGAAGCACTTCCTAAAAGTTTTAAACGAACTCAAAGGAAATAAGGGAAATATTCTCCAAGTTAGAGGCTTCCGAGTACCAAAGTATGAAAAATCTGTATTTGAACTTTATACGATTATGTTCAAAAATGAATTTGAAAAGCTGATACAAGAATCAGTTTTTGAATCGGTTTGTTTTATAAATGTTCAGTTCTTATATGAAAAATTTCTAATTAAGTTTTTTTTTTTTTTAACTATTTTCTTTTGTAACCTTCAATAGATTAAAGTTTTCTAATAGTCTTTTCTTATTTTACTTTTTAAGTAAAAACTATTCAATAAAGTAAATTAACTGAAAAACATTCTTTAAACAAAAAAATATTTCGAAAATCAGTTTTCAAAATTATGAATTTTTTTAATTAATTATAATATTTTTTCAAAAAAAAACAGATCTTTGTAAAACTTATGAGTGGAAAAAAGTTATACAATGGTAACGGAGTTATTCAAGAAAGTGAAGATGGAAAAAACTATCCTTTAATTAAAGATTTAGGTTATAAATATTAGTACTTGCGTTACTTTGTACTGAGAATTTTAAAGTAAAATTTGATTTTATTAATAGTACTTCGTTTTAGTTTAAAGTGTTGAATTAACTCAATAGGCTTTCTTGAATGCTTTGTGAGTAGCGTTAAATCTTTAAGAACTGAGTAATTAAATATTTGTATTTTAATTTGTCTTTAATATAACTGTTAGTAGTTATAACCAGATTTTAAGAAAAAAACTATTTAAATTATTATCAACTTTAAAAAAAAAAATTTAAAGGATTTTTTAGTTTTCTTAATATTAATATTATTCATATTTAACTCAAACTTTTTCGTGTAATTTTTTCACTATAGGCTTGTTTATCAAAATACCTTTTTTCATATTTACAAAAAACTGTTGCTTTTTAAGAAAATTTCCTTTATAATATTTTTGCAAACTTAACTAATAAATTAATATTTAAAAAAAAAACGGCTAGTTTAAACTTTGAAATCAAAGCTGATAATTAGGCAGTTTTTAGAGTAAGCTAATACAAAACTTCACCGGTTTAATTATAGTTTCATTTTTACAGTATTGTTATATTTATAAAATATTACGAAATACAAAGCAATTGATTACGGTATTTGCTCAATAGCTATATAAATATTACCGATGTTTATTTTGAACACACGTTTTAACAAACGATTATGGTAAAACTGCAATAAAAAAGTATACTTTTTTTTGTTAGAAAAATTGTTATGCATTGATTTTAAAGTATAAAATTAAATTTTTGTACATGTATAGTTGATTTTTTTGTTATTCATTGTTCGCTGTTTATTGTACTTTTTCAATAAAATTTTATTACTACAAGCTTGAAGAACAATTATTATTTTTGTAAAAAACTATAATTGTAAAATATAATAAGTTATAATGAACTTTTCATTGTTACATCATTACTTATAAATAAACCAACTTATGGTTTTTGAATATAATTGTTTTATAAAAATAGTACTTTTTCTTTTAGTTAAAGTGGTTGTTTATACATATACATTGCCTTTAATGGAAAAGTATAGACAGCTTTCTTTATTTTTTTACTTAAATGCTTATACCATAAAAATGTTGAAACACTTAAATTCAACAGAAATGCTTTAAAATGTTTGATTAAAAAGTATTTAAATTGTATAGGTTAAAAAAAAATATATAAATAAATTTTATATTTCTAATACAAAGTATTTTTTTAACTTTAAAAAAAATATTGTTTTATCTGAAATTTATATCAAAGATTTAACCACTGATCTAACTTGCTTATAAGTTTCTAATAAACAAATACTAAGGCGCTAAATTTAACCGAAAATACAGTATAAAAATTGTAAAAAAAAACTTCTTTTTACGAAGGTCTAGTTTAAAAAAAGCAAAATATTAAAAAGTCAATTCGTATTTATGCATACCCAATTTTTTTATTTGTTTTGGAATTTCAAATTTAAATCTTATGCAACTTAGTAAAAGTTTCCTTTTACAAGTAAGCTGTCATAAAAAATGAGTTTGTTATGACATAACATTTAAAACTTAATTTAAAACTTATTTCAGAAAACTAAAAGGATAAAAACATCATACATAGAAACTTTTTTAATGTAAACATCTTATTCAGCTTTTTCCCGTCATACAACATTCAGTAATTAAAAGTTTAGCGAAAAACTACTACAAGACCTGTAAACATATATAAACAATTATTGTTATTAATGTATATTTCTTTTGCTAATATAATCGTCCTGGACAAAACTTTGTAATGTGCGACTCGAAACCGACAGTTTTTTTATGCTAACTCGTTAACTGAAATATTTTTTTTCATACACCAGGTCTTAGCACCAAATATTTTGAGCGCTTTTTTGTCGTTAAAAACATAAATAAATATATATTTATTTATTTAAGGACAAAAAAAGGCCCTAAAATTATTTTTCCTAAGACCTGGTGTATGAAAAAAAATATTTCAGTTAACGAGTCGCACACCATTTTGATACCTGTTAACGTCTTGTCCTGGACAGGCTAATAATACGTTTTTTGTGAAAGATATGTTTTTTTTCCTTTTTTACGGTTCGAACAGGCTCCAAAGAACCAATTAAAACACGCCAGTAAAATTTATACATCATACAAAATAGTTCTTCAACAAAACTTTAACAGTTGCACTTCACAACTTAAGAGGAAACTAACCAAATACTTCAATAAAAAGTACTGTTTAAAGTTTTTTGAACGACAAAAAAAGCGCTCAAAAAGCTTAGTATAAGGACCTGGTTTACAAAAAAAAAAGAACCTTTTAGTTATCGAGTCATACTCCACGGATATAGTTTATTGTCTTTTAAAGTATAAAATTAAAACAAACATAGTATATTATATTTACTAAGATAAAAGTTTTTGTTCAAACTATCTAACAAAATTAAATATTTTTTTAAATTTTGGTGTAGCAGTGTTTTGACTTTTATTGTGGGAATTAATCACAAATAATTACATACTTGGCATGACTTATTTACCTATTTAAAGTGTGGGTGGAGGTTTCTAGCAAATACAAAATTTGGTTTTATTCAGGTTTTTTTTTTTGTTTTTATTTCGCTTATAACTTTATATATGTGGTGTATGACTTGATAATCGAAAAGTTCATTTGTACACCAGGCCCTTAGACCAATTTTTTTGAGCGCTTTTTTTATCGTTCAATAAACAATATACATATTATTATAGGATAGTTTTTGAGCGTATTTGTATATCACTTGCAACTTAATATTAATTGATTATTCATTTTGTTTTATATTTTATTAAACAAAACTTTTCAAAACTATACGAGTTTCATTGTCAAGTAATAAATTTTTAATGAAATTAAAAAAAAATTTTGGTAAGTGAACAGCTCAAAATAACTTTAAATTATGACGTATGAATAAATTCAAATAAATACAAAATTTTGAGATTTAACAAGTAAAACTAAACTAAAGGTATGTTTATTAATAGATTGTCAATAATTTTTTTCCATTTAGTGCTATTTGCGTATTCAAATAAGGTCGCTCTTCCTCAATCAATATTGATTCCAGGCTGTAGAGTTCGCTTTGCTTTGAAACGATAGAGTTTTGAAACGATGTAAGCAAAGCGAACTCTACAGCCTGGAATCAATATTGATTAAAGAAGAGCGACCTTATTTAAAATATGCAAATAGCATTAAATGGAAAAAATATATTAAAAATCTATTAATAAACATATCTTTAGTTTAGATTTACTTGCTAAATCTCTAAATTTTGTATTTATTTGAATTTATTCATACGTCATAAGTTAAAAATATTTTTTAAGCTGTTCACTTACCAAATTTTTTTTTTAACTTTATTTAAAACTTATCACTTGACAATGAAACTCGTATAGTTACTATAGAAACTCGTATAAAGCTTTGTGTAATAAAAAAAAAAGAATAACTTATCGATATTAAGTTGCAAATGGTATATAAATATATATATTGTTATTAATTAAACACAAAATAAGATTCAATACAGAAACAGATATATTACTGCAAAACTATTGTATGAGTTTTAAAAATATTTTTTCTAAATTTCCGAATAAAATTGTCTCTTTAATTTGTATTATCAAAAAATTTACTATTTATACTATTAAGAAAATAGTTCAAAGCTGAACTATAAGTAACATGTTGTATAAAAGTTCCTAATTGATTTTATTTTTAAAAGCTGTTGAAACTTATGTTTAAACGATACTTGACAGAAAATTAAAAAAATTTTACGATAAACATTATTGGTTGCTTAATCACAAAAACTTATGAAAAAGGAATTTTCAATTCCTATACAACCATACTAGTATTCAAAAACAGTAACTAGCTACTGAAGTTTAAACAACACATTTACATTTAGCTGTTAGCAAAACAAAGGAACAGTTTGAATGCTGAAAGTTTTAAAATACTACATCATACATGCTTGAATGAATTATTTGATGCTATGCAATTAATATTTTAATGAGCCTTAACTAACTCTATTATTTTTTTCAATAAAAAAGAAATATCCAAACTTTAGACACATTTATTTTCATTATCTTTCAAGCTAACTAAGATTATTATTTATTCCAGAGAAAGCTCCTTTACCTTTAATAAAAAAAATCCATTAGATTGGGGCTTGACTTTTTGAGTGGAGGTCATAAAGAAATATGAGGCTGAAGTTTCATGTTCAAATAATTTTAGTAAAACGTGCATGGTCATGTCTTACATAAAAACAATTAAAAAAATAGCATGCACCATTTAAAATGGTCATAGTTAAGTGTATTAAAAAGTTAACAATTTTTTTTGATAAACTTAATTATGACTAGTGACCGTTGGAAAATTGAGGGTCTTTGAAATTTATAATCAGGCATATTTGTATATATAATTTAAAAAATTGGAATTTCAAAAAAAAAAACACCTACCCTTGAAAGTGCAGCAAAGTAAGAATTTAAAAAAAAATATTTTCTGGCTAAAACATTAGTTGGAGAGAAAATATCCAAAAAAAATTTTTTCTAAGGGGCCCACTCAAAAATTCAAACCCCATTCTAATGTTTTTTTTTTAATTAAAGGCAAACGAGCGTTCTCTAGAATAAAAAAAATCTCAGGTAGCTTTAAAGATAAAGAAAATGGTTGGATCTAAAGATTAAACATTTTTAAAAAGTTGCAAAAATAAAGATTCAATTGATTTTCTGACGCAAATCAATTGTTTGAGTAATATTTTCAATAATGCTTTTTTTTTAAACAAAATTATTGTGCTGTTACAATAACTTTAGCAACAAAACTTAAAACTCTGAAGAACCCTTATGTAAATTTTTAGATCTTAAAAATAAACATAAAGTACTTAAACATTTTGTTAAAAACTGCAGAAATATAGATTTAATCAATTGCACTATGTAAATCAATTGTTTTTTTAATAATCCATTTTTTCATATAAATAATTGTTGAACCAATACAAGAACTTTTGCAACAAAACTTAGAACTTTAAAGAACTCTTATGTCAATTTTTGACCTTAAGAATAAATATAAAGTACTTGAATGTTTTGTTAAAAATTTCAAAAACTAAAATTCAATCAGTTTTTTGAGTTGTTTTTTAATAATGCATTTTTTTATACAAATAATTATTGAACCATTGCAAGAACTTTGGCAACAAAACTTAGAACTCTGAAGAACCCCTAAGCAAATTTTTAGACCTTACTGATTAATATAAAGTACATAAATGTTTTGTTAAAAATTGCAAAAATATAGTTATCTGATAAGCATTTAGTATTTTAGATACACTTAAACTTCTTGATAATAAAAAAAATGCTAATCAAGCTAAGTTAATGCTCGTAATTAATATTTAAAAGTTTTAAACTTCAAATTTAAGTTATTATTACAATGAAAGTTTTAATATTCTAAAGCAAAGTTTACTAATTTATGTCTGGTGACATTTTAATGGTGTATTTTGAAAAATCTTCTGGTAGCTCAAGGGCATAGGGGGGAGGGGTAAACACCTTTTTTTGAAATATGATCTTATTATATATAGTTTTTACTAAGCTACAAGATGCTTTTTACAGATTTTAAAATTTCAAAATAATTTTTGAGATATAGTGGGTCAAAGTTTGAGGCAACAATAGGTTCCTTATGGGAGACGCAAACTAAAACGGCAAATAACTAGAAATCACTAAAAATCTTTCTTCTCCTACGTTTTTTGAGATAACTACCTCAAGTTTTCAGGAAATGTTACTTGCAATATTTAGAAAACTCTGTCAAAACAAAATTAAAAATAGTTAAAAAATAAAAATTTTATAACAAAATAAAAATAAAAAACTGTTTTTTTTGTTTATTTTTTATATAAAATTTTATTTTTTAGTTGTTTAAAAGTTCTTTCCGACAGAATTTTCTAAATATATCAAAAAACACCTCCTGAAAGTTTGAGGTAGTTATCTCAAAAAATGTAGGAGAAGATAGATTTTTAGTGAAATGGTATATTTTTGCTGTTTTAGTTTGCGCCTCCCATAAGGAACCTATTGTTGCCTCTGACTTTGACCAGCTATATCTAAAAAAAATTTTTGAATTTTCTAAATCTTTAAAAAGCATTTTGTAGCTTAGTAAAAACTATATAAAACAAGATCAACTTTCAAAAAAAGCTGTTAAGCCCCCCTATGCCCTTAAAATAATATTAATAAATAACAGAAAGTACTTTTTGTTTTAGCTTCGGCAGATACTTACTTGGGGATTTGAGTTTCATGATTTTCCAGCACTTTGTAAATTTTGGTGTTGAGATTTTAAAGTTGTGAGTGTGTATTTGCCAAACTTGCCAAACGACGTGACATGTCACCAGTGGTTTTTTCAATAAAGGGTTAGGATCAGCTTTTATTTTGGTTAGCTAAAATAAAAGTTCTGCCTTTTTTTGTTAATAGATATATTTAGTTTAATTTTTAATTAAAAAAGTCAATTTTTTCTTGAATAATTTAAAGATAGGGCAGTTGGAATAACACATGATGAACCAAGCTCACTCACTTGACCTTCAGAAAATGTTTATTGTTGCAGAGGGGAGTCCTGAGGTTTTTCTACCTTAAAAAAAAAACAAAAAAAAAAAGCTTGAAAATTCGATTGATCTTTTTAAATTTTTTTCATAAATTACTTTTAAAGTATCTATACTGCGTGATAAACATTAAGCAAGTTGCCACACTATTACAACACTCACCATAACTCAAGATATTTTGAAGCTTTTAAAATCTCAGGATAACTCAGCATACTTTAATTTTTCTAATCTTATGCAAACTCAGGATAATCAGGTTTTTTTGTTAAAAACTCTGGGTAATTAACTAGGATGATGTTGCACTAATATCAAACTGAATTTATATTATATTTGAAGTCTTTTTTAACCATATATTTAAGAATAATTCAAATATTAATATTAAATATTTCAATAGGTATCTTATGAAAGATGAAACAAACAAAAAATATATATTATCCTTCAGATTTTAACTTTAATATACCATTTTTAAATTTTTCACTATGATTTATTTTACATAATCAACAAGTTTATTATAGAATGTTTGATATCTTTAAAGTGTTTTTAAATAAAAATTATATACTTCAAATAATATTTATCATGAGCTACAATAAACTTTTTTATAATCATGCAATAAAATATGCCCCAAAAGTATGAGATCCCTAGCTAAAAAACTCAGATAAAATTTTAGTAAACTTGATTAATTTTCATACAAATTTTTGTTCCATATGTTTTTTATCATGAGTTTTCACAAAACTAATTATGCCTCATAAGTTGAATATATGTTTTACATTATGTGAAACTTATCTTATAGTTAATATTTAAAGGCTCTTACTAAGGTTTATTGGGCTCTGAATTGATTTTGAATAAGATTTACTAGGTTTAGTATCAATATTTTGTTATTTTATAAGTCAATTTGCAGAAGAAACTGATTTTTATGAATTGTTTTTAATTTTAATAAAGTTTTAATTTTTGTAATTTATCATTTGTTGCTGATGTACAGGTATAAAGAATAAAAATTTTTGAGATAAAATAATTCAAAAAAATATGTTTAAAATAGAAAACTATCTATTATTCAACATAAACTAACAAAAAAAAGAATCAGATAAAATATTGGCATACAGTGCTGTAACGTTTGCTACAAAGTTTTTCTGACAGTTTTAAAAAATTTGTTGATTTCAGTAACTCAATAGTGCCATTTATAAGTTAAAAACCAGAATGGCCACATAGTCCTCAGATTGTATAAGTATAAACCTTTTAATAAGGTAAATTAGAGTATTAAGAAAAAATATGAAAGTATTTGATTTTAGAATTAAAGAAAAACATAAATTTACTTTAATAGATAAACAAATAGTTAAAATTTCAGAAAAAATTGATTTTTTAACTGAAGCTGTTATTTCTATGCTTGTCTGTATAAGAAAAATTCAGTTATAATAATTATCAGAAAATACAAAAAGTCTTTAGTATTCTATTTAAGCTAAATATTTTTACTAAATTAAAAAATAATAATTTATTTTCTATTGAATAAAATTTATTTTATTTTAATGAACTCCTTGAGCAAAATAAGCTCTAATATAATTTTTAATTGATTTTGAAAACCTAAATTAAATAATATATGAATTATCTTCACCAGTAGTTTATATATATCTTAATTCATTATCTTATATTGATCAAACTAAACTGATTGTTACAAAATAATTACCTTTTTAGTTAATATATAATTTTAATTTATTTGTTTATTTAATTTTAGTAATTAGAATTTGAGTTTTTTAAGCATTTATAATCAAAGAAATATATCTGCTGATGTTTTATTTTGTAAAAAAAATGCTTTTTAAACATGAGAAAACCACCTCCTTAACTTCTTCAGTTAAATAGTTCTGTGAAACTGCTACTTTGTGATCACTATTTTTTGTGTACACAATTTAAACTCCGTCCATTACTTAGCAATAAATTTTTCATCAAATTAAAAGTACTCAACTAGTACTAACCTTTACAGGACTTGATAACAATAAAAACATGAATGTGGAAACTATTTTATTTATACTAAACTACTTTGAAATTGATACAATACTTGACAACTAATATATATTTTTAAATTAAAAACTTCTTTATGCTCACTCCTACAGCAGTTAACAAAATTTAAATAAAATTATGAATAAGGGATTACCAGAAATACTTAATCAATACTAATTTTTTCAGAACTTTGTAAAAAAATGAATATAGGAGCTTACTTGTATAAACATTTATAGTTTTATTGCACTTAATGCTTATAAACAACTTATAAAACTTAATAATAGTTTTTACAGATCTAATCTTTTGATGCAATTTAATTCTTAGAAACAGCTTAATAGACTTATTATGTACTAAATTTTACAGAGTTTAATAAAATCAAACAATTATGAACATGGGAGCGCCAGAAGCAATCGGGCAGGCTGTGGCCTCACTGCCGCCCGAGCAGATGTTCGAACTGATGCAGCAAATGAAGCAGTGCATTCACAACGATGCGGTTGAAGCCAGGAACATGCTCCTTCAATCACCACAACTGGCATACGCTCTTTTGCAGGCCCAAGTTAGAAGTTTGATGAACTTATGTTTATATAAATAATAAAAGCTCATTGTGTTTAGATATTTCATTTGACAATGAAAAATCTGACAAAAAAACATGTATAAAAACACATATCTAATGTAACAACTGATGTATCATAAAAATGAGATACAGAGTTCAATTATTCTTCACAGGTCGTTATGAAAATTGTTGACCCTACAATTGCCATGAAGATGCTGCAGAGAAAGAGCAAGAGTCAAAGTGACCCTCCAAAAGACCAAAAGGGGCAAGACGAGCCGCAGATGGGAGTTTTTGGGAGCTTTGAAGCGCCTCCCCCGCCCACCAAAGCTCAGCAGAGTTTCAGCCCGCAAGGAAAAGGGAGAGACCAGAGAAAGAGGCAGCATGGGAAGGGGAACCCGAGCAACCCAAGCAAGATGAGGAAGGTGGATGAAAATAAGGCTGAGGAGGAGAAGGCCAAGTTGCTGAGGCAGGTGCTTCAGCTGTCGGACGAGCAGATCAGGAAGTTGCCGGTGCAGCAGAAGAGGGACATCATGGCGCTGAAGGCAAAGATGAATGCAAACAAAGATTACAGTTGAAATGATCTGTGCACATGTTTAGGACTGTTGTTTGTGGATTGTAGTTTTGTGTTTTAATGAATTTTGATAAAAATGTTCTAGTGTCTTCTTTTGAACTTTGATTTTAGTTTTATAATATTTAAAATAATTTTTACCATATAGAGGAATAAAAATAAAAGTTTAAGCTAAAACTGGTTGTTTCATAAGTATTAGATTTGTAAAAAGTTGCTTTTAATACTACAATTTTACAGATTTGTAAAATAAAAGTAGTATGGTAGAAAACAGGCCTTCATGTTTAATTGTATGCAGCAGCTCAAAAGAAGGTAAAAGTTGAAATTGTATTAGAGTTCTGTTATTTTACTTATAAAACTTTTATTTTTTCAGGAGTCTGTGCCCAGTCATTTAGCCATGCTTTTACTTTAACAAATTCTACCTTCAATGTAACAATAGCCACGCCTCAGGTTAAAATTTGATGTGTTTTTCAATAATGTTTAATGATTTATTTAAATCATGCTAAAAATTTACTGATGGTTGGTTAAAAAACCGATAGTATAGTTTTGGTGTATTATATAAGTTAAAAACTCGTAATGTATTCTATTTATAAGAAGTGTTGTTGGTTTGGTTATTAAGATTAGTATATTGTTTTTAATAGTAAAAAGTATTTGTATTTTGTTATTTTTATTACTTAAAACACAAAAAACAATAACAATAAATTCATTAAACTGATAAGCTTTTTAAAATTATTAAAAAAATGGTTAAGTTACCACTCTTTCTATCCACAATAAAGAAATTCTATGCATTCTTAAATGATAAATATAGTGTTTTTCCAAAAAAAAATAACTTTTTATGCAATTCGATATTGGTTAATTTAACTCTTTTGTTTTTGTTTAAATTTTGTTTGAGATTGTCATAATACAGAAAAAAAAAAGTTGTATTAACATTAGCGTTTTTTTTTTATTGTTTAAATGTGCAGATATTTTTTGAAAGCCACATACAAATAAATATATTTATAACTTATTATCATAAGTTTGTTTATATGTTGACAGTATAAAATTGTATAAATTTGTCCACAAAAAGTTCTTTGACTTATGTGTGGAGTTATTGAAACATATAATTAAAATGAAAGTTTAAAACTTTTCTTATTTAAATTTAACTAGGTGTGCACAACCTTAAGCGTAGACTAATTATCACAATTCTCCTAGTAATTTTTTTTATTTTTAATTATTGTATTGTTTTTAGCTTTTCGTATCAATTGATTCTGTTTTTCTTTCTGTTGTTTTGTTGTAAAATTTGTTTTGTTTAAATTTAAAAAAGTTCTAATATTAAGATGGTTTAAAAAAATTTCCGAATATTGTTAAAAGCTGTTTGAAAACTTAATACAAAAAAAAGTAAGATAAATTTTTTTTTGAGTAATTTTCTATTTTGTAAAGAAAAATTTAAACTTTTGATTATTTCTATTTTAAAATATTTTTGTTAAAGTAATTACCTTTAAACTGACAAGCCTATCAATAAATCTTTTTAAACCTCAACAGTTTTTACATAATTTTATATACTGATTTATTAACTCACTAATAAAGTTAGTGTTGACTTCTTACATCAATTGATATATTTCATATTTAAATAATTAGTATGAATTTGATTTAAAAATTACAATCACTTTACTTTAAAGCACAATTGTGATGATTAGTTTATTTTCTAATCGGTAGTTTTAGATGTTTTCAGCATATTCTTGTATTCCTTAATTCTTGTCTTTGTTATCTTTAACTTTAACCTATATATATAAAAACTTCCACATAAACATAAACTGCAAACTAAGCAGCTCTTTTTGTATTTTCATATTTTTTAGATTTATTATTTTTGTTTTTTAAAACGAATTATCCTTTAGTTTATATATAAAATTTTATGTTCAGTAAAAAAGAATACAAAAATTACACTTTATAAGTCTCAAAGCCGACATACAATAGTTTTAGCGTTTTATATGGTTAATAGAAGTGTGTTTTTACCAATGATTTCCGTATTATTTTTGAACAATAAAATTATTTTCTTATAAATTTAATTTTATTGTTTTTAAAAATATATTTATTTTTACGAAATATTTAGTTAAATTCTTGCCGTCATTAGTTGCTGCAAATCAACCTTTCTCTTGATAAGCTTACTTAGTTTTTATCCACCCTTACTTTTTAAAGCTACATATCTCAAACTTTCAAGAAATGTATTCTACAACGTTAAGAAAAAATGTTATAGCAATATCAATAAAAGTAGTTAATGACAAAAAATTGGTGTTTTTTTGTTTATTAGAAGTATATTTAAATTTTGGATTTATTTTTCAGTAAAATTTGTTTATTAGTTTATATAAATTGGACTGAAAAAGTTTGAAAAGGATAGGTCAAAAACTGTACATTTATATTAAATAGTCTTTTTTTTTGCTATTTGAAAAAGCCTTTCGAGCTCTCCAACTTTAAAATCTACTTAAAGGTTTAAAAACAACTGGTAACTTAAATACTAATGTAAAAGATAAGACTAGTTTTCAGAATAAGTGACAACTTACCCCTATTGCGTTAATTTGTTTAATCAATAACTAAGAAGGTACTTGCTAAAGATGTTTGCCATAATTGGGCATCTAAATATTATACAAAATGTTGTTAAGCTTACTTAAAACTTATTAATTTTTCTTAAATTTATGATTATATTAAATTATAATGCTCTTTCAAAACTGCACATACTTTTAAACTCTTGACTTACTTAATATGTGATGATTTTTGAAGTCTTATAATTTTTTTTTAATAATTATATATGGTTTTTGATTATTTTATGTTACATTTGCATTGCAGCAAGACTTTTACACATATAGTAGCAAACATACAAGTTCCTTACTTTTATTTTTAAACTTTAAAGAATTACTTAAAATTGATCAGATATTAAGTTTAAGAAAAAAATTACCACCATTTTTCACTGCTAATCAACTTGTATTCTTGGAGTAATGATTTTTTATTAATTAAAAAATACTAATCACAGATCATTACTTTCATGATTTAGTAGAAAAAAAACTCTTTGAAGATTATTTATTTGAATTTTGAAATACATACAAGAATAATAACTTTCCCCAGGGGCTTCCAATGGACTTTACCAGCTTGGACGAAAAGACCAAACGGTGGGTGCTGGATTTTTCCACCAAGCCCTACTCGAACCCGGTGAAACTTGAAAGCGTGGACCCCACCAAATACTCGGCGTTGTTGTACCCCAGTTGCCCCGGCAACCTTCGGGATCTTCTGGGTCACGACTCGGTCATGCACGTGACCAGGCATTTTGTAAAGGAGAAAAGTGAGTTGTGTGTATTTGTGTGCTTCTTTTTTGTTTTTAACAGTTTTGTTAGTTTCCTTTTTTTAGTTAGGATCTGTAAAAGTAAAATTTTGAATATATATTTTACTTATAATTTTAGTAAAAATCTAGTTAAAGAGCTACTAGTTTTTGCTGAAGATTGATTAAAATAAACTCGAACTAGTTTTAAGATATCTAGTTATGCACAACTAATTGTCTACAATATAATTAGGCTTCGGTTTTTTTTAATCAAGATCAAAATGTCACTAAAAAAATTAGATCTGGTAGATAACTAAAAACTAAACTGGTTTAAATACTCCTTTTAAGAACAGAACAAGAAAGAATGATTAGCAATTTTAAAAATAGTTTTTAATCATATTTACGTGCCTAAATATACGATTTGGGAAACCCTGATGTAGATTTTCAATTTTTTATGTTAAAACTAAAACTACTAATTTTGTAAGAAAGTTTGAGTTATACAAAAAATAGTTAATATAATATTTTTATGTACGACTTAAATTTTTTAAATATATTTATTATTTATACTAGTGATTAAAAATATATTATATGTAAAACAAGCTAGTTTATAGAAAAAAAGCTCTTTATAATAAGCGCGCAATCAAAATAGCATTTAATAGCAAATAGCCAAAGTATTTTATTACTGACCAAAGATGTGATAAAAATAAACACGAACCAAATATAAAAATACAAACAAGATAAATTAATTATAAAATAACCAATGTGCACAATAGGGTATGGTTGTTTTGCATTTTGTCATAGTTAACATGCTATCAAGACAGCATGAAGCAGCATGCATTTTAACAGTACAAGGTATTTTTTACTGACCAAAACGTGTTAAAAATAAACAAACTGCAACAGAACCGATATGCGCGATAGGGTACGGTTGTGTAGCTCTATGCAGCGGCAAGTTGCCAGATAGTAATGAGTGGTGCTTCAGAAATTTCAGCATGACAGGCCCGACTGTAATTAAAATGCTGAAGAGGAAAGATTTCGCACAACTGCCCGTTGTGTTTGAAGATTTCGCCAAACTGAATATGGCGTCGTTTACAGGTTTAGTTTTACATTTGATAAATTTAGTTATGATAGAATGTCTGTATGTTTTCTTTTGCGTTTATCAAAGGCTTTCTTAAGTTAAAAATAATCATTGGACAGGGCCTCCTGTACAGGTGGTTTCTGGTAATTTTAGTTAAGTAGGATTAAATGTTGGAAACTAAAAAAAAAGCTTGAAGTTTTGTGTTATAAAATTAGTAATCATTAAAATGATTTATTTAATTGAATATTTTTTCTGTGTTTAAAAGTATTTAGCAATTCTACAATATTTTTATAAATAATGTATAAACTTTTTTTACCCTTTGTTTGCATCAGTAACTTTCTAACAATCGATCAACTTATATATCTAGGTTATTATGCTAGTTAGTAAAAATTTATTCTTTATTGACAATGGAAGTGTATTAAAATTTTAAGTGATACTTTACTTTGTATTTTTAGCAAGCACTTGCGACTCAGAACACAGGTAATAATTGACAGAAAGTATTTTAGAAAAATAAGATTAAACACTTTTACATTCGTATACTTTATAGGTTAGTAGTAGCTTTCTTCCAATGAACAAACTTATTTTTAAAGTTAACACGTTGACTTGCAAAAAAAAATACACTGAATTTTTGTTTTTGAATCAATAAGAAAATATTTCAATTAACAATTTGTTTCAATTCCTAGCCAGCACTCCCGACTCAGCGCACATAGTGATTGACAGAAACCTCATCACAGCGCAAAATTCACAGTCAACGCTGCAAGCAGTTCAGAATCTCATACTTGCCTGTAATAACAGAATGTAGTCCCTGCATCTAACAATCGTGTGTAGGTTTGATACTATATAGTGTATTAAATAAAGACAAATCAAAGTTAATTATTAAATTTTTTGTAATATTATCTTCCTTGTGTTTCTCATTAATTTATTTCGTATAAAGTTTTATGTTTTATTAAATATAATTTTGTTTATTCATGCGGTACTTTTATTACCAGTTATACAATTGTTATACAAATTTTACTCAAGGAAAATAAAATATTGTGAGCTTTTTAACTCATACTTGCCTGTAATAAGAGAATATAGGTACTGTTTGATATATTAAAGAAAAACAAAGCAATTAAAAAATTTAAAATATTACATTTTTTTCTTTTTTGTTTCGTATAAAGTTGTTATTTATTTAACGTTATACAATTTTTTTATGCGGTACTTTTATCAATGCAATATAGTTATATCGTTTGTTACTCAAGGAAAACATTTTTTAATGTGAATATTTTTTTATGTTTACGTTTTTTGTTACACATACCGACTTTATTTACTGATTTAAATGTTGAAATAATCATATACTACTTTATTGTGAGATTGATGTGAAAGTAACATTTTCTGCTTTTTTATTTAGAAAACTGTAAAAATCAAATGAACTTTTTATCTGTTTTATTGTGCTACTCTCTAAACGTTTTTTTAAACAGCCGTTTAATTATCATGAATTTATACAACTATTATACATTGAAGTTAAAAATGATTTTGTATTAACAACATTTATTTTCTAGTAAAGTATCGAACTTTTTCGCTTCGTTTTATTTGAGACTTTTTATTTTCTTGGAAGTCAATTCACGTCTAGTTATACTTTACTCTATATATTTTCGTTTGAATATCATAAAATTATTTAGTTATGTATCCTTTAGACTACTTAACAGTTTTAAGTTCGTAAGATTCAGTATTAGTCAACTAATAAAACAAAATATGTTTTTTATAGTTAGATAAATGTTAACCTTTACCAAATTTAAACCTAGTGTTTTCTTTTCCACGTTACTTTATAAACTAATTTTTTTTACTGTGCAAATTTCTATTTAAAATTTCCTGAATTTTTTCAAGTTGTGAAATTAAACTTTGAATCTGTTTTACAATTTTGAATCTCAGGTGAAAAAATGCAATAACTTTCATTAGCAAGTTATTTTTTTTTCTCTGTTTTGATTTGCAATGAAAAATAAATTTTTAATACAGTAATATTTTTACTATTTGTTTTGATACATACATTACGTTGGTTTTAAAATTTGAGCTGAAATTAACCTTTTTAATAAACCCTCAATATTTAACTTATTTCCCTTATTTAACTTTAACTTATAAATACCAAAGTTAAGCTCCTTGCATTAAAAATTAATTCTTATTGTTCCCACAATTCCTACATCCTTAGTTAAATGATAGAAAAAAATATCATGTAAGAGGATCCTTTTAGCCAAAAAAACATCCCGGTCGAATCTAAAACGCTCTGGTGTAGTATGGCATTATAAATGTTATTGTTTGTTTCTGTCAGTATTTGGTCACAAATAAGGCTAATAAAATAAGTTTTTATTAACAAAATTTAATTGAGCAATAAACACTTGTATTTTATAGTCACAAGTAGAAGCAGTTTTAATTGTCAAAACATAGCAGTATTAAAAATAATCAATCTATTCTAAAATAAAAAAATTCAAAAAAGTGTGTTTTCTTGGATTTGAGTTAACTTTTAATAAAGTCGAAGACAAATTAATTTTTCATGAAACTAGATTAGAACTACTAACGAGAAATAATAAGTGAATATTTTTGTAGTTTAACATGCTAAAAGTATTAGATTTGAAACGAATGCTGCGATAAGAAAAACTTAAAAAATTGTTATTAATAATTTTATCTAAAGAAACAACAATAAATACCTAGTATAAAACTAAACAAAAATATTCAAAATCAGTTTACAAAAACGTTTTATTATAAACTATTAAAATGTGTTTGTTTTAAGTATAATTATCGCAAGCTTTTAAAATTCAAGTTTGTAAGAATATAAAACATATCATTAAGTTTCAATAAATACAATTTAAACATTAACATAGTGCAAGTACCAAAGATATGCTATGTAACAATAAGTTCAGACACCGAATAATAAGTAATTCATGTTAAGCTAAAGTGGTATTCAGGGTAAAATCCTGATTGTTACACCCTCTTATAAACATCATAGAAGTATATGCAATTTAGACTGCACATGTTTTAATTCTATAGGCTAATTTAGTGGGTCATAAGCAGCAAATAAGGACGCTTGTTGTCATAACTTTAAACTTACTTTTGATATTCTGGAATTGATGAAGAACGAAAATTTTTTAGGGACTTTTTATAAAAATTTGGGAAAACCTTGTTTAAAGTTGAAAGAAAATAAAAGGAACGACCAAGAAAAAATTCAAGATTTTGAGTTTTTATAGTCTTTTTACATAGATAATCGTTAGATTTCTACAAATAAAAATAAATTAGTGTTATCACCATAACTGTTTTATACTACTATTTCGCAAAAAACTACGGAATTACTATGTATTATTTTTAAAACTAAGTTTATATATTTCTAAACACAAATATCTTCTGTCGCCTAAATTTAATATTTTTTATTTCATTAAGATAATTTAATTTGAAATTCGTGTATTTCAAAACGTCTTAAAATAAAGTTGGTCTTTAGTTGTTCAAAAACCAAGCATTTAACGATTTGGTAAAAATCTGTAAAATTAATTTTTTTACATGCATAAAAAAAGTTACAAAAATATTATTAACTTATAGCAGTTGATGCATATATTGTAGTATCTAACAAAACTTGACAAACAGCAAATGCCTTATATTTTATTTAGGTCGACTAGTTTAATGTAAACGAAACATATTTAACTCTATTAAATGTACATAAACTTTATCACGGTTTTGTTTTAATTCCAGTTTTTAAAGAACTACTACCTAATTGTTACGATAACCCCTTAGACCGATTTTAAATAAACTTAAACAATTGTCAAAAAAATTGTATTTTTATTTACATGTACTTGGAACTGCGTTTATTTTATTTCCTTTAATAAATTGGCAAGTTAATATGTTTACTACTCGTCAAAACACTTCTAAATAAATCATCTCGCACAAATGATCGATCATAAAATACTTATACTAATTATTTTATCAGTTTAAAATTACAATCATCTTATAAGTAAAAATCAACACCAAGCTTAACAAACTTCAGCTCGAAATATTATTTGTAATTTTTACAATAGATGCAGAATAAGTAACAACATAATTACAAATTCTAATGAAGAATAAGTCGAAAAAAAGTTTTTTTTTATATTTGTTTATTCACGTTTGTCGAAAATTGAAGTAGATACTAAGAAAAAAAAAGTACAAAAAAACAAATGCTAAATAATATCAAAACTAAGTTTATGGAGCTATTGGCAGTCAAAAACACTATTATAGTTTTGAGAAATCATTAGCTTTTATATGTGTTTGAAAATCATTAGAAAGTTTGTTCCTTATAGTTAAATAATACCTGATTAAAGAATTTTTTAGACCTAATTATTTAGAACTCATTTTTACATGCCTATAAAAAAAATCATTAGGATTTCTATAAACAAAAGTATACTCAAACATTTTTTACCTTCTAAATCAACTACTCCTTTTTACGTTTTTTCGGTACAGCAGGCGAGTCAGGCTGACTAGACCTTTTATGACCTTTTTTGGCGCTTTCAGTCTTTTCACAAGAATCTTCTTCTTATAGATGCGAAATGCCAGCTGCGGAACAAGTACATCTTTAAAATGAAGATTTTCTTGTTTAGTCTGATTGCTTGGTTCGTCGACGACTTTCTTGAAACTCAGGTCTTCCTGTGCACTCAACGCGAGCTGGGGATTCTGATCGAGCGTCTGCTGGAGTTCGGACCTGTCTTCTGGAATCCACGGGAATTTCTGACTCAAGGTCCGGTAAAGCTCACTGATCGCATCAATGTTCATTTTAGTAATTTAAAGCTGATAAAAAAAACAAAAATTGACCTTAACATGTTTTACGTGAGACTACTTTTTTATCACGAAAAACTGTGTCATGTTTTAAAGAAATTTGAACAAAAAGTTAGTGTATAATAATTTGAATTAATTCACTGGTCCCAAAAAGTCTGCTTATATTTTTTCAATATTATATAATCAGTAAATATGGCTTTTATATACAATAAAACTCAATAAAAAGCTATAGAAAACATTTTTATATAGAATACAAAACAGTAAATACTTTACAGCCATTATAGAAGTCATCTTAAAATATCATGGTTTTAAATTTAAAATCATTTTTGGCTTACTACATTTTATAAACACCTATTTATTTTTGAGTTTAAAATAGCTAATGAACAACTTAAAAAGGCGTTAATGAATTTTACTCATGTTTCAAACTTAATTATTATACTAAATTAGTTTATTTGGGGTAGTATAGTTTTATTTTGTTTATAAAAATTACCCTTTAGGTGGGTAAAAAACTATACATGCTATTAACTATAGAAAGTCAATAAATTATTTTTTATTAAATTATTACTTATTAAATAACACAAGAAATTTAAATTTTAAGCTTTCGTTTTTGGCAATTAACTATGAATTTCTGTAAGCAAAAAATGTTCAGTCAAGAAATGAATGTTACCTTAAATAGTGTACTACACTTTTGAAAAAACAGTTCATACTGTGCTAATTAGTTAAAACAAAAGTAAAATGCAATGCATTAAGTAAGTGATTAAACATACTTTTGATTACTAGCTAATTGGTATGAAATCTAAAAAGCAAGTCTAAAATACTAGTCTAAGAAACGCATTAATATACGTGAAACTCTTTCTATATATTTCTGTTTTTTTTTTCCATTTACATAAATTTTAAGCACTTTATGAATAAAATTATAGCTCATGTTTTTAAAAGTAGTTAAAGTTTTAATTGCAAACTTTGTCATCGATTATTCTTTTAATTATCAATATTTTTAAATTTAAAAGATAAATTAAAAAACAAAACATGCCTTTATTTGTTTATGAAGTTTATGTAAACTATTCAAAATTGATTTTTTTTCAAGACTTTCTCAACTTTAATTTTTGTTTTAAACGACTATAAATTAATTTTTGAAGACATTTTTTAGTTTAATGTTATAAATTAGTGTCTAGTTTACGCGTTTTTCAAAATTTTTACGACTATCAAAGCTTTTTTAAACCTATATAATTTTTATATAAATTAAAAACTACATAAACTGAGAAAATTTTACTAGTTCAAACCATACTTAATGATTTAAAAACTTAAATAACTTGTAAATGTGATCCAAATATTTTTATTTTATTTTAGCAAAAGGATAATTCTAATGAGCAATAAAAAAGTAGTGTTATCTATCTTAAAAACAGTGGAGTTCATAAAATTTAGAAAAATAAAGCTCTCTATTTATAAACTTTGGAAAACTGTGATAGTTGTAGTTGTTCTTATTTCTTGATATAAGTTTTACAAAAAATTATAAGTAGAGAACTTTTTGTTCTTAAGATAAAATACATTAATATACTTTTGTTCTTTAAAATTATCCTTTTCCTAAAATAAGGAAAATAATACTTGGATCACATTTACAAGTTAGAAAAAAGTTTTTAAGTTACTAAGTATAATTTGATCCAGAGACATCTGATTTCCTCAATTTGTAGTTTTTTTTATTTTCTACCAAACATTTTTAGGAGTAAAAAAGCTTTGACAGTCGTAAAATATTTTGAAAACGTATACACTAGACACTCATTAATAACTATTAATCTAGAAATGTTTGAATATATTAATTTATAGTCGTTTGAAACAAAAAAATAGTTTAAGAAAGTTTTGGAAAAACATCAAGTTTAATTAGTTTACATTAACCATTTACTCTAAAGTAAGTTTAGTAACTTTTCTGTTTGAAATTTGAGGACTGAAGACCTTTATAAGCTTATAGTTCCTAGAAGAAAAAAAACTTAAGAAACTAAATAGTTTTAGTTGTAGTGTTTTGAAATTAAATGGCTAGGTTATTTATGTAATCTAAAGTAAACTAATTAATTTTTGCGGTTAAAAATAAAATCTTAACAAATTTATTTTATATTTAGCAATTCCTTTTATTTTAACTACTTAAATTCACACTTTGTAAGGGAAAAATATGAATTAACAAAAAATTATTAATACAGACATAACAAAATTCATCTTTTCAAAACTAACCACGAGGTGGTGTAAAGGTGCATGAATGGTTATTATTATATTTTGGCAAAATTATTTTTTGAGTATAAGCGAACAAAACAAAACCTACTGGAGAACACATGATTATAAGGTCACAATTTTAATGTGAATTTTGTCAACTTATATCAATAACAGTAGTGTAGAAATGCAAGAAGTCGAGGGAAAAGGTCAGCCTTGTGGCAAGCTTTTCATTATTTGGTTATGAGCAGAAAATAGACTGGTACATCCTGGACAAGACGTTAAAAGGTATCCGTGGTGTGCGACTCGATAACCGAAAGGTTTTTTTGTGTACCAGGTCTTAAGATCAAATATTTTGAGCGTATTTTGAGCGTACATACTTTTCTAGTTATAATTTCAATGCAGATACAGTAACTTATCATCACTAATATTTGATTTTGTGAAATAGTCATTAGTAAACTTTGTCAATTTGCTTAGCATTTTTGCTTTATGTGTTTTTTATAATGAATAAAAAGACAAAAAAGTCAATAATTTTTGATCCAACTACCGACCACTTATTTGGCACAAGGCACAGAACAACAACATATATTTTTGTAATATTGTTGCTCGATGGCCGATAGTTCTTTCTATACACCAGGTCCTTTGACCGGAAAATTTGAGCGTTGATGTTTTTATCGTGTTCAATAAACAAATAATGTAGTAAGTTAAAAATTTGATAGTGTTGGAAAACCAGTCACTAGTTTATTTTTTTAAGTTTTACGAATGCTAGTAACAGTCGACAACTATCGATAAGTAGATTTTGTTGAATTTTTTGTTGTTCAGTATTTAGGTTGTAAATAACATATAAATATATGTCCAATAAACATCTTAAGAGTAAATAAAATATATATATATTTTTTTTTCTCTTTTTTATATTTATTAAACAGTTAAAAAGATTTAGGATATTGTTTTCTCAGGTGTTAGTTGGTAGTTTTTTATAAGTTTTCTCACATAAACAGCTTAAAAAATTTTAACAGATAGTAATTAAACATAAATGTTACTAATTTCCTTACTTAAGTTTAAAAGTTTTCTTAAAATTTTAGCACATTCTCGTCATCGGAAAATTTAAGAAATTGTAGAATTTCTTAGGTTTTACAACTTTTAAATGAATTGAAACTTTTTTTTAAACTATAAGTTTTATTTGACTTTATACATATTTAGGCTAGTTTGGACCTACGGTTTCCGTTTTACAGTAATACAACACAATGTTTTGCTACAGTTTTCATTTGGAAATATTAAATTTTAGAAGATTTAATAATATTTATATCGTAACGTTTTAATATTAAATTTTTGGATCATTAACAGTTTACGAACACTAATTACGTATTGAATCATTTCTATACGTAAACATTGTTTTTAATTGTAAAAAAGCTTAACCTACATTGTATTGCTTTTAAATAAAACTACTTAAAGTTTTTAAAGGATGCAATTATTTAAATCTGTAATCTTATATGTTAGAATAATGGTTTTGCTACCATTTTATTCAATAGTTTTATCTCAAACATACGTTGATGTTACTTATTTGCTTTATTTGTAAACATTTTTATAGTTTACGGCAGGGTTTCCCAAAGTGGGCAATTTCGCCCCCTGGGGGAAATTTTGCTAAGTCATGGGGCGAAAGGGTGGGCGATAACTAGTAGGAGGGCGAAAAGGGGCGGTTTTAAAGTTTTGTGCAGAAATAAAATTTTCATTTTTTAGTTTGCTATTAAATATTTGAACCTGAGGTAAAACTTAAACAAACTAAGTCCATTTTGTTTACGTAAAGTTTAGAAAAAATCAAAGTGCTTAGAACTCTTATATTCAAGTAAATTACGTAGTCTTATTCACATCTTTTCTCTTTTAACACACAAATGTCATAGATGAATGGAATCCCTCTAACCATTACTTAACCTGATATATATGCTATTTGTGATCATAAATGGTTTGTAAAAATCTATATTAACTATTATAAACTATCACCTCATGGTATTTCCAATTGTTTTTTAAAAAGTCACTAAGTTAGACTGAAAAATAAAAATATATTAAAATCAAATTTTCAATAGAATAAAACAGTTGTTGTAACTAATTAGCATATATTTTGTTGTTTTTGTTTTGAAATTTATATTTTGTTTTTGAGCTTGCACTACTAAATTTTAAAAAATAACTTTTGAATATTATGTACTTGCATACTTGTTATTTACTTTTGATAACGCATACAGAAGTGAGATGATTATCAAAAGGAAACTGTCTAGAAAGGTTTATGGCTATTTTTAATTGAGTTTTTGATTTTTTTCCTGAAAAGGATATTGGCAGACATATCTTGTTAAAAGAAAAATAGACAATGGTTATATGTCGGACTAATATGGTTAGTTCAACCATCTAAACAAAACTTACAAGGTAAAAACTTGAATCTTGTGAAAGTCAAAAGTAAGATAACCAGTTTCAGAAACCAGCTTGAACTGTATTGAAAAATAGTCGGTTTTGACAATTTGAAAGTTTGGAAAACTTAAAACTTCAGATAAGTGAAGGTGAAGTAGAAGTGTTTTGATCTCATCTGGAACAACTTAAAGGTGATATTGAAAAACGGTTTATTAACATTTTTTAATTAAATGTTCCGAAGTGGATTATGGATTCCTTCGAAGCAGATCTTTTCGGAGTTAATGTTGACTTACAGGAAACCTTCTCAGACTTACAAACTGACCTTGAACATAAAGTAAATTTTCTAAAGAACGAAATGAAAGCTTATGGACTCAACAAAAACTAAGGCAAAAGTATCCCATCATTTAGGAAAAAAAAAATTATAAGTCTTCCTTCTAGCTATGTTGAGAAAGTTTTCAGTTCAGTTATCAACATCTTGAGCAAAAGATCTAATCTAGATGTTTGTAAAGAAGGTGACTTGAGGCTTTATTTGTCTGATTTAGAACCAGATATAGAAAAACTTGCAAGTAGTCATGAAGCTCTTCCTTCACATTAGATTGTCTTCAGTACTTTCTATTTTATTTGATTTTTAAAAATATTTCTTATTTAACCTAGTTTGTATTGTATTTAAGGAGTCTTTTTATAATGAAAATTTTATTATCTTATTTGTTCTACAACAAGTTTGCTTAATGTCTAATGAATATTAATTACGTTAGACTTCCTCTTGAGTTTGCACTTTTTACCAAAAAATATCCAGTTTTGTGTTTGAGTTTTTTTTTAAATTAAGTCTATTAATAGATAAGTATTTAAAAACAACGATTTTTACAATATTTAGCAGCTTATATAGATCTATTGTTCTTAATGTTGTGTTTTCGTTGATTTTATGTTTATTCATAACATTATTGCATTAAAACATATTGAAATTTGCCATTATGTAAATAAATTATCATAACTTCTCGAGTTCGCACTTTTTGGTTTTGTTCAAAGCGGAAGTCTACTGTATTTATTAAGTGGTTTATACTTTAAAATTAATAATAGTTTTTTTTTGACCTGGCTAGTTTTTTAGTTTATATTTGTCGTTTTACAATGCACAAAAAGGTTTTACAGGATATTGATTAAAATATATGTTTGAAAGATATTTGTTTGACAAATTTTTGGTATTATTTGTTTAATTTATATAATTAAAAAAATCTTGATGATCATAAAAGTTTTTATTTATTTTATTATAATTCTTTTTTTTTTCTGTATTTAATTATTTCACCTCTAGTAGATGAGATCTCTTAATTTGTTTTCTAAAAATTGGAACATACAGTATTAAAGTTTTTATTTAAGTTTAGCTTTAATAGAGCATAGATTTGAGGTCTCTATTTGAAATGACTTCACATTTTTCACTTAAAATATTTTAAAGTTAATTTTATTTTCTAAGTTGAATTATTATTGTTGAAAAACTATATAATAAGAAAATTTAAACTATTAGTTCAACTGTTTTTTGTTTCATCTTAACTTAAAAGATTTTGACAGTTTAAATTTGTTGTTTATTTTAATAGTTTAATACTAGCTTTTAATTTTTCACTATTTTCATCTGTTATGTTATTATATGCTGATAGCTAGATTAAAAAATCATTTCTGAAAAGAAATAAATAAGCCATCAAAAAGATGCTACAGTTATAAAACAAATTTTTAACCTAATTAAAAGTTTAGTTTTTAATTGATTACGTTCTATTCACAGAATTGACTGTAAAACCTTAAACTTAATTTTTTGAATTTAAATAAAGAATAAAATGTTGTTAGATTAAGGTTAATTTTATTTAAAGTTATTCCAAGTAAAACACTATTTAATGGTATTCTACTACCAAACATACAGTAAAAAAAAGTTTAAAATTAAATTTTAACTTTACAACTAACTTGCTTATAATATCTTTAAGCATTGAAATTAATAGTTTTACTGTAATAACAGAAGCTATTGATGAAACCAGTTTTCATTTGAGAAAATCAACCAGTCGGTCAATCTTCCTCAAACTAGATCAGCAATAATGTTTTAATATTTATACTATTATGTGTAAAATAAACTGTTCATTCTTTTGCAGTTTTTTAAATCTCTGGTATAGTAATTTTACAATATGCCTATTTATAAAATATTTTGAGTATATTGTGCGGCTTAAATAAGTTATTTAGCTTTAAGTTCTGAATGTCCAAAATTCGTTATATGAGAGATTATGAATTTATTTTTTTAAGAATTTATTTCACAAACTAAGTTTACAAATATATAGTAATATGAGAGATTATTATAATGTCAGGTTTCAGTAAAAATTTTAGATGGGTAACGTACGATCCAGATCCAGTCAAATTTCGGCCTGCTAAAAAACTTGAAAACTACTTGTGCAAAACGAATAAAAATTAGTTCTTTGATAGTTACTATTTTGAAACACGCTTTTGATTTTGTTTTTAGTTCACAATAGTACTTCCTATATCACAATAATACTTAATAATTTTATTAGAATTTTGCTCATTTTTTTATGTTTTCTTATGTGCTACTTTTTAAATTACGCAGGCCGCAAGTACATTTTTTAGCAAGTCGAAACTAGAAAGTTTTATTTATGAAATATGACTTGCTGACTACAAAAATTGTCCACCACTGACCTAAGGGTTCATTAGTTTCAAAATAATTCATATTCAAACATAATTGATTACAGAATACATAAAGATTCATTAAATGATTAACATTAAATAAATTAACTGTATATTATTTTCCCAAGCCCTGTAAATTACTTTGAAAACTGCCCAAAAGTGTGTGCATAAGAAATACCAGACTAAATTACATTTTGAACAAAACTTTTTTGGCTTAAAAATGCGAACTTGAGAAAAAAATTACTTAATAAAATCCTGAGGGGCAACTTTTTTTCAAATTTCTGAAAAGGGGGCGATTTAGTAAATGAGTTTGGGAAACCCTGGTTAACGGCAAGAAGCAAAAGAAAAAAAAGATAAATTTTAATATGATTTAAGTATTAGAAAATATAAATTACTATTAAAGTTTTTACACCAAATAAACGTCAAATAAAAAAAGTATAGTTATTTACTAAAACCATAAATATTAATTTGTTTCATTATTTTTTTATGCTTTTTACGTTAAGCGATACAAAAAAAAATGAAACCGTATATAAATTATGATTAGTTATAAACCTACATTTTTTTGACTTTAAGCGCAAAATGTACTATTAAAATATTTTTCTAAAAAATGCGTTCTAAGTTACAATTTTATAAACTATTAAATCAAACTTTTTTAAATCAATAGTTTTTCTTTTAGTCGTTTAATAATTTACTAGTTCATCTTTTAATTCATAAAAAATTATTTTAAGACTCATTTTACCTATTTAACGTGGTTTTAAACTTTGATGTTTTTGTTTTGATTCTTCTTTTAAATGATTTGTACACTATTTAAATGTAATATTTAAATTAATAAACTTTATGTTTAACTACATAATAAACTTATACTCGAATGAAAGTATATTGTATAAGTAAAAATTTAAATACGCCAGTTATAAATGTTTTAAATATAACACAAATCTTGAAAATAAAACTTTACAAAGATACATTCCCTTGAGCTTTATTAAACCTAAAAAGTTTTTTTTTGTAAATAACATTTTTACTAGAAAGAATTTTTCAGATGCTACCTAATTTTTTTTTATAGATTAAACTACTGAACAATTATTGCATAAAAAGCTTACTAAATAGTTTATTGGTAGCTTACTACACACACAAATTGACTAAAACAAAAGTAAAAACTTAACTTTCTTATATTATAAGTAGGTAAACTAATGCAGATAACCCACCAAAACTAGTTTTTGATATCACACATTTTTCTACTGTTCAGTATTGTTGTTTGTCAAAATACGAAACAATGATGTAACATCCCTTACACTTGCAACAGATAAAAATGCACTAAAATAAACTTTGTGAGTTTAAACGGATGTCTGTGATATATTAAGCACATTATTTGATAATGAATTCGGAAAACAGTTTTTTACATTGTTTATTGTCTTTTTAGTGTATCGAGAAATGTTCATATAATTTTATAATTTTACAATACAAAAGTAGTTTTACAGTACTTTTTTTAATTAATAGACCAAAAAAAACTGTTTACAGTTATACAAATTAAAAATATAGAAAAACAATCGTTTATTTTTTAATCTAATAACTTTAAAACTTATTAAAAAAATGCAAATAATTTTTTAAAATATAGAACCAACTTTATAATCGTATTGACTAGTTTTCAATGTTTAACTATCTTAAAGTTTTGATAATGAATTATTATAATTACTTTTTAAATGTTAAAGTTTTTTCGTTTCTTTCAAAGTTAGTTTCAAAATTAAAAAGAAATAGTATAACTTTTTTTTTCAGATTTTAATTCACAGTTTACAAAAGTTTAAAAACAGTTTAAAAAAATTTTAAAGAAAATTTACTTAAAACAATTAGTAAAAATTTAGCTAGTACAATATTTAGTTGAACTTCGTAAGTAAAATAGACTGTTTATTAAAATTTTAGTATGTAATGCTTCTATCATGATTTAAAGCAATATTATTTTTACTTTGAAAATATCATGATCTTTGTAATGTCATTTAAAAAGGTATGCTCAAAAATCTAACTGTTTTATTAAAAATATTTTTTAGACTAAAAGAAAAAAATAAAGTTTGGTTACTCAACATTTTTGGAACTTTAAAGTAGACCAAAAAATAACTTTTTATAAATGTTGTATGTCTTCTAAAGTACAAAATCTACAGAACTAGATTACAATAAGGAAAATTGACTAATTATTAAATGGATTAAAAAAAATAGCTGTGGTGTACTATTCGATAACCGAAAGTTTTTATCGTACACCAGGTCCTTAGGTCTAACTTTTTAAACGCTTTGTTTATCGTTCAACGAACAATAATATCTAACGACACTATTTTCTGTTTAAAAACATATCATATAGATGATCATCTCTATTTGTTATTAGAAATATCTTACCAAAACTGATGAGATAAATACAACTGTGTCGGTTTTTATTCAAGTTTTAGAATGCATCGAACTTATTATGATTAAAAAAAAGGAATAAGAAATGCGAGCTTGGTAAATTAAAAAACCATGGTTATATAAAATACTTCCTAGTTAAAACATAACTGTTTTACTTAATTTTTTCGTAATAAAACTAATATTATGGCCGAATTTTATTTATAACAATAAAAAGTATAAACTAAATTAACTTTTTGCAATACAAACACTTTAGAAGTTTTAAAAGTTGAAATTTTGTATCCAAATAACACCACGAAATAAAAATTTGTTTTTTTTATAAAAAGGAACTTATGTATAAAACTTTTCTGATGTTTTTAAATAAATCTTAAGTCTTGTGGTCATAATTGTGGCTTACTATCGTGTGTAATTAAATGTTTGTTTTACTAGACTTGCAATGAAATTTAAAGATAATTAGCTTAGATACTTTAAAAAAACTAGACAACTTACCGTTTAAAGATAATTAAAATCATTTTACAAATTAGATAAAAAAAAAATTAGTCCGTTTAGACACAGTTTAGGTTAATTTGGTAGTAAGAAAACCAAAATTTTGTTTTTAGATAATTAAATTATTCCACAGTCGTAAATCACGGCCTGTGGTTTCAAATAAAAAATGTTTTAACGTAATTTTATATCTGATCGTTTTAACTGTTTTAACGTTGTTATCAGTTAAAAAGTCATGATTCTAGTATGTAAGTATATGGGAAAATAGTACTAAGTTGTTTTATACAGTTTAAAACTTAAAAACAGCTACATAAGTTTGTGAATGTTATTTAGCGTTTCGTGTAATTTTTGTTTTACTGGAACTTTAAAGTTTTATCTTAAAACATTTATTAATAAACATTATAAAATTAAACTTAATGAATATAATTTGAAGTGTTTTTTCAAGCTAAGAAACAATTATACAATTTTAATATTGCTAATATATAATTTTGCTCTTCGATTATCTTAAAGTTATTTTTATGTCTATTATCAATTATAAGACTGTACAAAACTAATCACAGACGTTTTTTATTTAAATTTTTAATTCAAATTTTGAATTCAAATAAAAAAATTCAAATATTTATTTTAGTATTAACCATCTATGCATAAAAAGTAAGACCGAAAAAGAATATAAGAGTAATTGTTTTAAATACACATTTCCTACATTTTATTGACAAGGAACTCAAAAAAGCTATTGTTTTCAAGTTAATTTGTAAATAATTGTTTAAAAAATATCTTAGTAATTAAACATATATTTAATAAAATAGTAAACACTAAGAAAATTTTTTAATTTTTTATAGTTTTGAGCTAACTTATACTTTAAAAATTAATTCTAATGAGATATCAAATTAATTATTTATATGAATAAAAATGATTTTTTAAGGGTATAAAACTATAAAGATATTTGATGTGTAAATAAATTAACAGTTTGTTTTATTAGTTGTTAACAGTTTGATTAATAAGACAAAAATTCTTTAAAGTTTAAAAAACACATAGGCAAACCATTATTTTTGTTAATCTTTACATCCAATATTATCTTATACTTTTAACTAGGAATTTACTAATAGATTAACAATAAGATAAGAAACAATTTAATAATAACAATAAAACAGCAGTTCAAAATAATAAAACACTAAAAGGGAGCTGTTGAAATATAGCAAGATACTTAAACTTTGGGTACTTAAATACTTTGGGTTAAATTAATTGGGTATACTTAAATAAACAAAACAATTGTTTAATCATATACGAGCTACAGTTTTATGGTTTGCATAATAAAGACTGATGTCTTGCTTAAAAGCTGTGTAGTAATTTAGCTTTGCAAAGCTTTAACTTTGACAACTAATCAAATTTTCAAAATCAAATATTCTCACCAGTCAATGATTTTTTTTCATTTCATATAAGGGTTGTCAAAACTGTTTTGTTAGAACAACATTTCTAATACTGTTAATAAATTCTGCTTAAAGGTCAAGTTCGAATAAGTGTTTTATATTTATCTAGTATAAATTAACTTTAAAAATTTAAACCCTCGCAAACCCTGATTGCGGTAAGCTGAGCAATTTGTAATGTTTGTGATAAACTCAAGCGCTTAAGTGGCTTACTGTTGTGTAGCTTTTCATCTTCAATTAAAATAGTTCAAAGGTCTATGATGTTTTTCAGCGTAAAACTGAAGCTGACTTATGAAAACAGCGATGTGTTGGAAAATATAAATTTCATAAACAACTTGGCGTTAAAAGTTAAGTGACTGAAGAGAGTTTTTTTTGTGAATGTTTTTCTATCACAACTAAGAAAGATTTAGAATGTTTTCAAGAAAAACGAGATTTAATCAAAATTATGAAACTCTTAACATGTAATTTTTCTTTCAACAAATTGAAAGAAGAATTAGGAAGAATCGCTTCAATATTAAAAGCAATCGTCTAGTTTATTTACTGAAAACTATAAGCTTTTTAGAATTTACTATTATTTAATATATTTTTTACAGTTATTGTTTAGAGCATTTCTTTTACAACTTATCTATAAATTTTTGACAAGAAAAATAAATTAAATGTTTAACAAGTGAGTATTTATATAAAATAAAAAGTATTATTTAAAACTACTAGCAATGCTAATCACAACAGCACATTTAAGTTATAAGTAAGTTTATATAACAATAGAATATGTACAGTTTTTTTTACTATAAAACGTGTAAAAATAATTATAAATTGAGAAAAAAGTTAACAGGTTCTAATATATTATTTTCTTATAACAATACGGAAAAAAAAAAAAGAAAATACATAACAATGCGGAAATGTATGAACTTCTAAAGTTGAAGTAACATTATATTTTACAAAAGATATAACAAATTTTGTTAAATTATAATGTATTAATTTTTAAACAAAATGTTTAAAATTACGTTACTTTAAATGCAAAATTCGTTTTTCAAAACCTAAATAATATGTGATAGCTCATATCATACGACGATTAAGATAAGACGATTAGCTAAAAAAAAACAATTAAAGTCATTACATTTTGCAACGTATTTTTTTTAATTGCAATGTAGTCGTGCATTTCTTTTTACACAAACTTTTACTTGTTGTCGTTTTGATGATCTAAAATCAAAATGAGTTTCATGAACCTCGAACTCCGCAAGAAAAGCGAAATGAGCGCAAACGAAGCGATTGAAGGTCAGCGTCCAAGTTGGACTAAAAGGTGAGAATATTTGTACAACAATGATATTATCAACATAATTAGGTTGAATTATCGTACAAATTATACTTCAAACAGCTTTTTTAAATTACTTTACAGGGTATGAAGCTTGAAAGCATATTTAATAGATGCTTTTAAGAATTAAGTTATGAATATCATACTGTTAATAAGTTGAACAAAAAACTAAACTAAAAAAATGCGTTTGATAAGCTTTTATGTCAATAAATTCTTTTAATCTAAATACTCTAGCTTTATTTATATTTAATTAAAGCTTTTGTTTTTAATAAGATAAAACTCATCATCATAGTAAGATAAGATATAAGGACTTGCTGCTAAGTGAAAAGTTTTCATCTAATTTGTTTTAAATTAATTTTAATGACAGTTTTGCAATTAACTTCGCTTGAGGCTGTCGTATTTATTTACAAAATAGTTGACGCTTTAAAACTTTATAAACAAATCATTTTTTATAATTAAGCACTGGTCTCATAAAACGTTATGATCCTAAAAATAATAACAAAAAATAGAATGAAAACAAATGTTTGATTTAGTATAACAACGGTTCTATGTAATAATAAAATAGCATTACTCAGAAAATGTTTATACTGTTTTGCTATTCTAATCAGTTAAATTAACTCGAGACTTCTGTTATTATAACAACAGAATAAAATTTTAAGTTGATTTTTACTCAAATTATGTTTATATAACACATTTCTATAGATAATAATAGCAACAATTAAGCTTTTTAATGTGTTTTTAGAATTAGGTTACTGAAAAAGTCTCTATAACAAAGCTTAAATACTTGCCATTATTCGAAATACCATTGCGTTAAAACAGTATTTAAAATTGGTAAGTGTCGAAATTGGAAATTATGTCATTAGTCAAAACTAAGCTTTCAATAGGATGCGATTTAGAAACAATTTAGCTTTTATTTCTTTGCATAAACACCAGATAAACATCCGTTTAACATTGAATAAGTTTCTTTTTGTTTAAAATAGTTTATACTTGCTATAATTGTTTAAAATCACAAAAACTTCGAGGCGTATTTAACTAGGTTCAACAAGTATATACAGTACCAGAAATAAATATACTTTGTACTGTTACTTGATATATATTTTAAAAGTTTTACAGTTTAGCATAAGCTTCAGTTTTGAAAACTTCTAATTTATATCACCTCTACCTTTTCAAGAAAGGTTTTACGTTAAAAACTGTTTCTGCTTATATATTTTATAGATATTAAGTATTGTCAATAAGAAACATTATTTTAAAATTGCTTTTGTAAAAAAATATATATTTAATGGTATGACTATTTGGACAACAGTTTATCTAAATTAAAGAACTTATTTTCAAATTATTAACAGTTATGTAAAACTAAGCTTATAAAAACAACCTAAAAATAATATAAATAAATTTTAGTTGAATTGTTCTTAAAGCATATCACAAAGTTGCATTTAAAACGATGATTAAAAGTGTTTTTTTCAACAAAAATTATGCTATGAAGTATCATGGCGATCTTTCTTTCTATTTTTATGTTTAAGTAAAAAAGGTTAAGAAGATATACAGAGTTGCAGTTTTATTTTAATTCCAGTTTTTAAGAATTACTATCAAAGTGTTACGATACCCCCTTAGACTGATTTTAAATAAACTTGAACAGATTGTCAAAAAAGTTAAAAACTGAGTTGACTCTATTTCTTTAAATAAATTGCCAAGTTAATATGTTTGCTACTGGTCAAAACACTTCAAAACAAATAATCGATCATTATATTATAATTATTATACTAATATTTTATCAGTTTAGACTTACATTTACCTTATAAGTAAAAATCAACACCAAGCTTAACAAACTTCAGCTCGAATTTTTTTGTAATCCCACAATAGATGCAGAATAAGTAACAATATATTTACAAATTCTAATAAAGAATAAGTCAAAAATAGCAGAGTTTTTTTTATTTTTGTTTGTTCACATTTGTCGAAAATTGAAGAAGATAATAAAAAGAAAAAAAAAAACAGAGTACAACAAACAAATGCTAAATAATATCTAAACTAAGTTTTTGGTGCTATTGGCAGTTAAAAATTCTACTAAAGTTGTGTTTAAAAATTTTATTAGCTTTTTATAAACGTTTGAAAACCATTAGAATATTGTTCCTTATGTTTAAATAATACCTGGTTAACACATTTATACATGCCTATAAGAAACCATTTTATTTATTAAAAAAAAAATACTCAAATATTTTTCACCTATTAAATCAACTACTCCTTATTTCGTTTCTTCGGTACAGCAAACGAGTCAGACGGACGAGACCTTTTGGAACTTTTATGGCCTTTTTTTGGAGTTTTCTTCCTAGGTTCATCTTTTACATGAAGATTCTCTCGTATGGTCAGGTTGATTGATTGTTGCGCGGTAGCAGCGGTTTTTCCTCGAAGCATCTGTACCAAGGACTTTTCATCGACGACTCCCGTGAAACTCAGGTCTTCCTGTACACTCAACGCCAGCTGGGGATTCTGTTTGAGCGTCTGCTGGAGTTCGGACCTGTCTTCTGGAATCCACGGGTATTTCTGACTCAGTGTCCGGTAGTTTTCATGAGACAAACCGGCAAAAAGCTTACTGATCGCATCAACGTTCATTTTAGTAATTTAAAGCTGGTAAAAAGCAATATTTAATTGACCTTAATAGTTGGTGAAACAAATTTTTTATCATAAAAAACTGTTTCACATTTTAAAAAATTTGAACAGAAAGTTAGTGTATAATAATTTGAATTAAAGCAGTTGTTCCAAAAAGTCTGCCTATATATTTTCAATATAAATATCGTCAGTAAACATAGGTTTATTTTCAATAAAACTCAATAAAAGGCTATTGAAACAATCTTTTTTAAATAAGATAAAACAGTGTATACTATACAGCCATTTTAGAAATAATCTAAAAATATCATGTTTTTATTAACTTGGTATTAACTTAAGAAACTCAATAAACTGATTTTTATTGAATTATTGTTTATAGAATAACAAAAGAAATGTAAATTTTAAGCTTTCGTTTTTGGCAATTAACTATGAATTTTTATAAGCAAGAAATGTTCAGTCTAGAAATGAATGTTACATTAAATAGTGTACTACACTTAAAATACTGTAGTAATCAGTTAAAACAAAAGTGAAAGGCAATGCATTAAGTTAGTGATTAACCATATTTTTGATTACTAGCTAATTGGTTTAAAATCTAAAAAGCAAGTCTAAAATACTAGTCTAAGAAAAGCATTAATATTCGTGAAACTCTTTTTATATATTTCTGTTTTTTTTTACCATTTACATAAGTTTTAAGCATTTTATGAATAAAATTTTAGCTCATGTTTTAAAAAGTAGTTAAAATTTTAATTGGAAACTTTGTCATTGATTATTCTGTTGATTATCAATATTTTTAAGTTTTAAAAGATAAATTAAAAAACAAAACATGCGTTTTTCAAACTATTCAAAATTGATTTTTTTCCAAGACTTTCTCAATTTTACTTTTTGTTTTAAACGACTATAAATTAATATTTGTAGACATTTTTTTAGTTTACTTTTATAAATTAGTGTCTAGTTTACGCGTTTTTCAAAATGTTTCACAACTCTCAAAGCTTTTTTACACCTAAATAATGTTGATATAAATTAAAAACTACATAAACTGGAAATAAAATTTTTCTAGATCAAATCATACTTAATGATTTAAAAACTTTTATTTAACTTGTAAATGTGATCCAAGTATTTTTTTTAGCAAAAGGATAATTTTAATGAGCAATAAAAAAGTAGTGTTATCTATTTTAAAAACAGTGGAGTTCATAAAAATTAGAAAAAATAAAGCTCTCTATTTATAAACTTTGGAAAACTGTGATAGTTGTAGTTGTTTTTACTTCTTGATATAAGTTTTACAAAAAGTTATAAGTAGAGAACTTTTTTGTTCTAAACCTCATAGACTTTATTTCACTGTTTTTAAGATAAAAAAGATTAATATACTTTTGTTCACTAAAATTATTCTTTTGCTAAAATAATAAAACTAATACTTGGACCACATTTAGAAGTTAGACAAAAGTTTTTAAGTTACTAAGTATAAATTGATCTAGAGACATCTGATTACCTCAATTTGTAGTTTTTTTAATTTCTACCAAACATTTTTAGCCGTAAAAAAGCTTTGACAGTCGTAAAATGTTTTGAAAACGCGTACACAAGACTTTAATTTACAACTATTAACCTAGAAAAATTTAAAAATATTAATTTATAGTCGTTCAAAGCAAAAAAAAATAGTTTTAGAAAGTTTTGGATAAACATCAAGTTTAAATAGTTTACATGAACCATTTACTATAAAATAAGTTTTGTAATGTTAAACTGTTTTTTAGTAACTTTTCTGTCTTAAATTTAAAGACTGAAGTCCTTTATAAGCTTTTAGTTCCTAGAAAAAAAGAAAAATTTAAAAAACTAATTCGTTTTATTAATAATGTTTTTAAATTAAATAGCTAGGTTATTTATGTAATTCAAAGTAAATTAACTATTTTTTGCGATCAAAAATAAAATATTTACAAATTTATTTCATATTTAACAATCTTTATTATTTTATCTACTTAAATTCACACTTTGTATAAAAAAGTATGAAGAAATAAAAAACTATAAATTTAAACATAACAAAATTCATCTTTTCAAAACTAACCACGAGGTGGCGTAAAGGCGCATGAATGAATAGACTTGTCTTTACCAAATTTATCACTTGAGTTTAAGCGAACAAAACAAAACCTACTGTAGAACACGTGCTTATGTGGTCACAATTTAATGCGAATTTTGTGAATTTATATCAATAACAGTAGTGTAGAAATTCATGGGGCATGTCAGAGGTCGGAGGAAAAGGTCAGCCTTGAGGCAAGTTTTTCATTATTTTTGGTTATGAGCAGAAAATAGACTGGTACATCCTGGACAAGATCTTAATGTCCTGGACAAGACGTTAAAAAGTATTCATGGTGTGCAACTCGATAACCGAAAGGTGTTTTTGTACACCAGGTCCTAAAACCAAATATTTTGAGCATATTTTGAGTGTACATACTTTTCTAGTTAACATTTCAATGCAGATACCGTAACTTAGCATCACTAATATTTGATTTTGTGAAATAGTCATTAGTTAACTTTGTCATTTTGCTTAGCATTTTTGCTTTGTGTGTCTTTTATTTTGAATAAAAATACATAAAAGTCAATAAATTTTGGTCCAATTACCGATCCCCTTATTGGGCATAAGGCACAAAACAACAACAGATACTTTTATAACGCTATAGCTCGATTACTGATAATTCTTTCTATACACCAGGTCCTTTGACCGAAAAATTTGAGCATTAATTTTTTTATAGTGTTCGAAAAACAATTAATATAGTAAATAAAAAATTTGTTAGTGTTGGAAAACCAGTCACTAGTTTAATTTTTTAAAGTTTTACGAATGATAGTAACAGTCGACAGCTATCGAAAAGTAGATTTTGTTGAACTTTTATTTATTCAGTATTTAGGTTCTAAAAAAAGATATGTACAAATTGAACTTAAAATATCAAAATTTTATTTAAACCAATAAACATCTGAAAAGTAAATATAATAAGTCTTTTTGTTTTTTCTTTTTTTTAATATTTATTGAACAGTTAAAAAGTTTTAGGTTTTTGTTTTCTCGGGTAGTGAGTTGGTAGTAATTTAAAAGTTTTCTCGCCTAAACAACTTAACAAAATAAAACAAAAAAAAAGTAATTAAACTATGTTACTAATTTACTTAACGTAAGCATCAAAGTTTTCTTCTCGTCGTTGGAAAATTTAAAAAAGTGTAAAAATTGCAGGTTTTACAACTTTTATATAATTTTTTTTTTTAATTACAATTTTTTTTTGACTTTGTACATATTTAGGATAGTTTGGACGTAAGGTTTCGATTTTAAAATGTTACAACACAGTTTTTTGCTAAAGTTATCATTTAGAATTATTAAATTTTAGAAGATTTAATAATATTTATGTTGTAACGTTACATTATTAAATATAACGATATAGTCCATCAAAAGTTTATGAACACAAATTACGTATTGAATCATTTAATAAAAAAAATATCTACATTGTATTCCTATTAAATAAAACTACTTCAAGGTTTTAAAAGTTACAATTATTTAAATCTCTAATCTTATATGTTTAAATAAGCAAATGGTTTTGCTGAATTACTACCATTTTATTCACTAGTATAAAGTTTTATCTTAAATATACGTTGATGTTACTTTTTTACTTTATTCATAGTTTTTACATAATGTGATATTTTACGGCAAGAAGGAAAAGCAAAAAAAAAAAAGAATAATTTTAATATGATTCAAGTATTGAAAAAAAATTAAACTACTTTTAAAGTTTTCATACCAAATAAACTTCAAATGATAATAAACATACTTGTTTATTAAAAACAATAGTGTAAATTTTCTTCATTATTGGATTTATGCTTTTTACGTAAAGCAATACAAAAAAAAAAGACACTTTATATAAATTAAACTAGTTATAAACTTTTTTTTTTTTTGACTTTAAGCGCAAAATGTACTACTTAAATATTTTTCTAAATAATGCGTTTTAAGTTACAATTTTATAAACTATCAGATTAAACTTTTTTAAATCAATAGTTTTTCTTTTAGTCGTTTAATAGTTTACTAGTTCATATTTTAAATCCGTATAAATTTATCTTACGATTACGACTCATTTTACCTATTTAACGTGGTTTTAAACTTTGATATTTTTGTTATGATTCTTCTCTTAACTGATTTGTACACTTTTTATTTGTAATATTTAAATTGTTAAACTTTATGTTTAACTACATCATAAACTTACACTTAAATGTAAGTAGTAAAATAAGTTTTAGTAATATATAAATAAAGATTTAAGACACTAGCCATAATTTTTTTTTGAAAATAATACAAAACTTGAAAATTACTTTTTACAAAGAAACATTACATTGAGCTTTTGTAAATCCAAAATGTTTTTTTCTTATTAATAATTTTTTTACAAGAAAGTTTTTTTCCCATGCTATCTAATTTTTTTATAGATTAAACTGCTGACCAAATAATGTTTAAAAAGATAATTAATATTTTTTTTGGTCGCTTAATACAAACATTGATAGATTAAAACAAAAAAAAAATACTTAACTACTATGTTACAGTAGAAACTTTACTTTCTTTTAATGTAAGTAAGTAAGCTAATGCACATAAGCCATGAAAATAAGTTTAACCGAAATCACACGTTTTTCTACTGTTTAGTACTGTGGTTTGTCAAAATACGAAACAATGATGTAACATCCCTTACACTTGCAACAGATAAAAATACTCTAAAATAAACTTTGTGAGTTGTAACGGATCCTGTAATATATTAAGTACATTATTTGATAAAGGTTTCGGAAACAGTTTCTTACTTTGTTTATTGTCTTTTTAGTGTATCGATAAATTTTCGTACAATTTTGTAACTTTACAATACAATAGTTTTACAGTACTTTTGTTTAACAAATAGACATAAATTAAAGCAATAAAAGTGTTTATTGTTATACAAATTAAAAAAATAGAAAAATCACAATTTATTTCTTTTAAATCTAACATTTTTAAAACTTATTGAAATAGTACAAACTGTTTTTAAAACATAGAACCAACTTTATAATCGTATAGATTAATTTTCAATGCTTAATTATTTTAAAACTTTGATATTAAATAATTATAAAACTTTTTAAATGTTTAAGTTTTTTTCGTTTCTTTTAAAATTAGTTTCAAGATTAAATAGAAATAATTAAAGTATTTTTTTTTTCAGTTTTAAAAAGTTTAAAAACATTTTAAAAATGTTTTAAAGAACATTTGCTTAAAATAATTAGAAAAACTTAGCAAGTACAATATTTAGTTGAACTTCGTAAGTTACTGAAATTTTAGTAGGTAAAGTTTCTATCTAGATTTAAAACAATATTATTTTTACTTTGAAAATATTAAGATTTTTGTAATGTCATTTAAAAAGGTATGCTTAAAAATTTAACTTTATTATTTAAATGACTTTTTAGACTAATAGAAAAAAAATTAAAGTTTGGTTACTTTATTATTTATTGGAACTTTAAAGTAGATTAAAAAACAATTTTTTATAACAGTTGTATGTCTTCTAAAGTAGAAAATCTACAGGACTACATTGCATTAAAGAAAATTGACTAAATATTAAATAGATTAAAATTAGCTGTGGTGTACAGTTCGATAACCAAAAGTTTTTATCGTACACCAGGTCCTTAGACCAAACTTATTGAGCTATTTGTTTATCGTTTAACGAACAATAATATCTAACGACAATATTTTCCTATTTAAAATAATATCGTATAAATAATAATCTCTATTAGTTATTAAGAATATCTTACCAAAATTGATGAGATAAATACACTGTGTGGTTTTTTATTTTTGTTTTAGAATGTATCTAACTTATTATGTTTGAACAAAAGGACTATGAAATACGAACTTGTCAAATTTTAAACCAAGTTATAAAATACTTTTTAGTTAAAACATAACTGTTTTACCTAATTTTATCGTAATAAAACTAACATTAAGGTACGTACTTTATTCATAGCAACAAAAAGTATAGACAAAATTAACTTTTTACAATAAAAACATTTTAGAAGTTTTTAAAGTTTAAATTTTGTATAAATGACACTAAGAAAGAATTTTTTTTTTAAGAAAACGAACTTATGTATAAAACTTTTCTGATGTTCTTAAAGAAATCTTAAGTCTCCTGGCCATACTTGTGGCTATTTATCGTGTATAATTAAATGCTTGTTTTACTAGGCTTGCAATGAAATTTAAAAAGTTTAGGCTTTGATACTTAAAAAAAAACGAAACTTCTTACCGTTTAAAGATAATTGATATTATTTTACAAATTAGATAACAAAGTTTTTGTCCGTTTAGACACAGTTTAGGTTAATTTGGTAGCAAGAAAACCAAAATTTTGTTTTTAGATTAATATAATAATACGATAGTCGTAAATCACGACCTGTGGTTTTTAATAAAAAAATATTATTATTTTATATCTAATCATTTTAATTATTTTAACGTTGTTATCAGTTAAAAAGTCATGACTCTAGTATGTAAGTATATGGGAAAATAGTACTAAGTTGTTTTATACAGTTTAAAACTTAAAACCAGCTACATAAGCATAAGTTTGTGAATGTTATTTAGCGTTTCGTGTAATTTTTGTTTTACTGGAACTTTAAAGTTTTATCTTGAAACATTTATTAGTAAACATTTCAAAATTAAACTTAATGAATATAATTTGAAGTGTTTTTTCAAGCTGAAAAACAATTATACAATTTTAATATTGCTAATACATGATTTTGCTTTTCAATTATCTTAAAGTTATTTTTATGACTATTACCAATTATAAGACTATACAAAACTCATCACAGACGTTTTTTAATTTAATTTTTAATTCAAATTTTGAATTTAGATAAAAAAAAATTTAAATATTAATTTTGTATTAATCATCTATGCATAAAAAGTAAGACCGAAAATGATATAAGAGTAATTGTTTTAAATACACATTTTCTACTTTTTATTGACAAGGAATTGAAAAAAGCTATTGTTTTCAAGTTATTTTGTAAATAATTGTTTAAAAAATATCGAAATAATCTAACATATATTTAATTAAACAGTAAACAATAAGAATAACTATTAATTTTTTATAGTTTTAAGCTAACTTATACTTTAAAAATTAATTCTACTGAGATATAAAATTAATTATTTATATGAATAAAAATGATTTTTTAAGGGTATAAAACTATAAAGATATTTGATTTGTAAACAAATTAACAGTTTGTTTTATTAGTTGTTTACAGTTTGATTAATAAGACAAAAATTCTTTAAAATTAAAAAAACACATTAGCAAACCATTATTTTTGTTAATCTTTACATCCAATATTATCTTATACTTTTAACTAGGAATTTACAAGTAGATTAACAATAAGATAGGAAACAACTTAATAATAACAATAAAACAGCAGTTCAAAATAAAAAACACTAGAAGGGAGCATATATAGCAAGATACTTAAACTTTGGGTACTTAAACACTTTTGGTTAAATTAATTGGGTATACTTAATTAAACAAAACAATTGATGAATCATATACGAGCTACCGTTTTATGGTTCGCATAATTAAGACTGATGTCTAGCTTAAAAGCTGTGTAGTAATCTAGCTTTGCAAAGCTTTAACTTTGACAACTAATCAAATTTTCAAAATCAAATATTCTTACCAGTCAATAAACTTTTTTAAATATTTCATATAAGGGTTGTCAAAACTGTTTTGTTATAACAACATTTCTAACACTTTTAATAAATTCTTCTTAAAGGTCAAGTTCGAATAAGTGTTTTTTATTTATCTATTTATTTGAATTAATTTATAAATTTTAAATCCTTGCAAACCCTGATTGCGGTAAGCTGAGCAATTTGTAATGTTTGTGATAAACTCATGCGCTTAAGTGGCTTACTGCAGTGAAGCTTTTCATCTTCAATTTTAATATTTCAAAGGTCTTTGATGTTTTTCAGCGTAAAAACTGAAGCTGAATTATGAAAAAAGCGATGTGTTAGAAAATATAAATTTCATAAATAACTTGGCGTTAAAAGTTAACTGATTGAAGAGAGATTTTTTTGTTAATGTTTTTCTATCACAACTAAGAAAGATTTAGAATGTTTTCAAGAAAAACGAGATTTTATCAAAATTATAAAACTCTTACCATGTAATTTTTCTTTCAACAAATTGAAAGTAGAATTAGGAAGAATCGCTTCAATATTAAAAGCATTCGTCTAGTTTATTTACTGAAAACTATAAGCTTTTTAGAATTTACTATTATCTTATATATTTTTTACAGTTATTGTTTAGAGCATTTCTTTTACAACTTATTTATAAGTTTTTGACAAGAAAAATAAAATTAAATGTTTAACAAGTGTGTATTTATATAAAATAAAAAGTATTATTTAAAACTACTAGCAATGCAAATCACAACAGCTCATTTAAGTTACAAGTAAGTTTAAATAACAATAGAATATGTATATTTTTTTTACTATAAAACGTGTAAAAATAATTATAAATTGAGAAAAAAGTTAACTCGTTCTAATATATTATTATCTTATAACAATACGGAAAAAAAATAATAGAAAATACATAACAATGCGGAAATGTGTAAACTTCTAAAGTTGAAGTAACATTATATTTTACAAAAGATATAACAAATTTTGTTAAATTATAATGTATTATTTAAAAAAAAATATTTAAAATTACGTTACTTTAAATGCAAATTTTGTTTTTCAAAACATAAATAAAATGTGATAGCCCACCATATCATACGACGATTAAGATAAGACGATTAGCTAAAAAAACAATTAAAGTCATTACATTTTGAAACGTAATTTTTTTTAATTGCAATGTAGTCGTGCATTTCTTTTTACACAAACTTTTACTTGTTGTCACTTTGATGATCTAAAATCAAAATGAGTTTCATGAACCTTGAACTCCACAAGAAAAGCGAAATGAGCGCAAACGAAGCAATTGAAGGTCAACGTCCAAGTTGGACTAAAAGGTAAGAATGTTAAATCGCACCAATGATACTATCAACATAGTTAGGTTGAATTATTTTATAAAATACATTTCAAACAGCTTTTTTAAATTACTTTATAGGGTATGGAGCTTGAAAGCATGCTTAATACATGCTTTTAAGAATTAAGTTATGAATATCAAACTGTTAATAAGTTAAACAAAAAACTAAACTAAAAAATGCGTTTGATAAGCTTTTATGTAAATAAATTCTTTTTATAGGAACACTTTAGCTTTATTTGATATTTAATTAAAGCTTTTGTTTTTAATAATATAAAACTTTCACTATAATAAGATAAGATATAAGGACTTGCTGCTTAGTGAAAAGTTTTCATCTAGTTTGTTTTAAATTTATTTTATTGATAGTTTTGCAATTAACTTCGCTTGAGGCTGTCGTATTTATTTACAAAATAGTTGACGCTTTAAAACTTGATAAACAAATCATTTTTTATAATTAAACACTCATCTCATAAAACGTTATGACCCTAAAAATAATAATAAAAAATAGAATGAAAACAAATGTTTGATTTAGTATAGGTTTAACAACAATTGAATTTAGTATGACAGCGGTTCTTTGTAATAAAAAAGTAGTATTACTCACAAAATGTTTATACTGTTTTGCTATTCTAATCAGTTAAATCAACTCGAGACTTCTGTTATTACAAAAACAGAATAAAATTTTAAGTTGATTTTTACTCAAAATATGTTTATATAACACATTTCTATAGACAATAATAGCAACAATCAAGCTTTTTAATGTGTTTTTAGAATTAGGTTACTGAAAAAGTCTCAATAACAAAGCTTAAATACTTGCCATTAATCGAAATATTATTGGGTTAAAACAGTATCTAAAATTGGAAAGTGTCGAAATTGGAAACTATGTCATTAGTCAAAACTAAGCTCTTAATAGGAAGCAATTTAAAAACAACTTAGCTTTCTTTTCTTTGCATAAACACCAGATAAACATCCGTTTGACATTGAATAAGTTTCCTTTTGTTTAAAATAGTTTATACTTGCTATAATTGTTTAAAATCACAATAACTTCGAGGCGTATTTAACTAGGTTCAACAAGTATATACAGTACCAGAAATTAATATACTTTGTACTGTTACTTGATATATATTTTAAAAGTTTTACAGTTTAGCATAAGCTTCAGTTTTGAAAACTTCTAATTTATATCACCTCTACCTTTTCAAGAAAGGTTTTACGTTAAAAACTGTTTCTGCTTATATATTTTATAGATGTTAAGTATTGTCAATAAGAAAAATTATTTTAAAATTGCTTTTGTAAAAAAAAATATATTTAATGGTATGACTATTTTGACAACAGTTTATCTAAATTAAAGAACTTATTTTCAAATTATTAACAGTTATGTAAAACTAAGCTTATAAAAACAACCTATCAATAATATAATTAATTTTTAGTTGAATTATTCTTCAAGCATATCACAAAGTTACATTTAAAACGATGATTAAAAGTGTTTTTTTCAACAAAAATTATGCTATGAAGTATCATGGCGATCTTTCTAATTTCAAACAAAGTTTTTCTTTCTATTTTTATGTTTAAGTAAAAAAGGTTAAGAAGATATACAGAGTTGCAGTTTTATTTTAATTCCACTTGTTAAGAATTACTATAAAAGTGTTACGATACCCCTTAGACTGATTTTAAATAAACTTGAACAGATTGTCAAATAAGTTTAAACTGAGTTTATTCTTTTTCCTTGAATAAATTGCCAAGTTAATATGTTTGCTACTGGCCAAAACACTTCTAAACAAATAATCGATCATAAAATACTAATACTAATATTTTATCAGTTTAGACTTACAATTACCTTATAAATAAAAATCAACACCAAGCTTAACAAACTTCAGCTCGAAATATTTTTGTAATTTTTACAATAGATGCAGAATAAGTAAAAACATTTAAAAATTCTAACAAATAATAAGTCAAAATTAGCAGAGTTTTTTTATTTTTGTTTGTTCACATTTGTCGAAAATTGAAGTAGATAATAAAAAGAAAAAAAAAACAGAGTACAACAAACAAATGCTAAATAATATCTAAACTAAGTTTTTTGTGCTATTGGCAGTTAAAAGTTCTACTAAAGTTGTGTTTAAAAATTTTATTAGCTTTTTATAAACGTTTGAAAACCATTAGAAAATTGTTCCTCATAGTTAAATAATACCTGGTTAACACATTTATACATGCCTATAAGAAACCATTTTATTTATAAAAAAAATTATACTCAAATACTTTTCACCTATTAAATCAACTACTCCTTATTTCGTTTCTTCGGTACAGCAAACGAGTCAGACGGACGAGACCTTTTGGAACTTTTATGGCCTTTTTTTGGAGTTTTCTTCCTAGGTACATCATTTAAATGAAGATTCTCTCGTATGGTCAGGTTGATTGATTGTTGCGCGGTAGCAGCGGTTTTTCCTCGAAGCATCTGTACCAAGGACTTTTCATCGACGACTCCCGTGAAACTCAGGTCTTCCTGTACACTCAACGCCAGCTGGGGATTATGTTCGAGCGTCTGCTGGAGTTCGGACCTGTCTTCTGGAATCCACGGGTATTTCTGACTCAAAACCCGGTAGTTTTCATCAGACAAACCGGCAAAAAGCTCACTGATCGCATCAACGTTCATTTTAGTAATTTAAAGCTGGTAAAAAGCAATATTTAATTGACTTAAATAGTTAGTGAAACAAATTTTTTACCATAAAAACTATGTCATCTTTCACAAAATTTGAACAGAAAGTTAAAGTATAATAATTTGAAATAAAGTACTGGTTCCAAAAAGTCTGCTTATATATTTTTTAATATAAATATCGTTAGTAAACATGGTTTTTTATTCAATAAAACTCAAAAGGCTATTGAAACCATCTTTTTCAAATAAGATAACAAAGTGTATACTATACAGCCATTTTAGAAGTAATCTTAAAATATTATGTTTTTAATTTTTAAATCAATCTTGGCTTACTACAGTTCATAAAAGCCTAACATAAGTTGAAAAGTTTAAAATAGATAATGAAGGTTTTATAGAATATTACTCTTGTTTTAAACTTGATTTTTTACTAAATTAGACTTTTTTTGATTAGTATAGTTTTAATATATTTATAAAAACTACTCTTTAGGTAGGTAAAAATGAATATACTTGGTATTAACTTAAAAAATTCAATAAATTGGCTTTTAGAAATTTATTAAATTAATATCAAAAGAAATAAAAAATTGTAAGTTTTCTTTTTTGGCAGTCAACTATGAACTTTTATAAGCAAGAAATGTTCAGTCTAGAAATGAATGTTACCTTAAATAGTGTACTACACTTAATTAAAAACAGTTCATACAGTGCTAACCAGTTAAAACAAAAGTAAAATGCAATGCATTAAGTAAGTGATTAAACATACTTTTGATTACTAGCTAATTGGTATGAAATCTTAAAAGCAAGTCTAAAATAATAGTCTAAGAAAAGCATTAATATTCGTGAAACTCTTTCTATATATTTTGTTTTTTCTTACTGTTTATATAAATTTTAAGCATTTTATAAATAAAATTATAGCTCATGTTTTAAAAAGTAGTTAAAGTTTTATTTGGAAACTTTGTCATCGATTATCCTGTTAATTATGAATATTTTCAAATTTTAAAAGATAAATTATAAAAAAAATCATGCATTTTTTGTTTATGAAGTTTATATAAACTATTCAAAATTGATATTTTACCAAGACTTTCTCAGTTTTACTTTTTGTTTTAAATGACTATAAATTAATATTTGTAGACATTTTATTAGTTTAATAACATAAATTAGTGTCTAGTTTACGCGTTTTTTTAAATGTTTCACGACTATCAAAGCTTTTTTACACCTAAATAATGTTGATATAAATTAAAAACTACATAAACTGAGAATAAAATTTTTCTAGATCAAATCATACTTAATGATTTAAAAACTTTTATTTAACTTGTAAATGTGATCCAAGTATTTTTTTTTAGCAAAAGGATAATTCTAATGAGCAATAAAAAAGTAGTGTTATCTATCTTAAAATCATTGGAGTTCATAAAAATTAGAAAAATAAAGCTCTCTATTTATAAACTTAGGAAAACTGTGATAGTTGTAGTTGTTTTTACTTCTTGATATAAGTTTTACTAAAAGTTATAAGTAGAGAACTTTTTTTTTCTAAACCTTATGAACTTTATTTTACTGTTTCTAAGATAAAAAACATTAATATACTTTTGTTCACTAAAATTATCCTTTTGCTAAAATAAGAAAAGTAATACTTGGATCACATTTACAAGTTAAACAAAAGTTTTTAAGTTGCTAAATATAAATTGATCTAGAGACATCTGATTACCTCAATTTGTAGTTTTTTAATTTCTATCAAACATTTTTAGGAGTAAAAACACTTTGACAGTCGTAAAATGTTTTGAAAACGCGTACACAAGACTTTAATTTATAACCTAAACCTAGAAAAATTTAAAAATATTAATTTATATTCGTTCAAAACAAAAAAAATAGTTTTAGAAAGTTTTGGATAAACATCAAGTTTAAATAGTTTACATGAACCATTTACTATAAAATAAGTTTTGTAATGTTAAAATGTTTTTTAGTAACTTTTCTGTCTTAAATTTGAAGACTGAAGTCCTTTATAAGCTTTTAGTTCCTAGAAGAAAAGAAAAACTTAAGAAACTAATTCGTTTTATTTATAATGTTTTGAAATTAAATAGCTAGGTTATTTATGTAATTCAAAGTAAATTAATTATTTTTTGCGACCAAAAATAAAATCTTAACAAATTTATTTCATATTTAACAATTTTTATTATTTTATCTACTTAAATTCACACTTTGTATAAAAAAATATGATGAAATAAAAATTATAAATTTAAACATAACAAAATTCATCTTTTCAAAACTGACCACGAGGTGGTGTAAAGGCGCATGAATGATTAGACCAAATTTATTACTTGAGTTTAAGCAAACAAAACAAAACCTACTGTAGAACACGTGCTTATGTGGTCACAATTTTATGCGAATTTTGTCAACTCATATCAATAACAGTAGTGTAGAAATTCATGGGGCATGTCAGAGGTCGGAGGAAAAGGTCAGCCTTGAGGCTAGTTTTTCATTATTTTTGGTTATGAGCAGAAAATAGACTGGTACATCCTTGACAAGATCTTAGTGTCCTGGACAAGACGTTAAAAGGTATCCATGGTATGCGACTCATTAATCGAAAGGTTTTTCGTGCACCAGATCCTAAAACCAAATATTTTGAGCGTACATACTTTTCTAGTTACAATTTCAATGCAGATACCGTAACTTAGCATCACTAGTAATTGATTTTGTGAAATAGTCATTATAAACTTTGTCATTTTGCTTAGCATTTTAGCTTTATATGTCTTTTATAATGAAAAAAAAGTACAAAAAAATCAATAACTTTTGGTCCAATTACCGATCCCCTTATTTGGCACAAGGCACATAACAACAAAACATATAGTTTAATAGTCACTAGTTTAATTTTTTAAAGTTTTACGAATGAAAGTAACAGTCGACAACTATCGAAAAGTAGGTTTTGTTGAATTTTTATTTATTCAGTATTTAGGTTCTAAAAAAAACGATATATACAACTTAAACTTAAAATATCAAAAATTTATCTAAACCAATTAACATCTGAAAAGTAAAAAAAATAAATCTTTTTGTTTTTTCTTTTTTTTTAAAGTTATTGAACAGTTAAAAAGTTTTAGGTTTTTGTTTTTTTAGGTAGTGAGTTGGTAGTAATTTAAAATTTTTCTCGTCTAAATAACTTAACAAAATATAGCAGAAAGTAGTTAAATTATGTTACTAACTTACTCAAATTAAGTTTAAAAATTTCCCTTAACTTTTAGCACATTCTCGTCATCGGAAAATTTAAGAATTTGTAAAATTTCTTAAGTTTTACAGCTTTTATATGAATCGAAACTTTTTTTTAATTATAAATTTTATTTGACTTTATACATATTTAGGATAGTTTGGACCTACGGTTTCGATTTTAAAGTATTACAACATAATTTTTTGCTTAAGTTTTCATTTAGAAAAATTAAATTTTAGAATACTTAATAACATATATGTCGTAACGTTACATTACTAAATATAAGGATCTACTAGTGCATTAAACTTTATGAACACAAATTATGTATTGTATTATTTCTATACGTAAACATTGTTTTTAATTGATAAAGAGCGTAACCTACATTATATTGCTTTTAAATAAAACTACTTCAAGTTTTCAAATGTTACAGTTATTTAAATCTGTAATATTATGTATTTAAATAAGCAAATGGTTTTGCTGACTAACTACCATTTTATTCATTAGTATAAAGTTTTATCTCAAACATACGTTGATGTTACCTTTTTGCTTTATTACTAGTTTTTACACATTTTGATATGATAGTTTACGGTAAAAAGCAAAAAAAATATATAGAATTATATATGATTTATGTATAAAAAAATCTAAACTATTATTAAAGTTTATATACCAAATAAATTTCAAATAACAGAAGACATAATTGTTTTTTAGAAAAATTAGTGTAATTTTTTTCATTATTGGATTTATGCTTTTAACGTTAAGCGATACAAAAATTAAAACCGTACATAAATCATAACTAATTATTTACTTAATTTTTTTGACTTTAATCGCAAAATGTACTATTTAAATATTTTTCTTAATCATGCGTTTCAAGTTACAGTTTTATAAACTATTTATTTAAACATTTTAAAATCAATAATTTTTCTTTTAGTCGTTTAATAATTTACTAGTTTAATATTTTAAACATATAAATTTATAGTACGATTACGATTCATTTTGCCTATTCAACGTGGTTTAAAACTTTCATGTTTTTGTTTTGATTTGTCTTTTAACTGACTTGTACACTTTTATTTATAATATTTAAATTAATAATTTCATGTTTAGTACATCATAAACTTATACTTGAATGTTAGTAGTAAAACACGTTTTAGTAAATAAATAAAATAAATAAAGATTTAAACACAGCAGTCATTAATGTTTTAAGTATAATATAAAACTTAAAAATTATTTTTCACAAAGAAACATTACCTTGAGCATTTGTAAACCCAAAAAGTTTTTTTCTTATAAATAGTTTTTTTTTCACAAGAAAGTATTTTTCACATGTTTTTTTTGGATTATACTACAGACCAAATAATATATAAAAAGCTTACTAAAAATTTTATTAATAGCTTACTACCAACATAAAATGATTAAAACAAAAGTAAATACTTAATTAATATATTAAACTATTAAAAACTTTACTTTCTTTTAAAATAAGTAGGTTAACTAATGCAGATAAATCATAAAAATAAGTTTTCGAAATCACACGTTTTTCTACTGTTTAGTACTGTGAAAATACGAAACAATGATGTAACATCCCTTACACTTGCAACAGATAAAAATACTCTAAAATAAACTTTGTAAATTGTAACGGATGCCTGTAATACATTAAGTACATTATTTGATAAAGGTTTCGGAAACAGTTTCTTACTTTGTTTATTGTCTTTTTAGTGTATCGATAAATTTTCGTACAACTTTGTAACTTTACAATACAAAAGTAGTTTTACAGTACTATTGTTCAACTAATAGACATAAATTAAACCAATAAAACTGTTTACTGTTATACAAATTAAAAGTATAGAAAAATAATTTTTTAAATGTAGCAATTTTAAAATTTATTGAAAAAGGACAAACTGTTTTTAAAACGTAGAACCAACTTTATAATTGTATAGATTTATTTTCGATGTTTAGTTATTTTAAAACTTAGATAATAAATGATTATAAAACTTTTTAAATGTTTTTTCGTATCTTTCAAAATTAGTTTCAAGATTAAAAAGAAATAAATATCTTTTTTTTAGTTTTTAAGTCACAGTTCAAAAAAGTTTATAACAGTTTGAAAATGTTTTAAAAAACATTTACTTAAACTAATTAGTAAAAACTTAGCTATTACAATATTTAGTCGAACTTCGTTAGTAAAAATAGACTGTTAAATTTTTGGAGGTAAAGTTTCTATCTAGATTTAAAACAGTACTATTTTTACTTTGAAAATATTAAAATCTTTGTAATATCATTTAAAATGGTATGCTTAAAATTCTAACTATATTATTTAAAATACTTTTTAGACTAAAAATAAAAAGTAAAAGTTAGGTTATTTAAATATTTTTGAATTTTAAAGTAGACTAAAAAATAACTTTTTATAAAAATTGTATGTTTTCCAAAGTACAAAATCTACAGGACTAGATTACATTAAGGAAAATTGACAAAATATTGAATGGATTAAAACTATCTGTGGCGTACGACTAGATACCGAAAAGTTTTTTCGTGCACTAGGTTCTTAAAACCAAGCTTCTTGAGCGCTTTGTTTATCGTTTAACGAACAATAATATCTAACAACAACATCTCATATTTAAAAACATATCGTAGAGATAATAATCTCTATTTGTTATTAATAATATTTTACCAAAATTGATGATACAAATACACTGTAAGGTTTTTATTTTATTTTTAGAATGTATTGAGCTTATTATGATTAAAGAAAAGGACTAGGAAATACGAGCTTGACAAATTTTAACCCGATTAATAAAATACTTAATAACTAAAACATAACTTGTTTTACCGATTTTTATCGTAATAATACTAATAACATGGTACGTTCTTTACTTATAGCAACAAAAAATAAATTAACTTTTTGCAAGACAAACTCTTTAGTAGTTTTAAAAGTTGAAATGACACTAAGAAATAAAAGTTTTTTTTTTTCTAAACGAAGTTTCGTATAAAAACTTTCCTGATGTCTTTAACGACCTTTAAATCTTGTGGCAATTCTTGTGGCTATTTTTCGTGTCTAAATAATTGTTTGTTTTAATAGATTTAAAATTTAATTTAAAGATAACTAGCTTATAAACTTTTTAAACAAAAACTAGACAACTTATCGCTTAATAATTATCAAAATAATTAAAAAAAAGGATAACAAAGTTTTTGTCAGTTGAGACACAGTTTAGGTTAATTTGGTGGCAAAAAAAAATTTGTTTTTAGATAAATAAATTCAAAAGCAGTCAAAAATCACGACTCGTGATAATTAATTAGAAATTTGTTGAAAGCTTTCTGTCTAATCTTTTTAAGTGTTTGTAATATTTTTTATTTATTTTAACGTTGTTATCAGTTTAAAACATGATTTCTCGAATGAAAGTATATGGAAAAATTATATTAAGTAGTTTTGTACAGTTTAAAACTAAACAATAGTTACGTAAGTTTGTAAATGTTATTTAGCGTTTGGTGTAATTTTAGTTCGTTAGAATTTTAGAATGTTATATTCAAACATTTGTTAATAAAAGTTTTTTAACTAAACTTAATGAATACAATTTTGAGTGTTTTTTCAAGCTAAAAAAAAAGTTTTTGTTTTAATGTTGTTAGTTTATAATATGCACTTCGACCATCTTAAAATGATTTTTATGTCTATTATTCTTATTATAAGTTTATACAAAATACATCAAAGACGTGTTTTCATTTAAACTGTAATTCATTTTTTTTATGTTAAAATAAAATAAAACTACTTTCAAATACTACATTGATATTATCCATCGATGTATAAATAAGTAAGACCAAAAAAAAGTATGAGAGTTATTGTTTTTAATACATATTTTCTACTTTTCATTGACAAGGAATTAAAAATAGTTTTTGTTTATGAGTTGTTTAGTAAATAACTTTTTAAGAAAAATCTGAATAATTTAACATATATTTAATTAAACAGTGAATAATAAGTATAAACTATTAAGCGTTTATAGTTTACTACTAATTTATAATTGAAAAATTACATCCACTTAGATAACATTATATATATAAGTAACGATAATTTTTTTAAGAGTTTAAAACTATAGAGATCTTCGATGTTTTATCAAATTTACACTTTGTTTTTGATTAATTAACACAAGTTCTTAAAAATCAAAAATAAGATATAAGAAAAGTCTTATTTTTGTTAGTTTTTAGCTACAATATTATTCTATACTTTTAATTAGGAGTTTAGTAGTAGAATAATATTAAGTTAACAAATGATTAATTCCTTTGTAATAAAAAACAAACTACAGTTACAATAACAAATCTTTAAATAAAAACTGTTGAAATTAAGCCAGATACTTATATTTAGGTTAATAAACAAAACAATGGTTTAATCTTATATGAGCTGTTTTTTTAAGTTTTGCATAATTATGATTGACTTCTAATTTAAAAAATTGTGTAGTAATCAGGCTTTGAAAAACTTTTCTCAAATTTTCAATCTAAAATGTTTTCATCAGTCAATAAACTTCTTTATCTTATTTAGATAGGACTTATCAAAACTATATTATTAGATAAATATTTCTTATAGAAATTTCTGCTTAAAGGTCAAGTTCGAATAAGCGTTTTATTCATTTTTTATCTTGTATAAATTAACTTTGAAATTATAAACCCTCGCAAGCCCTGATTGCGGTAAGCCGAGCAATTTGTAATGTTTGTGATAAACTCATGCGCTTAAGTGGTTTACTGCAGTGATGCTTTTCATCTTCAATTAAAATAGTTCAAAGGTTTTTGATGTGTTTTATCGTAAAAACTGAACCTAATCTATAAAATGTGTGAATGTGCATGGATAATGTTAATTTTATAAATAACTTGGCTTTAAAAGTAACAGATTAAAAAGATTTGTTTTGCAGAAAACTTTTTATGACAACTAAGAAAGATTTAAAGTTTTTTTTTAAGAAAATGAGATCTTATCAAAGCTTTAAATATCTGAAAATGTTTTTTTTTTTGACTAAACTTAAAGTAGAATAAGTAAGACTCGCTGCAACATTAAAAGCAATTGACTAGTTTAACTATTGAATACCAAATTTTTTTAAATATCTTACTATTACCTCATACATTTATTACATTTATTGTTTTGAGCATTTCTTATCTTAATTGTTTATATTTTTAATATTTTCAAAAATTAATTTTTTTCTAACAAAAAGGTACTTATATGAAGCAAAAAAAAAGTATAGTTTGAAACTATTAGAAATGCAAATCATAACAGCACATTTAAATTATAAAAAAGTTTGAAACACAAAAAAATTACATGTTTATTTTTCTTATATAAAACTAAAATAAATTAAAACATATTGAGGAAAAAACTAAACTCGTTTCAATATCTTATTTGCTTTTTAACAATACGGAAGTAAAAAATAATAGAAATTATTTAACAATGCAGAAATGTATAAGCTTCTAAAGTTAAAGTAGCATTATATTTTACAAAAGATACCACAAATTTTTTTGATTGAAATATATTAACTAAAAAGTGTTTGAAATTACATTAGTTTAAATGCAAAATTCGTATTTCACAGCATAAATAAAATTTAATAGTTCATAGCATACGTCAGTTAAGATAAGACGACTAGCTAAATAAAAATAAAGTCATTACAATTTACAACGTTATTTTTTTAATTGCAATGTAGTCGTGTATTTCTTTTTACAAAAACTTTTATTTGTTGTCGTTTTGATAATATGATTTAAAAACAAGTTTCATGAACCTGGAACTCCACAAGAAAAGCGAAATGAGCGCAAACGAAGCAATTGATGTTCAGCGTCTAAGTTGGACTAAAAGGTTAGAATATTTGTACAACAATTATATTATTAACATAACGAGGTAGGATTATTATATAAAATATGTTTTTAACAGCTTTTTGAAGTTTTCTTTACAATGAAGCTTAAAAGCATGATTAATAGATGCTTGAGAAAAGCATTTGTTGATAAATTTAACAACAATATTAACTAAAACTTAAAAGTAAGATAAACCGATGCTTTTAATAAATATACTAAAAAATCTCACTGTTAGTAAATTAGAAAAAAAAAAGAAAATGCGTATTTTATTACCAACTAAGTCGATCAGTATATTGCGATTAGGTTCAATGAAGTTTTTATGTCAAAAATGTCAAAAACACTTTAGCTTTATTTGATGTTTTGTTAAAGCTTTTGTTTTTAATAAGATAAAACTTATCATCATAATAAGATAAGATAGAAGGACTTGCTGCTGAGTGATAAGTTTTCATCTAATTTGTTTTAAATTAATTTTTAATGACAGTTTTGCAGTTAACTTCGCTTGAGGCTGTCGTATTTATTTACAAAATAGTTGACGCTTTAAAACTTTATGAACAAATCATTTTTTATAATCAAGCATTGGTTTTATAACACGTTATGACCCTAAAAATAATAACAAAAATAAAATGAAAACAAATATTTGAATCAACATAGTATTATCAACAATTAAAATTTAGTATAACAGCGGCTCTTTGTAATAAAAAAGTAGTATTACTCAGAAAATGTTTAAACTGTTTTGCTATTTTAATCAGTTAAATCAACTTGAGACTTAGTGTTATTTTAGTAATAGAATAAAAATGTTAAGTTTATTTTTCACTCAAATTATACTTATTTACAACATTTCTATAAATCACTAAAAGCAATAATAAAACTTTTTATGTGTTTTTAGAATTAGGTTACTAAAAAAGTCTCAATAACAAAGCTTGAAATACTTGCTATTAATTGCAAACGCATTGCGTTTAGAAACGTTATTTAAAACTAGAAAGTGTCAAAATTGGAAGTCATGTCATTAGTCGAAACTAAGTTTTTAATAGGATGCGGTCTAGAAGCAACTTAGCTTTTTTTTAACACCAAATAAGTATAAGTTTGACATTGACGAAGTTTTTTTTTTTGTTTAAAATAGTTTATACCTGCTATAAGTGTATAAAATCACAAAAACTTCGAGGCGTATTTTACTACGTTCAACAAGTATATATAGTACCAGAAATTAATATAATTTGTACTGTTACTTGATATATACTTTATACAAGTTTTACAGTTTAGCATAAGCTTCAGTTTTGAATACTTCTAATTTATTTCACCTCTATCTTTTTAAGAAAGGTTTTACGTTAAAACTGTTTCTGCTTATATATTTTATAGGTATTAAGTATTGTCAATAACAAACATTACTTTAAAATTTTTGTTGTAAAAAAGTATATTTGGTGAATTGACTATTTGGACAACAGTTTATCCAAATTTCAGAATTTATTTCAAATTATTTACAGTTATGTAAGAGTAAGCTTATAAAATCAACCTATGAATAATAAAAATAAATCTTAATTGAATTGTTTTTCACGCATATCACAAAATTGCATTATACAACGATAACGATGATCGAAAATGTTTTTTTTTTCAAAAAAAATAATGCTATGAAGTTTCATGGCGATCTTTCTAGTTTCAAACCAAATTTTTCTTTCTGCTTTTATGGTTAATTAAAAAGATTAAGAAGATATACAAAGTTATAGTTTTAATTATTTTTTATTTTAAGCATGTTAGAGTATTTAGACTTTTATGATCCATTCTTTTGAATCTTTCAAACAACAAATTAAAAAAAAAAACAACAAATCACAGTAGTCAGACAGCATCGAAAAAGATCAAAAGTTGTTAAATGGACTTTTGAACGCAAGATCATTATTGTGCTTTTCTGGCAACTTTTTAATTTATCAATGCTTTATTTGTGTTCTGAGGTTTATCTGAACATAGTCGCGCTAAGTTGTGTGTTTACCAACCAACTTGAATGAGACTAGTTAACGTATTAGGTATTTATTTTAAAACGGCCGTGTTATATGCTTATAGTATTTTAGTTTTTGAAATAACAATTGTAAAAATTAAAAGCTAATATTTTTTTTGAAAAAGGTTCAAAGTAATTTTGAAACTTTCTGAATGATTTATAAAGTTCAATTACAACATTAAGTAATAAATATTTCATGCTACTTCAAAAGCAAACTAAGTTTTATAAAAAGTAGTTTAACTTTTTACAGATTTCCTTTAAATTTTAAGACTTTGGTTTTTGTTAATATTAAGTTTTACGAAACTATTTAAACTCTTCAGTAACGAAAATGTGTATTCAAAGTTATTGTTTACACAGCCGTTTATTTTATTTCCTCCCGTTTGTATGAGAAAATACTCTTGAAAAAATTTGTCTAAAAAACTTTAATAGCTTATTTAGTGACTAGTAGTAATTTTATAGTTAAAGTAAAAACTAAGCCGATAACTTTTTGTTGTGAAATACGATTATCAGTTTTCAAAAATCTAGTGGTTATGTATCTGAATAAAACAGTAGAAATGCTTTTATAGCTGTTGACAAGTCCAATTCAAACATTCGATTTAAGCCAGAACAGTTCTATTGTTCTGTATTCTTAAACACATGCATTAAACCTTTACATGTTTTATGTTTTTATAATCAGTTTAAATACTTAACCAGACATTGGCATTGAGGCGCTTGCCTTAATCTTTTAATTTTTCGAATTGTTCAAATAATCTGCACAAAGTAACTATTGTTTTCACCGATTGTTTACATTACTCGTTTCGCTAATATGAACAGCATTTTTTTTGATAAAGTTAAATTAGGTAGCTAAAGTTACATGAATCGTTTAATTAAGATTAACATCTTGCTTCTTTTCGCCTTTTAACTAGATGTTACCCCCTTGATAACCAAAATCGCTCTCAATGGATATTTAGGAAATATTAACTTGAAAGATTTTATGAAGCTCAAAATTTATAACGATGTTTTTTATGACTGTGTACATTTTAATACTTATAGCGTATTCTGAATTTTTATATTTTGTTTGTTATGGCATTTAAAATTTTTTTGGGCTTAACTAATAACAAACTTTCATTATAAGTTAAAAGCCAAGCCGTTATACTAGAACTTATAAAAAATACAGAAATGTAAGTTAAACGAAGTTTATTAATAATTAAATTTCTGCACGACTGTGTTAATAAAACTCATCGTAATATCAAGTTACTAAAATACCAGCAACAAACTCTTAAACTGCATCTAAGCTTACAATGTGGTGTTTCACACTTCAAAAACAACTTTTATTTCTATTGTCTGCAGCACATCTTGCTTGTATTAAAAAGCGGTTTTAATACCTATCATCAAGCCAAAGAGATGAGAAAACGTTTCTACGCCTCCAATTTCGAAGAGACAATTGTAAACATTTTATTGTCAAGTCTGTTTACGGTAACTTTTCATTTGAGTGAGTAACGCGAATGGGTTTTAATCCAATTTAAAGTGTAACTATTCTCACATACTTGCTCGCGCTTGTAATAATTATACCAGTCTGACCGGTGAACTACGCTTAAACTGTAAACAGCATTAATCTGTTGGTTTTAATTTCGAATAGTTTAAAACTATTTGATCAATTTAGATTATTTTTTAATAAAAGACCACCCAACTTTCAAAAGTTACTTGTATCTGTATCATGAATGACTTAAAACAATTAACGATAAGAAAAGTCTTATAAACTTCGAAATTTATTTTGAAATCATTATATTAGATTAAAAAATTAACAATTTTTTTTACTTTTGTAAGTTAGATCTTTTAGTACATTTATTATACTTTTACTTAAATATACTTTGTACTTTTGTCACAACCATATAAAACGATTAATCAAAACAACAAACTAGAACTAACAATCATTTTTATATAGTACTAACAATAGTTCAAACGAACACTATCTATGTTTCAAATTGTGATGATAAATTACCGAAAACTTTCAAGTACATCAGTGTAATTTTGTACCAGCTTGCAAACATTCTAGTCACACATTTCCTATATTGAAAAATGATCAACTTCGCTTTTATAGTAATTTTAAGACATACTGCCTACAGGATATTTTTCTTAGTTTTGTAACTGAATACAGCAGAGTTTTTTATATCTGAAACATATTTTATTAATATACAGTAGAAACTTAATCGAGTTTTAATGATGTTTATGCATATAGTAGTATAAAATTAAGAAGTTAGTTCTGTTTTTCTTTACAAATTATCGTATATGTTTAGAATTGTTTAAGTTGTAACATATACTTTTGTTAATGCATAAGCTTTTTTATTTGGTTCACATAAACAATTTGGAACACATAAAACATTGAATATTCAAAATATAAAACTAAAAATATCTATAGCTACTTTAAGTATAAACTAAAACTTAAAACATTTTGAATATAGCCTGTTTAAAAACAAAACTATTAACAATGGTATTACTGCAATACAAAGTTAGATGTTTTGGATATTTTTTATATTGATAAAATATATTTAGATATTTGACATGTTAGTCATTAAACATTTTACTGCTATACAAAATTCCTTATAAATAATTTTGATGAGTTAATCTTTTAAAGAACTTTTGAAAGTGTAAAACTTTGAGTTACAAAGAGAAAAAGTTAATTTTTTTTCGTTAATAACAACTTAGATATTTTAAAACTTAAAAATAAAAACATATGCAAAATTTTGTTATTTTATTAATCTTTATATCCAGCATTATTATCTTCTTTAAATTAGGGATTTACCAGTAGAAAAACATTAAGATGACGAATGGTTTAATTTTTTAATAAACAACTATAAGTTTTATGTAGGAAGCTGCTAAAACTAAGTCCAACACTTATATTTAGGTTAATAAACAAAACCATGGTTTAATTATCTATGAGCTACCTTATTACGGTTTGCATAATTAAGATTGATTTCAACTTAAAAGCTGTGTAGTAATCAAGTTTTGCAAAGTTTTTATTTGACGACTAATCAAATTTTCAAAATAAAATTTTCTCATCAGTCAATAAACTTCTTTATAAAATTATGTTACAATTATGATTTGACTTATATAATATTACTATTATCATTAAAAATTTCCGTTTAACGTCATGCTCGAATAACCGTTTTATTAATTTATCTACTCTAAATTAACTTTGAAATTTTAAACCCTCGCAAACCCTGATTGCGGTAAGCCGAGCAGTTTGTAATGTTTGTGATAAACTCAAGCGCTTAAGTAGCTTACTGCAGTGAAGCTTTTCATCTTCAATTATGATATTTCAGAGGTCTTTGATGTTTTTCAGCGTAAAAACTGAAGCTAACGTATGAAATATGCGTATGTGTTATAAATTATAAATGTTCTAAAAAAATTTGTGGTATTTAAAGCTAACTGATTGAAGTGAGTTTTTTTTTTTTGCAGAGTTTTTTTTTGTCACAACTAAGAAATATTTAGAGTTTTTTCTATAATCGAGACTTAATTAAAATTTTAAAACTCTGAACATATAAATTTTTTTTGACCAAAATTAAAGTAGACTAAGTAAGAATCGCTGCAATATTAAAAGCAATAAACTAGTTCAATTACTGAATACTATATTTTTTTTTGTTCTTACTAGTATCTTATTTATTTACTGTAACTATTGTTTTAAGCATTTATTTTCCAACTAGTTTATATATTTTTAATATTTTCAAAACAACTAAAACAATTTACCAAGTGTTTTCTATGAAGTAAATAAAGTATTGTTTTAAAACTATTAGACGTACAAATCATACCAGCACATTTATGTTATAAAAAAGTTTAAAATACAAAAAAAAGATATACTGATTTTCGAAAATAAAACGTGTATAAATATTCATAAGTTAAGATAAAATGTAGATTTTTTTTAACAACTTATTTGCTTTTTAAAAAACGAAAGTTAAAATAATAGGAAACACATAACAATGCGAAATGTATAAACTTCTAAAATTAAAGTAGCATTTTATTTTTCAAAAGATATAATAAATTTTGTTTAATTAAAAAATATTAACTTGATTAACTAAATTAAAAAAAAACGTTTAAAATGACGTTGTTTTAAATGCAAAAATCGTTTTTTGAAACCTAAATAATAGTTCATAACATACGACGATTAATATAAGACGACTTGTTCGAGAACTTTTCAGTCATTACATTTTACAACGTTATTTTTTTAATTGAAATGTAGTCGTGTATTTCTTTTTATACAAACTTATATTTTTTGTCGTTTTGATGATCTAAAACCAAAACAAGTTTCATGAACTTCGAAGTACGCAAGAAAAGCGATTGAAGGTCAGAGTCTAAGTTAGACGAAAAGGTGAGAATATTTGTACAACAATGATATTATCAGCATAATTAGGTTGAATTATTATATAAATAACATTTCAAAAAAATTTTTCAAAAATACTTTACAGATTATGAAACTTAAAAAGCATGATTAATAGATGCTTTTAAGAATTAAGTTATGAAAATAATACTGTTAATTAGTTGAACAAAAAACTGATTTTTATAAAGTGCACATTATTATCAACTAATTTGATCAGTGTATTGCGAGTAAGTTCAACGAAGTTTTTATGTCAACAACTGTTTTTATCAAAAACACTAATTTGATATTTTGGTATAGCTTTTGTTTTTAATAAAATAAAACTTATCACTATAATAAGATAAGATAGAAGGACTTGCTGCTGAGTGATAAGTTTTCATCTAACTTGTTTTAAATTAATTTTAATGACAGTTTTGCAGTTAACTTCGCTTGAGGCTGTCGTATTTATTTACAAAATAGTTGACGCTTTAAAACTTGATAAATAAATATTTTTTTTTAATTAAGCATTAGTTTCATAGGACGTAGTAAACCTAAAAACAACAATAAAAGTTAGAACGATGATAAATGTTTGATTTAGTATAGTTTTATTAACAATAAGAATTTAATCTAACAACGATTCTTTGTAATGACAAAATAATATTTCGAAGAAAATTTTTAGTCTGTTTTGCTTTTTCAATTAACTCGAGACTTGTGTTATTATATAACAGAATAAAAAGTTTAATTTTTTTTTTCACTTAAATTATTTTTGTTTGCAAAATTTCTATAAATAACCAAAAGCAATAGTGAACCTTTTTAAATTTGTATTTTGAATAAAGTTACTAAAAAACTCACAACAAAAAGCTCACTAATAAAGCTTTAAATACTTGCTATTAATTGCAAACTCCATTGCGTTATAATGAATATTTAAAATAAGAAAGTGTCGAAATTTGATATTATGGTCATTAGTCAAAACTAAGCTCTAAATAGGAAGCGATTTAACAACAACTTAGCTTTCTTTTCTTTGCACAAACACCCGTTGGACAGTGAAAGAGTTTCCTTTTGTTTGAAAAAGCTAATGCTTGCTATAAGTTTTTAAAACCTCAAAAACCTGGAGTCGTATTTTATTATGTTCAATAAGCACATACAGTACCGGTAATTAATAAATGTAAATTCTATTGTTACTTGATACATATTTCATACAAGTTTTATAGTTTAGCATAAGTTTCAGCTTTAAACACTTCTGATCTTTTTCACCTTTATCTTTTTAAGGAAAGTTTTACGTTAAAACCTGCTTATACTGAATATTTTTTAGATTTTAAAGTATTGTCAACAAAAATTTTTTTTTTAATTTAATTTGTACAAAAAATATATTTAAATGTAGGACTATTTCGACAACAGCTTATATAAACTTTACAATGTATTTTCACTTTATAAACAGTTATGTAAGAGTAAGTGTAAAAAATTACCTAATTAATGAACAAAGTAACTTTTAATTTAAATGTAACTCAAGCATATCACAAATTCACATTAAACAACTATGATTAAAAGTAATTTTCAAAAAAAAATTGCTATAAAGTATCATGGTGGTCTTTCTAATTTCAAACAAAGTTTTTATTTTCCTCTTTGATGTATGACTAAAACAGATTGAGAAAATAAACAAAATTATAAACTCAATTAATTTTTATGTTAAGAGTGTTAAAGTAACTAGACTTTTATATTAAATTGTTTTTATACTACATTTTTCATTAAATTTTAAAACCGTTTGATTTTTTTGTTTGTAATATCTTATTAAGATAAGTTATCAAAAATTTCATAAAGAAGTAAACAACGAATTTGTATCACAAAAGCAACTCAAAATTAAATAAATTAAAAACAACCATTAACACCTAAGGTGTTTTTACTTAAAAAGAATCAGGTCTTTTATCGGAAAAAGTTTCGCTTTGATACTGAATTAAACCACCTTTTTTTTCGACTTTTCAAAACAACAAACAAATAAAAATAAATCAGAGTAGTTTGACAGCATCGACAAAGATCAAAAGTAGTTAAATGGACTTTTTAACGCAAGATCGTTAATGTGCTTTTCTGGCAACTTTTTAATTTATCAACGGTTTATTTGTGTTCCGAGGTTTATCTGAATATAGTCGCGCTAAATTGTGTGTTTACCAACCAACTTGAATGAGACTAGTTAACGTTTTAGATATTAATCTTTAAACGGCCGTGTTATATGCTTATATCAGTTCTTTTTTGAGTACTTTCGTTGTTTAAGAATAAAAGGTTAATATTTGTTCGAATAAAAAACTCACAAAACCTTTAAATCTTTCCAAATAATTAATAAAGTTCAGTTCAAACTTTAAGTAACAACTACTTTATGCTACTTTTAAAGCATTCAGCACGTTAAAGTAAGCAGTTGAACTTTAGTCAGAATTTAACAGACATCTTTAAAATTTGAAACCTTGGTTTTTGTATTTATTAAACTTTACGAAACAATTTAAACTGTTAAGTAATGAAATTGTGTATTCAAAATTATTGTTTACACAGCCGTTTGTTTTATTTCCTCCCGTTTGTGTTAGAAACAGATCTTGAAAAAATTGTTGTATTTAAAACTTTAAAAGCTTATTTAACGGCTAGTTGTGATTTTAGAATTAAGAATAGAAAACTAAGCTGATATCTTTTTCTAGTAAAACACTATTACCAGTATATAAATGTCCAGGTTATAGTGAATACTTATCTAACTAAAACAGCAGAGTTGCATTTATAGGTGCTGAAATGTCTTAATCAAACATTCGATTTAATTCAGAACAATTCTATTGCTCGCCAGTCTCAAACACATGCAAAAAATATTTAAATTTTATTGATAATCACTCTAAATTCTTAACCAAAAAGAAATTGGCATTAAGGCGCCTGTTTTAATCTTTTTTTATTCGAATTGTTCAAATAATCGGCACAAAGTAACTATTGTTTTCACCGATTGTTTACATTACCCGTTTCGCTAATATGAACAGCAGCTATTTTGATAAAGTTCAATTAGGTAGCCAAAATTTCATGAACTATTCAATTAAGATTAACATCTTGCTTTTTATTTGCTGTGTATACTTTTTATTATTGTTCAATATCGTTCTTTTTTTCTTCTAAAAGTGCGTGTTAAAGTAAATAACTCCCTTGCTACGTGACTTAGTATGTTAGGACTGTTTAACGTTAAATTTTTTTTTTTGAAGATACAACGCAATAAGTTGTATTACATATTTTTTGATACTGTATGAAACTAAATAATATAGAAAAAATAATTATCGTTATTTTCCATAAAGTACCGGTTTTTGCATGCAGTACAATTCTAAATATTGATATTCTGTTCGTTAAAGTTTTTTTATTTTCCATAGGATTTAAGTAATAAAAGACTTTAAGGTATATGCTTTATACTAAAATTAAAAAATAAAACCTGATAAAGTTTTAGTTTTTTGACGATTTATATTAGAAATTCAATATCTGCACGACCGTGTTAATAAAACTCATCGTAATATCAAGTTACTAAATCTACCAGCAACTAACTCTTAAACTGCATCTAACCTTACCCTGTGGTATTTCACACTTTAGAAAACAACTTTTATTTTTATTGTCTGCAGCACATCTTGCTAGTATTGCATAGCGGTTTTGATACGTATCATCAAGACAATGAGCTGAGAAAACGTTTCAACGCCTCCCATTTCGAGGAGACAATTGTAAACATTTTATTATCAGTTCTGTTTACGGCAACTTTTCTTTTGAGTGAGTAACGCAAACGGGTTTTAATCCAATTCAAAATTGTAATTATTCTCACTTACTTGCTCGCGCTTGCGATAATTATACCAGTCTGAACCGGTGAACTGCGCTTAAACTGATAATAGGATTAATCTGTTGGTTTTAAATTCAAACAATTCAAAATTATTTCGATCTTTTTATATACCTTTTTGATAATAAAGGACCACCCAAATTTCAAAAGTAACTTGTATCTGTAACAAAACTGTTTTAAGATAATTAATGATAAGATTAGCCTTGTACTTGGAAAATACTTTTGTTTATTTGTTTATTATTATTTCTTTATTAATTCTCAAAATCTATAACCAAATTTTGTTAGATAGATCTTTATATACGAAGACTTATCAAGGTAGATCAAACGTGCATGTATATTTTTATTTATTTTTATTTTTTACTTTTGTCACATATAAACGATTAATCAAAACAACAAAGTAGAACTAACAATCAATCTTATTTGTTATTAACAATAGTTCAAACGAGCATTATCGATGATGCTTTTTCAAATTTTGTTGAAAAATCACCAAAAACTTTTATTTTAGTCACAAATTTCATAACTAAGATGGTCTATTTTGCTTTTTATAGTAGTTTTGAAGTAGTTAAGGCTGCTGGCAGTTTTTTATGCGAATTGCCGATTTACAGACTTTTTAATAGTTTTTAAAACAAATATAGCGTAATATTGTTGTTTACTTATCAACTTATTTTTTCACAAAGCGTTGTGTGTAATTTGTTTAATGATGTTTATGCATACAATAGTATAAACTTAAGGTTTACAAATTGGGTGGGTATCTAAAATGCACGAACGGACACTTTTGCACGAAGGGTCAACTAGCACGAAGACGCTTTTGCACGAAGAGTCAAATATGTTAGAAGACACTTTTGCTTGGCTTCGTTTTCACAAAAGGGGTTTATTTTACACAAAAACACTTGTGCGGGTTGAAAAAAAAATTGTTGTTATTAACTTTATTTTATTATTTTTTTTTACTGTCACTATTACTCCTAACCCTTTACCATCGGTCGGTATTTTATTCCTTTTCTTTTAGTTGATTTATTTATTTATTATTTTTCTTAAGATATATATTTTTGTAACTTATTGTGCAAAAAAGTCTTAGTGCGAAAGTGTCCCTTCGTACATATTTGACCCTTTGTGCAAAAATGTCTTCGTGCATATTTGACCCGTTCCCTTACAAATTAGAGTAAATGTTTAGAATTGCTTAAAGTGTTATATACAATTTTGTTAATGCATAATTTTATTATGTTCGCTTAAATAATTAAAAACACATAACCCGTTAAATTTTCAAAACATAAAACTAAAAGTACCTATAGCTTGAAAATAAAACTTAAAGATATTGAATATAGCATATTTGATAATAAAATTATCAGCAATAGTGTTACTGCGTTATAAGTTTAGATGTTTTGGATATTTTATATATAAGTAAAATTTATTTAGATATTTAACATGTTAGTCATCAAACATTTTATAGCTATACAATAATTCCTTACGAAAGAGTTTGGCACAGTACGATAAAAATTTGACATAACGAAATACTGATGTAGTTTAAAACTTGTTTTGTAACTTATATGTGTTTTTTGTCTAAAACAACTAGGTAAAGTATTTTTATACATAAGGTTTTAATTATTTAAAAGATAAAGTCTAAAAAATAAAATTGGCTTGTTTTTTAACAATACTTTTTTTGAGTACAATAGTTTTAGTTTATTTTATTAAGTATTTAGAATTACAATTTTTTATTACTTTAACAAAAGCAAACTTTTAATCTCATTAGAAAAAAAATATTTCCATTAACAATTATCTTACTAAGTGTTAGAAACCAATTAACGCATTATTTTGAGAACATGTTAAGCTTGAAACTTTTAACTGCCAGTAGCAATTATTTCATAGAGTTTTCTTTATTCAAACACAACAACTAATAAATAATTGTTTATAAAATTTATTTATTTTAAGTAAATAATAAAAATAACTCATATTTTTGAAACAAAGTTGTTATAATAATGTTTTGTGGTTGTTTTATATAATAGATACATTACCCGAACTGTCTTTATGATTTGTGTAAAGTAGACTATAGTAGAATCAGTAATTTAATTAAGTAGTATTAAGTTGTATGAATAGTACTAATGACTTAAGTAGCCCACAGTCTCCGTATATATCCCAATCCCATTACCCAATCTCTATAATAGAATTAAATTATTTTATATTAAAAACAAACAACTAATTAAAACACAGGTCGCACGTGTGTAAATACGAATCAACCGACTTCTACCACTTTCCAGTGAAGCTGGTTGCCTACCTGAAACCTTCGGTCAAGTGCTGGCAGATTTCTTCATGATTGTTTTACGTTTACATTGTTATAAAATGTAAACAATTTTTTTCAAAATAGGGTCCTTATAAAGTTCATTAAGTGATTGTAACTTTATTTTAATAACTATTAGTAGTATAGTATCTTCAAGTTAAAACTTATAACTTTTAACTACTTCAACTCGTTTACAACTATTTAACTTTAAAGGTAAACTTAAATTCTGAAGGAAAAACTTTACATTATTAGCAGTATCTACATGTATAAACTTTAAACATTTGTTGATGAGAAATGAACCAATCATGTTCTTAGCTCCAACTAACATATAGATAAATAAATTTTAGCTTATACTAAAGAATTGTTTCAATAGAAAATTAAAGTTTCATTGGCGAAAAACTTCAAGTTTTTTTTATACTTAAGATCATAGTTTTACTAGCTTGTTCGCAAAATAAAATTCTATAAGACAACTGAAGACAGTGTTGAATAGTTGTACTTTTATCAAATTTCAATCGTATACTCTTGTTTAACATGAAAATCTCACAGTCTAGCTGATGATTGGTGTTACATAAATGAAATGGGTACCACTTTCCATGATCCATCAGTTCTTTGAAAGCAATTTTGAATAAAAACAAAAGTTATAAAAAGTTTAATCAGAATTAAAAAGATTATTAGACATAAACGTTTTTTAGTTCTTCATTTTAATTAATTTTGAAATTGCTTTAAGTTTATATAAAGGAACTGAATATATCATTCCAAGAATAAACAAAGAATAAGTTACATTGTGGTAGTTTTTATTTTCATTATTTATGCTTTAAAATGAAAAAAATACTGTTTTAAGTCAACGTTATAGTTTTATGAAAATCTTGAAATATAACCGTCGATAAAAAGTTTAGGTGAATTACATTAGTTTTATTGAAAATATAGATAAAAATTGAAAACATTAAAACAATTTAAAATAAAATAGTTACGGAACTAAAAACCTACTGGTATCTGTTTTAACTAAACCTAAAGATTTTAATTAAAGTTCTTGATAAAATAGTAACTATTATTTATTAAAGAATCTTAATATTTTAAGTTTACAACTTAGCTAGGTTTAAGTACATTTTACCTCAATTAATGCATTTTATGTTAAACTGTTAAAACCGTCTATTGTTGTTTTTTATACCTTTTTAATGTTTGTGTGTTTTGCAACAGTTGTAGTTGCATTTTGCACTAGTTAGTTTGGTATTGGTGTCAATTTCTACAACACTAAAAAGTCTAATCAAATACAATATTTACAGGTATCACTAAGTTTGGAGGACAACAAAAAAACCTTAAAAAAAACTGTTTTTATTATTAAACTTTGAAACTGTTATATAATATAAATGTAGCTAAATATATTAAAGGTTAAGAAATTATTATAGAATAGGAAATAGTCAAACAATTTAATATAAAACTATCAATCAGTTGACTACCTAAGTGTACTACTACTTCTGTTTAAATACATTAACATACAATATAGAACTCTAATTGAAATGAGACTTTTCTCAATTTTTTTTTGTAGTGTTTTAATTTAAATGCACCGAATCAGGCAAATTAATTACTAAAATAATTGTTATGTGCTTCGATTAGATTTAACTTCTGTGTATAGGGAAATACATTAACATAGAGATATGATCATACAACTTCGACCATCAGACCACAAACCTTCGGAAGTTTGAAACCTTCTTATTGATACTCGTCAGTCAGTTTATCATTTTACCATGTAGCAACCGTTTGCTGGCATGGTCAGTAATGTCAGGGTTTTCTAGTTGCCGTGCAATAGTTAATACATAGTTTACTTGATAAAACAGCTGGTTTTGAATACGATCAATGATAACATCGACGTAAGTCTCTCAGGTCAAAGCCTGGACTTACGTGTGACTTACGTGTTTTAACTTTAGTTTGTCTCATGGTACAGGTAACTCCAGGTCCAGGCTTTGACCTGATAGACTTACGCCGATGTTTTCACTGATCGTATTCAAAACCAGCTGTTTTATCAAGTAAACTATGTATTTACTATTGCACGGCAACTTATTATGACATTCCTATTTACATTATCATCAGTAATATTTTTTTTTAGTTCTCTAATAATATTATTTTACACGCTGATAAACTTCTTAATTTATCAAAACTAAAAGCACAAGTAAGGTTTTGTAAAATTTGCAGTAATTTATTTTGCCAGCAAAATATCAAAGAGCTTCAATGAAAAAAATTACGACTAACTACTATACAAATAAATTTAAAAAACAGTAGAATAAAATGCAACTAGTGTAATAAAAAAAGAAATTTAATATTGCTCATAAATCATAAAGTTTTCTTTAGAGCAGATAAAATCAAAAAAATAAAATAATTTATCTAATATTTCAGATTACAAAAAAAAAATACTTTAGTAATTTTACGTTTTTATTTATTTTCTTTATGAAAGTTGGTTGAGCTACTATAAAAGTTGAAAAATTTTTGTTTTTGGTAAACTTTATTCATTTAAAATTACAATTAAATTGAAACCCTGATGATTTTTTTGCTTAATAACATAATGTAAAAAACGTAAATGTTTGAAAAGCATTGTTAAATGATTAGTTTTAACAACTACAAGCATTTAAATTATAAAAATATGTTCTATCTTAAGTGATTTTAAATTAACTTTTCATTTGAAAATTGAGGTACAATAAACGGTTTGCTGTTTTTATTCTTTATTAAAAAAAACATACGTTTGAGTAGACTTTGAAAATTGTATAAATTGTATAAAAATTACTCTGTTTTTATGCAGTTTGTATAAGTTTATTTTGCCAGCAAAATAATATAGACTTTCATTTAAAAATTATTCATATAACAAAGTAATATTGTAAAAATAATAAATGTAACAGAATGCAACTAGTTTATTAAAGAAGGAAATTATTTTTTGATGACTTTTTATTAATGTCTTAGTACTTTCTTTAGTTTTCTCAAAAAAAAAATTGATTTAAAATAACTGGTAGAACTAAAAAATAAACTTATAAGACAAAATAGAAGTTGGTTTTGCTGTTATTTCTTGACTATTAGTTATTTTGACCAAAAGTATATAAATAAGAACAAAAAGTAAAAGAATTTTTGAGATATGACTAAATTTAACAAACATTTTTGATAATAAATATAAATAATCTCATAAAAAAAATGTTTCAACCTTCTCAAAAACAAGTTTGTATAATATTTATTATTTAAAAACTCTTTTTGGTTTTATTTCAATTAAAAATCTACTGAAACCTAAATAAAAAAATCTCATGAAATTGCTGGTTATAGTTATAAAAAAATCTTAAAATTTATCCCCGCAGTTTTATTATTACATAAGTTCTTTGTTAAAAACTCAACATTCCTAGCACATATCATTTCTATTGTTTTTTTTACTTTCAATCCGATTTTCAAATTTCTACTCAGGCATCACTGTCCTGTAGTCAGCAATACTTTTTTGATAAGAACTCTAAATCTCGCACCAAGACCGAACATCGTCTATCCCTTCTTGTTCGGGTACTTTGTGACGTCATAGTACTTGGGCACGAGGATGTTGTCTACGGCGTGCACGATGCCGTTACGCGCCAGCAAGTCAGGCGTGACGGTGCGCACCCTCAGCGCGTTTCTCCTCCTGCCGAACATGACGTAGTTGGGGGTTTTGGGGCACGCGGTCACGTGCTGACCGTTCAAAGTTTTAATTTTGTGCGACCGCTGCATCAGCTCATCGAAACAGTAGTAACCTGGTTTATAATTATCACATGTTAATGCCTTTAAGTTTTCTTTTTCAGTTTTTACGATTTTAAAACTGCATGTGTTTGTTTGCAAACAAAAAAAGATCTCATTTTATTTTCGGTAGGTTACTTTATTTAATTGATATATGTTACTGCTAATAAACCGAAGTAATAAATTCCGTGAACTAAAATATACCTTTTTAACACAAAATTTACACTGTATTAACTAAATTACTTAATTACACAGCTCAAAACACAATAAGATGAAAAGTTTTCTTAGTAAACCTTTAAATTGAATATAATATAAATTGTAGTACATACCTGGTAGCAGGTGGAATGTGATTATTCTTCTTGCGGACTCCTTCTTAGCAAAGTGCTTGTTCCACACTTTCCTACTCAGCTGTTTGAACTGGTTGTTGGTTGGAGCTAAAAAGGTGACTGGTTCATTTCTCATCAGCAGCTGTTTAAAAAACACTTTTAAGTTGTTTTATATACTACTTATAGTAATAAGTTTTTTGTTTTCCAACTACTATCGTGAACTTGTATAGAGTTACAAGAAGCTTATAGTTATAACTTTATTTTCTTGTTATCATCGTATAAACGTGAAATAGTTGTAAATATATAAACTCAAAATAAAATTGTACTACTAATAGTATCAAGTTTTTTAGGAATATAAATTTAACTTTAATATAAATTAAAAAGTTATATAAACTTTAACTAACGTATTCTAGTTTGTGCAGCCTGATAATTTGAAGAAGCATTGAGAAGTTTCCGTTCTTTGAATCTTCGATGACTTCTAATAAATTACGCTTTGGAACTTTAAACAGCTGTAAAAATAATGCTTAAAATTAGATAAAGGGATATTTACCTACATTTTTTTTGAAAATTAAATCAAAAATATAAATAAATTCCAAAGCTGAACGATATGTAGTTCATTAATAGTATTTTTATTAATATTGTAGTATAGCTAAACCGAAACCAATATAAAAAAAAACAAATAAAAAATTTTCATTTAAATGTCTCTCAAACGAAAAAAATACAAACTACGATCTTGCAACCTGTTCGACTTCTATCAGGTTTCCGGCGCATGAACCGGAAGTTTGTTGCCTGGCAACGCGTGTGCACTGAACCGCGACGACAAACCCGCTACCCCTGCTGTTGTAAGAAGTCGCGTAAACGGGATGTTCCCCTTCTCGTGACGTCACAACTTTCGTCACTGGAGGGTGACGGAGATCGGCGAGGTCGACAAAATTTGTCACGTGATATTTGAGCTGGTTGACGTCATCAAATTTCTTGTTACTCTGAAAATATTTTAATTTACTATTAGTCTATTTATATTTAAATATAATTTGTCCAATGAAAAGTAGTCAGTAATAAAAAAAACACATCATAATAAAAACATCTTATTCGTTTTATAATATTCTTTTTCAAAAAACTCATTATGTTTTTTATTTTGCTTGTTTTTTGTTAATGGAAAAACATTGCAGCAACTTCATAGGTATTCTTATTACTCTAAAAAGTATTGAAACTATTTTCATTACTTTTGAAAAATTTGAATGAATAATTTTTAAACAACTTATTTAAACATTTAATATAAATTCTTCTTTGTACTGTTAATGAATGTAGTGGAAAAGTATATCGTAGCTTTTTTTTTAGCCTTTTTTATATAACAATTGGTAATTAAAAACCTGAAAAGCACGATTTCTCACAGCGAACAAAGTTATATTCCTCATTTTGCTGAGAGAATCCAGTTTCCCTGAAGATTGAAAATAATCATAGAAGTCACTGAATCCTTTTTCTTCTCTTAAAACGTCCGCAATTGTCCGCACTGTTATTGTGATTCAATTAATTTTAAAGATTAAAAAAATAATGTTGTTCATAAAACTTTAATATTTTTTAAAGTATAAAAAGTTTTACAGATTTTTTTTTAAGCTATTTACTTCAAATATTTTTGACGCTAGTAACATAATTGATTTAGTATATTAGAACTTATTAGTAAACAGTATATTACGTTTAAAATTGAAGTAAGCACTATTAATCTTGTCAAGTACGGTAATTTTTTTGCCTAAATACAAACAAACACAACTTAGTAAAATATTTAACAGTTTTTAGTAAGTATTTTAGTAGGAGAAGTTTTGTCTACTAATTACAAATATGTTCTTGTTATAAAAACAAATCTTTTATATACTTTCTAAGTATAGTTCTAGAAAGGTTTAAACAAACTTTACAAAATGAAAAAAAAATTATCCATACAAAAAATGTTAAATGAGTTACCTTTTGTTATCAAACTGTCAACACTATGAATAACTCCGTTTGTTGCCATGACATCACGATTTATCAGTTTTGATTGGTTGATATGAATTGTGAAGTCGTCAACTCGTGTTTTTAATAAATGACCATTGATTGTGACAAGATTTATACCTATTTTAAAACAGAATTCAATATTTTTTATCTTATTTTTGAAACTTTATGATGAATATCATTTATCAAAATGATAAAATTATTTTTGAGAAAAGTCATAAATTTAGATTGTTTTCAAAAAACTACATAGATTGTTAAACAAGTAAGAGTGATCAAAACTTGTAATAAAGTTTTTTTTAAGTAGAATGTTATGATAAAAACTTTAATAACTTTTTTTATTGTTAAGTTTTACTACACTAAATAGTAGATAGTAAATAAGTATTTAGTAATAGCATATATAATTGTTAACCGCTTTAAAATTTATCCGCCTTATAAGTTAGTTTTTTACAATTTATCGTCTTTTGAAAATATAAAATCATTTAAGACAAATATCATATAAATTTTGACTTTTAAGGGGTTATTTAATAGTTGAAGTGTTGAAATTAATATAGGGAAACCCAAGCGTTTCATGTTTATAAATTAAAATACTCTACAAATTATAACAATTGCTATTTATTTAAATTTTAAACAAACCGGCTGCAACTGAGCAAAAAACTCCGTCAACAATGTGACTTTCGATTACTTCATTCAAACATTCTACAGATTCTTCGTCAAACGAATAGTTTTCGAATGCCGAGTTTGTCGGCGCAAAAAGGGTCACGGGGTGTTCATTTGACTCCAGCAAGCTAATCAAGCCTTCAACTTTGGAAAGCGCTTTAAAGTGTGTAAAAAATACTTAATATTCTTTTACAATAATTGATTAATTTTAATATGCAGTAACTTATCTCTTAAAAACGTAGTTTTTAGGTAAACACTTTCTTTTAAGTACGCAAGTTAATACTTTATTCAAAGTACTCAAGGGTACGACTACTTAAATTTTAATATAAATTCAATAAGAACCTTTTAGAAAAATATAAAATGAGCTGCTTCTCATGCTCAGGTAACTAGCAACGGAATCCTGAACATTGGACAGGATTCCTGATGTTTTGTGGACGACGGCGGTGTCAGACGTCCAGAAGTCGGGTTGGGTTATTTTCTGGCAGTTTGCCGTCCAAACATCGTTATGGAAGCTGTTCAGTCTTATTGTCATTCCTGACTGTGCCTTAAGTTTTTTTTTTTTTGAGATAGTTTGAATTGGCTCACGTCTACTTATTTTTGTAGAAGACTTTTCGAGCATATAATAAATATAATGACTAGTTTATGTACTTTGCTAACTAAAAACGCTCTAAAAAATATAGTAAAATTAGCGACATTTCCTTTTTTGTGTTATAAAAGCTAATTTGTATTAGCAACAAGTATTTTTAAAAACTTTTATTCAACATGTTGTAAATATGTGGCCTTTAATATTTATATTAAAGCTGAAATTTATTAGTAAAAAATCCAATCTTTAGATTGTTCTAAAATATTTTTGAGCTTTCATCTTATCTTGCTAGTTAATGGTTTTAAAATATCATATCGTAAAACTCACTTTGTAAACGTTATTATTTTCAAAAGAGTCGAACCCAACCAGTTTATCTTCTATAATTGAGTTTCCAGCTATGTTTTTCAAATATTCTGCGTTTTCTGTTAGAAAAAATTTGCAAAAAAATGTATTTTAGTTTGACTAACCAAAAAATCATCTGTAGCATTTTATTTTCTACTGATTATGTTAACTGATGCTTTAGTAGATGTATGGCAAAGTAAGTATTTAAAATTCGCATTAGATAAAAGAAATTCAGTAAAATCAGCCTTAGATTGTTTGTCTTATTTATTTTTTTAAATTCTATGCTTGATTGACTTGAAACTCTGCTAGCAAGTTGTTTAAAGATATTTAAAAATTAAAAAATAGCAAAGTTAGATAAAAATTTTCAACGAAAATGTTTTGAAAACAATTACCGTTGGTGTGTTCTGCTCTGAAGCTTGTGAATATTTTCCTCTCAACTTGTTCGCTCCTCTTCCTCTCAACTTGTTCGCTCCTCTTCCTGCTCGACTTCTTTCGCCTCTTCTTGTTTTTTCTTCTGCTTTTCTTTCCTTTCTTCTTCTTCTTGCGCTTCTTTTTTTCCTTGCTCTTTTGGAACAGTCCCCTCTCGTCGATAGTTGAAACTTGTATCGGCTGGTTGAAGGCGAGACTGGCCTTCTTTACTATTTTTTATTTATTTTTAAGTTAAACAAGAATTTGTTTTTTAAATTAAACTTCTCTAATAACTATATTTGAAAGGGAACGAGTCACAAATGCACGAAACGTCACTTTTTTATTTTAAAACACTGTTTTCCAATAAGTAAAAAACAGTTTGCTTATTCATTTTAAAATAGGATTTTTAATTAAAAAGTTTTGGTTTATTCAAAAGTGACGCTCCGTGCATTTATGACACCTTTTATTTATAATGCCACTAGTTGTTATGTATATCTGCATAGAAACATGTGAAAAACAAAATTGACAGTTTTGCAATTTATTTTTGATCAGAGGAATATTATTGACATTTTCAGCTGATTATAGAGATGGTATTTAATCTAAAGTATAAATAAGCATGTAAAATTTATCTAATTTACTTAAATTAACAAAAAAAATAATTTCTTGTGTTTTATAAAATAAAGTTAGTTGTTTTGTTGGGTTCAAAACAAAAAAAAAAAACTTAAAATTCCCTATAAGTACATTCGATAATTACTTTATTTTTAAGTTTTAAATCTCTGTAAATCTTATTATATTATTAATGTAATTAACCTTCGAAAAAACAGTAGAACTCAACTTTATCAAACATGACTATACAATTAATAGAATGTAAGTTTGGTAAAAACAACTGACAGTCAATGATTAAAAACAAAAAACTCAATACAAAATTAATCACCATTTAGTAACTCAACTATTTAAAATTTTTGTAACAAAGTTTCAATCGCCTATTAATATAAATATACAAGAAATAAAGCTTCTTGTTTTGAAACCTTTATTCTTTTGTTTCCTGACGCAGTAGCCTCTCGCTTTACTGAAAACAAATTTCTCACAGCAGCTCCAAGCGATCCTGCCGGTCGGAATGTTCCTTCCGTTTCCGTAGCTGTGAAAAATTGCATCATCATTAAAAATCTCAGAAGTTAATAACTGTAATTTTGTGCTATTAAGACATCTATTTATTATAGATTGTTAACTATAATTATATAGCATTATATAAAATTTAAACTTGTGCAACATACCTTTCTAAATTTAACAAAATTTTTACCAATGTTTTATCAGTTTTTGCATAGTTTTTAACTTAATAACTGTAATTTTATAAAGTTGTGAAATTTTCCAACCTCTTCAAGCAGACGAACTTGTTTTTTATTTTGTTCTGCCAGCACTTGACCGAAGGTTTCAGGTAGGCAACCAACTTCACTGGAAAGTGGTAGAAGTCGGTTGATTCGTATTTACACACGTGCGACCTGTGTTTTAATTAGTTGTTACCTTTGAATGTATATAATGTTATGAAATATTTACTACGCGTTACTTTAAAGTATGTTCTCTAAAAGTCTAAAGAATACCAAACGTGATTTTAATTTCAAAAGATTTTTCTGTAGGTGTTACGAAATAAATAAGTAAATTTTATTTTCTAAAGCGATTAAAAGTTTGCTTTTATTTAAATACTGAAAATTTGTTATTCTAACTTAATTAATAAAATTACTTAAAACTATTGTAATCAATAAAAAGAGTTGTTACAAGATAATCCAGTATAATTAATTAGAATTTTTTTAGTTTTTATGTATCATTATTTCAGAATAAACCTTTTGTAAAAAAAAGTTTTGTCTCGTTAACTTAGATAAAATATATATAAATTACAAATAATGTTTTAACTACATAAGTATTTTTTTATGTCAAACATTTGTCTTATTATGCTAAAAAATTCGTAAGGAATCATTTTATACCTTAAAATGTTTCATAATTAACATGTTAAATATCTAAATACTTTTTATTAGCATGAAAAATATCCAAATAATTAAATTTGTAACTCAGAAACACTATTGTTGATAATTTTAGTTTTTTATATATAAAATATTAAAACAACAGGGTTGATCACGCCAATTCGACCATCAGACCACAAGTTTCGGTAGACTGAGACCGGTTTCGTCCTTATTAGGACTCATCAGTCAGTCACAACCGAAAAACTTGTAGTCGTCAATCTACAAACGGTTTATCATGCTTTCACATGAATCAACTATTTGCTAGCAATGATCAGTGACGTCAGCATTGTCATTTGCCGTGCAACGTTTAAAACAACATAAACCGTTTGTAGATTGACGACTACAAGTTTTTCGGTTGTGACTGACTGATGAGTCCTAATAAGGACGAAACCGGTCTCAGTCTACCGAAACTTGTGGTCTGATGGTCGAATTGGCGTGATCAACCCTATTGTATTGAGCTTGTCTCACGGCAAACGAAAGTCCAGGCTTCTGCTCTGCTGACTTTCGCCGATGTTTTTTGTTAAAATATTAAAAGTTTTAATTTTCAACCCGTAGGTACTTTTAGTTTTTTTTTAATGAGAAAGCTAGTTTTTAAAATTTATTTTTTGAACAAAAAAATAATTAAGCATTAACAAAACTTTTTGTTACACTTTAAGCAATTTTAAACATATACTCTAATTTGTAAAGAAAATAAAACATTACCATTGTAAGTCTATACTATCAAATGTTTAGACACCATTAAAATTCAATTATGATTTAGATATATATCAAACAAAGTTTCAAGTATCACAATACCCCGTAATACTCAGTTGAAAAACTAAGAAAAAATGTTTGTAAATCGGCCGCTCGTATAAAAAAAAAACTTAGCAGCTTTACCCATTTCAAAACTACTATAAAAACAAAGTTGGTCAAATTAGTTATGGAATTTGTGACTAAGATCTTCGCAAGCTGGTACGAAATTACACTGATGTTTTCGGTAATTTATCATCAAAATTTTAAACGTAGATAATGTTCGTTTGAAGTATTGTTAGTAATATATAAAAATGATTGTTAGTTCTACTTTGTTGTTTTGATTAATCGTTTATATGGTTTTGACCGCAAGAACAAATATCATTTAAGTAAAAATATACACGCACATTCATCTATATTTTTAAGTATTCGTATTAAAATAATTAGCTTACAATGATTTTTTTTTCAAACCATAACTCAAAAGCACATGAAACTTAATATAAAAGCAGTTTTCCAATTATAGCATTGTTTTTATATGTAGCTATTTGAAAATATTCATGTTACAGATATAAGTTACTTTGAAAGCTGGGTGGTCCTTTATTAAAAATGTACATAAAAAGATCGTAAAATGTTTAAACTCTTCGAAATAAAACCAAAAAATTTATCCGATTTACAGTTAAATCTCAGTTCATCGGGTCAGACTGGTATAATTATCGCAAGTGCGAGCAAGTAAGTGAGAATAATTACAATTTTGAATTGGATTAAAACCCGTTTGCGTTACTCACTCAAAAGAAAAGTTGCCGTAAACAGACTTGACAATAAAATGTTTACAATTGTCTCTTCGAAATGGGAGGTGTTAAAACGTTTTCTCAGCACTTTGTCTTGATGATAGGTATTAAAACCGCTTTTTAATACAAGCTGTGCTGTAGACAATAGAAATAAAAGTTGTTTTTAAAAAGTAAAACACCACAGGGTAAGGTTAGATGCAGTTTAAAATTTTGTTGCTGGTAGATATAGTAAGTTGGTGTTACGATGAGTTTTATTAACACGGTCGTGCAGATATTCAATTTTTAATATGAAGCGTCATTAATTTTTTTTTTTGTGATTGTAGTATGAGACTTAGCTGATAAGCATATAAAATAAAGTCTTTATTTACTTAAGCCCAATAAAAAATTATAACCTTAATAAACAGAATAATAAAATCAAGAATGAACATTACACCATGGACAATAAAAACTTCTAAATTTTTTTTGCCATAATTAAACAGTTTCAGGCACTTTTTAAAACATATATAGCACAACTTTTAGTGTTTTTCATTATAAGATAAGTTTTTTTTTTAATGTAAACGTTAAAATGTTCTTAAATTTTTAGTCACGTAAGCACAAGCGTCATTTCGTTTTAAACCTTTAAACTTTTAGAAAAAGCTAAAAAAGTACGGTGTTAAACAAAAACGAAAAGACAGCAAAAAGAAGCAAGATGTTAATCTTAATTAAATAGTTCATGAAACTTTGGCTACCAAATTGAACTTTATCAAACGAGCTAATGTCCATATTAGCGAAACGGGTAATGTAAACAATCGGTGAAAACAATAGTTACTTTGTACCGATAGTTTGAAAAATTCGAAAAAATTAAAAGATTAAAGCAGGCGCCTCAATGCCATTGTCTGGTTAAATATTTTAACTGATTATAAAAACACAAAACATGTAAAGGTTTAATGCATGTGTTTAAGAATACAGAACAATAGAACTATTCTAGTTGAAATCGACTGTTTAAATAGGACCTGTCAGCATTTATAAAAAAAGTTTTGCTTTCAATTTATATTAATCATCTATATTTAACTAGGTATTTTTGATACTGATAACCGCCTTTCTCATCAAAAGGTATCGGCTTAGTTTGCTACTTTAACTATAAAATCGTTATTAGTCATAAATAAGCTTTTAAAGTTTTCTTAGACAAATTTTTTAAGAGCATTTTCTCATACAAAAGGGAGGAAATAAAATAAACGGCTGTGTAAACAATAACTTTCAATACACATTTGCGTTACTGAAGAGTTTAAATATTTCGTAAAACTTAATAAAAACAAAAAACAAAGTTTTAAATTTTAAGGAATTATTTTAATATCTATATCAAGTTCAACTATTTCATTGGAAACTTAGTATGCTTTTGAAGTAGCATGAAATATTTATTGCTTAAAGTTCGAAGTGAACTTTATAAATTATTCAGAAAGTTTTGAAAGTACTTTGAACCTTTTCTAGAACAAATGTTAGCTTTTTACTGTTACAACTATAATTTCAACACTTAAATATAATAAGCATATAACACGGCCGTTTAAAGATAAATATCTAAAACGTTAAGTTGGTTGGTAAACACACAATTTAGCGCGATTATGTTCAGATAAACCTCAGAACACAAATAAACCGTTGATAAATTAAAAAGTTGCCAGAAAAGCACAGTAATGATCTTGCGTTCAAAAGTCCATTTAATAACTTTTGATCTTTTTCGATGCTGTCAGACTACTGTGATTTATTGCTTGTTTTTTGTTTGTTGTTTGACAGAGTCAAAAAAGGCAGTTTAATTCAGTTTCAAAGCGAGTATTTTTTAATAAAAGACCTGGTTCTTTTCAAGTAAAAAACTTTGAGTGCTAATAATTGTTTTAAGTTTTATTTGATTCCGAGTGGTTTTTTTGATACAAGTGCATTGTTGTCTTCTTTGTAAAAATATTAATAACTTCTTTTAATTAATTAATCTATACAAAAAAACATTAAATGGTTATAGCCTTTAATGAAAATATATCATAAACATTTTGTAGTATAAAAATTTAAATACTCTAACACGCTTAACACAAAAATTAATTAAGTTTATAATCTTGTTTATCTTCTCAATCAGTTTTAATCATACATCAAAGCGGAAAATTAAAACTTAATTTGAAATTAGAAAGACCACCATGATACTTTGAAGCATTATTTAATCATCTTTTGATAATGTGACTTAGTGGTATGCTTGAGTTACATTCAAATAAAAAGCTACTCTGTTCATTAATCAGGTAGTTTTATACATTTACTTTTCTATAGCTGCTTATGATTTTATAATACATTGTAAAATTTAAAAACAATGTTGTCTGAATAGTCCTACAGTTATATTTTCAAACAAACGCAGTTTTAAAACAATGTTTGTTAGTGGCAATATTAAAAAAATAGAAACTATATAAGCAGAAACAGTTTTTAACGTAACACCTTTTTTTAGATGAGTTGATATAAATTAGAAGTATTTAAAGCTGAAATTTATGCTAAACTATGAAACTTGTTTAAAAATATATCAAGTAACAATAATAATTACATTTACTGGTACTGTATATACTTATTGAACATAGTAAAATACGACTCAAGGTTTTTGTGATTTTAAACACTTATAGCAAGCATTGACTTTTTTAAACAAAAGGAAACTATTTCACTGTCAAACGGATGTTTGTCTGGTGTTTGTGCAAAGAAAAGAAAGCTAAGTTGTTTCTAAATTGCTTCCTATTAAAAGCTTAGTATCGACTAATGACCATAATTTTCAATATCGACACTTTCCAATTTTAAATATTATTTTAACGCAACGGCGTTTCGATTAAGTACTAAAGCTTTGTTATTGAGTTTTTTATTGAGACCTTTTATAGTGAACTTATTTTAAGTACATATTTAAAAAGATTTATTATTGCTTGTAGTTTTTTCTAAAAATGTTGGAAATGAATACAATTTGAGTGAATTTTTTACATAGTAAAAAAAAAATAACGTTTTTACACTGTTATCATATAACACAAGTCTCGAGTTATTTTGACTGACTAAAAAAGCAAAACATACTATTGTTGACAAAACTATATTTAATCAGACATTTATCTTCATTCTAACTTTTATTGTTATTTTTAGGTTCATAACGTCTTATGAAACCAATGCTTAATTAGAAAAAAAATATTTGTTTATCAAGTTTTAAAGCGTCAACTATTTTGTAAATAAATACGACAGCCTCAAGCGAAGTTAACTGCAAAACTGTCATTAAAATTAGTTTAAAACAAATTAGATGAAAACTTATCACTCAGCAGCAAGTCCTTCTATCTTATCTTATTATAGTGATAAGTTTTATCTTATTAAAAACAAAAGCTTTAACAAAACATCAAATAAATATAAAGTGTTTTTGACATTTTTGACATAAAAACTTCATTGAACTTAGTCGCAATATACTGATCGACTTAGTTGGTAATAAAATACGCACTTTCTTTATTTTTTTCTAATTGACTAACAGTGAGATTTTTAAATTTATTTATTAAAAGCATCGGTTTATCATACTTTTAAGTTTTAATTGTTAAATTTATTTACAAACGCTTTTCTTAAGCTTCTATTAATCATGCTTTTAAGCTTTATTGTAAAGAAAACTTCAAAAAGCTGTTTAAAACATATTTTATATAATAATTCTACCTCGTTATGTTAATAATATAATTGTTGTACAAATATTCTCACCTTTTAGTCCAACTTGGACGCTGACCTTCAATCGCTTCGTCCGCGCTCATTTCGCTTTTCTTGCGGAGTTCGAGGTTCATGTTCCTGAAGCTCACGAACCCGTCGCCGCCCACGTTGTCAATGGCGACGTCGAAGTGGGCGCTCAGCCTCCTGACGATCTCCCCCGCCTCTTCTTCGGTCCCCGCCCGTATTTGGAGGGAGGGCGGGCTTGAGGGCGGCTTGCTGACGACCTCGGACCTCCGGGCGGCTCCTCCGACGAGGTTGCTTTCTTGTTCTTTCACTTCCTCGAGGAACTGCTGAATTTTTTCAGATTTCTCCAAGCTGAGTTTGTTGCTTGCGCGACAGGTTATCAAGCAAACTGCACAAAACACAAAATATACAAGCTTCATGCTTTTTTACTGTAAATATATTTCTTTGGCTATTTAAGTTTTTATAGTTTTTCACGAATTTTTATTAAGGTTTTCTGCTCTTAGTGCATATCCTGCAGAAGCTTGTTTTTTTACTGAAACTGTTTTCCCGTCGGCTAGAAAAAGTTTGAGAGAGTTGAGAAAAACCGCCGTTCCACGTCGGTGATTTCGGTCTGTTACGACGGCAGATGTCACGCTTCAATGACCGCACGTGACGTCACTCGTTTTCAGGGTCGAGGGTTTTTGAGTTGACCAACTCATGCTAATTGTTTGAGGGAAACTAAACTTTCTCATAATGATATTTTGTTTTAAAGGCTTTAAGACCATCAAAGGAAAAATTGTAAAACTTATATAAAAAGAAATATATGACTACATTGCAAGAAAAAGAAAAAGTTGCAAAATATAATGAATGACGAAAAAGTTTAATATATCGTAATAGCTTAATCACCGTATGTTATAATTACAGTTTGTTTAGGTTATGTTAAACGAATTGTTTATTTAAAATAATGTGATTTTAAACATTTTGTTTTGAAATTAATAAGTTCTAGTTAAATAAATTATATTACATCTAATAAAAACTATAATGCTACTTAAACTTTAGATATTTGTTTCCGCAATGTTGTTTATTTCCTTTTTATTTACTTCCGTATTGTTAAAAGCAATTAAGTTACTAAAAGGTACTAAGTTTTCTCCTTAGTTTATGTTTACATATTTAAGTTTTATTTTAGAAAAACATTACTTACTTTTTGTAGTTTTAACTTTTCTATAACTTAAATGTACTGTTATGATTCACATTTCTAATAGATATAATGATACATTTTTAGTTTATATAGATACACACTTGTAAAACATTATTTGTTAATTATTTTTACAAAGAGCTACTCATAGTGTTTATATTTTTAATTTGATCAAAAAAAATTACTTGTTCAAAGCTAAAGAATTTTAACTAAATTCAACTTTTGTTTAAATCTTAATCTTTTTCAGTTGTAACACACAATATTTTCCGCATTAAAAATTACTCTCTTCAATCAGTTAACTTTTAGCGCCACAAGTTATTTATGAAATTTACATTTTTTAAACACATTCGCACATTTCATTGATTAGCTTCAGTTTTACGCTGAAAAATATCAAAAACCTCTGAACTATTATAATTGAAGATAAAAAGCTTCACTGCAGTAAGCCACTTAAGCGCTTGAGTTTATCACAAACATTACAAATTGCTCGGCTTACCGCAATCAGGGTTTGCGAGGGTTTAAAATTTCAAAGTTGATTTATACTAGATAAAAAGTTACAACGGTTGTTCAAACTTGCCCTTTCAGCAGATGTTTTTATTGATATCAAGAATATTCTTTTAACAAATAAGTTTTGATAAACCTTATCTGAAAAAGATAAATAAGTTTATTGACTGATGAAAATATTTCAATGCAAAAATTTATTTTTTTGTCAAATTAAAAGCTTTTCAAATCTTGATTACTACACATTTTACAAATTTAGACACCACTCATAATTACGCAAAGCGTAAAAAAGTAGCTCATAGATGATTAAACCATTGTTACCCTTTAAACATAAATTTCTTGTTTAACTTCAATAGCTTCCTTCAAAAAACATATAATTATTCATTAAAAAGAATAAACCATTGGTTATCGTACTAGAAAATCCCTCATTGAAAGTAGAGATTTGTATTAGATGTGTAGATTTGAAAAATATATAATAGTTTGCTTATGCCATGTTTTTTATTATTAAAAGCTTATGTTTTGGTAATCTTTTTTTTCTTTTAAACTTTAAGATTTAACACTTCAGAAATTATATTTAAAAATTGTTTTGTTATATACTATCCAAGACTTCAACTTTTCTTGAATAAAAAAACTCTTTTAAAATCAGTTAAAGTAGGTTTTCGAATAATAAACCAGGAGAAAACTATATATTTTTAATTAATAATAGTATCTAGCTTAATTTATACTTGTTTTTTACTTTTATATAAAAAATATATTTTATCTATTTAGATTTTGATTAAATGGTATTTATAAAAATACTTGTCCAGACCATTAAAAACTCCTTGTCTAAATATATATAAATAAAAAAGTTAAAACTAACACTTTTATATATCTTTTTAGTCTTTACTTAATTATGCACTAATGTTTAATTTCACACAATTACTTAAAATCTTTTTTTTCATATAAAGTATAAATTTAAGTTGCAGTAAAATCAAATAAACATTTATGATGATTTTAATATATATTTATAACAAATATGACAGACGTAAAAATTGTTTCAAGATAAGCGATGTACAAAAACATGCATCAACCTTCATTGAACATGTTTTATAACAACTGTATGGTACTTTTCAGCAAGGAGAGTATTTAAAAATAAATTAATTGAGTGGGCTTGAATTGTCGTTATTAATAAGTATCTTGTAACTACTATTTATAGTTTAAGCAAAATAAATATTTACACAAAACGCTAAATAACAAACACAAACTTATGTAAGTATGTAGCTATGGTTTCGCATATACTTATGTACTAGAAATTATGAATTATTGTAATTGTTGAAAGCAAAAGATTAAACGCACTCAAAACGATCAGATATAAAGTTTTCGGAGAACTGTTTTTATTAAAAAAACGTTTTGTTTTAATTTGTTTGTCCAAAAACAAATTTTGGTTTTCTTGCCACCAAGTTAACTTAAACTATGTCTTAAAGAAGAAAAACTTTGTTTTCTTAATTTTAAGATAATCTCAAACGATCTTTTAGTGGTAGTTTGTCTAGTTTTTGTATAAAAAAGTATTTTAGTTAATTACCGTGAACTTTCGTTGCAACACTAGTAATACAAACATTTAATTAGACACGAATAATAGCCACAAAACTTACAAATTCTTTTAAGACATTAGAATTTTTTGTGGAAAAATTAATTTTATTAAAAAATAGTATTTTATTCTTACTTTTGTTTTTACAAAGTTTAAAACTTTTTAATTACAAAAGTAATTTCAAAGCAAAAAGTTAATCTAGTTTATAGTCTTTTGTTTCAATAATTAAAAATACAAACGATATTATAAACCAAACTGTGATAAAACTTGGTAATACAACTTATTTTTTCACTAGGAAGTGTTTAAAATTTTTGGTTACAGTAATTTTTGTTTTGTCATAATTTTATTTAATAGTTATTTTATTCAATCATATAATCAGTTCGAAAGACTATAAAGAACACTTTTTATTACTAAAATTTAGAAAATGACACATTTATTTTGTCAATTTTGGTAAAATATTTCCATTAATAAGTATAGATGATTTTCTTTATGATATAATTTTTAATAGGAAATATTGCTTTTATTCAGTTAATAATTTAGTATTTAGTTAATTTTTGTTAATGCAAACTAGTCCACATATATATTTTATTAAAAAAAGACTAAAATTTATTAAAATTCACTTTTAGTTTAAGTTAAAATTTCTTAGGATCATTTAGTAACCAATTTTTTTAATGAATTTGTTTTTAGTCTAACTTGATTACTTCTTTTTACTCTTAAAACTAATTTGGAAGAAATTAAACAACTAAAACTTTTAAAAAATCTAGTAGTTATGTGTTAGCATTCAACAACTAAAAGCTGTAAAAACCAAAAAACCAAAAACCTATGTTTTTAAATACTTGTTCCATACAGCAAACAAACTGTGCTAATCAATTAAAAGATAATACCAAAAGATAATAAAAACAACAACTTACTAACAAAATCGGTCATTTTTTGCTATCAAAATTATTTGTCAAATAGCTCAACTTAAGCTAGTCTCAAAAAAAGTTGCATTTTTTATAAAAAATAATAGTTTCCAAACTTATATACTTGGTACTATTTAGTTTTGCTGAACAAAAATGCAAATTTTGCTATTTACTTCTTTGAAAGTTTACTTATTTTCATTTCCAATAATAATTTACATAATAAGTTGAATTTTAAATTTCAATTAATGTTGTTTTGTTTGAATAGGTAGAGCGCTCGACGTATTATAAGAAATTACAATATATACAACTTATGGGAATTTACAATAAAACACATGTAAAACCGGTTTTTATTTCATTTTTCGTATACCACTTATATGAGTATTATACCTTTAGAATAGAGGTAGGCAACGTACGGCCTGTAGGCCAGATCCAGCCCGAAGATTGAAAACTACTGACTTAATAACCAAAGTTTTAAAAACTTAATTTGATTCCGACCCACAATTATTTGAATTTAGCCCGCTAAAGCAAACTTTGAAACTTATACTAGATATTCCGTTATTTGAAGTTAGGAGCAAAATAAACTACAATATTACTAGAATTTTTTCGAAATAAATTAGATAATATAGTTAATTAAATGAAATGCTCCTACCAGCCAACAACTAAATCTTTCCACATCTAGCCCGCAGACTAAAAACGTTGCTCGCCCTACTTTATAATATCAAATATTTTTCATTTGTTTCAAATTTTCAAAACATCAATAGTAATTTAAACTTAAGCATAAATTTTGAAACACAGTTTAATATATGAAAGTATATATACTAAAACATTTTTATAAAGTCTTACAATCTATTTTTATAACAAGAAGTTCAAAACTCAATTATTTATTTTACATTTCTTTTAGAAAGTCTTTAAGAACATCTACTTCAATTTAAAAAGGTAAAACAAAAAGTCAAAGTTTTATAAAAAATGACTAGTGAATAAACTCAATCAATTTAGCACAATGTTCTTTTTAAAAAAGAAAGACAGAAACTTTAAAATTAACTTCAAACAACAAAATGTTACTCAAAACGCTTAAAAGACAATAAACAATGCAAGAAACTGTTTTTCAGAAGCTTTTATCAAATAATGTGCTTAATATATCACAGACATCCGTTTCAACTCACAAAGTTTATTTTAGTATGCTCTAATCTGTTGCAAGTGTTAGGGACATTACATAATTATTTTGTATTTTGACAAACAACAGTACTAAACAGGAAACAAATGTGTGATTACAAAAACTAATTTTTTAAAAACCTCCTCACAAATTTTACTTATTTGCTTACATTCAAATAACAAAAAAAAATTTACCTTCTTTTAGTTTTTATGCACAATTTAATCAATTTTGTAAAAGGTTAGTTAGTTAATTAAAACCTAAGTTGGTTAGAAAGGGTAGCTAGTTACTTTTTCAAGTATTAACTATTCAGTACTTTAAATAACTTAAATAAAATGTTGTATTTTTTCTAGTTAAACTATTTAGAATAATAAAAACTTGTTGAATAAACAATAGCTTGAGTAAACATATTTTGTATAAGTAATTTTAAAATAGGTAACTTTCATTAAACCATATACGAGACTGAAGAGTTTTACTACTTGAAAATAAATTTCTAAAATAGTATATTAATTTGTTTAAAAATGAAAACAGATACTATAAGTATAACAATCAACAATTCAGTTAAAATTTCAAATAAAGTAACTAAAAGCATTATAAATTTTGCTTATGCAAAAATTTTTTGGTTAAAATTGTCAGCTGAACTTTATAAAAACATTTCTCCTTGGACTAATACGTAATACAGTATGAACCAATAAATAATTTCTCGAGAAATTTTTAACTGGAAAACAAAAAAAAAGCGTTCAGTTTTTTAACTTGGTAGTTTGTAAATTTTCCGTAACCCATAGATGTTGTTATACTTAAATAGAAACTTATATGGTTATAGTGTACCTTAAATACCACACTATAACACATACTTAATATCAAACTCAACTAAGAACTTAATGATACTGAATAGCTACTATATATGCTGTTATAAAAACTAGAGGTATGACGTTGAATGAAAGTATTGTATTAAAGAACCATGTAAACAACATTAATAATATAGAAACTCTAGTTTAGAATGTTTTAAATAAATGGAGTCAAAACCGTTAAACACGATCAATTTTAAAAGAATATGCTTTAAGAAATGTTTAAAATATTATTACGTTTATCTATTTAGTATTTATATTAAAAAACGAAATAAAATTGTAAAAAAAAAGGTTTACAATAAGCAACAAATAACACAAGGTGTCTAGTTGAAATTGAACTACATGTTAGCAGCAGCAAGGTGGTCTGTAATGATCATTGCTCCAGCTGGTTAGTCTTTATATATGGCCTTAGTATGCAAGTGTAAAATTGCATCAGTAAAACACGTGACTTTGAGAGCTTTCTTTCAAACGCTTGGATTAACAGAGTTTTCCAAAAAAAATCCATTAAATCAAAACAGTTACCAAATGTAATTTGATATCCTGTTACAGTTTAAATTTAAAAAAAGTCATACCAAATTTGATTTAAGTGATTTGAATTTTGTGGCCAAATTCGAACAAATACTATTTTTTAATTTTCAACAAGTATTGTTTTGGTAAAAACAATAAGTAAAAAACATAAATAGGCAGCGAAAAATATTAGTTTATTTTTAATAAACAAGTGTATTATAGCATTTAAAATGGAATTTAATTAAAATTTTAGATTATTTAATACAATCGAGCACTAACAAAAAAAAAGCATTTAATTATTTTAGAATTTCTTGTCATAAGCTTTTCAAAAACTGTTCAAAAATTTATAAACAAAAAAAAAAAGAATAATATGTAAAACATGAAAACCTTTAACTAATGTTCATAAACAAAAGTTTTTTAACAAAACATATTTTATTAAGCTAAGTAATTTCATAAGTTTTACATGAAAAGTAATAAAGTTTTAGAAAAATACGAGACTGTTACATTTATTAATAACACGATGCAATGTAATATTTAATGTAGGTTTAGCTGTTTTCCGTATAGAGATTTTAAGTAGAGAAAGCTTTTTGTAAGTAATATTTGTTTGAAAGTTTTAATGCAATAGGGCAGGGGTCGGCATGCAGTTAGTGCTCGCGGGCCAAATTTAAAATTTAAAAAATCTTCGCAGACCGCAGTTTTAGTTTTAGTGACATTAGATAATGTTTTAATTTTATCTTTAGTTACATTAATAAAAGTTTTACTTTTATTCAGTTTATTATTTTTCATGACTTTTAGCTTTTTAGCTACAATGCCTTTTTAATAAATACATGTTTATCGGAATATAAATTACATAGACAATATATTTAGTCTTAATAAAATGTTAATTACCTCAAATACTTAAAAAGTTGAACTTAAATAATTAACTTTAAAAGAATACAAATTTCAGGTTGGCAATCTTTTTTAAGTTAAAAAAGCTAGTCTTCATGCCTAAATTTTAAAACTGACTTAATCCATTTTGTGTAGTATTAGTAATAAAAGAACCAAATTACCTGACTTTTACAAAATTTAAACAAGGTTTAGATAACCTTAGTAGTGTGTAGCAACACTAATAACTAGTATAAAAATTTAAATACTAAGTTCATTGATCAGTTGAATTAAACAAAGCCATTTTGAAGTTGAAAAAAGGATAAACGCAAAGCAGTTTAATAAACCACAAAAGTTGTATAAGTTTCAATTATAGAAAATATATATTTTTATAATCTACCATCTTCTTTCTGGCTTTTTTTGTAAAAACATAGTTTTTATGTGCTGTATAAACATGACATGTGTCAAACAAAAAATTTTTTTTTCCCATTTTTATCCCTTAGAAAGAATGTAAACAGTTCCAGGGTTGCCGAAAAGATTTTTAAAATTTTTTTTAGGTTTTCTGAGTTTCTTCCTAGTTTTTCAAAATTAAAATTGTTTGGGTCTTTTTTAGTGTAAAATTAAAGATAAAAAACTGTCTTAAATAATGTAGCATCATTAAAAAGGTCCTGTTAAGTTACTTTAAATGTGTAATTTTAATAAAAAATTATTCATATGTTAGATTTTTTGTGTCAACTTTAAGTTTCATTAATTACATCTAAAAATTGTTTAAAACTCGTGCTTTTTTTTTTCAAAGTTCTCAAATTTCAGGTTTTTCAAGGCTTTTTTAGCATAACTAGTCAATTTTAAGCTTTTCCAGAATTTATTTTTTTTTTTGGGAACACTAATTGTCACTTTTGTATGTATACAATTAATATAGATAATATTTTAAACTATAGCAGCTGCAAGACTTAAAATATAAAATATGCTATAATCAAACCAACACTGTGAGTAGATTTGAAAAGTCTTCAAACTACTCTGACTTAGTCTAAATGTGTGGCAATATTAAGTTGCTTATTAGCTTAAATTTGAAATACTTAATTATTAATTTATAGACCTAATAAATTTACCATTCCTAAATAGGTAGTTTCAAAAAAAATTCTGTGTAATAATAAAATCAGCATATGCAACATGTAGTATCACATGTAGAAGCAACGACAACAAAAAAAATGCATAAACTAAACTTAATCTAACTAAGTATTTTATAAAAAGTGGTTCAAAAACTGAGAATCTTTGTACATTGGTGTGCAAAGAAATTAATTTAAAATGCAAAGAAAACTTTTCAAAAATCAAAATGTGTCAAGAATAGATCAAAATAAACCTTACTTTTTATTAAAATTGTATTTTAAATGTTTTTGTGCACACTCAAATATAACTTAAAAATATAAAACATCTATAAATAAAACTTATGAATAAATGCATGTTAAACAAAATACCTAAATTGTAAAGAAACAATATTTTAGTTAATTACAGTGCATTACTTTTGAGCATAATGGAAAACATTTGTTTATAGTTTATTTACTAACTAGGTACTTTATGAATAGCTTATTAAATCTAAGCACTCTTAACACTTTTTTTTCAGATAATAACTTGATGTTGTAAGAAGAAGCTTATTATGAATCTGAGAAAAAAACTGGTCGAATGCTAATTTGTCTTTGTATCATTTGTAAGCCAAAACAATGAAGTTTTTTTTTTTGAAATGTTATACAGGGATTTAAAACGAAGCTAACCGAATTAAACCAAATTACAGAAAAAAATTTGATTTAAAATATATTTTTGCTCAGCGAACCACGTTAACATGCTCGCGGGCCGCAGAATTTTCTTTCGCGGACCGCAGCCTATCAAAAAAACGTGTTCGCGGGCACAAATTTATTCTTCGAGGGCCGCAGTTGGCCCACGGGCCGCAGTTTGCCGACCCCTGCACTAGTAAGAGTGCTAATTGAAATAAGAGTCTAACTTTAAGTTTTTATTACAAAACTTTTTATTTTTATTGTTTTTAAAAATATGATTTAAGCTAAAAATCACCTTGCGGGCCGCAGATTTTGGCTTCGAGGGCCGTATTTGGCTCGCGAGCCGCAGTTTTCCAACCCCTGGTATAAAACCGCACATAAAAAGTCTTACCGAAAAGTGTTTAAGTTATACATTACGTATTTAATTATATTAAACTATTAAACTATCTAAGTCAAACAAACTATATGTGATGAGTAAAAAAAAAAACTGCAACAAATTTTGCTAATTTCTAGTTTATTACTTTAGTTTCATTTTTTACTTTAAACTCAAAATCCTGATATAGTTAAATATTTCATAGTACTTGTTGATACGTTAGTCAGTATCATTCCAACTCGGCTGTAAGTCGAGTATGTTGATTAATCCACTCAGCGTATTCTTTGATGTCGACGAACCTCGCATCCACCCCAGTTCGTTCGCTCATGCCGATCAAGTACCTGCCTCCGCCCGCGCCGCTGCACACCAGCGCCGCTCCCGCGCTCGTCCGGTCATTTCGACCGACACGAAACAAATTGACCTCTTCGACGTCCAAGTGTCCACCGTTTTGATCGTTTCTGTTGAGATTTGCCTTCTTCCACGTCAAGTACTTGTAATAAGTGTTGTCATCAGCGTTCAAGTCCCAGCTGGCAAACTGGCATTCGACCGGAACGAAATCTTCCGGCTCCAAGTCGATTTTTTTTAAAAACTTGTGGAACTTGAACCCATTTGCAACCCTGCACAGCTGGAGGTCGTTTCTCGTAAGAGATGGTTCATCGCAAATAAGCATCTGGCGTTTAGGGTTTTTTAAAGTTGCGTGGTCCACTTCCCCCGCAAAAACAACATCGTTCTTCTCGAAGCACGAAGCGCCCGACAGAACCCAAAATTTACTTACGACGGCACCCGAGCACTTGAAAACGTCGTAGCCCTCGTCGAAAACGGCGGCCTGGTAAGGGAACTGGCCCATGACAGCGTCCCTGCCGTCCAGCAAAGCTCTCTCCCCTTCGTGCCCTCTCATGCGGTCGGCGATCCATTCGTGGTGATAGGCGATCCTGGTGTACTTTGCCGGCTCGCCGTGGCCGCCGCCGACCCCCGCCGGGCCCCCCTTAAGAACCCCGTACACCGACTTGTGCTGGCCGTAATTGAATGACCTGGAACGGGGGTAGCACGACAGCGGGCCGCCTGAATCTCCGGGCATGGGGGAGGGGGCGATCGTCGTCTGCGCCTTTTCCCCGGAGAGGTCGTACGAGTAGTTTTTAGTTGCGTTGTCGTGCACCAGCGGCCACATCCGGTGAATTGAAGACTCGCCTTTGACGAGAATTTCCAAGTTTAAAGGCTGGTTAGTGTTTCTGATAGTGTTTCTGGCTGACTTCAGCACTGGCGAGTTTTTCCCCGCTATTATTTCTTCCAGAGTGGAACGTCCCCACCCGCTAACATCGCATTCCCATCCGTTCTGACTCAAGCTCAATGGGTTGCCCAGCACGGCCCTGGCTATCTCGACGTTGTCGATGTCGATCTTATCGGTGTGAATCAACGCGATGTCGGAGTTGTAATGGGTTTGCGCTTGGTGGTGCAACATAAAGTCTTCGTCGAGATTTACGATTATTCGCTGTTTGAAACCGTCGACAATGTCGCGTTTGAGCATTCCAAAGTAAAGTATGGCGCTCAGGCGCGGAATCATCCGCCGTCCTTCTGTCTCCATTGTCCCTGCCACACAGTGGGCTGCAGTCAGCACATAGTGCCGGCTCACTATCACCCCTCCGCAACCGCCGCCCCTCAAATACAAGTTCCTATCTGCGTCCCGGTAAACGGTTTCGATGTAGGCGTGGTAAGGATACTCTTCCTTGGAGTTCACTACTTCTGCAAGCCTCACCTGGCAGTTTGCTTGTACGAGGACGAGGAAGAAACAAAAAGCGATTTTTGATACGTCCGACGCCATTTGCTTTTTGTGAAAAACTTTTTATATAGTTTTGTTTTTTTGTTGGAATTTCTGCAACCTACGTAATAATCAAACACAACAAGTTTTTTTTTTAATGACTTTATTGATACATTTTACTTTTAAACAGACGGCGACAAAAGAACTCCAACGAGTAAGTACTGATGCGAATTTTCACACAAAAAAAATTATTAGGCTAAAGACAATTTTTTTTATCCTTTTCGGGTATGTTTTCATATAAAAACAAAGTTCTCAATATTGTGTAAGAAATACAGCAAGTCGTTGAAGGATTTATCTCTTACGCATTTAAATATGTAACTGTTTAACGTTATTACTAGAAAACAATAAAATATTAAAGTGTTGTTATTTGGTTTAAACATCACTATTTTAAAAGTTTTTATTGTAGTAATGATTATTTGATGATACATTTTTATAATTTTTTTTATTTTAAGTTCTAGCCAGTGACTTACCGGGTCCAGCAAAAGTTTAACTAAAGTTCCGAATTCAATTGACAAGAAAAGTAATATATTTTTTAAAGCTATCAATTTAAAAAATCAAAAATAATTTGTACCAAAAAGTTCCCTGAAAAGACGCCAGTAAATCGTAAAGCATAGAAAATATAAAGTACAGCATCTTACCATTGAAATATAAGCCAACTAGGTACGTTTCCCTCGGTACGCACTGCCGGTATATTGCGCATTTTTATTCGAAAAATGCTTTGTTCAAAAATCTAATCAAAATAAACCAGATGGTTTTAAAATTTATAGCCTGAACTGTTCTGGTTAACCAAATTGACCTGAGATTGTGGTAACCACGATAGATACGTACAAACAAAATGAGTAAAGTTCAACTTAAATACTTTAAATCACTCTTATTTAAACCCAGTATTGCTAATGTTGACTATGAAAACCACAGTCTTCTTTTCCTGAGAGCACCACACCGCTTTATCCTTTATTGTTGTGTTTTCTACTAGGATAGTTAGTTGAAATGTGAAAAAAAAATGCTAAACAACAAATAAGCAGGAGTAAAACACAATTTAATAAAAGCATGATCAATATTTACGTGAATTTCTATTTTTCATAATCTAGTACTTAATTAGGCGTACCAGTTAAATTTTAAAGGTACAAGAAGATACAAGATTGATAAAAAACTTAGTGGATTGAAGTTTAAGCAAACATTAATAAACATTTTAGTTCATTAAACTTTAGTTAAATATTCGCTGGACCCGGTAAATCACTGGCTAGAACTTAGAATAAAGAAATTTATAAAAATGTTTCATCAAATAATCATTACTACAATAAAAACCTTTAAAATAGTGATGTTTAAACCAAATGACAGCTTTTTAATATTTTATTATTTTCCAATAATAACGTTAAACAGTTACATATTTAAAAGCTAATAGAGCATACATGCAAAACAATTGTCATTTATAATAAAAGAACATGGGTAAAAAAAGACAGTAACAGCCAATTTGATGTACCAATGAGTTCATTCTTCGGCGCGGAACTTTGCGACCTGGTAGGCCTGTATGTCTTAGGAAACATAGGCACTTCTACAGCTATAAAGTATCGGACTCTATAGGGATGACGGTCTCGCAATAATAAGCAGAAAAAGTTAATAAGAGCTAGAAAGACTAAAAAACAACACAATAAAAACTTTTAATGAACTCGGTTTTAAAATAACCATTGATATAGGTGCGACTAAATGCAATTTCCTATATATATATCTAGATCAGGGGTCGGCAAACTGCGGCCCGCGGGCCAATTGCGGCCCGCGAAGGGTAAATCTGCGGCCCGCGAGCATGTTATTTTTTTGAATGACATGCGGCCCGCGAAAGAAAAGTTTGTGGCCCGCGAGCATGTAAATGTGGCCCGCTGAGTAAAATTATATTTCTAGTTAAATTTTTCCGGTAATTAGACTTAATTTGATTAGTTTGAATTTGAGTCTCTCTATAACATTTTAAAACAATTTCAAGTAATTACTGCTTTAGTTTAAAAATGTGAAAAAGAAAGATTAGCGTTCTAATAGGATATGTTTCTCAGTTTCATAATTACTTCTTTTTTACAACAGTAAGTAATTATCTGAAAAAAGAGTGTCAAGAGTGCTTGGATTTAATAAGCTGGTTATATAATACCTATTTATTAAATAAACTAAATGCAAATATTTTCCATTTTGTATAAAAGTAATGCACAGTAATTAACTTAAGAGTCATTTCATTATAGCTTAGATATGCTTTTTTAATATTTTTTATACCTCAGTTTCTTTTATAATTTTTTTATTTATAAGTGTTATATTTTAGTTTGAATACATTTAAAATAACAATGTAATAAGAAATAAGGTTCATCTGATTTTTGGTTTGACACATTTGAATTTTTTATAAGTTTTCTATACACACCAACTTAAAAAAATGCTCATATTTTAAACCACTTTTTATTTAATACTTTAGTTAGTTTAAGTTTAGTTTATGCATACTTTTCTAACATTGTTATTTATACATGTCATATCTAAATTTATACAGACACATTTAAAATAATGTATATGACATAAGTTGATATAGTTTTTGTTAGGTATACAGTCCATTTTTCAAACATTGTTTTTTTCAAGCTAAGTTAATTTTTATGCCTTGCATATCAATACACACAATCGCTGTTTTTTTCCAGCTACCTATTTAATATAAACTAGATATAGGGATGGTAAATTTATAAAGTTTGTACATTGTTAATCAAAATAGTTCAAATTCAAGCAAATAAACAACTAAACATTGCCACACACTCAGACTATCACTATTTGAAAACTTCAAATCTCAGGCCAACTAAGCCATTTTTTAAGTTTTTGGCTAGAATTGTTTTTTGTATACAAAAATATCAGGAATGTTTTTGTTGACTAAGGCTAGGGGTAGGGAGTACAGCACATTTTTTTGGTCATGTTGTAAAATCCATATGAGGAGTCTTGATTTAGATGTGTTTTGGTATCATTAAGAAAAATTAAAAAAAAAAATTAAAAATATTCCTAAAAAAAAAACTGCACCCCAAAAAACTGATCTGGACCCCAAAAACCACATAATTTTTGATTTTTTGACTTAAATAGTAATAAAGTCACTCATACACGTCCTAGACTTATATTTTATATCTTAAATTAAAGCTAATAATTATAGGCATACACTTAATGACATTTCAACTGCTTTTGGAATATTATGACGTCATAATCACACAAAAAATGTAAATTTTATCTGTAAAATGGTGCGTTTTGAAAAATTAAAAGCATAGCTAGTTGTCTAATCTAATTAAAACAAAATATTTTAAAATAAAACTTTGTAGATATACTTACTTACCTTTAAAATTTAGGTGATGTTGTATGTATATTATTGGGATATTAGATGTCATAATTCATTTAGCTATAAGTATTTAAAAATAACCTAAGAATGTTATTCAATTTGCATTACAACAACATAACGAAATAAAAAAAAGTTATAATTTATTATAGGCAACACAATGTTGTATGACATTAAACATTAAGTTAATGATTGCAAAATAAATAGAGACTAGTATAATAAAGAAATAAAAAACATTGCATAATAAAACGAACATTGCACTGTATCATTTAGTATTAACACTTAAGATTACTGCAAAATGACTGATACTTTTAAAAATACTAGTATAAAATAACTGTCAAATGATTGATAAAAATCTAACTGACTATATGTACATAATACTAATAAAAATACATAAAAACTACTTTTTAACTTTATGTAAAAGACATCTGTTCTACTATTAAATCTATTTGGACATGGTTTCTCAGTGAAAAAGTAATAGATCTTTCATTAGAAACACCTCATTCCCCTCCAACTTTACAATCAAGAATAGAATCTAAATGCAAGTTTAGCAAATCACGTTTAGGTGGGTGTTTCCACTTCGAATTACTTCTGTCTTGAACTCTCATGAGGTGGTCCATCTTAAAAGTCCCATCATCATTTTTACCTTCACACATAGCAATATACCATGTGTCTGATGACCCTTCAATAATTAATGTGACATAAAAATTCCCTTCCATAATATCTTCATTTTTTTCTTTCTGTATATTGGGGGAAGAACCCCCTACAATTAATAATGCATCATTTTTTGTTGGTAAAGAACATAGAGAGCACTCATCTGCAACATGAGCACATAAGTTTAGAAGCCTTTCTTTGTGAGTTTTATTTTTATATTAAAAAGTTCTGGATTGTATAACACTTCAGATTTGTGAGACTCTCTAAAGTAAATTAACTCATTACGAACAATAACTTCATTTCGATGAGGATGAGTTTTTAAATAGAACGCAGCTCTTCCACGCTCACTACAGGCCCACCCCAACTTTTACACAGTTTGAGACGTTTCTGCACATATTGATTCCTTTTTTTCCTTTTTTCAATTTTTTTCATTTATCTGTTTGAGCTTTAAATTTTTTTGATCTGCTACCCACCTTTGCTCCATCTCATTCAGAAATTGAACAACTTTATTAATTTTTTTTTCATGTTTAGTTTGAAAAGAATCAGATATAAGTAATGTACAGTCATTTCTTATCCCTTTTGCTGTGAATCGTTGGTTCCTAAACTTTGCCACTGCTGCTCGCCTTCCAAAACCAGCAAGGTGTCTTTCAGATTCCAAGTTGTTTGTTGGGGGTCCAACCAGTTCTTCATTACTTAATAGGTTGAGCTCAGTAGCACGTGGTGGATTTGACAAACAAAACTTTCCAAAACCATATTCTCTACTTGTTTGGCGATCAAAAACTTGAGCGGCATGGAGACACATCTTCTTAAGAATTTTACAACATATCTCAGAAGTTGGGTTTAACATTTTAATATACTACTGAACATGTTAAAATTGTTAAAAATTCCAGGTTTTACCAGGTTTTTTTTCAAAATTTATCAAATTCCAGGTTTTTCCAGGATTCAGGTAAAGTGGCAACCCTGCTTTATAATAAAAAAATAAAATAACACTAATTTTAATAAATTTACATGTAGTTCTTATAATATATGTCTAATTCTTTTACTTTTACCCAGGTGCTCTCAGTAAACATAATATCTAAAAGTGGTTTAGAGTGTTTTTTTATATCTTTATCAACAAACAATTGAAATGACTTAGTAATATCTTTCTGGTTGATTGACTTCAGAATTCGTCATTCAAAATCATAGAAACTAAAAATAAAACCAGCAGAAGAATTTGCTTTTTATAATAGAAAAAATTCCATTTTACAGTCAAAATTTGCATATTTTGTGTAATTATGACGTCATAATATATCAAAAGCAGTTTAAATGTCATTAAAGGTATGCCTATAATTATTAGCTTTCATTTAAGATATAATATATAAGTCTAGGACATCTATGAGTGACTTTATTACTATTTAAGTCGAAAAATCAAAAATTATGTGATTTTTGGGGTCCAGATCAGTTTTTTGAGGTGCAGTTTTTTTTTAGGAATTTTTTTAATTTTTTTTTTAATTCTTCTTAATTAGACCAAAACACATCTAAATCAAGACTCCTCATGTGTCTAGCAAACATCACCCAAGTACTCCCTACCCCTACTAAGGCTGGCTTTTTTGCTTGAAAGAGTGGCAAATTAAACTTATGATGTATATTTTACTCAATCCACAGTGTTAGTTTAAGTTTTAATATAAGTTAAATTTTTTTTTTAATTCTTCTTAATTAGACCAAAACACATCTAAATCAAGACTCCTCATGTGTCTAGCAAACATCACCCAAGTACTCCCTACCCCTACTAAGGCTGGCTTTTTTGCTTGAAAGAGTGGCAAATTAAACTTATGATGTATGTTTTACTCAATCCACAGTGTTAGTTTAAGTTTTAATATATGTTAAATTTTAAGTCTTGCAGCTGATATAATTCAAAATATTATTTAAATTATTGTGTACATTAAAGAATGAACAATCAGTGTTGCCAAAAAAGTTGAATCCCGGAAAAGCTTTGAATTTGTGAATTTACGGTTAAAAATTCTAGAAAAAAGCTTGAATTTGAGAATTTTTGAAAAACCTATAGTTTCAAACAGTTTTTACATTTAAAGTAATGAAATTTCGATTTAACTCAAAAAAAATTACCAAATAAATGTTTTTTTATTTAAAAATTTATTATAGTAGCTTAACAGTATTTTTTAATATTGATAAATGTTTTAAGACATTTTTTAAAACTTTAATTAAACTTTATACTAAAAATAAAAGAAAGAATTGTACTTCCAAAAACTCCGTATTGGTACATTGCACTTTTACTTGAAAATTTTCAACGATTGTTGTGCTTCGCATTGGAACTAAACAAAGAAATTCTACCAAATTGTCAAAGTTAGTAAAAACATCTCTAATAAAAATTCTCAGATGAGCAATAGTTTTTCTATCAGTGCTCTCATGTTAACAGTTTGATTAAAGTCCTTATTTGATTTATGCGACTTTATAACCTTAATGCATTTCCTAAACACGACTTCATGTTGTCATTAAAGAAATAAACAAAAGTTTTTCATTACCGCCAACATCAATTCTTTATAAAAGTTTTCAATTATAAACGATAACTTATTTTAGGTAATAAATTTTTCTACTTTATTACTTGCCTTAACAATTTTTTCTGATTATTCTGTAGTTACTGAAGATAATAATGTGCTTTGTCGGAAATGACTTTGGTGATTTTTTTTATTGTTTCTCGCAATAACTCCTAACTAACGCTTATTTATTCTTGTAGCTCGTCTTATATTTTACAATTAATATTTTTAAATGCAATATTCTTATTGCAAATAAAGAATTGCTATCATGCTTAATAAAAATAAAATTTCTACTTTGCTAATGACTAAATAAATTTTTATACTTTTGTTAAACTTGTTTAACAAACTCAATTGTCCATTCCAGCTGACTTATGTATTTTTGGCATGTAGTTTATTTACTGTTAATAACCTTTGTTATTTCTTTATGTAGTGAACTTTATACTAACTGAATTGCTACACAAACAAGCTATTTTGAAAGCTTGAAAACTCAGGTGTGTGTGAAGCTTTTATTTCAAACATTTTTAAGAAATCTTCCAATTCTCAGAATAGTTTTTATGACTGTTGTGTAGTTTACTAATTGCATTTTTTTCTTGTTTTCTTACACTTTGTGTACTTTTTGATAATGATGATATTTTAACTAGGTATTTAAGCTTGATTAACAACTATTTATTAGCTTTTTCAAGTTTTAATAAATTTAAGCTGGTTTGATACATCTCAGACATTTTTGCTTTTTAGTGGCAACCATGTAAAAGTCTAATTACTAATAGAATATTTTATTAAAGTATTTCAGAATTAATTATGTTAAATCATTTGTTTTAGCTTTCTGGAATACAAACATGTATTAATTTTGTTATGTTAACTAATTACTAAATTTCTTAATGAGTGTAAATTATTTAACTCGCAAAAACTTTTTTCGAAGTAAATATTCTTTGAAATATGAAAAAGTGTTGATGATATAACAAATGTATAGAAGTAACCCATAAATTGTCTTTCATGTTAGGTTTTTATAGAGAGTTAGGTCGTAAGAAAAATTAAAAAAGTATTAAGTTTAACTTATTAAGTGCTTATGGAAGTACATATTTTATTAACAATATTAGTACATATTTATTAAAGTACATTAGTCAATGTAAATCATAATCTAATGAATATTAATTTGAATATGCATTCTATGTATAGCTAAAAGTCATTTTAAATAATAAGGTTAATAAAAGTAAAGTTTTTCTCTAGTGTGACTAAAAATAAAGCCATAAGACTATTCAAATGTCACTAAAACTAAAACTGCGGCCCGCGTAGACTTTGGAAACTTGAAATTTGGCCCGCGACCACCAACTGCCTGCCGACCCCTGATCTAGATACTACTAATAATACATTTAAACCATACCAAAAAGAAATTTTCAACACCAATGATATTAACAAATATTCGAACCACCCGTCCATTATCAAAAAGAGTCTCCCAAAAATGATCGAAAAAAGACTTAATAGACTGTCAAAAACCAAAGAAATTTTCAATGAATCAATAACCAGATACCAGAATGCTCTAACTAACTCAAATTTCAAACACAAACTTAAATACTTTAATCACAAAACAACCGAAATTCACGCGACGCCCTGATTGTCACTAACCTTGGAAGTGTTTGTCCCTAAGGTAAGGTCTTTCGGCTTGCAAAACGCACAAACACGTTATCAGCAGTTTATGGATTGTATAACTTTATCATGTAGAGCCCTTTACTTTTATCTACTCAGACGACATTCTTAGATTCTCATGCTCCTGGGACTACCATATTGCTCATTTGATACAGGTTTTAGAAACACTTTCAAAAAATGAACTGTTTTTAAGCAAAGCTAAATGTTCCTTTGCGAAAATAAAATAGAATTTTTAAGACACTCAGTCAGTGTTGACGGTATTGATTTTATGTAAGCTAAGGTCAAAGTTATCAAAAAATTACCATTACCAAAAACAAGAAAAAAGTTAAAATGGTTTATTGGTATGGTCAGTTATTACCACAAATAATTCCTTATTTAGCTAAAGTAACGACACCACCTACAGAAATTTCAGGGATACTTATAAACAGCAATAGGAAAGTTGTTAAACTTTCGGACAGTCGAACTCAAGCTTACCATGACACGATAGCTATATTAATTGAAGTAGCAACAATAAGCTGTGAGGACTACACATAACCTCTGATCCTATTCACTGACGCATCGGACAGTCATGTCGGCGCAGTGTTAGAACATGAAGGAAAAGATGGAGAAATGCAACCTCTGGCCTTCTTATCTAAAAACTACCCCATCCAACCAGGTACGTCACACTTTTTCCAGGAGCTCCGTGGGGTACACTTGGCTTTTAAGCATTTTTAAAGTAGAGTATGGTCATTAATAATACGAACTGACAGTAGACCGGTAAAAAGGGTAATTACAAATGAGGTGGCTTCGATCTCATGAAGTTCAACGAAGGCTTGACGGTATATTCTGATAGCCAAAAATTATATTTGTAGTGCTTAACAAAATTAATTTTCAAAAAGTTACTTTTTCTTTTTATTACATTTATTAGTCTAGAATAGATATATTAAAAATTTATAGTTTTTTAAGTGTTTTGACCTTAACTGTTTTTCTTACTTGCTATTTGACCTAGTAGATTAGTATACTTTCCTTACAATAAATTAAAACCTACTTATATAAAAAGTTTTTACTTAATTTAAGTTAAAAAAATTAAATTATTTTTAATTAATCGAGTCCGAAAATTTACTTAAAAATATAGTATATTACATAAAAGTACTTTTAGTTATCTTACCTGACATAAATGTTGTTTTTTATATGATTTAATAAAAAACTAAGTAATTCAAAACAAAAATTTTCTTGTAAAATGTGTTTTTGTTCATTTTCTAATAAAAAAAGTTTAAGCAAATAAAGTCAGTTTCAAAACTTCTCATAATGATGTATTTTTAATCTAAATATTTCGAACATTTTTTAAAAAGGTTAGTTTCAAACAAAAATGTAAGTTATAAAGTAGTGGTTACATTATTGATTTAGCCATAAAATTTAACTCATACATAAATGCTTTTTTATCATATTTTAATGGATGAATTTATTCTTTTAAGACTTTTTTTTACAAACTAAGTTTCGGTCAAAGACCTCGTCAGTTCTTAAATAAATCTAAAAAGATAAGTAACAGCCATGGAAAATAGCATTTAAACAATTAAATAAAAACAAATTTTTACTCAAAACTATTATTAAAAAACTAATTTTAATGTTAAGATTGAATTTAAAGTAAAGTTTAAATTTTAGTTTAGTTTCAAACTCAATGTAACAACAAGAATAATAATAAAAAGCTGTATGTTGCTTTCTTTTTTCATCTAGTTTATTTTCAAAGTATAAACATTGCTTAAGTAAAAATGTAGTTAATGGTACAATTAAGTGAGCTTTAAGTTGAGATGAATTTTAATGTACCTAATTTTAATTGGGACTAAATTATTGAAATTTTAAACAATTTCGTGCTTGTAATAGCTGTGAAATTATGAAATTTTGCTTGAATGCTTTTTATATTATTGTTTATTGAACGAAAAAAAAGCGCTTAAATATTTGGTCCAAGGACCTGGTGTACGAAAAAACCTTTCGGTTATTGAGTCATACATCAAGATACAGTTTATAGTCATGTCCAAGACAAACTTTATCTTCAAACTATATATTTTAACTTTAATATATAAACTTTAAAATTATATAAAAACTTTTAGTTAAAAACAATGTTCTACTCAAAAAAAAACTTAATTTTAATATTAAAATAGAATTTATGGTTAAGTTTAAATTTTAGTTAAGTTTCAAAATCAAAAAACAGAAAAAAAATAATAAAAAGCTGTATGTAGCTTTCTTTTGTCTTCTAGTTAATTTTCAAAGTAAACATTGCTTAAATAAAAATGTAGTTAATAGTACAGTCCTATTCACTTATCCGGACGCTCACTTATCCAGACAGTTTCAGTCAGAAGAATATTCAAAAAAATTTCAATATTAAACTCTAACATTTTTGTATGATACAAATATTTAAGCTCTTATACTGTAAGAAATTTTAAAGTGATTTTATATATTCTACAATTTTGTTCATTATTATGAGGTAATAATATTACTAAAGATTACATTTTATCTTTGTTCAAAACTAGCTTAGTTATTATTAATCTGTAAGCATGTAAAGTAAGTCAGTTAGTAATTTTTAATTAAGTAAATTAATTTTTTTAATTTATATTTTCTCTTAAACAAAAATTTATATTTTTTCAAAATTGATAGTTAGGGCAGTTGGAGGTACAAATGATAAATTTTATTTGCTTGACCCTCAAAAAACGTATATTGTTGCAGATGGTTAGCAAATCTGATGTTTTTCTACTTTAAAAGAATAAATTGATTAATTTAAAATTTAGATTTTATTATTTATCATTTTATTATATATCACTCACAACTACTATATAAGTGTTTTTATTATAACACTTCTTTTATGCATTGCATTCATTACATGGGGCAGTTATATTATTTTATTAAAAATTGATTTTTTTGTACTTATCCGGATTTTTGGTTATCCGGACATGTTTACTGAAAAATCTTGCCCAACTTGTCCGGATGGGTAGCTGTCTAAATTGCGCGAGCGTACAAAATTGCACGTAGACAAAATTGCTCGAAGGTTAATTTTTGCACGAAGACACTTTTGCACGAAGGTATATTTTTGCACGAACAGACAATTTTGCACGCAGACTATTTCAAGTTATGGCTTTGCCCTATACCGTTATGACTATTTCAAGTACATATGATTTTCTAATTCAAAACCATTATTAAGCAAAAATGAACAAAAAATAACTAAATTAGTTTCAAATAGCTGATTTAGAGATTACTCGCATTTTGTTTATAAACGAAACCCAGTAATCTTTGAAAGTTCTGTAGCTTTATGGTTATATTTATCTATTTAGAACTAGAAACTAGCCATAAGGATCATAAATTAAAGTTTGCCGAAAGTTTATACTTGATCTTATTTTAAAGTTCATTTTAAACTGTTTAATAATTTAGTTATGTTTATTTGATTTGCACACATTGTGTGTAGTGCAATAGCACTACTAAAACATTTTACCGTTACGTAAAAAGTTTACAAAGAACAAAATTAAGTTACTAAATACAATTTTTAATTTTATAACTATTTATAACAAAATTTAAATTATTATCAAATGGTCTTCAATCACTTTTGCCACTAACAAGTATTAAGAATAATAATTGTTTATGTGATAAAAACATAACAGCGTTAATGATAGCTTTAAAACTAGTAGTACCAAAAAACGAAAGAATGCTTGTAAGGGTCAAAAATATAATTCAAGTGGTTATACAGACATTAAGTTAGAAAAGTATGTAAAATAGTTTATAATTTCATAGTTAAATTTTTTATTACTATTTTAATTTACTTGAAGAGGTCGGAAGTTTTTGTCACCGAAACCGGGTCGTAAATAAAATATATAATTTGCACTCCCTATTTAAATGGCTATTATTAAGTAAAAACAATGAACATTTTCGACTATTTAAAAGTTTCTTTTTAACAAAATACGAGTAACCTCTTACAGTTTACTTAAAAAAAAAAGTATACTGTTCTAACTCTAGTTTACCTAACACATCTCTTTAATAACTTATTGTTTAAATAACTTATTATTTAAAAAAGCCTTTAATTTGAAAATCATATGTACATAATATGTTCAGAATATAGAAGCTTATAGTACCAATATATAGACCACGGTTTCCAAAAATTGTCAATTGGCCTCCTTTGAAATAAAAAAAATTTGCTCTTCATCGACAACTAAAAAATATTTACTGTAAGTTTCAAGGTTTGGCCTTATTGTCTCCTGTAGCCCCTTTACTAGTCACGACATCTCTTTGGCCCAAAGGGGGCCATATGACCTACTTTGAGAAACCCTGGTGTAAATTTGATCTTAATATGTATTATAGACAAACTTCAAAAATCTTATTTTCAAAACTATTAGTAGTTAAAAATTAAGTATGTTTTTTTTTGTAATTATAACTTATAATTAAATGTTTTTAAAAGTACGCATAGTTTAAATAAAATTACTTAATTCAAAATTCGTCAATTTTTAGATTGTTACAAAAAGTTATTAAAATTTATTCAAAAAAATTAAATTAAAAATTATTCATGTATATTTTTGTTTTTGTGCATGTATTTATTTACAAATAAATATCATAAACAAAGTGCATTTATTTTAGACCAAGACGCTTTACTTGTATGTTTACAAAAAAAAAGTTTCTAAAAACAGCGTTAGTATTTTTAATGGAGTAATTTTTTATAGCATATTTTTATACATAATTTTAATTTTATTATTTCAGCATGACTTATTTTTGTAAATTTTTTTGATTTGTTGAGCAGCCAAATAACGAAATGCGCAGATTTGGAGTTTCCTCAATACCGGCAGTTCTGGGCTTCGGCGTGCGTGGACGGCTGCGTTTACGTTTTCGGTGGCAGTGTAATTAACACGCAAAACGTTCAGGTAAAAAAGTTGCCGGTAGGTGGCCAAGAGTGGCAAGACCTGCCCGACCTGGACCTGGTTGCAACCTACTTCGATTTGTGCGCCTTCATGGGCCACATCTACGTTATAGGCGCGTTGGTGTTTTACGATGTTGAAGAATGGTCAGAGGATCGCTGCGTCAGATTTGACGCGATAAGGCACGGGTTGGAGGAAGTCAGAGGGCTGCGCGAAGCAAGGACGCTAGCGGGAAGCGCGGTTTTCAGAGGCAAGGTTGTGGTGTGCGGCGGATATCAGGATCGGGTCGGCATCGCAAAATGGAGGATTTTGTCGAGCGTTGAAGCGTACGACAGCGCGGCCGACGAGTGGGCTTTTATGCCGAGCATGATTGAGCAAAGAACGAACTGTCAGCTGGCGGCGATCGGAAACAAGTTGTTTGTGTTCGGCGGCGGGCCTGCGACCTGCGAGTTCTTTGACTCCGTTTGCGATCGCTTCGTTTTTCTGAGAATTCCGCCCGCAGCAGTTGACCTCGATTGGTGTGCCGTATCGGTTCGGGGAAGCAGAGTGGTTGTTTTCTTGGACGGCAGCGGGAAAAAGGCGTTTACGACGCGGAAGCACGCGATTGGTCGGTTGAAAGTTGTGACGTAACAACCGAATATTCGAGGTACACGGTCGTGGAAGTTCCTGCGCCGTTTGGTGGCAAGAACACTCAGTAAAGTATTTTTACAGTAACTTTCCCGCGCACTCTCGTAAGCAAGTCAAAATCAAACTATCTGTGACGTGAAAGTCTCGATGTATATTTGCGCTTGCCTAGTTGATTTGCTTTTTTCAAAATGTTTTGTTTTTATTGTTGAATAAAGTATTATTTCGATCTAAAGTAACTATTTACTGTTTGAGACTATATTTATCAAAAAGTTTTGTGCGTTATGCTATTTTGCAAGTTTAACTGTTTACTATTAGAAAACAACTATGAAGTGTTGATAATTTTAGTGCTAAAAATGTTTGAATTAAAGCTGTAATATGTATATTCTAAAGTTATATATAATATTATAAGAAAAGCGCTCAAAAATTTGGTCTAAGGATCTAATGTACAAAATAACCTTTTAGATATCGAGTCGTACAGCACATGTTTTTGTAATTTCTTATAAGCTTATAATTTAAGTTTTAAAGTTTTACATACAACACAATTAATAAAATCAGGAAAAAAAACTAAACGAAAGTTGTTTAAGTAATTTGTAAACTTAAAAATGATATCCAAAATGTACTAAAAAACTTATATAATAACATACAAATCAAAATAAAGTATAATCTTTAAACAGACTTTCAACTAAATTTAGTTGAAATAAAAATTAGACCTAATTAAAAACAAACCAACTTATAAAACGAAATAAACAATAAATCATAACAGCATTAAAATATTTGAAAGATGAGTTTCAACTTATTTGAAGAAGCTGACATGTATTTATTATAAGTTTTAACAGTATTTTATAATAACATACATTTTCTATTTACTAGTGTAATTGAATCAGTTTAAGACAAACTTAGCTACATGATAAAAAGTAAAATAAACTATTTAAGAATTTAATTTTTATTTTTGAGTTTATAAACTTAACCACAAACTAAACTTTACTTAAAAAATGTATTTGTAAAAATTAAAAAATAAGTACCGCAACGCTTACACACTATGAACTTAATAAAAAAAATTGCTCACAACAAATCACTTCTTTTTTTATAATTAGAAACTTTGTTTTTAAAATATTTTCCAAGCCTAAAAATGCATATTTAATAAAAAAACCTTTATTAGCAAATACATTTTTTTAAATTTAATGTTTATCTTTAGAAAAATGTAGGTTTATTTATTTTAAGTTTACTTAAAATAGTAATCTCAACCTATCATTTATGTGCTTAACTCTTTGCACAATGAATAGATCTATAACTATGTTTTTACATAGGCAAACTAGTGAGTCAGAATTTGTTTTTTTTTATAATTGGAAGTTACTTCAAAAGATTAATCTTAATAATTTATCTAAATAACATCTAAACAAATTACCTGCAATTTAGACTGAACATTTTCTATCTCACCCCTACAAATCAATTTATGAAACAAAACTTTTGGCTAAAACAATAAAGTTTATCCTTGAACTTATTAAAATGACTTCGACTTGTTAAAAATAGTTGTAGCTCAGTCATTAATTTACTACTTTGGTAGGCGAGCTTTTTATGATCACTGTGGATGTTTATTGAAATATGAAAAAGTTTGTTTCTAAAGACCCCGTAAACTTATTTTGTATGTTTTTAATGTGTACTTTAAAGTTAATCATTAACATTAGCTAGTAACAAGTCATTATCAAATTTAAACATAAACAAACCTTATTTATATAGATACAGACTTATAAAATTTGGTGTATATTATTTATCTTCTCTTTCTTGTACTACTATCATATTTCTTATAATAAATGCATCTAAGTGCTCTATTTATGAGAACAGGATTACCATCTTTTTACGCGAACACGATCATCAGTTTTTAAAATATAAAAATCAAAAATTTGTTTAATTTAAAAATAGATTATTACCGAAAGAAGCAAAACCAGTTTTTAAAACAAAAAACTCAGTTATGCCAACTTTGGATAAAGTTTGTTAAACAAATTATTAAAGTTCATTTTTTAGAGTGATGTTTATAAGTATTACTTAACCTGAATACAACTTAAATGTTATTCAACCTAGTCAGATTTACTCCTATTAGAAATATTTATTAAAATATCCTCAGTCAACTACAAGACTTATTTATATTTTACGCATTGAAAAAAAAAAGAATAACTTAATTTTTTTCAATGTAAAAATATTATACCAGTTTATATTGTAAAAGCTACGTGTTGATAGCTAATAGTGCTGAATAGAATGTTTAAACTAGTTTAAATAACAATATCGAAAAACTATGTTTCAATCCAAGTATTTTTCAGACAAAAACCTGTTCTCTAAAACAAATTTCATGTTAATTATTTTATCTTAAAACAAAAAAATAAATATGTATTGGATAATTGATTTAATATTTGATTTAAGTTTAAGATATTGGTAAAAAATTTTTGTTTTAACTAATAACTCTTGCTATTAAAGGTCAACTTGTTCGCTTTTAATGGTTATTAAAACTGAAAATTTACGCCATGACAACAGACCTATCGAACAGACCAGCTTCGCTGATATTAAGTTTTGAATATTAAAATAAAACTTTTGCGGCCAATCATAATCAACATTTGCTAATTGAGATTCACTTATAATTAAGTCTAAAACTGTATTGTTATATATTTATTCTTTCAAAAATTTATTTTGCCAAATAAGTTTCGGGTAAAGACCTCGTCAGTGCTTATTATACTGTTTTGTTATGATGTAACTTAGGAAAAACGTTTTTTTTATAACTGGCTTGCAGTCACTTCAGTGTCGTCAGTCTACAAGTTATTTATTTGACTTTAAGTAGTGAAATCTGTTCACTTATAACTAAGTTCATTTGATCTTGTTGCTTATTGGAATACAAATTCTGTTTTTTGGCTTTGAGTAGTAAAACCAATTTATATTAGCTATTTTTATTTGAATTTGTTGCTTGTTGGAACACAAATAGTGTATTTGGCTTTGAATAGTGAAATCAGTTTATTTATAGCTAGTTTTGATTTGATTTTGTTGCTTGTTGGAATACAACTCTGTATTTGGGCTTTGAGTAGTGAAATCAGTTAATTAATAGTTAATTTTATTTGAATTTGTTGCTTGTTGGAACACAAATAGTGTATTTGGCTTTGGATAGTGATATCAGTTCACTTACAACTGATTTATATTTGTTGCTTGTCGGATCACAAGTTTTGTATTTAGCTTTGCACAGTTGAACTGGAACACAGTAATTAGTGATAAATAAAATAACATTTTTAAACTGCTGATTAGAGCTGATACTAATTTAAACTATTACAAGCTTTTATTTTTGAATAATAATAATAGCTGTATTGATTTTAAAGCTTTTAAAATTCATTAATAAACATTGCCTTTTCTTGTTTTTATTTGGTAATTGACTCATAAGTATACCTAACATGGACCCTAAGTAACCCTCTAGTCTAGTAAAGCAAAGCTACCCTCTAGAAAATCTACCCACGATTTAGCATGGCCAATAATGTGTCTACCACTCCGGGGCACATCCTCCGTAGATCTTAGGTTCTTAAAATACTACAAGTTAGATATACTTAAAAATATTATTTATAAACAAAAACACGTTAAAAACAAATCTTTTGTTCAACAAAATTTATGATATTACAAGTTTAAATTAAAACTACCTTAAAATTAATTGTGATTATTTTAAAATCACTACTTTAAAATGTTTTCAAACTTGATTTTAATTAAATTAATTAACATTGTTATTTAGCATAAACTACAAATAACAAAAATAAGTTGTTAATGAAATTGTGTTTAATAACAAAAACAAAATAAAGAAAGTTTGGTCCCAAAAATAATTTCAACTACGTATATTCAAAGCACAACAAATAACATGTGATAGCTTTAATTTTTCGTTAAGAATTAACTAATAAAAATTGCCTAAAAAAATAACATTTAGCGAACTCTACATAAACTTAAAAAGAATGTAAAAAAAAAAAACTGTAAAATAGAACACATGGTACTAAGTTTAAGATGATAGAAAGAAATTTCAGCTGGTAATATATTAAACTATTTAAGTCAAAAAATGTGTATAAACAAATTAAAATTAGTAATTAGTAAAAAACTAGGTTTATCTATTTGAATATACAATTTTACAAAGCTAACATAAAAGTCACAGATATTTTTCAAAAACAAAATATAAGTATCAAAGAATGCATTAAGAATCTACACAAAACTATACAACAGCAAAATTTATCTAAAATATTTTTAGTTAATTACATTTTGTTTAAAAGTTTAAAAAATAACTCGATTGTATAACTATAGTATTTACACATTTGGTTTTTATTAAATTTACTTATAATTTTTAACATTATAAATTAGTAAAAAGTTAAACTAAACTGAAAAACGAATTAGTGTAAACTTTATAACAGTAAATTTTCATATACTTTTGAAAACCATAATATCAGATTGTACCTTATTAAGAAAAAAATTGTATAAAATAAAATAACGTGTTAAGTACAAATTTTATAGAGTTTTTCTAAGCTATAAAAATGTAAAAGGGTATGTAGACATAATTGTAAATTTTTCTATTTCAGCAAACTTTAGAAACAAATAAATAAAATAAATTGTTTTCTAGCTGAAAATTTATTTTGTAGCTTAACAAGGCAAAACGCCAAAAATAAAAGTGAACGTAACAATTAAATTACTTTAAAATTAAAAAGTTGACTACTTAAAATACGTATTACATATTTAAGAATCTTAATTTCAAAAATGTTTTAAAGTAAACTTTAGTTTGATATTAAAAGTTAATAAAGAACATAAAACGAACCTAATCAAAACTTTATAACAGCGATATTAAATTAAAAAAATATATATGTAAATATATTATAAATTATAAACTTAAGTTAATATTAAAATTTCATTAAATTTTAGATCATTACTTTATAAGGTCTAAAAAAATATAACTACTTTTAAGACTTTTAATTTAAATGTTGTTTTGAGTGTAAATTTCAATAATGTTAAAAAATTTCAAACTCTTTTTTAACAAATTCAAGCTAAAAATACAAAAGAAATTTAGAAACGAAATTAATAAAATATATTTTAAGTATATAAGTTTTATAACAAAAAAATATATATATACAAAAGATAACTTCCACTACTTAAACATTTAACACAACTTTTACTTATTAAATACTAAACGAAAAATAAATTTTAACTTTGATACTATTAAAAACATTTACTTAAATTAAATAAAATTACTACTAGTTTGGCCTCTAGTACTGAATTCTTCAATCGCAATTTGCCTGTACAACATTAAAGTAGAAGAGAATTGAGTTGCCGTAGGTCGCTTGTTGACCTCTACATCAAGACATATCAACAGTAAATTTTGCTGTAAAAAATGAAACTTTAACTATTTGCCAACGATTACTATAAAGCTTATAAAGAAACCAAAGTTTATACAAAAAAAATCAAAAGCAGAACATGAAAATAGAAACTTGAAAATAAAAGCTAGACTATTAAAAAACCAATAAACCATCTGTTTTATCATAAGTTAAAATATTAAAAAAAGTTAACGAAACTTACCAAGTATCTGAGACCTCTTCCCGCAAACACTAGAGGGAGCCTGTTATAGTATTTCGCAGTTTCAACAACTGCTTTGGTATCAGACTCCCTCGTTCTCGCCAGCAGCAAAAGTGCGGTCAACGCGCCTGAGTAGACGTCGACCGCACTGCTGAACTGTCTCGTTTTCTGAAAAAATTATTATTTTGCATATCAATATTTAGCGAGCATTTGTAAAATCTTTAGGATAATTGATTCTTGCAAAATTGTTTTCTATTCCTAAAAAAAATAAATAGTACGGATTTTTTTCTAAATAATAACTTTAATTAGTTTTTGAGGTTAATAACTAATGCTTACTTTAAGACTTTTTTTGATTTTTTGAACAAATTTTATACTGATAATGTTGCTAAAACGTTCTTATATGATAAAAATGAAAGCAAACGTAATTTTAATCTTAAAGTTGAATTTATGGAGTTAATATATACTATGAAGTAGTATTTATACAATTTATTTACTAAAAAATTTAAGATTTTTTCATAATATAAACAATACCTGTTCGGGTGGCATAAACAGGTCAGTACCGACATTTCTAGTGTGAATAACAAGGTTTCGTTCCCAAGGAAATTTGTACGCTTGGCCTAAAACAAGTACTAATAAAGTATTCGAAAATATTGTCTCCGTAATAAATTTAGTGAAACGTTTTGGAAAAGCTAGCGAAGAAATTTTTATTCATTCACTTCTATTAATTGAAACAACAACCATGGCTGATATTGTTATTTAGAGGGTTTATTGTAAATGTTTTTTGGCATATCAACGCGATCTCAAGCGAAATGCAACTTTAGTACTAGTGTGGTTGCTTAAACGGTTATGCTTGATTAGTTGAACTTTGTTTAAAGGCTTAAAACTTATCTTTTTGATTTAGTACTTTGAATCTTAAACTTAGGCAAATCAATAGCAAAACAATTTAATTCATTTAAAATAATTTTGATTATAATTTATTTAAAATAATTTTCATGTTTGTATTTTTCTCTTTAAATTGTTTAAACTTAGCCTAAAACTTTGTAAACTTACCTAAGTCATAAGAAAAAAAAATACATTAGTTGTCTGATTACAAACAAACCAAAGTATTTTGCAAAACCGAAATCGCATATCTTAGCCTGAAGCTTGTCATTCAAAAGAACATTTGAAGGTTTGATATCGGCGTGTACAAGTTTTCTGTCATCATGCAAATATTCGAGTCCCTTGAAAATCTGTATTATAGTTAAATTTATTCTATCTTTGTATGTTGTCTTGAACTACTAAAAAACCATTATTTTTATCTGCAGCTTGATTTAAAAGGAAAATATTATATGAAGTATTAAAATGTATATTTAAAAGTTTTTTTTTCGTACCTATTAGTTCAAAAATGGCTGGAAAGAATATTTCATTATATGTTTAACATTAAGTAATACGTCCTTAAACTTTTTGAAACTATCTGGTTCAAATGAAAATATATTTCAAAAATTTTATCTAAAAAATAAAAGCTTTAGTAAAACTTTAAAAACACAGATCTTTTGTATTGTTTAATTGGTTGAACATTTGATATTATTTTTAATATTTACTTTTTTTGTTAATCTTCAGCTAAATTCATAACTCACAAAAAACTGTTATATAAAGTTAAAGAAATATACTTAAATGTTTTTTTAAGAGATCATAAATTATTTAAAGATTTAGAAGAAGATACTTGAATTGTTTGGTAATACTGGCCTAGAGATATATAAAGTTTTTAATAATTTCTGGGTTTTGTCTAAAACTTTTGCCTTATAAAAGTCTTACACAACTGAATGTATGTTTTATTTATCGTTGTTTTTAGAACCAAATTTAAAGTTATACTGTATAAATTTTTTTATATACTTTATTGTGTATTTCACTTTTAACTTGAAAGAAACAACAAATTTTTTAGTTTGTTATCAAAGTTAGCTTAATTATTTGTTTTTTTTAAGGTTTAATTTGCTTTGTTCAAAAATACAATATGCATCTTATATATCTTGCAGTATAGCAGTAGGTTTACATGCATTCCATATATTCTAAGACCCGCTGTTAAGTTTTAAGCCTGAAAATTAAGCTCACCAATTATTAATGCAAATAAATTTTGTACCATGTGTCTTTTTATTAATTTAAAACACAAAACTCTGAATGAACAACCAATAAAATCGGCGATAAACTATAGTTAATTCACTAATATAAGAATTAAAACATTTTATACTCATTCAAACTCTCTATACCTCATCGACTAGTCGGAGGTCAGTTGCTATATCCAACACCTCATTGCTTTGGATATACTTAGAAATATCATACGAACAAAGTTGTGTTTGAATTATGTAGAGCTTCGACTCTGCGAAATGATTTGTTATGTTGTCTTTCATAAATAAAAAATTAATAGCTCAAATTAGTTTAAGTATAAACTTTAATAAATTAAAAACTTGTTTTACATTTGTTTTTTGTTGTGAAAAGTGGTTAAAAACATTTTTTTTTCATAATCATGCTTTAACGCTTTTGAATTTCTTTCAATTACGGGGTTAAAAAAATATACAAGATTTAAATGCAATACAAAACATTTAAACAAACCTTAAAATACGCAAAACCTTTGATAACAATGCAAATTAATACTGAAATTTTTATTTCAAAGATATAATAAAAAAACATCTAGTGCACTATTTTGTTTACATTTATATAGGAACAACTTACTAGACGGAGTGAATTGTTTTTCTAAGTGCTTAATGACGTCACCTGTCATTCCTGCTGGGTTTTCAGAAAGGTATTTTCTAGAAATTAAATATTGTTTTAACATATACACGTTTAAATGCACACAATTCACTGTTTAATTAAAATGTTCACCGTTAATAAAAGAAGGTTATGGTTTAAATAGTCTTATTATCTATCAAATAAATGTATATAAAAAATACTTTGATAATAGCTGACTATGGGACTTTAGCAAAAAAATACTTTTAGTAACTTTTAACAAAACATTAGAAAATGAGCTAGTGAGTAAACTAGTAAAACTTTCTGATGCACTATAAGACTATATTGTAATAGTTAATCAACATATCAGTTTAAAAATGACATGTAAAAAAAAAGAACTTTTTCTATTTTACAAACTTCGATTACAAGAAAACAACAACCTAAGTTAAGTCTTAGTTACTTTTTTATTAATTGCAAACTTATGTTATATGTACTTAGAAAAATTTGCTTTTTAAACAATTAATGAAAATTGAAAATGTAAAGAAAGTAAAGACGGATATTATAAACTTCTACTACTTTCTTTAAATTTTTATTTAAGCCCTTCAATAACAGTGAAATAATTAAAATTGAAATAATTTATACAAAAATACTAAAATGATAGTCTTTCATTGCTTTTTATAATCATTTAATTATAAAAAAAATATTTAAAAACACTTATTTAAAAAAAAACTACGAATAAATGTTTAGTATTCAAAAATCGAATGAGATATTTTAAGTTAATTAAAAATAGAATAACAAACTTGAACTCGTCATCAAGTGTTTCCAGCCAGAAAGTGTGGTATTTCACAATCGATGTGTGGTGAATTTTGGCCAAAACTTTCGCCTCATTTCTAACCAGGCTTTTACCGTAGCTGCAAAAGTTATTTATTGAAAGATATCTACATCTATATGTTTTTTATTTTTTCGAAACAAAAAGGTTTAGGGGAGATTAGATGACCTTTTCAATTTGTAAGTGATAATTGTTACTATTTTAACAAAGATAGTTTATCGCTCAAGCACTAATTGCTTAGCATGTTTCATTAGAAAAAACATCATAAAAAGTGAATATTTACAAAGTTTTACAATATTTTTTTATAGATGAAGTTAAATATGATAAAAAAAAGTTAATGTTCTATTTAGGAACCAAAACAAATTCTAGATTTTTTTTTTTTTTTTTGACCATAGTACAACTGAATTACACTAGAGAAAGATCAAATAGTTTCTAAAACTTTTTAACTTTTTATTTATATTTAAAACAGAAAAAAAAACTAAATTAAGCTAAATGAAATTTTTCCTACATAAATTTTATGATTTTAAATCGATGACCTTAACTATATTTCTGATACAACTGTATCTTTAGTTACCTAAATTTAGCTAAACTATTAATAAAGAAGTAACGAAGTAATAAGAAGTTTTAAACAAAGTACATTAGAATGTGTTTATATCCCTTAGTTTCTATTTTTATTGATACTCAAAAACTTTTCTGTGCATATAAAATGAGCAATTAAACATGTATTAGTATAAATATTTTGTTACGCTAATTGTTGTAAAATAACATGTATTAAATACTTACAAAATATTTGGAAGTTATGATAATAAAAGTTTTCAGTAGTTAAACTTCTAGTTTTATAGAAAAAAAAACATACTTACTGGTCATCAACAATTTGAAGTTTCAAGGCATAGCTGGTCTCATCTTCAATGTGCCACGCCTTCAAGACCGTGCCATAGGTTCCCTTGGTTTATAGTTATATTTGAAAAAAAATATTTGAATAATCAAAAAATTATTAAATCTAAATGTTTACTAAAATATTTGATTTTTAAGCTCATTATTAGTTTTAACTTTTGCTATTGACTAACAAAGTTTAAAAACAATGAAAAAGGACAACATTAACAAAATATTTTTATAGTAATTTATATGAAAACAAGAGAACTATATGCTTATTTATTTTCAAACCTTTCCCAGCACTCCCTGGAGTCTGAATTGGAATGATTTTTTCTGCTCTCCTCTTGAGCTTCCAGCGTCGCCCATCCCACCGTTTCTTTCCTCGCTATTTCCTCCGTTCGACTTTCCTTCCTTGTTTCTGACTTCGTCCTGATTGTTACCTTCTTCTTCCTTACTCACTAAAGACCTCCCACTAGCTTGTAATTTTTTTCCACTCTGGCACCTTCTGTCTTCGTTCTCAATTTCGACTTCGTTCATTTCTTGCATTTCTAAAGCTTCCTCCTGGTTGTAATTAATTTAAAAATAATAGAAATAAAGTCGTAGAAACGATTTTGTACTGCATGAGAAACGAGTATGCTTATAAATTTTTTATGGTACATTTCCGTCTGTATTAAAGTAATAAATACCTTTGTTTATAATAACTTTAACAACAACGATAACAAAAAAAAGATAAAATAATAGCTATAGAAGCAGCAACATATCAACTAACAACTTTAGCAACAAAAAAATTATTGCAACCTAAAATTATTAGTTGCCTATGCAGCAGGGTATCACAATCCGCAACAAAAATCGGCTTAACTGTGCAGCAATGCTAATCATTGTCGCAGGAGCTGCCGGAATGACACTGATTACAATGAAAAATTTTGATTCAATGCGAAACCTAACTACGACCTTTGTGTCAGAGTTTTTATTTATCACCGTGATTGAACCACACATCTAAGAATTTCCCTCTACCCTAAATATAAAAGAGCTCCTCCTACACCAGTACAAAATGTTTTCATTTATAAATTTTTCCTTAGGTTTTATTTTAAAGTCTTAGCTTCTCGCACAGAAACCAACGGGCGGTGGAGTTTTACAGAGCTGCTTGTTCAGCAAGCTCCAAAAATGGAACGTTCTAAGATACAAAGGCATAAAATTCTAAAATACTACAAGTTTCTAATATGAGTGCTACATTTCATTGTTTTTGTATAGGTGAAACAAGTACATTTTAAGTACTTTTGTAGCTGTCAAAGTACGTCATGAAGATAGACTGTAGATGATTTTTTACATAGTTGCACTTTATAAAGTGAGTAAAGAAAAAAACTAATAGGTAAAAAAAAAAGATTTTTATGGTTTTTTTTTCTCAAGTTCCACTAATAAAAATAAAAATATTTTGTCGAATTTCAAAATATTACACAAAGCCTAATTATAATTAGCATAAATTGCTGACAGAACACATGTTTTTAACAACTGGTTTTAAATTAAAACTTTTTTCAAAAGTTTCAGCTTAACCGCTAAAGAAAGAGTATCTTTTTATATAATATATTATATAAGTAAATATGTGCAAAATAAATACTTTATTCACAACCGGGTTTCAGTGACAAAAAATTATGACCTCTTCAAGTTTAATAACATTATAAACTTTAATAATATATAATAATTTATAATAAGTATTTAAAACAACTTATAAAAACATGCTGTTTAATGACAATCTAAATACTATAAAATAAGTGTTTAACTGGCTGTTTGAAAACAAAAGTAATTTTTGATCTAATTAAAAATATCATGATAGTAAAAAAGTAAAATTGAAAAAGTAATTAAATAATTACTTAAAGTAACTATATTTTGTAAACTTCTTTTAACCATATTTTTAAAGAATATTTTAAAATTTGCAAAAAATAAATAAAATTGATTAGGTTACAATCGCTTTACTTATTGATTTTTGAGAAATTACTTCTAAGAAGTTGTATTGTCTAAATTTTGATTAGTCTGTTATAAAAATGTAAAAAAACAGAATACTTCACAATTACTTTTTTAAGTTTTTGTAAGAACATTTATTAATCAAAAAAATAATTTAGTTTAAACTTTTCTACTTTTTAAGTAGCTTTTTAAAGTAGGAAAAACAAAGAAGGACTTTAAAGATACTGTAAAAAACTTAGTATTATGAAAACTGTTGTTACTAAATACATAATACTTTTAATTGTTATTTATTATTTGTAATTAATATTGATTTAACTTTATTTAACTAAAACTTGGCTACTAAACTGTCAATACAAAATCTTATTACGAAAATCTATTAAATTTTACAAATTATTATTTGCACATTGCTTAACAAATAATAGTTTATATACATAAGATCGACGTTATATTTTAATTAACTCTTTTAATTTACATATTTTATATATTTAATTGTTTAAAACATACTTGATTAATCACAACTAATCATCAACAGCTCAAGTTTATTATTTTCAATATCTAACATTTAAAAAACATTCGTATAAAAACTAATATTGTTCTGAAATAAAAATAACAAATACAACATAAGACAGCTTTAACAACCCAGATTTTGAATACTTTCTCACTATTTATTAATAAAATACAAAAACTAAACAAAACTAACTGGATTTCTTCTTACGCAGAACTTTGTCAAGCAACTCTAGAAATATAAGTATTATAAAGATTTTAAAATACAATAAACAGATAATCAAAGTTTATGATCTTCTTTTTCTTAATCTTTTTTTTTTTTTTTTTAATAACTTATAGTTGTTAAATAAAATTTTTGTCACGATAATTTTACTATAAAAAAGTTGAAAAAATTATAAATTATAAAATAAAAATAAACCAAGATAACTAACGGGAATTAACGGCTTGAAGATGTTATCTAATTGAGTCTGCAAGAATAAAAAATTGTTATTCTGTATTAAAATTTAAATTATTTTTTCTTCAATTTTTTAGTATCAAAATGCAAAAAAATTATTGCTAGTTACTCATAAAACATACTAAAGATAACAACAGAATACTATTAATAAATTTAAACATTTTTCAATATAATTTTAAGTTAAAATTAAACAAGACATTAAATAATGTTTAATAAGAAAGTAAAGAAAATTAAAAATCAAAAAGTAAAAACCACATTTACTGTGTTTTTGTTAAATAAAGTTAGAAGTCGAAGCATTTTTATATAACAATTTATACTGAATTTATGTACTTACCTTGACGTGTGGCGGAGATAATTTATATGCTAATCCCAAAACAGTAACAATACATAAAATAAGAACAATGACCACGATGATAACTATATTTGATGTGCTCAATGATGAGTTGCCAGTAGAAACGTCCGTATTAGGAGCTTTCGTGTTTTCAGTTACTCGGCTTGTTTCGCAGATGGCGAAATATCTAGCTAACATTGATGAGCAAAATCTTGTTTCCTGGGTTGCTGACCTTACAACTTTTAGAAAGTTTGGACACTCCGATAGTCCTTCGTCAACCCTTTTAAAACGATACCATTTGTCTTTTTTATTTCCTGAAGTAATGATAGTTTGTATTATTTTATTTTCTATTTTTTCATCAACTACAAGCATTTCCATTTCTTGGTGCTGGCAAACTTCCTCTGGAATTTCTCCTGGTTCCACTTCGATGAACTTGAAATTTTCTTCTGCAAACGTAGAAAAAAAGTTCAAATTTACATTCGGGTAAGTATTACCAACATATTACTTGTACTTGTATGATAGTATAAGTACTTAGGTTTTTTAGTAAATGGTTTTGAAATTAGAAAAAGCACTGTTGTATAAAAGTTTAAAATTATTTAAAATAACAAACTCTAAAAATATTTAAAAACCGTACACAGTGCAAATTTTTTGCTCTTTTATTTAATTACTGTAAGATAATAAAAACTTTTAATAGATTTACAACAACAAATAGCATTTAAAAAGTTGTCTTTTTCTATATTTTAAATTACATATATACGTCTAGTAGACTGAGCAACGTTTTGTTGTCAATATAAACATAACTTATAAATACTAGAAACGACCTTTTAATTTATGATTGTCTTCATATTTTTTGCTTTTAATTAGAAATCGTTACAACTTGTGTATATTTTTTTTATATTTTACAATGTTAGTAGTAAAAGTGATTTAAAAAAAGTTTTACTTTATAAATTAGACACATAAAAGTTAGTTGGAAATTAATTTATATTAGTAGGAACACTCTGTTAATACTGTTATGTATGATGTAAAACACATGCATGGTATTTTTTATTTAGTTTTGTTTTGTTAAGTATATAAAGTAAACTTATTAAATATACTCTTATGTACCAAAAACATTTGACGCTTTTTCTTGATTAACAAAACAAAAATACTCTATTGTTTATAGTATCAACACCTGATTCCTAGTTTCGAACACAAAATGAGAAATAAGTAAGTTGTATATTAAAATGTTCTGATTCTTAAAAAAAAACTTGGTTAACTTCTAAAACATTAATTCAAAGCTCTTAATAGAACTAAAACATACAATTTCTTTTAGAAACAAATAAAGTTTTTTTTTTGGTTATTGAAAATAGCTGCAAAAGTTATGATGAAATAAGGCATTCAAAGAGCTCTAACGCTTTAATTATAAATATTGGTACAATTTTATTGTATTCTATTAAAACTATAACTACCTGCATTAACTTTTGAAAATAATCCACTTTGAATGAAAAACATTGAAAAAAGAACTGACCTAAAAAAAATAGTTTATTTTAGTACATAAATAAACATTATTTCAAAGTAGCTTTGTGTAGAAATATTAAACGAAAAAAGTTTGAAATAAAACTTTAACATATAACTGTTTTCATAGCTATAAATTTCTAAAACAAAACAAATGACAAGCTTTCCAATAACATTTCACTTTGAGTTTTAAACTATTTATTAAGTAGTTTACCAGCTTTAATATAATGAAGTTTTAATTGAATGTTTGTTAATGGTATTCAGTAAACAGTTTTTTTATTAATAAGAAGTTTTAAATTTTTTGAAAAAGTTGTTAGATATTTTTACGATTGTTTACTGTTTAAAAATTATTTACTCATTACCTCAAAGTATACAATATTGCTTTAATAATCTAAAATGTGAGTAAATTAAAACAAGTTATTTTTTAACACGTCATCAATATTTTTAGAAAAAAAAACACTACAAATAAAGTAAAACTTTTAGGTCTGCAAACATATGAACTAACTTGATTTTTTTTTTCTACAGTCAAGAACACTTAAAAGTAAAACACATATTTTAAAAGTTTATAATACAAAATATTTACAAACTAACATTTTAATAAACTTCATTTTTTCTTGGATGCCCATTTTAAATAAGATTATAAAAGTTTCTGAAACGAAAATTTCTAAGTGATTATAATAGTAAGATTCTTTAAATAACAATGATAGTACACAAATGTTTTTTTAATAAAACTTATTTCTTACTTTAGTTTTTATACTTTTATAAGTCCTTTAACCTAAAAAAGCCAATTTGTTGCTTCAACGTAAGAGCTTTACTTAACGTGTCTTTTTAAACACAACGCATAAGTTTTTAAACAGTATGCAGTACACTTGCTGTTTTTATATTAAGCTTTACAGTTGTTGATTAAAAACTGAAAATATATTTTTAGATATACAAATAATCCGAGTTTCATATCCTTTTTACTTTTAGTTTTTTAATTTCAAATAACTCATGTTATATTTTAATTCTAAACTAAAGGACGAGAATGAAGTATAATTACATAAAAGAAACTTTGAATAGAAAACATTTAATTATAAGTTGTAGTGTATAGTTTTTACAGCTAAATCTTGCTATTTTATTAAGTTTGATATTTTATCAAAACTTACTGAGAATTTAGATAGTTTAAGTTATTTTTCTCATACTTTTAGATTATTTGAAGAAGTGTTTAAATAAGTTAAATAATACTTTTTGAACTAAGTAAAATTAAGCAAATTTTTGATATTTAAAGTGATATACCTAGTCTGATATCTTTATTCGAAAATCAACTGCTCTATTCAAGTCATAGTATATTATTTTTAATAATTTTTTTTTATAAAAATTCAGTATATGAAACATTTATAAAATTAATTTATTTTCAATATACTTAGACAAATAATTTAAAATGTCTTGTCAAACCTCGGTGCGCACAAAGTCAGGAACTTTCTCTTTTTTTGACGAAGAGGTTACTTTGTGCCAAGCTGAGAAAAAGTGTTTGCAAAAAGGTGAGATTCTAGCTCCTATAACCAATCGCAGAGACAAAACAAAGATCCAGGATTTACTTAATTCAAATGTTGGTATAGAAGGCTGTAATATTGTTACTAATTCTTTTGAAAATTACTGGATTGGCTTAGATTTAACTTTTACTGAAAATGGTCAACAAAAAACTTTCACCAACGGTGTAAAGTGGAAAGAAAGAAAACACGGCAGAATTTATAACGACTACAACAAAGATGATTACACTGCTTGCCCTATTGCACTATACGAGCCAGCAACTTCTTCTTTCAACCTGATTGCTGAAAGTGACAAATGTGACTGGACAATGAAAAACTTTTATGTGTGTTTCAAACCAATCGATAATGCTGTTACAGGGTCTCTAGTTCAAAAACAAGAAGAGCTTGATGACGATGCGTTCGTTTTTCCCTCTATCGCTGTTATTGCTTTTGTTTTCGCAATTGGTGCGTTGGCTGGTGCCTGTATTCAAAATAGAAAACACGCAAAAGAGAGGGCAGAGTTGAATGCATACAGGCTAGCAAGTTCTTTAGAGAAGAAGAATTACTCTAAAAATGATATTGAATTCTACGGAAATCAGTGAAATATTGTAAGAAGTTCTACGTTTTCCTTAATTAAGAAACACTAAACATGATTGAGAAAACAAAAAAAAAAATTAAATTATGTTGTTGTTGAACTTTATATTTATATAGTTCTTTCACTTCGATAATGGATAAATTCTAATAATTTTTTTTAGTACATGTACTGTATAGTATAGTTTACACAATTTAGAGCTTTTTTGTTCATGCTTAATCCACAAAAAACTTTAAACTATAGAAACTATGCTGTGCTACAGAGCTTTAATTTAATTAAAAAGTTTTTTTTATTTCAAAACATTTAAAGCTGTTTTTATATTTTTTAAACGTAATTAAGTTCTTTTTATAACTTTTAACACAAATACACCAATTTTACTGAGATATACGGAGTATTCTAAATTATAATTTATAAATAACTTAGGTAGGTATAGTAATTTTAAATCATTTTAATCATAAGCAACAGACCACAAATTTTAACAAAATTTAAAACTATTATGTCAAAACTTTAAAAAAATCGTTCATTTAAAAAAATAATATTAATTAAATATAGCTAATTTGAATAAAAAAAAAAGACGTAAAATTAGTTTTAATCAGAATAATAAAAGGTTATTTGATAATTGTTGATATGAAGTTATATTATATTAACCTTAAAACGACAAAATTTTGACAATGGTTAAACTTTTTTTTTTCTACGGTTAAAGTAAGTACAATATATAAGATTAAAATACTTATTACTTAATTGCATCTACTTAAATCTTATTGAAATTAGCTATTAATTTAAAGTTATTATATTTTAGACTGAAGATTATTGTTGTATCTGTATTGCAAAACTGTGTTTACTATTTTACATATGATGACAAACTTAAATAACAATGCATCTCTTTATGCAAAACTTTTTTTTATAATTAAAGTTTTCTTAAATTTTTGGTAATATATTCATTATTATAGTAAAAACTTTAAGTTGTTATGTGTAAATATTTAACATACACCACGTAAAAAAAGATACACATTATTTTTAAATAAGTACAGATCATTAATATTTAGTAGATTAATTTTATTAAATAGTTAATAGTAAATACAATCTATAAAAAGTACTAAATACTTCTAAAATTATGTAGTTTGTTAAATATTTTAAATTTAAAAGAACGCAGTAAAAGTTTATTGTACTTAAAATCGCAAACTTGTTCTAAAGTTATAAAAAATGAAAAACTCAAGAAGATAAAAATAAAGCTGTAAAATATTTTTATTAAAAATCAGTTTGTAGGTGGTAAACTTAAAATGTTTACATAAATTTTGCAATGCTAAGAAAATAATTTAGAATTAAATTGATTACCACACGTATTTATTATACCGTTTTCTTAAACTCTAAGGCTGTATTTGACTTTTTTAATATGATTATTTTAAAATAATGTTTTTATGATATTTAGATTCAAAGTCATTAAAAGTAAACTTCAAAAACAATTAAATAATTAAATGTTTTAGTTACTTAAATGAAGTTTTAAAATCTTAGAACTACCTTAATATTAAAATTTGATTAAACATACTTGTGTTTAAATTCAGGTATAACATAATAAGTAAAAAGTTTTAAACAAGTACCTATATATTTTTGTAACAACATTTAACTATACCATACATAAAGAACTTAAATAATTTACTCTTGGCACGAAAATATAATTTATATATACATTGTTCACATTCAACAGAAATATGGTAAAATGTCTGTATTTTAGTGCACTATAAATTATGCTTACTTTAGCAGTCACGTTTAGATAATTCTTTGCACAAAATTTTACACACAAAAAACAAATTAAAACATATTTTCTATTTCTAAAACAAGCACAAATTAAAAACCAATCAATACTATTGGAAAACAGCAACAACATTATAAAACAGATTAGCAATTTTTAAACATTCGTCGTACTTTACTGGAGACATGGCAATAAGGTTATCTATTTGAATCAAACATAAATATGTGTATTGTTTATATTTTCCTTTAACAACCAGAGAAAATGGATACTTATCAATAAATAAAATAATTTTATTTTTATTCAAGTCGTGAAAAGTTTTTGCTTTGTTTACTTTCTTTCTATTTAATACCTTTGAAACATATTTTTAGCAATCCAGTATTTAGCAAAACCTAAAGTAATAATTTTAAAGCATTTGTAAAATGTCCTAAACAAGTCTTTAAACTATATACAAGTAGAGTATGACTCGACAACCGAAATATTTTTTGTAAACTAATTCCTAGGACCAGTTTCTTTTTTAAGGGCTTTCTTTGCCCTTAAAAAAACTACTATATCAAGTTTTTTTCCAACATTTGAATCAATTAAGTCCTGGGTCTTTGTCAGATCTCTGCGAATAGTTATAGGTGCTAAAATTTCACCTTTTTACTAACACTTTTCTCAGCTTGACATTTTGTAACATGTTAAAAGCATTTTCACGCATTAAAAAGCGTGAAAATTCCTGATTTTATAGACACCCACTTTTTGCAAGATATTACGTAAGTAAATAGATAAGTTAAAAACAACTTTTGTGTCTTTGTATACTTTTAAGTAGTTAAATATATTTATCTACAGCAATATACATATATGGTATAACAACATATCATACTTGTTCCTCTACATATTTTTCAACTTATTTATCTTTGTTTTTAAATGTTAACTAAATTTACAAATCAATCTTAAAAAATATAGAGACTTAACGTGTTATATATAAAACTTAAACATTTGTTTATACTTTGTAAAATCTTACAAAGTTGACTACAAAAAAAAACAAGTTTTCAAATCAATGTAATCAGTAAAATAAAATAATAAAAAAATATTGTAAGAAAACTTTTCTAAAGTTTTTATTTATGCAACCTTCTTAGACTAATTTACAAATCTCACTAGCTTTAAACATATTGATAGGAAACAGTTCTAATTTATTTGGTAAAAGCAATAGAGTTAATCAAGAAGCTCAAACTAACTATATTTTAATTTTGTTCAAAACTTGTTTGTTCACATTTGATCTGTACATGGTCAAATGAATAAATTTAGGATATTTTCAAATGTAAGTTATAGTATAAAACTTCAGCTTAAGTAAGAAGAACTTTGTAAAATACTTTAAAATGAGTTAAATCCACATAGTGGATTGATTGTATAAAGAATGTGTTTCTTTTGTAAACCTACAAATAACCAGTTATTACCTAAAACTCTTGCAAGTTAACAAAAACTTCATAAACAATACAAAAGACAAACGATTTCACACATTAAACCATTATGGTATTATGTAAGTATACTTGTAGTCATTGACTTTCAAATTTTATTCTTAGTTGTTATAAAACAAAAACATAACATCAAAATAAAGTTTTTTTTGTTTAAGTTAACAGGAATAGACTACAATTGCTTAACTTTAAGTAATCTAACAAAAATTATCTAATAGCTTAAATATCAAACATTAGTTTCAAAGTGACTTTAAACACAACTAAGTTTGTTTTTAAACATAATTTTTAACTTTAAACATTTTTTTTTAAACTTCAGTAAGCTTATAAAAATCAACTATCCTGATGTCGTGAATTCATCCAGTTTTCAATTTGTAAAGAGTTGTTTCTTATCTACTTATCTATAAATCCATATTTGCAAAATGCTTTCATACAAGTCTGAACAGTTTTACAACTGAAAATAAAGTTTCAAACAGACTGTACTACAGACTTTATATATTGTTTACGTCATAATAGAATATTTTTTTTGAATCAACCATTTTGCCGAAGATTTTTAAGAGAATTGTCTTTTTTCATAAGCTATGATAACTTAGTAAAGAAGTCGACAGCTTATTAAAAGTCGCGGGACTAAATTTTTTGTAAAATTTCTTCAACAGGCCGCAGTTGTCTAATGTAAGTGTAGTAATCACTTTAAAAATTATGTTCGAAACAAAAATGTGATAAAATAAGCATAATACACTATTATTTTTAACTAACTATCAATGTAAACCCTAACCTTAAGTCTTCATTACAAAAAAAAAGTTTTGTTGTTTTGAACAAGAACGTTTTCAGCCAAAAAGTACCTCGCGGGCCGTAATTTGCCAACATCTAGTTTAGTATACGAGCATAAAGTTATTGTTATAGGAAAATTTATTAATTTTTCAAAAAACATAAAACTTTAATGTCAATTATTTTCCTTATCTTAAAAGCTATCTAAAATTTTTTTTTTTATTTTAGAGAACGCACCTTTGTTTTTAATTTAAAAAAAAAATTATTTAATTTGGGGTTGGAATTATTTCATGGGGTCCCTCCAAAAATAAAGGTTTTTTTTCGTTTTTTTTTCATCAAATGATATTAGAACCAAAAATAAATATTTTTTTTTAATTTTTTTTTTTTGATTTCCCTTAGTTTGCATGTTATAAAAACTCGTAAATAGTTATTTTATAAATAATGTTAATATCTTTTACGATTTGGCCCAAAATCAAAATGTAGTATATTACACTATCATTTGCCTTGGCCATTTCCTAGATAAAAAATTGATAAAAGGAAAAAAAAAAGTTAATAAGAATGTGAATATACAACAAATTTAATTAAATTATTTTATTTTAATTTAGTTTGATGTAATTCACATTCTTATTAACTTTTTTTTTCCTTTTATCAATTTTTTATCTAAGAAATGGCCAAGGCAAATGATAGTGTAATATACTACATTTTGATTTTGGGCCAAATCGTAAAAGATATTAACATTATTTATAAAATAACTATTTACGAGTTTTTATAACATGCAAACTAAGGGAAATCAAAAAAAAAAAAAAAAAAAATATTTATTTTTGGTTCTAATACCATTTGATGAAAAAAAACGAAAAAAAACCTTTATTTTTGGAGGGACCCCATGAAATAATTCCAACCCCAAATTAGATAAATTTTTTTTTAAATTAAAGGCAAAGGTGCGTTCTCTAAAATAAAAAAAAATTTTAGATAGCTTTTAAGATAAGGAAAATAATTGACATTAAAGTTTTATGTTTTTTGAAAAATTAATAAATTTTCCTATAACAATAACTTTATGCTCGTGTTTAGTATTTGAGTTATCTTGTATAGTAATTGTTTTATTTCAAATTATGAAGTCAACAACTTTTAAGGATGGAAACTTTACGATTAGATTGATCCAAATTCAAAGATACAGTTAATCTCACCATCATCTACTCAAAACTTATACCTTGCAGCTACTGAAATAAATTTTAAACTTGTAAATTAAAAACATATCTTATACTGTTGAGTTCGCGTAAAAAGAGCTTAAAGTTTAATCAGTTTTACTGAAATTAAAAATTATCTTCATGATAAACTATAACCTATTTATATAACAGCAAAACGTGAAAAATTATAACATTATTTCTTGTATAAGTCAACAAAAATAAGCAAAAAGATAAACCACTTAACACTTACTATTATGCTTGAACTTTAAAAATAAAATGAATAAGCTATTATAGTTGTTACTTTCTGTATAAGTCAAGCAATTTTTTTTTTCAATCTTTACAGCAAAACTTTTATTGAGTTTTGTTTATTACTATGCTTTTTCTGATCAATTAAAATGATAATATTTATTTAGCTAGTTTAAACGTTTAAAAAGATTAAATATTTTTATTTACGTTAATTACTTTGCTTTTAATTACATTAATTTGAACTTTTATGTAAATAAAAAATATAAATGAACAAAATCATTTAATTAAAAAAGTAATGTCAATACTTTGGCAGAAATTGTTTTTGACAAAATTAACAAGGAGTCTTAAAAAACTACATTGTAACCTACATTTCGCTTTTGTTTTATTGAAAATAGTAAAATATTACTTTTTAGACATCGTAAGCTTTGTAAAAACTTTTGTATAGGCTGCAATTGTTTTAGTATATTTTCATGAAATTTTAAAAACTCACTAAAATTAAGTACATCTTTAATTACTTCAGATAGAGACTTTAAGTTTGTGCAAATTTCTTTGAAAACAGCTTTTAAACTTCTAGATATAAAGTACTGGTTTTTTAATTATTTTAAAAGTAGACTTAATTTACCTAAGTTCCTAAGATTTTCTTTGAATATTAGAAATGTTTATATGAACTTTAAGAATTTATGGATGAAAACTCAACGCATAGTAGTAAAAAACTGACTAAAGTGATATATGCTATTTATTTACTCTTAAATATAGCTTCTATTTAGACTTAAAATCAAAATTAAAAAAAAAATCTTAAAATAGTTTACAGTAAAGGCTTAGCTTCTTAACTTTTATATATTTTAACTAAATAAACTTAGTATAAAAAGTTTATGACTCTACATTAGGTTTAATTAGTGTTCTATCAGACCTAAACACAAGACCTTGTCATAGATTGCTGAAATTCGGATCCAAATAAGGATTATCCTTAAAAGTAGAATTAGTTCAGTTTTTTTCATTGAAAATGGTCGTCGCTAGTTCTGAATAAACCTAAAATAAGGTTAAGGGTTCGGAAAGTATTTCAATAATATCGGCTGGGTCCGAATTTTAAATCAATAAGTTTTACTTCAGTTTTGATAAGTTGATAATTGTTTTTGTAAAAGAAGTTCAACATAGAATATGAGCTGTAATAAAGGTGGGAAAATTTTTTGTTGACACACAATTTTATTGTTTATTTTGGTAGTCTATAATTACGATTTTAATTACTTAAGGTTCTATAACTTTAATTTAAGAAATATATTAAATAAAAGGACCACGCCGGTGCTCCCGGCAATTAAATTATTATCAAATATAGTTATTTAAACAATAAAAAAAGGGTGATTTGAAATGACTTTAACTTTATACTTTACTAAAAAATTGTTTCGTTATTTGATATTTGACTCTTTACTGACTTTTAGGTTAAAATGTTTAAAACAACGTAATGTTAAAAACAACCTAAAATTCTCATAGGATTCTTATAAATGGTATTAACTTTATTTTGGAGAATTTTTTGTGTTTAAATAATGATAAACGTTGATTAGGAGCCTAGGAAATAACTAATTAAAGTAAGATTTAAAAATAGGATTGAGCTAATTTATGTAATTATGTTGTGAATTAATTATGACTTTAAAGTCCTCACAAAAAGATAACTTAAGCACTTTTTACCTTTTTTTTCAAACGCTTCCACACAGGCAGAACCACTTGAAAGTCCAGCGAGTGACAATCACGTTCAGAGCCAAGCGGCTCGTCAAAGAAGCCCTGGTGTACAACTTGATGACAACTTTCATCACGATGATGTTAATGATGACGACTTGATAATCGTCAGTGATGACGTCAATGATGACCACTTGATCATCGTAAATGATGACGTCAATGATAACGACTTGACCATCGTCAATGATGACGACAGTGATGATGACTTAATAATCGTCAATGATGACGTCTGTGATGATGAATTATTCTTTGATGTCAACAATGACGTGTGGGCACTGCCATCTCAAGGTTTTGTTTTACGAAGTTTTTTTTTTTTCAAAGTCTATCTTTTCTATGTAAATGTAATAAACAAAATAACTTTTCAGCATTTTCATACTGCTTAATAAAAAATTTCTTACTTAATTTGAAAACTGATTTTTAAATTTAAATGTTCACCTAGATTTAATTTATACCAATATCTAGTTTTTGTATTAAAAACTCTTTTTTTAAACCGAACAATCGTAAACTACCAACTTTTACATACTTATTAAAACGTACATAAAATTTTCTAAAATTAAACAAACTTCTGATAAAAAATAAACAACATCGATGCCTGGGTCCTTCGTATGACAATAAACTTACAATAATAATAAAAATTCTTACAGGTCTGACTAAATAGAGAGTGAAAAAGCTTAGACAATTCACGGCCGACCAGTCGAACGTAAGCGATACGTGCACAATATGCATGAGTGAATTTGAACCCGGTAAGCAGCTGATCGAGCTCGATTGTGGCGGGAAACACGTTTTCTGCACCGATTGCGCCACCAAGTGGTTCGAAGATCATGACACGTGCCCCGACTGCAGGCATGTGTTTGTTTGCGATTAAAAGGGTCGTTTTTCTTTTTTGCGAAGTAATAAACCAGCGCAATTAGATGACTGTTTTTTTTTTCAGTTTTAGAATATGCAAAGTTTGTGTAGATATAACAGTTGTCAATTATTTAGAAACGTGTATTTGTATCGAACTATAAAATTAAGAACAATCTAAGAATGATTAATACTGATTTTAGAGTTCATGATCTAAGAAGTAACTGAATAATAATGTTTTTGTACATATTTGTTATTAGGTTATGATATAAAAGAAATAACTATTGAAAATAAACATTTTGAACTAGTTAATAAAAAACAAATTAAGTTTCATACTTATAAACAGGAATTGCTATTTTTAACATTAGAACCATAAGTATTACAATATGCTTTAACAGCAAACTAGTTTCCTTTTACAAGTAAATAACTAATAAATATTTAAAAATAACTATGCAGCTGATTCTAAACTGTGAAATCTGTCTTTAAAATTATTAAACTCTTTTGCTCAATTATACTTTATAAAACAGCTAAACCTGCTTATGACTTCTTATTAAACAAAATTTAACTTTATCTTTGTATCTATTATTTAGTAAGCTGAAATTTAATTATTACATATAAAGCTTATTGGAAAACAAATCTAGTTTATACAACAAAATATTGTGTCAGTTTATAGATAAATTAATAGCTGTATGATAATAATGTTTTCAATTTTAAAATTTATTAAAATAGTTGAATCTCAAATGCAAAGTTAATAGTTGGTAATTTAGGAAATAATTAAGAATGTGTTAGTAATCCACTTTTTTCATTCATTAAAACATAAAAAAGAATGCTTAAGAGTAGAATACGAATTAATATTTTTAATAATTTTAGAGATTTTATTTAAATGTTCATCATTTCAATATACGAAACTGAATCTTCTATAGGTCCGATCATCTTGATCAGCGTGCTTATATAGAACCTCATTTCTTTGATTAAAACTTTGAACTTAATTTTCAACTTGCAGATTTTCTCCGACGGCTCATGTTGACGTCACGTGTTCGTTCATGCGGAACGGTCGGTTTTTGTATCTGAAAATTTCCCTTCTTGTAAAAATGAAGTAATTTCTGTTTTCGTGTGAAGTTGTAACACATCATAGGATGATTGTCATAATATTCGTTTGCTACGTCATAATTCTATCAATTACAATTAGGATGATTGCAACAGCGGTTGTATGTTGCGTCATATTTGTACAAATGACGAGCTTAGTTTGTTACGTCATAATTGTTTTGATAACGAGCTAAGTGTAACCTCTAGACTCTATGGATGATTCTATATACATAAAAAGTTTGAAAAAGCTTATCTATTTTAGTATAAGTAATTGATGATAAACATTTTTTCTATGTATTGCTTAAAACAAGACTTGGTTAAAACTACTCAGAAATATGTAAGATATATTTCTAGCTTTTTTTATGATTAACCTCGCTTTGAGTTGTAATAGCTTTTTATGCCTTTTTTGGTTTTGTATAATAAAAATAATGTTACAACACTAAGAATTATAGGTTTTACAAGAGTAACAAAATTTATTTAAGTAATCAAAACGGGAACGGGTCAAAAATGTACGAAACAAAATTGCAAAAAGGGTCGATTTTGAAGAAGATAATTTTGCATCAAGACACATTTGCATTAGGGTAAAAAATTGCACAAGGGAACAAAATTACAAAAAGACAAGTTTGCTCGAAGGGTCAGTTTCGCACGGAGGCTCATTTTTGCACGAGAGTAAAAAGAAAACAGAAAAAAACATATAAAAAACAGAAAAAAAAAAAATATATAAATTAAAAAGTAAAAATTAAAAAGAAGCTGCTGACCGAAGGTAAAGGTTAGGGGTAACATTGATTGTAAAAAAACAATTAATAGAGAAAAAACAATACACAAAAAAGTAAAAATAAAAAGTTAACGACCGAGGGTACAGTTTCTGGTAAACGTTATAGTAAAATAAAAACATATATGTATAAATTAACATAAGATAAACTAAATAATTAAAAAAATTAAAGTAAAAAATTTGTCTTGTGCAAAAATGTCTCCATGAAAAATTTTAGTGTGTTTAACATGAAAACATAAACACCGAAAAAACTATAAACTATACGTTGTAAACAACTGGAATTTTACATAACTTATGTTTTTAATTGATTTAAACAAGAGCATATAAATTGTTTTATTTAGATTAAAAAATAGTTATATTATTAGGTTAACTTATCGCAACTTATAAGTAATTGAACCTTTTTTTTGAAATGTTAATAAAAGTAAAATAGCATATTTACTTTTATGTAAAAGAAGAGTTAATGTTGTTTTGAAAAACATTTTAAATCTTATAAATAATTGAATAATATTTTTCAGACATCCCCTATGCAAGTTAGAAGATGCTTGTCACTTTGCTTATAGAATAAATGATCTGAAAAGTAACACAATTTAAAAACAATCTGTTGTTTAAAACAAAGTGAAAATGATCTACTGTTTAAAACAGTATAAAAAAGTGAAATGAACTCATAAAGTGGCATATATCTTGTAAAAATAAAATTTAAGCTTGTTGAAGATGCTTAATGAAAAATACGAGTTTATCATTTTGATAATATAACTAGAGGACTTTTCTACAATAAAGTGTTTATAACTTTGTCAAAAAAGTAAACTTTACATCGGACTATTTTTAGTGTTGTTTAAAATTCAACTAAAGTGTATATCTTGTTTTATAGAATAAAATTTGTTTCAGTTTTAAATGTCTACAGTTTTTTATACAGATTTTTAATTTCTTTTTTTCTTGTTTTATCTTGCATAAATGATACTTTTAGAATAATTTATAACTTCATTATAACTGTTTAGATTTCTATTTATGCATTTTCTACCGGTATTTTGAGTAATAGTTTAGTTTATTGAACAAAATACAAAAAATTGCTCAGAATTTTTTTGGTTTAATGACCTAGATACGCGAAAAGACCTCTCGGTCATGGGTAGCTGTCTAAATTGCGCGAGCGTACAAAATTGCACGAGAGGACAAAATTGCACGAAAACACAAAATTGCACGAAGATACTTTCGCACGAAGACTGATTTGCACGAGAGCACAAAATTGCACAAAGATAAAATTGCACGTAGACAAAATTGCACGAAAGTTCACTTTTGCACGAAGACACTTTTGCACGAGGGTACATTTTTGCACGAGCAGACAATGCTGCACGCAGACACTTATGCACGAAGGGTCATTTTTGCACGAGTGACAATTTAGCACGGAGGGTCAATTTTGCACGAGTTTTGTTTCCTACCCAGGGACGGGTCAAAATTGCGCGTAGACATTTTTGCACGAGGGGACAAAATTGCATGAGAAAACTCTTTTGCACGATAAAATGTGTATCACATATTAAAAAAAAATCAGAATTAAAAAAAAATAATAACTAAATAATAGAAAAATACGAAAAAAAACTATATAATATTAAAAAAATATAAAAATAAGTAAAAAATATTAAGTGAAAATTGAAAAAAACAATTAAAAATAAAAAAGGAAATAAATATGAAGTAAAAAATAAATAAATTAATATAAAAAAATAACATTAACTAGAAAAAAAAATAAAAAAATGATATTTTTAAGTTAAAAAAAATTATTTATAATAAAAAAATAAATATTAAATGATAGATAAATTAAAGTAAATAATAGAGAAGTCAGAATTTAAAAACTCAAACAACTAAATAATAAAAAAAAATTGAAAAAATCAAAAAATAATTAAGATTTATAAAAATTAATAAACTAAATAATAAATACATTAAATAAGAGTCCAAAACAAAAGTTGATAAAATTATTAAAAAAAGTTAAAATAAATGAAATAAATAATTACAAAAGTTTAAAAGAAATACTAATAATTAAAAAATTCAAAATGAACAAATTAAATAATAAACAAAAATCAATCAAAAAAATTTATAAAAATAAAAATAAAACTAGATTATAGAATCAGATTCTAACCGTTATTAAAATATAACTGCCAAAAAGAGTTTTGTTTATACTAATAATTTTTTTTGTTAAAAATAGAAATTAAGTAAATCTAGCTGTTGTATTATTTTGTTTGTTTTATTTTAGTCAAAAGCTTGTATCTCCTTTTTCTTATAAAAAAGTAAGAAGAAAATTGCTTCTGCCAGTGCTTTTGCGCAAGTCTGGGTTAGATAAAGAGAAAAAACAGAGCAGGAGAAACTTAAGATATAATTAGAGTAAAAAGCGTGCAAATAGTAATGTAACTAAGATAAAGTTTAGATAAACAGAAAACAATGATATATAAATTATGTTTAACTGTTTTATTTAAAAAAAAAACAGTTTTATGTATAATTTATGGAAGTACACAGCCATAACAGAACTTTCTACACAATGAAAAATAGAAGTTTTATCAGACGGATTTTCTCATTTCTAAATTTATTTAATTGATTCACTGTTTTGCATGCTCGTTTTTTTCTGTGCAAAAGTATCTTCGTGCAATTTTGTCCGCTTGTGCAATTTTGTACGCTCGTGCAATTTTAACACCTACCCATGTAAATATTATTATTTTTTTTTTAATCTTGTTTTAATTTATATTGAAGTTAAGTATAATTATAGTTTAATTTAAGTTTACATCAATACATGTTTATTCTTTAATAAGGGATATTTTTATTAAAATAAAACCCTTTTTTTTTTTATTAAAAACTTTTTAAATTTTTTATTAGTTTTTAAACACAATAATTTAGTTTCAATTTAAAAAAAGGTAAATAAATAAAAAAATGAATAAAACTAATATAAACCTAAATAACTTAAAATTAACTACACTAATACATGCTTATTTTATTTTTTTATAAAATATAAAGGTTTTTATATATTTTTTATTTATTTATTTTAAGTTATTACTATTTGTGCAAAATTGACCCTCGGTGCAAAACTGTCTGTCGTGCAAAATTGACCTTCCGTGCAAAATTGTAACTCGTGCAAAATTGAGCTTCTGTGCAAAATAGTCTTCGTGCAATTTTGTCCCCTCGTGCAATTTTGTACCCGCGTGCAAACTAGTCTTCGTGCAAAAGTATCTTCGTGCATTTTTGTACACTCGTGCAATTTTGTACTCGTGCAATTTAGTCCCCACGTGCAATTTAGTAACCTCGTGCAATTTTGTCTTCGCGCAATTTAGACCCGTTCCCTGTCCGGATAAGTGAATAAGCACTGTACGGGTAGGTCTTTTTATGGGCACTATTTTATGGGTAGAATTGCTGCAATCAATTCTGCCCATAATTTGATGTGATGTCATTAAAATATGCGTAGTATTTAGATGTTGCTGCAATTAAGTTGCTGCAGTTAAATTAAAAAAAAATACTGTCTAGGCCAGGGGTCGGCAGGCAGTTGGTGCTCGCGGGCCAAATTTAAAGTTTTTAAAAACTTCGCGGGCCACAGTTTTAGTTTTAGTTATACTTGAAAATTTTTGCCTTCAGCTCTGGTCGAGATAGTTTTACTTTTATTCACTTTATTACTTTAAATGACTTTTAGCTACACATAGAATGCATAATTGTTATACAAATATCTACTGAAATAGAATTTACATTGTTTAACATACCCAAGTCTTACAAAATATGTTCTTACTTAAACACTTAATGGGATAAACTTAATCAGTTATTTTTATTATTTTACTTACAACAAAACTCTCTGTAAAAACTGAGCTTGATAAACATTTATGAATCACTTTTATATATTCTTTATATTATGAAACACCTTTTCATATTTTAACAAATATTATTTTTAAAAAATAGTTTTTACGTCTTAAATAATTTGCACTCTTTTGAAAATTCAGTTATTAGTTTATAAAATCAATACCTAAGTAGGTAAGCTAAATAATTTTTAACATAATTAATGCTCGAATACTTTGTTAGTACACAGTTGCCAATTTGAAATCAAAAATATTTAAATTATAATAAAAGATTATTAAAAGTTGAAATAGCTAAAAACTTTCTGTTAATCAAGCTTAAATACATAACTAAAACACCATTATTTTAAAAAAGCACAATACTTAAGTAGACATAAAAAATAACAATTAGTAAACTACACTACAGTCATAAAAACTATTTTGAGAATTCGAAGATTTGTTCAAAGTGTTTGAAATAAAATTTTCAGATACAGCTGAGTTTTATAGAAATTTCTTGAACAGCCTTAACCTAGTCTGAGTTTTTAAACTTTTTAAACTAGCCTGTTTGTCAACCCTGTTTAAAGTAAAGTTCACAAAATAAAGAATTATCGAAGTTTGTTAACAGTGAATTAATTAGTTAATATATAACTAAAAAAATTAAGATAATTCAGCTTGAACGGACAATTAAGTTTTTTAACACTTTTAACAATTGTATAAAAAGTCATTAAGCTATTAATGAAGTACAAAAACCTACTTTTTATTCATAATTTTAACAATTCTTTATTTGCAATAAAAACATTGCATTTAAAAAGATTAAGTGTGAGTAATAAGACAAGCTATAAGAACTATAAAACGTTAGTTTGGAGTTATTCCGAGAAACGAAAAAAAAATCGCTTAAGTCAGTTTTAACAATGCACATGATTATTTTCAGTAACTACAAACTTATCAGAAAAAACTGTTTAGGCAAGTTATAAAGTAGCAAAAGTTTATACTAAAAAAACATTCCGTTTAGATTTAAAAACTAATTTAGATAATTTGTGTTGGAGTAAATATAATAGATGTGTTAATTTTTCAATATCAACATGAAGTTAAGAAGATATCTGAATATTATTTAGCCCCATAAACCAAATTAGGACTTAGATCAATCTGTTAAGATAAGAGGACTGATACAACATTGCTCATTTTAGAAATTTTATTACAGGTGGTTTTACTAATTTTGAGATTTTAGAAGTGTTTCTAGGTTTTGTTCCAATGCAAAGTACAACAATTGTAAAAGCATTTTAAAAGCAAAGGTTCAATGCACCAATATAAAGATTTTATAAGTACAACTTTTTGCTTCTATTTTTAGTATAAATTAAGTTAAAGGTAAATAAAAAGCTGTTTTAAACAAAATAGAAAAATTAAAAAGATACTGTTAAGCTACTTTAAGTGTGGTTTTTATTAAATAAATATTTATATGGAAGATTTTTGTGTCAAATCGAAATTTCATTACTTTACATGTAAAAATTATTTGAAATTCCTGGTTTTTTCGATAATTCTCAAGTTCAAACCTTTTTAGATTTTTTAAGTGTAAATTGTCAAATTCCAAGCTTTTCCAGATTTTTTTGGCAACACTAATTGTTCACACTTCTATGTATACAATTAACATAAATAATAATTCAAATTATATTAACTGCATAATTTAAAATTTTAAAAATATTTTAATTTAAATCAACAATGTGCATTGAACAAAACATACATCATATATATGATTTACCACACTTTGAAGCAAAAAAGCCAGTTCGAGTGATCAAAACTAGCCTGATATTTTAGCAGACAAAAACAATTCAAGCCAAAAACTGAAAAAAGACTAAATTGGCTTGAGATTTGAAGTCTCCAAATAGTCATAATCTGAGTGTGTGGCAATTTATATTTGTTTTTATGATCGAATTTGAACTATTATGATTAAACTGTATAAACTTAATAAATTACCAACTCTCAATCTAGTTTGTATTAAACAGATAGTTCTAAAAAACAGCAACTGTTTATAGTAGTATGCAACGCATAAAAAATAACATATTTTTTCAGAAAACATTGTTTCAAAGATCAAAAAGTATACTTAACAAAAACTTTTTTAATTTGTGTCATATGTATTATTTCAAAAGTGCCTGTACACACTTATATATTACATGTAGAAACAATAAATTTAGAAAATTATGCAGAAACTAAATTTTATCTCGTTAAGTATTAAATAAAAAGTGTTTTAAAATATGAGCATCTTTGTTCATTGGTGTGAATAGGAATTAATTTAAAATGCAAAGTAAACTTCTAAAAAACCATAGGTGTCAAAACCAAGATAAAATTAACCTTATTTCTTCTTATTATGTTGTTTTAAATGTTTTTGTGCAGACTAAACTATAGCATTTAGTAATAAAACATTTGTAATAGAAACTTAGGTATGTAAACCATATAAGAAAAAAACTGTAAATAAATGACATTTTAGTTAATTACTGTGCATTACTTTTGTACAAAACGGGAAAAATTTGCATTTAGTTTGTTTACTAAATAGGTATTAAATAACTATCTTTATAATTCAAAGCAATTTTTACACTCTTTTTTTCAGAAAATAATTTTCTGTTGTAAAAAGTGAGTAGTTATAAAACTGAGAAAAAAAACCTGGTGGAATGCTAACCTGTTTTTTTTTCACATTTCTAAGCTAAATCAGTAAAGTCTTTTAACCTTTTAAAATGTTATACATCGACTTAAAACTCAATTAATCAAATACATATGACTTAAAGTATATTTTTGCTTAGCGGGCCACATTTACATGCTCGCGGGCCGCAAAATTTTTCTTCGCGGGCCACATTCTATTCAAAAAAATAACGTGCTCGCGGGACGCATTTGGCCCGCGGGCCGCAGTTTGCCGACCCCTGGTCTAGGCCTTATAGAAATATTATGGATAGTTTTAAAATTATAAACAAATAAATAAAAATAACTTGAATACACATAAACCAATAATACTAATAAATAAATTATTTGTTCATTTATTTAAATTATATTTTGTAAACTAACAGAAGTAATGGCTAGACTTATTGAAAGATTATGGATAGTTTTTTTTATGTAATATTTAATAAAAAAAAACTTGAACCAATTGTTTAATTCAAAGTATTTTAATGTAATTTATATTTTTATATTAACAGAAGTAATGGCTTGGCATATTATAAATATTTTGAATATTTTTTTTTTAACTTTTTTCTGTTTATTAATTTGTTTAACCTGTGGTCTTCTTTATAATGTTTATCTATTAGTTGCAGAAAAGCTGTACCTATATTAGTTCTTACTGACTGACAGCAGGGTGGGCTGAAGTAGATCGTTTTTCTTGTTTTTGTTGGTTTCTTTTTGTTTTGGTTGTTTTGGTGATTTGAGTATTAAAGTTTTTGTTTGAAATTTGAGCTTTTTAAAGCATACTGGTATCCGGTTATTAATTCTTTGAAAATATCCTTGGTTTTTTGATAGTCTATTGAGTCCTTTTTCGATCATTTTTGGGAGGTTCTTTTTGATAATAGACGGATGGTTCGAATACTTGTTAATATAATTGGTGCTGGAGTTTTCTTTTCGGTATGGTTTAAATGTATTATTAGCAGTGTCTAGAGCAGGGGTCGGTAGGAAAATGGTGCCCGCAGGCCAAATTTCAAGTTTGAAATTAAGTAATTAGTAACAACAAAGCACGCAGTTACTTCAGTTTTATCTTCAGTAACTACAGGTAGATCAGAAAGTGTATCAAAGCGAGTTATAAAGTAGCAAAAGTAAATACTAAGAAGGAGACACCGTTTAGAATTGAAAACGTTTTTAAATATTTTGTGTTGGCGGTAGTAAAATTATTTAGTTTATTTCTTCAATGACAACAAAAAGTCGTATTTAGGAAATGTCTGAAGATAATTAAGGCGCAAAAACAAAAGTAGGACTTTGATCTATCTTTTAAGATGATACCACTGCTACAATAAATGCTGCTTATCTGGAAATAATTATTAGAGGTGTTTTTATTAACTTGGGTATTATTTTAAAAACTAATTTAAAATGAGCATCTCTATACATTGGTGTGTATAAGGGTTAATTTAAAGTGCACAATATAAATCAAAATGTGTCGAAAGCCAAATGAAATAAACCTTATTTCTTACTATTATCATATTTTAAGTGTTTTTGTGTACATTAAAATATAACATACAGTGATAAAACATTTGTAAGAGAAATTTAGGTATAAACTACATTTTAAATAAACTACCTTAATTGTAAAAAGATGACAGTTTGACTACTGTGCAGTGTGCACTAACATAATAACAATGATAATTTCTGCCTAAGCTTTTGCATACAATAAAAGAACGTTATAATGCGTTTACCTACAAGGGATATTAAATATAAGAAAATTGAGGTAGTTGGTAATTATACTTAAAACCACCATTATTAACTATTTTGCAAATGCTTGTTTTTCCTGTGTTGTATCAACATAACATATGTCAAACAATAAACATTTGTGCTACGTTTAACCCTTCGAAAGAATGACATTTTTATAGGTTTTCTGAATTTCTTCTAGGTTTTTAAAAGTACAAATTTTTGGGTCTAATTTTACTATAAATTAAGTACAAGAAAAAACTGTCTAAATAATATAGCTTACTTAACTTATTTTAGACTTAATAATCACAAATATTATATAGTTTTATAACAGTTGGATTTAATATTAAGTATTTCACCTATTAATAACTATTATCTGTAGCAAATATCTTATTTTAATAAAAACATGTATACACCTACTTTATTCTATGCTTCTATTCTCTCATTACCGTAATTATTTTTTTACAGAACCCAGTTGAAGTGTGTTGATTCGTTGACACACAGAAACATATGTTGGTAGAATAAAGGAAGATTACTGTATAATTTGTTTTTATCTAAATAATATAGCAATATTAAAATGATACTATTAAGCTACTTAAAAGGTGTTTAAAAAAAGGGTGAAAACATAAAGAAATAGTATGTAAAATCGAAATTTAATTACTCTACATATAAAAATTGTTAAAAATTCCAGGTTTTTTTCAAATATTCTTAAATTTCAGGTATTTCTAGATTTTTTTAACCTAAACTGTCAAATTCGAAGTTATTCATAATTCAAGGTTTTTTTTTGCAACACTGATTGTTCACTTTTATATGTTTACAATCATATAAAGATATTTAAATTATGGCACCTGCAAGACTCAAAATTAAACATGTATTATAATTAAAACCAAAGTTGTGAATTGAACAGAACATACATCATAATTTTACTTTGAAACTGTGTGGCGATGGTAAGTTGTTTATTTGATTAAGTCTGAACTATTTTGATTAACAATAAAAAGAATCAACAAATTTACCATTCCTAATTCTAGTTTGTATTAAATAAGTAGTTACACAAAGGAGCATCTGTCTATATTAGTGTTCACCGCATAGAAACTAACTTAATTTTCAAAAAATATTTATTTTAAAAATGAAAATAAATGCAGAACAAAAACAATTTTGATTTATGTCATATATATTTTTTTAATGGTGAAATGTGTAAAAATAATTATAATAAAAAGTTTTGCTTAAATTACACTTAATCTAATTTGATTATTAAATGAGAAAGTAGTCTTAAAAATGAGCATCTATGTACGTGGATGTGCAAATAATTTGCTTAAAGTGCACAGAAAGCTTCTAAAACACTAAAAACTTCTCAAAAAAAGCCTTATTTCGTATTATTTTAAATGTTTTTGTGTATGTACACTCAAACACAACATATATTGATAAAGTATCTATAAACGAAACTTATATATTAGTTAAATGTTAAAGAAAGTACCTAAACAGTAAAGAAATGACATTTTAGTTAACTACTGAGCATTACTTTTGTACACAATGGAAAATATTTGAATTTAGTCTATTTACTAAATAGGTTTTGTAAAAATAACTGAGTTCAACTACTTTTAACATACTTTTTAAGATCAAAAGTTACTGTTTTAAAAAGAAAGTTGTTATGAAATTGAAAAAAAATCACTGCTCTAATGCTAATCTGTCAAGTCTTCTAATTGTTTCAAAATGTTATACAGGGACTTAAAACGAAATTAATCAAATTAAACCAAATTACCGAAAAAATTAACTCAAAAAAATTTTTGCTCAGCGGGCCACATTTACATGCTCGCGGGCTGCAGTTTTTTCTTTCGCGGGCCGCATTCCGTTTAAATAAAAAAACATGCTCGCGGGCCGCAGATTTTACCAGAGCTATATCTTTAATATTCTAAAGCAATGGTCTTTCAAGCTGATAAATATTTGTGCTCACTAAACTAAGTAATTTATTTCTGTGTACCCCTAAATTACGCCACTATTGGTAATAAAACGTGAATTACTTTATTTCTTTATATAAGGATACTACAGCTATTTCTGCGCTTTGTTTTTAGAACCTAGCTTATTTATTCATAGAAAACTTCGTCAAATTTATTTTACCGTCTTATTTTACAGAAAACTTAAAGGTCAATATGTCTTTTGTTATCAGTTACTGTAGTTTTGACTGACTATTATTTTTGATGAGTATGAAGATAATAATATCTCCCTGATCTTTGTGTAAACCTTCTTTTACAATCATCACATCCAAATGGTCTATCTCCAGTGTGAATTCTTATGAGACGGTTTAAACTAGTTTTCTATGAAAACTTCCCTTTAAAAGCCTCACATTCATGAGGCTTTTCTTTAGTGTGAGTCAACATATGTTTCTTTAAATCAACTTTTCAAGCAAACTTTTTTCTGACAAGCATCACACTGAAATCTTTTCCTCCACTATGTATCAACATTCGAATTTTAAAGTTACGTTTGAAATTAAAACATTTGCCACACTGTTCTCATTTAAAAGGTTTATCATCAGTGTGAATTACTGTCTGGCCTTTTAAATTATCTCTTCTTGCAAAACACTTTGTACAAATATCACACAGGTAAATCATAAAACCAGAATGAGTAAGAATGAGATGTCTTGTAAAACGAATTTAATTTCTAAAAACTTTATCAAAAATATCAAGTTTAAAAGATGAAATTTGAACTTAAAAATTTTTCCACAAGTATCACAGATATGCTGCATTTTATTATTAGACACTTTTGTAACTGTTTGAGCAGTATCCATACCTTTGCCAGCTATAAACAATAAGATAATGTAGATAAAGTTTATACAAGACTTAGTTATTAAAAAGCCACAGGATTAATAATTACCTCAAATGCGTATTGAAATAGTTTAGACAAGTTGATTCTTGTACAACATATAAAAGTTCTTATATTTGGTTTCAAAAATTAGGAGCTAGGTTTTCTGTTTTAGAAAGTATTAAGAAAATATATATACTATTAAAATTTGATTTTGAAATGTTTCAACTTGTGTACAAATAGAAATTTCAAAGTCATAATAAATAATAAAATACCTAAAATAAGAAAATTAAAAGTTTAAGAGGCATTAGTAAAATAAGTTTTTTTTTCAGCATCTTTTCTAAAACCTATTCAATTTGGTAAGTTTTAAAGATATTCAAGTTTAGGTGTTTATAAATTAAAACTATTGACTGGCTGTATACATTTTTAAAAGTTTACTTATTTTCTTAACAATATCAATTACATTTTGATTGAAAATGTACATAACGTACGATAAAATGATATTGTCAAGAAGTATAAAATACTTTAGTATTATACTTATAACAGAATAATCATCTATTTATTGTAGATAGTTTTCTAAGTATATTGTAGATAAAGATGTTGTTATATTCAGAATATATTAAAAGTTGTAAATCAGTTGTAATAAGAGTATAATTAGTGTTGATTAGTGTTGTTTAGTATATATGGCTTTGTCTATCTTACTTTATAGAGTTTTTAATCGTGATCATTGCTTTGCATGAAACACCGTGTAGAAAAAAACTCTCAATCTGAAATTGTCTAATCAATGAATATATTAAGTGAGTTTTTTAAAACTTACAGTAATATAGTATACATGTAATATAAATGATGCTGCTTATATTTTAAAACGCTCAAAGTTTTCATTTTCAGCAAAACTCTTGTGGTAATATCTAGTTTTCACATTGTTTTTACGTTATATTTGAGAATTAAAATGTCAAAGTTTATTTACAAACACTTTGTGTAAACTTCTTTATAAGTTAGAGTCTCTTTAAACAACCTTATATAAAATTATTAAAAAAAAAAGTAAAACTTTGGATTTATCAGTGTAAAGTACAAACTTACTTAGTCTACGTATAAATAAGAGAGATATAACTTTCTTTTTATATAAAAATAGAAAAACTTAAATAAACATATATTTTTAGCTTATCTTAGCTCAATATATATTAACAAAGGTTCGATATAAACTTTTAAGTTTATTAATCTTGAAAAAGCATTCAATTCTGATAACTTGTGTTTGTTTTGTAGATAATTTAGCATAAAATCAAGCGTAATGAATTTGGTATATAGTGAACTTTCGATTTAAAAAATAATTGATGCTATGTTGTATAAAATGGAACAGTTTATTGCTAACTATTAGGAAGAAATTTCAGTACAATTATAAGTATATAAACTTTCTGGTAGTATAATACAATTAACATAAAAGCTTTGATTTATATTAAAATCTTAATCACTGATCCTTTACTGATAATAAATCGCTGAATAAAATACATTTTTATCATGAAGATTTCTCATGAGTAATGTACTATGTTTATTTTTCCTACAAAAGATATCCGTTTTAAATTTTAATCTATCTATTCTATTTTAGTGTTAAATTATTTCTTTTACTTCCGCCAACAAATTTATAATCAGTGTTTTTATGATAGTTACGTGTATTGACGTAATTATTTTAGCAACATTAGATTATAACTCAGCTTTAAGTTATTTGTAGCCTCATTTAATTTTTGAATTGTAGTAATTTTTTTTTTTTCAATATATTTGAAATAAGTTTCGGACAGCATTAAAACGATATTTATTTTTTGGTAATAGAACTTGTTTCTTAAACAGGAATTTAACAAAAAATATTTTTAGCTTCTATATTTATAAACATTTGGATGCTATAAATAATAATTTAAAGCAAGGGCAGACTTCGGCTGGTTTCCTAAGCCATTATATAATAGAAAGTTATGCTGTATATACTGCACAGAATTTACAACTTGAAATAGAAGTATTTGTAAATATTATAAATATAATAAAATATTTTTACACTAAAAACTTTAACCTTCTTTTTTAACGTTTTATACCATTTTATTAATGTTAAAAATACTCTAACTTACCAAGAAATAACCTTATATAGAGCAAAATTATAGATATATCTACAAACCTATAGCTGAAGTGCGAAACTATTTTTTCAATAACTCCCAGACTAAATTATTTTTAGAAAACAAAGCGTAAAAAAACTCTATATTGTGTACGACTCGATAACCAAAAGGTTCCTTTGTACACCAAGTCCTTGGACCAAACTTTTTGAACGTTTTTTTTTTTGTCGTTTAATAAAAAAATAATAATGTAGATTTAAAAAATAATAATAAGATATAAATATAAAAGAAATTTATTGGTCATTTAAATAAGAACTTATTATCTTTCATAACGCCATACTTAATGTTAATTTTAGCTAGTCAAGCTCATATTTGGCTACACATTATAAATAATATTTTCAAAAATTTCAACAAAACCGTAAAAATGAAACTTATAAAATATTTAAAAAAAAATATTATGCATCTTAACTTATTAAAATTAGAAAGAGTAAACATTGGTCTAATTTTCTTAAGCTTGTATTATATATTCTTAAACACTTCATTGCTATCTAGTAAGTAATATCTACGAATACTAACAAAACTACAGCAAATAAAAAATAGTAACAACAAATAAAAAACAATACAACTAAGACAATCTTTTTAAGTTCTTTTAATATTTATGTGCTGTTTTATATTTCACAGTATACGTTTAAAATAAAAACTCACTAATATCTAGAAGAAAATCTAGCAACATTAGTAAATTTCTGACTTAAAAATATTTTCAGTAAAAAACTTTCTTTTTTTCAGAGGTATCCTAAACTTCAGGATACCAGTCTAAAGAGTAGCGTTTGTAATATGAGAAAAAATAGTTTTTTGAGAATACATGTATTTGGTATTTAGTTTAATTCTGAGTTTATCAAATATTACTAGCTACTCATAATCATTTTAATATTTCTTTTGCAATATGGTGTGTGCATTTGTTTTAAATTTACTGCCTATTTTACACGGCTTAGAATTTAATGTAAAGAATTATGTATAGATTAGTTATATATGAGCTTAGGTGTTTATGTAAGTTTGAATTATCATACATAGCAGGGTTTCCCAAATTTAGTCAAGTGGCCCCCTTGGGGCCATTACAGAAATTTGAGGGATCATAAGCAGCAAAGGGTCTAAAGGGTAGTAAATGGGTTATAGTTTAAATTACACTAAACATTTTGGAGTTAATAATGCAGAGCAATAATGAAGGTCTTAAGCATTTTTAATGGAAGTTTTTTAATAAGTTTTGTCGGAAGAGGCTAGGGCCATACCTTTTTTAGTTTCTTAAATAGCACCTATTGAAAAAAAGTTAAGGAAACCTGATCTATTGTAACCAATTATCGATGTACTTAGAAAATAGATCATTATGATTTTTAAAACGATTTATAATTGCTTTTGAAAACACAATTAAAAATAATACCAGCATTATTGCAAAACAGTGCTCGAATACTAGTATTCAGAAATAACAGACTGAAATGTCATAAACAAGTGTCCCTGCTGTTCAAACCAGAGTATCTCCAACGTAGAAAAGATATCGGGTCAAATGTTTCAAAATTTTCTGTTTTAGTGCTATTTTTGACCATTTGCTTGAATATATACCGTTTTTAAACTCAAACATTGAGAATAAATTAAAGTTTCTAGTGGTGTTCTCGAGGTAAGCTTTATATTTTTGAATCAATGCTAATCGAAAAAAACCGAAGCTAAACACACAAGTAGCCGCAAATGGAAAAATAGCTCTATTGACAATATATTAACTTATATTCGTTTCAAACTTTAAACTTCTTGCATTTTTATAACCTTGTATGTTTTACGTCCTGAAATTAAATGCAATATTCTTCCGGACAGTTTTACATTTCATCTAACTTTTGATAACCAATTAAGTATAATCCAAAATGCTTACAGTGATCTACCGAATCCATAAAATTACTATGCCATCGGATTGGAATCCAAATCTCATTTTCAAATTAGGATCCGGCCGGATACGGATTAATAGAAAGCTATCAATTAATAGTTGTAATTCATTTCGATAAATGTATAAAACTTATGACTTACTTTCGATTCGTTAAAACAAACTACTGATTTTTTGATTTTTTTAATAAAAAAGTTAGTTACTTAATAGTTTTTGTCTGTGTAATAATAAACATAGAATTAAACTTTTAAAAACAGATAATTAACCTGTAAACAAAAATTTTAAGTACATTTTTTTTCTAATATGCTTCTGACAAAATAGTTGACCAGTCACCGTTCTTCAGAAAAAAATAATTGACCAGTCACCGTTCTTCAGGAAAAAAAAGTTGACAAATCACCGTGCTTCAGGTAAAAAATTGACCAGTCACCGTTCTTCAGGAAAAATAATTAGCCAATAACCGTGCTTCAGGTAAATACCTGTGGAAATCAAGCATGCTCACAATTTCCTTGAAACACTGGTTTGCATTTAGATGATCCTGATGATGTCGCAGATTCATTACGTACTCAAACTTGACAGTGTGTCCACCACTGGGCGCAGTTTTACGTGTTTCTACCGCCAGCTAGTTGCGGAAGTTGTTAGGCTAAACTCTCTCAGGTTCTCGTCGATCGCCGACATCAAGCACCCGATTAGTGACGAGACTGCCGGTGAAAAGTTGTCAGTAGTCACGTGACATCGATGGAGTTTTTGGATGATTTTCGAGCCTGTTTCAATGTCAGGTTGGAAACGGAATGAGTTTATCAGTATAAAATGTACTGAAGTTATCTGAAAGATGATTTAAAATCTTTTGTTTAAATTATTTGTCTTGTAAATATGTATAGTTTAAAAAGTGAGAATATTTGGTGATGTGTTTTTTGTTCCTATGTTTTAATAAACTGCTTCGTTTCTTCGAATAGTGTTATAATTAATATTTAACAATTTAGTAGTGATTTATTGTTTTCTAAAAACCGCTTAACTTATTTATCTTAAAAACCTTAAAAAAATATATTAACTGTCAAAAATAAGCTAAAAAGTAAATAAAAAAATTTATATGTTCTATTTAAGTTTTACACGCTAAAACAGTTTAAATTTTATTATAGTTAACTTAATTAGAATTTAAAAACGGAGAACTGTTTAAACAAGTTTTCGTAAATGAAAATTTAAAAACAACGTTCAATTTTTCTAAACATAGCTTATATTTTAATGGAAAATTTAGTCGTATAAGTGAAAATATGAAAAGTTTTACTCTATCCGTTTAATAAATTTTTTTTATACCTGGTTAGAAACTTCTTTAATGTTTTAAGTCTCTAATTGTCTGATATATACTTTGCTTAATGGTATCAAATAAAACTGTTATAATACAAACCAAACTTAACGTAACTAGTAATTTTATTACTACAGTGCTTATTCACTTATCCGGACATGTTGGGCAAGATTTTTCTGTAAACGTGTTCGGATAACTAAAAACCCGGATAACTACAAAAACTTTTTTTTTCATTTATTAATATAGCTGCTGCATACAATGCAAGGCATAATAAAATAGTTATGGTAAAAACAAATACATAACAATTGCAAGTATTATATAATAAAATGATAAATATTAAAAGCTAAACTTGAGGTTAATTAATTTATTTTTTCTATGGTAGAAAAACATCAGACTTACTAACCCTCTGCAACTATATACATTTTTATGGGTTAAGCAAGTAAAATTCATCATTTGTAATTCCACCTGCCCTAACTATTAATTTTAAAAAAATATTAATTTTTGTTTAAAAGAAAACATAAACTAAGTTTATTTTTAAAAACAAAAAATAACGTGAACCTTTTTCTTTAAATGAAATGAAAGACTTTTTTTTTAAACATACAGAAAGAAAACGGGAAACTTTGCCTAAGTTTAAAGTAAATTTAAGGAAAACATATCAGTCCTAACAAACAAGTTTTATTGGGAGTTTTACTAAAACTAGAAATAATATACGTTTTTGTTTTATAGTCTTTTCATGTTTTTTAGGAGAAAACTTATGGAATTTAAAAACTTGCGAAACTTTATTAATGAATTTTGTGTTTACTATTGAAAATTTTTGAATGTTTTTTTGACCGAAACTGTCTGGATAAGTGAAGTTCGGATAAGTGAATAAACACTGTACAATTTTAAATATGTTTTCGTTCAATAAACTTATCGCATAAGATTTATACTAATTGTTTTATATCTATGACAAGTTTAGTGAAATAAAGTTTAATAATCGCTCGAATCAAAAAAAAACAAAAAATCAAAAAACCATAGCTATTTAAACAAACTCGCTTGCAAACATAGGATCATATATTGCAAGTATTAGAAAAAAGTTTCATTTATTTCTGACAGATAGGCGTTGAATTGTTTTTTTATAGCCTCAATTTCTGCAGTCGTAATTTTATAATGCCTGTCACTTTTGCCTTGTTACTTTAACTGTATTTCTATTAACTTTTATTTTCACATAACCACTTTATAAATAAAAATTTCATAATTAAATATGAATTTATTAACCAAGTACACTGTAATCTATAATAGACACAAGAAAATAAAAGTATCAAACAGTCCTTCTGATATTCGTTCTTACAATACTTGCTGAAATAAAAGTTTTGAGAAAGTGTACTTGATGCAATGTTGAACAATGAACAAGTCATGTGCCAGTAAACATTGAATCACAATTAAATTAAATTAAATTAAAATTAAAAAAATTAAATTAAATTGAATAAACTTAATGAATAGCCTGATAAAAATTCAGTCACCTAGTGTAGTTTAAGCTTAATTAATGGACGACCAAATACAGTAGAATCATATCATGGTAAATATAGAACTTTAGAATTAGAGAAAATATCATTGATGTCATGGAAACTTGATACTTTTTTGCTAAAATTGTAAATTATCTTTGACTTTGAAAAATTCCAAAAATAACTTGGAGTAAAATCTGAATAGACTAAATGCATTATTGAATGTCTGAAAAATATTTTAATTGAGTTATTTTATAATAATAATTTTTAAAATTAAATACTAACAGGGTGGCTAAAAAACATGAAAAATTCTAGAATTTGAGAAATTTGTAAAAACCTGAAAAAACCTAGTATTTTGAACAAATTTTACATCTTAAGTAGTAAAATTTTGTTTTGACTCAAAAAACCTATCATATACATAAAAACTCTTTGTCATTATCTGTTTTTTTGTTACATGCAAAATAGCTTTTCAGTATTTTTTCAATATTGTTATACTATTTAACTATACCCAGAAAACGTTTATCATTGCAAGGGGTAGAGTTTGAGACTGATGTTTTTTTACCATAAACTTAATATCAACTATAAAAAGACCAAAAAAAAAAGAAATTTAGAAAACCCATACTAAATTATTAACCAGAAGTTGAAAGCTTATCTGAAATACTTAATGCTTAATATATAATTTTATTTTTGCAATTTTTATGCTAGTGTTCAAGTTCCTTATATTAATATTTAAGATCTAACAATTTACATGTAGGTTTTTCAGAGTTCTAATTTATTTTGTAAAAGTTCTTGTAACAATTCAATAGTTATATGTAATAATAAAACAATATTAAAAGAAAGAAAGCAAAATGTGAACACTCACAAATAAGGTCGATGGATTAGTGTGGAGAAAGACCTTTTGGTCATCAAGCTGTACACCATTTACTTGTAACTAATACTCTGAGCTAACTTTAAAACAATAATGAAAAAATAAAAACAATATAAAAAAAACAAATCAAAAAACTGATTTGCAAAAACTAAAATCATTAATCAATGATAAAATCTTATGTCAATTTTTTTTGGTAATTTACTTTAATTTGATTAATTTTGTTTCAAGTCCCTGTATAACATTTTAAAGGACCTTTTTCACATTTCAGTCCTATTTTACACAGTTTTAACTAAGCTACAAGATGCTTTTTACAGATTTAAAAAAATCAAAATAATTTTAGAGATATAGCAGGTCAAAATCAGAGCCAACAATAAGTTCCTCATGGGAGGCGCTAACTAAATAGCAAAAAAAAACTATTTTGCTAAAAATCTATCTCCTCCTACGTTTTTTTAAAATAAATACCTCAAACTTTACGGAAACATTCCTTGCAATTTAAAAAAAATTGTGTCACAAGGAATTTTTTAAAAGTTAAATGATAAAAAATTTATATAAAAAGGAAACAAAATAAAACATTTTTTTTTTGCTTTATTGTCATATTTTTTTTAAAATTATTTTTTAAAACTTATTTGTGACATAGTTTTCATAATATTGCACGAACCGTTTCATGACAGTTTTAGGTATTTATCTCAGAAAACCTAGGAGAAAAAAGATTTTTAGTGATTTCCAGTTATTTGCCGTTTTAGTTTGTGTCTCCCATAAGGAACCTAATGTACTATCCAACTTTGACAGGCTATATCTTGAAAATAGTTTTGAATTTTTAAAATTTGTAAGGAGCAACTTTGAGCTTTGTTAAAACTCAATAAAATAAGACAAATTTATGAAAAAGGTGTACCCCCCTATGCCTTTAAATTAAAAAGGTATTCTATTTGTTTCTAAAATTCATTTAAAATAATAAATTGAATGAAAGTAGAACATTTTTAAATGTGACTAAAACCAAAAGATTAATTAATGTCACTAAAACTCAAAGGTTTTTGACACTTGAAGTTTGGCTCTTGAGCACCAACTACCTGCCGACTCCTGGTCTACACAGTCAAATGCCTTAATTAGTTCTAACAAAACTGCACAAACAGCATTACCTATATCAAAAGAAGATAGTGTACTCTGTTTCTTGTAAAGCTAGAGTAATAGAATGTCCTTCCCTGAATCCAGACTCGGAGCTATTAAGTATATTAAATTGACCAAGAAAGTTATATAAATGACCATGTATATATATATATAATTTATTGGAAAACTAAAATTTTGAAAATACTGGTACATATGTTTCATATAACTAGACGCCTTAATCATCAGCTGGTTGAATTTAAAATAAAAAGCACTTTACTAAACATAGATGCAACAGTTATACAAAAAAACAGTACGATGTAATATTGTGCATTACAAAAATCCAGTACAAAAGTTGATCTACCATCTAACTCTCAAACAACTAAAATTAACAAAAACAACAGCTAAATGACTATAAAAGTGTTTTTTGTTTTTTTTGTATAACTTTTGCATCTATGTTTAGTAAAGTGCTTTTTAATTAAATTTTAACTGGCTGATGATTAAGGTGTCTAGTCTTATGAAACATATGTACCAGTATTTTTAAAATTTTAGTTTTCCAATAAATTATTTATAAGCCCTTCAAGTGGGTTCAGTAGAAGGTGTTCAAGTTTAAATAATAACCTTATTTTAAATATATATATAAATATATAAATAAAACAATGTTGTTTTTGTTAATTTTAGTTGTTTGAAAATTTGACGGTAGATCGATTTTTGTAGTAACTTTTTGTAATGCACAATATTACGTCATACAGTTTTTTGTTTTTTTGTTTAACTTTTGCATTATGTTTAGCAAAGTGCTTTTTATTTTGAATTTAGCTGGCTGATGATTGAGGCGTCTAGTCCTATGAAACACGTGTACCAGTATTTTTAAAATCTTATTTTTCTAATAAATTATGTATATATATAAAATAAAAAGGTTTATTTCAATATATAAAACTCAAAGGACTCTAGTTTTGTGCTTATGCACTCATCAGCTTCAAAACAAGTTTAAAATAAAGCACAAAACAAAACACACAAGTGAAAGTTAAAAAGTTTAACATAAATAGATTATGACGTAATTTTAAAACTATCAAAAATGATGCAAAACAGCTTGTGCAAAAATTGATTTACCAATTGACAATAAACTGGCAAAAATGCATAAAACTTCAGTGAGTAACTATATATTAAGACAGAAATTGAAAAAGATAAAGTTAAGAAAAATATTTAAATTATTTTAAGATGAAATTAAAACTTGTCAAACTTTAAAAGCAATTTTTTTATATGTCTACAAGAGTCTTGTAATAAACATCTTTTATTTAATTACATCCTGAAATAAACCTTTTTATTAATAATGCCCTTAAGGTGGGCTCAGTGTAAAAATTTGATTTATCAAGTTAAATAACTTTATTCTATATATATATATATATATGTATATATACAGCCTTTTCAATGATCTTATTGATATTTGACAAAAGTGAAATCGGTCTGTAATTTCCTGGAACTGTTTTCAAACCTGATTTAAGTATTGGTAATACTTTGGCCAATTTTAAACAAGTAGGGTATATACCTTCTTGAAATGCCAAATTGATTAGTTTACTAATTATTTGAGCTATATGAGAGTTCATCAGTTTTAAAACTTTAACAGAGATATTGTCAGCACCATTTGCTTTATTTGAATATGGACTAAATGATATTAGATATTTCTTTTTTGTGAATCTCAAACCAAACAAAACTCTTATAGTAACTTCCTGGAATATTTATAAAAGAGTTTTGAAAGCTTATTGTTTTATTTACTTGTTTTCAAATATTTGAAAAATATAAATTATTTTTTTACAATCTCTACTGGATTAGATAAGGATTCTTCATTAATTTCAAGTTTGTGGGGAAATTCATAGCTTTTCTTCTGTCTGTTAGTAATTTCATTGATAACGTTCCAAGTATCTGCTGAACTTTTGTTACAGTTTAGTAATCTTTTTTCAAAATAACTTTTCTTTAATTTTATTTAATTTTACTTAATTTGTTACTGTAAGTTTTGTACTCATTTACTTTCTGTGTATTACTAAAATTAGTTTTCCACAGCATTTTATACAGCCTATTTTTATACCTAATAGATTTTATTATACCTATGGTTATCCAGGGTTTAGAATTTATTTTTTGTTTGGATTTTGACAGCTTTCTTGTAGAAATGTTTTTTTTCAATTAATTTCTTAAGTTTTCTAACAAATATTCAAACTTTAAATTTATAGAATCCTTGGAGTTAATAATGTTAAACATTTGAAATTTATAAAGAATATTGGAACTATCAGTTGAGAGTTTGTTACTATTAATTTTAGAACAATCCTAGTGAAATTTATTTGTAAACATTTTTTTGAGTCTTCGAAAAGTTACAAATTTCAAGTCTTACATATAATGGAAAGTGGTCAGAGATATCAAATAGAAGAACTTGGGTATTTAAGACTCTTTGAAGATTAGTATAATAAAAGTGGTCAATTAGTGTTCCTCCTTGATAGGTAACTCTGATTTAGACTTGAAACAAATTTATAAGGCCAAAACTATGAATTTAATTCATTAAGTTTTTAATTGATGATTTTCTATCTTTCTAAAGTGAATTTGTGTTAATGTCACCTATAAAATGCAAACATCCTTAACTTGAAGTATAGTGTTGATTAATAGAAATTCTGAAAACTGTTAGTAAAGTCTATTTATGAATAACCTGGATGGCAATAGATTAACTCAACTAAACTACTTTCATTATTTTTCCCATTGATATCTCCAACCTGACTGACTAATAATTTTCACTAGTGAAAATAAGATCTGTTCTTAGTGTTTGTAATATAAAAGTCATTAATAATTATATATATATATATATATATATACACCAACTCCTTTTGCCTTTGATAAATAATTTGTGTAGTGGATTGTGTATTTGTTTAATAGTATAAAGTCCAGATCAATATTTTTGTTTAATTATTCTCACATACCCCTATTATGGCTGGTGAAATTTTTAAAGATATTATTAATTCTTTTAGTAGAGATATGCTTTTAGATAAGCTTCCTATATAAAATGTAAAAAAAACTTAAGTCACTATTAATTTCTTTGGTATTTAAGCTGTCTGCAGAGGTGTACTGGGCATAAGTATAATGTGGTTCAGCAAAGGTATCTGATATAATATTTTAAAAGCAAGATCATAGTTTAATATTATTAATTCTGTATTATTTTTTTTGCTAAACGGAAACATGGCATTATAACAAACTTTACATAAAAAAGTTTTATTCTCATTATTACATGGTTAGTAAAAAACTAAATTTGTTGGATAAGTATAATTCCAGCTCCTTCTACATTTTTTGAGATAAATACCTCAAATTATCAGGAAATATTTATGAGATATTTGAAAAAAAAGTCATACTAGGAATTGTTAAATTTTTGACTAAAAAACTTGACTTTTTAAATTAACAAATAAAAATTGTTTGTTTTTTTTTAGTCGTAAACTTTTTATTTCCAACAATTTTAAAATTTGTTACTACAGATTTTAAACAGATTTGTTTTAATTACAAATTAAGGCCATATGGAGGGGGGGTAAAACATAATTTGTTTTTATAAGTTGATCTTATTTTATAGATTTTTTTCTAAGCTTCAAGATGTTTTTTATTGTTTTAAAAAATTCAAATTATTTTTTGAGATATGATCAGTCAAAGTCAGGCCGCATAATAGGTTCCCTATGGGAAGGGAAAACTAAAACAGCAAAAAAAGACTATTTCATTTAAAATCTATCTCCTACAATTTTCAAGCAATCTTCTTCAAACTTTCAGTCTAATCTTTATACAATTAAATAAAAAAGTTACTTTAGAATTTAAATAACTTTTAGTAAAATCTTTTTTTTTTGAAAATAAAACACTTTTTTTTTTTTAATATTTGGGACAAAATATTTATTTTTTTAAATTATTAAAATTCTAAAGTAACGCTTTTACCTTTTATTATAAGGAACGTTTCCTGAAAATTTAAAGAAGATTGCTTGAAAAATGAAGGAGGAGATAGATTTTAGTGAACTTTAGAAATTCCCAGAAAATTGATCCTAAAAAGTTTGCGGTCCTTATGTTTATATTGGAAAACTTTTACAAAAAATTAAATATCTCAAAAGTTAAATTATATTTTTGAGTTCTATAAAAACTGGCTTGTAGTTTGTACTTAAAGCTTTCATATAAAAGCCGAAGTTAATTTTTGTAAAAAAAAAATGTTGGACCCCCTCTATGGCCTTAATGTCATTGCAATTTAAAAAACTTTTTAAAATTACTAGTAAAAAAAAATTGTATATTGGTACTTCAACTAATTTTAAATTGTCATTTTGACTAAAATTTACTATTTAAGGGCATAGAGGATCCAACATGTTTTTTTACAATAAATAACATTTTTTCTTTTATTAAAGCTTAGAGCTTACACCAGGGTTTACCAAACTTTTTTTTTCATATGGCCCCTTTGACAAAACTTCTTAAAAAACTAGCCTTAAATACACTAAGACTTTTTTTTTGTCCTACACCATCAACTCCAAAATATCTAGTATAAGTTTCAATAACACCCTCAAATACACCTGAGACCTTTTCTTCTGCTCTTTTACATCAACTTTAGAATGTCTAGTATAAGTACTAAAACTATTCATAAATACACCTAAGACCATTTTTATCTCTTTGACATCAAAGTTTAAAATAAATCCTTTACAACAAATCTAAAATTTTCAAAGCCGATTTTCTTGGAATTTAAAAAAATCACTAAAAATCTATCTTCTCCATTTTCAAAGCAATATACTTCAAACTTTTAAGAAATATTTGAATGTTGCAAACAACTTGTAAGAAGCAGATTTAAAAAAAAAATTGTTTTTTAATAATTATGATCAAAATTATAAAAACAATTTTTTGTTTGCTTTTTATAAAAAATTTAATAAAAAAACTTAATCGCTTATATATCAATAAATTGCTTCAAATTTTGACAAGCAGTAAAAAGTAACTATTAGATATATTAGTTGTATAAAGAATAATACTAAATTAAAAAACTGTTTAGATTTCGAAATTTTTTTTAAAACTCAGGCTGTTTTAAGATAGTTATGTTTTTTAATAAACAATTCAGAGTAGTTCTATTTTTTTTATCTCAGGTCAGATTTTTTTCTAAATTTTAAATGAGATTTAGTTGACTTAGTTTCAATATTTTATTAATTCATAACAATTTTCGTTGAGGACTTGAATTTTATTAATTTTGAAAATTTAAAAAAAGTATTAGTCTTCAAAATGTCTCAGAATGACACATGTCAGTTTTTAGTCACTCAAGATCAGAGTTCAACAATGAAACAGAAGAATCAAAATTAACAGCCTTTTTTACATAAACTAATATTTAGTGCTGTACAAAAAGGTGTGAAGTTTAAACTACTAGTCAGTTTTAAAGAATATAATTATTATAATAAACTTATATAATAATATATTTTTACTAAAATATTTTGAATCAACCTGTAATTTTTTCATTTTCTTTTTTCTTTTAAGCTTGAAAGTTCACTAAGAATCTGTCTACTTTTTGTTTTTTGAGCTGAAGACCTAAAAACTTAAAGAAAAATTTCTTAAATAATTGTTAAAGCAAATGACAACTTGAAATGTTTTACTTTTAAGAAGAAATTTAGAAATTATAAAAAGCATAATTTATCATCCTGTTTTTATATTAAAAACTTGTGAACAAGAAAAGTTTAAATCTCGTGATAAACTTACTGTAATACTTTAAAGATAATTATTTTAAAGATAATTATTTTAAGTGAAGGAGAAAGAAAGTAAGTTGTGAAGCAGTTTTTTTTTGTCTTTTTTCTTCCATAAGAAATCTATCAAATTTACCAAATTTATTTTCTTATATTTGAAATTACTTTGAATCTTTTTAAGTGGAAAAAGTGACTGATAGCTAAGATAATAAAATAAGTAGTTTAAACACAAAAAGACCAAGTAGTAAAAAGAAGTAGATTTTTCTATGCCACTAACTTGTTATAATTTGTTTATGTTTTATAAGTGTCTAATGATTTAAACATGTTTAAAACAATAAGTTACAGCGTTTCTGAGAAATCTGAATTTGAGAAATTTTGAAAAATCCATAATCTCTGTTACTTTTCTAACAAAAATCACTTGAGAACATGGAAAACCTAAAACTTTAAACAATTTTTACATGTAAAATAACAAAATTTTGATGAGATGTTAAAAATCTATCACATATTTTGTATTAATTTTTTTTTACAATTAAAAACACATTTGAACTACCTTTACAGTATATTTTTAACGTATAAATACTATTTAAGACAGTTTTTTTTACCCAAGGTTGATATTATACTAAACTTAATAAGAATTAATTTTAAAAACCTAAATGAACTTTACACAAAAACTTTGGCAAACCTGTAACTTAGAACAACTTGAAAACAATACAATAGCAATGGATGCAAAAAATAAGCCAAATAGAACTACAATATCTTTTGAGTAGTTTTAAGCTATTTGTATCATGTTTTTGTTTCAAGATTGTTTTACAGTAAATTAAGGATAGGTAAACTTGTACTTTAAAATTGATGGAAAAATAAAATTGTAAATTCAGGAATGAATTAAAAAACCCTATTATTTTATTAAAAAACCAAAACTTTACTTGTATTAGAGTAAATTAAGGGCATAGGGGGGTCAACATTGAATTTTACAAGTTGATCTTGTTTTGTTGAGTTTCTGAGCTATCAGACATTTTTAACAGCTAAAAAAAATTCAAAGGTACTTTCGAGGTATAAAAGAGTAAAGTTGGTGATCTAATAGATTCTAAATGACTTTTTCACTAAAATCTATCTACTCCTTTATTTTTCAACCAACCTTTTTCAAATTTTCACAAAAAGTCCATTATTTAATTTAAAATAGATTGGATGTAGATTTTTTTTTTTTTTCAAAAAAAATCAAATAGTAATCGTTCTTTTTTTTTTTTTTAAATTGTTATAAATTATTATTTTCAAAACCAAACTTTAAAAGTCTTATAACTATTAAAGGATTTTTTCCCAAAAAATTGAGGTCTTAAGCTTAGAAAAATAAAGGAGAGACAGATTTTTAGTGAATTGTTAAACTTCCTAAAAAAATGACACTGAAAAGTTTGAGGTCAATACTTTAGTATTGAAATCTTTTTACAATAAGTCTAAATCTCAAAAACATATTTAAATTTTTATATTCTATAAAAACTGACTTGTAGTTTATACTTAAGCTTTCATGTAAGGGCCAATGTTAGTTTTTGTAAAACAAAATGTCCAACCCGTTATGCCTCAAGATTCAAATTTTTAAAGTAACCAGGGTTAACATATGTTATTGTAAATGTTACAATTTTTAAGAGTATAGTTGAGTTAAATAGGTTTATAATGAAAAGCACTAACTAAAAAGACCAAAAAAAAAACAAATCTAATTATTTTTTTGGTTTTTAATTTTTCTTAAAATATTAACAGTTAGTCAAACTCTAATGTTTGAATAAACCACCCAAAATTTATTTTAACAAAAAATAGTTAATTTAGATACCACCTTTTTTTTTTAATTAAAAAAATTCAATTTGTTTTTGTTTTAAACTGATTAACAATTTTTTTTTTTGAATATAAGGTCTTAGCTAAAAAAAACAATTTATATAGACTTTTAGCAAGCTTTTAAATTTTGATAAAATTTACAATAAAAATAATTGACAAAAAAATAATTGCCGTCAATGATTTTGTATTGTAAACTTTTTTCAAAATTGACAATATCTAAGTTTTGATTTTTATATTATCTAAAGCAGTGCTTCTGGACCTTTTTCAAGTGGCGGAACCCTTTTCCAAACTTCTACTTTTTGGCGGAACCCCTAATTTTAATTTTACATAAAATATTTGATTAAATAAATGTTCTTAATTAAATTTCAAAAGGTTCTGCGGAACCCATTTCAAAAGCACTGATCTAAAGATTGATTTATAATATATAATTAAAATTTTAAAATCAATGCTTTTTGTAAAATAATAAGTTGGTACCTAAATGCTATAAATTCAATAAAAATTGTATGGATCAAAATAAGAATTATGCTATTAGGCGTTTAAACTGTTTTGATTCAAGTATTTTAATATCTATTTAAAATATGTTTATTGTTCATATTTTTATAAAAAATTAAAAGGAAGAAATAAAAGTAAAGTTTTTGTTTTGCTCTTAAGGACATAGGGGGGAAGGAATAAAATACTTTTTTCACAATTTGATCTTATTTTATACAGTTTTTACTAAGCTAAAAGATGCTTTTTACAAATATTAAAAACTCAAAATGTTTTTTTAAATATAGCTGGTCAAAGTCAGAGACAACAATAGGTTGCTTATGGGAGGCGCGAACTTAAACAGCAAATAACCAGAAATCACTAAAAATCTATCTGCTACGTTTTTTTGGATAACTACCACAAAATCTCAGGAATTGTTCTTTGATATATTTAGAAAATTCAGTTGGAAAGAATTTAAAAAAATATATGAAAAACAAACAAAAAAAAGTTTTTTTTTTGATTTTTGATTATAAATTTTTTATTTTTTTTTTTGTTTTAAATTTTGTTGTGACTGAATTTTCTAAATATTGCAAAAATAAATTTCTGAAAATTTGAGGTAGTTATCTCAAAAAGCGTAGGAGGAAATAGATTATTAGTGATTTCTACTTATTTGCCGTTTTGTTTTAGTTTGCGCCTTTCATAAGGAACCTATTGTTGCCTCCGACTTAGACTGGCTATATCTTAAAGATTATTTTGAATTTTTAAAATTTGTAAAAAGCATCTTGTACCTTTGTAAAAACTGTATAAAAAAAGATCAAGTTGTGAAAAAGGTGTTAACTTCCCTATGCCCTTAATATTGCAAGCTAATTCTAAAACTTAGCAAAAATAATCATGCACTGTTTTTTTTGTATTTATAAATATATTCTAATAAACTAAGTCAGCCCAAACTTTGTTTTCTTTTAAATTTTGTGTAAATTTACAATAAATATGTTTTGTTAATTTGAAGTTCAGAATTACGTAATTTGCTCAATAGTTTAGGTCTATAACAACCACAAAAAGTACTTAAAACACTTAGTACTTACTATTTACAAGTAAATTATATATACAGAATCCCCCTTTTTTTGATTTTTTTGTTTTCTTAAGTTTTTTGCATTTATTTATTATACCAAAAAACACTTGATAAAATATTAAAAAACACAATATTTTTTTAAATTTTTCTACTTTTGTCAAGTGATAAATCTATTTATAACTGAAAAATAACTCCATATTTAATTTATAATTTTGTTAAGTTATAAATCATGAAAAGTTTGTTAAGAAAATATATTATGAAATAAAAAAAAAGATATTAGCTACAAAACTTGATTATTACATATTCAATTGCTTATGGTAAAATTTAGCTATTATTAAGTAAGTATATTTTTAAAAATTTTGTAATTTTGTTGGAAACAATGAGAGATCTAAACTTCAATAAATTTAAAATTATAGTGATTAAGGTTTTTTTTTTAATTTGTTATAGTACCAAGTTTCTCTGTAAAGCTTCATCAATTATGGCCATAGGGGGGGGGTCCAACAATTTTTTTACAAAAATTAACTTTGGCTTTTATATGAAAGCTTGAAGTTCAAACTACAAGCCAGTTTTTATAGAATTCAAAAATACCATTAAACTTTTGAGATATTTTATTTTTTGTAAAAATTTTCCAATACAAATGTATGAACCGCAAATTTTTTGGGGTTAATTTTCTTGGAAATTTTAAAATTCACTAAAAATCAATCTCCTCCTTCATTTCTAAAGCAATCTTCTTCAAATTTTCAGGAAACATTCCTTATAATAAAAGGAAAAAACGTTACTTCAGAATTTTATTAATTTGAAAAAATAAAAATTTTATCAGAAAAATTTAAAAAAAAGTGTTTTTTTTTTTTCAAAAAAAATATTTTTACAAATATTTTTTAAAATTCCAAAGTAAAGTTTTTTTGTTATTGTATAAAGATTAGACTGTGAAAGTTTGAAGAAGATTGCTTGAAAAATGTAGGAGATAGATTTTAAATGGAATAGTGTTTTTTGCTGTTTTAGTTTTCCCTTCCCATAGGGAACCTATTATGCGGCCCAACTTTGACTGGTCATATCTCAAAAAATAATTTGAATTTTTTAAAACGATAAAAAGCATCTTAAAGCTTAGAAAAAACTCTATAAAATAAGATTAACTTGTAAAAAACATGGTTTACCCCCTTCCCCCCTATGGCCTTATAAAAATTCAATTTTTTTCGTAGTTCATAAAATGGAAAATCAGTCTTTTATAACTTGATAAAATTTGTAGTTAATTAAAGTTAGAGCAAATATACTTTCATAGTTGTAAAAATTACCAGTGAGCTTATTTTTATTACTGCAAAGAAAACTGATCAATAATCTTTAGGTTTTTTCAGATATTACAAGGAACGTTTCCTAAAAATTTGAGGTGTTTAATTCATGAAATGTAGGACAGGGTTGCCACAAACTCATAATACTTTTGATACTGAAAAGATTTTGAAAATCTCAGTATTACTCAGGATAACTCAGGATATTATGATTTTATCTTTAGCTGACTCATAGTTTTTATAAAAACTTGAAATATTTTTAAGATTTCTGAAAATCTCAACAGTATTTTGTCAAGACTTTGAATAAATTTTTGTTTTGATATTTAGTTATTTTATAACAAATTTTGTTGAAGAATATGATTCTTATTGATGATGAAGAATTTTCAAATATTTTTTTTGGAATTTAAAAAAAAAACTGGATAACTCTGGACAGATTAAGGTCAATCAGGATAGGTTTTGGTCACTAAGGACAGTTTTATACTTTTGAGTTGAGCAACCTTGGTAGGAAGAGATATGTTTTCAGTTAGTTTTTTTTTAATTTTTAGTTTAAGCCTCCCTTAAAACTGTGCTCAGAACTGTGAAAAAACTCAGATGTTTCAGTGCATAAGATTACTCAGGACAGTTTTTTTAACTCAAAAAGTGGCAACCTTGAAGATTATTGTCCTACAAGTTAATTTAGTGGCAATATTTAGATACTTCAAAACCAATTTTATTGAATAGTAACTATAGTATAGTATATTATGATATTGTTCATTTATTTAAAAAAAAATAAAACAAGTTAGTTTGTTTTAGGGCATTTTTAGTTTAAGCCTCCCTTAAAACTGTGTTCAGAACTGTGAAAAAACTCAGATGTTTCAGTGCATAAGATTACTCAGGACAGTTTTTTTAACTATTCACTCGACATCTTTTGAATTCAAAAAGTTGCTACTCTGTTAAGATAAAAAACAAAATTATAAACACAAAACTTGTACTAATTTACTTTTTACAGTAAAAATTTTTTGAACATCTTGTTAAACTTATCTTTTTACCTTCTTACAAGCAAATTCATCATAAAAATTTTAACAGCAAACACTGTTGCACCATCTTATATTTTATTTTCAGTTTTTCACCAAAAAAAAAGTTTTCTCTGTAAAAGTTCAATAAAACGTTCTGAGCAGCTCAGCTCAATCATTTTATTGAAGTTGATGTATGAATCAGCAATACAGTTTGAGTCACACATTTAAATACTTAAAAAGGGATTTGAGGGGTTTTTTATTTAAGTCATTTTATACATACCTAAAAATTCAAATCAAAAACAACAATTTTAACTCAATTTTCTTCTTGAACAACATAAACTTGATATATACGCCCAGATTTTTAGCATTTTTTATTAGTTTGCAAAACTTCAGAATTTTTAAGTTCAAATGCAAGAAAACTTATAAAATTAAGTTTAGGAATCAGTTTGTTTTATTTCTAATATATTGTGGAATTGTGAAATTCTTTGTTGGTAATATTTGTTTTAGCTGAAAGTAGAATGTTAAATATGACTATAGCGGTAAGATGACAATTCAACCTCAGACAACTCAAATTTTTGTGATATTTTTCAGTGACCATAACTATTACCATTGATAAAATAAGTCGTAATGGAATATATTTTATGATTTTTTGGTAATCCATACAGGCAAAGGGGTTATAGGTTCAGCTGGTCTAACTAAATTAAAAATTCATTTCTAATTTATCTATTTAATAATTAATAACTAATGTAAAAACTTATTTGTTTCACTTTTTTTTAAATTGTCAAAAAAAAATTTTCTGTTTTACAGGTTTGATTATAACTAATTTTGAAATTTTGTAACTTTAAAACGAAATTTTTTAAAGCTGAATTAATACACATAGTAACAAAAATATACTTTCAGATTTTTTTATAAATACACAAAGAAACATGCTATTACAAAAAGTCCTCACCAGCAGACTGCTGCTCCACTCCATCAGAAGCAACTGTTCAAAACTGAACACCTCAAAAACCACAATCTCCACCTCAGCAAGACTCGCGCTCCGCCAGGGAGGCAGGAACAAAGTAAACACTCAATCAAAATTTGGTGAAAAAGCAATCACCACCGGTCAGTATTTTGCCGCTGGAACCTCCCTGGTTGGCATGGGCGCTCTGTGCTACTATGGCATGGGCATGAGCAAGGAAACGTCGGCAATTGACAAGGCAGTGATGTGGCCCCAGTATGTTAGACAGCGCATCAAGGACACTTACATGTACTTTGGCGCCTCCTTGGGACTGACTGGTATTTCAGCCTACGCCATCGCCCAGAACCCTACCCTGATGAGGTTGTCAATGAGCAACAGCATTATGGGTTTGTTTGCCAGTCTCGCCCTGCTGTGGGGTTCAAGTATGTTATGCAGGAGCATTGATTACAAACCGGGATTCAACGCAAAACAGATGACTTGGCTCCTCCACACGGTCGTTGTTGGAGGACTCATTGCTCCCCTGACTTTGCTTGGCGGCCCGTTGATGGTCAGGGCGGCCATGTACACCATGGGTGTTGCCGGAGGAATCAGCACGGTTGCGTACTGCGCCCCCAGCGAGAAGTTTCTCAACTGGGGAGGTCCACTGGCAGCTGGGTTCGGGGTAGTGTTCCTGGCATCGATAGGTGGCGCCTTTCTGCCTCCCACCTCGGCGGCCGGCATGACCTTGTACAGCATCAGCATGTACGGGGGGTTGGCTCTTTTCAGCGCGTTGCTGCTGTACAACACGCAGAAGGCTGTGAAAATGGCAGAAAGCTACCCCCTGAGTTACAGCGGCAAGCAGTATGACCCCATCAACGCCAGCATGGGAATGTACATGAACGTCATTAATATTTTCGTCAGAATAGCCGTCATGCTGGCTCAGAATAAAGGTAACAGGAGAAGGTAAAAATATTCACATGCATTTTAACAATTCAGATCTAGTTCCTGTTTTTTTTTATTGGCAGATTACAAATGATATATAATTTTAAGCACAGACTGTTTTAAAATCTTTAAAATTTTAACAAGTAAATCTAAAAGTTTTCAACATTCACTCAAATAAGTTTAGGTTTTTTTATGTAAAGAGTTTTGTTTATTTTAGTAAGACTATTTTCGTAATTTTTATTCAGTGTAATTAAATTTTATCACTGTCTTATATGTACTTTTATACTATCTTCTTGACAGGGCTAATAAAAATAAAGTCTTTAACAAGTTTAAATGTTTATTACTATTTAAAAAAGATAATACTAATAACTTGCTGTGCATGGTTTGATCGATACTAATTGTATTTATTGAAATGTAATAAATCATTCCGTCGTTTTATGCTATATATAACACAGGAATTTATCAAGAAGTATATTTTAAAAATTGTTTATAAAAAATTAACTGTGTTATGGTTTTTAAAATACATGGTGCAGTTGTACATGACTGTGATATTAATTTATTCTTTAAAGAATTTACTTAATATTATCTATAGTTTAACTTTAGTTTTAATATTTTATTAATCTTTGACAAGGTCGGAATTTTTTACCACCGAAACCTGGTAGGAAAGTTAATTCGCACTTGTATTATTAATTACTTTTTCCAACAAATGAAAACTTATAAAACTAGGTCATTTTTGCAAAAAACGATTAAAATTTACTTAAAAAAATTATAGTACCAAAACAACTTTAAAACAAAAACTTAACAAACAGATCTTAAACTTTTAAGGATAAAACCAAGTTAAATCGCTAAAATATTACTTTTTTTTTCCTGGTTTTCCAGAGTCGTACAGGAAACCAGTCAAAACTTGCCCCTGCAATTTTTATAAAAGTATAGTAGTTGACTATAACTGCTACTTATGTTGTGAAATTTGCGTCTTTTGAATTGACCCAGTTCTTAAAACAATAATCTGTTATTAAACGTTTTAATTGGAACGATTTGAACCAGTTAGATTATTTTTCAACTAAACTAAGGCATCCAAAAGTTAAATTTGTATGAGATATTCTTGATCTGCTTTAGACTTTTTAGAACTAAAAAAAAAGTAGACCATCAATAAACTCTTACTATAATAGTATCTGACTAATTTTCAAGCTACAAAGATCGTTAATATAGTTTTTTATACCTAATATTATTGTTAATTGAACGAAAAAAAAGTCGTTCAATAAAAATAAAAGTTTAGTCCAAGGACTTGGTGCACGAAAAAACCTTTCGGTTATCGAGTCATACACCAGAACAGTTTATTGTCATGTCCAGGACATAATATTAACTATATTTCAGAAGATTAATTACTAACTAATTTTTTGAAATAAGTTTTTCTGCATTACTACTTAACTTTTTTTTATATAGTAACAATTAATCTTTTAAAATAATACAAATTAATTCAATAAGGTTATTTAATGCGGCTACTAATTGATTTGTTAAAAGTATTCTTGCTACACCTTTTTTAATACATATTTCTTGTCTTTTTTATGTATGTATAAGTTAAGGTATCATTTTACATGTTGTGAAAACATAATTATAAGTTAATGTAATAAACAATTAATGTTGAATGATTTATAAAACTTACGATAAAAAGAACTTATAAGGTAATTTTATTTTGATGACAATGCAAAATACAACTTTTCTTCATTTAAACTTAGTATTAATTAGATATCAAACCAAAATAGTTATATAGAAACTGCTAAAAGTTGTGTTTTTGTTAAAGCTCCTAATGTATGCACTTTTGCCGAAAAGTTTTTTCAAGGTGTAACAACTTTTACTAAATCTAGTTTATAAAACAATATTTTAAATTCACACAGGATAAAAAATACATATTTTAGCTTAACAAGCAAGTTGGAGCTAAGTTAACAATAGTTGGAGCTAAGTTTTAAATCTTAGAATCCATAAGAGGAATTTCTATACTGGTGATTATGTAAATAAAAACTGAACGAAGTTCTAATGTGTTTGAAAAGTTTAATGTTTTTTTTTCAACACTTTTCAGTTTTACTTAAATTATTCACACACAAGTTTTATTTTAGAATGTTTAAATTTACATGCTTGGTTTTTAAAGTACAATTCTGGATAAAAAATCTCGTTAGTAGTTTGTTGTAATTTATAAACATATTTATGTTATAGTATTTACATCATAAAATCATTTACTTCCGATTTTTTTTAGTATTTAGTATTGAACTTTTATAAGTCTAATAGTAGTGAATTTGTTGATCTTTATTTAAAAAAAATTCAAGGTAACTGAAATCGAGAAAATTTTTCACTTATTTTTTATGAAAGTGCTAGGTATGTAAAAACTGAACTACTTCATAAATAGGCTACTCCATAGTGTTTATATAATTAAAAACACTAATTAGTTTTCTAACTAAAATTACTTTTATCATTTTCTTGTAAGAATATTTACATATTCAAACACTAAAAACAACAGATTCAATCAGAAATCCCAAAAACAACAGATTCAATCAGAGAAGGGTTTATAATATCAAGCATGCAATCTGAACAAAACTTTTTAATTTATGATATTAATATAAGACACTACGCTAAAGTCGACCAATCTCAGCACAAGCCTCAAATCTGGTTCCGGTACCGGTCCATATCCAATCGAAACCCCTGAAGAACCACTGATCGTTGTCAAGTCTAACAAAAACGAAACTCCCAAATTTAAAATACAGTCTGATCGTCATTTCAGCGGATCTTCCCGCCTTATGAGCTTCATCGGCTTGCCCACTAAACCTCCTCAGTAGTCCAAACAATCCCATCTTGCCCAAGTTCTTGCTGATTTTCGTCACCACGCGCTAGAGATTGAAGAACGTGCAGAAAAAAAGTGGTTTATTGAACAAAAACGAAAAGTTGCTCGAAATTTTTCTGTTCAAGAACCTGGATACGCCAAAAGACCTCTCGGTCATCGGGTTGCACACCCAAAGTAGTAGCCGTTGGCGAATCTGATGAAGCCACCTTCTTGGGCAGCTTTTGTATGACGTATGTCATGTCTTTGCAGCTGAATGGGAAAAAGTGTAGCGTTGTTGACTACAATTTATAACTGGAAATTAAAATCTCAAACTTACTTTTGATTGTTCCTACACATCAACTGTTGATTTATACTAACATTTAAAACTTTTTTTTTTCTTGATTGTGCAGTTTAACTTTTTAAAGCGATTTATTATGTTAATTGTAACTAAAATTGTTGACAACCACTACTTAGTTTATCAAAAATATTTACAAATTGTACTATAAACAATCCACAAGAAATATTTACTTCTATTTTAAACTCAAACTTACCCGTGAAACACAACCCATGTGATTATTGTTCCTGAACAAATTTTTCAATCTATCCATCACACGTACGGGGTTGCAACCGTCTTCTTTTAATTGATTAAAATATGTTTCACATCTTTGTAAATAGTGAATTGAATGAGGATCGTAACTGATACGTTCCTTTTCATTATCCCTGTCGTGTTTCATGTTGAAAGTGAACGTGTGGTGTTGAGGTTTGTTGCCACGGTCGTCTCAAAAAGATAAGCTAAATTTTTATATTTATTAAAAAGTCATTGTTTTCAAACCTAACACATTGCAAAAAACATTTTACAAAAGTTTTATGAAAAAAGAAGACTATATTTATATAATTGTTATAAAAAAAATATTCAACGCATAACCATTGAAAAAAGTGAACAACAAAAAACCAAGGAAAATAATATTCGTGTCGTCCACATTCAACTTCAAGAACCAGCGTGCGACGTCGGTCTCACTCTCATCTTCTATATATGATGTACTTCAACATACTTCAGCCGGTGGTCCTGGTTTTCAGCCCAAACTTCAACGAAGGGTCCATCGTCAGTTGTCGCGTTGTCAGACATTGCTTTGTTTAAAATTTGCTTTAAGAGTTAAGTTTCTACGTTATACTATCAAAATACACCCGATTTTTATACTTTCTTTATTTATTTATTAATCTTATATATTTTTTGCTTTTTATTTTATTTATTTTTTATGTATTTTCCATATCACTGTTACCCCTAACCTTTACCCTCGATCGGTAAGCGTTTCTCAAATTTGACTGGGTGGATTTTGAACGTGTCCCAGTTTCTACAATGTTTTAAGGATTAGTATATTTAAAATTTCAATATTTTTATGCGACCGTGATTATTTGACAAAGATAGTAAACAAACTATTGATATGTTGATAACATTTCAAACTGTTTGAGCAGAATTTCGTAAAAAACATAATTTTGTTTTTTATTATACAAAGAAATCTTTTAAATGGCTATTAATACTTTGTTTAAAATCTTTTAAAATGTATTACATAAAATATGTATTATATTATAGTATTTCGTAAAACGATAAAGTTACAAAAAGAAAGTTAATTTTAATTTTAATTGTGAGTTAAATAGAACTGTGTACATTGTAAATATCAAACAAACGAGATGCTTACTGTGTTGGCAAAAGCGATGTTGCATTTAATGCATATGAAAGCTGTTTTGTTGTTTGTGACCTTGGAAATATTGAGTCGTCTTTGAAGCCTGTCACTTTTTAAATTGCCTGTTATGAGTCTAATTGAATAAAGACGTTTAGTTTTGATTAAAGTTAAGAAATTTGATTTAAGTTTAAAAACTTATATAGGGTAAAATGTACATTTGTTGAGTTTGTAGTGTTTTTGTTTGTGTAAAATAATAAATTTTATATTTTTAAGTATAAAATGTTTTTTGTGCACTTTTTAGTTTTAATTTGTAGGAAAGTGTTAGTTCTCTACAGACCTACTTAGAAATTATTATCAAGCCAACTTAAATTAAGTTATTTAATTTATCTTGTTACTTAAACAAGTATTGAGTTTATAATTAATCGTTAGTATAAGTTTAACTGTTAGAGTCAAGTTTTTTTATTCAAAAGTTTTAACTCCAAGTAAATAACTAATAAGAAGTTGTAAATAAGTATAATAAATGCTTCTTAAATTTAGTATTTATAATTGTATGTTTCTTTATCAAAATTTGCTCTGCAAGAACTAAACACCTTTTGTAACTTTGTTAACCAGAACATTGTTTAAAATAAAGTATTTATGAACACATGTAACGCCCCTTTCAGCCAAAATTTTCCTAACAAATCGGTCTGATTGTCAAATAGCGTTGGACCCTTTCTTTAGCACATTTTTCCAAAACCAAAAAATTGAACAAAATTCTCGCTGAAAATAACTTTTTTTTTCAAGACCTCTAAAATCCAGAATTTTTCATTAAAATTGAATTTGTGAAAATTTGAAATGTGAAACAAACCCATTTTCCCTCTACGGGCGCTGAACTACTCGAAAATGGCCTTGTTCGACTTTAAACTTTTAATTTTTTGGAAAGAAAAACTAATATCGAGGTATTTGAGCGGTTTTAAATTTTAACCTTCATTTTTTTTTGGTTTTTGTCTGAAAAGGTATTTTTCGGGACCAAAATCGACCTGAAAACTCGATTTTTAAAAAGTTGAAAGTTAAATTTCCGCTGTTTTCGTCGTTAACTTTCTCCGGAAAAAAAGTAAAGATTTTTTTAGAAATAAAAGCGTTTTTTCGTATTTCGCCGTTTACCAATTCGACGGAAACAGTTGAACTTAAAAACGTGATGAATGGAAAAAAGTTTGTTTTGGCGGGAAACGACGAGATCAGCTGCGAGGTGTTCAACCTTTGGTCGAATTTGTAACTAATTTTTTCAAATGTAGCTTTTAAACTTTATACTCGTCAAGTTGTGCTGATAACTCTCGTAAATACATACAATTTTTAAGTATTTAAAAAAAATGCTGTTATTGATAACTAATTAATATTAAGGAATAATGTTATTACTAATATTAGAACGGAGAATTTCAAGTTGTATTTGATGTTATCATTTTTCATAACAAGATATTCAGTTATGATAAAACTTTAAAAGCACATATTTGGAAGGTCAATTAAGAGTTAGAACTATTTAAAGCAAACTATGTTGCTCCGTACCCCGTATGTTTATAGACTTCTTTACTTATTATTGTTAAAACTCTCTTTTGTGAAATATTGTATTTAAATTTTATTAGACACCTAAGTTTGTTAATCAATTTATAAAACTTAAGTTGATAATAAACGTTTCACTAAATAGTACTAAACTTTTTTTTTATGGTGTCTCAAATTCTTTATAAATGTTTACTTTTTAGTTATTTTTCTTACTTACTATGTTTTATTTTAGTCTTTTTTTAGAAAACAGCTGAAAATACATACTTTTTTATTGCTTGTTAATATCAACCTTAAACTTTACTTTTGAAGGATCTTTGAACAAAATATAATATATATACATAATTAAGTTTTAACTATAAACGATAAGCAAAACATAAAATACCTGTAACCCTGCATATATTTTTTCAATACCTTCTACTTCTCGTTGGCATCATAATTTTTAGTTTTTTAGTGTGCACAAAAGCTAAATCGTATAAAAAACAGTGACTTTAAATAACATCGTTTTCTAATAAAAATAAAATTTTGACATACAAAATCTTTAATATTTATGAAATTGAAGATTAATTAAAGGTTAGAACTATTATAAAAACGCTTCAGAACTGCACAAAATGCAGTTTTAATTATTTTCTTTAACTACTCAATATAGTTTTTAGTTTTATAAAACATAGTTAAATATAACTTCGTTAAAAAAAACTTGTGTACTTCTAAATACATAAACCAAAAAAAAAACTTCAATTTTTTTGTTTTTAAATAAAAACATTTCAAATTTGTGTAAAGGTTAAGTTTGAAATACGCATTTTTTAAGTAAACATAAAAGTTTAGTATGTGAAATTTATACCATACTAAGTCAAAGACGTAACAATGTTGACTTTTTATAAAAAGAAACATTTAAGATATCTTTGAAACTTATAAAGCGCACGTTGTGAGTTTATATAAACTTCTAACCACACAACTTCAAAAATTAATTATTTTAAGACAAAACTGTATCAGTTCCATACCTGTATGAAGACTTAATCTGCTAAATATTTACGTGTTTCTGAGTTTTAATATCATTTAATTGTAGATCAACAAGATTCAATTGTTAAGATTTGTTTCTTTATATGTTTACCGTGAAGTTTTTTTTATAACAAACCCAAAAACGCAGTTGTGGTTTGAAAAATAAATTTTTGCACACATAAAGATGTATTTTGTTTCACTTCTATTGAAATGATTTTAAAAGAAAGTGAACGTTACAATGAGCACTTTATCAGTTTCTTAGTAAGTATTTTAAACTTTAAAACTGTTTCTATATTAAAACAATTTATACAAAAAGAAATAGAAAATAGTAGTTTTTAAAACATGACAAAATACGACTCAGTAATATTATCTCATAATAAAAAAAAGCATATACAATAATTATATTTAAAGTTTTTATACTTCAGACTATTTTTGTGGTTTAGAATAAACACCATTTTACAGTTTTAACTTTCTTTTTTTACTTTTTTTTTTATCTAAACGTTCATTAGAATAGTTGGAAGTAAAATATAGCCATATGTTATTTTATTTTACTATTCAAAAATATTAATTCAAATGTTTGTTAACAAAGTATTTTCATAGCTCTGTTGAAGTGTGTTAACCCGTTAATAGTAAATTAAAGTTTTGCGCAATGTGACGTTAAAGCGACGTTTTGTGCAAAAGCGATCCTTCGTGCAAAAGTTGCCGTTTTTTTTTAAGAGCGTTTTGTAATTTTTACTCGTCAGAAAAATAGTTTTTATGCTTCAGCCTTAACAGAATTTTTGTAGTCACAACATGAATTCCAGCTGCTTGTATTTTTAGCTTTTATACTGCAAAAATTTAAAAACTTGCTACATATACGAACAAATAAACAAACTACCGAGTTTATCCTGAACCATCGCCTTGACCGACCCGAAGCGAGCCTTCGACTCGAAAACAAAAACTTATCTCCCTGAAACTGCTGCAAAAATATTTTCGTCTCTCTGCGAAATTTGGACGACTAGAGGTGAGTTTCAGAATCGTTTGTGACGACACAACCATCAAGCGTCGTTTCGGGTTCGACTTTTTTGTCGTCAAACGTCACAACAAATTCGTCAAAATTACGAGTAGTTTTTTGTCTACCCAATCAAAATGTTGTCATCTGAAGTTGTAAAAAGATGAAATTTTAATTTTAATTAATGCTAGCTTTTTGTATAACGATATGTATTTTTTATAACTGCCATAGACATTATGATACTTTTTTTTTCAAATCAGAAGTAAATTTTAACTTTAAGCTTTGTTGTTATTTTAAGATGAAAACTTGTTTTGTTACTTTTATCTAAACCTGATGCTTATTTGTTTTCTAAAAACTGTTTATTCAAACAAAATTATCTAAAACAACAAAAGTAAGTTGTACAACTTAAGCTAGTTTTATGGGGTAGGTGTCAAATTTGCACGAGCGGACAAATTTTCACGAGGGGACAAAATTGCACAAAGACTTTTTTGAAAGAAGGGTGTTTTTTGCACGAAGACACTTTTGCACAAGCAGAAAATTTTGCAAGGAAACAGTTTTGCACGGAATAAATTTTTTATTTAATATTCTTTTCTTTTTATATTATTTTTAGTTTTTAATATTTTTTTTTACTATCACTGTTACCCCTAGCCCTTACACTCGGTCGGTACTTTCTTTTTTTTTAATTGGTATGTATTAAATTATTTTTCCATTTTTTTTAAGAACAATTTTTACTATTACTGTTACCCCTAATTCTTACCCTCGGTAAGTAATTTTTCTTTTTTTATTAATTTATCTGTTAGTGATTTTTTTCTTTTTTTCTTACTCTTGTGCAAAAATGACCCCCCATGCAATTTTGGTAACTCGTGAAATTTTTTCCCCTCGTGCAGAATTGCTTTGTGCAAAAGTATTTTCGTGCAAAATTGACCCTTCGTGCAAGTTAGTCCCCTCGTGCAATTTTGTCTTCGTACAAATTTGACCCTTTCCTGGTTTAGTGATATCTTTTCTCATTAAAACACAACTTAAAAGATAGTCAGAGATTGTTTGCCATTACATACAAAAAATAATTAAACAGAGTGTATCAAAACCCTAATACTCAAAATCTCGAAACAATAAAAACAATATACAGACTTTGTTCAAAAAATTATTTTTTTTTAAGCTCATCTCAAATCTCCACATCTAACTTCGATCTAGAGTAGGGTTTCACAAACTAGGCCAAGTGACCCCCTTGGAGGCTAACACAGAAATTTAGGGGGCCATGTGGTCATAGTTTGAAACTAACACTAAATTACAAAAAATTATTGGGCGTTTTTAATGGGAAACTTGTACTATATTTTTTCGAAAAACTTCGGGAAATTTAGGGAGCCACAAGCCGTAAAAGGGGGAGCTACACGGACATAATTTGAAACTTACACTAGATATTCTGGATTTGAAGATAAAGAGCAAAATAAAAAAGGTTTACAGCAGTTTTAATAGTAGTTTTCAAAAAACTACTGTTGGAGGGGGCTATAGTTTTTTAAATTTATTTAAAGGGGGTCTTTTGAAAAAGTTAGGGTGACCCTGCTCTACATTAACAAGATAGATTATACTTTTACATAGCAATAGATAAGTTGAACTTAAGCCTTAAAAAATTTTATTTTTTTCATGTTTTTGTATAAATGTAATAAACTAACTTTAAGTTAAAACATTACTATTAGGATTCTATTTAACAGTATTTTTTTTATTTCTTACTATAATTGTAACGAGGTTTTTTTTATCAGTTTTGTGTTATCTAAGCTTTGTAGTATAAAAGTAAGTTGGATAAAAGATCCTAGTTGTATTTTATAAAAGTTGCATTAGTTGAAAATAAATCTTATTAAGTCATTGAAATATTTTCAACTAAGACTAATAAAAATTGACTTATACAAAGGTTTCTAATGTTTAAAGCAAATCTTTAAATGGTAGTAAGTGACAAAAAACAAAGTTATTTAATTCGAAAGTGCATTTCCATTAACAGTAGATTTAGAGAAAAATTTATCATTAAATTTAAGACTTAATTATCAAAAAACAGCTCTTACATTTATTATGTGCCCTAATTAAAAGTCCCAATAAGTCACAAAGAGTTTTCAAAAGATATAAGTCCAAAAGTCACAAGAGTATAAACTAAATTTAAGTCCAAGTAATCTAACAATTATCCGTGACATTACGGAGTCTACAACTATTACATCACAGTTTTCTGCAACATTACGGAGTCTACAACTATAATATCACAGTTGTTTTAAAATTTAAGAAATCAACCTTTGAAGCAACTCTAAAAAACACTAAATAATTTCTTGAGTTGTTTTGCGTTTACATAAATTACTTCTAAAGTTGTTAGATCTTAGGCAATTTTAAGGTACCTTAGGAAAGCTCAAACTTTAACTAACATTTTGCAATAGTTTTCATTTTCGTGCGAAAAAAAATAACAAAAGTATGTTTTCTAGAACTCTTCTTTTTATAAAGTTTTAATTTACGCGTAACAGATTTTCTGACAGGATCCAACATAAAGCAAATTATAACAATTCATGTATTGCTGTGTAAAAACCTAATTAGTATTTAACAAATTTTGAACTTTTAATTTAACATAAAAACTCAAGTTTATTAAATTTTTTTATTTCAAACCTATTTAGAAAACAAAACTTTTATTCATTTAGTCGAGAACATACGATAACTAAATGTATCATCAAAACCTAAAGCTTACAATTTTTCAAAACTATGCATAGGCCTACTACTTAGCATACTGCTTGTTGTACTATTAGGCCAGTATGTTTTTAAAATGATTAAGGAATTTCTTTAAACTTCTGTAGATTGAAGTAGAAAAGTTTTTATACAAGACTGCATTTCTAACTGTTTTTTTAATTATGTATAAAAACAACTCAGCTTTAATAAAATAAAAATCTGAAATTTATAAGAATAAACAACAAGAAAAAATGGAAGTTTTTTTTTTAAACTAAAGATATTTTAAACGTCGGAAATAATGTAGACAATAAAAAGGTCAAATATTTGTTTTTGTAATTAACCGAAAGAATAAAAGAGATACTTGATCTCACTTGTCCGCAACATTATGAAGTCTAAAACTATCTTTTAAAAGTTGTCTGCAACTTAACGGTATCTACATTTAACACGTAACAGTTGTCTTCTACATTAAGAATCTACAACTATCACATCACAGTAGATCGCAACAATACAACTGTCACATCACAGTAGATCGCAACGATACAACTATCACATCACAGTAGATGTTAATGATACAACTATCGCATCACAGTAGATGTTAATGATACAACTATCACATCACAGTAGATATTAATGATGAAACTATCACATCACAATAGATTTTAATGATACAACTATCACATCACAGTAGATCGTAACAATACAACTATCACATCACAGTAGATTGCAACAATACAACTATCACATCACATTAGATTTTAATGATACAACTATCACATCACAGTAGATCGCAACAATACAACTATCACATCACAGTAGATCGCAACAATACAACTATCACATCACAGTAGATCGCAATTATACAACTATCATCACATCACAGTAGATAGATCGCAACAATACAAATACGTAGTTAAAATTTTTTTAAAATGCTACTAAGAAGGATGGCTTTTAAACGGTTACTTCAAATTGACGAAGGTATTTAGGAAAAACAACTGTTCAAACATAAGTCAACTCTAAAAAGTACTGAGTCTTTTAAAGAGTTGCACCAAAGTTTGATTGCTTAAATAATTAAACAACAGCGATGTGATAATTGTAAACTTCATAGTATTGAGGACAACAGTTATAAATATTTGTAGATTAATAGTTGGTCTATGCGTAAATTTGAAACATTTTCAAGTTTTTGGTTATTTTTTTTTAGAAAAACTCAATTTTTTGAATAATTTTGAAATTTAAATTAATTAACTTTAACTAAATTAAAGTTTTTTATTTTATTAAAAAGCCATGGTTTGTCAATCACTAATTTAAGTGTTCGATTTTGCTTTTGCACAAAATTCAATTTACTTTTAACTTTATTTTGGAGAATGTAAGAGTATTTGTTAAGTTTTAAAACAATGCTATGTCTATTATAGAATTTATTTAAAATTTAATTTTATTTATAAAACAGCTGTAATGTGCTAGTTGTAGTGTTGCAATCTACTGTGATGTGATAGTTGTATTGTTTCGGTCTACTGTGATGTGATAGTTGTATTGTTTGCTATCTACTGTGATGTGATAGTTGTGTCATTGCGATCTACTGTAATGTTTTAGTTGTAGTGCTGCGGTCTATTGTGATGTGATATTTGTATGATTGGGATTTACTGTGATGTAGTAGTTGTATTGCTGAGATCATAATTTGAAACTTTTGCAACTTACACTAGACTAGATATTCTGAAATTCATGGTTGAAAGCAAATTAAAAAACGGTTGTAGGCTTATTTAATGGCAGTTTCGAAGAACTTATACATATATTATAGAAAAAATAAGAAATATAGGGGCTTATAATTTGCAAATAGAGGTGCCACAAGGCCATAATTTGAAACTTACACTAGGCGTTCTGGAGTTGATGATAAAGAGTAAAAAAAGTTCCTAGACGTATTTAATGGTATTTTTCTGTGAAATTTTGTCGGAGAAGGCCATAGCAATCCCTGATCTAGAAGAAAGCATTGACATACAGATTTGACGATATCGACAATTTTGTAGTTTTTGTTAGTATGTAGAAAAAGAAGAAATGAAAAAAAAGACATTTACCTCAAAACCCCTTAAAATGAAAAAAATAGTATTCAAATAATAAATATATAGCTTATTTGACACTGTAAAGAGATCAAAGCTTAATAAATTGGCTAAATGACTTGTTTTATGAATGTGTTAAGAAATACTTTTCGCTCACTGACCACAACCCTCTTTTTAAGTTCAATTGTTAAGAGCTGCAAAATAAAGTACAAGTCTTTTAGTACTTAATGCTTGTACTTTTTAGATAGTGAATATACAAAAAAAAAATTAATAATAAAACTAACTACAGTATGAATTTATACTCAAAATACTTAACATCAAAAATGAATGGTAGAATTTTTTTGTTTAAAATCGTTAGTTCATGTCTACTTAATTTTTTTTAAGTTATGATTTTACTTTAAGTTTTTAAAAAATAAGATCTAGATCTAGAATCTAGATGCTTTCAAAAATACTATTAAGTTTTTACCATTGGTAATTTATTTTGATACCAATAGATGAGCTGTTAAAAGACAAACTACGTAAAAACACAAACAAAAAACATGAAACTGTATACTATTATAAAACAATTATAAGATGTTAATAAAAATAAAATTTAGATAAAATATTCTAAATTTACATTGTCACGATCATTTGTGTTAATTTTTCAGCTAAAAGATTTTTTTAAGCATTAATGTCAAAAATTTCGTAAATATTACCTGCAAAAAAGAAATATAAGTTCATTAATTGAAAGTATACTAACTGTCATAGTGTAATAAAAACTTAGTTGTAATTAATAAAACCTTAATATGATCAAACTCATTGAAACCTGATATACGTTTAAAATTTCCTTACTATAAAAATTATAATAAAATGGGCATTTTTTTTATTTGCACTCTTTAGTAAAGTAAAGGAAAAATTTCCCAAACTACTTTCATAATCGCCCACTTAGAAGGAATTTTTAATTTAATTACCGATTTATTAGATAACTCCCTTTGACTAGTTAATAAATCGTTAACGTTATTGCATCTTTACTACTTATTGAACCATGAAAGCCAATATCACCCAAAATGGGTGATATAACCAACTTAAGAAACCCTTTTACAAACCCTATATCAAGGTTACTGAAAAAATTTTTATGATTTTTTCCTCGGCACCACATAAACTTTAAGATAATTACTCCCTTCACAAAATCTCACTTCTTTACTGTTCGACCTATTTATTCTTTCTATCCTTTACTAATTGTTGCCTTTTGTCGCTATAACCCTTCTAAGAACGATATTGCCTACTTTGGTAACACTATGGTCTATATGTATAAATTTTTACTTCTAAGACAAAAAAAAGTTAACTAAAGTTTTTTTAATTTATTTAAATGCAATTGTAGTTTTCTTTTAAAATTAAAAAAAATAGGTCACGCAACACCTAAATTTCAAACTCATCTATTTCATTTTTTATCTTCAAAATATAGGAAAAACTCTTTCTTATTTTAACTAACTTTTTCAATTTATAAGTAAAAAGTTAAATTAATTCTTAGTGTTTTACTTAAGTACCTAAAAGGTTATTACCCTTCATTAGAACATGCTACTACATACACTAAGCTTATCATTTACACTATTGTTAATCAATTGCTCAATCTGCAACTGTTTAGAGTTAAACATACTTCACATGCTGATAAAATTTTAAGATAAGGTATTTATAAATTACATCTGTTAAAATTAGAATTTACTCACTTTGTGAATATTAGTATTTAATATTGTTAGAAAACATAACAGATTGATTGAGTTAAGTTTAAATGTCTTGAACAATAGACTTCTAATTTGAAGACAGTTGAAGTGCAGTTCTGAATAGTAATCTTATTTTGAACAGTATTGATAGAATTATGTGCTTAAGTTTTATTTCAGAAATATGATTATTATTTCAAGTTTGATATTATCTTTAAATTTTTTTAAAGCTATGTACAGGTAAACATATTTAATAAAAATCTTAAAGGCAGTAATTATTACAAATATGCAATTATTAATAAACTTTAAAAAAAATATATAATCTTAGTTTAAAATGGAAATTACCTAGCATGATGTCTCACAATATCGAGCTGAAAGTATATAGTTAGCTTTATACTCATATGCAAAAAAAAATGTATAACACACTTTATGTTTTGTAACATTTATTTAGTTTACAATTTAATTGATAAGTATATATTCATAATTATACAAAAAATTCAAGATTTTAGTTCAAGATTATAGTTATTTAGTCAATGTTCAAGTAAGAACAAGCTTAATACGTAAGACTTGAGTTGATATAATTGCTTTTTATTGTAAAACAAAAGCAATTAAATATTAAAGTTTTGTTAGTTTATGGTAATAAAATTTAATTCTATATAGTTAAATAGCATTTTTAAAACAAAGTATCATTTTAGATTAAACATATTAGGCTAAAATTATGGTTTAAAAAGACATTGAATATAATGTGATTATAAGGCTAACTATATACAGGGTTGCCACTTTACCTGGAAAGACCTTGAATCTAGGCAAAAAAAAAACCTGGAAAAACCTGGAATTTTGAACAATTTTTTATCTAAAAAACTAATTAAAGAAGCTTAAAGATATCTTTTCAATGTCATTATACTAATCAACACATTTTTTGACCTTAAACTTAATTTTTAACTAAAAATAGACCCAAAAATGTGTATTTTTATAAAAACTGGAAGAAATTTTTAAAACCTGGAGAAAGTTTTCCAAAAACATTTGGATGTAAAAGTTTTGACCACATTTAAAGTATTTTCTAAAGTATGGTGTTTTTTATATACTTGTTAGTGTTTGCATATTGTTCTTTGGTATAAAATATTTTTATTTATGTCATGCCTAGTTTTATGTTGAATAACCCTATGTTTTATCTAATATTAGCATTTATTATAAGTAAAGTATAAATTTAATTATGATTATTTTTGTAGGTGTGTTATATATTGTTACCATTCAAGTAACATTATAAATTTATTATTTGAGCAACCTTCATCCAAAGGTTATATGGCAACCCTGAGTTTATTGTAAAGTTCCAATTTATTTATTTTTAACTCATTTTTGATTTGAAATCCATGTAGATAATTCTCATTTTAGTTATTTCTTAAAATATCATTTTCTTAAATGTTTTCTTAACTACAGAATAAGTTGTCAACTGCAGTCATTTAATATTTTTGCAGTCATCTAAAAGTATGGTTCAATAATTATGTTAAACAAGTAAAAATAGCTTTTTTATTTCTAAAGTATTTTTTTATTTTTTGAGTTAATTTTTTTACTTGATAAATCATGTACATATTTATATTTCAATCATCAAGTTAAAAAATGTGGGTACATATATGATGAGTTCACATTTATTTTGCTGTTTTCGTTAAAGTTCTTTGTATTTTACAGAAGATAAGTAGTTTTTTTAATGATGTTAATAGCAATAAAAAAAAACTATTGTAAACTACCAGTGTGAAGTGAGGCAAGTAGAAATACAAAACAAGTTGTAAGTTATATAAATTTTGACTCTTCATACTTTAAAAGTTTGTTTTAGTTTTTGCACTTGGTTCTTGTTATCATTTTTGTTTAACTTTATATTAATTATTGCTAGTTGTAAAATGTTATTTAATGAGATAACTTGATAATTAATAAATACTAATAAATTAAAACTAACAGCAAGTTTTAACTAGATTGTATGGCTACTTATGTTATATATGAACATAAAAAAGGCTTTGGAACAATTGTATAATAAAAAATTTATATAAATTGATTTTAAATGTTAGTACAGGCTGCAATAGAATAAAACAAACATAAAATAGTAATTCAGTATCATTTAATTAGTTTAAATATATCAAAATTAAAGTGTTTTAACTTGAAATAAACTTACTACTAATAATAGTCGAAAAACAATGCACCTTCAAAAAGCTGGAAAAGATCTGAAAAACCTGGAAGAAAATTAGAAAACCTAAAAGAAGTTTAGAAAACCTGGAAAAATTAGAAAAACAATTGTGGCCACTCTGTTGTATGACAGTTTAAAGTATGAACTGCAAGTATTTTTATTTAAATACAAATTTATAGCTAGCTTGTATAAAGTTTCCAATAAAAATGCCTAAAGTTTTTTTTTTCTTTGCCAACCTTATTAAAACTTTAAAAGTAAAAGTTTGATATTAACTTTTGTTTCCCCAACATCTCAAAAGCTACTTTGAATTTAATTGTAAAAATGTATCTGATTGCTCAGGTATAAATAAACAAAACAAGGCTAACTAGTAAATTAGACAGGCTTCTATGGTCTCATTCTTAGCTTATTACTTATTTAAATTATATTTAGAGTTGCAACACACTCAGGCTAACTCAGAAGTAACTGCTTAAAAGTTGTTTAGTAACTCAGACCAGTTTTATTTTAAACTTGAATTAGGATGAGTTGTTTTAGTTATCAATGCTTTCTTGATTTCTACTTAACTTGTGTTTGACCATTTAATTTTTGTTTAGTTTCGGTTTCGATCTCAATTTCCAGTAAAAACTTTCCACCATACAGCTTTACTTTAACGTAACAAAGTTTTATTAAATACTGAAGTAAAGATTTTCAATGACATCATTACAGCTTAAATTTTATAAGTATAAACTTAGATTTAATGTCAATATACTAGGACTTTGGTAACATACATAACGCAAGGTTTCTCAAACTTGTTTTCATAACTGCCCACTTGACAAAACTAAAAAAGTAATCGCTTTTTTTATTACGTATTACCTATTTCAAAGACTTTTATTTAGCATATTTATGCAGTCGTGCTCTTAGTTGTTTTTAAATAAAGTGTAACTAAATAAAGCCTGTGTTTAATATGAAGTGTGCTGTAGGTATTTTTTTTTTAATATAAATTCAAGCTAGTTTTTGCCTCCTTGAATGGCAACCCTGTAAATTACATTTAAATAAAAATTATTTTTATGTTAAATTTATTAAAACTAATATGTTAAGTAAAATTGTTTAGTCTTTTTAATATTTAATAAAATTATTAACTCTACCATGCTTACAAACTGAATAAGCATGAGTAAAAGTATCTTTTTATCAACAATTTTTTTTCAACAAAATAAACTAATTATAATGTTTCTTAAAGTTGTAAACTTAGTCTGAAGATACATTTTTTGATAAGAAAATGTTTTGTTGTATGATAACACATATAGTACTTTTAATATTTGTTTATTTATCATCATTAATGTTTACCAGTCAATATATCTCTTGACTACTGACCATTTCAACAAAAATGTTGTTGAAGAAAATAACTGAAGGATTGAAATGTGAATTGCTGTAACAAGAATGTAACAGGATATCAAAATGAATTTGATAAATGTTTTGATTTAATGGAAAGTTTTGAGAAAAGTCTTGTTTTTCTAAATGCTTAAGAGAAAGCTTGCGTGTTATACTAACGCAATTTTGCATTTGAATACTGCAGCCATATATAAATACTCATCAGTTGGAGAGGGGATTAATTCTAGACCGCCTTGCTGCTGCTAAAATGTTGTTTAAATATAAATTTGTATGTTTTATTGTTTAATGTTAAGTTCTTTTTCAAACAACGTTATTTCTTATAAGCTGTTTTTTGATTTTAATTCCAAGTAGTTAAATGTAATATTGTTTTGTACATGGTTTTTTTTATTTATTTAGTGTTTGCAATGGTTCTTTAATATAAAATATTAAAACTCATTTAAGTATTTATTATCATTACTATTTGAACAATTAGGTTAATGATATTATTTATTGTGGTTAATAATGTTGGTGCAAAACTACACTATAACCTTACAAGAACATTTTTTTTTCTTTTATAACAATCTTTGGAAGTTAGTAGTGTTTGGTATTAATAATAAAAAAAACTAAGCTCAGTATTTAATATTGTACCTTGGCTTATACTAGGTCTTTATGTCTTACAAATATTTCCTATCTACAACATATTTTGTAGTCATAAAAACAAACAAAGTAAAAGTTTTGAATAATAAAACATACAAGTATACTTTTAGAATATTTAAGTGTTAGCATTAGTGATTGATAACAATTTATTCAATGGAAATAAGTATCAACAATCATTAGTTTATTTTACAGACAACTGCCTGAAAAAGTGTTTCTCTAAACTGTATTGACTAAGCCATGTTTTTTACAAGCTGGTCTTATTTTAAAGAGTATTTTCTAAGCTTCAAGATGCTTTTTATTGTTTTAAAAAATTTGAATTATTTTTTGAGATATGACCAGTCAAAGTCAGGCCGCATAATAGGCTCCCTATAGGAAGGGAAAACTAAAACAGCAAAAAAAAACTATTTTATTCAAAATCTATCTCCTCCTACATTTTTCAAGCAATCTTCTTCAAAATTTCACAGTCTAATCTTTATACAATAAAAAAAAAAGTTTTTTTTTTAATATTAAAAAAAAAACTTTTTTTTTAATTTTTGTGATCAAATTTTTATTTTTTTAATAATTAAAGTAATGTTTTTTCTTTTAATATAAGGAACATTTCCTGAAAATTTGAAGAAGATTGCTTGAAAAATTAGGGAGGAGATAGATTTTTAGTTAATTCTAAAAATTCTGAGAAAATTGACGATAAAAAGTTTGCCGACCAGACGTTTGTATCAGAAACTTTTTACAAAAATAAAATATCTCAAAAGTTAAATGATATTTTTGAGTTCTATAAAAACTGGCTTGTAGTTTGTACTTAAAGCTTTCATATAAAAGCCAATGTTAATTTTTGTAAAAAATGTGTTAACCCCCCTATGGCCAAATTATTTATATTAGTCCAAATTTAGTTTCATATAAACATTCTTGTTCAAAGAAACTGTTATTACACCTATTTATAACTTAATCATAAAGCAAATTTATTCATTATATATTGCTCAAAAGTTAAATGTAACAAACTTTTAAAAAATCTCAAAATTTTTGATCATTTATAAGTTATTTTTTCACCTAGAAACTACAATAAATTGAATCTTTAAATTTAATAGAGTTTGTTGAAATACAAAGTTTTCAATAATCATAAAATTTATTTTATAGCTGTTTTTTTTTTGACAGAACTAAATAAACTTTAAAAATTATGAACTTTATGAAATGTGATGGCTATGAGTCCAACGTCTTCTATGCAAGTTTTTCCCACAACTGTTTAGCATTGTCGGTTGGAAAGAAAACTTGTTACAGCCTGTATGATATTGAATCAGTGCAGAAAATAAAACAGGTCAGTTATTTAAAAAAAAAAGTATCTCGTTAAAGTAATTAAAAGATTTTTAAATCCTTAGTATTATTAAGTTTGGTTCAGGATATTTTGTTCAAATAGAGACATTTAGTTTCTATATGGCTCTTACTAGACACTTAAAAGTAGTTGTTTTATAAACAAATGTTCTGTTTAACAAGTTTTTGTTCAACAGGTATTGAATAGTTGTATATTATTTTGGTAGTTGTAGTAATGGTATTTATATATTCAAATAAATATAATTTAACCGTTCTACTTTTTAGTTCCGGTGTAAATACAAAATAACTAAATCTAAACTAAAGTTCTGTACAGTTCAAAATAAATTTTAATCAAAATCTGTCTTACAACATAGTTATACATAAGTTTCAACCTAGTATTTGCAAGTGTTTTTTTATTTTATGCAATGAATGCATTAAATCTTAACTTTAGCTGGTGTATATTACAAAATATCAAAAATAATCTAATTGAAATAATAAGTACTTAGATCTTTATAAAAATATATTTAAATTAGTATTGATAAATTTTTACAACTAGTTTTCATTAGAACTTTTATTTTTGGTTAAAACTTTTAATTTTAATGTGATGAGAGTTATAAATTTTGTATATTAGTAAACATTCAAAATGTTTGATACTATCAAATGAAACTTAAATTATAAACAACCAATCGCACTGAAATATATATAACATGTGCAATAAATTTTAATTTTTAACTTTTTTAGCATGTGATTACTTCAATCTAAAATAAAATAATTTTGTAGATATGTAGATCAAATTTCGAGAAGGCGTGCATATGTGAGAGATATTACACGAGCAGTCTGGTGTTTTTATCAAGCATGGCTGCGTCGAGGACACTGCACATTGTTAACTTCATGAAAAGTGGAAATAAAGAATTGAAACAGCAACAGTTGGTTTTTGAAACAGTTGTGAAATAATATGGTTTTAATTGATTTTTATTATCATTAGGACAGTACTTGATTTTAACCTTTGTTATATCTGACAAAGCTAATGGACTGCTTTTTATCTTTTTATTAACTGTTGGTTTTATAAATTTTAATAGGTTATATGATGTCTTAAATATACTAATTTGAATTTGTATTGAAAAGTGTTTAAAAAAGATGTAATTGCTTAAAAGTTTTTAAATACAAAAAGAGTTTTGTTGACTTTATTTTATAAACACCTAAAACTTTTTAACGATTTTTTAGACTCATTGTTAAGTCTATGATCTAGTTGTGAAAGTATAAGTGTTGTTAAATGGTTATCAATAGATTTTTATCAATACTAGTACAGGACTTATTCTTTAGCCATTGTTCTATTCAAAGTAGACTAAGATTGTTTTTTATATTTTTAGTAAGCATTAAATTTATAGGTGTTTATAAATTATTTATTGTGATAAATCTATTTATTCAATTTTGTAGATAGTGTTTAAAAAACTGTAAGTGCTTAAAAGCAAAACTTAAAACTAAGTTTTGTTGATTTGTTTCTGCTTTTTTATAAAAACCTAATACCTTCAAAACAAGTTTAGTGCAAACTACTAAAGTATTAAACAAAACTTTCCACCCAGGTATTCCGACACGGTCCTCGCAGTCAAAATAAACCGCTCAGTCTTCGTCGTCGTCATGGAGACCAACATATACGTCCACAACTCGGAGGACATGTCCGTCAAGCACCACATCGACAACGTCCCGCCCAACCCCCACGGGGTGGCGGCCCTCAGCCCGGTTGAGAGCAAGCCGTGGCTGGCGTACCCGGTGAGCGGGGACAGGGGGGAGGTGCAGTTGTTCGATTTCGATTTGCTGAGAAACGGGTCGGTCGTACAGGCGCACCAGAACACCATCGCGGCCGTCAACTTCAACTCCGATTGCTCCATGATCGCCTCCGCTTCCAAGTTTGGTGAGTTTTCTGGGTCTTTTTATTTTTTTTAGTTAGTTTGGTGCAGAGAATAGAAAATTTTCTGGTTCAGCTATTTTTTTATGCCAAACTATGCAACTCTAGTGCAAGTTACAGTCTATGAGTGTTTAATTAGTATTTGTATGTGTAAATTTTTAAAACTTGTATAAGAGCGTTTTGTTAATTTATTAGTGCTATGTTTTAAATTAACACTTTATAAGTTTAACTACGGGTACCCCTTATTTTAAAAGTTTTGTAATAAGCGGTTTTGAAAAAATGTTGAATACAGAAACAAGAAAAATTAAATCTAACAAAAAAAAGTTTTGTTTGTATGATGTTTTATATTTCATAAAATTTTGTCTAATACTCTTTGCTAATATATTTCACAAATTCTGAACTTTTAAAATTAATTTAGATTGAAATATAAAGTGTTAAATAAAACTTTCTATAATTGCTTGATCACTTCTCATGTTTTTTTTGACAACTACCTTTATGCATCGTGTTTGTTTTAACACTTATTTATGTTTGGATATTTCATGTTTTCAAAGAGAGTAACATTCATTTATGTTAACGTAAAGTGTACATAAAAGTTTTGCTCAATTTCTTATATAAAAAAAGAGTTTAGATTATACATCTTAAATATTTTTTAACATTCATACCTAAATTGCAATAGCAATTAAAAAATTGTGTGAAAAAAATCAATAACAATATTTTGTATATATATGCCAGTAATTTACTACAAGCTAAGTACTTATAAAAAAAATAAAAAAGGATTATCCAAATGTAGATAAGCAAAATAAAATGAACTATAAAAAAAAATATTTTAATCAATTTCAGGTACCATAATAAGGGTGTTCAAGGTGGACAACGACCAGAACCCCATTTTGTACGAGTTCAGGCGGGGAAGGCAGTTCGCCAACATTTACTCCATGGCCTTCAGTCCCTCCAGCGACCACATCGTCGTCAGTAGCAACAGGAAAACGGTCCACGTGTTCAAGTTGGACGAGAGCAGTAAGTTCAACTACCAGGACAGGACCAGAACCACCGAAGCCGCCTCTGAAAGTTCTCAGGTTCACTTTAATTTTACTATTTTTAAATTTTAATTTTATTGTTACTGAATTGACACCTAGATGAGTCTGTTGCCAACAGTTTTCTTTAATATTTAGCTTTTTGTTAATTCGTTATGTTTTTCTACTGCCAACCAAGTTGCAAAAGCTGTGTGGATATTGATGTCTTTCATTTACAAATATTTGATAGTAAAACTATTACATATTATCATTACGAAGAGTTTCGGCTATTTAACATTATACTTTCTTTTGTTTACTTGCTTCACTTGTGCTTAAAAATTAAACAATGATTTAAGTTTTAACCAGCATATACTTTGTAAATAAAATATATTGCTTAGTATATTTTAAGCGACCTGTTTTTAAATTTCAAGGATAAAGAAGCCAGATTAACATTGCGCGACGACAGTTTTAATTTTGGCTCGCAGCGGTCATCAGTCTTGAAGAAAACCTCGTTGCAGTTTTCACAGGACCAAACTAAACTTTTCAATTTTCACAGGACCAAACTAAACTTTTCAATTTTCACAGGACCAAACTAACTTTTTTCAATTTTCACAGGACCAGTCGTGGATGGGCAGCCTGGTGGGCTCGCTCGTCAACTCCACCATGTCGTACCTGCCCACCGTGGTGCAGGACATGTGCCTGCAGTCGCGCTCCTTCGCCACCTGCCGGCTGCCCCGCGACAACACCAAGTCGGTGTGCGGGTTCGCCACCGTCAGGGGGCAGCAGTGCGTGGTGGTGGCGTGCTCGGACGGGTACCTGTACGTGTACGAGTTCGACGGGGCGAAGGGGGGAGTGCTGCCGTTATTGAAGCAGCACGACTTGGACCAGCAGCAGATGATAAGCAAGGATGAGGACGGTTCCGTTTCGTGAACTTTTTGTTGGTTTTTTTTTGAATATTTGTGTAAATGGAACTACCGGATAATTAATTGTTCTTTTTTTTTTAGTTCTGCAAAAAATTTTTCGATTTCATCTTTCGATAAACTTTTTAATATTTTTCATTAAAAATAATTATTTTGTGCAGACAGTATTTGTACTTGTAAGTTTTATTTAGCTTGTCTCAACAAAAAAACTTTATTGCTAATGCAAATGAAAGCTTGGTAGTTTTTTTATTTCATATTTCGCTGGTGTATTGTTATTCTCGCAGTCCTTTTTGCACTTTACATGAATAATTTTGACTTCCAATTATGTTTTCAGTCAAATGTTAATCTTTTTTTTTTAACTGCTACAAATTAATCCAAATGAGGTCTTTTTTTAGTTAGTGCTTTGGTTTTTTTTTTGTTTTTTTGATTAGTTTTTCGGAAATCTTTCTATGTAAAAATGCTGTATGTACGCAAATTTAAAAATCTAAAAAAACTAGAAAAAATAAATTATTCTGCAACTGCTGTTGTGACATTTTACAGGTTCGTTCAAAGAAGTCTTTCTATTTTAAGATTGTTTTCACAATCGGTTCATTCATAATAACCTTTTAATTGCCATGTAACATGCGAAATGATAAACTGTTGCGTGTTTGAAGAAACACTAATTTAAATTAATTTATCACGTTTACATCACATGCCACTTGACCGCATGTTTTTCAGAACAAAAGTGTTTGTGCTTTAAAACTTATATTTGGAGATTTATGTGTTATTACACAAATCTCCCGTATGTATCACTCGTATTTCGATTGCTTTTTGAAAAACCTTACCTTGTTTATTTTTAAGTTTACAGTGTTTTTTTTTTAAGGTAAGGTCATTACCAGGGCGAAATTAATTTCAGTGTTTTTATCTTCAACACACCTTTTTAGAAAACAAAAACGAAATACTTGCGGTGACGTCACGTGACGTCGTGTTTATTGTCGAATTGTTTCCTACCAACGTCTCACTCGGGTGCTGAACTTCTATTTACCTCTCGACACTGCGAATTTCGCTCTTTACTCGCTATCAGTGTGCTTTTTCTGTGTTTTTGTTTTATGTTCCTTGAAACGTTTGTTTTTCAGTTCGTTTTTTTTTTTTGTTGTTTGTACGTTTTGTTGTGTGCATTTTGTGTTTTCAGCGTCGTTTTCACGTTTTTCAAGTCAATCTAGTATCCATTTTTGCGATTGACTTTAATTTTATTTTTCTTACCTCTGCTTTTTTTCGATGTCTTTTTGTTCGTTTTATTAAATAAAACTTTGTTAAAACGGTGTTTTTATCTAGTACTTTTAAATTTTTCTATTACTAAAATATAAAGCTTTTTTATTACAAAGAACTCTGTACAAATTAATACTTGATTCGTTGCTAAAAAACATTTTAAACTACGTTTGCACTAGATATACTAAGAATTACAACTAGTACAGAAATTACTAGGTAGAAACAGCAACATTGAAACCAAGCCAAAGTATTACAACAAAATTCCCTCAGTCAATATATTTTTTCAAACTGAAATTTTTTGACGTTCATCAAAAAAAAAGTCCCTCAAAAATTTTTATACAGAAATGCACCATGTGAAATTTCAAAAAAAAATTAATTGGTAAAAATTAATACGGACTATTGTTTGAATAAAGTATTAAACATTTTTTATCACAATTTTTATAAAACTGAAATTTTTTGATGAAAAAAGTCCCATGAAAATTTTCGTTCAGAAATGCACCACACAAAATTTCAAAACAAGTTTAATTGGTAAAAATTAATACGGACTATTGTTAGAATAAAGTATTAAATATTTTTTATCACAATTTTTATTAAACTGAAATTTTTTGAAAAAAAAAGTCCCATGAAAATTTTCGTTCAGAAATGCACCGTGCGAAATTTCAAAACAAGTTTAATTGGTAAAAATTAATACGGATTATTATTTGAATAAAGTATTAAATATTTTTTATCACTATTTTTATAAAACTGAAATTTTTTGATGAAAAAAGTCCCATGAAAATTTTCGTTCAGAAATGCACCACACAAAATTTCAAAACAAATTTAATTGGTAAAAATTGATACGGATTATTATTTGTGTTAAGTATTTAATATTTTTTATCACATTTTTTTTCAAACTGAAATTTTTCGACGTTCATCAAAAAAAAAGTCCCGCAAAAATTTTCGTTCAGAAATGCACCATGCGTCAAAACAAATGTTTGCACGTGATTGCGCGACATTCTCACAACCCGGAGTGAACTTGGTTGAATTCCGAGTTGAAGCGCGCACGCCAACGATATTTGAACAAACATTTCGTCACATGCTTCACGCGCTTTACAACCTTTATATAGTAAATAATTTATGCTGAAACGTTTTCTTAAAACAGATATAAAAAGCTTGGAAACACAAGTTTTATTTAATATTAAAAAAAAAACTTTACTTCTGTAGTTCTCGATGAAAAACAAACAAGTTGTCATGATTTTAGTTCGTAGTAAAGTCACGTGGTGCTCATAGTAATTTTAGTCACACTTTTTTTTTGTTCGAAAATTTTGACTAGCTTCTATACAAGTGACGTTTTAAAATCATTTGATTTTTACGGTTTTGTAATAAAGAAACAGAGAATTTCTCGGTCTGGAGAAACTTTGCAGAAGTTGGCACACTGTCAAGAACATAAGATTTTTCTATTTACGGTTAATAGTTTGAACCTTAATCGATGGCTTTTTGCACTCCATATGTCGTTGTATTAATTTTCAACAACAAAATATAAGCTTCTATGAAAAAATTACATATGCTGTTAAACAGTTATTTTTGGAACAAATCACAGTTTGATAAATCGTAAAGGTTTTGTCTACTATTTTTAAGCATAAAAAGTTTGTGTTAAGATTTAAACAATAGAGGCATTGTCTTTGTGTTTCGTTATAAAAAGCACTTATGTAATATCATGTGTGGTATTTAAATTCACGGTATTCTTGTATTGTTAGTATTCTCAAAACTGATTGTAATTTGAAGCTTATTGTGTATACTAAATAAACGTTTATGAAACGACTTGTTTTGAGCTAGCTAAAAAAACAGCCATGTATTTTTTGTCAATTTATTTTGGTATACTAAAGTTATAAAACAGCTTATTAGATCTGTTGACTGATAGTTTTAATATAAATTTTATAGCATTTTGCATAATTCTTTTTTTTTAATTTTGTTATGTATTAGTGTTATTCTTAATAACAAGCTGTCAAGTAAAAGTACTCAATTTTTATATTCGTAATAAACTTTATAGATCATAAACTTCATAAAAAGTAGATTATAAATTTTAACATCAACTGTAAAATTTTATGTTGTAAAACGCGCTACCTTTCTTAATCAAGCAGCATAATAAAAATGTCGATAATGAAATGTGCTTACCTTATCTATTTATAAAATTTCAGTTTAATAAGATATATCATTTCTGGCAGTTTTGGATGTAAGAAGAAGATTTTAAACTATACCGCAAGCACAATTTCATTAAGTTTTTTTTTTGCGTAGTAAATGTTAAAAATAAGTGCAAAAGAGAAACCGCTTTGAACGCGCTTTCAATCTTGAAACTTTCAAAATAGATGTTTTCACAACAACTCAAGCTCAAGGCGATATTTTCCACAGGGAAAACTCAGCGGTTGCATAACCTCGTAACGAGATAACAATCCAGCTTTTTCGCTGGAAAGGCACTTTTCCAAAATATGCCAAAAAAGCCGCTGTAGCGAAACAGCAACACACGCAGCTTGCCATTGAGTCGAGTGTTTGGTTTTTTTCTACATGCGAGCTACTTGTTTTGAAAGTGCTTATTGCAGCCTTGTTAATCATTCATGAGAAACTCTCTGTTGTTTTCATAATGCGCTGCACATGAATGTGCCTGGCCGTGTACTGACAGATTGCTTTGAACAAAAATTAAAAGTAACATCGCATCCTGTTGTTCTTGTTGTTAATCGATCTATGTTTTCGTTTTTTTTTACGTCAAGATAACACCTGTTACGTAAAAATCATTAATTTTGTTTATTTTTAAAATTTTGTTTGATTAAAATCAGGTATTTTTATTTTTTCAGCTTAAATTGAATTAACATGTTAACTTCCTTTTTTAGAGAGCTTACTTTCCAAAAGTATAAAAAGTATACAGGATATGTAATTTGTTTTATGTTAAAATTTTCAACAAAAAAAAAAGTCCGTACATACATTAAATAGATTACAAAGTTTATTCTTAGATGTTTCTACAAATGTTAAAGTCGAAAGCCACAAAGTAATACAAACAAAAACAAAAATTATTACGCAACAAAAGCCTATAACATTTGTTTACTTGAGTTTAGAAAGCCATCTTATCTCACTACGTTCAATGAATGTGGAGAGAAATCGAAGTGACGAAACTTGAAATTTGCAAGCTTGCTGCATTCCTTTTGACTTTGCTGCAATAGCAAGCATCTTGTTTATAAAACTTCCAGTGATTCATTCTGCTCTCTACTAAAAATATGCTGCTGTTATATGAGAGAAGTATTGGCTCGGTCAATTTACATGCAAGCTTGCTTGCTGCGTTACGAGAAACAAATGTTTTCGAATTAATTTGATTAAATTGTTTGTTCGTTTGAAATGAACAACTTGAATAACCTGAAAATGTGGTCACAATGACAAATATATGCTTCCTGTTTCTTTCTGAGCGTTTTGATAGTTTAAACTACTTAGTTAGTATACAAGTTATTTTTAATGTACTGGACAAGTAATGAAATTGAAGTATTTTTCTAAACAAAATGTTTAAAAATATGTATATATAGTTCTAAAATTTGTTATACTAATGTAGTTAAGAAGACATTTTAATAATACACAACTAATCATTAAACTAAAAAACTAATTTTATTCATTTATTTTTTATAAAATTGGTGTTTTTTCAACTTTTCCTTTTTGAAACTTTTTTGAAATTTTTATTTTTTACGAAAGGCTTAAAAAATTACTAAAACAAATAAAAACTTTAGTTTAAAACTTGTGTTGAGTCATATAAACAACGAATCAACTTTTTGTTTCTCCTTATATGTAAATATATATTTTACTAAGTTTGAATGGTTTTTTTATCTATTTGAATATACATAATTTTTGAAGATTCTTGTTTACTATACCATATCTTAGTTATCTGATAAATAATGTTAATAAAATTAATTATAACATGTGTGAATACAAAGTAAAATTTTGTACATCTATGCCAAAAAACTTTGTTATAAATTAAAAATAACATAACAGTATGAAAAAAAAATTGACAAGTAGTTTAAAAAGTATCTAGGGAGAAGTATATTTTAATATATCTGATAAATAATTTATACTTCACTAAACAACTACACCCTGTATTTTTCGAATCTTTGCAATTCGCAGTTTTTTTTCTAAACCTTTCTAAAAAAAATTAGATCTAAACCTTTCATAATTTTCTTAATATTTTTCAAGTAATTTAAAGATTAATATGTATTTAGCAAAGGTTTATAACATCCAACTGAATGTTTTTCTTGTTTAGTTCCCCTTTCATGATCAAGTTGATTAAATTTAATTTGGAAGACTCTAAATAGTCTTAAAAAGTTTAAGTGTAAAATTTAAATTCATTGGTTTTTTAATTTTTGTTTACAGCATTATTAAAGATTTGAGAGTTTTTTTAACTGCAAAACGCGAGTTTTTAAGCTTGACCAAATTAATTTTTATTGAACGCCAAAAAAAGACGCTCAAAATATTTGGTCCTAAGACCTGGTGCACGAAAAAAACTTTCGGTTATCAAGTCGCACACCATTTGGTTATCTTTTAACGTCTTGTCCAGGACAAGTCGAACTAAAAGATGAAGTGGATTTATATTACATTTTTGTTTTCTTATGTAAGTTTTACTTTTAATGTCTGTATGTTGTAATATAACAAAACTACTAAGTAGTTAAATTATAAATTTGTGTTTGAGTTTTTGTTCAAACAAATGCTGTGCTGATGTTTTTTCAATAACAATTACTGTTTTTTTTTAAATTTTGTTTTAATCGATGTTTTGCTTATTGCGTTTAAACGAGAAAGCATTAAAGTACTTGTGGTACTAGTATATTTTAAGTATTTTATCTTTATAAAAACAACTATGAAATGTTGTGAAGCAATAACTATTTTATAAACCTTGTTTATAATAACTAAAGCTTTAGAACAAAAAACACACTGCTGTCTTTTTTTTGTCTTACTAATAAATTTTTTAGTTTTTAAACATTTTATGAAAGCTTTAAATGTAAAAATGTGTAAGGTAAAAACAATTGATGTGCTTTATTGAAGTTATATATTTATTTATATGATTTGTCTCACTTGCTATTTAAATCACGCTACTGATTTGTTAAGCTTAGATAAAAAAAAAAAACTTACTAGTTTTTTTTTAATTATAATAAGTATGTGTTTTTATTCTCAAAGATTCAACCAAATGTTTAGTTACAGTAAAGTTGTAAATATTATGACTCTACAAAAATACAACGACAATTCGGTATCGAATATAAATAAACAGTGTTTACTCTTTATAGAGATTGTTTAGTCGTATATTTATTCATCATAAAATCTTTAATTAGTAATAACAATAAAAATGAACAGCAAATAAAAGTTAGTTTAAAGAACTGATTGTTGGTGTATATACATATACTTTTTTGCAATCAAAAAGTGGTTTTTAAAAGCGTTAAAGTTATTTTTAACATTTTTTAATTTAATGAAATATTTTAAACTTCTTTATTTGTTCTGATATATTATTCTTTATTAGATTAATAGGCAATTGTTGGTTTGATTGTAATCCTTGACTTAAAATTCTTATTATACACATTTAAAAATATTATATTTTTAGAAAATAATTCAACGAAATATCTAAAGAATAATAAAAAAAAAATTATCAAGACTACACACTGTACCTACTTTTATACAACTTACTGATATATTTTTCTTTTTTTAAACTTTTCAGCTTTTCAAAAATTTACAGCTATTTTTCAGTGTTTGCCAAATTTTATGTAAATAATGAAGGCAAGGTATATTTTTTTTGAAACTATTACACTTACACAGATGACTATTTACACAGATCTTATTTTTGGATAACGAATTTTAATAAAAATAAAATGACTACAGTATAAAGATGAGTAGTTGATATTAAGTTTATAGATAAGCGTTGAAGTTGAAGGTATATAAAACATGAAGTTGTGTCTAGTACAAATCTTTTTTTTTAAGTTAGAAAAAAAAGCTTTAATCATAATACCCAAATAAAAAGTATAAACACAACACTAAATAATTTATTTTTTATTTTTTTTTTAACTGCAAATTCACATTACTCAGTACTTAATTATGAGTTTTTATCAGTTAAGATAGAGAGATAATATTTAATTTGAATATACTTTTATTCGCAACAGATTTTTCTTGATGAAGAATGTGATGAATGCATCTTTATTCATTTTAAATAAAAACCTGGACAATTATATATGTTTCAGCAAAAAACAGTCTCAGCTAATAATTTTCTACTGACAAAATGAGTAGTTGAACCAGTTAAAACTGTGTACCCTTATTCAAATTTAACAACCAAAGTTAAAGAATTTGTCGGTACCCATATATTGTATTTTACATAGCCTCTATGAAGTACAGTTTTGTTTATACTTTAAAATTACGTCGAAACTTTATTTAAACTAATTAAAGTTTTTCGTGCAGACTTTAATTTTAAGTAAAAAAAAATATGGACATATTTTTGTCCAGTAGTGTTTCTCAGCATAATTATAAATACTTTAGTATAGACTCTTCAAAAAATACTAACTGAACTTTAATGAAATTGGCTTTTTCACTAAAAGGTAAATTTAGTTTTTGTTTATACTTTGTTTATTCTTGCAAAACAATTTATTTAATTTAAAGTCATATAAGATGTAATATTTTGTTTTATAAAATAATCATTGAGCTAGTTACTCTTGTTTTTTTATTTTGTGCTTTTCTAGTATTCCATCTTTTCATTTTCAAAACATTTCCCTTTGAAAAGGATTCTCTATATTTTAATCAGAAGGTTTTAAATGGTTTTTAGGACTACATTAACAACTACAATATAAAGCTTGCAAGAAGTTAAATGCTTATAAAAAGATACAAGTTACCTAGAAAGGAAAACCTTTGTTTTAAAAATTAAAGCTTGCTTTATAATTGATGTTAGTTGCATAAAAAGTAGATCTTTTTGTTTAGCTACAGCTGAATTCGAGATTATAGACTAAATATACCTTAAATAAACCAAAACTTGAAAAAATAAATAAGTATAGCTTAAAAACTGGGTGTTGATCAATGGTGGAATTAAAAGATTCAAAAACCATTGGCAAACAATCACTGTGTTTATTAAAAAAAAAACTTATTTAAAGCTTTTCAGATTTCTTACAGCTCTTTGGAAGAAGTTTAATAAAATGTATAAGTATTTGGAAGTAGGCGATTTATGATTATTTTTTGCACATTTTTTATTATATTATATTTTCTACATTGTCAGACCAAAAAATACCCAGTATATCAACTGTGATAAACAGGGTTAACTTAAAAAGGTTTAGTATTGTTCTTCTGACAATTTAAATTTTCATCTTAAAAAATTACACATTGTTTATTTTTATAAGTGAAAATACTTTTGTTAAAGTAAGTAAATTTATACAGAAATTAACGACGAAAGTATGTCTATGGAACAAACAAACCAATAAATAGTCAATCGGCAAAATTTTGTTAAATAACTTAGAATGCTTAAAAATCTATAACGATAATGTTTTCCATTGTTTATAAAGGACACAATATGTATCATTTAAGTGTTTTAGAATCTTTATTTATAAAAACTTTTAAGCCAAGTTTATGCAAACAAAAATTTGTTGTTTAAGTTATTGTAACTTTGTTACAAAGTTTCGTTTTTGGTGTTTAATTTTAAAGAAAGTTTAAATAAGTTTGTTTCCTTTTATTTAAATTGCTATTAATGCTTTCAAGTTCTAGTACTTTAGCTTTAAATTTTGTTAAATAAGTTTTTTTATGACCTTTTGAAAGCTGGTATCAACGTAAAATTATAATAGATTTTTTTTAGAAAGTGTCTTAACTTTATAATTTGTTTAGTATCTGATAATTTAGTCTTGTGTTTTAAAGTTTTGCATTAATAGTTTTAAAATTACTTTATAACAACCATTGCATTGTACCGATAATTTATTTACCTAGTATGACGCATAATCTTACAATTTCATTAAGTTTTACGGTTTTACAAATATTTTTAGTTATCTATATGACTTTTGACATGCGTAGATCGAAAAATTTTAAACTAACAAAAAAAAAAATTCAAAATGAATTTCTGTCTCTAATTTTTATTTAAAGTTAGTACCGAAAAGAAGTCATTTAGAAAATATGTCAATAAAATTTTTTGAGATAAACTTCAATAGTAAAATATTTACAAAATAGTTTAGCGAGTTTATATATATAAAAATTAAGATTTTATAAATAACACGAACAGATTCAACCTAATTGTTATCAAACAAAATATGTTTACTTATGTAGTAACTATGCTTTTAAACTAACCTTTTTTTCTGCAAATACAATTAACATAAACTGAACTATATATAGTATTTTTTACTTGTTAGAACTTAATGATTTGTTTCAACTAGAAATTTCTACAAAAGTTGTTTAATTAGTAATATAAGGTATTATGAATTTATTAGATTCAAAACAACAATTGAAAATAATGCATCATAAACTAATAAAAAATACATCTTTGTTATAGAAACCTTTTATTTGATATTTAATGCACTTTTTAAAATTTTCGAAATAGAAGTCATAAAATGAACTTCCTCTAAAACCATTACTGCAACTATAAATATTTTAATAATACAATAATTAAAACTGGCAGCTTTGAAAACTAAAATCTTTAATCAAACATTTCCATTGTCTTGATTGCATATTGTGAAAGAATAATAATTAATTGGTAACAAAATTCAATAACGGAGAGGTATACTACAAACAGAGCATTGATACTTCATAAAAACAAAATAGTAAAATTTATAACTTGTTTAATCCGAAAATATGAGTTTAGTGCTGCTTTTAATAAAAATCATTGTTTGATATAATTTAATTAAACTATTAGTAATTTTAATAATTGTTTTGCTACAAAGAAAAAACAAATTCACAGTAAAATTTATACGAAATTGAAGATGTGTTAAACGGAAGCTTAAAAAAAAAACAAAGTGTTGTTTCAACTGCATGTTTTCAAAATATACACACAAAAAACATTTTAAAACGTTTCAAAAACCATAAAAAAACAAACACTTTAAATTTTTCTTACTGCAATGTCAAAAAATATATACGAGACGCTTAGATATTTTCAAAAACAGCATCACAGGTTCTTAAACTCGACTTTCTTCAACTGCCTGGTTTCGAAGTGGCAACCGTCGCCGGGCAACCTGCTCGGTATCAGGGGGCACAGCCACGCGTACCACCAGTTGACGCCCATGGAACTCTTCAAATTTTCCTTCCACGAGATGTCGTACTCGTGACCCTTGTCGTGCTTGAACTCGTGCGTCGTTCGACCGCTAAAATACATTTTTTGTTAAGATCACTATTGTGTATTTTATATGTGTTTAAAAAAATAAATAACATGGTTGATTTCTGCCGCTGCAGGATTTTATTGAGACTTCATTATTGTTTATTTATTTACTTGTAATTTCTTTTTATAACTTCGGACTTTTTTTTAAATTGGAAAAAGGTTACTTTATTTTTTCGATTAGTTTAATTCAATCGTAAAGCTGCCTGTTCGATTTCATAAAATAGTTTAAATGAGGTTAAATTATTAAAGTTATAAAACAATTTTATTAAATGTTCTGGCTGATTTTTTAAGTCATTAGTGAAAAAAAAAGTTATCTTATTGAAAATAAAAACTTAAGCCTTTAATTTAGATTTATTTGGTTTAAATTAAAAATAAAAAAATAATTATAAGGTTGTAAACCTTTAAAAAATTATTTTTCCTGCAATTTTTTTATTATAGCTTTGATTGTTGAAAAACCAATTAGAGGACTCTTCTTAATAAAAGAACAAATTATTTTATAACTTTACATTGTCGTTACGTTTCAATCTAAAAAAAATCTTTGGCAAATTATCTTTCATTTTAAGCACTTAACTCTTTGAGCAAAAATTAGTTTACCAATAAAGATTTGAAATAAATAAAAATAAAATATCTTATTAATTTGAAAGTACCAATCGCATATTTAATACAAAAAGTTAAACTAACGACAATGTAAAACTTAAACTTTGCATAGCATGTGAAGTTCAATATTTTACATAAATCTGTTTGACCTTTAGTAAGTATTGTTTGGTAAATAACTAGTTCATTTTAGTTTTTGCACTTCTTACAACTGAAAGTCGAACACAAAAACTCAATATAAAAATAAGAATTCATAAATGTCAATAAAATTTTTAAAACTTAAACACAAATATTCGAAAAAAACTAACTGGATAGTTTGAACAAAGTGATAATGAAACAAATAGGTGGAATAACAGAAAAACAAGAAGGTCATCGTGATGATGAAAAGTATTGAGAAAATGTTGACGGCAAATATTCCGAATAGCCAGGCCACAGCGGGCATCATGCATATCACGATTGTGCTGCAGGAAACAAATACTTTATTTTATCAAATAAAATATTTACCTCTAAACAAGTAGAAAATCAAATAAAATACAGTTATTACAATATTTTCAAATAACTTCTGTAAAATTATTTCCTAATAAAGTTATCATTAATGAGCTGTTATAATGACTATTGCCTAATAAAAAACTTTCATAATGACACAGCTATCAACTTCCTAAAACTGTCAAGGTAATTTTTTTATGTGAAAAATACTTGATAACAAAAATATTATACCTCCAACTGGAAGTCTCATAAAGCTGCGCAGCAATCGGGTAGTTGAGGATATTTGCGTACAACAAGGCCACCCAAAAGTAGAAAGTCATCAGTACAAAATACCTATAAGTTATTATTGATATTTTTGATAAACTGATAGACGTATAGAATTTAACAGAGTTTTTGTTAACTACTAGCTAAAAGTTTAAAAATATTTGCATTGATAAATGCAAAAAATTGTAAATTTTAATACACAACGTTAAATACATATTGAACAGTACTTAAGTATTAAACTTCTTGAAATATTCTAAAAATACAAAACATGATGTAATATACAAAAATGACCTTCTTGTTTTGTAGCCCAAACAATTGGAACTGATGATGCAGTGGTGGTCACGAGCGAGCACGCAGACTCCGCACGACTCACAGTGAAACGACCTGTGTCGTCATAATAAAGTTTAAAAAGTAACTGTCTGTGTTTTTCGTGTTTTTCTGTGTCGTAACGTTAAGAGTTTACAAACCTTGATAATTTTCTGTGTTTTTTAATACAGTTTAGATGAGTTAATGGTGCAAATTACATTGTGTAACGACCTCTTTATGCGTCATCTGCTTGAGCATTTAATTTTTAATCAAACTGTTAAAACTTTAAACAATAAAAATGATAGAAAGGTATTGCATACATAACTTTTATTTGTTTATTTTTGCGATTTGAAATACTTATGTTCAAGTTATATAGAAATAAACAAACTTAATACTATATTTAATTGTTGTAAAGACTTTAAAACTTTAAACAAATAGTAAAGGTTAGCAGTATTTTTTTACTACTTAACTATTTGTAGAGCATTTATAACATAAACAAACAAGATACAACTTAATTACTCATTACAGCTTGAAGTATTAGTAACTATTGTTATCTTTATGTTGCAAAACATATTAATAAACTTTCCTCTCATTTTTATAAAATACACAATAAGAGTACTAAAATTACATAAAATACAATATTTGTGTGAAAAAAATCTTTTCAAGCAGCATACTTTATTTCTAGGCAAAGCAATTGAAAACATTTTTTTAAATATAACTGTTTTAATAACTTATCATAGTTACTTAAAGCTCCGAAGATTCTTTTAGATGAAACAGTGTCAGCTGAGTAGCAACTGTTATACAAACATTTGTAACAAATAATATTTATATATATATACAAGGTTTCTCGATGTATTTAAGGTAAACCACTATAACCGTAAACGTAAGTTATTTCTTCATACTAAACAAAAACTACGACTAATCCTAACATTTAGTACTAATAAACAACTAATTAAATTTATAGACAAACTCAACAACCACCAAACAAACCTTGGAGGGGCAGCAGACTGGCAAGCCCAGCAGTAGAACCACCCGCCGTGCAATGACGAGGAAGGCATTATCGAGCTGCCGCTTGTCGTGTCGGTGGTGAGGAACTTCCAGTATGAAGCCAGCCAGTTGAACAAGATCACCGTGCCTGTGTGATTGATATTCAGAAATAACAGAGCGTTGACTTTTGAAACATCAGCTAATTAGATAAAAGTTAACGACACTGTTAAAGGAGTCGTGCCACGCAAAGTGTTAACACGTGTTGTTTGAGTTTAACAACGAAATATTTAGGGTTTTTTATCAAGAATCTAAACTACTAACCGAAAACAAAATGAAACAGCTTGGTGTTGGAGCTTTCAGGATAAGTGGTGGGAAGCACGTACAAAAGTTCGAAGAAGTAAATGGTAAAAACGGCAGTGTGAACAAAACCGCACATGAATCTTTCGTGTCTCCTCGTCAAATACTTCTTACGCTTTCTTTCGTACATTGTTTTTAGTAATGTTTCTCGAATATAATTTATAAAATCTTAACGAGTAGTACTTAATTATTCAATTTCATAAACATATTTTCTCTTTTTCAAACCAAACGAAAAACTATTAGAAATTGGAAACAATGAAGTAAACAAATTGTAAATGTTTCAAAGTTTGCTTTTCCTAACGTCAAAAACTTTAACTATCAAAACAATTAAAAAAAAGTTTTTTACTTCGAAAATTTACTACTTAAAGATTTAAGATAAAAATTTACTACTTGTTAATCTATAAAACAGATACAGTTCAAAAGCGTTAAAAATTATATTTTACTACAGGCTTTAACATAATCTCCTAATACAAGTGATTTGTACAAACAAACAAAAAAACAAGTAAAAGTCAAAGTTTATTTATAGCAACGAAATAAAAATGCATACACTATTTCAATTGTCTATTAATAGTTTAAAACGTAAGAACCTTATAAAACATCGTTAGTTTTTACTGCATTGAAAAAAATTTAATTCAAAAAGACTATTTATATCTTGGCAAAAGTCCTAAACGTTATTCCTAAGGCATCAAAAAAAAACTCATTTTATTCACACACGCAGTTCTAAATCAAATCCACTCAAAGCTAAATACAAAGAAAAACCAGCATGTACACATAGTTCTCTTCAAAGTCCGCAACCTCAACAGTAGTTCAGGTCGAACCTGCTCAGCATCAGCGGCAACGAAGCGATCACCGGCCCGTACGAGTTCGAGTTGTCGTACAGCTCGAACAGCGGAGCGGCGACCAGCTTCAGGTTGCGCGGCACGGCGAACAGCGCCCGGTGGTTCAGCTGAACGAAGAACACTTTCGTGTGCTCCTTGGGCTTGGTCACGTGCGCCGGCACGTACGGGTACTGGCTCTGCTCGAAGTTGGGCCGCCACCAGTTGCCGACGCAGTGCGCCACCTTCCACTCCTGCCTGGCGGCCTTGTCCTGGTGGCCGAGTATTTCCGTCATCAGCCGCTTGAGGCCGCTCACTTCGTCCTCGCCGGGGTTGAGCTCCCCGCCCGGCAGCTTGTAGTAGTTGGCGTTGACCTGCGTGGGGGTCTGGATTTAGTGCAACGAGTTTTTGTTAACATTGGTTTTGGTATAAAACTTTCAAAAGTTTTAGATTTAATAATACATATTTGAATAACTACAAACATGTTAAAATTGTCTAAATAAGTTTTCAATTAAAACTTAATTTAAGACCGTATGAAGTCCGAAAAGGTTTTTACAATACTGTCATACTTCAGAGTCAGAACAGATAAATACTTTAAAATGTTTTTGTGCCATTACTACTATTTATGCTCAAGTTTTTTTTAGTATATGCCTGTGAATACTTGCTTTTATTATTTAAATATACATAGAATTTATTGACAAAATTCAACTTTCAATGTTTAAAACCTATTAGAGAATCATAATAAATCTAAATTTTAACTATAATAAACAACAAATATTAAAGTAAAGCCAGCTGAAAGTCTGAAACCTTTAACTAATTACTCGTGCTAACAATAATTTAATTAAAATTTATTAAAAAAATATGGTAGGACATCAGCTAACTAAGAAATGTAATGAAACCTGAATTAACTCAATCTCATACTTGTTTTAACCAAAAACCAGCATGATTTTGTCAAAAACTTTAAAACTTGTATAGAAAATTTAAAAATATAAAACTACTTTGCAGATTTTTATATTAAGCAATCAGTTACTTTTAACTAATTTGAATGTTTTAAATAATTTTTCAGACATAATTTGTTTAAGTTTCAAGTGTTTTAAATTGTTGAATTTTTCACTTAACTAATAATATAGTAAAAATAACGCTTTATCATTAACGCAGATTGCTAACATTTTAAAAAATAACTTTTAAATGCATATACTTAAGTTACTATTAAATATTCTTATTCAACAACTGTATTTTCCTATATCATTTAACCTTGAATTTTCGTGTTTAATATACTTATCAAATTTTATTTATTTCATTTCTTATCCAAGTTAAAAAAGTATTTTTAATTTTTAATAATTTTTAAATATATATATTTTTAATATACAATAAATTTATAAGTAAGATAAACTTAGTCAATAATTTTGGTCTACAACAAGTAATAACTAGCTAGTTCAGCAAAAGTAGATATAAATTTTCTAATTATTAATTGTTGTAGACCAATTTTTTTATTAAGTTTATCTTACTTTGAAATTTAACAAAAACATTTTATGTTTAAAAATATCATACTGCATTATCATAAAACAACAACTTACAAATAGCTTCACAGTTAGACTAAAAATTAGAAATATAAGTTAAAATAGAAACTAATGTTAGAAGCATTCTGCTATTTATATAAACAACTTAGTAGTGTAAATTCTTACACACTTGCGGCAAGAGAATGCAAGGCAAACAAAAAAAAGCGTCTTTATAATTAAACTAAAAGCAAAAAGTTTAAGTTAAATTAAAAACTGTTATTGTAGCATTCATTATTTAAAACACAATTTAACAGTGTAAAATATTCAACTAAATACAAACTTGCAGCAGCAGTATGTGAGGCAAGCCGTGCTCGTGAACGATCATCACTCCTTCAACGGACTTCCTCATACCCGACACCTCAAACTCCTCCTTCAGCCTCTGAAACTTCCTTTCGTTGTTCGTGTCCTTGTTGGGCACCGCATCCCTGAAATTAGTGAGGTATTATTAACTGTAAGAAATATTGAGCTATAGTATGATAGACGGTGCTTACATAAGTATAATATATACAGTGTCAATGTTTGACGGTACTTAGACACTACAAAGGTACTTTGATGATATGTGTAACTTATAAATATTCTGATCTATGGCTTTTAGTTCATATTTTGATCATAAATGTTAAGATACATAAAATAGACACTGAGATTGGGTCAAACTACAATCAACAGACTTCATTCATGGTTTAGTTATTGTTACAACTCAACAGTTATTTGTATTTTTGATTCATTTTTAAGGTAGTTTTACTTAAAATCATTTGTAATATTTAAAAAAAAAGTTAAAAATATGCCCTTAAATACTAATAAGAAACATAAAACTACATCTAACCTTTAAAAATCTTAGCATAATGCTATATATATAAAAATCTAGAAAGTTATCAAAATAAAATAAATTTAAATGTATCTTTTAAATATTTGGGTAAATGAGAAAATAAAAGAGTTACAAAACTGTTGACTAGACACCACAATTTTGAAAAAATTTACAGTAAACGTTCAAAATGCTTAATTCAATACTGATTACATAATCTCAGACTGGTTTTAGCTGCATGACGGCAACTTAAGCATTAAAGTAGACGGCAACTAATTATCTTATAATTACCTGGTTCCAAAAGTGTAGTTGGACAGAGGGTAGAGTTTGAGCGGTTCCTCACAAACAGCTGCCTTTTTACCATCACAACCATTCTGGTTAGTATTGATATTGGTGTATTGGATGGCATTTTTAGGGATGCCGTAAGACCCCGGGTGGTTTGTGTTGTTTTGCAAATGCTTTCTATTGTTCATTTTTAAATAGATCAAAATCTGTTTAATAAATAAGTTTATTTATTATCATTTGTCATAGTAAATTTGGTGATAATAATAATTAACACAAAATTAAATTATAACATAGTAAAACTAAAATAAGTAAATAGTGTCCTTTGCTTAATAATACCTTTATGTAATTAGACAAACATGGTAGATTTTATAAGTACACTGTCATTTATATAGCCAAAAACATGTTTATTAGTAAGATATTCCAGCCAGAGTAATGTTTAGGGTAACACTTTATTTAGTAATACATTAATGGTAAGCTTTTATTTATAGACTTGATATTACTTATTTGGATAAACTTTATACATAGAATATAAAACTTAAATCTATCCGGGACACAGTCAACGCTCTTATGTGGTTGTTTTCACTGACACCAAATAGATAAATAATCAAATAATTCCCAATTTGAATAAAGCCTACGAATTCTTACAAACCTTTTCATGGGTTTATTCTCATCGTCAATAAACTTTATCAAACTGAGAGTGAAACTCTTGAAAACGATTTTAACTTTGAATGTGCAATTATTTTTTCAACTTTTAATAATTAGATTATTTATCTATTTGTATATGGATATTTGTATTTTGATAAAACAACTTACTTTAGCTAGTCATCAAGTGATTTGTTTTTAACAACAGTTCTATTTTCAACTTAACTTTCACTGTACTTTAATTGTTCTTAGCAAAGTTTTAGTTAGTACATAGTAGATGAAAAAATGTGACTTTTTTAATCAAATTGCAATGAAAACATTATTTGGTTTACATGAAAAAAAAAAAGCTTTTTAGTTAAATCAAGTGGATTGTATTTATTTTGACTATTAAGTTTTTACAACAATGGCTAAAGCAAATTGCCATAATTTTTTTAAAACCAATAAGTTTTACAAAAATAGCTAATAAGTAGTTAAGAAAAATCTGTATTTTGAAAAAAATCAATTTTGTATATCATACTAATTTCTTAGTTAATTGAACAAATTTATCATCCATTTTTATGTTAAAGTATCAAGGCAAATTTGAAACATTAATATTTTTATAACGTTAATACCATTAAATAATTTCAATATGTATATACTCTTATTTAACTTTCTATAACAACTGTTCAAAAGAAAAAAAATAGGTCAAATGAAATTTTCTACTGTCCAATATGGACAAACTTTAAGTATTATAAAAAATATTATCAACCAGGCATATTTAAGTACTATAGCTTGAAAAACAGTAATCCATCTTAAGTTTAATATTTTTTTTTAATAATTTGCTTAAATCCAAAAAGCTAGGTGGATAGGTTTTTTTTTCAAAACCCCAATGAAAAACAATACTAGCATACACCACCAAAAAAAAAAGAGTTCTTTTATAATAAAGGAAGTGCTCAGAGATATTTGACATATATGTCATAAAATAAGTATACCTGATCATCTCCTATATTGGGGAGACATCTCATCAAACACTTTAAAGACTTGCTGATCATAAGAGACAATACAGATGTTAAGATACTTTTGATCACTTGCATGAATGTTTACAGTTTCAAAACTTAATTTTTTTAAATAACTTGCAAGCTCTTAAGAGGTATGCTTGAGGTGAATTTTTTAGCTTAGAATTGATGCTATTCGAACAAAAATATATCAAGTAAAACACACAAGTAGCTGCAAATGGAAAAACAGTTTTATTAAAAATATATTACATTACTTTTGTTATTAACTTTAGTTTATAAACTAAAACAGCAAAAATAGACTATTTTACTTAAAATCTATCTTCTCCTACGTTTTTTGAGATAACTACCTCAAACTTTCAGGAAATGTTCCTTGATATATTTAGAAAATTCTGTCGGAAGGAATTGTAAAAAAAATAAAATGTAAATATTTTATATAAAAAATAAACAAAAAAAACAGTTTTTTTTTTGTTTTTTTGTTATAAAATTTTTATTTTTTAATTTTTTTAAATTCTGTTCCAACAGAATTTTTTAAATACTGCAAGGAACATTTCCTGAAAATTTGAGGTAGTTATCTCAAAAAACGTAGGAGGAGATAGATTTTTAGTGATTTCTAGTTATTTGCTGTTTTAGTTTGCGCCTCCCATAAGGATCCTATTGTTGGCTCCGACTTCGACTGGCTATATCTCAAAAAATATTTTGAATTTTTATTTTAATCTGTAAAATGCATCTTGTAGCGTAGTAAAAACTATATAAAATAAGATCAAAAACCAAAAAAGGGTGTTTACCCCCCCTATGCCCTTAATAAACTTGTTAAAATAAAAAATGTGGTAATTTAAGTTACAAATGGTTTTTGAATAACTTAATGTGTTTTGTAATAAATAAAACTTAGAATATTTTATGTTTATATTATAAATTAATTTTATGGCATAAAATAGTTTTTTTTTTGCTAATCTAAATTGCATTGCTATACATCTAAAGATTGTTAAAAACTCTCGTTTGGTTTTTATAATTTTTGTTCTGAATTTCCTGTTTTTTGTTTGTTTTTTGCTGAAAGTTACAAATTACAGACTTTTTTAGTCTAAACTTTTAAATTTAAGTCTTTTTTGAGGAAAATTGCTGATGACCAAAGGGTCTTTCTCCACACCAGCACATTGACTATAGTTGTCATTATGCCTTTTTCACAGTCAAAACTTTAATTAAATTTTTAGATTAAAAAAACAGATTTACAGTATTCTATTAAACTATTCAATTAAATAGTATAGGTTCAAGTTTAAAGTAAAGTTTTTACAGTTTTTAACTTCTGACAATAGTTAAAAGAAATCTAATACTTTTGAGGACTAGAAAACTAAAATTAATATATGTAAAAACTTATATAGTAAGAAATTCTTAGACCTTGTTCGTCTATATTTTCTCAAAACCAAAAAAAAATTCATAAGGTTTTCAACAAGAATACAATTAAAATCTCGTATAGCTGTTTGCCCAATATATAAAATATTATAAACTTACACAACAAAAAGATTTTAGAAGCTGAAAATAGAACAAATAGAACTTGAAACTGTAGAAATAAGATAAACTGCCCTTTTAACAGTGAATGCCTCTTAAAAGGAGTATATAAACCAAAAGTTAGAGATAAAGAATACATTGGTTCTACAAGAAACTAATTCAAAACAAGGTGGCAGCAACACAAGGACAGCATTATAAAGAAATTACAATCAATGGCTCTGGCTAAATTTATTACATCAAACAATATTGAATTTTCCAAAATCAAATGGCAAATATTATTTAAAATTAACTGCTCAGTTCTCAGAGAAAAACAGACAATTGTACTATATGCAACCTAAAAAGAATGGCCATTGCTGAAGCGGACAGAGATAATGCAGTCAACGTAAGAAAATAACTAACTTTGATAAGCTTTAAATTTTTTTTTAATTATTTTAATGTATTAATATACCTGAAAAAACAAAAATAAAATTTTTGTGTTATCTTTAAATAATAATCTATTGCCTAATTTTTTTTTTTGATCAAAATATTATCTTTAAATTTGTTTTTTAAAGCACATAAAAAACATTCCTTTTTTGACCTGCCAACTTCTGTTCTAGATGAAAAGGCATAGGCTTGCATTGAAAATTGATCAATAAAAATTGCAAAAGACTAGATACTTAATTAAACAAATAATTTTTGAAGATTTTTTATTAGTTAATAAAAATACTTGAAATTTTTTAATACATTTTTTAGAAAAGCAATACATTGATATTCTCAGAATACTTTTACTATTAATTTCCAGTAACATGTGTAATGAATTAATAGGAGGAATTAAGCAACTTAAGGCCATAAGGGGTCTAACATTTTAAAAAACTTACATTTGTCCTTTTTTGTAAGTTTAAATACTAAAGGATACTTTGTATAGAACAACAAATTACAACTAACTTTTGGATATATAACCAGTTTAGTTTCAAAAATCTGATACAACAGTATTGAATGTATATTTCCTAAGAAAAATTTCCCTGAATTTCATAAAATTCACTAATATTCTGCATCCTGATTATTTTTTAATTAATTAAGTTCAAATTTTTGGATATGATCAATTTAATATCACAAATAATTTGTAGGAGGTTGAAAAACAACAGCAGATTTAAAAAAAAAACTTTATGATCAAAAAATTTGTAAAAAGTCAATTATTATATTTATTTGGTATAAAAAATTTAAAGAAATATGTTTTCTACAAGTTGTTAAAAATCTAATAAAAAAATAGGCAGAGAAAGTTTTAAATAAACAGGGTTACCACTCTTTTAGTCAAAAAAACTGTCCTGAATCATCCTGTGTTTAATAATCTCTTTATAAAAAAGTTATTTTTTAACTTTCAAAATCAAACATGTTCTTCAACAAAATTGTGTGTCCCATAACAAACCCTCTGTTTAAAAAAACTGGTGTGATGAAATTAATGAAGTGTATAAATTGCAAATTTGTAAGTTGATGCGTTATACTAAAACAGGCTTTGATGAAAAATGTAATAGATTCAAACTTGCTAGTTTGGTTCATTCAAATAATACATGGTTTTCAAAAAACTTAAATTTATTAAGTGAAAGACCTAGAACAAGACTTGGCCTAAACTGCTATAAGTATTTAGGTCTAAAGTTTTGGTCTAGTGTCTTAGAAACTTATAAAAACTCAAAAAAGGTAGTTTTATATAAAAATATAACTTATTTTTCTAAAATCACTACAAGTAGTAGGGCTAGAGTGCTTTAAAAAGTATGTTTTTTATGTAATAAAATTTGATGCATGTTGTATGTACACCATTTTATGCTTGGTCTTTTTATTTTTATGGTTGTCTGGTTAATGAAAGGGTGACTGTTTGAAAGTTTTTAAAATTGATTTAACTTATAAATAATGTTTTACTTTAGTTATTTATTTTTATTACAGTGGTGTTAGACTTTAATATAGTTGATTTTATCTATTGTTTATTTGTTTACATAAGATGAAAATAAACTTTTATTTTTTGATAAACAGTAGATTAATATTAAATTTTCATCTGAGTAGGTATTTATTTTTTGAGTAGGGGTTTATCAACTGGGTTTTAATAGCATTGGTCCAGTCTAGTTAGTAGAAAGTTGTAATATATATTTTTTTTTGTAGTTTGTTAGTGTATTAGTAAACAATTACATATCATAGTCTACATATTATATGTGTAAATAAAATTATTAGTCTCTAAATATATTTTTGCCAGAAAACAAAGAAAGTTAAAAGTTTTAAACATGAGCTGAAATCACTGATAAAATCTAAAACTAGTAATAGGTTGACTTATTTTATGATTGTTAGTGTTTTTAATTTTATTTATTATTATAACTTTTTTCAAAAAGAAAAAAACTTATTTACTATTTTCAATATTTTTTGTGGTGGTTTACATTATTATTTTGGGATAGTTAAACTCCTATATTTAGACATTTACTCAAGCTTGTAAAAAACTATAGTTTAAATTAAAAGGATATATTTACTTTATACTTTTTATTAAGTTTAAGCAAAATTTTTTATGGATACAGTTTTATTTTACTTTTTTTTTTGAATATTGCAGCTTTATTTTATTTATTTTGCTTTTTTCAATGTTATAGCTTTAATTTACTGTTACTTATTTTTTAATAAATTAAAATAAGTTGGTAGTAGAATCTAAACTCCTAAACATACTTTAAAAAAAAAAATTCAAATATTTTTATTTATTTTTTTTACTTTTTCAAATCATAAAAAAGGTTAAATTATTTGCTAAAATTATTGATGAATTTTAAAATTAAAAATTTCAGCTAAAAACGTTACCTTTTAACCTAGAGTTAGGTATATAATTTATGTGTATATAATGTTAGATATCTGTGTGTATAAAAAATCTTTAATTTTTTGGATTTTTATTTTTATTTTTTTATTTTTAAACATTTAATGTTGTAAAGTTTAATAGTCTCATTTTTCATAGAGCTTAAATGTTCCTTCTTTTCATTTTTAGCTCATTATGATTTTGACTAAGTTGGGTATGCAACTTGATTACTTTGCAACTCAAGGTCTATTTGCCTTGGCCATTTCCTTGATAAAAAATTGATAAAATGAAAAAAAATTAATAAAAATGTGAATTACAACAAATTTAATTAAATTAATTTAGTTTAATTAAATTTGTTGTAATTCACATTCTTATTAATTTTTTATATATAGTGTAATATACATCATTTTGCTTTGGGGCCATATTGTAAAAGATATTAACATTATTTCTAAAATAAACATCTAAGAGTTTAAATAACATGCAAACTAAGGTAAAAAAAATAAAAATAAAAAAATTTTAATTTTGGTTTTAATACCCTAATAATAAAAAAAAACCTTAATTTTTGGAGGGACCCCATGAAATAATTCAAACCCTAAACCAAATTCTTTTTTTTTTAATTTAAGACAAAGGTGCGTTCTCTAAAATAAATAAAAAACTTAGATAGTTTTCAAGATAAGGAAAATAATTGACATTAAAGTTTTATGTTTAAAAAAAAAATTATAAATTTGCCTAGAAAATTAACTTAATGCTTGTTGTATCATTATGTATTTCTGTTTAAATTTTTGGTCATGGATGTGCTGAAGCCCATAGAAAAGAGACATTTTGGCTTTTTTAACTTACTTAACCTAACTTGAAAAACATTGTCTTTTTATTTATGCATAACAACATTTAAACTGAATCAGATCAAGATATTGAGTCTTAAAACGTACAAAATACATTTTAGTTTGGCCTATGCTATAATTTTTTACTAAATATAGTCAAAAATAAATAAGAAAGCTTTTAGCTATTTATAAACTCATTCCAATCAAAATTCTATCGAACCATAATTTTAATTATTATTTTTAATAAAAATGTTGGATACATACCCTTCCAAATTTACTCTAAGTTTGAAACTTAGTTTTGTTTGTAAAGTTACTAAACTTCAAATAATTTTTCAATGATAAAGTTTGTCGTAGTCTAAGTAAGTAATTAAAACAGTTTTTAACAAACTTATAAAAAATAATCTAACTAAATTCAGCTCGGATTTAAATTTTGTAACGTTTATTGAACGACAAAAAAAGCACTCAAAAAGTTTGTCGAAGGACCTGGTGTTCAAAAGAACCTTTCAGTTATAATTGTAAACTGTTTTCACATGTCAAAAATTGTAACCTTTTAGTATAGATTAAATCTAGTTGTTGTAAATGAAGTAGTTATTTAAACTTAGATTGTCGAACGCAGACTAACCATTTTAGTTTACAATTATTGACAAAAATTATTTGACAGTGGAATTTTATTATATATATATTTTTTAGATATGTTGCGTGAAGTGAGAAACCACAATAGTCAACAAATATTTCTTAGTTTTCGTTACATGTTTAAAAAAAGTTATATAAGTTTTTTTTTTTAAGTCTAACAAAAGTATCTTTATTAGTCAGTAAATTTAGACTTTCTCAAAAACTTTTTTTGACTAAAACAAGAAGACCGAAACTAAAAAAAAAAAAAAAGTTTATACCTCAAAAAATATTGATTTTGTAATAAAAACAAATCTTCTTACTATCAAAGTTAATTTAATAAGAAATACTAAAAAAATAGCAAAAATCTAAATGTAATTTTTGACATATGCTGCGTGGAGTAAAAAATTAACATCTAACTTTTTCTATGGGCTCCAGCACAAACCTAATAAACAAAAACTATAAAAATAATAATTTATTATTAGCTGTATCATTAAGCTATTAAATTCTATGAAAAAAAAAATTAAACAACGAATAAAGAAAATGTTGGATTTTTGAATTTTTAAGTCAAGATAAATAATTCAAATTTCCCCTATACTTCACTTTGATTGTTGCAAAATTTTGTTTCAATTATTTTATATATTTCTTTTACAATCATAATTAGCTTTTAAGCATTATAATTTTTTTTGTTTGAATGAAAAATTAAAAGTTGAAATATTTAATTTAACAAATGTTTATGAATATTTAAGACTTTTAAAGCTGGCCTTAAAAGTAAAACCAGCGCTTACAGTAAAAATAATGTTGCTATCTTTAAAAAAGAAACATAAAGTTCCAATCAAAGTTTATTGATTATTTCAAATATTTTTTGATAAAACGGATGCGAATATACCAAAAATATCGCATTGATAACAAACTTAGACTAACATATACAGTGCGCATTAAAGAAGAGGCAATGAATTTTCATTTGCGTGAAGAAAATATTAAAAAACGATTTAAATATTCAAATTCTTTTCAAAACATCAAAGAAAGTATTATACATTTTAAATTAACTACTACTTAACTAGTTACTTTATGTTGACAAAATAAATTACTTAATTTCTTCTCGATCTATAAGCCACTGTTTTTTTTTCATTCAAGTTTTATAAGAAGTTGAATACAACGTTTTTACGGGATGTATAACTTAAACCTGTTATAGTATCGTTTAATTTTTAAGGGTTATTCAATAAAGTATCATTTTTTTAAGATTTGCTAAGCACTTTTCCTAATTACTGATCACAAGCGCATAAAATATCAAAATAGATAAACAAATAAATAAAGTTAAACAAATATAAAAAACACGCTTTATTTTTAATCACGAAGTATAGTGTAAGTTTTGTAACAAAATTGATGTTTTTGTTAATGAAAAAACAGTAATATTTTTATATGCATTTGACGAATAACAACGAATAACATTAGCTTGATAAACAACAATTCGATGTAAGTTTAAGGAACAAAAACATTTCATAAAAATTGACCGTTTCTTTGATAAAATTACGTTCTGTTTGATATGTTTTATCGACGTAAAAACTTAATAGCGTTTGACCACAAAAAAGTAGGTGCTGTGGGTAAAATTACACTTTTTAAGTAAAACAAGCTTTGTTTTATAACATAAATATTATACCTCAGTGCTTTAAACTAATAATACACATCAAAATTTATAAATATTATAACTATAACTTTTCAATGCATTGTTTTTTTTTTTTTTGATAGAAAACTGTTACTGATTTTTAATTTTTTTTACATAATTGTAGTTCTTCAAACAAAATTTTAAAGTTTACAAAAACATAATTGCCAAAGCTTTCTAAAACCTTTTACTTTATTGAACTTAGAAAACTTAAAAAAAGTAATTATACAGCTTAGTTTATACGCTCTTTAAGATGTTACATTATTTAGTAATAAAAATGTTTTGTTTTTTATATCACATTGTTAAAACACAAGTTATTTAATCAGTATAGCCTATATTAAAGAAAAAAGAGAACTTTCTGTAATTAAATGTTTAAAACTAGGTTATTCGTCATAATATTAAATCTAATTTTAGTTTAGAGTCAGTTCAGTTTTTTTAACCTAGAGATATAAAATATTAGAAATTTTGATAATTTAAGCAACATATTAAATAAAAGTTGATTTGGCTAGTTGTTACCACTCTTTAATAACTAAAGATAATTTTTTTAGACCTATCTTAAACCCAAACTGACGTATGACAACTATGAACAAAATAAAATCATAGTTAATAGTAGAATTTTGACACTAATGAAACATGCTTAAATTGTATTGTGTGATTGATGATTTTTTACTTTTACACTTTTTATTCACTAAAAAGCCTTTGTTTATTTGCATAACATTTAAACTGTGAAAATTGTTAAATTCTCAACTTTTATGTGTGGTCTGTCTACAAATAACTATAAATTGTCTACATCTTCAAAATAATTGACACGTCAATGCCTTTTATCGTTTAAAACGTAAACATAACATTGAGTAAACAATTCCTAATTAATATTTCTTATAAACTTGTAAAATGACATACTGATTTTCAAAGTAGTCTTTTCATTCTGTGGCGGAATTAAAAGTCAGGTCAGTAATAACAACCTAATGTTATTGTTTAAAATAACTTTAAAATTTTTATTGTTTTATTTTGTAACAAAATAAATGATTTGATTTCGTTACTGTTTTAATAGTTATAATAAACAATGAACTTCACCGCACGATCAACAACAACAATCCGAGACAATCCTACGACCGGTTTCGTCCTAAATAGGACTTATCAGGCAAGAAATGTTTTAATTATTATATAGTTTGTTGTTGCGACTAAAATAAAATTTAAATACTTCAAATTATTGTACACATTTTGTCATTTCTAAATTTTAACTTAAAATTATAGTGTTAAATCATTAATGGCAATAAAAAACATTTCTTTACATTAGTTAGTATAGTTTATTGAACGACAAATAATACGCTCAAAATATTTTGTCCTAGGACCAGGTGCGCAAAGAACCCTTCAGTTATCGAGACGCACACCACGGATACCTTTTAACGTCTTATCCAGGACATTACTGGTTTAAAAATAAATAAATTTCTTATAAATATATAAAAATTTGACAGTTAGATAATTAATACACCAGTTTTTTGATAAAAACATTTTTTTGAATTGCTTAGTTTTTAACATAAAAGTATGAAAAAAAAAAGATTAAAATAAAAAAAGGTTTTTTTCATGTTGTTTTCATACACGATTTACGTTTTAAATCAAAATTGCAAGGAAAAGTTTTTTAAATCTTAAGTTGTTTAAAAAAAACCGTTGTTCTAATTTGTTTGTCATATACTATATAAATACTTAGTTAGATAAAGATGCTCATTGCTTTAAAGTAGTTTTGTATGTACAATATAAATAAAAACATTATTAACTTTAATTCATTAAATTAGAAATAATAGTATGTAAAGTTAAAACTAACTATATTTGATTGTTTTTGTACTTTTAAATTGCAATTAATAAAAGTATAAAGTAATAGAAATTTACTCATTTGTTAAAAGTGTAGTACTTTATAAAATATTTTAGTTAATACTCTATTCGATTAGAATATTTTCTTTAAATTAGGTTTTTTGTTTTAACTAGTTAAAAAGTTTACCAATTTCAAAAATAAAAATTTTATTTTAAAAATTGAAGTAATTGAACACATGTTTTTGAATAGAATAAATAAACCTTATTACTTTTCATAACTACAGTTTTAAAATAAAGTTTTTACAAAAAAACATTAAAAAACAATTTTGCTATAAGTAGTTTCTATTACATAATAACTCTTTAAAAACGATTATATAAAGAAGAGATTTAAAAATAGCTGTTTATAAAATAAAATATACAATAAAATGGAAGATAACCAAGTCAGGTCTAGCAACCTTTTAGATAGGATACAGAAAAACCAAAAAACTATTAAGGCAAGAACATTGTAATAAATTATCTTACTTTTACTACAGTATAACATTTTATTATTTTTCTTTTTCATTGTTTATCGTTCGACCCATGCCTAAAACCCTGAGCAACTTAAGCAGAAGTCACACGATAAAATATCAGACAGTATAATGCTTAACATAAAAAACAAGGTCTTATAAAAAATAGATTATTTATCATCTAAGCTTAAAACTTACAGCTATAAAATTATATAACTAAAAACTTGGCATTCAAAAGAGCACAATGTTTTAAAGTAAACAAATTTTAACAAAACTGTTTAGTTTAAGATACTTTTTAACCATTAGAATTCAAATTAGTATTTAAATTAAACTGTGAGCAGACTTCTAAGTTTTTATATAAATAACTTTTTAAAATATGTTTATATTTCTGACCAAGTTTCTATAGATTGACAACTAACTTAGATTTAATATACTAACACTTGTAGTCAATCATTTTTAGTAATACAAATTTTTAAATTTAACTATATAAAATAATGCAGTAGTTTATCAAAACTTGTTTTGTATATTCGTGTATGGAATAAAATTAGTTTCATGAAAAAAGTTTATAAATTAAGTTTGTTTTATAAGTTTCACATTAAAAAAAAACTTATTGATTAATGAGAACTAATGAAATTTTAAAATAAGCAAAATTAATTGTGCTAATTGGTTAAAATTGAATACTTTCTGATGAAACATCTAACTATTTACTTGTTCAAAATTTAGTTTTTAAATTAGTTGCTACTAAAAAAATTACTACTTTAATTGATAAGTGTTAGCTGAAATCGATTTTACTTGTTTGTTTATTAAAGATATTTCTGAAAGAATCATTTCTTAAATTTCTATACAATATGTGTAGTACAAAAAAGTTATATAACTTATATTTCTTTCTAACATTTTATAAAATACATAATTATTTGACTTTTACACATAAAGAAATACAATTATTTATTTTCGTTTGTTACAACAATTAACAACGTTTATTAATGTTTAACTTTATAATACACTTAACTTTTCTAATACTTAACCCAAAACCATATTCTAATGCGTAGTTTTTGAGCTAACGCGCTTAAACTTTTCTAATATTACTTATGTTCAATTTAATATTTTCGCATCACTAAGAATTTATTCGTTATAAATTTACCATTAGAATGAAAAAACATCAAAATAAAAACTCAGAAATGTTTCCATCAATTAGTAGTTATTCTTCATTTTCTCTTGGCTCAATTTAACTTGCTTTCTTTCTCGTTCGAAATCCCAAAACAAATCAGCAATTTGAAGCCAATCAACAATCAATATCTTTATTGAAGACATTAAAATGCAGTTGAAAGTCGCTCATGAAGAAGCATCAGTCATTTTGCGCCACTTTCAAACTGCAGCGTTGTTATTCTAAGTAGTTACATGCAGATACAACGTTTAACACTTTAATAAAAGCAGTTCGACATTACTTAATTTTTACTTTGATCATTGCAGCTTTTTTGTGTATTAATACTTTTCCAAAGTGCTTAAGCTTAATTATATGCAAAATAATAAATGAGAAAAAATTATAAATAAAATTATTTTTTGTCCATGTACGTTGGTTTTATATAATTTAAGCATTTTAGGTTATCTCTTGAAAGGTTAACTAAAATTTAACATCTGATTTTATAAAATTTAAAAATTCAATCTAATGATTGAAAATAAGTATAATGATAATTGCTTTTAACAGCCCTAGATTGAATTTAATGCAAATTTGAATAAAAGCATTAAATTATTTAAGTTAAAACAACAAAACTGAAGTTTGTGGCAACATTATTATTCATTTCTTGCTCAATATTCTAGCGCAGTTAAAATCAAATATCATTAAATTTATATTCCATCATTGGAATGAAATATTTAATTTTATAAAATCAGTCATACAATTTTAGTTAACATTTTGGGCGATAACATAAAATGCTTAGATTATATAAAACCAACGTAAATGGACGAAAAATAATTTTATTTATAATCTTTTCTCATTTATTATTTTGCGTATAAATAAGCATAAGCTCTTTAGAAAAGTACTATACACAAAAAATCGTGCGATGATCAAAGTAAAAATTAAATAACGTCGAACTGCTTTTATTAAAGTGTTAAACGTTGTATCTGCATGTAACTACTTTGAATATCAACGCTGCAGTTTGAAAGTGGCGCAAAATGATTGATGCTTCTTCATGAGCGACTTTCAACTGCATTTTAATGTCTTCAACAAAGATATTGATTGTTGATTGGCTTCAAATTGCTGATTTGTTTTGGGATTTCGAACGAGAAAGAAAACAAGTTAATTTGAGCCAAAAGAAAATGAGGAATAACTACTGATTGATGAACTTTTTATGTTTCACTTCATAGTTTTTATTTTGATGTTTTTTTGTTCGTTATGGTAGATTTGTAACGAATAAATTCTTAGTGATGTAAACATTTTTACGTTTCTCTTATTTAATATGATAAAATTTTAAGCTAAAGAACTCATAAAAAAATATCTATGTTTAGTTGTGTGTTAAATATCTATATAAGTTAGTTACTTAATCTAGGTAGAAAATAGTTAATTCTTTCTCAAAATTTATAAGCTTAACATTAAATTTAAAAACAAAATCAAAATCATATGAAATTCTTATATTTTAACTTTGCCGCTTTACGAATTTAAAACGTTGACGTAAAATATAAGCAAACTTAATAAATTTTTTTTAACACTTAGCTTTTAAGTAGTTTTAAAGGTTTCAAACTAAGTTATAGTGAATTTATAAAAAACTTATTATTGAGTTCTAAAAATAGGGTTTTATAGCCACACCATATGAAAAAATAGTAATCGTTAAACTTAAAAATGTTAAAGTTTCTACTACTTTTACACTTTTCAATTGTGAAATTTGGTTAACATAATTTAAATAAAAAACACGTTTTTTCTATTCAATTAAGTCTTTTTTTAAAACTTAATTAGCTATTTTTATATTTTTATTATCACTGTTACCACTAACCCTTACCCTTGATCGGTAGATTTTTTTTGTTCTTTTATTGATTTACATTTCAGTTTTCTTTTTTATAATAATTTTTATTTTTTTTATAATTATTACTGCTACCCCTAATTCTTATTCTCGATCGGTAGCTTTTTTTTTTGTTTATTAATTTATCTTTCAGTTTATTTTTTCAAAATGATTATTATTAGTTATTGTTTTTACTATCACTGTTACCCCTAGGCCCTAACCCTTACCCTCGGTAGCTTTATTCTTATTAATCAAAAATTTCTTTTTTGCTTACCTAAAGGTCTCTATGATGCAGGTTTAGATTTGGAGATTTTCATTTCTATACTTTTTTTATCAAAGTATAAAATTAAAAGTGTAAAATAATTTCACTTTGATACTGGTGCGACATCATCCTAGGAAATTACCAGGTTTTTTATTATATAGAAACTGGCTTGTATTTTGTACTTGAAGCTTTTATTTAAGATTCAATGTTACTTTTAGTAAAAAAAATGTCAGACCCTCCCTACGCCCTAAAAATATTGGTGCCACTTAAGGTTTCTTTTTCGTAATCTGAATTTTGTAAACTGTTGTGACTGATATTAATCACACTAGACATAGATTAGAACTATAATAAATTAATTTTTATTTTTAATTTAACTTTAAAGAACGTTCTTGCAAAGTTTTAGCTTTTTATATAAGGGTTGTTTTTATTATAAATAAAAGGGCTGTAATTAATAATTTATAAAGACTACTGTATTTATTAATTAAAAGAAAGTTAAATGTAAATGTAATTAAAATATTAGATTAAAAATACAAAACTTCCAACAATCATAATAGCAGTATCATTAATACTAAGCATTTAACAAGATGCTTGCAAAGTATTATATATTTTTATGAAGTATAGTTAAAGTCAAATTAAATATGTAAAAAACTTTAGCCAAATAAATATGCAGCTAAACTAAAACAGACACCATTGAAAACACACTAACTTTTGAACAAGATCTTCCTTTTTACTTAAAAAATAGCCTGTGATATAAAAAAGAAAAAAAACTTTCAGGTTTGAGTTTGTAAAAAATCAAAGAAAAAAAATCCTGATTTCACCAAATAAGCTGTTATTTCAACTACTCTGAGTCTCAAAAACAACTTACTTGCCTAAGTTAGCTTTGAGAAACTTCCTAAGACCTAAAAGGATATGTATATGGATTGCCACTCTTTGAGTCAGAAAAAAATGTCCTAATAGACTTAAAACTGTTCTAATTCATCCAGAGTTTTTTCAAATTTTTTTACAAAAAAATGTTAATTTTTCAGATTAATAAAAATTAAGTTATTTTCTGAAAAAATCGGTTATAAAACAGCTAAATTTTTGAAATAATTCTCTTTTAAAGTTTAATTCTCTTTAATAATCTGCCTTGAGACTGTTTTTTAAAAATCCTAAAATTGTCTTGATTTTTTAACTAAAAAACAGAGTCAGCTTAAGTTCAAAAATAAAATTAAAAATTCTAAAATTTACAAATTTTTCAAAATATTCTGAGTTACCCTGACTGTTTGGCAACACTGAAATAAGTATTACTTATTTTTGTTAGTTACACAGGGTTGCCAACTGTTTTTTCTTCAGGTTTTTAAAAGTACACATTTTGGGGTCTAATTTTAATTTAAAGTTAAGTTTAAGGTAACAAACTGTGTCAAATAGTATAAAAAGATTTAAAAAATAATTCAAAGCTATTTTAAATGTGTTTCTAAATGAAAAAAAATTAATGATGCCAAAAAAATTGAACTTATATGGCAGACATTTTTGTATCAAACTGAAATTTTACTACTTTACCTGTTAAAATTGTTAAAAATTAAAGCTTTGTATAGTAATTTTTGTTTAAGATTCCAGGTTTTCAGCCTATATTGCCAAATTAGAGGTTTTGAGGTTATTGCAGGTTTTCTGGCAACCCTGGTAATACATTAATTTTAACATTAAACTTTAATTTTGTAAACCAAAAACAAAAGTAGAATAGTTTTAAATTAACATTTTGTAACAACTTGTTTTAGGTTTATGAAAATGAATACAATTAGCTTAATTAGAAATGAAACATTAGTTTTTACCTTGAAGATGACTTTTTTTTGTGTTTATTTATCTTTAATATTTTGGCTAAGAAGATTTTATAGATAATTTTGGCGCAATGTGAGTAACTTAAGTGTTAAGTAAATTAAATAAATAGAAAACCAAGGACAAGTTCGTTAAAAAAGTTTCAATATTATTTTAACAGTTTATACTTTATAACCTTATTCACAAGTAAATAAAAATTCAACTTTTTGTACTAAATATTTTTTGGAAGTTTTCAACAATAGTTTTAAAAAATAGTTATAAAAATTTAAACAATACAATAGACAATAACTAAGTTAATATTTGTAGTTTACTAATAAACAAATACTACGAATAAAATAAATACAAAATGCCGTGTACTTATACTTTTTTTATACTCGCTTAATTATTTTTTCTTAATCTGTAGAACTAATAGTTTATTAAACTTTATCGAAATTAAATTCTATTTCTAAAACCTAAAATTAATTTGAAACAAATTAAATAACAAATACACTTCGTTCATAAACTATCACAACGTGCTATTACATTCAGATTTTTTATTCAAGTGTTTAATTCTTTAAAAACACTCAATCTATGTCGTTTTTTATATAAATATTTATTTAAAAATACAGTAAAAATATCCGTTGAAAAACTTTTTATTCTGTTTTTAATGCTTGGTCACATAACACAGTTTATATAATTTTGTTTCTACTTAAGTTTAATTACTATTGCTAAAATTTTGCTACTTCTCAGATTCTTTTATTTGCAGAATAATTTAATAAATAAACTTTAGTTTATTATCAAATTCTATATTTCAGATCTATTGCCCTTGTTTTTTGTATTTATCCTAATTAGTTATTGCTTTTTAGCTTTCTTAAATAGATAAAAAGCCCTACTACTGTATTTATAAAAGTATGTGTAACTTTTATAATAATAAACACTTATATCTATTGGTCACACAGCCAACTACACTTTTAAAAATTTTGTTTACAATTGATTACATTAAAATGTTATGTCTTTATATTTGTCTGTATAAAAAACTTCAAATCTTATTTATAGCTTTTATTTGTTAAATAACACTAGTAGTTTTCTATAAAAATCTATATAAATATAGTTTTAGTAAAAGTTTTTACCATTTGTTTGTTACAAAATGTTTTTTATAGTTTTTTACAAACGTAATCTAATGTTTAAATTATACTTTAGTTTAATATTGGTCCCAGATTTTTAAAATTATCATTTCACATTAAACACTAATAATTTGAAGCAAAGCTTTAAATATTTTGTTGTGAAATGAAAATACAGTATAAAATTTATTTTTACTACAATAGTTTTAGGGTTACAAATAATTTGTTTAAATAAATTATAGTACTAGTTAGTTTAATCAAGTTTTTTTTTATCGAGTTCAATAATTTTGAAATAAGTTTTCTAGTTAGTCATAAGTAGAGAGTAATCAGTTAAGTTTATTTAGTTAATTACTACTATTAATTAATTAATTTAAATTGTATAACTTGTAGTTTATTTAGTTTGTGTTTAACTAAAACTAGGAAATTTTACGAACTTGGTTTACTTAAAATATTTTTTATTTTAACTATTTTAATTATTTGTCCACAGTAAAATTTGACAATTTTAAGGTATAAGTAGCATAGTTTGTCAACGATTTTCAAAAGCATATAGCTTATACAAATTTAATTCTTGCTAAGAAAAATTACTTATAAATTAACTAATTAATTTTATAAATACTTAGTATAGTTTTCCTAATAAATTCTTTAGCAAGGAATGCTACAAATAAATATCAGTTAGGTTTTACTTGCTTAAGTACAGTTTTAAAAAGTTTAATTATACTTACTTTTAGTTTTTTTATACTAAAATATTTTGATTTCACTGTTAATACTTTGTTGTTTGAAAAAATGATTATAATAACTATACATTTTACGTTTTGTTATTTTGTGAAATATTTATTTTTCAAATATTGAAACTAAAATTTCATGCTTAGGTATGTTTTCAGTTAATAGTTTACTTAAGTAATACATTTAACGTCATTTAAATGTTAACTTTCAGTTAAATGTCATTTAAATAAGTAAAAACTTTAATGCTTCTAAGTAAATTCTTTGTCAGAAGTTGAGCTACAACGATGGTAATCTGTTTTTAAGTAATATAAAGTTTTAAATTCTACAGATTATTCAAATTGAATAAATTCAAAATATTTAAACAATATATAATCTCATCTTTAAACTTGTTTAATATTTATTTTTTAAATATAATGCCGGCAACATAACATTCTTGTTATTTAAAAAATGTATTTTTGTTTAAGTGATGTGTTTGGTTTTATTTAAGACAAACTTGTTTACACAAAAGAAACTTTTACTTGTGACACAAACTAGGTTGCATAAAAAATATATGCTATATAATCATTTAATAAACGTCATTACAAGTGTCACGGTAGTCGAGTGGTTAAGAAGCGGGTATTAGAAACGGACGACCCAAGATCAAAACACTGGGGACCAGTTTTTTTACCTTCTATGTCGTTACTAAGTACAGTTTGATATGTTTTTAACTAATGGCAAGCACAAACAATGTACACTTTTTTAAAAATAAAACTATCTGAACTTTATTTTAAATAATGTTTTTTTGAAAAGAAATCATTTTTGTTTGCTAAAGTACAAATGTTGAACTATGTGTTTAGTGAAGTTATTTCATTATGTTGGTTACTGAAATTAACAGAATTATATAATTATGCATACCTATTAAAAATAAGTTTGTTTGTTTAACTTAACAATAACATGCTCGAGTAACTTCCTATTCAAATGGTTTAGCTGTGTGACAACTATACTGTCTTTTATTTTCTTTAAAAATGTAGTAAAAAATAATTTTATAGGTAATATATAATTATGTAAGGTAATATAACGTGCTTGATTACTTAATGAATAATCTATATGGTATTCATCTTTAGATAGTAACAAGGTTTTCTTATCTTTAAAGCTACTGTTAACGAAAACACTAGATAAAAAAGGCACTCTTAAAGCTTAAGTTTTAACTATGTTTGTTATGCTTAACCAAAGTTCTGCTAGCTCATGACTTTATTTAGAAGCTGCTATTAGTAAATGCCAATTTCAAAACTTTTAGGTTTATAAAAAAAATCATAAAACTTTTCTTAGCTGTTTTTGTAACAAAAAAAGTAACTCATTCTAAGGTGAGATATTTTTTTGATAAACCTTTCAAACTTTAGATTAGCTTTTACGTAGTAAAAAATTCAAAACAAATTAGTTAAAAACTAGCATAGTTTAGTATAAGTAGATGTGTTGGAGAGAAGTTTTAAACTAAGTTAACAAAATACAAGTTTTTAAAACTTAAAACATTAGTATCATGAAAAGAAAATTAACTAACAGTGTTCTAGGCGTATGAAAGCTTAATTTTTTTTAATTTTAAGTATTAAATCAAGTTGTAATAGAACATACAGATAAGACCTACTTCGATTTTAGATGAATAATTAATTTTTAAATAGTACCTTTGTTTCACTCAGATTCCATTTTAACAAATAAAAACTATAATAATAAATAAGCAACTTACTCTCATTGTAGTTATTTTTTGACCTAATTATCTTATGGTAACTCTGAGAACTTACTTTTCTTATTGTAAAACTAAAGTTAAGTGCAAATCCAAGCTCTTATACGTTTAAAACTTGACCAAGATGTGAAATCTAACAATTATTCTTTTATTTTATTATAATTCTATGGTAGCTCTAAGAACTATATTTTCATACTAAAATTAAAAATAAGTTCAAATCCAAGCTCTTCTACGTTTAAAACTTGACCAAGATGAGAAGTTTAAATATTACTGTTTTATTAAACCCATAAAACGTTAATATTAAATTTATTCCAGAATCTACATAACATAGTTATATCTAGCTCAATACAGCAAATAATTAAAAAAACATTAATACAAACAGTTATTAGAATTTTGTTTAATATATTTCACTAATAAACTTTACACTGGAATCTTTATTTTCATTGTACATTAGAAGGTCTAAGTATTTTTATTAAGTTACACAATACATAAGCAGTTCTAAATATTTTGCATACACGTTTATATATATATATATATTTATTTATATAAAGACGATTAGATGAGAATTTTATAAGTTAAAATAGCTGTTCACTTAGCATTATTTATTACGAAAAACGTATAATTGTGGTTAAAAGATTACAGTTGTCAGTCATTAACCTCTTACAACAAAAATAAAGCCTGTATAAAAGTAACTAGTTTAACCAAAAGATATAATGCTAGTTGAAAAAAGTACTTTAAATCAATAATACTTTAACCTTGGAAAGAAATTTCGCAAACCCACAGATAAAGATATAAAAATGGACCACTTAGTTAAGTTTAAAATAACTAAATCAGTAGAAGTAAGCTGCAGTTTTAATTGATTTTATACTTATTTTTTACTGAGAATTCTAATTATTTTTTTTAAATTGATGTTTAATTGATTTACATAAAATAATTTTATTTATATCTGTTATTTTTATTTTTTACATCACCTTGTTTTTATTTATTTTTTTAATCATTTTTTGTTTTCTACGCACAACTACGCATAGCCGACCCCGGCTGATACAGGCTTTTATTACAATTAATAAAAATTACCAGAAAAAATCTAGACTCAGTGTCAAAAATTATAAAAAGTGCGTAGCAGTCAAAAATTCTATAGAAAAATCAGCTATTTCTGAACATTTAGTAAACAATTCTTTTTATTTTGATTTGATTCATAGTTAAACAAAGCTTTTTCTTTTTGTGCAAGTAGACTATGATTTTTATTAATTTCAGTCCATTTCTCATGACAACTTTTTGGTAGATACAATACAATCAATACGTTCGATTACAAGCGATTACAAGCAATTAAAGATTTAAATTAAAACTTTAACTTTACTAATAAACCATAACAGGTTTTTCTTGGTTAATTCAAAACATTGAATTTCACATTTTAATTATAAAAAAGTCCAAAAAGCGTTGATAGTTATCATAAATACTTTAGTATTTATATATACATACTGTGTAATAAACTATAAAAAATCGCTCAAAAAGTTTGGTCTGTAGACCTGGTGTACAAAGGAACCTTTCGGGTATCGAGTCGTACACCCTGTGCTTATAAAGTTTCTCACAAGCTATTACACATAGTTTTTTTTATCATTTGAATATTTTAATTTTTAGTAATAAAACATATAATTAAAACAATATTAAAGCTGATTTTATGTAAAATGTTGCATCTAAATAGTAAAACAAACTGAAAAAAACAGTAAAACTTTAAATTTTTTATTACTAAACTAGTTTTCAAGTATAATTTATGAAAAACCAACTTTGTTTAATAAAACAGATGCGCTAAAAAGGAGTTTCAAAAAAGTATTTAGACATATAAAGTTCGTTAACTACGACCGGTTAAGAACTGGCGTGCCAAGATTAAAATATCGGAACTGCAAAGTATATTTAAGCTTAAGCAACTTGTGTTCAGCAATAAAGTTTACTTTTTTTATTTACAAACATTTACAAATGTGCTATTTATTAAATATGAGTAAAAATTACTTTTTACGCCATGATTGTTTTATTACTATATGCTTATTTTAAATAACTTTGTACAAAAAGTTTAGTATAACTGCATAATCAGCAAATAATTTTATAATGATAATTTTGTAGCTAATTTAACGATTAGTTATAAAAGACTGTAGATCCCTCGGTTTAGATGAGTTTTACATGTTTTCTTTCGATTATATGTAATTAAAAAAATTCAGTAAAACAAATATGTTTTAAATAAAAACCATAGTATTACATAAATCTAAAAATTCTAAATTCTTTTTTAACATATTGTATAAAATTATATAATTATACCTAACACAGTGTTATGTTTAAGAAATTTTCTACAAAACAGATTGGTATGGTAAAAAAACGAAACATATTAAAATTAATTAAAATTAAAAGAGTAGTTAAAATGTTTATTATTCTAATTTAATAAAAAATACTACGCTTTATAAATTAGAAACTAACTAAACATAATTAAGTTCTTCTGTTTTTATTCAAAAGTCATAATGATATTGTTTTAAAATTACAAACATATGAACTATAAGTTAAACATTTTTAAATTTTAAATTCTGTATATAAAGTTTAAATTTAGCTCTAGCAGTTCAATTTAAAATTTAAAAATGCTTTTAAATAAAACAAAAATTTAAAGAAAATGACAAAAAAATTTTTTTTATCACTATATGGTAAAATTTTGCAACATATTTAAATAACTGTAAGTTTTATTCTTGTTTGTCATACAAGCATCGTACGTTACTTATAAACTTTATTTTTACTTAAAATTAACATTATACAGTTTAACAATATACACTTAAAAATAAATTCGCTGTTTACATATAAAAACTTTGTTTTGACTTGAAAATTTATTTATTCAATCAATGTTAAGAATTATTACTCAAATTGTGATGTTTTAACATAAGGTACGACATAACGCTCAACAGACCAAAGAAAAGAACGCCGTTAAACATTTTCACAACTTTGAAACCTTTCTTTTTGTACATTTCAAAAGCAACTTTGTTGAATATTGAAGTAGCTAGCATCAAATTTACAGGGCCACCTGTTTGTTCTTTCAAATATTTTTCTGACTCATAAAAGAATACTTTTGATAACCCCATTCCTCTGAACTCAGGCTTGACCACAACTCGCTTAAATGTTTTTTTAAGTTTTAACAATTTAATATTTTAGTACACAGCTATTTATGCTTTATCAAATTTAAGAATTATGCAGGTATTATTTATTCGGTGTTTAAAACGCTAGAAATTATGATAAAACTATTTTCAATTGTTCTAAAAACTGTAGAAAAGCTTTTTTGTCTTAAACTTAACTAAAGATTTAAGAATTTCAATTAGCTCTGTGTAGTTAAAATTTAAGAAACCTAGTAAGTTGCTGCTCGAACTTTTACTTTTAGTGCAAATAATACTATTTAGATGGAATTAAAAGTTTCAAAGTTCTTTTAACATTCAATAACATTTGCTTACAACTGTTTTAAAATAAAACTTAAAACAACTAACGCAAATTTCGTATGTGTTTTCGGGAATCAAACTGACGTCTGTGGCACTTCCAATGAATTTGCCGGGTAACTTCACGCCGAAACACCCCGCCAAAACTTCCTTTCCCGCCTTTTTTGTAGTTGCAACGAACAACCGGCGTCCCGGTTTGTGAAAGGTTGATTTTACCGCGTCCCAGTTTCTTATGTCGTCACAGTGGTGAACATTGAACCAGTTGTCAAAACTTTTGTACACTGATTGGTAAAAATATAAAGTTTACTTTTCTCTTGCTGTTGAAAAGATTTGGAGTTGAAAAATAAGTTTACGAAAATACAGACTCGTGTTTTACAGACTTCAGCTATTTCATTATTTAAAATCTTTAAAATTATGGGCATGCTTAAAATTGTATAAAAGTCATTTGAAAAATATTTTAGAAACATTTATTAGTCAAAAACTTTTTTGAGCTTAAACATATTTTAAAAAAAGTTGTTTAGTTATTAAAAGTTGAAAAGTAATTAGGTAGTTTATATATACGTATAATAAAAGTAGAACAAATTAATCTTAGAATATAAATTTTATAAGTTTAAACTTTTCTAAGTTTGTGCTATAATTGTAAATCAGCAAATAAAAATGCTTTCAAGTTAAACGGAATACATAGTAAAAGCTGTATTAAAGAACTTATAATTTACAAAATAGAAAACTTAACAAAACCTAATTATTTTATTTATAGTTTTAAGTTGTTCTAAAAGCACTTATTGACTAATAAAAGAAAAGTAAAAAAACTCAATACTTTTTTAATTTTAGATATCGTATTGACATCTTATAAGCTTTTTCATTGAAAACTTAATTAAGCAGTACCTAAAAATGAAATATCTTTTTTTATTTAGACTTGTCAAAATACGCTTTAGTACTGCCATATTTTTGATGATGAATAGTTATCTTATGTAACATTGTGTCTTAATTACAATCAAATCAAAAATGCAGTTCATTTATTTTTTATACAGGAATACTTAAATCTACTACTAGTTAAGATTGAACAGCTACTGACTGTTTTAGTATTTGATAGATTTTTTAAAATTAAAAAAATCCAACTCACACGAGTAATATGCAGCACAGTAAAACGCGCACATCAGTACTAACAATAAAAAGCTATTGATCTCCAAATAAACCAGTCCAAAACATACCATAAGGATAGGAATCTGCAATATAAATTTTATAATTAACTGTGTTTTAAAAAAATAAAAGTTAATAAACCATGGTATTTATTAAAAAAAAAAGGCAACAACTGTTTTTAAAATGAACTTTTTAGTTTTGGTGAAAGTTTTTTAATTACGTCATAGATACTTGATGAAAAAAAAACAACTATTTTTGAAAAGTTTTTGTTTTATATTAATATTAAGATTTAACTTTAAGATAAAACTAATTTTTGTTTATATTAACTACAAATTAAAAATGTTAAAATAAAAAGTACAAATCATTTATATAAATTCAAAGATATCGTAGTGCCTACCTTTTTCAAAATTAATAGCCTTTTTTTAAGCATCTAAATAATCCATAGTCTTTGTTTTGTTTATAAAATATTGTGAACATTAATTTTGATTCCATTATAAATTATTCTCTTAGTACTTTAATATTATGAACTTAAAGTTTTATTTGCTAAATTATCTAAAAATGATAGTTTTCTAACATGGACATTAATGATTTAGCTACAAAAGAAACCTTAAACGTAGAAAAAAAGCTGTTTTGTTTTAAATTGTTGATTTAAAAAAAAATATTTTGAACGTAAAATAGTGACTAAATATAATATTGAGTATTTTATAATTTTTTATAAAATGATATAATGAGATTAATATAACATATTTTTTTAAACCACATAACAATAAGAAAAAACATATTTCAGTTAAAAATGAATTTAGTAAGCTTTATGTGAACTAAAGTAACCACAACATAAATTACTTTAAAAACGAAAAAAAATCTTTTAAATACTCTTTTACTAAGTTAATATTGAAATAAATAAAAACAAGATTGAGTTTAAGTATACTCCTTAACTAGTTTTATTATTTTATGCACTTTTGTCAATTTATTTAGACAAAAAATAACAAAAATATTTTACTTAAGGAATCTTTATTTTATCATGTAATCATTTCAATTATAAGTCTCGTTTTAAACTGATAATAATTAAATTATAAGCTAAAAATTGCTTTAGTATAAATTTAGTTTACAATGAAAAATTTACCAAAATACTTAAGAAAACAACCTGAAATTTGTAATTGTAAATAAATTCTGATTTGAAAAAACCAGGGAAAAGTTCCATTCTGCTGTCTCTCAGCATTTCAGTAACTTCACTCAGGTCATTTCTTTCAATTGGCCTCAGATCGAATTTGTATATTTTCTTGATCATTTTACTCTATTTTAAATATTAAAGTGTATTTTTTGTTCGATGCTTTAACTTTATATAGTAGAACTAACTTAGCTATTATTAAGTACAAACATTACGTTTTCAAAAACGTTTTTATTACGCTCAATGACTAGTTTATTTCAACGGTATTTTTAACAAACTTAATTACGTACAGTGTTATTTAATAATAAAAATAACTTAGTCAAAAATTTTATGTTATTTATGTGCCTAAAATAATAGTATTGAACTTTAAACGAAATAATTCTTTCGACAAAGTTAGTTGTAAGTACTTATAAAAATGTTAAATTAATTTTTTTGTTTTAACTCAACTAGTTTAACACTTAATTTAATTTTTTAAAGTTTTAATCTTAACAAAACATAACTACAAAATAAAAAAGTCAAGTGAGAGATTAAAAACATCAAGAAAAAAAAATTATCAATTAAACTTTTGTTCAAAGTATTTAAAAACTTTTTCACAATATAACTGTTAGCTCTCAATCCAAATACGACATCAACAAGTTTAATTGTGTAAAGTAGGTATATAAACACTTACATTTTAGTATTCAGTTAAGTTATATCGATTGTAAACGTTTAAAAGCGAAAAAATCATAATATTTTAAATTCATAGAACCATTATATTTCATTGATAGATAATTATACATCGATTTTATTGATTAAGAAATTATTTAGTTACGAAAAAAAGAAATATAAATGTTTAACTGTAAAACAATAACTTCTGAACGATGTTAGATTTAATCAAATAACATTTAAAATTAAACGTTTTGCTTAATTAAAACTTGCGATAAAAGAACTCAAATTAATTTTAATACTTAATAAAGTTCTTTAACAAAAGCTTAAATTAGCAACTAAAGTAAGCGTTTTAAATTTACTTTTTTTATTAAAAAAAGTTTGTATAACAACTGATCTATAATTTAAAGTGCAACTAAAGTTTTGATTTTAAAGTTTTTATAAACAGTAAACTTAGAAGGTAATTTAAAAATCAGTACTGCACGCATTTTTAATGTGCCATCCAGGAGGAAACAGTTTAGCTCAGTAAATCAAAACAATTCTTTTAAACTTACATCAGCTGTCATCATAACTTGTTGTTACTAAAAACATCTGAAAATATAGATTAGTCGTTCAACATTTATCAGTGTTTAAGTTTAAATGTTGATCTGGATAAAAAATTAAAAACGTGCATAAACAAACCATTACAGCAGGGATTTAAATATGTACAATAAAATATTTACAGAACGCTTAAGCAGCAAAAGGGGTCTAAAGGAGGTGTGTTTAGTAAAGGGTGAAACATAAAACATTTAACTTTTGCTTTAAAGTTTTAAACTTTTATACAATTCAAAAACAAACTTTCTTATTTTATAGTGAATAGTTTTTTTAGCAAAAAGCCTTTCGCTTAAACTTCTTAAAGTTTGTACCTATAAACTATTTGATTTTTTAAAATACCTCACGTTGAAAAAAGTATTTAACCAAAAATAAACAAAACTAATTTATTTCCTTTAAAATCATTGATTGAAAGTTGTTGATTTTTTATCTTAGTTCTACTAACCTTACCGTTTTCAAAGTTTAGATACACTTATTCAATTAACACTTTGTTATTTTTTGACATTTAATATTACCTTATTGTTACTTCTTATTTAACTTATCAGATCCATACAAATAGCTCTAACATAATTCAGTAAATAAATTAAACAAATATATATATATATAGAAACAGGGTTTTATAAAACTTATTTGTTTACAAAAGGTTACAGCCATCTAAGCTTTCAACCTTAAGTAGTACTATTATTCTTTATAATTTCAAAATCAAACGGTAACGTTCTGCAAAAGTCAGCATATAACTATATTAGTGTCACAGAAAATGCATTAACTTGTAAAAATAAAAACTTTATTAAAAGTCATGAAAACATGAGATGCGAATGAATCGTCGATGGATAGTCAAATCTGTAAACAGCTGGATAATTTGTGTTTGAACAACCAGCAGCATAGTTTGTCATTAAAGTATATAAGTTTAATATTTATTAGCAATTAAGACAGTTGTTTTACGTTCGTTATACAAGATAGTTTTTAAGTTCTTTAGATTTAACAGCATGCATGAAGTTATACCATTTTTAAATTTTTTTGCAATTTCTTTGTTACAGACAAAACTTATTTGAATAAATATTGCATTTGTTCCTTATTTAGTAGATTCCTAAGTTTTTTATAACGTTTAAACACAAGTCTTGAATGTTTTGAATATATTATACAATAAAAAAAAATATTTCGAAACCTTCAAATACTTTTTACAACTCTGTTGTTCAAAGTAATATATGTCACTTTGTATTTACACTAGAAATTTATAAAAAAATTACTTTAACTTTACTACCTACACACTTTTATTAACCATTAAATATTTTGCTTAATTTAAACAAATAAAGAGAAGGATAATATGTAGTGAGCTTTTGTTTAGTGTTTGACTCGATTTTCTCTGGTAGAGCTGTTTGTCATTCTAAAAAACGTTAGATTTTTAACTTTTTGTTTGTAATTTAATTAATAACAATAATTTTTCAGAAGTAATTAAACTAAAAATCATTAAAAAGCAAACTTAATTAAACCTGATTTGTTAATTATTTTATGTATAAGAGTTTTCACACACACAGCACTCAGTAATTTTGTTCATACAGTTTAAAATATATTTTTGTAACACTAGATGCATGTTTAATGAAGACGATTTTTAGGAACAACGTTTTAATTTAGTCAGTAGTCGGCAAACCATGGCTTGCGTGCCAAATGCGGCCTGCATAGAAAAAATTATCGACTTGCGAGGTACTTTTTATCTAAAAAAATCCTTAATAAAACATTTTTGGTAAAAAATTATAACTAGGCTCTCAATTTAATAAATACTTTTTGCTATTGCTTTACTAATGGTGCTAAAATATAATTTTTTTGTTTAACTTGTATTTCAATACTGTTACTACAACTATTTTTGGCCCACGCAAGACCTTTTACTAGTCGGTGCGGCCTTCGATAAGTTTTCCTTCTGACCCTTGGATTAACTATCGTGCATTTACTATTTTATATATTCAGTAGACTTGTGTGTTGTAAATGATCTAAGTATAAGATTGAGCCTTTTTTTTTTATAAACATAGTAGTTGAAAACGACATAAACTTTAATTCAGGGCAATAAATGTAGAAATGTTAGAAGTTAAAACTTTAAACATCTTAAAATGTACAGTGGTATAAGAAATATTGATACTTGTCATCGAAACTGTAAGGGTGTCAAATTTTACTAGAAAACTAAAACAGACTATATAAACGTCATATTAATATAGAAAAGTTCCAAAATAGATAGTTTAAAAATAAACTATAGTTCAAAAGTATTTAGAATAAACATTTGTAGATTTTTACTTTTCTTATGTAAGTTTTAATGTATAATTTATACTTTTTATTAAAGTACTTGTTTAACTAAACTCAATAAAGTATTTACCGTAATAAACTATAATTGTTATAAATTAAATTGTATAAAGTTTTGTAATTTTTACTTTATTTTACAAGGGCTTTTTTTATGTGCTACCTGTATTATTGTACATCATAAGTTATACAATAATAGTTGCAAGTTAGCCATTAAATACATTCAAAAACGTAAAAAACATAAATTTATTTCGGTAAGAACTTATTTATTAATAAATAAAATAGAAAATTATTACAAAATAAATAGTTCAAACGCTCTAAAACATCAGCAGATTTATTATAAAGTACTAAAATGTATTTTTAATGTAGCTGAACAATTGTGTAATTATGAAATAAAATCTAATTAACTAAAGCTGATTATGGTTTTGATAAATTGTTTTTGGTACAAATTCAAAAATTCTGAATTATATTAAGATCAGATTAGACAAGACTTTGACTAAAACTCAGCTAAAGTATTTTTCGTAGTTAGCATCACACGTATAGTAACTATCGACAACATTTCATAAAAAATAATCCACCTAAAACCAAAGTTTCAAAAAAAGGTTCTAGAAACGGGAAGTCCCCCATTTTAGTCCTGCTTCGTGACCACGACGGGGCACAGCTTCTCCATGAACCTGGTCCCGCTCTCGTTCAGCTTGTGCAAGAAGTCGGGCACGTACTTGCTGTCCTTTAAGAAGTAGACGGGAAAGCCCGAGACCAAAATGGCCGCGCCTATCATGGCATTACCGGTGTCGTAGATGAACTGGGCCAACACTAGTAGATAGCAAATAGCGGCGAAGACGGCGGACAGCCACACGGGGAACTTGATCGGCCGGTCCATGTTGGGCCTCTTGAACCTCCACACGCAGGTGCCGATGATGGCCACGGTGAGCCAGTAGATGAACGAGTAGTAGTTGATCAGCAGCCCGATGTTGTTCCACCCCATGTACATCATCGTCATGCAGCACAGCACCAGCAGTGACGGAACCGGGGTGAGGTGGTCGGGGCTGACCATGGAGAAGTAGGTGGGGAACTGCTTCTCCCTGGCAACGGTGAAGTACATCCTGCTGGTGAAGTTGAACACCGCGTTGACCGTGCCGAAGGTGGAGAGGAACACTAAAACGGACATGACGTAGGTCCACTCCCGTCCCATGGTCTTGGCAATGAAAGTGATGGCCACCGCGTTCGACTCCGTCATATCATCAGACGTCAGCACGGTCAAGTAGGCCACGTTGACCCTGATGTAGATGACCGTGATCAACGGCAATGCGATGTAGATGGCGTACGGGAGGTTCTTCTTGGGGTTCTTTATTTCCTCGTTCATGTAGTTCAGGCAGTCCCACCCCACGTACGAGTACACGCCGTTGTAAATGCCGAATATGATCGACTTGAACGTGAACGGTTTACCCGCTAAAACCGTTTTCTCCGGCGTCTGCCACGGGTCCTCCAGCGCTCCCCCTTCGAACCCACTCTCGATGAACTTGTTCATGCCGATGACGATGACGAGCAACATGGCGACGATCTTGGAGTACGAGAGGTACGAGTTGATCTTGTTGGCCAGGTCGATGTTGATGGAGTTCATGGCGACTATGCACAGGCAGATGCAGACCGCGATGAGGTTGATGGCGGTCTGGGGCGGACTGCACGTTAGGAACCACGGCTTCAACAGATACTCCGCGCTCACTTTCGGTATGAGCGCGCACACCACCGGCTCGATTATCAGCACGGACACCCAACCGCGCACGAAGCCCAAGCAGCTGCCGAATAGTTCCCTGATGTACGCGTAGTTGCCCCCCGACTTTGGTATCGTCATGCCCAGTTCCACGTAGCACAGCGCGCCCATCATCGATATGAACCCGGACAGCACCCACACTATCAGCGCCATGCCGGCCGACCCGACGCACTTCTGCACGACCGAGGGGCTGAGGAAAATGCCGCTGCCCACGATGGTGCTGACTATCAACGAGATTCCGTTCATCAGCCCGAACCGCTGCTTCAGTTCGACGTTGGAGGACGATTTGAGGCTCACCGCGCCTTCACGTTGTTTTTCACACATTTTATTTAGAATACGCTTAGTTTTCTGTTGGAATATCAAAGGTTAAAGTTACTTTAAGTTTAAATTGTTGTTTTGTACAATTATATATTTTAAATATTTTTGAATAAATTTTAAGCAAAAATATTTAATGTTGCTGAAAAGTGGAAAAAAAAATAGTCTAAAAAATTAATATAATGTACTTTGGCAAAAAATATTTTTGGTTTAATAAAAAATATTTTGGTAACTGCATAATAATAATGAAGTTTGTAAGATCAAAATTTGATAGGTTTTTTGATTGTCAAAACTAACAGAAAGAAAATAAAAACAATAAACTTACAATATTTTATAACAACTACTCAACTTTTAAAATTGAAGAAATAAAATAATATGGACCATATAAAAATAAAACTTAATATTTTTTACTCTTGTTGAATTTAAAAAAATAATAAAAAAGCTTTTACTTGAGTTCGTCAAACAAGCCTTATTTTATAACAAAACAAATATTACGTATTTATAGATTTTTAAACTATTTAATGTTGCTTGTTTTATGATATAGATTTTAACTTGTTGTTTCAATCAAGGTTTAGAAATCTTAATAATTGATTTAAGTTAAACATAAAAACTTGGAAAAACAAATTGCAGTTTTATGATTTAGTTATGCGTTGCATGTACTACAAAACAAATATCCAATAATAATTTAATTAAATTTCGTAAATTCAAAATTTTTGACACTTAATAATTTTTACCTAAAATCTAAAAAGGCTGTAATAAGAGTTTTAAAACATATTTTTTAAATATTGTAAGTTTTTATTGAAAAACAGGAAAAGTTACAATAAACTAATGGTCTAGATCAAATAATTCTTGTTTTTAAACAGTTAAGATTAAAGCAACATAAACAGCGGCAGCTCATTCCGGTAGCTCTTGTGACAATGATGAACCGTAAAAGTCTTGCTACTTCGTCGGGCAACTTTTCATTGTGGAGTTTTGGTATTAAAATAAGAAATCTTGCATTAAAAATTAATTATAAAATCTTACTTTTGGTCGTGACTCTGAAAGTAGGTTTAACACAAGATTGATTATCTTTCTTTATAAGTTAGTGATAAACATTTTTCTGATTCTACACATCGTTTTTCTATTTCTTTATAGCAGAAACCTATATAATTTTTTAAATGTTACTGAATAGCAACAACTTAGTTAGTTTTCGTTACATGTTTAAAAATTTATTAAAATAAGTGTTTTTTTAGTGTTTAACAAAAGTATCTTTATTAATCATTAAATTTAGATTTTCTCAAAAACTTTTTTTGACTGAACAAGAAGACCGAAACTAAAAAAACCAAAAATGGTTTATAGTATAACCTCAAAAAATATTGATTTTATAATAAAAACAAATCTCCTACTATCAAAGTTAATTTAATAAGGAATATTTAAAAAATAGCAAAAATCTAAGTTTAATTTTCGACATATGCTGCGTGGCTTAAAAATTAACATCTAACTTTTTCTATGGGCTCCAGCACAAACCTAATAAACAAAAACTATAGAAATAATAACTTATTTTTGCTGTATCATTAAGCTACTAAATTATATGCAAAAAATATATATAAACAACGAATAAAGAAAATGTTCGGATTTTGAATTTTTAAGTCAAGATAAATAATTCAAATTTTCTTTATAATTCACTTTGATTGTTGTAAGTTTAAAACATAGTTTTTTTTTCAATTATTTGTTTTCTTTTATTTAATTTACAATTATAATTAGCTTTTAAGCTTTAATTTTTTTTTTTTTAAATGAAAAATCAAAAGTTAAAATTTTTACTTTAACAAATGTTAATGAATATTTATGACTTTTAAAGTTGGCCTTAAAACAAAAACCAGCGCTTACAATAAAAATAATGTTGCTACCTTTAAAAAAGAAACATAAAGATCCAATCAACGTTTTCTATTCTAAGTTGATTATTTCAAATATTTTTTGATAAAACGGATGCGAATATACCAAAAACATCGCATTGATTACAAACTTAGGACCAGCATACTCAGTGCGCATTCAAGAAACAGCAATGAATTTTTATTAGCGTGATGAAAATATGATAAACAATTAAAATATTCAAATCCTTTTCAAAACATCAAAGGAAGTATTATACATTTTAAAATAACCACTGCTTAACAAGTTACTTTATGTTGACGAAATAAATTACTTAACTTCTACTCGATCCACAAGCCACAGTTTTTTTTTCATTCAAGTTTTGTAAAAGTTAAATACAAGGTATTTAAGGGACGTATAACTTAAACCTGTTATAGTATCGTTTAATTTTAAAGGGTTAGTCAAAGAAGTATCAATGTTTTAAGATTTGCAAAACACTTTTGATTAATTATTGATAACAAGCGCAAAAAATATCAAAAATAGATATACAAATAAATAAAGTTAAACGAATATAGAAAACACGCTTTATTTTTAATCACGGAGTATAGTTTAAGTATTATAAGCAAAGTTGATATTTTTGTTGATGACAAAACAGTAATATTTTTTATGCATTTGACGAAAAACATTAGCTTGATAAACAACAGTTCGATGTAAGTTTAAAGAACAAAAAAAAATTGATAAAAATTCACTGTTTCTTTAATAAAAGTACGTTCTGTTAGATATGTTTTATAGACGTAAAAACTTAATAGTGTTTGACCACAAAGAAGTAGGTTATTTGGGTAAAATTACAACTTTTTAAGTAAAACAAGCTTTGTTTTATAACATAAACATTATACCTCAGTACTTTTAATTAATAATACACACCAAAGTTTATAAATTTTATAACTACAACTTTTCAATACATTGTATTTGTTTTTGATAGAAAACTATTACTGCTTTTTAATTTTTTTACATAATTGTAGTTCTTAAGATGAAAAAAGGTTACAAAAACATGATTGCCAAAACTTTCTAAAACCTTTTATTTTATTGAAATAAGAAAGAAAACTTATACAGCTTAGCTTATATGCTCTTTTAAATGTTTCATTATTTAGTAATACAAATGTTTTATTTTTTATACCACATTATAAAAAGACACTATTTAAGTTATTTGGTCAGTGTAGTCTATATTAAAGTAAAAAAAGAACTTTCTGTAATTAAACACTTTAAACTTAGGTTATTGATTATAATATCAAAACTAATTTTAAAACCTTATAAAATTTTATTACTTAATAACTCTTTAAAAACGATTATAGAAAGAAGAGATTTAAAAATAGCTGTTTATAGAGTTAAATTTACAATAAAATGGAAGATAACCAAGTCAGGTTTATCAACCTTTTAGATAGAATACATAAAAACCAAAATACCATTAAGGTAAGAATATTGTAATAAAGTATTTTACTTTTACTATAGTATTACTTTTTATTATTTTTCTTTTTCATCGTTTATCGTTTGACCCATGCCTAAAAACCTGAGCAACTTAAGCAGAAGTCACACGATAAAACATCAAAACAGTATAATTCTTAACATAAAAAACAAGGTCTTATAAAAAATAGATTATTTAGCATCTAAGCTTAGAAGTTACAGCCAATTATATAACTAAAATCTTACCATTCAAAAAAGCACAATGTTAAAAAGTAAATAAATTTTAACAAAACTGTTTAGTTTAAGATACTTTTTAACCATTAGCATTTAAATTAGTATTTAAATCAAAATGTGAGCATACTTATAAGTTTTAATATTTATAACTTTAAAAAAAATGTCTTTATTTCCGACCAAGTTTTTATAGTTTGACAATTAACTTAGATTTAATCTACTAACATTTGTAGTCTATAGTTTGGAGTAATACATATTTTTATATTTAACTATACAAAATAATGCATTATTATATTAAAACTTGTTTTGTATATTCGTGTATGGAATAAAATCAGTTTCATGAAAAAAGTTGATTAACTAAATTTGTTTTATTAGTTTTACATTAAAAAAAAACATTTTTATTGGTCAATGAAAATTAAAGAAATAATAAGTTAAGCAAAATTAATTATGCTAATTTGTATTAATTGAACACTTTCCGATGAAACATCTAACTATTTACATATTCAAAATTTAGTTTTTAAATTAGTTGCTACTAAAAGTAATTGATAAGTATTAGCTGACATCGATTTTACTTGTTTGTTTAATAAAAAGTTTTTAAGTGAATCATTTCTTAAATTTCTGTATGATATATGTAGTACAAAAAAGCTATATAATTTATATTTTTTTCTAACATTTTATAAAGTATATAATTATTTAACTTTAACACATAATGAAATACAATTATTTATTTTCGTTTGTTACAATAATTACCAACGTTTACTAATGTTAAACTTCATAAAACACTTAATTTTTCTAATACTTAACCCAAAACCAAGTTCTAATGCGTATTTTTGAGCTAATGCGCTTAAACTTTTCTTAATATTACTAATGTTAAAAGTAACATTTTCACATCACTAAGAATTTATTCGTTACAAATCTACCATAACGAATGAAAAATATCAAAATAAAAACTCAGAAGTGTTTCCATCAATCAGCAGTTATTCCTCATTTTCTCTTGGCTCAATTTAACCTGCTTTCTTTCTCGTTCGAAATCCCAAAACAAATCAGCAATTTGAAGCCAATCAACAATCAATATCTTTATTGAAGACATTAAAAAGCAGTTGAAAGTCGCTCATGAAGAAGCATCAGTCATTTTGCGCCACTTTCAAACTGCAGCGTTGATATTCAAAGTAATTACATGCAGATACAACGTTTAACACTTAAATAAAAGCAGTTCGACGTTATTTAATTTTTACTTTGATCATCGCAACTTTTTTGTGTACTAATACTTTTCCGGAGAGCTTAAGCTTACATATATGCAAAAAAAATAAAAGAGAAAAGAAAATAAAATCGATTTTCGTCTATGTGCGTTGGTATTACATGATTTAAGCATAGGTTATTGATTAAATGGATAAGTAAAATTTTACATCTGATTTTATAAAACTATATATTTCAATTTAACGATTGAAAACAAGTTTAATGATATTTGCTTTTAACAGCGCTAGATGTTTAAATGCAAATTTCCACATATTTTAATTAATGTTATTTATTTTAACTTAAATATAAAAAAAACTTTTGTTCAATTTAATCGAACCTTTTTTTAATGTTTCTACTTAAAATACAGTAAAGCAATACAGAAGCAAAGATTCAAATGTATTTTGTTATTACTTTTGTATAAACGATATAAAAAAATAAACAGAAATTTTTATTTGTTATCAATCCACATAATAAAGTCTCGACACGCTTCTAAGCACGTTAAGACAGTTTCTAACACATTTTGTATTTTGTGTTTTTCATATAAGAAAACTTTCGGTCTGACTTGTAATTATTATAAGCTGAAAATATAAATTGTATCGAGCTTTTGGTAGTTAGCAGTTAAACAACGTGTTTACTTAGTTTCAATTATCTCTGTTTACAAAAAAAAAGGTTTTAAGCTTGTTTTAAAGTATAAAATAAAAAAAAATTTCCCATTTTAAAACTTTCAAAATAATACAAAAATTTTAAACTAACTAATTTTTTAAAGGTAACTAACTACTTTCTATTTGTAATTATAAAACATTAAAATTAAAAAAAAATCATTTAACATTCATTTATCAAAATATTTTGATGTTTAATTTGCTATCAAAGTTTTATCTAACTAAATATTTTTGGATAACTTTTTCAGAAAGCTTTTCTAAATACATTCAAAGTAATCTGATAGTTTTTTGTATATTGATAACTTATTCTATTGTAATTTTTTTTTTGACAAGCTTTCCAAACTAGATCGGTTCTTTAAACTTTTATACTGAAATGTTAAGTGATAGTTATTTTAAGCTACCTTCGGACTACCATCACAGTCCTATTAAAAAGATACCAAGCCGAAAACCGTCACATGGACCGGTATTGATGTTTGTGCTTATTGGAGGACGACGTAAAAAATATACATTGAAGCAGACGCTGAGCTGCGAACAGTTTATGTGCGTCGGTTTTTGGATGTGCCCGATAAACGAACGCTTGTGTACAGAGTACTCAAGCATGTTTTGTTTGACTGACACAACAGTTTGTTGTTACAGTGTCTTAAAATCTTAGTGTGATTAAAACCAGGTCGAAAAGTAGTATATGGGTTATTGTTAGCGTTACATCTGACAACTTAAGTTTCACGAACAAAATAATTGGAATAAAAACCCATCGTTACTTAGAGTATACGTACTGTTTGATACATATTTTATTATTACGAGAATTTAACAAAGTAAAACTATTAATAAGTACATTACGTGTTTAAACTTAAATTTGCTAAGTAAAGCAAGCTTTGTTTTTAGCACTAAAATTAAAACTCAGTGTTTTTATGTCTAATCAAGCACATCAGAGTATGGTAAATTTTATTACTAAAACTTTTTTAAATTATAATCTATTCAATATATGTTCAAACGAATGCTTTTATCAGATTTATACAGCTTAATTTAGATGCTTTTCATTAGGTTAGTAATATAACTGTAGGTAAGTAATATAAATTAATAGTAAAATTAATTTGTGTACAGCATTGTAAATAATACTTAAAAGTGCACTTTACATTACATCTGATTAGAAAGAACATTTATAAATTAAATTTTTAAGTTTATTTGTTTTTAAAAGTTTAATTTGAAAAGAAACGTTTCCATATTTTTTTTTAAACAAACTATAAAAGCACATCTAAGCAAAAGCTAGATCTTATAGTTACAATAAGCAGTTAATAATAAATAAATTATACTACTTATGACTATTTATAATTATATGATTAAAAAAAACGAAAGTATTTAAGAAGTGTTTAGCAATAATTTTGTAAAATAAACACAAGATTATTACGCACAAAAACGTCATTCTTTTATATCAAAATAATTTTTTATGTCATTAGCTACTGCTAGAATGTTAGTTTCTACTATTTTAGTTTATAAAAATATTTTTAGTAAATTTCTTATTAGTTTAATAATGAAGTAAGTATAAAAACTAGTTAGAAATTACAAAATTAAACTAATACAAGCCTTTTTTATTTGTATAGTCATTTAAAATATGTTTAAATGATTCCTATAGGTTTTGTTGAAATTAGTATTATTGTAATAAAAACATGAGTCAATAACTAAATGGTGTTTTTAATCAGACAATATTTTAAACATAATCATCACAAATATTTGTTTTATAGTTGTTATATCAAGTTAAATATAATTTTAGATAAAATCATTGTTATTGTTATAGAGTCTTCAATATAGTACCATAATGCATTTCCATACTAAAATTAAATAAAAAAAACATGCATTAATAAATATTAATCTTTAAATGGTTTTAAATGATAGCAAAAGTAGTACAAAACTTTGTTACTGTAAAAGCTAAGTAAACTAACTAAGCAAGGAAAGTTTTTTTTTAATTTAAATCAAACTGAAAATTTGTGACAGCATTTACAAAAAACTTATTGAAACACTGATATTTTCGTTTTCGAAAAAAAAAGGAAGGAAACGTTTTGGGGTTTTCTGCAAAAAAATGACACTTTGATTAAAAACAGTGGACACACAAAAAAACTGAAAACATGATAACAAGTTTAACAAACAGACAGTTGAACATTGGATTCCAACCGGAGAACTTTGTAAAAGTCAACTATTTCAACGAGTCCATGATAAAAAGGATGCGAACAGAACACGAATACCGCACGGGTTGGAATCTTCGGACGAGTACATCCAGTGCGCATCGTGGAACAGCAACGGGCACTTGTTTGCTTGTGGAAAGTACAAAAAAGGCGTGCAGATATTCACACCCATCCAAAATAACGAAGCGACTTTCATACCTGTCCAGCACAACTGCTGCTTGACCGACGCTTTGTTTTTGCGAAAACATGAAAACCTGATCGCTGTTAGCTCGAGAAACCACGGTTACTTCACCTGGGGCACATCGAACGGGTTAGAGGCTGACGAATACGTTAAAATATGGGACTTGGAAGCAAAAAGTCCCACTAGATCTCATAATTTTAAAGGTTTCGTAAAACAAATAGCAACTTGCAAAGCTGTTCCCAACTGCTTTTGGTTTAATGTTGATCAAAAAGCGCGGGAGATAGCAGAAGCGGACATGAGATCTCCTTCGTACAGATCAATACTGTTAAACGACGCTGAAAGCAACACGAGTCTGTTTCAATCGCGAACTTTCGATGTGAATCCTATAGACGGAACTACAGTCGTTGTTAGCGACAAAAATAAAATCTTGTTTTACGATCGAAGAATGATAAGTACTTCTAAAGTAAACCGTCCTACTAAAAACGTTGATATCAGCTCGTTTAATGGCGATAGCTCGTATATCGTTAAGCTCACGTACAACCCCAGCGGATATAAACTTTTCATCACGAGCTCGTACAGCTTAAAAAAATTCCAGTACGTCGCCCCTGCATCTGACACTAAAGTTGATAATTTCAAAGAGTTCACATTTCAAGACCAAATGATGGATGCAATTTTAACTAAACATCCGTCTTTTCTCGGTGAAAAATACGTGCTTTTCGACGCGTACTTTAGAAACTACTCGGTTGTTTTCAACCAAGAAGACGTGCGTTACATTGGCAAAATAAACTTTTCAGGCCGATCAAATTACTTTTCTGACATCAGCAGTATGCCTCAACCTTTTTATTGCCTGGTCGCTGCAACAAAACAAAACACGATAGACTTTATCACCCCTACTTCATCTACAACTGATGAAATTAAAAATTTTTAAAGCATAAAGTTTATTGTTTAATACTTAATAAAACACTTTCTGCTATCATACGAAAAAAGTTTGCAATTAAGTAGTTGAAAATGTGGCGTGATTAAAACATTCTGTCAACTTGAGCTTGTCTCACACGGCACTTGTGAGTCCACCCTTTGTCTCTGAATTACTTTCGCCGATGCTTTCGTTGATCATACTCAAAACGAGCGTGCCAGCTGTCTTGCAATTTATAAATCTATAAAACGTAATTTGGAAAAATTTGACGTTACTGATTATACCATTAAACGGCAGCTCGATAATAAAACATTAAAAAAATGTTTGTAGACTGATCACTGAAAATTTCTCGACTACGTCTAACTGATAAGTTTTAATAAAAACAAAACCCGGGTTTATTATACACTATTTATAAGCTCGTCCCCTGTTAATTTGAGTAACTTTTTTATTCATCTTTTTTATCCATTTTATTTTTTAATATTTTCGGGTCTCAGTCTAGCGCAGGGTTTCCCAAACTTTTTTGCAAATGGCCCCCTTTAATTAAATTAAAAAATCCATGGCCTCCTTCAACAAGATTACTCATAAACTATTTTTTTTTGTTTTTTAATCTTCATCTGCAACTCGAGAATATCTAGTGCAAGTTTCAAATTAAACCTCATGGCTCCCCTGTGGCTCCTTTACTGCTCATGGCCTTTCTCTTACCCCTTTGCTGCTCATGGCCCCCAAGTGGGCCACTTGGCCCACTTTGGGAAACCCTGGTCTAGAGAAAGTCTTTGGTCTAATGATGGAAGTGGTAAACTTTATGTAATTGTTACAAGCATTAAACATTTATTTTTACATATTACTAAACACTTAGTTACTATTAATTGTTTTTTAGCTGTTCTATGAATGTTTTCATACCTATAGGCTGAATAGGTATGAATTAAACTTTTTGTAAATTAGAAAAATTTTACGATTTTTCAACTTGTATAACATTTAATTTTTGGAAAAAAAGAATTTTTAACCAACGCTAACTTCTAATAAAATGTTAATTTTAAGGTTTTCTGCAAAGTAATGGCACTTTGATTAAACACAGTGGACACAAAAAAAATTGAAAACATGATAACAAGTTTAACAAACATACAGTTGAACATTGGATTCCAACCGGAGAGCTTTGTGAAAGTCAACTATTTCAACGAGTCCATGATAAAAAGGATGCGAACAGAACACGAATACGGCACGGGTTGGAATCTTCGAAGGAGTACATCCAGTGTGCATCGTGGAACAGCAACGGGCACTTGTTTGCTTGTGGAAAGTACAAAAAAGGCGTGCATATATTCACACCTTTCCAAAATAACGAAGCGACTTTCTTACCTGTCCAGCGCAACCGCTGCTTGACCGACGCTTTGTTTTTGCGAAAACATGAAAACCTGATCGCTGTTTGCTCAAGAAACCATGGCTACTTCACTTGGGGCACATCGAACGGGTTAGAGGCAGACGAATATGTTAAAATATGGGACTTGGAAGCAAAAAATCCCGTTAGATCGTATAACTTTAAAGGTTTCGTAAAACAAGTAGCAACTTGCAAAGCTGTTTCCAACTGCTTTTGGTTTAATGTTGATCACAAAGCGCGGGAAATAGCAGAAGCGGACATAAGATCTCCTTCGTACAGGTCAATACTGTTAAACGACGCTGAAAGCAACACGAGTCTGTTTCAATCGCGAACTTTCGATGTGAATCCTGTAGACGGAGTTACAGTCGTTGTTAGCGACAAAAATAAAATCTTGTTTTACGATCGAAGAATGATAAGTACTTCTAAAGTTAACCATCCTACTAAAAACGTTGATATCAGCTAGTTTAATGGCGATAGCTCGTATATCGTTAAGCTCACGTACAACCCCAGCGGATATAAACTTTTCATCACGAGCTCGTACAGCTGAAAAAAATTCCAGTATGTCGCCACTGCATCTGACACTAAAGTTGATAATTTTAAAGAGTTCACATTTCAAGACCAAATGATGGATGCAATTTTAACTAAATATCCGTCTTTTCTCGGTGAAAAATACGTGATTTTCGACGCGTATTTTAGAAACTACTCGGTTGTTTTCAACCACGAAGACGTGCGTTACATTGGTAAAATAAACTTTTCAGGCCAATCAAATTACTTTTCTGACATCAGCAGTATGCCTCATCCTTTTTATTGCCTGGTCGCTGCAACAAAACAAAACACGATAGACTTCATCACCCCTACTTCATCTACAACTGATGAAACGTAATACTTTTTTTAAAGGCATAAAGTATATTGTTTAATACATAATAAAACACTTTCTGCTATCATACGAAAAAAGTTTGCAATTAAGTAGTTGAAAATGTGGCGTGATTAAGACATTCTGTCAACTTGTCTCACGCGGCACTTGTAAGTCCACCCTTTGTCTCTGAATTACTTTCGCCGATGCTTTCGTTGATCATATTCAAAACGAGCGTGCCTGCTGTCTTGCAATTTATAAATCTATAAAACGTAATTTGGAAAAATTTGACGTTACTGATTATACCATTAAACGGCAGCTCGATAATAAAACATGAACAAATGTTTGTAGACTGATCACTGAAAATTTTTCGACTACGTCTAACTGATAAGTTTTAATAAAAACAAAACCCGGGTTTATTATACACTATTTATAAGCTCGTCCCCTATTAATTTGAGTAACTTTTTTGTTCATCTTTTTTATCCATTTTATTTTTTAATATTTTCGGGTCTCAGTCTAGCGCAAGGTTTCCCAAACTTTTTTGCAAATGGACCCCTTTAAAGAAATTAAAAAATCCATGGCCCCCTTCAACAAGATTACTCATAAACTACTTTTATTTTTGATTTTTAATCTTCATCTGCAACTCAAGAATATCTAGTGTAAGTTTTTAAACTACCATAAAAAACCCCTAAGACCTTTTTTTTTGCTCTTCATCTGCAACTCGAGAATATCTAGTGCAAGTTTCAAATTAAACCTCATGGCTCCCCTGTGGCTCCTTTACTGCTCATGGCCCCCCTCTTACCCCTTTGCTGCTCGTGGCCCCCTGAGTATCTGTCATGGCCCCCAAGGGGGCCACTTGGCCCACTTTGGGAAACCCTGGTCTAGAGAAAGCCTTTGGTCTAATGATGGAAGTGGTAAACTTTATGTAATTGTTACAAGCATTAAACATTTATTTTTACATATTACTAAACACTTAGTTATTATTAATTGTTTTTTAGCTGTTCTATGAATGTTTTCATATCTATAGGCTGAAAAGGTATGAATTAAACTTTTTGTAAATTTGAAAAATTTTACGATTTTTCAACTTATATAACATTTAATTTTTGGAAAAAAAGAATTTTTAACCAACCTAACTTCTAATAAAATGTTAATTTTAAGCTTAGTGTATCTTTCAAACCACTTCTATAGGTAATTCGTATATATTAGTTGATAAAATAAGCTTCATTTCATCAATAAATTAAATATACAGTTTTTATATGGTATAAAACAACAATATTACACATCGAAACGTCATTATGCTTATTTTAATTTTTTATCATGCCATTTAACACAGCTTTGATCATAATATCATCAAAGCTTAATCAAACAAAGTTATAAAGCTAAAGCTATTAAAGTTAGCTTAAAAACTAAGCGTACAATTATTAACACAAAGGGTAACGTTTTTGGCTGTATAGCAATTGAAAAGATACATATTTTGTTCAACACATACTTTGTATAACCTACTCAAACTGATATGTAGTAAATTGATAAACATAAATTTTGGCAAAAAAGTTCATGGTTAACATTGCAACTGCTTCAGATGAAAAAAAAAAGAAGAAGCAACAGCATTTAAGTTTGTTTCAAATTTTTCTGAAGAAAACTCACTTAATGTTCAAGAATGCGTTTTGAATGTTAAGTTTAGGTGGTTTGCTGACTAATCGATCGAACAGAACTCAATTGTTACTCACAGACTGCTGATAAATGATATTACTTTTTTTTTTTTTTTTTTACTTAATAAAACTTTTAAACCTCATGAATTATTTTTTTACTAAAAAAACATCTTTGTAAAGTTTTTTTTTTAAATGCTATAGAACTGATTTGAGTTACTAGATAAATTATTTTTTTTAGAATTAGTACATGTATTGTTATTATTTTGTTTAATGTTTTTGAGCTTTAAAACCAGTACTAGATTACGAGATATTTTAAATGTATTAATAGCTAAAAACTTTATATAAATATTTGCCCATAGAAACTTCAAAAAGAGCTGTAATTCAGAAAAAATAAACAACTTTAATTAGATTATCTGTTTTTAGTTTTCTCACTATATTATGCAAACTATTTCAACTATGTAGAGAATTTTATTATAACGCGTGTTTTAGTTAAGGTTTAGAAGTTACTTTTCTTTAAGGAAAATAATTTTGTTTTTTATACCAACTAGTGTTCTCAAAAATTTGCTTTCTATAAACAGCTAAATTTAACAGTAGTATCCCGTAATTTTTTTAATAAATGGTTGCAATATAGACAAATCATAATTTGTTTTAATTTATAGCGTTTTGAATGAAGTTCAGTAAAATTTATTACTAAATTAAAAATAAAAGAATTGCAAAATATAAATGGTATCGAAAAAAAAAAAGTAATTGACTATTGCTGTAAAACATTTTATATTAATTTATGATTTAAAAATTGACTGAAATGTCAATAAAAAAGTTTAACCTAAAAAATTGTTTTAAATATTGTAAAAACTTCTGAATTTAAAAAAAAAAATATTATATGGAAACATTCAAAAGTTTACAAAATGCTTCAGAACATTATTATTATAATGTGTAATTGTAACAAAATAATCAAAAATGTAAATTTAGATCTATTTTTAATTTTTATCTTATCTTTTAACTTTTTTATTTTTCGTTACTAATAAAGTTGCAGAGAAATAAGCTATACGTGAGTAGTTATTATTAATATTTGTTTTTATAGAAGTTAATATATATTAATTACAAAAGATAGTTTGTATTGAATCTTAACGTTTTTAAGAGTTCATATAAAACTTAAGTAAATTTAATTTATAACGTTTATAACACTAGTAAAAAATTAATTTCAATGAGCAAAAAGTTTAAAAAAAATCTAAAACCTTTAAAAGCAGCTTTAAATAATAGTACAGAAATCCAAACAATTTGATATCAATTTATACTTTGGTTATTTTTGAAAAGTTTAGTTTTAGACTTTTATGGTTACTAGTTTTGAGAACTTGAACAATTTTTTTATTGTAATACTTAGGCAATACAATAAAAGTACTAGTTATGTATAAAGAAAACAATCTTATAAATACAATTTTTGTAAATAAATGTTGAACAAAGGACAAATATATGTAAAACTATAAAATAAACAGAAAAAAAAGCTTGTAAGTTTTTATGCCCAGTTTATTTTTTTGAACTAATTAATGACTTCATTAAAGCGTCCTCTACATTTTTAACATCGCTCAGAACGTCTCTCAAAATCAAGCACGTCATATTACCATCCTCTCTGACGTAACAGACAGCCAGAATCTTGCTCGAATAAACAAAAACCTTCACTACTTTCTTCAGCGAAACAGTCAAAAACGTTCCTTCTTCACCGAGGAATTTCAGCGAAATGCCTTCAGTTCCCACTTTGAGATACGCGAAGTTGTTGTGAGGTTTGTGCAAAATCGACTTCTCCGCTTCCGAGCATTGAACTTGGATGAGTTTCGACGAAGGGGATTTTAGAGTCGACATGCAGACGACATCGATGAGAAATTTTTGTGCTGGATATTTGAAAAATTTTTCGATAAAACTCAAGCACATCTTTTTTTTAAAGTTTGTGAAATTTCTTAATGTAAAAAAATTCTGTAAATGGTTATATTTTTCAAAATTAATCTACCTGTTTAATCTAAACTTATGTTATGTAAAAGTTTTCAAAAATAATAATATTCAAAACATAAATTTTAAAATAAAAAATTACATTTACAATTAAACTCATGTATACAATTGTGTAAAAAAACATTTCAACAACTTCAAATTGTGTGTACAACAAATAATTAAATAAAATTTTCTCAAACAGTTACATGATTCCTTTAAGTATACAAATTACCATTAATTTTTTTTTAATTTTTCGGTAATACTTTTCTCACTATAGATTTAAAAGTTATTGAAAAAGAAATATCTAAAAACATAATTAGAATAATTACATCAAACCACAAATATATTAACTATTTTAGCTAGTGTCAACATTTTTCTGCACATTTGTACACTTTTGTGATACTTAAATACGTTTAAATAAAATTAATTTTTGAACAGTTTTTAACAAATTTTATTAAAGAATTTAAAATGCGTGATACTAAGGAGTTTCTAGAACACTTCAAAGTTTTAGTTCAATGGAATACTTTACAATACAGAAAAATTCTTAATTGTTTAAAAATAAAACAATTAAAGCTAAGAGAAATAATAAAATCTTTATAAATTTTGAAAAGACTAAAACAAAAGCAAAAAAAAATCTAGTAATTTGAATTTAAACGAAATATTATCAACTGTATTTAAATTTCCATCTCCTTAAAGTTTTAAACAAATTTTTGATAAAAAGTTATTTGTTTTGGAAGCAACAAAAAAAATACTTATTTTATTTTTTTTAATAAATCTTACATCTGTCTTAAACTTGCTACCAAAAAAAAATTTTAGAGTTCTCATTTATATATTAAACTTTTGATTAAGTAATATATTTCTACTTTTACGTAAAAAAAAAAATAAATTAAAAGTAAAACTATCAAAAAAAAAGAACTTTGTTTTGAGAAAGAAGATAATATGTTGTTTGAAAAACATATAAAAGACAAAAACATCTTAAATGTAATTTTCTGCTATTCTACATAAACACAAGTTTAATTACGATTAAGTTCTACGTAAATGTTCACTGTAAATAACATCAAAAAAGTTAATTGCTTTCAAATATTTTGAATATTTTGATTAGTTTATGTTATATTCAAAAAAAATGTAAATGCTTTGCTTAAAATGAAACAACAAAGTAAAATTTAAAAAAAAATAAATAAAACGAATTATACTATTCCAACAAGTGAAACTTTGGTTAAATTATTCAAAATATTTTTGTCGAGAGAAGTCTTTAGAATAATCTGTTAACAAAAACGAGTTAAAATATTTGTACGTCAGCATAATTTTTGACTAGGCATAAAAACTTTCATAGATAAAAAATTCTTAAACAAAGCTCTTTTCTTATTTTAGCGCCTTATAACGTTTTTTTAAATTTTTAAACAGTCAAATCAGGTTCAGTAACTGAAAAAAAAACAGAAACAATTCTAAAAATAACAAAATTTTGCCATACTAAAGTGAATTTAGATAAAATAAAAATTATTCTTTTAAAATAAAAAAGCTTGACCTTAAAATTAAAAATTATATATATACTACAATTTGAGTTGTAAAAAACGGTATTGTAAAATTTTGTCTCCTTATAACCTTTTGCCTTAAACTTGCCTGGAGTTAAAGCTTTTTTTAAATTTTATATTTTGCAAATAAAAGTCTAAACTTTGTTTGTGAATTTATTACAAACAAATCAAGCAATGAAACGAAGTTCTTTTGTAATTAGATGGAAATATATTATTTAATTTTATGTCGTTAGGATATTTAAAAACAAACGTTTTTTTCTTTTTTTGAAGCTTTATTTTCTTATTTGGCTCGTATAATGTAAGTTTTTACTTGAACAAGTATCAAAGCATTATTTTTAGAGTCTAGATTTGTTTACTTTTTTATTCCTAGTAACCTTCTCAAAAAGAAGAGATCAAAAATATTTTCTAAAAAATGTCAAACTTGTGCAAACGCAGTTCAAACACGTAGTATTTGTTTGAAAACTAGAAATTTACATACAAACTTGTTTATGTCTTAGTCAAAAAATATTGTTGCCTAACTGTAACATATTTTAAGTTTTGATAAATTTAAAAAACAAGTAAATAAATGTAAATCAAGTGTTTATGTAGGATGCAAGGTGTTTCATCTTTTGCTTATATATAGGAAGAATATTTAGTTACCAAATAGTTTTTATTTATAAACTAAATTTGAAGACGTGAAAATATATGAGAAATTTCCTTTGTTTTTGCTTATTGAGAATGAGAACACTTTTTTTTGTGTTTTTAAAAGTACTATATGGAAGTCTTAAAATACTTTGACAACTTTGACCAATTTAGATATATCGAGATTGTTAAATACTAACTAAACTATATTGTTTCTGAAAGTATGTGAATGTTAAATGATAGTTTATTGAAGGACAAATAGATAAGATGCTCAAAAGGTTTTATCTTAGGACCTGGTGTACGAAGAACCTTTCGGTTATAGAATTGAACACCACTTAGTTACCTTTTAACGTCTTGTCCAGAACTATAAACTACACAGGCGTGTATAAAAACTTTATATGTTTTATTAACAATAATTTAATGGTTTTATCGTTGTATTTAAAATTTAAAGTATTTTTTTTAATATAAAATATGTGTATCTTCAAGCTTTCAAACATGAAATGTTATAAGTTGTGTTATATGTTTAAAACTTTGTAATATGATGTTTATGAAAACTTTTAAAGTAATTTATTTAAACTTTATTTGAAACAAACCTTCAAAAATTAGCAAAAACAATTAAAAGTATACTATAAGTATCTACCTTATCTTGAATTAAGATTGTTGTAACAATTGTTGTAAAAAATAAACAAGAATTAGTTAAAGCATTAATAAAAAATCACAAAAAAACTAGTATAAACTTATTGCAACTAACACAAAAGTTATACTAATTTTGATAATAATGTTAAAACAAATGTTTACACCTTCTTATGTAAGCATAATAAAACTTGCTTGTTATATTAGATTGAATAAAATTGTTTAGAAACAATATATAATATATAAGCATTACTTATCACAACTGACAAAACATTTCAATATTAAGCAAGAAAAAACTATATTATTTATAGTTCAAATAATTGTATACATGCATAATGGGCAATGCCTTAGGAAAAAAAAAAACATTAATACTGTTTTAAAAAATCTAAATATAGATTATATGCTTCACAAACAAAACAGTGTATTTTCTTAATGACATATTATCTTAATTGACGGTTGTAGCTGTTTTTAAATAGCAAAATTTAATCAATATAAAACTAAAATCAATTAGAGTTACTTTTATAGAAAATACTTTTTTTCAAAACAAAAGCTTATTTGAATCAAAAGTTTCGTCAACCGTTTAAATTCTACAAAAATACAACTATTGTAATTTTAGTTTATTTTTAAATTTCTGTTTACAGAACGCTTTCTTTCTATTTTTTTCGTTATACTGAATTTTCACTCAAATTCAACAAAATAAAAGATTAGTTTGATTACCTTAAAATAGTCATCAATCAATGTTTATTAAAGCTTGGATAATATTTTATACGATAAACGCCACACATAGTTTACAATTTGAAACATATTTGTGGCGTGTAAGCTGTACAAAGTTTACAGATTTTTAAGACATGGTTTAAATCGATCAAAATCATTTTAAGTATGCTAGAAAACACGTTAACTTTTTCTAGTTTAGCTATATCAGTTTATACACTAAAGTTTTTATACAAAATCGTTTAACAGTTTTTGTATGTAGCAATAACTATTTATACATTTCAAACCTAAAACTTGTTGATAACAGTCGTATTTTAAAACTTATTAAATAAATATTAAATAAAACTATTAAAAACATATATGGCTTTCACAAAAAAAAAACTAATTGTACAAAGAAAATCTATTGATCATTATAAAACAAAAGCATACCTTACCAAAATTCTTCTAATTTCAAATTAACTTTAAAAAAAATTAACATACTGCTACAACAAGTTAGCATCAATAGAAGATATTCTGACTCTGAATAAAAAAAAAACACATAAAAAAAAAGAAAAAATACTAAACATTTTAAGTCTACTTTTTATTGTTGAACAATTTCACGGTTAGTATAAAAAACTAATTTTTAACTTTAAAATGAAAACACCTATTCACGCTGCTGAATGTTTGAATGAAATTATTTCGATGAAATTCTTAATTAACACGTGAAATTGTTTGCAAGATTTATAGTTTTCAAGTATCTCGTACGACAATTATATCATTCATAAAAAAACTTTATTTCTGAAAAATTAAAACTGTAAAAAAAAATTAAGTAGAATAAGTATTTTTATCTTAATTCCTTTACAATAAAGAGAAATAAAACTGATTATATTAAAATCAATGCTAAAAGATTATGGTAAAATCTATTTAAAAACTTCTTTTATAACTTGAAACAAACCATAAAGTAAACTACTATAGATAATGTAGTTTATAAAAGTAAACTTAAGATTATTTACAATATAATCCAAACCTCGTGGTATTTAATAAATTAAAAAAAAGTTTTTTTCTAAAAATCTAGAACTTCACTGATCAACTCTCTACTAATTAAATAATTATAGTTTTGTTCTTTTAAAATAAATCAAAAAAATTTTTTTTGTTCTAATTATAGCAGCATGTGCTTTAAGACAACTAATATAACAAATATGTTTTTCTTCTATGTTAAGAATAAAACTACAACTTCTAAAACAGTGTATAAGTAAACGTAGACAGATAAATTAATACTACAAGAAAAATAAAACCATAATTAATAGTTAATTTCAGACCTCAACGAAAAATGCTTAACTTACATTTTATGATCGATATATTTCAATTTACACTTTGTATTCATTAAAAAACCTTTTTTTACATAACATCTAAATTTTGAAATACTTGGAATTCTCAATTTTGATATATTGGTTGACTACATATAGCAAAGAATTGTCTTTTAACCAAAATAGTTGATACATTAATACTCTACATCAGCGGTTCATAACCTTTTTTTTTAATTTTACCCCTTTTTAGAAGCTTATTACCAAATTTATTCCTTTTTGGAGGGTAATTATTATACTTACCCCCAATGTACTAAATAGCGTTTAATTTAGAGGAAAAAAAAACTAAGTTTTGAGAACTTTAAGCTTATTAAAAATAAAAATTCGTAAAATTTAAAGAGTTTTTTTTATAAAAAAAACAGTTAAACAAAAACTTATAAGTTAAAAAGACAATATAGAAACATTAATTAACATAACTTGTACTAAAAAAAATTTAACCCCTGAGCAAATATATTTACCCCCAGGGGTAAATTCACCTCAGGTTAAGAATCTCTGCTCTATATAGGCTAAAATGTAAACAAAAAATTAGGTAAAAAAATGTATAATTAAGAGTTCTTATAAACTTTCAAAATTATTTACTTTTTTTTAAACTTTATTTTCTAGAAAAAAAAATTTATTGTCTCAATCATTGTTTTAGTTAAAGTTTGAAAAATTTGCTTTTTGTTGTTGTAACTGACAAATAAAGTTATGTTTTACATTTATTTTCTGTTAAGCTTTTAAAACCTTTGTTTTAAATTGCTTTAATGTGAGGATTAAAAATTATTAAAATCATAAGTTTTGATATTTCAAAAAAATTTGAGCAAAAATAGTAGAGAATTAATATATTTCAAATTTGTGCAAAAACTTGTCACCTTTAATTTAAACTTCAAATAATGGTTAAAATGTATTTACAGTAACGTTAGTTATTTTTTTAAGTCTCCTGTTAAACAAAAAATTCTTATAATATGGCTTTTACTGTTAAAATTGTTAATACGCAGGTTTTTGATAAAATGATTTGGTTTATATTGTTTATATTTTAACAAAGATTTATTAAATAATTTAAAACTGATTAAGACGTTATAAAATGTTATATTCATATGCGATTTATGTTTTAAATACAAATTGTTAGAAATATCTGTTTAAACTATAAAAAGTTTAAAAAAAAACTTTTTTCCTAAACTATTTATCGTGTAGTGTATAAATATTAAGTTAATTTAAAATTTTTGTTAATTTACAAAAGTTTTATATCTACCAAAAAAAAAGCACAATTTAAATAACTTTAATTATTACAAACCTATTGACAAGATGGAAAAGTTTAAATAACTAAACTTAATTATTTTTGTCTTTTAAGATATGCAATTAGATAAAGTATAAAATTTTAAAACCTCAACTATTTGTTAAAAAGTCTACTATTTTATTATATGTTTCAGGTAGTTTCACTACTCGCCAAGAATGCTTTCGTCAAGAATTAAACTTATGTTTTTGTAAAGAGTATAAAATTTAATGTTTTGCATAACTACAGATCAAAAAAAAATCAAAATATATACAATATAAAAATATTTCGTCAAAAACAATTTTAGACGAAATAGATTTTTATTACGTAATAACTTTTTAAAAACGATTATATAAAGAAAAGATTTAAAAATAACTACTGATAAAATAATATTTACAATAAATGAAAAAAAAAGTCCCGGTTTAGCAACCTTTTACATAGAATACAAAAAAAGAAAAATAAAGTAAAGGTAAGAACATCTTATTAGTATTAATTTTACTACTATTATTACATTTTAATTTAATTCTATTGTTCAACGTTTGACCCATGTATAAAAACCTGAGTCACCTAAGCAGGAGTCACACGAAATATCATCAAAGCTGTGTAAATGTGTAACCTAAAAAACTAAATTTTATAAAACAGAAAAATATTTTTCATTTAAATTTAGAAACTACGGGGAATTACATATCTATATACCTAGCAGTGGCGTCGCGTGGTATTTTTCTCAAGTGGTGCAGAAAAAAAAATCCGAGTTTAAGGTGATCGATTTGCCCTACTTGAGTTGTCCCTGCTCGAGTTGCCTCTGCTAGACTTGCTTCTGCTCGAGTTGCCTCTGCTCGAGTTGCCTCTTCTCGAGTTGCTTCTGCTCGAGTTGCTTCTACTCGAATTGCTTCTGCTCGAGTTGCTTCTTCTGAAGTTGCCTCTTTTTAAGTTGCTTCTTCTCGAGTTCTTTCTTCTCGAGTTGCCTCTTCTCGAGTTCTTTTTCTTGAGTTGCCTCTTCTCGAGTGCTTCTTCTCGAGTTGCTTCTGCTCGAGTTGCCTCTCCTTGAGATGCTCTTGTTCAAGTTGCTTCTGCTTGAATCGCCTGCGCTCTGCTTAGCTTTGTTTTCATTTTTTGTTTATAATAACTTGTGGAATGGTACTTAAACCTGTACTACTTCAGGGAACTTTTAACTTATTTTGCTTACCGTAAGTTATTGATTTTGAGGTATTTCTTGAAGAAATTTTGCTGTTTGGAGTTCATTTGCGGCAGTCAGCTAAGAGTTTGCGGCAGTGAAGTGAGCAAAATGGTTGTTTTCTAAATTGGAGTTTTATAAGAGATTTTCTTCTAAAAAAATAACGAAAACGTTATAGATACTTAATTTTTTCTTACAAAATTTTAAGGTGGCAGTGCAACACCCCACGCGACGCCCTTGATACCTAGTATTCTAATTAGGAGAATAACGTTTTACAAAAAATAAAAAATGGTTTAAATTTTTAATACTTTTACAGACTAATGTCCAGAGAATTGAAGAAACTATTTAAGATGCACAAAAGAACCATGACAAAAATGAAAAAAAAAATCTTTAAAAATACGAAAAATAAAATCTATAAAGTCAACTTTGCAATAAAAGTTAACATCTTGTAGTATAAAATCTTTAAACTGAGTTATGAAGTTTTTACTTACGTTGAACGTTACTATAATGTTTTTAGTATAAAAAATACGTTAGGATTTTTAAACTGTCCTTTATACGGTAAAATAAAGTGTTTTTACTTGTAAAAAGCAAAAATTTAAACTAACTATTATATTTATTGTAAATTAAAATTTCTATTTTTGAGGTTATGAAAGTTTATTTTATAATTGACATAAACTTCTTAAGCTTTTTTTAAGGTATGGTAAGCAAGCCTCATTAAAAAAGTTAATAAGTTATAAATGAATAGTACTAAACAATTAATATTTTACAATGATATGATCTTCGATCATTTTTTATAGGTAAATTTTGTATATATCAAAAGTGAATATTGGACAGTAGCCTAAATAAAAAAAAATCAAAGCTTATTGTAGTTGATCATCAGAAAATCGAAAAGTTAAAGAAGCGCCGATAAATTAAAATGCAAAGTTTTTATAAATTTCGTGAGTTTTTTTATTTGTCTAATAATTACATACATAAAAAAATAATTACTCAATTTATCCTTATTACTATAGAATATTGTTTTATTAAACTTATTGAAAACTAACTTATATTTTATAATTTTTTTTGATTTAACAGAGTTATTATTTTACTAAAAAAATATTTTTTACTAAAGTTTTACTATACATGAGTATTTTAAACAAATTATTTGTAATAAAACTGGTTGCTAAATAAGTGACATATTTAACTAAACGACTTTTATTCTAACGATTATTTATAACTTATTTTTTTCTTAACTACGTAAAACAACTAAAAAGTAAAAACATAGATTCTTTACTAAGGAATGTTTTTGTATTAATTTATTTGAAGGACTAAAAAGCTTTACCTGTATAGAATTTTTTTTTTTGAAAATTATATAGTTGTTTTTAAAATTAGGGGTCCACACCCTTTTCTAAGTCATGAGCCATTTACTTTAAAAAAAGCTGTTCCCAGGCCGCACTGTGTTTGAATTATCTTCCGCGGACTGCAGTTATTTAAAAAATAATAATTTAGTAATTTATGTTAAATACTTTTTCAAACCATAAAATAATAAAAATAAAAAAATAATAGAACACTAGAACAGAGTAATTAATAAAGTAAGTGATTAATTGTAAGTTTAAACCATAATAGATTATTTTTTTATTGCTTTAAACCTTCAAGTAAAATCTCAGGTCAGCTAGCATTTGAACTTTGTCTTAAGCTTAAAGAGAACAAAATAACATGTTTTTTGAGAGTTTTAGCCACGCGTTCTAAATAAAAACGACAGTCGTACTTTTAGCAAAAACCTCGAATGGTTTTATGCTGCTTTGTATAACAAAAAAGTATGATAAATTTTCGGGTTTTGGTTAATAAGCTGCACTCTAAGTAACTTTTCGAGGAGATTTTTTTACGTTAGTTCCAACTAAAACGAATGGACATATAAACCCTTTTCGTTTTCTTTAAATACAATTAATCAATGGATAATGCTTTTAGCCTGAAAATATTTAAGTATATATAAGTATTAACTACAAAAAAACTGTAATATAAAAATGCTTAGTTTACCCAATAAGCAGAATAATTGATACAACTAAAGTAGTAATTTACTTTTAAGTGTAAACTGGAAAACAATAAAAATTACACTATACCTAAAAAACTGCAAAATATTTTAGTTTAAATATTTACTAAATTTAAGTAAAAGATAAATAACTAAGTTAAATATTTCTAAAGAAAAGCTGTTCATCTTCTTATTGACTTTGTTTAAATGCTATAAATAACAACATTTTCTAATTTTCTATTTAAATGAAACACTTAATTTTTTTAATATGACATACATTACTAAATTCTATTACGTAACTTCGAGCTTATGTGCTGAAACTCCTTTAGAATAAATTAAAATAAAGTAAACTTTAACATCACTAAGAATTTATTCGTTACAAATCTACCATAACGAACGAAAAAAAAAAAAAAAAACTAAGAAGTGAAACAAAAAAAGTTCATCAATCAATATTTATTCTTCATTTCTTCTTGGCCCACGCAAACTTGCTTTCTTTCTCGTTTGAAATCCCAAAACAAATCAGCAATTTTAAGCCAATCAACAATCAATATCTTTGTTGAAGACATTAAAAAGCAGTTGAAAGTCGCTCATGAAGAAGCATCAATCATTTTGCGCCACTTTCAAACTGCAGCGTTGATATTCAAAGTAGTTACATGCAGATACAACATTTAACACTTAAATAAAAGCAGTTCGACGTTATTTAATTTTAACTTTGATCATCGCAACTTTTTTGTGTACAGTACTTTTCTAAAGAGCTCATGCTTATTTATATGCAAAATAATAAATGAGAAAAAAATAAAAATAAAATATTTTTCGTCCATGTACGTTGGTTTTAAATAATTTAAGCATTTTAGGTTATCTCTTGAAAGGTTAACTAAAATTTAACATCTGATTTTATAAAACTAAAAAATTCAATCTAATGATTGAAAATAAGTATAATGATAATTGCGTTTAACACCGCTAGATTGAATTTAATGTAAATTTGAATAAAAGTTAGATTTTTATTTAAGTTAAAATAACAAAACTGAAGTTTTTATATTATTATTCATTTGTTGCTCAACTTTCTAGCGCAGTTAAAATCAAACATCATTAAATTTATATTCCATCATTGGAATGAAACATTTAATTTTATAAAATCAGTTATAAAATTTTATTTAACATTTTGAGCGGTAAAATAAAATGCTTAGATTATATAAAACCAACGTACATGGACGAAAAATATTTTATTTTTATTTTTTTCTCATTTATTATTTTGCATATAAATAAGCATGAGCTCTTTAGAAAAGTACTGTACACAAAAAAGTTGCGATGATCAAAGTTAAAATTAGATAACGTCGAACTGCTTTTATTTAAGTGTTAAACGTTGTATCTGCATGTAACTACTTTGAATATCAACGCTGCAGTTTGAAAGTGGCGCAAAATGATTGATGCTTCTTCATGAGCGACTTTCAACTGCTTTTTAATGTCTTCAACAAAGATATTGATTGTTGATTGGCTTAAAATTGCTGATTTGTTTTGGGATTTCGAACGAGAAAGAAAGCAAATTTGCGTTGGCCAAGAAGAAATGAAGAATAAATACAGACTGATGAACTTTTTTTGTTTCACTTATTAGTTTTTATTTTGACATTTTTTCATTCGTTATGGTAGATTTGTAACGAATAAATTCTTAGTGATGTTATTTTATGTTTTATATTCCTTAGTTTTTATTTTGATGTTTTTTGTTCGTTATGGTAGATTTGTAACGAATAAATTCTTTAAACATTTCTACGTTTATCTAGTTAAAATGATAGATTTTAAGCTAACAAACTCATAAAAAAATATCTATGTTTAGTTGTGTGTTAAATATCTATATAAATAAGTTATTTTATGTAGGTGAAAAATAGTTATTTTTTTCGAAAATTTATAAGCTTAACATTAAGTTTATAAAAAAAAAAGTCATATAAAGTTCTTATATTTTAATATTGCAGTTTTACGATTTTAAAACGTTGACGTAAAATATAGCAAATTTAATAACACTTCTATAAGAATTTTAAGAAATAGAGCTTTTGTTATTATTTTTTGTCAGCTCCTAAGTATTTTTAAGGCTTCAAACTAACTTATAGTAAATTTGTAAAAACTTATCAGTGACTTAAAAAAAAAGTTTTGTACCACGCTATATGAAAAAATAGTTATCCCTAAATTTAAAAAGTTAAAGTTTCTACTACTTTTACGTTTTTCAGTTGTGAAATTTTGGTTAATATAGTTCTAAATAAAAAATACGTTTTTATTCAACTTAAAAAATGTTAAGTTTAGGATCAAGTTAACTGTTTTAAAAATTGTTAGTAAGGTTAAACCAACAATTTTAGTAATAAATTTTGGTAAAGCTTTAAACAACTAACAAGTCATTATTTTTAAGATATAAGCTTTATAATATACTCATGATTTCAATGTATAGTCTTTTTTTATGGTAAACAGGCTTTTATAAGTAAAACATTTTATACTTTACAAGTTAAGTTTTCCTTCATTCAAAAAAGTTTGTAAAGAGTCTTTGATTTCATGTTTTTTCCTTAGTTAAGTAAGAAAAATTTTCTATTTTTGAAAAATAAACGTTTGAGTAAAAGTTATTGAGTCTGATTTGCCAGTTATTCAATTTAATCACAAAGTGTTGGTTGGTCGTGCATAAAACTTTAAAGTATTTTTTATAAAAATAAAAATGTTGTTTACTTAAACAAACTATAGGGTATGTATTACTTTTCATAGTTTTGATGAAACAATATAGTATAGTATTAATCATAAAAAACTAATTTAATTGGTTAATTTTTTCTTAATCGAGTTAATAAAATGTCAACAAATCTTTGTATACGTTGATTTAAATATATCTGTTATATTGAGAAGTTTTTTTATATTCAAAGCTATTGTCTAATGTTTACTTCTCATTTATCTTTATCTGTAATAAACTTTTTATGCTCAACTTAAAAACATTTGACCTTATTTTGTACTATTTATTCATAACTTTTTAACTATTTTTAATGAAGCTAGCCTACTTTACTCACAATAAAGATCAACAAGTTTTGAACAAATGTATTAAAATTAAATACAAATTTGAATACATTATGAGCATAACAATTTGTTTTACGTTTAAGCTTTTTTTTCTAAAAGATATAAACTTTATCATTTAACAGTTTTATTAAAAAAAAAGCATATTATTTTACATTAAGATATCACAATAAAACTCAAAGGTAACTATATACTTTATTAATTATTTTTAAACCTAAGTTTCTTGAACGCTCAAAATATTTGTCTTAGGACCTGGTGCACGAAAAACCTTTCGGTTATCGAGTCGCACACGGATACCTTTTAACGTCTTGTCCAGGATAGGACGAGTTTGTATTACCAGATGTTATTCTTTTTTCGTGAAGTTGACCTCACGGTGTTCACTCTTCGAATTTTTTAGGAAACTTTTTGCATTTTTATTATGCTTCTTCTTTGCATCTGAAATAATTCTGTCAATTCTCTGGACGTTGCTCTAAAAAATATTAAGAAATTAAACTCTTTTTTTTCGGAATTTTTTTTGTAGAAAATTAACTCAGTTTACTTTTTTCATGAAACTTATTTTGTTCCCTACCAAAAAAAAACACAGTTTTTAATAAGTATTAAGTTACATTTACATAGTCGCGTAAAGTCATTTCTCTACGCAATTATTGAGAGGTAATTTATTTTTTAAAGCCTTCAAGTAGTACTGGTAATTCCATTTTTATTTTTGTTATTAAGCTAAAAATGTGGTCAGTAAACATATTTATAAAAGGTATCTTAACCATTAAAACTTTGAAGTTTGCTCTAATTTTAACCACTTAATACTAAATTAAATACAAATGATCATAAAACATCACAAACATATTTGTATATAAATATCTACAAGTTTTAAAACTTTGTGCTCTTTTGTATACTAGGTTTTTGGCTATATAACAACTCGAAATTAATGCGTTTAAATGCGAAACAATCTATTTTTTGTAAGACTTTGATTATTAATCCACACATTTACTTTAATATAACTTCAAACTTTTGTCTGTTCTTTTTCAGTGGCTCATACTTTGATGCATGAGTCAAACATTCAACAACAAACAATGATAACAATAATAAAAACTAAAATAAAAACACTATTAAAAGTCTTAAGCAGACATATACAGAAAAAACGAAAATAAATAGTAGAAGTTCGAAAAGTTATATTAACACTAGATAAATAAGAAAATGTTCAAGTTTTGAAAACTTTTAATAACTGTTTTATTGAGTTGCAATGTACACTAAGATAATATTCTTACTTTAACTTTATTTTGGTTTTTCTGAATTCTGTCTAAAACGTTGCTCGGCTTACCGTCGTTATTTTCCATTTTAATAAAAATCTTATATTGATGTTTTTTTACTTAAAAGTTTGTATTGATGTTTGTTTACTGAAAAGTTTATATTGATGTTTTTTTAATGAAAAGTTTATATTGATGAATTTTACTGAAAAGTTTATATTGATATTTTTCAAACCAGATTGTTATTTATAAAAAGCTCTTTAAAGAGTTATTACGCAACAAACAACTACTATTAGGTAAAAAAAATATTTGGTAATATTAAAGAAGTTATTTTATAAGTTGTAGTTATGTAAATTTCTTGCTTTATACTTCTTTAAAAGTACGTGTTTAACTATTTTAAGTTTTTCATTTTATTAAAATTTTGAATACTTGTAAAATAATTAAGTTATAGGTAGTGAAAACATAATACCTAATTTTAAGATAGTTACTCATGTCGACTTTAGTATTAACTAAAACACCTTACAAAATATTACTCTTTATTTAATAATTAAGATTTTAGGTTTTTATAGCATGTGTAAGTGCATTAAAAAACCTTTAAAGATTGAATGCTGTTATTTAATCTTCTACATGTTTTTGTATGTCTTAAAATCAATAAATTCATTTAAATTACTAGTTTTAGTTTGTAAACTATATAAATACTCTAATGCAACAAGCACTTTAATAACTTTATGTTAGTTCAAGTATAAATTAGGAATATGTTTTTTTTTAATTCAGCTTAAAGTTTTAACAAACTTTTTTTGAACTTTTATTTTACCGTATTAAACATGTCAAAAAAATTTATTGTACAATTTTATATCCAGTTTAAATTTTTTGAACTATGTGTATTCGAAACTACAAAATAAACCATATGAACTAGTGCTTACAAACTATTTAAGCTATAGAACTAAAATCCAATGCTTTTGAAGATCTTAACAGACAACAATAATCTTATTAAAAAAAAGGAATTACTTTATACAATTGATTTTAAAAAAAAGTTACCTTTACTGTTAATATTTGTAAAAGAAGTTTGAGAACCACTTAACTATAAATTATAAACTGCAATAATTTTATAATCATTAATTTAATTTAATATTAAATAAATCTTTTTTTAAAGATTTTGTGCTCAGAATTGCCTTAAAATTACCAGATGTTTTTAACATTGATCAGCTGCAATCTTTAAGTTAAAGTAACTTATAAAAATCATTATGGCGCATTATATATAAAAAATATCAAAAGATAAACAAACAATTCCAGTTTCAACAACGAACCATATAGCAAGTAAACAACTATTTAATATAAATTCAATATAAATAAAATGATTGATTTGTTTCAAAATAAAACTATCGAGGTTTTAAAGCTAGTATTACGATTAGTAACCTAACTATTAATTCAGATACAAAATACAAAGACGAAATTTGAAAAAACTCAGTTAATTTGTAAGTTTTTAAGAATTCATAAGAAGTAAACTGTTAACTTGATGTTTTGGTTACGTTTTTTATCGTTTTAAAGCATAAACATATCAATTATTTTGACACAATAAAAGTTTTTGTCATACGTAGTTAAACAATACATCAAAGTTGAAAAATCAAAATGTTTCACATTTTAGGTTTTATATTAAAAAATAAAACTTTTATTAGTGAAACAAAAGTGTAAATTGATAAAAGATCGATCACGCAATATAAGTTACGCATGTTTCCTTGAGATCTGACATTAACTATCAATTATGGTTTTAATTTATTTATAGTTCTAACAATCCAGTCCGGGTTTACTTATACCATCTTAGAAAAAAATAATTATAAGTAAATTTATTATATTAGTTGTCTTAAAGCATGTGGTGCTATAAATAGAAAAATACAGGTGTTTTTAGATTCTTTTTTAGTTTATTGTTCATGAACAGAACTATAATTAACAAGTGCGTAGATGTTTGATATCAAGTTTTTTAACGTCAAATTTTTTAGAACATTGATAATTATATAACTGAATAACAGAAGGTAGATATTCTATTGTATATAGTTTTAAGTTTACTTTTTACAGATTACTATTTTATTAAAAAAAAATTTATTTGTAGCTTGTTTCAGGTTTTATATGAAGCAAATTGATAGTTTTTATAAGAACTATATTAAGTTGTTACCTTTATTAAATTTTTAAATTGTAAGAACAAAAACAAAAACATATACTCTTTTTACACCAATTTTTACAGTATAATTGTTATTAATCAGCGAAAAGAAGTTTTTTATGAATGATGTTTTCATTGATTTTACCATAGTCAGTTTTATTTCTCTTTAGTGTAAAGGAATTAAGATAAAAATACTTATTCTACTTACAACAATTTTTACAGTTTTGTTCTTTTTAAACAAGGAAATAAAGTTTTTTTATGAATGTTGAAATTGTCGTACGAGATACTTGAAAACTATAAATCTTTGCAAATAATTTCACGTGTTAATTAAGAATTTCATCGAAATAATTTCATTTAAATATTCAGCAGCGTGAATAGGTGTTTTAATTTCAAAGTTAAAAATTAGTTTTTTATACTAACCGTGAAATTGTTCAACAATAAAAAGTAGACTTAAAATGTTAAACATGACTTTATTTCTTTTTTTCATCTGTTTGTTCAATCAGAATCAAAAAAACAAGTTTTAATTTTTGTTGTAGCAATATATTCAATAGACAATTTTTTTAGGGCAATTCAAGTTCCAGAAAGTTTTGTTAAACTATTTCAAAAATTACTGTTTGAAAGGAATTGAATAGTTTTTTTTTTGTTTTAGATATATGGTAAGCTAAGAAATAAAATCTTCAGCAATCAGTTCTTTTAAGCTTTTATTGTGAAAATATAACCCTGTTATGTTATTACATACAAAAGAAGTATAATTATAAAGCTTGATAGATAAATATCTATAAAATATTCTAAATGGTTTTTTGTGTTTTAATGTTACAACAACTTTCAAATAAACTTAAAAGGTTTGAAAGATACTAAAAACATTTGTTAACTTTGTACAGCGTTACGCCATAAATTTGTTGTAAGCATTATTTGGTGTTCAGCGTAAAACTATGTACGCTTTAGTAAATGTTGATTGAAAACTATTTTAAGTAAGAAAAAATATTTTTTATACCAACAATTTTGATATAAATACAGTTTAAAAACACTAAAACATTCTAAAGCCACAATAAGAATGTTATAAGTCTCTTTTTTAGTCTTACAGTAAAATTTAAAATAGTAAAAAGTGAATAAAATAGTCTTCATTCAGATAAATTTAATTTTGCTCGGAATTATCTTATATCAACTTAACTTGGTTTTAATTTAATAATGATTGAAATTTGAGCTTAAAGAAAATTACTATTATTAGTTGAAATAATATATCATTCGGAAAATTCAGTGCTTTTTTAGAACTTAGTAAGCATTTAATCTAAATTTAAATTAAACAGTTATAAAATAAAACTACGAAATTTTTTTTAAACTATGCAGTATATGATACATCTATATGTTTGTCAGAACTATTATACATATAGTACAACTTTCTAAATAGAGAAATTTAAAATACATACATTTATACAATTTGATGTAATAAGTAAAACTATTATAAATCAAATTTGTAACTAATTATAATCAGCAATTTTACTCTTTTTTAATAAAAAAACAGTTATAAAATCCGTAAACAACACTGTTTGAATAAGTTTTTCTTTGGTTCCAAGCTGCAGTTTCTTCATCCTAGTTTGTTTTTTATTGTAATAATACTTACTTTATTTGTTATACAATTGTTTATTTAAAAAAACTTATACATAAAAATACAATAAAAGCTCGTAACTAAACTAACGTAAATAATTAATACAATAATTAAATATTAAGAGTATACAATTTTATATTTTTACCAAATATTAAGTTTATAACTTGTAACAGAATTATTAGAATTCTTTGATTAAATGGTATCAAAGTTTGATCATACAAGTATTTCTTTATTCAAACAAAAATAATTTTAAACAATGAAAAAAGTACTAGAAACAAAACAACATTATATATACAAAGATAACTATTTTATACATGCTTAAATCATTCAAACCATTCGTATACATGTTTTTTGACCTCAACATAGTTTTTTCATTACTAAGCAATGTCAATGTATCTTAAAAAGTGGATGTTTTATAGAAAAAAAGATTTGTGATTAAGTACATGTCTAAGCACAAAAAAAATGTGTATTCACACGTAATTAAAACAAAAACAATATACATCTGCAATATGCAGTTTTACGGCTTCATACTTCATTTACAAAAGAAATTTTTAGTAATTCTTTTTGTGTTGAGCTCATGTAGTTGACACAAAAAAAAACTCTCTATTGTACTTAGACACAAGATATATTTCGTGTTAAATACTTTTAAGTTTAAATAAAAACTAAAAAAAGTAGCGACAAAAGCAAACTTTTGCTTAAAATTCAATAAGTTTGTTTCTATTTTTTAAACAAAAACTACTTTAAAATTAGAAGTTAGAAATGACTTTAAGGTGTTTCACAAGCTTTTGCCTAAGATTCAATAAAAATAAAATTGTTGCTGAAAAAGTAGGCTACGAACAATAAAATAGTGGGAACGGGTCAAATATGCACGAAGAGGCTCTTTTGCACGAAAACTTTTTTGCACGGAGGGTCACTTTTACACGAAGGTTTATTTTTGCACGAGACTAAGAATAATAAATATAATAAAAATAAAGGACAAATAGAAAAAAAAAAAAACAAACAAAAAACAGACCAATTAGTTTAAAAAAAAATTACCGACTGAGGGTAAGGGTTAGGGGTAACAGTGATAGTAAAAAATAATTATAAAAAATCTAAAGTATAAAGAAATTAAAATTTTTTCAACTCGTGCAAAAGTGTCTTCGAATTGTTTAATAAGAAATTTTATTTATAATGATTTGTAGTAAATATAATTTGTTAAGATTAAAAATATATACAACAGCTGTAATAAATCAGTTTTATTGTAATTGTTCGTTATTACTCAAAGCTTTATATATAAAATGTTATTACAGTTAAAAGTTTTTCAAACTATAAATTAAAACTTTTATTTTATCATTAACTTCTTAATAGTATATTTATAAGCTACAAAATTAGATAAGTATAAAAAGTACGATCTTCTTACAGACTGTGTATATTATAAACTACTTTACAAACTTTAAAAAAGATGTGCTTGAATATTTTCGAAAACATTTTCAAAAAACCAGCACAAAAGTTTCTCATCGATGTCGTCTGCAAGTCGACTCTAAAATCCCCTTCTTCGAAACTCATCCAAGTTCAGTGCTTAGAAGCGGAGAAGTTGATTTTACACAAACCTTAAACAACTTCGCGTATCTTAAAGTGGGAACTAAAGACATTTCGCTGAAATTTCTCGGCGAAGAAGTAACGTTTTTAACTGTTTCGCTGCAGAAAGTAGTGAAGGTTTTTGTTTATTCGAGCAAGATTCTGGTTGTCTTTTACGTCAGAGAGGATAATAACAGAGAGGATTAAAACAAAACTTGTAAACAAATTACTTAAAACTTTTGTACTGTTTTTGAAAGCTGCTTTTAAGAGTTTAAATTTACCTAAAAAAAGCTAGCTTTTTATAAACTTTTATAAATTTATGTCTTTTAAAAATTAAATTTACTTAAGTTTTTATACAAAATTTACAAACGTTTACTGTGAATAAAAATATATTTTTCTAATGAAAAGCATCTACAAAATTAAAAATAAATAACAAATACTCCAGTCTAGCTTGTTGATTTTAACATTATAAGTAAATAAAACAAACTAAAATGCTATAATATTAAGTAAAGTACAAAATACATAAAAATTAATTGATAATTTTTTTACTAAACTTTTATTTACTTTAAAACATACCTTATAACAATAAATATTTTATTTGTAAGATATTGTATTATTTTAAATGTTTCCACTTAAAACATGTTTTCAAAACTTTTTATTACTTAACAATTTTAAATAAAAGATATGTTAAACATTGCTTGTAAAAATTTAATTTAAAGTAGTTTTGTTTACATATTAATTATTCTTAAAATGATAACCTATTTCATTAAATATTTTACAGCAATAGTTATTTAATTTTTAACTGTTTTCTTTTTTGCCATTTGTGTTTTGTTATTGTTTGATTTATTTCGTTAATAAAATTTAATAAAATTATTTCAAAAAGCTACGAATCAATAGTATACTATCAAAATCTACCCAAACTTTTATCTACTAACAAAAATAAAACACAACAAGTTTAACTAAATTTTTATTTATTACAGAACATAAAAAAAGCATACAACCTAGCCTTCTTAACTATAACCGTTTCTATTTAATGGTTTTTGCTAAACTATTTTCAGATTATAGTGATTAAAGTTCTTAGTTAGTTTAAATTAACAAACATTTAAAAAAATTTAACAATACTTTTAATCTAACTTCATCAAAATGCTATTTTATTAAGCAAAATGGGGGAACCGTTCAGTTCCAACCCGCGTACAATTCCCACCCGATCAATTCCAACCCAAATCAAATCCAACCCGATCATTTCCCACCCGCACAATTCCCACCTGAATCAAATCCCACCCGATCAAATCCAACCCGAATCAAATTCCACACGAATCGATTCCCACCCGATCATTTCCCACCAGAATCAAATCCCACCCGATCAAATCCAACCTGAATCAAATCTCATCCAAATCAAATCATACCCGATCATTTCCCATCCGAATCAAATCCCACCCGATCATATCCAACCCGAATCAAATCCCACCCGATCAAATCCCACCCAAATCAAATCCCATCCGATCAATTTCCGCCCAAATCAATTCCCACCCGAATCAATTCCCATCCACATAATTCCTAATTATCAAACCCGGTTATACTTATTCTTGTACGAGTTAAAAATTTTAAAACGGTTGAAACTCACATTAAAATTTTAGTCTTTGTATTTTTAAAAATCATTTGAAATATCAATTAGTATGTTAAAAACGATTTTTTTTATTTAAGCTAAAATTTTTACTTTTGCTTATTTTATCATGTTTTTAGTTTAATGTCAGTTTTTTTTGTTGATAACTACGACAATTAAATAATTACGACTTGCGAGCAACAGAAAGTTGGTCTCTTACTTGTAAAATGCTATCATTGTTACTAAAGTTTAATCCAGATCAGGTTTAAATAATAATAATTTTTTTAGTATCGGAACCATTTTCTATCATGGTAACTAATTTATGTTCAATTAATTTTTTTTACGAGTTGGAACAATTGACATTGACACTTAAATATATTTTAGTTTTTGTAATTAATTAAAACAACAAAATAATATAGTACTGTACAACACAATTTTCTTTAGTAAGAAAATTAGAATTTGAAAAGTATACTATTGCTTATTTTATTAAACTCTAGACCTAAATTACTTTTATTCGATGATTACTAAATTTTTTTAAGTAATTACGGCCGGCAAGGAAAATTGGCCTATCTTTTGAAAAATGCTTTTACGGCTAATAAAATTTAGTCCAAATCAGGTTCAAAGCAAATTCAAGTTTTTTTAGTATCCGAACTATTTTTTATAACAAAGTATTCTACGGTAACCGATTTATGTCCGATTAATTCTACCTTTGTAACGACTATAGAAATTATTATTGCTCGGCATAGTTTTTTTTAAGTGCAATTTTTAAAAACTTTTTGTTTTATTAAGCTTAATGTTTCATATTTCTTGTTTAAAAAAATACTTCCTAAGTTTAATTTAACAACAACTTTAAGTATTTGATGCCTGCGGCGCTAATAGCTTATTATAGGGAATTTGGTCTTTTTTTTTCAAGTATTTATTATTCAAAAAAGTTCTTATTCAGTTGTTATCTAATTTTTTCTTTAATTCTTTGCTTTTAAACCAACTAAGTTAATTGTGTACTATATCTACCTAAAAATGAACTTGTTTTTATTGTATTTATGAAGTTTCTTTTCTAAAACATATGTTTTATTATATGTGAAAATAGATGAGTTAAAAATAAAGTTAAACAACTAATAAAAACTTACTGTTACACAAAGACTGATGTAAATGTTTAAAGTAATAAAAGATAAAATACATTTGTCTTACTTTATAATTTAAAATCAATTTAATCTTAAATATGTTTAAATGCATATTTATCAATTGTCTTTTATGCTATTTTTAAACACCTCCTAAAAAATATTACAACTTAATATCTACCAGGCAACCAGTCTAAACACGCCCATGCAGTTAGGTACAGCTTATTGAAAATAAAAACAATAAAAATTTGTTAAATTGAAAATTTCTTTCATTAAAAGTTATTATAAAAAAAATTTTAATTGTTAAACGTTATTAAAGAAAACATTTTTGGTTGAAATATATGAGTTAATATGAAATTTTAAACTTAAAAAGAATGGAACTTGACTGAAACTTATAATCAATCTTTCTTCTAAACTTTACATGTACAAAAATTAAACGGATTATAATTTATGCATGAAACTATTGATCTGAACTAACCGTATAACATATAAAAAGGTTGATAATTATTTTATTTGAAACATTTATGAACTGGATTGAGTCGAATGAGAATTCATTCGAGTGATAATTTACCTGGATGGAAATTGAACGTGAGGGAATTGATCGGTAGGGAATTTATCGGGTGGGACTTGATTTGGCCGGTATTTAATTCTTGTTGGAATTGTGCGGGTTGGATTTGATTTGGGTGGGATTTGATCGGGTTGGAAATGATTCGGGTGGGATTTGATCCGGGTGGGAATTAAGCCGGTGGGAATCGTGTGGGTTGGAATTGAGCGCGGGTTGGAAATGTTAGTATACCGCAAAATGGCCAGCCTGACTCAAGCCATGCTTCACTTGAGTTTATGTAACAAGCATAAAAACTGTTATTATCAAATACGATTGAATACTAAAAATAAATAAACAAAACTCCGTTTAACAAACACGTCTTTCCTAAAAAGTTTAAAAGTGGTAGCCCGCAGATTAAGAAATATTTACAATAAAATTGAAATAGGAAATGTATTTACATATTTAGAACAACGTGTTTGGTTGTAAAACTTTCGTGCTTTCCATTATGTTTACATGCTTCTATTTCTCGGTTGACAATTTTGCAGACGAATTTTTTATAACCAATTTCGAGTAAGCTGAAGTTTCGCAGATACTCAAAATCAGATATTCGCATTTTTGAACACTTATTAGCTGTAAACAACTTTTCGTAAAAAGTTAATGGAGCTTACAATTCTTATTCAATTTAGACAAAAAAATCTTAAACGATTTGTTTATCTGTTATAACCAATTTCGTTAGTAAGTGGCATGACAGCAGAGTTATAATGTATATTCAAAAAAGTATATATTACTTAGTTAGAAAAATTAAGAATATTTTTGTATACAAAATCACAAGAGATTTTTTTGTTGTGTTACAAATTTGTTTGAACAAACCTTATTTTCCAATGCTTGTGAAATAGATTTTAAAATAAGTTTATATATCAAAAACGGTTAACACTGCCAATAGTTTTTCTTTTAAATTTATTAAGTATCTAATAACATAGTTTGCAAGTATGTTTAAATTGAACTTTACTAAACTAACTGTTAGCTTTTTTTGAGAGTTTTAATCACTGGTGGTTTAAATTTTTCGGTAAATTGCAAAGGTCTCATACAACGATTTTTATAAAACATAGCTAGATTTGAACTAGTAAAAAAACTTTGGCTCTACCAGGCATACTGAACTTCTTTATCTAATAAGTATATAAATTTCGGATATATGAAAGCTGTGGTATTCTATTTTCAAGTTCATTTATATCTTATTAGAATTAGTTATTAGTTTTACGTTTTTCGATGTTAGTAAATATAAACGGGCTTTAAATCATCGCCGAAACAAAATCGTACTGCAAATAAAAAAAAGATGAAACTTTTTTTCACGTGCTAATTAGTACAAACGTTGGCAAGCTAGTTTTATGTTTATGTTAAAGACTTTCAATAGTTAATTGTCCTGAAAAATTGTGTAGGAAAAACGTTTACTAGAAATGAAAACTTTTGCTAAAAAAATAACAAGATTTGGTATATGTTTACTTTTTATGATGTCTCAGTTGAAATGTGTACAAAATTGAAGTAGATACAATTATTTCTTGTATTGGTAAATGCAATGTTTGTTAAAGATTACTATTAGTAAACTTAATAGTTAATAACAAAGATATTTACGAAAAAAAATTTAAATTAATTTATGTAAAACCAGAAAAAAAATCCTTTTATGCTTTTATTTTATTTGTAAAAAGAAAACAATACTTAAAAATACAATATGAAATTATAACACAGTAAACCAAAAATATGGACGAATAAAAATGCACAGTGGTATAATAACTAAACAGTGATCAAAAAGACGGATGTTTGTAAGTACACAGGCATAATAATAATCTCAATCTTATCAAAAAAGTACCCTTTAGATGTGCATATAAACGATATAAGAGGTATATGCTTGATCTAATAAAAATAATAGTAAAAAAGGACACAATCACAGTTATTAAATACAACAATGGTACAGATTTAAAATAAATATTACAATAAATTTATTGAAGTTAAACTTTCAAAAAATTCTGTAACAAAATACGAATTTAATAAACTTTCAAGCATTACAAACAACTTTATCTGAGCAAGTTGTATAGACAAGTAAATGTAATTAAATGAGTAATTGTGCAACAAAAATTTAAAAATTCAATTAAACAATTTACAGAAATACAAGGTAAAAAAGGTTACTTGATTAAACTGAAAGTCAAATAAGTTATTTGACAAATCAACTTTTATTTGATTGAAAAACATAAATACTAATAAATAGTAAAAGGCAAACTGTAAACATCACCTTCTGTAAAGATAAATGCTTAATTTATGCCTACAGCTTCAAAATAGACAAATAAAACAATTAACAGGATATTTCAAACTACACAATTATTGAAAACAAACTTGATTAAAACAAACAAAATTTACTGTTTGTAAATCAAACGTTTAATTAAAACAAACTTTTAATAAAGTGTTATTGTTTTGTGGTGCAGTCCCGGTACAGCTGGTTGGCCTTCTTGCTTCCGATCCACTCTCTGCAGGGAAATACCCACGTGTGAGAAGGACTTTTTATCGTGACACTTTCGCACAACCAGTCCGCGTTGAAGCCACTGTCGTCGTGCTCGATGCGAATCTAAACAAAAAAAAAAGAAATGCTGCTTTGAAAAATTGTTACTTTTTAACAATAAATTCTAATAACTTTCTTTTATTAAACCACAGAATTTGATTAGCTCACATTTTAATAGTAGATACACTTATATTTTTTTAGTGTAAAACATAACTGCAGACTTTTTTCAAGTCACTTTTTATCAATAAGTTAGAAATACAGCATTTATTTTGATTAAAAACAACTAACTTTGTTGAGGTCGCCGAGATCAACGAGTTCTAAAGTGAACTTGTCGGTCTGATTTCTCTCGAATAGATCCCTGAACCTTCTTTTCAGGGCTCTCTTCCCCGAGTCACCATGACTACCGAACATGGTCAGTTGCACGTTGGCGTCTGTGCCCGCCCCTGTCAAGTATTATTTGTGTTAAAATATTATACATTTATTAAATTCCTTATACAAATTGTGCTTCGTATGGTAGTCGGTTTAACTTATGAAGTTTAAACTTACCTAAAATGTCAGAAAAAAACTATTCCAAAGAAATAGGTTTTGTAACTAATCGAATTCACGATTTACTACGAATTATAAAGGTATTTTTATTAAACTTAAATGCTAAGTTTTGTTAAAAATCACTTTTAAGAAGCTAAGTATGTTGTTTATTTCTAACAATACCGCTAAACATATAAACACCTTTTTCATCGGCGGTTTCCACGACAACTTCGTACTTGATTGGCTTCAAACTGGCCAATGAGGGCTTCTTGATTAGTTTGCGAGTAGTGAAAGTTTTCTCCTTATTGCTCGTTACCCACGCGTTGCACTCGAAGTCAACGTGGAAATTTTCGCTTGAAACCGAAATCTCCGCGATGTTTGCTCTGTCGTTTTCCTCTGTTTTGTTTTAAGTGTAATTTGTTATTTAAATTTTAAAAAATTAAAAAAAGTATGACGTTAATTATTTATTTGTATTCATAAAAATATGTTCTTTGCAAACATTTTTTAAACATAGTCACCGGATAAGGAACCTATTAAACTCCACAGCTTTAGACTTCAAAATATAGTTTATGTTAGAAAAGAAGGTAGAAAACAATCGTCAGAAATTGTTAAAATTGTAAGAATTGGTTAAAGATTTTTAAAGTCAAATTAAAAAAAAATAAAATTTCCAATATGACCTTAACTAGTTATAAGCATTCTAAAAAGTTATATTTAAAAACTATTTCTATAACTTTACAGAGTTTCAAAAAAAAAATCAACTTACCGATGAGTCCTATTGTGATCTTGCTGACCGCCTCCATCCTTTTCCCTTCCGCTTCCAAGTGATCTCCCACCTTCTTCATCCTCATCCTCCTGCTCCTGCCGCCCTCCCCGTCATCCAGCACCATCCACACTCCTCCTCTCGCCTCCCGCTTCCACTTCACGTTCACCTTGTACGTGACGCGCTTCTTGTCTGTCGAAAATATTGTTACTTGTTAGCAAATCACTAATAACGTGGTAATTTGATGCGTGGGTTTGTCAATTGTCTAGTTTTTAAATATTTCTGAAATGATAGTTTTGAATAGTCTGAAACAATGTCGGTCTAAAAATATGTATTACCAAAAAAAATTTTTAAATGACATATTATATTTATGTAATTTATCCGCTGAAGATTGTGGTTAGTAGGTCTAAATACGTTAAAGCAGTGCTTCTGAACCTTTTTTTAGTGGCAGAACCCTTTTCCAAAGTTCAACTTTTCCGCGGAACCCCTAATTTAATTTTACATAAAATGTTTAATATAATATTTCCTGCAAAAAACAAAAGAATTTCAGTTAAAAACGATTTTTTTTGCAAAACTATATCATTGTTAGAAATCATACCAATTGTAATAGTATTAAGTCGAGTCAAACTCAAAGTGCGCCAGAGGCAATATGTTTTTTATGATTCTATAATAAATAAACTAAAACAAACATGATTAATCTCAACGTCATAAAAATATTTCCTTGCATAATAAAAACAAAATGAGAGCTACAAACAATAACGAAATGAACATGAACCTAATCGAATTCACAGATTACTTTAAAAAACGGGTAAGATGCTTAACGAAAAATAAATAAAAAACATTTAGTGCGAAACTTGAACTTGTCTCTTAGCAACAAGCATGTCAATGCGCGGCTGGATTTTGGATAAACTGTGACGGAGACAGGCAGATAAGGTTAGAGTCAGCATACAGTCCCTTTGCTTCGTTTTAATGTTTGTTACATGCGAAAAGCTGGACTCGCAAAGATAAGTGGTGGTGAATGGTAAAGAAATTTTACTGCACGCTTTGCTAAGACGGGGTACTCTGAAACTGCACATATCCAAAAACCTAAAAGCTCTTTTCCTTTGAAACTCAATTTTAAATTACTATCTTAAGATAGTTGCAGCAATCCGTTTTCTGTATCTGTAGGAAGATTCACTTCTTCTGAAGCAATATCACACATAAAAGGAATCGAAATCCATAAATTACCGATGCAAACATCTTCAGGAAAATATTGTTTAGATTTTATAGACAAAAGATCAAGGTGGTTGTATATTTCGTCAGAGAAGTTGAATTCTATGCATTTTTCATGGGCCTCATCAAACCGGTGAAACATCGCAAAACTACCATTGCCAACCTTTTTCTTCCAAAAGTTAATTCCATTTTTAAACGCCTCAATCTTGTCTGTCATGACAAAAATGGAATTTTGCTTCCCTTGCATGAGATAAGCTAGTCTGGCCAAAAAAACATCATCTTCAAATAACTTCACTAATTCTGAGCCTTCATCTTTAAGAAAGGTGAACACCTGCTTCTTTAATTCAACGACACGAACCAGTGTCCGCCCCTTCGACAGCCAGCAAACTTCGTTGTGATAAAGAAGTCGCAGATGGTCAGCATCTAAACTTTCACAAAGTTCTTTGAATCATCTGGCCTTTGTGTCACTTTTCTTTATAAAATTAATAGTTTTAATAGACGCTGAGAGAACTTCTTGTAAACAAGAAGGAAGATGTTTTGTTGCCAAATTTTCTCTATGTAAAAAACAATGTATCCATTTAGCTTCAACTGCTTTATCCTTCATTTTCCTCACTCCACCATTTTTGGACCCAGTCATAGACGCTGCACCGTCAGTGCAAATGCCGACACACTTATTCAACTCTAAACCCTTGCTGATGAAATAATTTTCGACACATTTCATTAATTCAACAGAAGTTGTTTTTGTGAATAATTCTCCATAAAATAATATATCTTCGTTGAATCCTTCCTGCCCACAATATCTAACAAAAACGAGTAACAAGGCTTTGCCGCTTACGTCAGTAGACTCGTCTAGTTGCTCAGCATAAAATAGGTTTATGACAACTTTTATGTGTTCCATTTTTTTGAAGTTTTATGATTTATGTTTTTTTTTTCTTTCAAATTTATTTCTTAAATTTCGAAAGGCTTTGCGGAACCCCTGAGAGGCGTCGCGGAACCCTAGGGTTCCGCGGAACCCCATTTCAGAAGCACTGCGGTAAAGCACTGGGATGTTATTGGGCATTTTGTAAAGTTTATTGACCACCTTGTGTATAATACTTTGGCAATATTAGTTACTAATAGTCTGAAATAAATTCAAATTATAAACGTTTAACTGAGAGAAATAAAAAATCTACGTTGCAGATTTAGTATGTGATGATTTTTCGTAAGTTATTTTTCTAATATTTTTATATGTTTAAATGTTAGCGTGGGAATATCATATTGAGATATCAGTGTAAACTAGGAGCTGACAGTTTAAAAGCTGTTATTGCAGTAACACACGAGGAAACTTGTAGAAGTTTTAAGAGATACTTTTATGCCAGACACTTTTTTACAATGCTCAACAACAAAGCTTCCTTTAATAAAGTGGACATTTTGGAAAGCGACCCAAAAGACTCTACAACAGTGTACGAAAAATCGAGAACTATAAAATCTTTGAACTACAGCAAACAGCCATAATTTTTTCACTATCAAGTTACTTCTGAAAATTAATCAATTTTCAACACATCGATTAATGTACAAGTTACCATTTTGAGGCGCATTTGTGCACACGAGCTCCCTGACGATCTGCTTGTCGTCCTCATCTTCCGCCAGCCACCTGTCGCACGCGAAATTGTACTTCACTCCCAAACACTCCACGTCAACCTGATCCAAGTGCCAACCTGTTTGCAAATATGTAAACACATTTTGTACTCAAGTGAAGATTGTATGAATAATAATAAAAAGCTGCTTAAGCAATTACTGGTTTCATTGCTTAAAAGAATTCAAACTAAAGTTGTAGTTGTGTAGATTTATAATATTTTTTTTGTAAGTAGAATGAACTAGTTTTTCTTTGACAACAATAAAATGAACTTGTTCAAGTTTAGTATATTAAAAATAAATGAAAGAAAAACAAACCTGCACCGAAGCCCTTTCCATCGTGCCATATTCTCAGCTTGTGGATGTTTCCAATATTTATTTTATCGTTGAAAGTGAACACGTCAGTCTGTCCTTTTTCGAATTTTCTGCTCTTGTCATCGTTTTCCCTCAACTTCAGTTCACCCGAATCTCCGTTTGTGCCTGTGGAGAAACAAATATTAAAAATATTGATCACTAAAGTTTTGTAGTTTATAAGAAGCTCACGTACTTCTTGGAAATTTAGACAGTGAGAAAAAAAAACGATAATTTAACAATTTAAAGAAATTCAAGTCTTTAGGGAAATTTAAAAATTGAAAAACTAATTTTTTCATTTTCTATTAGAATACAAATACCGAAAAACTTACAGTAAACGTTTAAGAAAAAATACAAAAACAATGTTTCTAAAATTTATAAATAAATACTTCAATAACTTAAATGTTTTTTTTTGAATCCTAACTTTCAGTCGAGGTTTAAACTAAGTTTCTTTATCATTTTTACAATTCAACGACATATAAAAAATTCACAATAGTACATTCTTATTTATCTAATAGATGGAAACATAGCATAACAATTAAAAAAAAAGATTTAGATATTCTATATATAAAATCAAAAGTTACCGAAAAGTTTTACGGAAACGTTGGCGTTGGTCCCGGCGCCCCTTCTCGAGCTGGTCTTGACCAGTATCCTGTAAGTTGCCGTGTCCAGCACTTTTCTCCCGCCCCTGTAAGCCGAACACTCCTGCGACAGCTGCTTCTGCCCCCTCGTCCTCGAAAGCCACCGGTCGAAGGGAAATACGGTCACCTTGCCGCTGTCCAAGTTCCTCACTTCGACCTGCATTATTTTCAGTGAAGTCACAACTTAAAAATTTTGAATTAATTTTAGTTGACAAAGTGATTCAAAAACAGTTGACAGTATGTACATATATATTTATTTAGAAAAAACTCGATCATATAAATAGAATCAATTTTGACAGAGCCCACTTGAAGGGCTTTTATATAATTTATTTTATTTAAAGTCTACAATTTAGTTATATTGTTTAGCAAAAAGCGATTCATTTCAAACCTACAGTTGATGATTGAAAATAATTTCATTGTCTTTATGAAAAATATGTTTTGTTATTTTTAAACTCAAATTTTCTAAATGAATTATATATTTATTTGTATATGTTTATATATATTGTTTTATGTTTAAAGATACACTTGTAATATATTAACTGAAGAGCTGTTCTGTCTAACAGAATAATCAAACAACATTTGTATTAGTAAAACGTAGTGTTATATTAATATATGTATATATAGCACAAACTGATGATTAAAGCATTTAGTTTTAAAAAACATATTGTAATAAATATATTTATAATTGTTTACTTATTAAAATACTTTCTTTAGTGCAGTTTTGTAACATTAATAGAAATTTATTGTTAAGCTTTTTTTTGTCGAGTTATATATTAACAAAAAGCTGTAAAGTTGCAAATTTGATATCAACTCAAAATTACTACATAAAGCTTTTATTTCTAAAAAACCAATAAAAATCCACGAACTTTTTCGCAATACCAATGCGGCCTTTTTCCTTTGCCCTCGTCCAAAGTCAATCTCACCATTCGGACTTCCCCCACATCTTCCATTTCCATGGCAACCACGTCGGTGCTTCCCCTCTCCAGCAAAATCCCCTCCTCTTCCGATTTGGTGATGACGTGTCCCGTGGAGGCGGAGTTTTCTCCATACACGTCCATGTTAATTAGGCAGTCTGTCGATGTTTATTGAAAATTGATTAAAACATTTACCAGAAATATATGTTTATTCAAATTGCTATTGGCTTAAAAACATTAATTCAATAAGATTTTAGAAAATATTTATCATTAAGATTTTTTTTTATTAATTATTACAAATTTAATTAGGGTAAAGTTGAATATATTTTTTTATGAATATTAGAAAAAAATACTATTTTTTTACTTGAAGTGTTAGTTAGGTAATTAAATTAATTATGTTAACCGGTTCCGGCTTGAGCAACGTCTCCAGTGTATAATGTGACGTCATAAGCAACTTTAGCTTTGTACTTGATTCTTTCCGCATCGCCGATTTGCAACATACGGGTCGTTTTACCGTCGTCAAATTCTCTGAAATGAGAACAAAAAGTTGTTAGTTAAGTTGTTTTTTTAGTAAATTCAATCTTATACCTATAAGTTACATTGGTTTACTTTTTTTTACAATAAAAAGTAGTGCACAAAAGTAAAGTTAAATCTCAGGTAATATTTGATAGAATAAATTGAAAATGGTTTAACTACCAAATGAGCTATTAAAAAAGTAAAAGTTTTACCTGGCAAACCACTTGTTGCAGGAGAAGTTGTAAGTTCTGCCCAACGTTGGTTGATCTACAATTACTTCTTCCACAAACCAACTTTCGTCCACTGCATTGTGGCCAATCTGTCAAGTCAATTGAGTAAAACTAACATGCATTTTCACTTATTTTTCTTTTTTATAAAATTTTTTTCAGTGTATTTAAACTCTTAGTTTACATTAACAAACTTTGAATTAAACAACAATACTTAGGTTGGTTATAAAAAAATATTACAGTTAAAAGTTACTTGTCAACATGTTTTGAAACTTACCTCAATTTCTTTAATTCTGCCAACATCAAGGGCATCAAAGCTGAAATTTTCCACCATTCCTTTCTTAAACTTGCCGTTTGGAGGTTCCAACTTGACTCTGTTGTATCAGGGTTTAAAATATCACAGTAAAACAAATCTATGAAATTTGTAGTAAACATTCAAAACTGAAAAAAAAAACTATAAGTAAAAGTTTACTGTTAAAATAAGATTTAATTGAAAGTACTTGTCAAAGTTGTTTTTAACAATTAGTTTATATTAAAATAAAACATTTTAACAACTATAAATCGAATAAAACAAACCTATGAGTGTTTTTCTTCCCACCCTTCTTGCTACTACCGTGTATTTTTATGAAAGCGTCAGATTTTAGCGTGCTTTTTTCCAGCTTGCCAGTTATTATTTTCACCTTGTACGGAATGACTGTTGAAAGTAAAATCTGATCATTTTCAACTACAGTTTTATTTTATGGTAAACTAAACATGCCTCATAATAATAATACTACATAGCGTACTAAATGTTACATGATAAACTAAGTTTATAAAATGTTAAATATTTGTAAAAAACTATTTTCAATTATAAATATTCAACTAACGCGGCCCTTCCATCTTCAAGCTGGTATCGGACGCAATCGACCTTCTGCTCACAGCGCTCCTGGTGGTCATCTGGCTCCTCCTAGTGGAAGTTTCGCCGTCGTACCCGACTACATACAGCGTTCTGTGGAAAAAATTTTGAATGATGAGGAAACATTTATCTAAAGTTTAATAGACAAGTTTTGTGTTAATACTTATCTTTATAAGCTAATGTAATCTAGTTTTTAAAATAAATTTGTTGAAAAACAACTCTTTGATGTTCAACAAAGAAAAAAAAATGTTTTAAAGAAGTTACTGAAAAAAAACATATCTTCAAATGTTTACAGGTTTAAAATACAAGTTTCTGTTTAGAATTAATTATTGATATTTTACGTGATAAATTTTAAAAGTGTTGACTGAGCATACGCAAATCTAAAAGATAACTAAAGATGAAGAACTTTACAACATAAACTCCGTTCAAAGCTAAATTTCACGACAACGTAACAACACGAAGTACCTGGATATCTTGCCATCGTCTTTACCCTTGGCCAGCCACCGCTCGCAGTGAAACGTGAATGTTTCGTCGCTTTCCAGGTCGACCACTTCAATTTTGTCGAGGAACCAGGCCGGGTTGATCATGGAGTTGTCGTGCCTCACCTGAAGCTTGTACAACTTTCCCAGATCCACCGCCTCCAACTTGAATATGTCCTCCTGTTCAACATTGTATTAATGAAAAAAATTGTCACTATATCAGTTTACGAATTTAAATGCAAATGGTTAAAAAGTTCTTTTAAATATAATCATCTTCATGAAAAAAAAAATTAGTTGACACTTTTAAGAGTTTTAAAACTAAGTAAAAGATTTCAAGGTTCTTAATTTAATTTAAACGAAACTTTAAATGAGTCGAGTTATATTTTTTACGAGCACTAAGTGTTTTAACTTAGGCTGAAAAAATATTAGTATAGCTAGAATTATTTACTTTTCTCTCTGTTGAGCAAACCTAATTTAATTGGTAGGTTTTTATGATATTGTTTTTTCGAAACTAACATGTAGTACTTGGCTTTGTTTAAACATATTGGCGTGAAAAATATTTTTATGTATTCCAATATTATTATAAATGCTCATTTGAAATCACATAGTTGCAATGTTTTCTAAAGTTTTATATTTTTTAAAAACAGTTTTTTTTGTGAAACATTAAAAATACTCTATAATACTAAAAAAAAAACTGTTATGCAAATAGTAGTAATAAATACTAATTAATAATCAAGTTATAAATATTACGGCCATTACTGAACATTTTAAAGCAGATCGACTTATTATAATATTTAATATTCTAAAAAGTTTTATACAAACATTTTAATTAGTAAATAATTTAAGTAGCTTGGTATTACAGCTTTTGGTAAATGTTTATACAGCTTTCTAAACAAAACGTCAGTTTAAGACGTGACCAATACAAGCAAATGCTTCTTAAACTTTATTTTGAGAAAAATAAATAAAATTCAAGTCATTGGCGATAAAACTTTTTTTTATGTCGCCTTTAAGAAAATTTCAAAAATCTTTTTAAAATGTATGCTTTATTCATTAGTTTTCAATAAAACTTATTTGTGAATAATTTCTACACGATTAAATTCAAACTTTATAAGTTGCTAATTCCTTTTACTCAACAAATTGATGCAAGACGTTTTGTTTATAGCATTGCCAAAAAATACGTTTTCAATTTATTATCAAAAACAATTTATATTCAGTTTAGTTTCACTTTACATGAAAAAAAAAAAGTTTCTAATTATTTTGTGACCTTAATAGCTTTCACACTATTTGTTAACACTGAATTTAACTTCAACAATCAACTGACTTTTCCTCTTTCGAATTTGTCCTTGTTAGTTTCCGACTTGAGAAGTTTCCGCTCGCCAGTGTCGCCATGGTAACCAAATATTGTGACGTACACGTTTGCGTCAGTGCCAGCGTTGAATACGTCACCAGTGTAGACGTGAACTCTGTAGCTTTGATCTGATGTTTTTATAAGTTGTATTTATAAAATGTATACAAACCATTGTAAAATTTGTTGTAGTGGAAACAATGATTTCTTTAGAAATTGCATAATAATATTTACTTCTATTTAATTATAATCTAATTTAATTTTAACACAAAATATGAGCATACAACTAAACCAGGCGTCAGCAGCCTATAAGTAAACTATTTAAAATCAAAAAAGTCTTTTTTTGAAAGGAGGATTAGTTTAAAAATCTTTTTTGGTTGCTCTAAAAAAATTACTATCTAATAGCTAAACTGTAAGGAATTAAATAAAATCAAATTTAAAATGTGGCACGTGGGTTTATTTTTTCTGACCTCTCTCCTAACGTTTTTATAACTCTCAACAAATGTTTCTTTCTAGAACTAAAATGTTTTTTTGACTTTTTAGATAAAACTGCATTCCCACTAACTACGAAGAGCGTCGCTGATGGTAGATTCAGACCGCTTCAGCTTCCCTTTCTTGGTAACGGTCTCCTTGACAACGGAGGTGGGTACCAGCTCCCTGACAATTTCCCCGTCATCTTCGTCACGAGCCAACCATCTGGAACAACCGAACAGGAAAGTTTCAGACCCCTGAAAAAAATTAGAAAAAAAATGAAAATATTTCGATAACTTACCTAAAGTAAAGTCAGGACTTCGAAACCAAAAAAATTAGGCTGATTTAATAAACTTTATAAATAATAAACTTCACCACACGATCAACAACAACAGCATCTGAGACAACCGGTTTCTTTCTTATTACGCTGTTGTTGTTGGTCGTGTGTTGAAGTTGAAGTTTATTTATGTTGAAGTGTGTTGAAGTATATTGTTTATAGCGAGAAACTTTTCAGCTTTGTTGATGATAACCGAAATAAATAATGGTTAATAAACTCTAGTAATTTTTAAATACTAAACAATAGTTGTAAATATAGTTTTTAATAGAAGTACAAAACTAAAAGTTAGAAAAAGTTTTAAAAAATATATAACTTGAAAACTGCTTTGTTTTTATACATAAAAACATACCTTGCTGTTTTCGAGCAACCTTCTAACTTCAACTTTTTCCAAATACCATCCGGACGACCAGCCCTTGTTGTCGTGACCGATCCGCAGCTTTTCTATTGTCTCCCCAATATCCTCCAACTCCAACACGAACTGCAACATTCAAATAGTTGTAATTTTTTTTTTAGAAACGTTTGAAAAGCGTACGGGTGTACATGAGGCTCAAGATTCTATTTGTCATGAAAGTTTTTAATAACAAGTATTTGTTATACTTATTTGTTGTACTAATTTGTTTACTAAACTTGAAAGCTTTTACGCATTCATGTTGAAAATAAATCAAAAGAAAGAACATTACTTCTCGGTTATAATATATTTTAAATTAACAAAAATGGACTACATAACTGAAATTTATAGTTTGTATCTGTCTTATAAAATTGAAAAAAAAGTTTACAAAATCTACCGTGTTTTCAGCTTTTCTCTTGAACTTTGACTTTCTCTCCTCCTTGTTGGAGCACAGATTGGAAACTTCAGTCTGCAGTCCTTCTCTGCCGTACAACTGCACGAACACGTTTGCGTCGGTTCCCGCGCTTGACACGTCTCCCGTGTACACTGAACAATTGTATTTAATAGAAAAAAACAATGTTATTTTTTTAGGTAATTTTAAACTTGAAAGGAAAATCAAAAATTTATCAGCGTTTTACTAACGATCTTGTTGACTTAAAATTAATAAAAACTACAAAAAAAAATCTTCACATAACTAATTAAATAATTTCTTTTTAATTGATCAAAATAGACTTTTAAGCTTTAAACTGCATAACTGGGAAAAATACGAACCTTTTATCTCGTAAGGGACCTTCTTCTCGTAATCTTGCGTTTCCTCTTCGCTCGGGAAGACGACTCTCTCCAGCTGCCCATCGTCCCGGTCCTTGTCCAGCCACCTCCCGCACGGAAACTTCCACTTGGTGCCCAGAGATGGCGCGTCCACTTCCACGTATTCCAGGTACCAACCTGTAGTAATATGTTTTATAAGTAAACATTAGTGTAAAAAAAATATTTTTTTTTACAAAGAGTAATGAGCTGTTATGGCATAGCTTAAAACATGTAGTTATTAGTAAAAATTTCCTTGATTCTGATAACTTAGCTTAATTTTTACACTTTATTAGAGCTTTTCACACTTTTTAAAGTTTAAACCAAATTCAAATAATTTATTTTACCATTTTAGTCAAACACAACATGTAACTTAACAGTATATAATAAAAACTCATGTAATATACTCAGTAATATACTTTCTAATTTTCGAGCCAAGAATTAACAGCTTGAAAAAATAGTTAATCATAATTTTAAACCAATTTATTTTATTTAAAAACTAATTAAATTGTTTCAAACACTAACCAGCAGACAACCCTGAATTGTCGTGGCCGATTTTAATTTTTTTCAAAACACCGAGATCCGCGGACTCCACTGTGAAAACGTCGGTGTGGTTTCTCTCGAACTTGTCGCGATGCGTCTTCGATGACTTTAAATTTCTATTATGAAAAAAGATAAAAATTTAAATAAAAAAGAACAGTTCTTTATTAAACGTTGGTGGTATTTTGGTGAATGTAAAACTGATAACAGCAAAATGCATGTTGTTTATGGGTTAAATAAGTGTATTTTTGATTTTTTTTTAAGTCTTTAAAGTTTTTTTAAACTCTCAAAGAGGGCGATGTTTAATCCGTTTTTGGGCAAAAAAAATTTTAATGCCAAACCATTTTTCCACCCAAAACTAATTTTTCAAAGTGGGCGCCCTTCTTACATAAACTACTGCAAACAACAACTGACACAATGCCGGAGTCGTCATTTTCTCCGTACATCACCATGTACACGTTGGCGTCCGTCCCCGACCCCCTCACGTCCCCCGTCTTCACGCTGACCGTGTACGTGGTCAGCTGCGCCCTCGTTTCCAGGGCGACCGCGTCCCGCACGCTCGTCCGCGACTTCTTGGCCGAACCCTGCGCCGCCTGCTCCTGCAGCCTCAAGTAAGCGGCCTGAAGTGAGAAAAAATTGGTGTGAGATACACTAAAATGTAAAATTAATTAATAATTATGGTGGTTAGGGAAAGATGGTTTTAAAAATATTTATACTTATCGTTATACTTAGCTATTCTGTTTTAACGTATAAACCATTGTTATGTATGTATAATAAAATTGTAAGAAAAAATTCTAAGAACTACGTTGTGTTAAAAAGTTGAAAGTTTAAAATAATAGCTAGGGTTTAATGATGAAGAACTTTTTAGTTATTTAGTAGAAAAATTTTAGATATTATTTTAGTAAAAATATTATTAAAATTTTGAATTTTTACTTACCTTATCAACGGGAACCAAAGTTCTTTCAATTTGCCCGTCATCCTCGTCAACTGCCAACCACCGTTGGCATGGAAACACGACGTCGCCCCCTGGTGACCTGATTTCGACACGGTCGAGAAACCACGCGTCGCCGAATCCGCTGTTGTCATGACGAATTTTCAGCTGCGAGAGAAAGTTAAAATTAATACTGTTTCTAAAATAATTACTACAAAAATGTTTTCAAGCTGCAAATTTTACTAGAAAACATTTTTTATCTTTAAAAACTACAACATCTATAATGTTTATAAATGATTTTTAAAAGATAAACATAGTTGTAAATTGAGGAAATAGGAAGGTTTTTACTGCATAGTTTTAATTAAACAACTATTAGAAAATAAAATCTACTGAAAAATTTATATAACATAACTTACTTTAAAAATTTTATCATATATCTCAAATATCAGTTTAGAAGAAAACGTTATTTGAGGTGTATGCAAAAAATAAACAGCTTGAAATTTACAGGAAACATACAAAATACTATAGAAAGATCAAAAGAAAATTTGAAACATACTTTTTTAAGTACACCCAAATCAGCAGCTTTCAAAACAAATGTGTCTTTTTGATTCTTTTCAAATTTGTTAATATTTTCTGACTTGTCTAACTTTCGTTCACCTTTTTAATTATTTTTCATTTATTAAGTAGCTTATAACATCAATTTTTCAAAAACTAAATCTTATAAGTTTTAAAAAGATAACAATATAATAACTTATTGAACATTACAAATAAAACGAGAAAAATAATAAAATAGACGAGTGGTTCGAATTGAACTTAGTTTAACATTATGCTTAAATAGTTTGATTAAAACTAAAAGTTTTTTTTTATTATTATTTATTATAAGTAAATAACCAGAATCTCCATTATTTCCATGTAAATTAACAAACACGTTAGAATCAGTTCCAGCTCCCATCTTACCACCAGTATAAACTTCCACTGTGTATTCTATCTCTGTACAGTTTACACATAATCAAGTTTTATCTAATATATTTTGTAATTCCACTTGTATTTTTTGGAATATAAAACGAACAATTTATAACTGTAACATAAGAAGTAATAAAATTTCATTTTATCTACAGAAAACTGATAAGTTTAGTGTTCCTGAGGCTTTTATATATTTTTTTTCAAAAGAAACAAACTATAAACTTATACTAGATACTATTATAAAAAATACAAATCAAATTAATTTATCAATTTATTTCTAACCTAAAGTAAAAATCTCAAGTTTCTCAATTTAATACTGATTATACGAAAATATCAAAAGAAACGAACTATAAACGTGTTCTAATACTACTATAAAAAATATAAATCAAATTAATTTGTCATTTTTTTTCTAATCTTTAGTAAAATTTTATAGTCTCTCAATTTAATACTGCTTATATACGAACCTTGCAAAGTGGCATCTAGTTGCCTGCCGTGCTCATCAGTCGGTACCAACTCCCTGATGATGTGTCCGTCGTCTTCTGATTTATCGAACCATCTCCTGCACACGAACCAGTAGGTCTCCATCTCCTTGTTAGAAGCTGAACTTGCTGCGGTAATTTCATCAAGTTATTTTATTACTTTCGTATGTGTTACGTGTCAAGCGACAGTTTTGTTGTAAGTAACACCGTTGTTTTTGCATTGCTTTGAAATAATTACAAGATTTTGTTTTAACATTGAATCTTTGCTTAGTAGAAATTGATAATTATTATGGATTGTATAACTAGAACTAAAAGCACTATTGTAGAGGTAAGATATTTTATGGGCTTTAGTAGTATGACTGTGCCCTGAAAAAAGATGTTTTTTTTTGCGTTAACACGCTTAAGGTTTACGTTTAAGCACTTGAGCTCAAAAATTTATTCCGTATTGAATTGCTTTAAGGGAAAACTTAACAGTATAAAAAACGTACTGATATGTTTGAAATAAATACAAGTTTTATTTGCAAGCTTATGCAAAAAGTATATAAAGGACACATTGCTCTAAAAACTGAAAAATTAATTTTCATCAAACATGGCTGATTATTTTAAACAAAGTTATTGCTTTGATCTTATATTAAACAAACTAACGCCTCTTCTTCTTCTTCTTTTTCGCACGGGCGATGTACCTCTGCACCTTGATGGACTCCAGGTACCAACCGGATCCCACCCCCTTGCCATCGTGACCCACCCTGATCTTTCTCAGGGGTCCCACGTCAGGTGCCTCTATCTGTTTCGTAAAAAAATAGTTCGTTAGTTTCAAAACAAACTAAACTTTTATTAGTAATCGTTTCCTTAATTCTACCAACAATAAAGAGCTTAGTTAAAATGAAGATATAAACTGTGTACTAAATAGCTAAACTAAGAAACACCTAAATTTAATTACAAACTAGGATATACTAGACAAAATTATTCAAAAATTAATAGTTGCAAAATACTCAGTGCAATTTAACTAACTTTGAATTTATCAACAGCGTTTCTCTCAAAGTTGTCCGTTTTACTTCTCAACTGTATTGTTTCCGATTTACCGTCCTCTCCGTATAACTGAATCATTACGTTTGCGTCCGTACCTCCATTCAATTTGTCACCAGTCGTCACAGTTATTTCGTATGGAAGCACTTAAATTCATTATGAATTAAATAATGTAAGTTTGATTATCAATTATAAAAACTATTTATAAGTTTTTAGTATTTATAGCTTGTAAAAGAGTAGTTTTTAAAATTCGACATTTAGTCATTTGTCTTAGAAAAATATACACTGTAGGAACAAGCGAGTTTTTAATAATATTTAAAACAGCTTAAAGTTTGTATTCTTTGTTTTTTGTACACTTGATATCAGTAAAATTATATATTTTTATAAAACTATAATGCCTTTAAAACAGTTTTGTCTAAAAAAAAGTTTTTCCATGCTAACATTTATCATTTTGCCTTGTTTCTGTCGGATACAATTCAACTTCAGTTTTACCGTCTCCTTCATCCGAAGCTAGCCACCTGTATGTATAATTTTTTTTTTTAATTTAGCTGATATTTATTAAAAAGCAGGACAATTTTAAGACAGACTGCATGAATATCGTGCTATTGGTTTACCAAAACGTTGAAACTAATTTATGTATGCAAAGGAGATCCAGAAATGTTACGATTGAACTGCTTAATCTCTTAAGATGTTTATTGAACTTTTACCAAGTAAAAATATAAAATATTTAAATAGTAAAATAACAACTTGATAATTATATTAATACTTATTTGTACAAAAAATCTATACTTCACTACGTTAAAAACATTATTAAAAATTCATCACGAAAGTTTTTTAATAATTTTCAAACAACTACCATCTCAACACACATTGAGTACATTTGGAAAACACAAAGAACTTAAAAATATTCAACAACAAATTAAAAAATATATTGATGAAACAACGAATATTACCTGTGACAGTTGAAAGCGTAACAACAACCACTTGAGGGGACATCAATTTCAACTCCGTCCAAAAACCAGCCTGAACCAGGTCCGCTGTCGTCGTGCCCTGAAGTATTTATACTAACTTTACAACAAAAAATAGACTACACAGATATAAGTAAAAAAAAGTCTGTAACTTTGAGTAGTATATTGTATGCATTGCAAACATAAACAATGAATGTGTTTTGCAACAATAAGTTCACTAACTAGCTTTTCACTTGCTTCTAAAACTCACCGAAAAATAAATTCAACTTAATTCTGGTAAACAAATGAAAATATCGTAACTGTTTCCTTTAAAAAAACAGAAAACTGCTTTATTGCAGGTACGTAGCTGCAGCAACTTTTTTTATAGCACTGTTTTTAGTTTAAAAGATTTTGCCAGTTTTAGTTAAGCAAAACTACTTAAGAGTAAAAATTAAAAATACTCTTTCAAACTCTGTTCTAAGCTATGTCACTTCTTTATTGAGTATCACTACAAAAATAAAGAACATTCTCTATATTGTACCAATATAAAAAACAAACCTATGAAAATTCTCTTTATATTTTCGATATAAAATAACAAACCGATGAATATTCTCTGTTTATTTTCGATATAAAATAACAAACCGATGAATATTATCTGTATATTTCCGATATAAAATAACAAACCAATGAATATTCTCTGTATATTTCCAATATCTGCTGCTTCCAGCTTGAACAGGTCGGTTCTTCCCCTCTCAAATTTGTTCCTGTATCCTTCGCTCTGATGAACTTTCAACTTGCCCGTGTCCCCATCCTCACCGTATATCTGTTGATTATTTAATTACAGTTTGTCCAGTTAGTTTTATATTGGTATTTTAAACTTAATAACAAGACAGTGTGTTTTTATAAATTTGACAAATTTATTTGAATGAAATTTTCAAGTTTATAAACAGGAATTAAATAGTTATTATTTTTATTCCTACTACATTTTTATTTATTTTTAAAATAGTTTATATATAAATTATCATTAACCTTGATGAAAACGTTTGCATCTGTGCCGGCTCCTCTCACATCTCCAGTTTTCAGCGAAACGTGGTAAGTTGTTGCTGTTTGAATTTGAAAATAAATTAAAATTATCATGAATGGTATATGGGTATAACGTCTTTAGATTAAAGCAGTTTTGAATGTTTTATTAGACTAGTATAGGGAAAAAAGTTGTGATTTTTTTGAAACTAATACATTCGAATCCAGTAAAATTACTAAATGTGTTAAATTACGCCTCACTTTTAAATAAGTTTTAACTTTTTTTTATTCAATATTTAAATTTAATAAGTTTCTTTGGAGTATGTGTAAAATAAAAAAGCCAAACTGCAACAGTGAAACTAGGAGCAGATTGCTATAAGAGTTGAATAAATTTTTAAGCCGCTCCAAAAACCAACAAAAAAAATCAAAACTTTTAATGAAAATTTCCAGCAACGGACTTTCCTCTTAAACCACTTTCATGAAGTTTCAGCTGCAAACTCTAATATAAACACAAAACAATCTAAACAGTCAATTATATAAGCTAACTGTTGAGCAGCTGGGGAGACCCTTGTTCGTGCAGCTCCCTAACAACCAGTCCGTCGTCCTCGTCCGTTGCCAGCCACCGTTGGCACGGAAACACGGACATGTTGCCGCCGGTCTCGGGGCAGACGGTCACCTTTTCAAGGAACCACCCGGACCCGGGACCGCTGTCGTCGTGACCGACCACCACTTTCGTCAGCTTCTTCAAGTCCACCGCCTCGATGAGGAACTCGTCCGTCTGAAAAAAATTAATATTTATAAGAAATGACTGTCTGGTCTATTTTTTTATAGCATTACAAGTTTAATTTTCAATCAAAATCCTGTTGGTATTTTCAAAACTGGTTTTTTGTTTAAGTTTTCAAAAAAGATTGAAGTTTTGCACTGAAAACGCGGTAAAAACTTTTATGCAAAGTTTTAAAACTTTTTTGAGTTCGAAGAAAAACATACAACATGTATTTTAAATAATAAGTATAAATTACCTTTCCTCGTTCGAACTTGTTGCTGTGAGTAGAAGACTTCAGCAGTTTTCTGTTTCCGGTATCCCCCCTGTTGCCATGCAAACAAAGGAAAACCCCCGCGTCCGTGCCCCCTCCCCTGACGTCGCCCGTCTGCACCGAAACCTTGTACCTTACCAGTTCCGCCACCTTCTTCACCCCAGTTCCTTGAGCGGGGATTTCCCTGACGACCTCGCCGTCGTCCTTGCTTCTGTGACGTCATTAAAAATAATTTGTTGTGAAAAAATGTTTATATGAGGTTTAAACTTAAAAGTGAATAAACATTAAAACTAGTTCTGCAGCCAAATAGATGTAAAAAAAATAACTTATAAGTCAGCAATTCAAGAAACTAAACTCGGAAAACTTAACAATAATTCGTTTTCATAATTAGTTTTTTTAATAAATTTAAAAAATTAATGACTATACTCAATTAATGAAACCCTTTAAAAACATAAGTAAACTCACACAAAAACTATCTAACATAAAACAAAACGCACTCATCTAGCCATCTCGAGCATTTGAACAGGTAGGACTGATCCTTGTTTTTTCTACCGACGGGTTCTAACAATATTTTGTCGAGATGCCAGCCGGCGAAAGTGTCCGAGTTGTCGTGCCAAACACGCAACTTGTATATCTGACCAATGTCCTCAATCTCTATCTGCAATAATAAAATATTTTTCATATTAAACAATTTTAGAAGTCTGTAAAGCTTTTAAGAGTTAAGTCAAGAATTGTTAAGTTTAAACACGGTTAACTTTAAATGATAAATAACTCTTTTTATTAACTCTCTACACCCCGTTTACAAAAAAAAAAAATAATCAAAACTACTTGCATCTATACATTTTTAATAACTTTATAATAAGCTAGTATTTTCTTTTTAAATAAAACTAAAGTATATAATGATTTCAGTTTGAAAATCTTACTTTAAAATTATCTTTTTGGCCGACTTCGAAATTATCAGCTTCATTGTTCAGTTCTATTTCGTCTGTTTTGCCTTTATCGCCATAAACCTGAAATCATTTTATTTCTTCTGTTAACTTTTTAAAATACAAAAAATTTTTTAACTTAGCTATTTGCTTTCATTGACAACTTACAGTGGACCCAAATCGCGCTGAACTGGAAATAAAGATTTTTAAACTTGACATTTTTTAAACTTATTTTTTTGTTTATGTTTCAGGTGGCCTAAGGATTTATCAAATTTCAATTTAAACTAATTCAAGATTAAAAAGCTTTGGTAGATTTTTTCTGAGTGCCTTGTTTGTGTAATTTTTTCAATTTTGATAATAGGTAGATTTAGCTGATACTTAGTCATTTTTGTTTTGTAACAACTAATGGGTGTTTAGTAGCTGATGAATTTTCAACCAATTAGTAGCCAATTTGTTAAAGAAATTGTGACGCTAAAAAGTTATAGTAATATATTATTCATAATTTATAACAATATGTATATTTAATAATATAAAAAATTATTACGATAGCAGGGAAAAATTTATTTTTTTTCTTTTAATTAAAGACACTTAAAAAATACTAATAAAATAAATTAATATTATTAATAGTATTTTTTATTTAGAACTATTGAAAAGTTTACAATAGCAGGAGCATTTTTTTTGCATTAACTAAAGACATTTAGAAAAAACCAAAAAAATAATTGAAATAATTTTCAATTATTATTGTTGTTCTAATTTATATCTATTATGTAGTTTACAATTGTGATAAATTATTTTGCCAAGTTACGATAACGTTCAAGAAGAAAACACATAAAAAATTCTTAACAATTTGATTAACTTAGTATTTTCGTGTTTTTAAATAAGTCGTCAGTCGTAAAAAATTAAAAATTTGTCAATTATAAATAAAATACCTGTAGTTTTAAGGTTGTTTTGTTATAACTAAGTCTTTAAATACAAAATCAATACATTATTTAAATAAAGTCAAATAGTTTAAACATAGTTTTTATAGCAGTTAAAAAGATTAATGACAACAAATTATCCTTTTTAGATAAAAATATGAAAAAACCGTTATAACATACCAAAAAAAATATTCTAAGTGTTATAATGAAGGTTTTTTTAAGTGTGTAAATCTTAAATTTATAATTAAAGCATGACTAATTGTGCATTTCAAATGTAAAAAATAGATAATAAAGAAACTTTTCAACTTTAACACGACAATACTGCTACAACGTCATAAATTTATCTACTTTTGTAAACAAATGACAAAATTTAGTAATAAATAGTTTTTGAGAACTTATAATTTAGTAATTTACTATAAATAAAGCCTTTAGGTAGAGTTAACACTAGAAATCACTGGTAATGTTTCTTGGTCTGCCCACAGTAGTACAGAAAGTCATTTTTTCTCTTTTGGAAGTTGGTTTTAGCATTTATTAATAAGTTTAATATATTTAAAAGTAAAAGAATTCAAAAGTGTAATGATATTAACATTTAATTTTTTTATTTTAAAGCGGATTTTGTAAACTGTTTTACGCAGTTTTCGTGACGTTCTTCCAGTATTAAAAACAAACAATTTTTCATTTAAAGGAGTTAATTTCATTTCTATGCGTATATATTTGCGTTTGTCTTTCAAATACGCGTTAGTTGCTTAGTTATTCCGCGTTACGATCAAGTTACGATTAAGTTCAACGTTGTATTCACAACTTTCGAGAATAAAGAAAACGTCTACATCGCGGAGTTGATGTTAGTATTTATGTAACTTTACGATTGTTGATACTTTTTATAGATTTTATTTGTGTCGTGATTTAATAGTTTCTTTCTTCAGAACTAAGAATTGTTATTGAAAATAAAGTAAATTGCATTTATTCAAAGTGTGTTTTATTCATAACTTAGGAATAAGTTTGTAACTATATTGAGCTACTTATTAATAACCCAATTGGTTAAAAAAGTTTATTGATTTCGTGAGTTACTGTTAGCATACTTTAAAAATCACTGATGTAGATATTTATTTATAAGTGAAATTTTTATTTTTGAAAAACTAGATTTAATTCATTTACAACAAAAACTTTAAACGTTAACTTAAATCGTTATAAGTATAACATTTATTAATAAATTAAGAACGATTACAGAGCAATAGAGTATCACTAATCACAACTGAAAACTTTAAGGAATCAAAACAAACAGTTTTTGGTAGTATAAATTGTCTAATGTAAACTTTCCATTCTAAAAAGCTAAAACAAACTACGATAAACTAGAATAAAGTTAATATCATATCGCTAAAATACAAAGCTTTAGTTTCAAAATAAGATCCGGATCCGGTATTTCATTAATATTTGGTATAGTATATATATTGTATCAAATTATTACTAATAAATATTCATCTAGATTACAATATTTAAAATCATATACAAAGACAAAACTATTGAATTTATTTTAGTTAAGATAAATGACATTATTAATAAAAACTATTAAAACAATAAATAAAAAATTTAAAAAAAAGTTAAGTCTAATTAAAAAGTAATAATATAAATGTATATTTTAATTTAAAAAACACTATATAACAAAAGCTTAAATAAAACTATTTTTTAAACTAAGGAGGTTTTTAAGTAAGACAACATAATTGTTAAGTAAAACTATGGAAATAATTATACACTTTCAGTTGAAATAAAATATAAACTTACTTATACTTAACAATAAAAGGTATAATCCACTAAAAATGGTAAACCAATTTAGTGTTTGTCAATGTACAAAAAAAATACATACAACTCAACAATTGCATTTAATTTTTTTTTTTAATTGATAATTTGAACAAAAATAAAATAAATTAATTGAAGTGAAAAGAACTGATTTTAAATATACTCTTTAATACTCAATAAAAAACAAAAACTATAAAACAGAAGGCTTTTAACATTATCAGCTTTCCTAGTAACACAAGCAAAATTTAAAAAATATCAAAATAAATGTTCAACTCAAGTGATTAAAAATGAAATGGTAACTTAACCTAAGATTTGTATAGTTCTTACAATTTTTAAGTAAAAACAATAACACATGTTCATATAAAAAATTAAAAATAAAATACACAATAACAAAAACTTTAAATAATAGTACCTTTAAAACTGTCTCGTAAAACTTATTATTTTAACAACTTTTAACTTAAAAAAAAACACTCTTAAATAAACTATAAATGAAAAGCTGTTTTTAAATTATTACTAAACTAAAAATTACAATATGTGTTTATTGTTTTTCGGTGTGTGTGTATATTACGTTATAAGAAAAAAATATTTAAAAGATTAAAAAAGATATAGTAAAGAACCTCATTTTATAGTGTGTGAGTGTTGTATGTATAGAGAAAAAAAAAATCAGTTTTACAAAACCCTATCTGAAACTTTAAAAGACTTGTTGGTTTTTAGCCATATTTAAAAGATAGGCTGAATTTTTTTTTGATGATTGTACATAAAGCCTACCGTTCAGGTACAAGAGGATTTTTGCAGAATGCTTTAAAAATATGCGTTTTCCTATAAAATGACATTTTGTACTGTGGTTACTGATAAAGTTATAAAAAAGTGTGTTTATTTCTGACTCAGTAAGTTTATATTTTGGGGCAACGTTGTTAGGGATCGTAAATTGTAAACATATACTTTTTATAAAAATATTATTTTCCATTATGATATATAAATTTGTCTGCGGTTCGCAACATAATAAATTTGCAGCACTTTGACTTAGCAGTCTGCTATAAAACTTTCTGAAAGTGTTTTAACTTATATGTAAGGAGCTTAAAATTAAGGTACCCCTTGGAAAAATCATGGTGTTATCGCTTACTCCTGGTCACTAACATAAACTATTTTCGACAGCCAGTCGTCAGAACAACCAAGTACCTTAGCAACTAAGTTAAATTGTGTTTTTGATTTGTTCAAAAAATTTTGTACTTGGATAAGACAGTAAAGTGATAAGGCAGTTGTAATTGTTTTTATGTTTTATCTATATGAATACATGAATTTGAAAATTGCCATTCACAACGTGTGGAAATAAGTCATAATAACTTGCCCGCAAGAATAAAATAAGGTAGAACACCTGGAAACTTATTTTGGACTGATATTTTTGACCTTTCCTGATATGAAAATTTAAGCACAGTTTGAATATTATCAACGTGATTCTGGTTTACAAAAAATTTTCTAAATACAGATTTTCTATTTAGAAATTTTTCTAATGCTTGCAACGTTTATTTTTGAGTTAAAATATTTATGATGCTCGTGGTAAATTTCAACCTTTTTATTTCCTTGTTTTCTTTAACAATTGTTTTGTTCAATGAATTTTTTGGTTTTTCAATGATGAAACATCTACAACTGTTATTCGGTGCTTCAATGAAATGTATATGGATTGTGCTTAGAATACGTAGTCAAACCTTATATAATGACTTTTGCATTTTGACTTTCATTGTCTTATACTTGAAGGGAATGAAATTTGGAAACTCATTCATTTAAAAGTCTAGGGATCATTTTAAGAATCACATCAGTTTCTGATGATATTAAAGAAATGTTATGTAAATGTTACCCTGTCTATTCTGGTAGCACAGTCCACCTACAAGATGCTTGGTGGTTTTCGTTTTTTTTTTCTACCTAAAAATAGCAACTAGTAAACTTTTCTAACTGTTTGTCTCGTAACTTAAACATTTTTTTGCTTATAACCATAACTGCTTTAATGTAGTGTAACTTATACTTATGATATAGAGTCTTCATTAGTCAACGAAAATAAAACTAAAGGTAAATCATTAGACATGTCAGTGTTGTAATGTAATAAATGATGGAAACAAATACTAGAAATATTTGCTAAAACGTTTGATGAAGGTGGCTGTGGACTAGTTGTATAAACATTTTTGTCGACTGAAAAAGAATAGTGTGTATGGATTGGTGCGGTGAAAATTAAAGAAAATTCTTGTTTGATGAAATAGAGAAAAAACGTTTTTATCATTAACTATTTTAAAAATATTTGCAATTTTTTTTTGTTTCTTTATGTAAGCAAACAAATAATGTTGGTGTTTTTCGTAACTTCTAGTTCGAAAAGGTCATTAAATCTGGTATTTACTTCAGTCATTATATTCATCAAAAAATGAACAAACGTGTTTACACTTTGTGAAATTAAAAAAATAAGTCACAATCGTAATAAAAATATATCAAACATTCGCATAGCAAGATTAAAAGACTCGAAGTTAAATAATACTGTTTCATATGTAAACTCTAAAAAAAATGTCAGCTACGAAAAAAATTGCTTCTTTTTAAATAATTTTTATCAATTGTACTAACCATACTGATTACTGTTGCTGGGTAAAAAACATTACTAAAGAGTATTTTTTTAATATTATACTAAGAAGTATTAAAAAAAGATTAAACAACTAAACAAATTAAATAACGAAATTAACTGTTCTTGACCAATCATAGTGTCAAGAAAAATTTTAACAGCTAATTTTCTTTCTACAAAAGTAAACTCATCTAGTCTTTTTGTAAATAATATACTTTATTAAACAAAATTTAAACTCCTATTTAAAAAAATAATTTTAATATTTTAACTACATAACAATGTAAAAATTAATTAGAGCCCTTTTTAAATTGCAATAAATTAAAACAATAGGGGATGAGCGTGGTTTTGTGTTTCTTGTTTGAGCCTGATAAGCTAAGATAAAATTCTACAAAATTAAATCAACGTGAAAAACAAGATGGACCACTATGGCAATTTAAAAGTCATCATAGCTTTTCTTTAAAACAAAAGTTTCTAAAACTAAAAATTAATTCAGAAGTGCTGATGGTTGCCGCTGGTTTGTGGAAATTCGAGAACCTTATTTCTAACAAAGTAACTGCACACATATTTATGAAATTTCAAATACACACTATTGAAAACTGTAAAAATGTCTTGTATAGTGCATGTACAAATTTTCATGAATATATATGCAGGAAAGTAAACTTATACACAACATTGTGGCAGGAAGTAGATTAAAAATTGAATAATATCCGAAGCTAGTTAGTCAACTTAATATAAATAAAATATATCTTTAAAAATTTTTATTTTGTCACAGTTACTTTTTTTTATAATCAAGTTATTTTCTTTTTCTCAAAAGTATCAACCTTTTATACAAATAAATTATAGCAAAACCAAGATGAACAACTTTATACTAGCTACCAGGGGCGTCGCGTGGGGTGTTGCACTGCCGCAACTGCACCACCTTGAAATTTTGTAAGAAAAAAAATAAGTATCTATAACGTTTTCGTTATTTTTTAGAACAAAATCTCTTTTAAAACTCCAATTTTGAAAACGACCATTTTGCCCACTTCACTGCCGCAAACTCTTAGCTGACTGCCGCAAATGAACTCAAAAAAGCAAAATTTCTTCAAGAATTACCGCAAAATCAATATCTTGCGGTAAGTAAACTAAGTTGAAAATTCCCTAAAATAGGACATGCTGAAGTATCATCTACAAGCTATTGTAAACATAAAAAAAAACAAAGCTAAGCTACTGCAAAGGATTAAACTTGAGTTTATGTACTCACATGATTTTTTAAATTTAACAGATCTCTTCTATTAAAACTGGACAATAAAAGAACAAAACTTGTCATAAATTAAATATTTTGAAAAAAAAGATAAAATCCCTAAATCATTAAAGTCTAAGAAATTTGATTTTTTATTTTAATCTGCATACATAAACTTAACTATAACTCATTTTTTTTATCATAAAGTTAATAAAATATTTATATAAATTTTATTTAAATGTAAAGTTCTGAAAAAAAATAATTATGAAGTCTATCATAAACTTCTAGTTCACTCTTACAGAAAAGTAGTTTAGATTTATATCAAAAGAAAATTATTATTACTGAAACAGTCACATATTTAAAAAAGTAAATAGCCTTAACTTAGATACTTTGATTATTAAGAGTAGTTTAACATTTTAGGAAAATTTAGTCTACTTTATATGACTTTTGGTTTAATTTTTTCATAAACAATGCAAAAATTTTAGATAAAATTTTTGAAACATGGTTGCCTTGCCTCATAATCAGGATAACTTAGAAATGTTAAAAACTCAAGATGATCCAAGATAAATTAAAGCAGACTAAATTTTAAAAATATTCATAAAAGTATTCAGGCTGACTAATGCAATTTTAGTTTATTACTTTGAAAATAACAAGTTTATTTAAAATTAAAAAAAAAGTGTTTTACCCCTATGGCCACATGAAAACTAACTAACCAGTTTTTTACTTCTATAATGGTTACATATTTATAAATTATCTTTTAAATTCTTGAAAAGTTCAACAGCCTAACCACTAAACTTAAAAAAGTTAAGCTCTGGTGAAAAATACTGTCATCAAAATGAAAAATATATTAAAATTAAATAAAGAAAAGTTACCCTTAAAAAACTATTGAATTTTAAACCTCTAACAAAAAAACATTAAAAGTTAAAAATAAGTTAATAAAAATCTTAATGTTTGTAAAAAAAATTGTGCAAAATAGTGAGGGGTAAGAGGGGGGGAGGGTGTATAGGCACTTTTTTACATGTTGTTCTTATTTTAACTTTTTCAGAAAGCTAATAGTTACTCTTTAATAAACTTGAATTTCCAATTGAACTTTTAGTTACAACCGGTCAAAGCCAGAGAGTACAATGACTTATTATACAAGGAGCAAACCAAAACATCAAAAAAATACAATTTTACTGAAAACCTATATTCTCCATCATTCTTAAAGCAATTTTTATCAAACTTTTTCATCCTAAGTTTTATAAAAAGTTATACTTTTGTTGAAGAGAAGTTTTAAATTTTTAAGTATCAATATATATTTTTATATATACAAAAAAAGTACTTTTGTTATAACTTTTTTTTCTTAGTGTTTTAAGTATCTATTTTAGCAAATAGTTTTGTTTTATAAAAGAAACATCTAAAGATTTTGAGGCCAACTTATAAAAAATCTTAAAAGACCAAAGGGTATAATTAAAAATTAATTTATGAGAAAGGTATGTATATTTCTTTGTTTACTCAGTAAGTTTTAAATTGTTGTTGTCACAATAACTTTTTTTGATTTTAAATATTCAGATATACCTATATCCTAGAGAAAAAAAAATATTAGAAAGAAAAGTTTGTATAGTCAGATTTCTTATCTTTAAATCTAATTAAAACAATATCTTTTATATATTTTTTTATATATAACAAGTTGAGTCTTTTAAAATTGTTAAGCTGATTTAATAATGTTTAAACTTTTGTTATAGGTACAACAGTTAAGAGGAAATTCAACAAAAGTTATTACTCCAAACACCAATGGCTGTCCGGATGCTCGGAAACAAAAGCTCTATTTTGTTTCCCATGCTTGCTCTTTGGGAAGGAAGCAGCATGGAATGGACTAAAAATGGCTTCAAAAATATTTCTAACATCTCTGCAAGATGCAAAAGCCATGAATGTTCACTTGGCCATATAAACAGCATGATCTCTTTTAATTTATTTCAAGTTTTCAGACCATTTAAGAATTTCGCAGTTATTTTTCGCAAAATATTTTACTGTTTATAAATTTTGTATTCCTTAAGAACTTATAGAAACAGCGAAGAAGTGCTATACTGTAGTTGAATGTAAACAGTTAGAAAGAGAACTGAAAACATTTTATTAACATAAAGAAATGCATCAGGATGGTTTAGTGAAAATACTGTTTTATCTTGAAGAACATAACCTGACTAAAATATTTAACGAAACTACAAGGCTTCTTAGAATTTTGATAACTATTCCCATGACTAGTGTAGAAGCTGAAAGAACATTTTCATCTTTGAAAAGGATAAAAACATTTTTTAGAAACACCATGGGTCAGTCAAGATTAGATTCTTTAAGTGTAATTTCGATTGGTAGGGACTTACTTAAAAACTGGACTAGTTTTAAGGAAGAGGTGATGGAGAAATTTATCAACCAAAAGGAGAGAAGAATGAATTTTAGTTACAAAGGTGAAAAGCAAGATTCTAAGTATTTATGTTTGCAAAATTAGAACTTTTGATTTATTTTTAAGGCAGGCATTTAGTAGTAACTATTTTCTGTACTAAGCAAGTTTAGTTTTTCTTTAAAAATTTGTAGTTTGTACATAAAATTTTCTTTGTTTGTAGACTTTTTAATTTACTTGCCAAGCTTCATTATGTATTCCTTTATTTGTTTAGTTAAACAAGTAAAAATATTATTTTTAGTTTGGTATTTAATCCAATATTTTTCAAGTAAAGTTGAAGCTAAAATGAAATATTATCATAGTTGCTGTGTTTTTTATTATAATATAAGTTTCTTATATCTAAATTGTAAGCTACTTTTAGTTTTAACTTTAGAGCCTTTGTAAAACTTAATATTATTTAGTTTGCTTGTTTTACTTTTGAGTTTTTTACTTAGTCAAACTTTTTTTTAACCTTAATTTTATTTTAAAATTCTTTAAAATTTCTCTTCTCAGTAATGTAAGTTATTATTTGAAAAATATTTAATTTGTACACAACATTTTATTTGTTTGTAGACTTTTTAATTTATTGCCAAGTATGATTAGATATTTTTAAATTAAATATTAGTAAAATAGTTTGATTTTTAATTAATCCAATATTTTTAAACTAAAGTTGAGGCTAAAATAAATATTATTGCATTCGCTGTATTTTCTTATTATAATATTAGTCTGTTTAATCTAAATTGTAAGTTAGAGAATTCTTAAAATAAGATATTTATGAGCTTGCTTATTTTACTTTTGTGTTTTTAACTTAGTAGCCAAGCTGTTTTTTTCAAACATCAAAAGTTAATTATAAGTTGATACTCGTTTATTGTTTTCAATATTCAGCAGTAAATAAGCAATTATTTTCTACTAAGTAAAATAAATTTTACTTAAAATAAACTTGCAGTTTGTACATAACATTTTTTTTTGTTTGTAGACTTTTTAATTTCCTTGCCAAGTCTAATAAGATATTTATTTTTTGTTAAGTTAAATATTAGTAAAATAACCATTCTTAGTATGATGTTTAATCAAATATTTTTGAAATAAAGTTGAGGCAAAATAAAGAACTATTAAAGTTGCTGTATTTTTCAATATAGTAATAATTTGTTTTGTCTAAATTTTTTCTACTGTTAATTTAAACTTTAAAGCCTTATTAAAAAATAATACTCATAAGTGAGCCAAAAATTTTTTGAGTCTTTTAAATTACTTAAATTTTTTTTATATTCCTATATTTGCTTTAATTTTCAAAGTAATTACCTTTTTTTTAAAGTTATTTTCTTAAATAATTTTGTTTTGAAAATATAAATGTTTTATTTTTAAACAAAATTTCCCAAGTTACATTAGCAATTAAATGTAGTTTTTATAGAAAAAAGTCTTTATTTAAAATAAAAAAGAGTTTTAAAGTAGGGGATTTCTTTAAAAAATTCTGCACCACCTAAGAAAAATACCACGCGACGCCACTGCTAGCTACTGTAAAAATATAAAATAAAAACAAACGTTTAAATTTTAAGGATTATGTAAAACTTTTATGTAGTTCTATAAAATTTACACGTATATGATATTTATTTTCGTATTTATAACATATTGAACCAACTTGAACAAACACTTTAGCGTCGGTACCAGCATACTTCATATCACTTGTCCAAATTGTACAGTTCCAAGGTGACTCTGTAGGAAAATACTAAACATAGACACTTGTCTTAATTACACATTCTATAGAAGTTTGCATAAAAATTTAACTTAAATAAATTTTAGAGTACCAAAAATTTGTTTTTTTTTTGTAAAAAATCAGTCGAAAAACTTATTTTTTATACGTTGTGTTCAACTGGTTAACACCAAAATCCAATTTCATAAAAAAAAAAATCCAGTTCTGAACTTCAATTTATACAATAAAAGTTTGATTTATTTAAAAATGGGTTTTAAAAATCAAGTGCACCACGTTAAGAAGGGACAGTAAGACAACAAACAAGTAAGACATTGTCAATTATATAACATAATTGTAGTTCTCAAAAAAGAAGTTGTACCAGTTTATAGCACGTGACCAAGACTTTAGGGCCTAAACGGCTTCAAGTCTTTTTTTTTTTATAATTTTATGTGTTGATAGTAGAAACCCTGTGTTGCATTAAACTATAAAAAACAAATATCGAATAAGCTTAATTACTTTGAACGACTTGTTTTCTCAATGATTTAGATTCAAATAGTTCTCTGCAAATCAATCCATCCCCTTCATCTGATGCCAGCCAGTTTCTACACATGAACACCTTAAAGTAATATTGTATGTTAGTATTGTTACAAAAGTATAAAGTTTGATAGTCACAACCAGCACGCTTAAACGTATAAATGTTTATTTGAAAATCAAAAGCTAAAGTATTTGAAAATTAAATAAAACAACTTTCATTTACTTTATCTTATACAGATATCATTTTTTTCTAAATTAGAATTTTCAAGAAACTTGGAAAACAATTAAGAAATAAACACACAATCATGAAACAGGTATTTTTTAAAGAACTGTTTTACTTTATAAAATCATTAGAAAGGCAAACAAAATTTAAAATTAAAGCAAATAAATTTTTTTGATAAATTAGCTGCTCTCAAGTTTTTAATGTAAATAAACTTAAATGTATAAAAAATACTTCAAATAAGACCTAAGATATATTTTTTTGTAAGTGCAAGTTTAGAAAAAATTATTTATTAAGAAAATATTTAATAAAACTAAAATAAGAAAAAAAAAACTGATTGTAATTTTATCAAGAATTTGTTTTAATATAACTCCATTTTTCAAATATTTGGATTACCACTCTTTACAGCAAAAAATCTAGTTTGGGTGACCAAAAAAAGAGCCTAAATTATCCAGAATGTGTGGCAAGTGATATGTGTGCATCATACCTGTTCGCACCCGATTTCGTTGCAAGTGACCACAACTTTGTCCAGATACCACGCCGGACCAATACCGCTGTCATCATGACCTATTTCTATCTTGTCCAGCGGGCTCAGCATCTTACCAATTTCAACATTGCACACGTCCACCCGATTTCTTTATAAGTTTATTAAATTTTATTAATTGATTTAGTTGTTGAAACAGCTTTGATTATGACCAAAATAAATCTAAATTGATAAAAGAAGTTATTATATGTAAGTTTTAAATTTGCATATTTTTAATAAAAATTAATCAGGTTTGCAAAAAACTCAAAAGGCTTTAATTAAAAAATTGAAGACTTTTTAAATATATTGATCTTAGATATAAAATTTTAACAAATAGTACACATAGCTGTTTTTTTTTTACTTTATTCTTAATTTTTTTATTAAACTAACTCTACTTGCCCAAACTAATTTAGCATTATTGTAACAACAAAATATCCGTAATCATATCTTATTAAATAAGAACTTAAGTTATACATGGTTATACTTTTTTTTAATGGTTTATAATAACTTTTTTATAAAGTAAAACATTTGTTCCTTTTAAAAATTAACTTTTCAATTTTTATCATAAACTTATTCGTTCAAAATTTCTTACACGGCATTGATTTAAAACCTTAAACAAATACAAGGTAAAAAAATAATAATATATAGTATATTTGTATTTTTTTTAGATATCAAACTTTAAAAGAGTTATGATTAAACTAAACGAGCAATATAGACATTTGATTTTTTGCACAGGTAACTATATAAAGTGTTTTGCAAACAAAAAAGTTTACGACTTTCAATGGATTTAAAGTTTAAAATTTAACAAAACAAGTTTGAAATTAAGAAAGTAACAAAATAAAACAGACAAACATCGTAAAATGCGTTCGTGGTTACCAAGATATGTTTATTTTACGAGCATATATTGAATATGTAAACAAAACCAGTGTTAAAGCTAATATTGAAACCAAGCTTAAGTAGCATTAAAACAAGGCGTATTGTGTTATTAAGGATATTTTCTGTGTGTAAATTTATTGCTTATTACTTTATTTCTTAAAAGACGCTGATTTTTAAAAATGCTGTGATAACTTTTTTTTATATAATATTCTGTTTATAGTTTACAGTATTTTTTTTATTTAATTTTATACAACTTATACAAAACTTAATTTCGCAGAACTTTACGGAAAAATAAAGAAGATACATTAACTGTAATGGTAATAGAGACTTTATTCAGCTAAAAATTAAAAACATATAACTAACTTGACTTTTTTAATTACCACTAATATATAAAACATCACAACTTACCTCTCAAATTTACCGTCGAGCACAATTTTTTCGCTCTGTTTGTTCTTCTTGCCGCCTCCGTGCAAAATTACGTAAACCTCGGCGTCAGTGCCCGCTCCTCTCACGTCACCTGTGACGTGATAAATACAATCATATTGTGACGTCACAATAACTTAATAGTTGAAACTAGTTTAACATTGAATTGCATTAAACCAAACCAAAATTTCACACCAGCCTATGATTTAAGTTTACTGTTTTATGAACCAGTAGGTCGCAAATGCATGATTATTTTCGCCTTGGAAAAAGAATATTTTATTTCAGCTTATACAAAACTAGTCAAAAGATTGTTAATGGTTACAGATAGAAAAGTTTATGAATTTATCTCTAACCCATAGGTTGGAAACTTTTTAGTCGGCGGGCCAGATTAACAAAAAAAGGTTTTTCACGGCCCGGCCTTGTTAAATTTTATAAGCGCAACTTTTAAAAGTTATAAGATAAAAAAAAAAAAATTAATCAAAAGCAATGGTGTATTGAAATAACTGTTTATTAAACACCATTGGGTAGTCAAAATCAAATTAAAAGCACAACTTTAAACAATTGTGCCAAAAAGTACACTTTTCAAACTAAAATTACGATGCAGACAAAAAAACTGAACTTAAAAATACCAGAAAAACTGTTATTGTGCAAAATTTTTTTTAAATAGTTCTAAAAAACCTACAGTGATAACAAAATTAGTAGTGAAAAGTTTTATAAATCTTTACTAAGTCAAACTTACTGTGAAAAAGTCGAATGTGAAAAGCTATAAAAAAGCTTTTCATTTTAGTGATTTATAAAGTTTATAAACCTTTACAAAGTGAAACAAAAGCTTTATTAAAAACAAAAAAATAAACAAAAAAAACCGGTGAAAACTTGCACTGTGTACGGAATCCCGCTCCCGGTGAATTCCCTTCCGATGGGGAACTCCCTCTCAACCTTGCCATCGTCCATTTTGGCGCCAAACCACTTTTGGCAGGGCACGGTGTACACGCTGTCCATGTTCGCGTCGTCGATGACCACTTTGTCCAGGAACCAGTTCGGCTTTGCACCCGAGCTGTCGTGACCTGTACAAACATTTGATTATTTTTATTATTATTTTAAAAACATTTTAAAATTGCTTTTAACTGATATTTCAAAATGCAGTGACCTAAACTTTCAATGCTTGTTCTTTTGATTTTTCTACTTTTTTTTGTTTGATGTTTACTCTATTTCATAGTTTATTTTCGTTAACACTTTGAGTAACGAACCTAATCTCGATGTTTAACTTGATAAAACTTTAAAACGTTGACTTTTACACTCAACTTAGAGGATCTTAAATATTATTATTTTCAGTGAATGACATGACTATGCGTCGAACGATAAATATCCTTACAAATATTTTAACTACCATTTACTTTCACATTAACACCATCATTACTTTTCAATTTTTCAGTTTAAATGACAATATTAACCATAGCATAGTTTGAAAAGAGTTGTTTTTTCAAATTAGTCGTAAAATATAAAGTGAATTTTCAACAACGCTAACTGAAACGACTCAACTTTACACGAAACAAAACAACCGCAACGAAACCAACCGATCTTTATCTTTCTCAGCCTGCCCAAGTTCTTGCACTCGACTTCGAACGAGTCCTTCTTGCCCCTCTTGAACAGCTGGTTGGGGTGTTTCAGTAGCTGCACCCCGGACTCCCCCCTCTCCCCGCGCAACACGACGTGCACGTTGCTATCGCACGACGCCCTGCTCACGTCACCCGTGAACGTGTGGATGGTGTATGTGTTCACTGGTAAGTTTTTTATTCAGTTATTAAAAGCACTTTTTCTTAGCAAAGTTTATTTAATTTATCGTTTTAACTGGATTTTTTTCAACTTTTAAATAATATAAGACTATAGTACAAATATGTTATTACGGAGTAGTATATAAGTGCTCAATTTTTTTATAAAAATGGTAATATTTTTACTGATTTTTTATTTTAATTTATTGTTTACTGATTGACATTCACATTCTCATATCGATGTTTAAAGTTATTTGTAAGAGAAATTCAAACACACGTTAAATTTATGTAAAGAAAATCTAAAGCTGAAATTTTCAGTTTGTTTCAAAATTTATTAAACTCTTGAACTGTTTTCAAACACGATCTTCAGATATTTTTAAAACAAACCAAACTGATAACAAGAACAGATTTGACACTGAGTGCGTTTCACAAAGCAATGTTTTCCAACTTTAGTGTTTATCAACTTACTTTTAGAGGACAGGGCGGGATCCCTGCTTCCGAACAGATCCCTGTGAAGCTGCTTCTCGGGGCTGAGCCACTGCCCGCACGGAAAATAAACGAGATCCAGTGGCCTGGCGGTGTCGACCACAACAACCTGATGTATAAAACAACTTGACTGCCAGTAAACATTCCATAAAGTTATAAAGAAACCAACACTACTTATTTTTAAGCTTAGACAAAAGTTGAAATTCGAATAAAATATTACACTTATTACCAACACAGTCATACTCATGTTGTTAATTAACTTAAAATAACTAAAAACTAAATGTATATCAAAACACAACTAGTTAGACTTAAACTGATAGTTTAAAAATTTTCACCCTATTTAAAAGCCATGCGCTGTCGGTTGCTTAATAACAATTAATATAACTAATATAATAAGTGTTGTATATCTATTTATTTTTTAACACATTAAAGTATTAAATTAAAAATTATATACAAACAAATACCCTAACTAAAATAATTTATTTTATAACACATTAAAGTATTAAATTAAAAATTACAAATAAACAAATACCCTATTTAAAATAATTTACTTTATAACACATTAAAGTATTGAATTAAAAATTACAAACAAAAAAATACCCTATTTAAAATAATTTATATTATAACACATTAAAGTATTGAATTAAAAATTACAAACAAAAAAATACCCTATCTAAAATAATTTATATTATAACACATTAAAGTATTGAATTAAAAATTACAAACAAAAAAATACCCTATCTAAAATAATTTATATTATAACACATTAAAGTATTGAATTAAAAATTACAAACAATCAAATACCCTATTTAAAATAATTTACTTTATAACACATTAAAGTATTGAATTAAAAATTACAAACAATCAAATACCCTATCTAAAATAATTTATATTATAAAACATCCAAGTATTGAATTGAAAACTACATATTATCAAATACCCTATCAAGCAGCCACGTGTTGTCGCTCCCCTCTCCGTCCTGCTCCACCCTGATTTTCTTCACCCTTCCCACGTCGACCGTCTTCAGCCTGAACACCTGCGCCTCGCCCCGCTTGAACCTGACCACCTTCCTGTCAATTTGAAGTCGCATTTTTTTAAATTTGTACAATATTTTGTAACAACTTCTTATAAATTTGCTCGTATATGCTTTGTACAACTTGATCTGAAAACTCTTAATCAGGGTCAAGAATGTTGATCGAATTCAAATAGTTAAGTTTTTGAAACATTTTTTTTCTAAGTTTAAGTAGTATGAAGTTTCTATTTAGTTTATTATTACTTTATTTCATCTAATATTATTAATATTTTGAATTTCCCTAACTTAACAATATAACAATATATTTATCATTATTAGTATAAAATATTATTATTTTAATTTATTACTATGAGGTTAGTATAATCTTAAGCTTATTAAGATTGAGAAAACTTAACTCGAAAAGCATTAAGCTAGTTTAAATATAATAACTAGCAAATTTTCTACATATAAATATTCTGCATACAATGTTTTATCATTACTGAACAAACTTTTTACTTAGTGCCAGTTTCGGAGAGGTTCCTTTTGTGCCTTTCAAAGTTACAAACACTTTCGAATTTGTTCCCGAACCGCGTTTTTGTCCTGTTATATTATTTTTATAAATAATAACTTGTTTATAGCTAGGTAACTACTACTCATATAAATTATATGAAAAAAGTACCATTTACATTAAGCATTTAACTAAAACAAAAACTAAATAAAATAAAATTGTAAGTTAACGCAAACCTCGCAAAAGTTTGAAAAATGTTAATCAAAATTGAACTATCAAATACGAACCAGTATTGAAGGTAAACAATTCTCAAAGTTCAAAACAATATTGAAAGTTAAAGAAACCCTCTCAAAAGTTTTACTAACAAATACGATGAAAAGATTCACCAACAAATCAACAAACAAATACCAGTAACGGTGGTGATTTCGTAAGTGGTCCTTTTCTTCACCTTCCCATTGACGGCGTCCAGTTTCCTCGAAGTCTGGCAGTCTTCCTTGTACAGGGACAGCCATTTGTCGCACGGGAAAGTGTACGTTCGGTCCCTGCGCGTGTCCTCTACCATTACTTCCTGTAAAATGCTGTATTAATAAAAAAATAATAATGTAACTGATCTCAAGAAAATATAGCTTTTGCAATACATGTATGAAATATACCACTTGCTTCAAGAGTTATTAGGCTTTAATAATTTATGGACCATGAAATTAAAAAGCTTATTTAATTTAAAAAAAGGTATAAGCTACAAAAATAAACAATTAGGAATATTTTGCTTGGTTTAAATTAACGGTAGAAAACTTAAACATTATACTAAAGTTTCTTCTAGAACTACTTTCTGTAAAAGCTAACTTTAAGTTATACTCAAAAAAAACATCGTTAATACTATGTCGAAATTCTTAGTAATATCAGCTGTAAACAAAATGTTTATTTCATATTGATTTAATTCAAGATATTCTTATATACAAGTTAATTAATATCATAACGTTTCAGCACCACTGGTGTAAGGAAACACTACAACTTTAGCAAAAACTGTAAAACATACAATATAGTAATTTTGATCACTTTGCCTGTTTTAAATTAACAGTGCAAAATGCAAAGAAGTATTAATGTTCAAGGTGTTAACCAAAAAGTTCTCACCTTGAGCAACCAGCTGTCCCTCTCATCGACTCCATCGTGTTCAATCACCACTTTCTGCAACTCTCCTATGTTTGGTGCTGAAAAATTGTTGTAACTTTTCTACATTAGTTGTGGTAAAACTTAATAAATTTTTAAACAGACTTTTTTACTAAAACAAGTGCTACAACTTTAAAAGATAAAATTCGACAATATTCAATAAAGTATTTTTTAAGGTAACAAAAATATATTGACAAGAAATTCCAACACTGTAGTAATCACTAACTTTATTCTATATGTGAAGCTGTTTATCAATGAAACAATTTTATAAAAGAAAAACTTGTTATCATTTTGAAAGTCCATTAATCTTATTTTAGTATTGAAAATACCAAGTTTTACCTGTTTTAACTGGTAAGACTATAAAATATTCAAAGACTTTTGGCGATAGAGGGGTCAACGTATTTTATTCTACAAAAATAAATATTCTTACTTATATAAAAACTTTAATTGTGAAAAAAATTATAAAAGTAAAAACTTTTAAAAAATTCTTAATAATTTTTATTTAAATTTAACGTAGGGACTGCAAATTTATCATTATAAATATTCTTCGAGTTTCTTAACTCGACTAAAATTATATTTATATTTTGTATTTTGTTATAAAGACCTCAAATTTTCAGAAATGTTTCTAAATTTTCTTAAAATGTTTCTGGTCGTAAATTTTTAATAACATTAAAACGAAAGTTTAAGTTTTTTTTTTCTTTTGTAGTAAAAAATTATTTTGCGGTAGAAACATTAAATTATTTTTAAAATACTTAAAGTAAAAGTTTGTAGAACATCAGTTTATAAATGTAGAAAAAATATGGTTTTAGTGAAATCTTTTTTTATTTTTTCTTCATTAAATGGTCTTATTTTGTCTTTTCAATTCGCGAGTTTTATAGAGATCCTACAAAACTCACTGATTTTATCGCTCATATCTCGAATGTTATATTGCATCTTGTTATACAACCATATTTGCTATCAGAAACTAATGTTTGATAGCTAAGACAAAATTTTACAAGAAAATTATGAAAAGATTGTATAATATATTTTAAAGAAAATTAAAACGAAGTGAATTTTTTCATTGTTTACCTGTTGCATCGTTTAAAAATGTAACTAATAATTAAAAATCAAATTACAAAAAAAATCATCATTTAAATTAAAAATGCCAATTATTTTTCGAAATCATATAAAATATAAAACGAGAAAATCGAACTTACAGCATTGTTAACTACAAACACAAACAACGTTAGTTACTAAGGAGTGCTAACAAACAACAATAAAGAGAAACACCTTGGCTATTGTGACTACTACAAAAGAATTTACTACTAAAAAAGAACACATACGACCAGAAAAAAAAAATTAGTTCTATTTTGCAAAACGAAGCCCAATCAAAACTATTAATTATTTTGAAAGTAAATATCGGCTAGTATATACAGTTAAAAGTTAAAACTGTTCAAAAATTTACAAATTAAAAAATGACACAAGACTAAATTAAATTACTCAAATTTTAAGATTGAGTTTATAACATTTATTTTTTAATGCAAATTTAATATAAAACCTCTATGCTTGAACATGTGGCTCGTTCCCTTGGCAAATCTGAACGCTTTCGATTGGCCAGATTTCTTGAACAACCTCCATTTGTTCACTTTACCCGATCTGCCCACTATCCTCATGTACACCTTAGAATTACAACGGTATTTGTTGGTTGAATATTTAACAATTAACTCTAATGTCAAAAAATTTATTTTAAAAGTTACTGCACCAATTTAAGTTTAATACAGTGTAGTTCAGGATGAAGCATTTAATTTTTAATTTTAAACATTTAAGATGTATAAGAAACATTTTCTTAGTTATATTTCAAACCCTGCATTGCTTATATATTAAACGTTTTTGTTTTAAAAGACAATAAACATAGACCTCTAATTCAAGAGGAGAATCAATACAATTTCCTCTTTCAAAATTTAATCAGTAAACAAAGTTTCGCTCAATAAGCTCATCAGTACTTAAATTGAATTCTGGAAAGATATGTTTTAAAGGCATAGAAAATACTGGGATGTAAACAAAAAATAAATTAAACAAAAACAAATTTTTACAAAACAAATTATTATCTTACGGTTAAATATTGATTAATTTTGTAGTTTTCATAGTTTTAAAAACTGATTATTTCAATAAAACAACATTTATTTATAAAAATTTTCAAGATTAAAAAGAAAAAAAGTCAACACCTAGGTTTTTATTTTTCATATTAGATTTGATTTCAATTTTTACTTTAATTCTTTTTAACTATTACTTAGTAAGCAGCGAGTCAATTAAAATTTTAATTTTACCATTCATTACTAAAGTAATCAATATTCAACCTTGCGATCATAATTTGTTTTGTTTTCAAAAGTAAAGATCTATTTTTGTTAAATTTTAACTTTTGTGTACACACAAGTATTTTCAATGATTTTAAATATGACTTTTCAGAATTTAATTTAATTACTGATGAGCTCATTGAGCGAAACTTAATTTTCTGATTAAATTTAAAAGAATAAATTGCTTAGCTTATATATATTCACTTAAAGTAGTTTAGAACTCAAAAAATGTATTAAAAGATAAAAATAGTATTTTTAAATGTATTGTCTTTTATCATTAAACAGCTAGCAACTACTAAAATTTAACACACTTTGTAGTATTAAATAACAATTTATATAATCTAGTTTACACCAATTATAAATTTAACATACAAAAAGTTCAAACCTTAGCACTTGTTCCAGCACCAGCAATATCGGCTGTTCTGACAGTCACTTTGTACAAAATGTCCGATTTTGTTATTCGCTGTCTCAGTCTTTTCGACTGGATTATTTCCCTATAAAAAAAAACTTATGTTGATCATTTACAATAAATTTATAAGCAAAGTATATTTAAACAACTTAAGATAAAGGCTATACTAAAATGTGTAAACCAAAAAAATAAATCATTTTGTTTTAACGTTGTTGTTAACGAATTTGCTTAAGTTGTTCTATTATGAACAATTTTCAACTTACAACTGTTAACTATATATGTCTTTTTTAATTGTATTCATTTTAAATGTTTGAACATCATTAAATCATTTAATATTAACTCAAAAACAACCTTCTGTCGTCCAGTGAAAGTTCGGCGCAAGAGTAGCATCTGGTGTTGTTTATTGTGAAGCCCGCGGCACCACCTTTGGGTTTGTAAAATGCCGACCATTTATCGTGTTTCTGTGAAAAATAAGCACACTTTAATTTATCATTTACTTTTAATTCTAAATTGCCTTATAAAAATAATTTACTTTAAATAATGAAAAGCCCAAAACACAGTTTCAAGTTTAATTTTTATTTAAATAGTAAAACTAAAAAAGTGCACTTTTATCATTATAGATGTTTTAAATACGATATATTAAAAACTATTCTTTGTACTATCTAATAATTTGTTTTTTATTTGAAATTAAAAAGGTCATCCATAGTTCAAATCAACTTCGCTTTCAATTAAAGACATAAATTAACTTTTGAAGAAGAAAGACGGACGTAAAAAGTAAACAATTAATATCAACGCCAATTGAAACTTCTTACAAAAGTATTAAATTTATATTGGCAAACAAACTGACCAAAGGTGGGGCGGAAAACTTTTTGGAGAAGTAATCAACAAGATGGGGGTCGTAAAGCGCGTTGTACTGGTAACTCTTGCGGTGGATGTTGTAATACTCTGGTGGGTTTCCTGATACCTGCAGGCTGCCGCGTGCTCCTGTATCAATTATTTGTAACATAATATTATTTTAAAGATTTAATCTAGTTTTGTTGACTTGTTTAGAATTTATATTTTTTTAACACCTTTTTTATTATAATATGTTAATTGTATATTTATTTATACTTTATATCTTACATGTTTTTTTATATACAAGGGTCAAGCAAAATTCATTTACATATTAAAATTATATACTAAATTTGTATAAGGATTTTTTTAATGTTACAAAAGTTAATCATTATAAGCATTTACATAAACGTTAAACTTATTTTTATTCCTACAATAAACATTTAAATCACTAATAAGTTTTTCAGTTCATGTAATTATTTACACAATAAGCAAAGACTATTAAAAATTATACGTTTATGTTTCAAACATTCTTAAAGCAAATTTATAAATAACAGAACAAACAAGTAGTATGAGTTTGTTTGTTTTCACCTTTAAAATTAGAAATTTTTGTTAAATAGTGGTGTTCTATTGATTTAAAAAGCAAAAATATTGGATAGTTAATGTTTAAACAATTTAAAATAAGATTTTTAAACAAAACTAAAAAATTGAAAACAAAATTTTATGTAATTTTGTATATAAAGTTATAAATATGAATTATTATAAATTAGAGTATAGAATTGTACCTTATATAAAGACTTAATAACAGTTGTGAGTCATATTTTCAAACTTTTCAAAAATCGTGAAACTTAATTATTCAACAGAAATACTTTTGTAATCAAAATATCTACACTGACCAACTTTATTTTACTTAAATTTAATTACTATAAAAGCAATATACAAGATTTTATATTAAAAGTATATTTCATTTCGTTGTGCTTAAAGCTTATCAAAAAAAATTGTAAAGGTTTAAGATAATATGCCAGTATAAGCATTTTAGGCTTTAAAAAAGTAAGTTTGTTCAACTATCAAAAGTATACTATTTAGTCATACAGTTATAGAGATAAAATCATTTAGAGTAACTTGGAATTTTGTAGTTAATACTTTATTTACACCCTAAAAGCTCACCTCTAAAGCTAAGTTATATTCCTAAAAAATCTTAAAAACTAATCAACAAACTTTTGTTTGGCGGGTGAGGTACCACATTGTACTGATACCCATTGTATTTTGGCTTGCTTCTTGTGTTGTGCGGTGCTGTGCTGGGCCTATCTGTATATGTTTTAATACTATATTATTCCAATGTTTTAAAAAACTACTTTGTTGTCTAAAAAATAACATGCAAACAGATATAAAAGTAAAATGCTTATAATTAAGCATCAAACCATCTTTTAAATTAAACTTAAAATTTTATAGACAAAATTGTAGTTAAAAATCTCATGAAACAATTTACTTAATAGAACCAAACACTTTTGTAAAAACTTACGCTTCATGTAAGGATTGTGAGTGGCCAGGTTTGCCTGGGGAGGTGGCCTTGGCTGGTGCTTAACACTGACGGGTTGCCAGCCTCTGACAGGGGGATTCACCGGGGGCCTGCTGAAATCTGGTTGAAGCAGCATGGTCATCGAAGGGGATGAGTTCATATATTGCATGGCTTTTATTGAACTTTTTTATTTATGTTATATTTTTAATTACCTGCAATACTAGTAACTTTATACTAGATTTTGAGTGTGTATTAGTACAAAAATGTTGTCGTAAGAAAGAATATTTTATAAAAAGTTGTTAAAGTTTATAACATTTGTCAATGATAATACTGGTAGTTGTTGTTTAAAATTACTGTTGCATTAACCTATCTACTGAAAATTTCAATACAGTATTTATATCACTAGTTACTAGTTAGTGTAATAGATGAGCAACCTTTTTATCTTAAATGTTAAATAAAACACTTAAACTATATTCAAATGAAGTTTTTATAAAATATTTTTTATTAAGAAACTAAAAGCATTTAATTTAAGGAAAAAATTCTAAAAGCAAGCTCTGTTGTTTAAGTGAGTATCTTTTTAAACTAAAACATTGGACATTTTTATAAAGATTACTGAAAAAATGATTAGTATTATAATAAAAACTCGAATAAAAGTCTAATGATAGTAATTATTCTGTTGAACTATTTATAAAAAAGATGGCTATCCTTTTTACCTGCTAGGCTACATTTCAAACATTACTTAAAATGTTTTTTTAACTTAAAAAGCTGATAAAAATGATAGTAATGAACAAAAGTTATTACATTTATTATTATTATTAGTTATTATTATTACAACATTGTAAGTAGTACTTAAAACTAACAAAATCATTAAAACAATATATCAACTAAGTTAAAACAAGTTTTTAAACTAAAACAGTCAGTAAATTTTGGTGATTTGAAAATATCAAACTATCCAGTTGTTTAAAATAACTTGTTAAGAGCTATTTCAATTGTTGTATATAAACGTTGACACTATTTTAACTAAAACCAATCTATATATTGTTAAAAATTAAGTTCAACTAATGGTTGACTTAAAATATTCTTTAGTTGATTGATAATAAACTTGTAAAAAATTTAAGCTTCACATTAGCATAAGTTATTTTCAAAAATGAATATATTACAATTTGTTATAAAACATTACTTTGTATAAAATGTCCTTTTCTTGAAGTAGACAATTTTTGGAAAGACAGTTTTGTCTAAGAACCTTACTTCAGGCAAAGTCGTGCACTGCACATACTGTGATGTAAGCTTGTAAATATATTTATAAACATTTAATTTAAACAGTTTTATAATTACAAGACAACCCATTTAGTAATTATTATATTACAAAGAAAGTTTGTTTTTGTTTTTTTGGTTACATAAACAACTTGTGTTGTAAAGATTAAAGTATTTTATAAATTGATCTAAAATTATAGAGTAGTTTTGAAAAGGTTTTAAATAGTATGCATACAAATTTTCTACCTAAACGTGAAGTAATTTTGCCAACTTTATAATAATTTAAAAACTAAAAATGGTTTTTGAAAAATTTATTTTATTGAAACGTTTAACAACAAAATACTTTTTTTCTTTACTAATACAATTAATTTTAAATTAATAATTAATTTTCTGCGTTGGTGATAACAACTTTTATGATTATATGAAAATTTGGAGATTATATGAAAATAACAACTTTTGTATTTAAACTCTAATAAATAGTCTACTATTAAGCAAGAAATTAAAATACACAGTTAATTTAATAATGTTTTATTTTGAAGAAGATATTATTTTTTTTTAGTTTAATTCATTTTAAGACTCTATTTAAAAAAATATATAGCTTCTTTATTTTCTGTAAAAACAAACATTTTACAATTTTTTTTGTTAAAAAAATATACCATGTTACAGAATTAGAACTATTGCTATTAATTCTAAAAAAATAACTTTTTTATTTTAAAGTATCAAAAAAAAATCTAAGAAGAAAACAATTAAATTAGCTTTATGAGTTCTAACACTTTAATTATTTAATTCTGTAAAATAGGTGCAATGTTTTTTGAGCAAATATTTAAAAACATGCTTGCTTGGATAGCAACTAAAACAGCAAGCTCAAGCTAGTTAGTTTCAAAAAAGGGGAACCTAAATTTAACTTCAATCAAGTGACTGAAGAATTACAACAAGTAAATTTATAATTACTTTTGAAAAATGTTTACGTTTAATTACAGCTTTAAACAATTGTTTTCATCGTATTGTTTCAAAATATCAATTTTTAATAATTAAGCCTTTTTAAAACTTTTATTGTTTTTTTTTCAACAAAAAAATCATTTTAAATCCATAACTTTTTTTTTACTATTTTTTTTTATGGTAAAAAAAACACCAGTCTCAAACTCTACCCCTTGCAACGATAAACGTTTTCTGGATAACTATAGCTGTAACCCCTAAATCTTACAATTGGTCCGTTTTTTATACGATTTTTATTTAGATTAATTTGATTAATTTATTTCTTGTCCCATTATTTTTGGTGTTTTTTTTTTTAATCGTTTACTTATAGTTATTTATTTAACTTGATTATCTATTTGCATAAATAACTATTGAGCGTTTGAAAATTATCCTAAAACTTTTAAATTTTCTTTATTTAATATAGTTTCAACTTTTAAATACTTCTAAAATATTTAAATTTAAATTAGCTCCTTAAAAATATAAAATAAATTTGTGTAACTACTCGTTATTATTTTTTAAATGTTATCAAAAGAAATGATGTATTTAATGTTGTTAAAATTTTGTACAAAACTATGTACAGATGAAAACAGTTTTCTTTTATGCATGAAAAGTAAAAGTTCGGTGACGCAGAGCTTATAATGAAGTAATTAAAATGTGTATGAGTTTAAACCCGCTAGTTAACACTTGTAAAAAATAATTTTTGAAGCAAAAGTATTTCTAACGTTTTTTTTTAAGGTTTTGTTTTATGTAGTACTTTAAAACAAGTACTACAATGAATAATACTTTCAAAATCTACACAACTACTTAATTGGTTAGCAAGTATTTTAAAACAAATAAATTGTGGTAGGCTACTAAGTTGATAAGCGACATTGGGTTTTAAATTCAACCGAGCACTTTAGCTGTTATAAATTGGTCGCATTAAGTCATTGCACGAAATAAGCCTTCGGTTATCCAGTCGTACACTACTTGAGTACTGTTAAACGTCTTGTCTAGGACAAGCTTATAAAGTTTATAAATTAGTTTGAGTTTAATTTGTTTTGATTTATTAATTTTCAAGTTTATCGTTATCGTTTTTTATTAATATTTTAAAATGTATTTTTATATCAAATACAACTGTTAGACGTTTGTGGTTTAATATACATAGAGTTTACGGCAAAGCATAAATACTTTTAGCTATAGGTTTTATAAAGTTTACTCATGAAATTACATCATAGGTGTAAAATACATTTGCTATACTTATTGACCGTAATGTTAATGCCTATTGCTTATAAGTTACTTATGAGTTTTGAAACGCTTCTGATTTAGAAGAAACTTAAGTATTACCTTAAATTTAATTTTAAAATTTTATTAAAAGTGAAGTTTAAAAAATATTTCTAATTTATAAAAGACATTGCAACATTTTTTGATTTAATAATTTAAAAAATACAGAAAAAAAAAGTCAAATAAAAAAGTGGAATAAAAACTATCAAATCCAAAAAAAAGCACATAATAATTTTAAGTAAATTTATTTCTAAAAGTTATAAACTATAACTGAAATCATCTTTAAAAATAAAAGAATGATTAATTATACTACCAATAAAAAATATTTTTAAAATATGACAATATGTATGATTAAAGTTTAAGCTGGTCTTTAAAAAGACAGCATTCCGTACGCTTTTTTTTTTATTTGCCACTGTCTAAACATGAGAACACTTTTTTTAATTTTTAAGCTTATTCCTTAATTTAATCAATTATTATTATATTTTATTATTATTTTTTAAATTTTACAAGGCATTGTCTTGTGATTTCAAAATAAATTTGATACCTTTATTTATAAAACTTAGTTGTTATGAGCTATAGAGAAAAGTTATGTGTTTAGCTAAACTTCAATTATAAATTGACTTAGTATACTCAGTTTGTCAAACAGCTTAAACTACTTTTAAAATTGGCTGAAAGATGCTTAAAATATTTAAAATATAAACAAAAAACAAAAATATAAAAGACTTACTCAAGTTTTTAAACCACAATACTTTATAAAACTATTTTAAATTTAAAGTAAAGTCTGCAAATTTTAAAATTGTGTACTTAAAATTATCGTTATAGTTATTCTGTTGAAAATCAGTTTTTAAAATCTATGGTTTATAATTTATTAGATCTATAGTAAAAGTATAAAACAAAAGCTTTGAATTTTTTTGTGTTCGAATAAAAAAGTATTGTAAAATACGGTCCACGGGTAAGATCTAGCACTACAAGTTTTTTATTTCGCGAAAACCTTATTAGTTTAAAAATAAAACATTAAAACATGTTTAGTAATACTTAAATAAACTAAAAAGCTGTACTCCTTATTTCGTTGCCAAGCCGTCAAAAATAGGTGATTCACAAGCAACTGTTCGTTCTTAGTATAGATGAACGTTACACGACAGCCTGCGAAAGTCTATGTCTGGTAATTCGGACTCCAAAATCTTCATGATCACTTACTAAAAAAATGTTACTAGTTTAAAATGTTTTCTTACAATAAGTTTGAACGTTTATAAACTTTCAAAACTATTAAAAAAGCTTTTAAAAATATTTAAATTGAAATTTTTATTTTTTTATTAAAGACAGTGAAATTAATGTTAATTTTTTCTCTACTAACAATTATTAATTTGCTGTCTGAACAAGTAGTTCACATTTATCTTGGACACCGGTGAAAAACGGTACAATTAGGTCAATTAAACTACTACATAGTAGATAACTCAAAATTTTAATAGTTTATAATTGTTAGCACATTCTATGTTAATCACCTTTTCCGCTGTAGATGCTCTTTTCGCAACATTGGTAACTGCTTTTGTCTTAATGATATATATATTTTTTTAATTTAATTATTGACTATTGTAGTCATTTAATTGACCTAGTTATATGAGAAGCTTTTATAATTTGTTAACCTAAACTTGAACTGTGTAAACAAAAAGTGTTTGATTATCAAATGTACAGAGTTGTGTCTTTATTTGTTTAATTACTTGACCTATTTATTTGTTGTTCATTGCACTCAGTTTAACTGTTGGTTTTGCGTTGATACCCTACTTTTTATTTCTGTTGTTCTCATAAGTAACTTATTAGTTTAAAAAAAGTTTATTTTAGTAAAAAGTGTGTTTTTGTTATACTGCAGTACGTTTTTGTTGAAATGCAGTGAAAAAATAATAATGCGTTTATAAAAAAAAAAAACTTTGGAGTACTCTAATATTATTTTGATAAAACTATAATAGGTTTGTGATTTTATTAACAAAAAAGCATATAGATATAATTAATACAGTTGTAAGTTAACATACCTACAAGTTAAAGTAATTAAGTTGAATTATATAAAAAAAAAGCTTAAAATTAACTAGTTGTAATTAAAAAATACACATAGATAATTTAATTGAAATATAGAACATAAATAAGTAATCAAATGTATTATTACTATATAAATACATCAAGTTTTAAATTTCTGACTATTTTGTTTTGTAAATCTGATTGAGTAGTATAGCACTTATAAAAATAAGACGAAAAAAATTCATTAATTTTTAAGTATTTTTGTTTTTGTTTTAATATCTTATGGTTCAAAACGGTTAAAAATTTTAATAAAATGGCTAACTACTTAAAGTCAAACATATTTAAAAGATTTGTTTTTCACATCACAAATAACTACTTCATTGATAATTGAAACTAGTGAAATAAAAAAAAAGAACATTTAGTTAATAAAGTTTTTTACTTTTACTTGAAGTTTTTAACATTGTTGATTTTTATTCTAAAGAGTTTATTATATATCTTTAGCCAAAGAGTTTAATATTATATTATAACACTAGTCTAAAGTAAAGCTTTTAAAGTTGATATTAGATAGAAGCATACTAGTTACTTTTATTATATATAATAGTTTGCGATATTTCTGATAGTTTAAAACTAGTTCTAAAATCAGAAAAATCATAAGCCAAAAAACTACAACGGGTTAAACGGTTTTCACTAAACGTTTTAAAACATTTGTTCATAATAATAAATTTTAACAAACTTAATTATTTTTAATATTTTGTTCGTTTGTTTCAACCCAAATCATAGATTTTTTGCACATATTTGTTATAAAACTTAGTTTTACCTAAACTAAGATTTAATATAATCAGTACAAAATGCAAAATTAATTATTACTAACTATATATATTTCACAAAATAACGTATGAAACAGAAGCTTCGAGACTTTCCAAGCAACCTCATTGATATATATAATTTATTTAAATTATTAAATTTTTTTTACTTATAAATATTTCAAATTAAAATATTTTTTAAAAAAAAAAAAAAAAACTTTTACAAAGCTACTTTTGTACAATGTAAATACAACTAGGTTTGATTTTTTTGTTTAAGAAAAAGTATTTACAGTTACAAAAATATTACCATGGTGTTGAAAAGCAGAATAGCCGATTTTGACATACCAAACGCGTCTGCGTCAAATTACTTTTTGCAGCTTTTTGAAAAAGGTGGGAACTCTACTGCATTCGTGAGTTTTTGTAAGATATAAGATGTAAAAGTTTTTTTTATGAAGTATTTCTAAAATATTTTATTTTTCGGTTTTAAAATTTTTCTATAGCCGTTTTACAATTTTGTTTTAGTTTAATTGTTTTAAGCTTAGAGTATTTTAGTTTAAGTATTTAGTATTTCATAACTATAGTAAATACTTAAAAATAGTACTACATGTACTTTTATAAGTTTTTATGCATATTTTAGAAGTAAATTAAACCATTTATATATAATTTTTGAGCAATAAATGTAAATCTATTTTTTATAAGTAAAACATAAAAATACTGTTAAACCAAACTTGTCAATAAAATTGTTTAAAAGCTTCTTTTTTTTTTCTTACTATTATATAAACAACAAATATGAATAAATCTATACGTTAAACCATAGTAGCCACAATAATAATGTTTGCTTAGTAAACTGAACACAAAATTTTTTTGTTTTAAAATTAGAATGCCGAGTAAACTTTTTAAGTGATTGTAAGATTTTTATGCATATTTAAGTTATAAATAGAACCTTTTTATAAAAATTGTAAGCAATAAAAACAAATCAAACTATTTTTACAAGCAAATCATCAAAATGCAATTAAACCAAAACTGTCAATAAAAAAAATATATTTAAAAACTTCTTTTTTTCTTACTCTTATACACATTACATGTTTAAATTAGTATACTTTTCGAAAAAGGTTTGTCAGAATTCTAATGTTACTAAACCAACTGAACACTTTTTACTCAATAAGCTTTTGTTTTAAAATTAGAATATCGAGCAATGTTTGTAATTAACTGCATAACTGTTGGACTGACAAAAACCTTCGAACAGGTAGAAACTTTGCACACATATATGAGCAATATGCATTCGAACAGGTAGAAACTTGGTCGGGCGCGGAACTGACGTGCGCGAACGTGGTGGGAAAAGTCCGGAAGCTCGCCAGCGCCCTCGCCAAGCGCGGCTTGATGCGCCAGCAAGTGGTGGCGGTGTGCCTGCAGAACACGAGCTACTACCCGGTGGTGATGCTGGCGGTGAACGCCTGCAACGCCACAGTGTCCCCGTGCAACCCCAACCTCACAGAGTGTGAGTGTGCAGATAAATATTTTTCTCCTCTGAGAAAATACTGTGTTTTTTTTCAATTTTTTTGGCAAACTAAGTTTCGCTGTAAAAAACTATAAATTCTGAAAAATTATATTTAAAAGTATGAAAGCTTGGTTTTTTCTTAAGCAACGAGTTAAAATACTGAGAAATAAAACAAATACAAAACTATATGACACAAATTATTATCTTAAGGAAAAAGCTAATTTCTATTTAGTATTACTTTTCAATGTGAGTATGCAGTTTTTGTAAATAGCTAAATGTCTCACTTTTAAGATGCTGTGATTTAATATTTTTTAAATTAATTCATTATGTTTTTTATTTTCAGATGAACTAGCAAACCAGTTCAAAGTGTGCAGGCCTGCGTACATCATAGCTGATTACAAGCAAATGGAGAAAGTCAAGAAAGTTGCAGATCAAACGGAGTCTGTCAAGGTTTGGAAGTTTGTCGTCAACTATTACAATTTTTAATTTTTAACTTGCAAAATTAATTGCAGGGAATTTTTACTTTGAAACAAAAGCACGCTAGTTCTGATGACACTATATTTAATATGATCGAAAACGACGACGGTTCAGGTAATGTTTCAAAGTATCATTTTGAAAACTTGACTTTTTACAGTCGTCAAAAACAAAGCTGAAATTATTAATCTCTAGTTTTTTATCTTCATTTTAACTAAGTGTATTTTAGACTTTTTTCCTTATGTTTTCTTAAAACTAAAGTTATTAAAAACTTTAATACAACATAGCATTAAACTAAATGTTGACTTTAAGCTTTTTTTTTATCATTCATAGTAACTGTAGTACAGGTGTATGTTATAATTTAACTGAATACAACTGCAAGCATCAATAGTAATATTATTCTAAACATTAAAACTTTGATAACATAAAAGTTTCAAGCAGTTGCAACAATAAGAGTCTTAATTGATTAATTTAAAACACTACACAGTTTTTTTTTAGAGGTCTATATTATATTTTTTTTAGTATAACTTATAATTTAAATAAATTAATTAATATTACAAACAATCACATTAATATCTAAAATAAGTTAAAATATATTATTATAGAAGTAAAAATTACTTGGTTTTCTTTTCATCCATTATCAAAAAACCTTGTGAATATGTAAAAAAAAAACATAATTTTTAGTTTTTATTTTGAACCATGAAACTTCCGTTTTCAAACATTAACCTTAAATCAACAAAATGCAGTGGGAAAACCATAATTTGTTATACGATATGAAGTGTTTAATAGTTTAACTGTTTGACTAATATGAACGAAGTTTAAAAAAATTGACAAAGAAAGATTATAAAAAGCTGCATAAGTTTTGAAGTTGTAAGTATTTTTAGTGTATTGTAGCAATAAGTAGCTTTTAAAAATTCAAAAACAAGTATCGAAACATTTATATTGCAAAAATTTCACAAAAACCCACTTCAAACTTGTTAATTCACTGTTCAGATTTCAACCCGAACTTGGACGTTAACCCGTCGGAAGATGTCGCGATTCTTCCATTCTCCAGTGGAACGACAGGCCTGCCGAAAGGCGTCATGCTCACTCACAGAAACATCATCGCGGCTATTTCTTATTTGAAGTCATTTGAAAACTTTCAGTATAAAAAATCTAGTTTATGCAGTAAAACAATGTTTCAACTGGCGAGTTTAAAACAAATTTGAAAGATTAATCTATTTAAGAAGGAGATTGAGAATCAAAATTATAATCATAATTGTATATTTTTTACATAAATTTTAAAATACTTGTCAATTTTATCATTTTTATTTTTACAGATTTACATTTTAGAAATCCGCTTTACGATGATACAGTGTAATTGTGTTTCTTAAAATGATAAAGTTTTGTTTTTGTAAAACAATGATTTTATTAGTTCATTGGTTTAATGTCAAAACATAAACTTAAACTTAAAAACAAATTGCTGTAACAAAAAGCTTAAAAACTAAAAAATAAAGTATATTTCTATATTTCTACAAATTTGCACTTTAGATTTTATAAAAAAATTTGGTTTTAATTTAAATAAATTAAATCGTGCCTCACAGCACATAATAGATACAAACAACGCTCATGTTTTTAAGAGTTTTTATTGTACTAAAGTTTATTAAGATTTAAGTACTTTACTTTATTTTATCAGCTTAATGTTTTAAAATATTAATTAGTTATAAATTTGCAAGTTAAAATTTATAAAACAAATATTTTAGCCGTTCGACAATAACTTCAATAATAGGCAATTTATAAAAAACGCGTTATTGATAAAAGTCTTAAATATTTTAGTGTGGGACAACAAGAACAGTATGGAGTTCATTGCCACGTGCTGCCACTATTTCACGCTTACGGAATACTATTCATGCTGCTGCATGCTGGAAAGAGGCCTTTTGTCGTAATGGATAGGTTTCGAGTCGGGGAATTTTGTCACGCTGTTGAAAAGTACAAGGTTTGTTTCCGTAAAAAAAAAAAACATTTTATTTTATTTGGTAATTGTAAAGTGTTAAAACCAAATTAGTTTTGACAACTTTATAAACTTATTGAAATATACAATGATATGTAATATTACACCATTTTTTATGTTTTTTTAACAGCTTTATCATAGTAGTGTTTTTTACATTTGGTAGTTTATAATTACTGAAGAAAAGTAGAAAGGCTTAGGAAAAACTAATGTTTTTGTTTAAAGCGAAGATGAATAATACATGAATTAGTAGCCTTAAACAAAACCTTAAACATTTTTGTATATAAAAAGAATATTTTCAACTCGTCTTTCAAAATTTCAAGATATAAGAAAATATATTTTCATAAAATTATCACACTTTACTACAAAGTTTGTGATTTTTTAAGTAAAAAATCGATACCTACCTAACTTTTTAGGATATATTTTATCTTAGAGTATGTGTTATAATTAGTCTACTTACTTACCAAAAGAATGTATGACATGTGTATTTGAATTGTTTTTATTCTTTTTTTTCGTTAGAATAATAGTAGTAGTAAGTACTTTAATGATTTTGCTTTAAAATATCTTTAAACTTTTGTATATCAGGTGACTTCGGTAACGGCTGTACCGTTAGTCTTGACCAGGTTGAGTAAGGACGAAACTGTGGAAAGTTTTGATCTGTCATCTTTGAAAGAAATATTCAGCGCTGCGGCGCCACTGAGTGCAGATGTGGAGAAAAAAGTTGGGGAAAAACTTAATGTAAAAGTTTTGCAAGGTGCTACTTGAAATTTTAGTATAAATAAAGTGCTTGTATGTTTTTTAAACTATAGTACATTGTGTTAGCATTGAAAGAGTATTTTGATTTTCTAGTTTACTTTAAAAACAATGTTGATTTATATAGAAGTATGCATAAAAAACTTTTTCCTTTATATAGTATTGGGATTATCAGAGTGTTGGTTGGTTACAAGCTCAAGCTACGTAGATTGTCCAATGGGCTCCATCGGTGTAGTGGTTCCCAATTCAAAACTAAAAGTCTGTTTTTGTATTTAAGTATAAGCAAAAGTATTGAAGAAAGTTTGATCATCTCCCAAAAACAAAGACTTCGATTTTGTTTGAAACAACAAATTATTAAGTCTTTATTTTGAAAAAGTTTCAATCTTTTTAATATATTTACAACTGTTAATTTTAGCAGTATTTAAAACACAAACTCACAGATTGTGAATCCTGATAACGGTCAGGAACTGGGGCCTAATGAAAGAGGGGAAATTTGCATCACCGGTCCACAAGTTCGTGTTAATAATCGAAAATGTTAAAACTATTTTTGATAAATATTTATAATAAACTCTTATAAATTGTTTTTATAACTTTTAATTTAGTTAAGCTTGAGGCTATATGTATTTTGTTAATAAAACCTAAGTTGTGTAAACATAACGACTTTAATTAAACTGTTTCGTTGTTTTCATAAACTATTTTATAAGTTTTACGTATTTTTTATTTATTTAATTTTAGTTGCATTGTAATTAGAAGTACTTATGTATTGATAAATACCCTTTGCTTTATTATTATTACTTTTACGTTGATAAAATTTTCACTATATAAGCTAGATTTGAAATTTTATTTTTATAGTCAACTTTAATTTGATAGTTTTCAAGAAAACCGCGAAAAGCCTTATGTAACCTATATGACAACAGCAATAAGCAAAACATTTTTTCGAGCTTGTTCATATATGTGTTCTACAAGATACTTTTTTTTCTAAAATATGTATGATTAGGTAATGAAAGGCTACTTTGAAAACGACGAAAAGAACAAAGAAGCTTTCGACGAGCAAGGCTGGCTGAAGACGGGAGACATCGGGTATTACACGGAGGGAGAGTTTTTTTTCCTGGTCGATAGAATCAAAGAAATCATCAAGTATAATGGCTTTCAGGTGTTTTATCGTGTTTTTGTCAAGCAAATGTATTGAAAAATTTATTTTTGTAGAAAATACAGAAAATCTTTAACAATTTTTTATCATTATTCTCACTTAATGTTCTAACTTAATTCATGTTTTCAAATTTTTTTTTACTGAGTTAGTAACTAAATGAAAGTTTATAAACAAAAATTATTACAGGTATAACTAAAAACTATTTCTTAACTTACTATAAGTTAAACAGCTAATTTAATTATAAATGTTCAAATAAAATATTTCATTCCTACCCGGTTTCAGTGAGAAAATTCCGAACTATTTTTTCACTGAAACCGGTTAGGAAATGAAAATATTTTTCACATTTATTGTTATATTTAAATAATATGTGTTGACATTGTAAGTTATAGACACAATAAATATTTCTTAGAAATAAGAATAGCTTTTAACAAAATTCGTTGTAATATTTAGATATTTTTCAGTGTAACGTTGTCCATCTTTGCTAAACTTTCTAAACAAACTATTTTTTGATAACTTTATAACCACAAATAGTAAGCAAATAACCATATCTTGTTGCTTTTGTAACAGAAAATGGAACAGCATTCAAAAACTATAAAATTGGAAATAAAAACATGTTACTTGAACTAAACTAAATAACAACCGAGGCTGTTTTTTTACTAATTGTTACTTAACTTGCTTGTAAAAAAAATTTTGCTTCAAAAACTCGGCAATCTTTAGAAGCAAGTACGTGCTTAAAACTAACACCGCAACCAGGTGGCTCCGGCCGAACTGGAGAACATATTACTCTCACACGAGGGGGTTTCCGATTGCGGAGTGGTGGGAGTTCCCGATTCCGATTCTGGGGAATTACCTAGAGCGTACGTTGTGAGGAGCGATGAAAACTTGACGGCGGGGGAGCTTCACAAACACGTCAATGGTCAGTTTGTATTTTTTTCCAATATCTTTTTTTTTTTTTAGCTTTATAATATTTTAGTATGTTTTGACGGTTTTTATTAGTAAAAAAGAGCTATTTAATTCTGGAACTTACAATTTTTTCTAAAGTTTGTTTTATGGTATTTTTATGATTAAATCACTAAGTTTTAGAGATTTTTTTTTAAAGTAGTAAATTTAACAGAGCAAGTAATCAGTTATAAACGTTTACGGGGCGGAATATTTTTTATAAATTCAATTCCAAGAAGTCCTGCTGGTAAAATACTCAGAAGAAAATTAAAGTTGCTAAAAGAAGGTTCAAAAATTTAAAGTTGTGTTGTTTATTCTGGTACTAATTTCTTTTCTGTAATGAAAATAGTTTACTTCTGAGTTTTTTTTAGATATTTTTCTACTATACCTTTTTTTTTAAATACAAAAGTAATCTATTTTTAAGAAATTATTTATAGTTTTTGAAATTTTTATTTTTGATAAGTTTTTAGAATAACTTCTACTTGCTTCAGATAAATGTATATTTTAAAATTGAAAACATATATTGAATATAACTTTAATCGGGTTTGTTTACTTTATCTTAGTTGTTTGTCAAACTCAAAAAACTTTTTAAAATATAAATCATGTTATGTAAAATTCGTGTACAATAATTACAGGCTTTTGATTTCGTTTAGTTTAAAATAAATCATTACCGAAAGGTTTGTAATTTTTGTGAAACGCATAACATTATAAATTTGGTTCAATTTTTCTTAACTTAAAACAGCTGGAAAAGTTGGTTTTGAAACTACTTTTAAATTTGATAAAAATATGATAAACTAATTGTAATTATAATTAAGTAATTACATTGAACATTTTTTAAAAGTGAAGTAGTTCATACACAATGCATAATAGTCATTTGTTTACATCGAATGGCATTTTATAATGGAAAGTTTAATCAAATTAGTAAAGGTTTCCTTTTGAAAAGGAGAAACTTATATATTAATACTTTATTTATTCTCAATTAAACTCATTTTAAATATATTATATTTGACTTCCAGGGATGTCCAAGCTAAAGGTGAAAAATTCTATGTAACAATTTAAACAATTTTTTTTTGTTATTTTTTAGCAAATAAGAAAAAGTGAATCTATAAACACTGTTTTAGTGAACAATCAAAGTTTAATTTTTTTCCCTTTTCTTCTTCTTTTAGTTGTCGCTTAGGAAACTAGTCAAATTAGCCTAGACAAGACTTTAACGTTAATACTTCATAAAGTTATGATGTGACTAGAGTTTCCTAAACTTTTTTTCAAAAGGCCTCTTTAAAAAAATAAAAAAGTTATGGACCCTCCGACCAGATTTCTCAGAAAATTACCATCAAATGTGCCTAATAACTTATTTTTGCTATTCATCATCAATTGCAGAATATCTAGTGTAAGTTTCAAATTATGGCCTTGTGGTTCCCTCTTTTGCAACTTATGGCCCCCTAAATATCTGAATTTTTCTACAATATATGCATAAGTGTTTCAAAACTGCCATTAAATAAGCCTAAAAACTTTTTTTTTGCTGTTCACCATGAACTCCAGAGTATCTAGTGTAAGTTTCAAATTATGACTTAAACAAAACAACTATTACATCACTGTAGATCGCAACAATACAACTATCACATCACAGTAGGTATAATGATACAACTATAACACCATTGTAGATCGCAACAATACAACTATCACATCACAGTAGACTGCAAACAATACAACTATCACATCACAGTAGACTGCAAACAATACAACTATCACATCACAGTAGACTGTAAACAACACAACTATCACATCACAGTAGACTGTAAACAATACAACTATAACATCACAGCAAACTGCAAACAACACAACTATCACATCACAGTAGACCTCAAACAACACATCTATCACATCACAGTATATCGCAATGATACAACTATCACATCACAGTAGACTGCAAACAATACAACTATCACATCACAGTAGACTGTAAACAACACAACTATCACATCACAGTAGACTGCAAACAACACAACTATCACATCACAGTATATCGCAATGATACAACTATCACATCACAGTAGACTGCAAACAATACAACTATCACATCACAGTAGATAGTAACAATACATCTATCACATCACAGTAGACTGCAAACAACACAACTATCACATCACAGTATATCGCAATGATACAACTATCACATCACAGTAGATATTAACAATACAACTATCACATCACAGTAGATCACAACAGTACACTTATCACATTACAGTAGACTAAAAAAACACAACTATCACATCACAGTATATCGCAATGATACAACTATCACATTACAGTAGATAGTAACAATACAACTATCACATCACAGTATATCACAACACTACAACTATCACATCACAGTAGGTTGCAACAATAAAACTATCACATCACAGTTGATCGCAATGATACAACTATCACATCACAGTAGACCTCAACACTACAATTATTACAGAAAAGGTAATTTATAATCTAAAACAACTTTTGAAGCAACGTACAAACGACGTAGCATTGATTTAAAAATTAACAATTGTTTTTACAATCTCCAAAATAAAATTTAAAGTAAACTGAATTTAGTCCAAGTAGAGAAAAATTAACAGACAAATTAGTGTTTGACAATTCATATTTTTAAATATATCATAAAACTTTAATTTTAATTAATATCAATTATTTTTAACTTTAAAAATATTTAAAAAAAACGACTTTTTACCGTATAGTATTGAACATATTACAACAATCGGTATAATCATAACCTAAAACTTAAAAAGATCTCGAATTTACGCATAGACCAACTATAAGTCTACAAATATTTATAACTGTCGTCCGCAACACTATTGAGCTACAATTATCACATCGATATTGTTTAACTACTTAAGAAATCGAGCTTTGACTTTAAGACTCAGTACTTTTTAGAGTTGTCTTACGTTTACATAAACTCTTTTCTAAATTTAATGGCGAATTTGAAGTAATCAATTGAAGGCCATCACTCTAAGTAGCATTTTCAATATTTTTTATCTACGTATTTGTATCGTTGCGATCTATTGTGATTTTATAGTCGTATGGTTGATATCTACTGTGATGTGACAGTTGTATTGTTGAGATATACTGTGATGTGATAGTTGTAGTGTTGCGGTGTACTGTGATGTGATAGTTGTATCATTGTGATCTACTGTGATGTGATAGTTGTGTTGTTGCGATCCACTGTGATGAGATAGTTGCATCGCTGCTATCTAAAGTGATGTGATAGTTGTATCGGTGCTTTCTACGCATAACATAATAAACTTGTTTCAATTTTTTTTTACTTGAAACAGCTGTAAAAGTTGGTTTTGAAACTACTTTTAAATTTGATAAAAAAATATGATAAACTAATTATAATTAAAATTAAGTAATTACATTGAACATTTTTCAAAAGTAAAGTTGCTCATTGTTCATAAACATTGCATAATAATCATTTGTTCACATCGAATAGCATTTTATAATGGAAAGTTTAATCAAATTAGTAAAAGTTTCCTTTTAAAAAGGAAAAACTTATATATTAATAATTTGTTTATTCACAATTAAATTTATTTTAAGTATATTTTATTTGACTTCTAGGGATGTCCAAGCTAAAGGTGAAAAATTCTTTGTAATAAATTCAACAATCTTTTTATTTTTGTTATTATTTAGCAAATCAGAAAAAGCAAATCTATAAACATTGTTTTAGTGAACAATCAAAGTTTTTTTTTTTTTTCTTTTCTTCTTTTTTTAGTTTTCGCACAGTAAACCAGTCAAAACAGCCTAGACAAGACTTTAACGTTAATACTTCATAAAGTTATGATGTGACTAGAGTTTCCTAAACTTTTTTTCAAAAGGCCTCTTTAAAAAAATAAAAAAGTTATGAACCCTCCGACCAGATTTCTCAGAAATTTACCATCAAATGTACCTAAGAACTTTTTTTTGCTGTTCATCATCAATTGCAGAATATCTAGTGTAAGTTTCAAATTATGGCCTTGTGGTTCCCCCTAATGCAACTTATGGCCCCCTAAATATCTGAATTTTTTCTACAATATGTGCATAAGTGTTTCAAAACTGCCATTAAATAAGCCCAAGAACTTTTTTTTGCTGTTCACCATGAACTCCAGAGTATCTAGTGTAAGTTTCAAATTATGACTTAAACAAAACAACTATTACATCACTGTAGATCGCAACAATACAACTATCACATCACAGTAGGTATAATGATACAACTATAACACCATTGTAGATCGCAACAATACAACTATCACATCACAGTAGACTGCAAACAATACAACTATCACATCACAGTAGACTGCAAACAATACAACTATCACATCACAGTAGACTGTAAACAACACAACTATCACATCACAGTAGGTTGCAACAATACAACTGTCACATCACAGTAGATCGCAACAATACAAGTATCACATCACAGTAGACCGCAAACAATACAACTATCACATCACAGTAGACCGCAAACAACACAACTATCACATCACAACAGACTGCAAACAATACAACTATCACATCACAGGATATAGCAATGATACAACTATCACATCAGAGTAGACTGTAAACAATACAACTATCAAATCAAAGTAGACTGCAAAAAATACAACTACCACATCATAGTATATCGAAATGATACAACTGTCACATCACAGTAGATAGTAACAATACAACTATCACATCACAGTAGTCCGCAAACAATATAACTATCACATTACAGTATACAGTTAAAATCTAAGCAAGCGGGTTTAAGATAATAGGCACTGAAGCGATTATTTGTGGGTAAAGTCCAAAAATTTGATGCAGCCAAATCGTTCACAGCCCAACGTCTAAGACATTGTCAGCTTGTTATGAGGTTATGGTCTGCGCTCGTTTGATCGGTTTTAACCAGTATTTATTACGGCCACATCAGTGCATATGCATTTAAGCCTGTTTGGTTAGATCTCAACAGTGGCTTCTCGAGATTATGCCCGCCTTATGAGTCCTATTGAGGACAAAACCGGTCGTAGATTATCTCGGATACTGTTGTTGATGGTCGTGTGGTAAAGTTTACTATTTATTATTGATTGCGCAAAACATTTGTTGATGATGGCTGTAATAAATACTGACATCCTTTAAATAAGCATATATATATACTTTTGGAAAACATTTTGAAACAAAACTAAAAGATCAGCTTTGAATTTTATTACGAAGTTTTTTTTACTAGCGTTTTATTTTTTAAACCTCATAAGTGTTAAAAGCAGACTTAAACTTCTAGAAAATTAAACAAACTTTGTAAATATATACTGTCCGTTGGATAGCAACTTAAAGGTCAGTCTGAGCTGAAAAAAAAGCTGAGACGGCAAGCTTTTTTCATGTTAGCTTTAATTATTCAAACTTTAGTTTTAAATTAAATTTTATTATGGTTGGGTTAAGTGGTTTAGGGATAAGGCTATTAAGAAAAAGACTTTTAAAAATGCTGACTCGGATTTTTTAAGCTCAGACTGACCTTTAAGTATACTTTCCCTGTCAATTGGTTAGTTTTGTAACATTTTTAAACTTATACTTATTGTTTGTTTTTATGATGTACCAAAAACTCTTAAATTTTTACTAACTTATAGTTTAAATTAAATGCCGTTAACATGTTAACTTTTACTTGTTGTTAAAAAAAAAATTTATTCAATGATTTTGACTCTGTTTAGATGATTTACAGACTAAAGCTTTCAAATCTGAAACATAAAGGGGTGGACTCAAAACTTGTTTTTTTTTTGTTATTGAGCGAATCAGAATTAAGCTGCTTTTATCTTTTCAAAGGAACAAAGTTTTGCTTATATTTTGATATTCAATTGGTATAAATACTAAAAATAAGATGGAGGGTCAATTATGCACGAGTGACAGTTTTGCACAGATAGTCATTTTGGCACGAAAAAAAAAAGTTAAGATAAATAAAAAAAACTATAAGATAAATTAATTAAATAAGCTACCGAAGGAGGGTAAGCGTTAGGGGTAACAGTAATAGTTAAAAAAAATACTAATAAAAATTGTTATAAAAAAGAAAACTAAAAGGTAAAATAATAAAAAAAGAAAAAACAGCTACCGATCGAGGGTAAGGGTTAGGGGTAAGAGTGATAGTAAAAAAATAAAAACTAATAAAAATTCTTAAAAAAAAAGAACAGTTTTTTGTACGAATTTGAGTAGAAGTGCACCCTATAATAGTAGATGTTTGGACCTGGTATTAAATTTAAAATCAATATTAATTTGAAAAACGTTACTTTAAAGTTAGTTTGAAAAGATCACAATAAAAAAACTGAGTTTTCAATCCTCTGTGTGCTAAAATTAATGCATAGTAAATACTTGAATAGAAAAAAATATTATTGAAAAAGTATAATGTTATTGTGTTTAAAAATAGCACAAACACTAAGTTAAGGTTGTCTTAGTGCAGATATTTGTAGTTAACAATTTTGTTTTTCGTATTTTTTTTGTATATAATTGCTCCATTGTCTTTTTTTTTTAATTTATTAAAACTCGTTTGTTGTGTTCACTCTTCTAGTTCTAAACTTATACACATTTCTCTTATAAAATTGATAAAACAGAATAATCTAGGTACCTAAAAGAAATTTTAATTTTGTTTGTCTTAGAAAAATATTTACAACAAAAACTCAAAACAGCCCTTTAAAACTTTTTTAGTTAAATATTAGTTTTTAGGGTTTAAAAAAAAATTATTTGCTAGAAGTACTCTGAATCTTTATTAGTGAAGCTTTAACCACCTTAGCTTTTCAAATGAGTATAAATAATTCTTTTGAAAGAGTTACCAGATGGTTTTTATTTAAAGCTTATCTATTATCTTAGTAAGTTTAAATATATATTTGCTTATTTTACCTAATCGAAAAATTTATTTATTTCAAGACCAGACAGTTACTCAGCTTCACTGCTGAACGGATTATCAAACAGCGTTTCTGCAATAAAAAAATACTAAAATGACATACTAGTTTTATGATTTGTTCAGCGGGAAGCTGAGTAACTGCCTGATTTGTATTCAATATATGTATTTGAATACATTCCTGTGTTAAACATATTTTAACCATTTATCTAATTATTTCACCTCCATTTTCTTACAAATCTAAAGTAATTTTTATTGACTTAATTGTTTGGGTCCGATTGTAGTCTGACAGTGTTTCCCTTAATTTTAGCTGAGTCAGCAAAAAGACTTTAAATAAATTTTTATAACTAAAAATAAATATTTATTATTAAAAAACATTTAATTTGCTTACTCAGAAAATAATAGGAAGACGCCGTCACATTAAAACAAGACTCGAATTATTTGAACTAAAAATGGTCGTTTGAAAAAAGAATATTTGATCAGAATTTTAGAAAATATTAACTGTGAACAAAAGCTATAAAAATAAAGATGTTAAAGAGATAAAACGTTAAATTTAAAAACATACTACCAAATAATTTTTTAAACATGAAAGTGAGCACCAATTTAAATTACTTAAAATATATTTATGTTGTATGACTATTTAAAATTTAAAATTAATCATTTTCTAGTAAAGATCGCAGGGAAGAAAGTTCACTGGAAACAAGTTAACAAACTTCAAAGGAGCACTGTAAAAAATAAGTACTTCAAGAAAAGAATACTATATAAGAATGATGTAAAACAAATATCTTAATAAACACATACACCTACTTTAGCTCTATTCTTTTCTTACAGTATTCACATTTTACAGATCTCCGTTGAAGAAACATGCGTTAGTTCGATAAGGAAAGAGTACTGTTTAAATTTGTCATTATTTTATGTTGTATGTATATTTTGTAATAATTAGAACTTAATTTTAACCATCAAATCAGCTAAATTAAGAAAACGATAGCATACTAATATACAAACAAGAGGTATACTTTGTGAAATGTTATACAGTAATGAAATATTTTCTGTTGCCTAACAAAGAGATAGTATTTTCTATTTTATGTATGCAGTCAGTGTATTTATTTTAGATAAAATCTAAGCACCGTTAGCTTGATACATGAGAAATGTTCAAGGTATTATTGTAGAAGACATTAAACAGTATCTGTAGAGTTTGACTCGCTAATTACACCAGGTCTTTAGAACCAACTTTTTGAGTGCACTAAATGAATTACAAAATATAATAAATTTTATATAAAAAGTAAATACCGAAAAAAATATAAAATTTATATCAATTTGGTCCAAGGACCTGGTGTACAAAAATAAAAATCTTTCGGTTATAGTGCCATACACCACATATACAGTTTGATGTCTTGTCCAGGACATGTTCTTCAGTTGCAAATTATATGGTTCTAAAAAAGTGAAAAATCACAGATAATAAGTGATTGTAATGCAAAACGCAAGCAGGCTGCTGCAGAAATGTTCGAGAATCTCAGCGAAACACCGGCAGCTGAGGAGGTCGAACCGCTTTGACGTCTTTAACTCTGCTTCCAGCAAACCTCAACCTGAAACCAAGTCTGGATGAAAAGGAGGTTCTGAATCGCTCAGCTGTCAACGCCGAGCGGCTTCAACGCAATCAAGGAAATTGCGATAAAAAAGCCGAGCAGCTTGTTGGATGGCGACGCTGCAAAGGCTGAGGGGTGGAGACGATCAGGCTCGCCGACGAAGCCGCGGAAACCTGTGAAGGGCCGCCGACCTCGCGCTTTATCGCCACCCACTAACCCGAAGAAAGGTACCGGAACGCAGCGGACGAAGCTCGTTTGAGCGTGGCTTCCGCGATAGAACTTGAGCGGCTGCAGCTCTCCGCATCGAAAGTCGACGGAGAACCGAGACGCGTTGCAAATTTGTTGCTCGCTGGCTACCGCTCGGAAATCTCGGTAGGTGAAAAGGAAAAAGCCACCTCTGAACTGTATGAGGAGCTCGCTTGGAGTACGCAGAAGGCAGTCGATGTTTCAGGGCCTTCGTCCTCATGGACTTGGCAGCCAAATGAGCTTATGTACACAGTGGACCCGTACGTTCGAAAGAAAGTTAGAAACTTAATAGAAGGGCTTAATCAGACGAAATTACAGTAGATCTCAATAATGCAACTGTCGGATCACAGTAGGTCGCAACGATACAGCTATCGATACGTTTTGATAGTTGTTGCAGTCTACTGTGATGTGATAATTGTATTGTTGCGATCTACTGTAAATGTGATAGTTGTTTCAATGCGATCTAGTTTAATGTGATAGATATTGTTTTGGTCATAATTTAAAACTTTTGAAACTTACACTATATGTTTTGGAGTTCATGGTTAAAAAGCAAAAAAAAAGTCTTAGGCTTATTTAAATGGCTGTTTTGAAGTTACATACAGGTATTAAAAAAAAAGAAATTTAGGGGGTCATAAGTTGTAAAAGGGGAAGCCGCAACGCCGTAGCCTAAACTTACACTAGATATTCTGGGGCTGATGAGATGAAAAGCAAAAAAAAGGTCTTAGGCGTATTTAGTGGTAGTTTTCTGAGAAATCTTTTCGGAGGGGCCATAGCTTTTTCATTCCTTTAAAGAAAGTCTTTAAAAATAAAGCTTGGGAAACCCTGATGTAGATCATAACAATGAATAAACTAAAAATGAAGTTTTTTTTATAGTGACGTAGACAAAATATAAACAAAACATTTTTTATTAAGCGAGAAAAGCTGTAATACTTTTAAATTTTTATTTCTAAACATTTATTATTACTATAATATTGTTTGTTCTGCAATGTTGGACTCAGACATCAAATCCTGAGCCACTTATACAGGACAAAAGAAAAACAAAATACATTTATATTCAACAAAATAAACAAAGTTAGAAATATTAAACAAATTTAGGTATATAAAGAACTCAAAGTTTAAATATATTTGCTTGGTATAAAAGGCGTGAACTTAGTATAGTAAGAAACACTTTTGTAAAAAAATAATAAAAGTTAATCATTAGTCTGTTAGGGGATGCGAAAGGAAATAAAAATAGTTAATAACACAAATAGTAAAATGAATAAGTTAGTAGTTAATTAAGATAAGATTGATATTATAAAATGTCTTATTTATTTTCTCTTTTTGTTTTTAATGGAAAGTTAATGAACTTTACTGATATTTATAGCATTTAAATAAAACATTTTTAGTTTTAAGCGAAAATGTTCAAACCTCCCACACGATACCACACTCTGTGGTAACTTGTTCCGCATAGTCTTTGCTCTGTGAAGAATGAACCATGCCACTGACTGATGTTAAAATATGTATACATTTTCTTGTTCTACTATTTCCTCTTAACTGATTAATTATGGAAAAAACTGAATATTGACTGTAAAAAACCATATATTTACCTAAAGTAATTTTGTAAAGAGTAATCAAATTCCCGTCTTCTATATACTTTAGAGACTTCAATCCAAGTTTAACTAATTTATCATTATAAGATGAATTGGATACGTTACAACGACTACATATAAAACAGGTAAAAAAATTTACACAAACTCATTTTTATTAATATCTTTTTTTAAATAGGGTGACCAAATTCGGGTATAGTATTCAAGCTAAGGATGAACTTATATTTTAAATAGTTTTTTTTTAATGGTAGCTAAAATAGTTTTATAGTAGAGATTTAATTATGTATATTGTTAGTTCCTACCTAATTCACTATTTTTATTTATGTACTCAAAGTTGTTGATTTCATTCCTTTTATTAGACTATATTATCTTTTTTTTTAATTCTTATAAAATACAAATTATGTATTTGTTACAAATTCTTTGATTATAATTTAGCTTTTTATTTTCAAATTTCATATAAAGTTTGTATTTATGTTACTTAGATACACAACTAAACAGTTTTATTCAGTTTTTCAAACTCATTTTGTGATTGTGATGTGTATCTTTAAAGGACAAACTAACTACTTTGAAGGGAGACAAAAAAGTACCCAATTAATTTTAACTTTTAAACTTACATAAGAAAAACAGAACCCCACAAGAATTACTTAAAATTTTCTTTAATAAAATTCTAAAATGTACTTTAGTTTTAAATACACTCAAAAAAAAACAAGAAATTAACATAAATAACAAAAAACAAAATGAACTAAGATATAAAGTGTGTATTTTTACAAACCAAAAACTAATTGACTACTTTGTTATTGTAACATTATTTCAACGACTTGAATAAATAATTTGAAAAACAATTTTTTTTAAGTTTTTTAATCCAAGTCATAGAGCAAAAAAAAAGGTACATAAAATTAACAACATTTTCAAAACTGTAGTGTAAAACTTTAAGCCACTAAAAAAAATTAAACAAAAATACAGTGATTGAAATACAAAGCAGCAGAAAGCAATAGTATGAATAAGTTTAATATGAAAATAAATATTAAAATTATGAAGCTTTCAAACTTCTCTAAACAAGTTTTGAAAAAGATTTCATTTGTCTAAATTAATTTTTATATCAGTCCACTGACCAAAGCTGAATATAAAAAAAAATTCTTGAAAACATAAAAATTTTTAATGAGTAGACAAAATAGTTGGTGATTATCCTAAACATTAAAACTTTGATACACAGCCTAAAAAGCATAAACTTAAAATTAAGTAAACAAGTGTAATCCAAAACAATCGCCATTTTTCCTAAAAACATGAATTAGTTTTTTCTTTAACAGTTTATAGATTGAATTTCTACGTCAAGATAAAATAAGGTTTTCAAGTTGTGCAACTTGTTCAAGATTGTCTCTTTTGAAAAAGCATATTTCTCATACACACTTCTTAACAACCAATTAACTTCAAAAAATTTCCCCTCGGGCATTGTGACGTCACTGAAGCAAATCTGCCACGAGCCCGTCGTACCCTTGGTGCTGGTAAGCGGTGGCGACGATGTTCTCGTGGGGCAGTGTGGCCCTGGTCGGGAAGAAGAAGTGGTCGGAATGGTCGATCAGGTTGGTGACCGACGAAGTGTAGATGTCGGCGATCCTGCAGCAAAAATGTTCTGATTTTTCATCAAACAATTTCACCTTGATAATCGAAACTCAAAAGTATACAAACAAACCAATTATAATAGTTTAAAGATCTGCCTTTTTTTAATTTTACTAAACAAAAAAAATAAATAAAAATTTTCACATTATATTTTCACCAATGAAATAGTTTGAAAATAAAGAGTTATTTAATTTTTATTAAAAGTAGAAAAAATAATTACAAAACATTTACACATTGGTTGCTCTTTGCTTAAAAATTATTTACCTGCACAGTCTGTTGCTGAAGAACGAGGGAGCCAGGTGGGATCGGAACACGGATCCGAAGTGCGGGTTGAAGATGTCTCTGACCTGAGTTTTCAATACGAGGCGCTCCTCCAGCCAATCGGAGATCAGCTTGCGCGATTCCGCGTCCCTGATTGGTTGAATACGTTTATTTCAAACGGGTTTTTTTTTTTGTAGACACGAGATTACATTGAGAGTAAACAATGTCACAGCTGCGTTGTGTATACGAAATATTTATTTATTTAATTATTTATAAAATTCAGTTGAGATGTATTAAAAACCTTTTTTAACTTTCTCTTCTTTTAATTAAACAAATAACCTGTTAACAGCTTTCTTTTTAAAAAAAGTTCAACCCACAGTTAAAATCATATCCAATGAAAACCAACATTAATAAAAACTTTTCTCTTGAAAACATGAAAACAACCAACTCATTTTAACCTGTAACGCTGGTGCTTCTCCAGCAGCCTCTCCAGCGTCTGCAGCCACACCACGTTCCTGCCGAACTGCTCGCTGTTCATCGCCTTCAGCTCCTCCCTCAGCTCCGGTATCACCGCCCCCGTCCGCCACCCGCAGTAGAACGACACGTCGGCCAGGTCGTTGTATATCTGGTCGCCGAAGTACATGACGCTCGACGGCAGCCATGACGTCATCGACATCAGCTCGTCCACGCTGCCCTCGCTGTACACCTGGCCTGTTGATCCAATGTAGCGTTTAAATAAAATTAATGTTAATTAATTAATATTAAAAATGTATGTATCATTTTTATGTAAACATTAGTTCACTGTTAGTTTAATAATAAACTAGTAATGCGCTGTACACCTGGCCCGTTGATCCCATGTAGCGTTTAAATATTACAAAATTCTAAATAAAATTAATGTTAGTTAACTAATATTAAAAATATATGTATCATTTTATATGTAAACATTAGTTCACTGTTAGTTTAATAATAGACTAGTAATGCGCTGTACACCTGGCCTGTTGATCCCATGTAGCGTTTAAATATTACAAAAAGCTAAATAAAATTAATGTTAGTTAAATAATATTAAAAATATATGTATAATTTTATATGTAAACATTAGTTCACAGTTAGTTTAATAATAAACTAGTAATGCGCTGTACACCTGGCCTGTTGATCCCATGTAGCGTTTAAATATTACAAAATTCTAAATAAAACTAATGTTAATTAATTAATGTAAAAAATATATGTATCATTTTATATGTAAACATTAGTTCATTGCTAGTTTAATAATAAACTAGTAATGCGCTGTACACCTGGCTAATGTAGTTTGAATATGAGTTTTTTTAAAGTTTAGTAAATATCATGTATTTATTAAACAGTTGAGCTTTGATTTTATGTGGATCATTGATAGCTGTGTAGACTGAATATTAATTTATAGCGTTTATTTGAGCTTCCCTGCCTGTTCACCTAATATAGTTTGAATACGAGATATAAATGTTAGTAAGCTTTATGTTTTATCACCATTAGTTCATTGTTAATTTTGTCATGAACTTGCGCTTAACATTTTTTAGGAAGTTCAAGGGTGAATATTTAAAAAAATATTTTATTTCTTTCCTTCGCTGTACACCTGGCTTGTCAATTGTTGGATAAATAATAAATTATAAACTAACATTACTTCAATGTTAGTTTTATCGTAAACTCGTAATGCGCTTAATTGTTTAAAAAAAGTTTTATTTTAGAGTAACTTACGAATAATTACATAAATATTGTAATGTATATTTGAACAGCTTTTTTTAAAGCTTTATATATTACTACCATTAGTATAAGTTCATTGTTAAATTTTGTGTAGTTTAGTAATAGGCTTGTAGATATATACTATTTTATTATATGTCATAAACTTTCGCTTAACTGTTTATAACAAATTTATTTACTAATGATTATCAAAGTATTTGATTTCATTCCTGGCTAGTTTATTCGCATTTTATTAATAAACTTGGGACTTGCACATAGTATTTAGTAAAGCATATATTTTACAGCAACTTGAAAATACTGAACTCACACATAAACTTTAAGCATTGTACTGTACATTCTAATAGCTTATTTATAACCTATATATTCTAATACTACAAGAAACATGTAACATAACACATATTAATTATAACTTAACCATTTTAATTAATTTAATGTGGTATATTTCTATCATTAAGATGTTATGACTTAACTTGAAACAACTTTTTCCCATTAACAATTAAATAAACGAAGAAATATATTTAACTAGTAAATCCTGAAAAATTTTAGTAAATTATCAACGTTTAATTTTTATAACATCATCTTAAAAACTTATTTTAGTTAATTCATATATATTTTCTACAACAACAGTAACCACTAAAATTGGCCAAAAATAATCAGAAAAACTTAAAAAATAAAAACAAAATGAAAATTAGCTTTGCAACTTAATTGAAAGTTTATTTTTTTCTTGAACACATTTGTATTTTTTGAAAAAATAAAGTTTTAATTTTTTTATTTAATTAATCAACACATAAAGAAAAGGAACAACAGAAGTTAAGTTTTTGTAATATTATACTTTTATGAGTGTTATCTGTATTTACAAGTAGAATTTAGTTTTCACTTAAATGACTTAATTATCATTTTAGTAAAATTTAAATTATAGCAAATAGTTTTTTTTTATTTACACAAAAATAAACATTGTTAATAAACACCTATATTAAAAACTTGATAGTTTACAGGTTTTCATTTTTGTCCATAGCAGATAATACTAAACCATAGCAGTATCAAAACTAAACCAAATTTTATTTAATTAGTGAGAATTTTCAAAATCACAAATCAAGTTTAAGATAAACAGGTAATGCTACATGTTGAAATTTAAATTGCAGTAATATATGGTATTTGAAAATTCTAAGAATTTTGTTCAATATAAAAAAGAGATTAGATTATATTAATGAAGCATATTGCAAATTAAAGTATAAATTTATCTGCAGAAAATGACACCATATTTCAGAAATGCCTTAATTTAGATTTTATTATCTAAAAACATGTAACATCAATATCTTTCTATAAATAAAAAAATTTTAAACTATGAAATTAAAACAATAAAATAAGTTAATGCAGCTGAACTCATAAACGCGTGTATATTAAGGACGTTTGTTTAAAAATAAATAATGAAAAAGGCATGGAATTATCAACTAAATACTTTGTAGTAACAATTAAACTTTTAAACTAACCTTTTTTCAGTTTTGTTATTCTTTCCCACGATAAATCAAGACCTTGTTTCCCATGGACTTGTCTGAAATAATTTATTAATACTTAAAAAACACAATATAAAGTTGTTTCATTTTTGCGATACTTCATATATTTTTGTTTTCACGGGTCAACTTATTATTTACGATATTTGATTAAGAGCTTTGATTTAAGTTCTGTAATTGAGGTTAAGTAGCTTGAAAGTTATTATAACTACTTTAGTTTCTACTGCTATTAATAGTCAATTATAACTAATTATTAGAAACTGCTATTATAGTTTTGTCTCAAGGTCGAAGAAATATAGTAATTTGTATACTATATATTTTTAAACCTTCTTTTAAACAAAACAAATTGATCAAAAAGCTATTATATAGTAAAATTCAATGTATTATAAGTTTAGTATTTTTATATCTTAAAACGCTCATTTTGTATTTAACTATTTTTTTTAATCTAAAACTTAGTCAAAGATTATTTTTTTATGTTTAAATATTTATAAAAACAAAAAATTGCATAAACTAAACATAACACTTATGATAACTATAATGCATTCTTTTTATTTTAACTATTAGTTCAGAGTGTCTTAAAAAAAACTAAAAAAACTTAATAATATAAAGTATAATTTTAAACAAAAAAATACTCTAAAATGAGTATTAAAATTATACTTAATTGATATTTGTTTGTTTTAATTGTACTATGCACATTTAATGTAATTTTTGCATTGTAGAAAGTAACAAAAAAGTTCTTTATCTAATAAATGTTTACAAATAACTTAAAAAGTAGACAACTAATACTAATAAAAATTAAAAGTATTTGTACATTGACGTTGTACATTACTTTTGCAGTTTTTTAGGCAATTAAAAATTCTATTTTCAAGAAATTTTTACACATTACTAACAGTATTAAAATTAAATAAAAGTATTAAAATAAGAAAATAGCAGTGAAAAGTAAAAAAAAGGTTTAAGAAACTGTGAATCTAAAATTTTGTATATATCATAAATAAAGTTGATGAAAAATTGTGGTTTTAATAATTTAGCCCACTTTACATACTCAAAAAAGATTTTTATTATTCCTATATTAATATATATTAAAAAATTAAACTTTAATTTAAGAAGACACTATTTACGCCATTGATGCAAAATAAATATTTATTGTTCACTTTATTGAATTAAAATTCATTCAAAACAAAATGTTATGACATGTCTTAACAAAAGTTTAACTAAAGTACCAAGTTTCCGTAAATTTTTACTATAGTGTTATTAATTTAAAAACTTTTGCATTCGCACTTAGTAAATGTAGAAACATTATACTTAATTCGTTATTAACATATCATTTTTATTGTGTATAATTTGTTGAAGCAACTATTTACGCAGTGAAACGTGAATAACAACAAAATTAACTCTACACCTGAAAAGCCACCTACCCTGGCTAAAAAATTAACTCGACTGTTTACTTTATTACTTTTTTTAAATAATTTTTGCTTTTGTGTTTAGTGAGCACAGTGAATATTATTGGTACTTAATTTTTGTCTTTGCTACTTAATAATCTATGTTAATTCGCGGCGAATCGTCAAAACATGATTAACAACAAAATCAAATTCATACCTGAACGGCCTCTTGCCCTGGTTGAAGAAGTCGGGCTTCTTGGCGTTGACGACCACCACGTCGAACGCGTCCTGCCAATCGTCGCCCGCCATCCACCTCATGCCCTCGTTGGTGAACGAGAAGCCGCTGTTGGTGATCAGGAACAGGGTTTTCCCCTCCGATTTCAGGTAGCCAATCAGGTCGCGCATGCTGTCCTTAACCAGGTACCTGGTGTTGTTTTCATTTTACTAAAACACTTTTGGATGCAAAGAAAACACAGATTGTGTGCTATGAAAAAGATAAACAGTTTTAGATGCTCGGAAAAACAATCATTTGCTCTGGAACTTTGGCTAAGTTTTAATCTTCCAACTGAAAAAGCTACTTATGAAAAGGCATGAAAAATAACATGTTACCCTTCTAAAGTGTATTTGCGCCTACGTAAACTGCCTGTACAAGTCACTAGACTTTTTTTTTAACTGCTGTAAAATAAACAAATGTGTCAGTCAAAAACTCAACAACAACCAAATTATCTGTCCAGGTTGTTGGAAACTCGTGATACAGGTTAGACCAGGGTTTCCCAAAGAGGACAATACCGCTCCTTGGGGGAGATTTTAGTAAGTTGTGGGGGAACTAAGTAAAGGGGCGAAAAGGGGGGAGACAACTTTAAAAATTTGATCGATTTTTAATTTTTTAAACTTATGCCAGATATTCTTGAGTTGCAGATAAAGAGGAAAAAGAAAAGAAAAAAAGTAGTTTTTTTCAATGGTAGTTTTTTGAGTATATTTTAAGCTTTTTTTATTTCTTTTAAGGGGGCGACTTGAAAAAAAGTTTGGGAAACCCTAGATTAAACAGGTTAGTTATTAGTCACTTTTGCAAGCAAGTAGGTGTTTTTTTTTAACCACTATAAAACTACAAAAATCAAAGAAACCCAAACTACCTGTCAAGGTTGCTGGAAACCTCCTGGTACAGTATGCCGCTGGTGTGCACCCACCTGACGCTGCTCTGTATGGTGTTGAAGAACACCTTGGGGTCGTACACCAGCCCGTTGTCGTCGAAGTACTGCACCACGTTGGCGATGAGCATCATCTCCGGCAGGCTGAACACGTCCATCAGCTGCCGCAGGTCGTACTCGCCCTTCTGCTTGTACGACTGGTCCAGGATGTGCTTGGGGATGTGCCTCCTGCCCTGGAAGAGCTCGGACACTTCGTCGGCGCCCAGCTGCCTCAGTCCTGTGGTGGCCTTTGCGAGTTACAGTTGAAGTGGTCAGGTTGGAGTTTTAAATGTTTTTTTATCAAGTTAGCATGTAAGTGCTTTGAGGGGTGTGTTATGAAAAACAGTGAGTTTTGATGGTTTTATGGTTTATATAAATGGTATGTAAGTGTTTTACTTGTACCACGCATTTCATAATACCATGTATGTGTGGTAAAATTTATTCCATTAAAGTTTAAGTTTGAGAGCTTTTGTACAGCTTGATTTGAGAAAGAAAACATTGAATTTGATCTTTTTAAGATTTATTTACCCTAGTTTAACCATGTAAGTAAGTTTTCCGAAAAGTACATCAGCTTATAAATAAGTATATTGGAATTATCTTCAAAGTAAGCCATCATAAAACTAAAGTTGAACCATATAAAAATCCTTAGTCACTCAAAAACTCGTTGGTTATAAATATAAATTTAAGTAAAATATCTGATTTAATAGTAACTATAAGAGTCACCTTTATTCCGATAAACCAGAAATTAATTATCTTTTTGAAGTTTTAATTAGTTAAACAACAATCAATAAATAATACAATTTTTTTTAAGAAATAGGTGTAAAATTTAAAAAAGTCGAACATATGTATTATTTTTAGAAATACTTTTATAATGTTAAAATAAACTATCAAAATGATCAGTCTTTTAGAGTATAACTACTCTTGAACGTAAAATACATTAAAAAAAAACCTTTTGCAAAGTAGAATTGTATGGATTAAAAAAAAAAATAAGTAAGCTCAAAATGACTTGTTTGAACTTTTGAAGCTTATTTGAATATCTCAACAGAAATATATTTTTTCTTACTTTTAGTATGTATATACAGATAAAATATATAAAAACTTCACAAAAAAATTAGTTTTACTAATTTGCACTTTTATGGTGAAAAAAAGTTAAAACATAAAAACCTTATTATTAAATACTCTTTATATGTTTAAAAATTTAAATTTTTCAGTAATGAATAAAAATAGATAAATAAGTGGGATAGCAGTAAGCTATGTATTTTACAGGTTAAACTTATTTTATAGATTTTTGTAAGGTAATTTTTAGTACCAAGACAACTTTTTTTTTAATAAAAATACTCTTACATCTGATTATTTAAGTTCAAAAATTATCTTTAAAAGTATAATTCACTTGGTCAAAAAATATTAAGTATTTTTAAATGAGCAATAATATAAAATAATCCTATAAAAGTAGCTTGCTTTTATATCAAAAACTTGAAAAAACAGTAGATAAAAACCATTTAAAAACAGTAAAATAAAATAATACTTTGCATACCTCTGTAGACACTACCTTGCTGAATTATGTTGAAGGCGTCAACTTTCATCAGCAAGCTTCTGTTGACGTCGTAATGAAGACCCCTTATGCAGAAATCTTTGTTGTACTTCAAAGAGAGCAAATCTTGAGGAAACTTAAAGTAATCCACCAGAGACTTGAGCGCGGAGTCGTATATGAACTCCTGCATGACGTCATCATACTGAGCCAAGGTGTAGTCGTAATCAAAACCGTAAACGCTGATGTCATTCATGTTGATTTGGTTTATGGCGTAAACTGCCTCCGTGTTGGCCTTGCACTTTGGCTGGTAGTTGTCTTGTATCAGACTTTTCAACTTTGTGTATTTCTCCATCATTTTTTCTGCATTGCTGCTTGAAAAGCATTTGCTACATATTATTGGGATGGGTTTTTGCAAGTTTTGAGCAAAATTATTTAGGTAACACTTTCTTATGGTATTGTTTATAAATCTTATACTGGCCATTTTCACAAAAAGTTAACTATTACTACTCCACTTTTTTTATGAAAAAATCTGAAATATTTATTTATTTTAGCAGACATATCAATTTAATATTTTTTTTACAAACTGTGTTTGAATGTTGTCAAAAATGTGCTTATAGTAATTTTACTTGTAAACTGCTTAGTACTAAATAGAAACCTTGCTTAAAGAAGTATGTATTGCGCTGAATCGAGTGTACAAAAAGTTGTTTATTTTGTATACTTAATTTACTTAGCAAAGAATTGAATTAGGTAAACTAAATCAACTTTTACAGAGCCCACAAAAGGGCTTTTAAATAGTTTGTTACAAATTATTTTAACAGCTAAAAATAACAAAAAATAGCTTGTATGAAACAGTTGTACTGTTTGTTTTGAATACAACAATTCGTAATTAAAAAATATATATGTATACACGTATAACAATTTCTTATAAAACTCACATGACATAACACTTTAAATGTACTACAATATTAAATTAATTAAAATATTTTATAAATATTTTTTTAGCTTGAAACAAATAATCAAAAACAAAATGTTAAAAAGTATAATCTATAAAGCACTTTGTGAAGAATTAAGACACAGTAGTGGTGCTTTTATTGTTTTATTTGGTGATAACGTGCATTTAGACAATAACAGAAACAAATTTCATTATGCTTGCTTAAAAATGTGGAAAAGTATTTATACTATTTAAAACAAGAAAATACCCTTAAAACAAATGTTTTAAGGGTACAGGGTAATACAGGTAGGCTTAATATTATTTTGTAGTGTTTTATCTCTATCATCAAATACTCTTAATCACTTAATATACAATAAACACTTTCAAGATAAAAGGGATCAAAGTTGGTAAGTAAAATGTATTCCTTATGGAAGTCATAAAAAACCTACTTCACAAATTACTTATACTGATACTAAAAATTATCTTCTCCATTATACTTTAACTAATCTTCTTCAAATTTTATCAGTGAAACCTTTATCAACTTTTTAATCATTATACAGAAGATTTTTTTTTTGTTGAAATAAAAAACTTGATTTTATTTTAAAACTACCATTTATTTATTTCTTAATCAAAAATGATATTTTTAATTACCACTAAAATTCAAGAAAATGACCTTTACACTGTTTATGAAAAGTTTAGAACAGCTCAATTGACATATTAGAACTACATATAATACTAAGCACGGCCACAAAATAAGGAGCTACATAAAATAAAAAGAGTATTTAACTACTGAAATTTTTTATTAGAATAGCGTAAAACTTGAATGAAATGATTAAAAAAAAAATTTAATAAAACAGTTTATAAAAACTGAAAGTGATGAGTTAAAACTTACAATTTATATGCCAAACCATGGTTTATTTTTTTGGATTTGGTTTTCCTTTGTAAATTTTCTTCTAAAAGCTTTGGATTCCTTTATTTTTACAATAATTTTAAGTAACTTTAGAGATAAAATAAAGAAAAGCTTGTGAGTTCAAATGTTTAAAATGGATGGGTAAGTGTCAAATGTGCACAAATGAACACTTTTGCACAAAGACACTTTAGCACAAAGGGACATAGCTCCATTGAAGTGTGTTAGTCCGTTAACACACAGAATTGTGTGTTATTGTAATAAAGAAAGAATACTGTTTAATTTGTTGTTATTATATATTTCAGGGAACTTGTTTTGCTAGGATCTTAATTAGCAAACACTTAAACTTATATTTTGATTAGTTAAATCCACAAAAGTTATTTTTCTTGTTAACAGAACTTTGATCATAAGAAAATTCATAAAAATTCTTTGGTAATTACCTAGGATGATGTTGCACCAATATCAAACTGAAAATACAGTATATTTGATGTCATTTTTAACCATGTTTTTGGGCTAAATATTTGTTAACTATAAATATAAAAACAAATTATACAGTAATCTTCTTTTATTGTACCAACATATTTTTCTGTGTGTTAACAAATCAACACACTTCAACTGGGTTTCTGTAAAAAAGTAATTACTTTAATGTAAGAATAGAAGCATAGAATAAAGTAGATGTATACATGTTTTCATTAAAATTAAATAGTTTCTACAGATTTTTACAGGTTAATAGTTAATAACAATAATAATAATAATAAGGCCCGCTATCAGCCGAGATTGGCTATGCGTGTTGTGCACAGAGAAAAAATAAAAATAAAAAATTACATGTTTAAAAAAAAAAAAAAAACATTTAAATTCATTCTGCTTCTTATTTCTTCATTTTCTTCTTTGTTTTTCTAAAATATTCCTTTTCTCTTTCTTGCAGTCTTTTGTGTATAGTTGATCTCCATTTGGCACGGTCATTTGCAAGCAACTCCCAATCAAGAAGAAAGTAATTTTTTTTTCTTTAATTGAGCCTTGACCAGCAAGGCGCGTTTCTTGAAGAGCTGCAATATCAACTTTAAGACGAAGAAGTTTGTTATTTATAATAGCAGTTTTTCTTGCATCATTTATATTTTCGGGGTCCATACCAGTAGTCATGGTACGAACGTTCCAGCTTCCCAGTTTAAGAGTGGGTCTCTTTTTACGTTTATGTTTGTCAGGTGACATAGTTTCAGTTTACTTTTCACTTAAAGCTATCCCCATTCACCCAATGAGGAAGGTAAACTGTGGCGGAACAACACCTTATTGGCTGAGGGCTGCTCAGCTTAAGGCAGGCGGTGGTTGTTCAGTGGAACTAAAAAATTCCTCCTACCGACGAATACGACCCCTGGTGCCCATCCTTTTGCCAAACAGAATTAGGCTTATCACCGGTAACTGCTGTATTCCGTGTTGTGTCTTCGCGAAAAACCTGCAAAGCTGGAGTAAACCTCTCCAAGCACAAAGCCAGGGCATAACATTGAGATTCCAGCTGTTGCCCATGCAGCAGGATCTCACTCTCCACAGTGAGAAGAGCTCAGCGAAACAGCAAAGCTGATACAGCCAAGATTCATCATTGTCGCAGGAGCTGCCGGAATGACATTGAATACAAAGTCAGACCGCCTACGTGGCTCCAACTACGGCTTTTTGATCAGAGTTTTGCATCTCCTAGAGGAATAGAAGTACAGTTCTTTGGAGTTTCCTCTACCCATGTGTTTAAGACTTTACCATGTCTGATTTTTTCCTCAGGGTTTACTCCCGAAGCCTTTGCTTAGCCAAAAGCAACCACAAGGCAGTGGTGGTCGGCAAAGGTTTTACAGAGCTGATGCTACATCAGCTCCAACCCCAAGGGGAGATTATGAAAAGTTAATAATAGGTAAAATACTTTATGTTAAATCTGACTGTTATAAAACTATTTAGTATTTGTAATTATTAAGTTTAAATTAGTAAAGTAAACTAAAATACACAACAAAACTAAAAATAATAAACATAAATAAAAAAACATAAAACATAAAAAATAATAAAATAATAATAATAAAATAATAAAACATAAAAAATAAAAATAATAAACTAAAAATAATAATATAAACAAACCACTTACTTTAATGGAAAGAATTTATTTTACCGTTGACAATGATTGAACAAATACATCCAATAATTATGTCACAATATATATGAAGATTAAGACAGCTATTTAAATTGAATTGTAAAGTTAGTTAATTTAGTCTTCATGTTTGGGAAAGTCTTAAAGAGCTTTAATATGAAAAGTAGTATGTAATCTATTTTGAATAAAAATGAAACTGTAATTTACAAATATTTTTACTGTTAATTTTACTGTTAATTTACTGTAAATGAATATTTACTGTAATGTAAGAATAGAAGCATATAATAAAGTAGGTGTATAAAACATCCACTTACTTTAATGGAAAGAATGAAACAACAACCATTAATTAATGAATCAATAAAATTTAACAACAGTAAACACAATAAAAATCACAGGAACTAGATATAAGGTGTGTTAATCACAGTTGTTAAATTTTATAATTAATGGTTGTTGTTTCATTCTTTCCATTAAAGTAAGTGGATGTTTTATACACCTACTTTATTATATGCTTCTATTCTTACATTACAGTAAATATTTTTTACACAACCCAGTTGAAGTGTGAACATATGTTGGTACAATACAGGCATGTAGCTTGGTACGTTTCTGCAAATCTGCAGAAATGTATACTTTGTGCAAAAATAACTTGCTTTTATTTCAGCTTAAAAAGACTATGCTTTCTAAGCTTTTAGTATTCATTTATACTTTAGTTATGCACTCCTGAGAGATAATTTTGACATATATGTACTCTTTGGCATTTTTTAGTGTTTTAAAAATTAAATGAGTTAGATACATCCAAATTGTAACATTTAGTGCGTTAAAGCTTTAATTTGACAAAAAGCTGCATTGCAAAATTGATTCTAATGGAAGCTGTAGCTTCAAAAATCAAAAATCATACAATTTTATTTAACAAAAACTTGCATAACTTGTTGTTACTATTGACTTGTTAAATATTTGATTTTCAAAACAATATAAATGTTTTTGAGTTAAATTGTGATTTTCTTATACTTATTTTTAATGAATGTTTTCTGGGTTTACACAAGTGGCAACACATAAAGAGTCATAAGGGGTGTGGAGCAAAATAAATTGCCTTGTATACAGTTATCACTCGTACGTAAACATTCCATTTTTGATGTATTAATATAACTGCATATTTTCAGATTAAATTCAATAACATTAGAGGTAGTTTAAACTGCTGTGTTCTCACTAGGACGTTATCACGTGTCATTTCAGATGTTTTAATTTTTGTAAATTTGTAACTTTTTTTGAGCTAGCTACGTCCCTGGTACAATAAAGGAAGATTACTGTATAATTTGTTTTTGTTTATATTCTAGTGAACTTGTTTCACTAGGATCTTTTGTTAACAAACGATTAAATCTATATTTTAATCAGTTATTTTATAAATATATAAATAAAATTTAACTTATTTATCATAAACTAATAAAACTTAAATATTTTAGGCCAATGGGGGGGGGGGGGGGGGGGTGGTAAACACTTTTTTCTCAATAATTAACTTTGGCTTCTGAAAGCTGTAAGTACAAACTACAAGCCAGTTTTTATATGGTCGTTTTTTCACTGGACAAAATCCGACTGGACAAAATTTTCAGCTCGATATTCGGCAAAAAACCAAAGAAGTAAAAACTAATTAAACTGGACGATTTTAAACTGGACAAAATCAAACAGGACAAGTTTAAACTGGACAAAAAAAAAATTTTTAATTAAAAGAAAAAAAAATAAAAAGAATAAAAATGTTTAATAAAAAATTTAACAATGTTTATTTATACTATAATATGATTAATATTTAAAAAAGTTATATTATAATGTAACTTAAAAAAATACATAAGTTGAATTTAACTGTAAAAATTCAATTAAAAAAAAAAACAAAACCTTTTTTTCTCAAATACAAAACTTAAGTAAACCTTTAGTAAGAAAAAAATCTGCTTAGCTATCACTTTTGTAAATTAATAAACCCTAGTTATATTTTTTAATATCATCAGTTAATAAAAATAAAACTTTGTATATATTATTTTCCTTAAAAGTCTTTAAAAATATATATAAATTAAATTTGATCGTAATATAACTATATATAAAAAATTTAACAAAACTTTTTACTTCTCAAAAAAAATACTTTAACTAACCTTTTGTACAAAAAAAAGCTATTTCTGCTTAGCTACTGCTTATTTTACTTAATAAACCCTAGCAATATTTTTTAATACAATCAGTAGTTATCCACATGGAAAACTAAAGAAAAAGTATATCATCAAAATGTTTTAAACTTTTAAATCGTTATCATTATCTGATTATCTACCACTGACTTTAATAAACAAACCCTAGCTTTAATTTTTTTATCACTAATGGTCAAAGTTTGGCATAAAAACACTAGTAACACTGCTGTAGTTGCTTCTTTTACAAAAAACAATATTACCCTAATAGATAATTAAAGAAAAAGTACTTTATTAAGCTTCTTGAAACTATCTAATTATGTTTATTAATTGCTTAGATACCGCTGATTTTTTGAAAATAAATTTTAGCTTTCACATTTTTATTTAATTATCGATGGTCAAAGTTTAGCATAAAAGAACTCGTATAATTACTTTTTAGGTAAACACAGTTTGGCTCATAGATGATTGAAGAAAAAGTACTTTATCAAACTAATTCAAACTTTGTATTTGTGTTTATTAATTGCTTGGCTACCGCTGATTTTTTGTAAATAAACTTTAGCTTTTATAGTTTTTGAGTTATTAATCGTCAAAGTTTGGTATAAAAACTCTAGTAAAGTTGCTTTTTAGCTAAACACAGTTCTGCTCATAGATGATTGAAGAAAAAGTACTTTATCAAACTAATTCAAACTTTGTATTTGTATTTATTAATTGCTTGGCTACCGCTGATTTTTCGAGAATAAACTTTAACTTCTATAGTATTTTAGTAATTTATCGTCAAAGTTTTGTAAAAAAACACTAGTAAATTTGCTTTTAAGGTAAACACAGTTTGGCTCATAGATGATTGAAGAAAAAGTACTTTATTAAAGTAATTTAAACTTTTTACTTGTGTTTATTAATTGCATAGCTACCGCTGATTTTTTGAAAATAAACTTTAGCTTATATAGTTTTTGAGTTATTTATCGTCAAAGTTTGGTATAAAAACACTACTATAGTTGCTTTTTAGCTAAACACAGTTTGGCTCATAGATGATTGAAGAAAAACTACTTTATTAAACACATTTAAACTTTGTGATTGATTATAATAATAGCATAGCTACCGCTGATTTTTTGAAAATAAACTTTAACTTGTATAGTTTTTGAGTTATTAATCGTCAAAGTTTGGTATAAAAACACTAGTAAAGTTGCTTTTTAGCTAAACACAGTTTGGCTCATAGATGATTGAAGGAAAAGTACTTTATCAAACTAATTTAAACTTTGTATTTGTGTTTATTTATTGCTTGGCTACCGCTGATTTTTTAAAAATAAACTTTAACCTCTATAGTTTTTGAGTTATTGATCGTCAAAGTTTGGTATAAAAACACTAGTAAAGTTGCTTTTTAGCTAAACACAGTTTGGCTCATAGATGATTGAAGAAAAAGTACTTTATCAAACTAATTCAACATTTGTATTTGTGTTTATTAATTGCATAGCTACTGCTGATTTTTTTAAAATAAACTTTAACTTCTATAGTTTTTGAGTTATTAATCGTTAAAGTTTGGTATAAAAACACTACTATAGTGCTAAACACAGTTTGGCTCATAGATGATTGAAGAAAAAGTACTTTATTAAAGTAATTCAAACTTTGTATTTGTGTTTATTAATTGCTTGTCTACCGCTGATTTTTTGAAAATAAATTCTAACTTCTATAGTTTTTGATTCATTGATCGTTAAAGTTTGGTATAAAAACACTAGTATAGTTGCTTTTTAGCTAAACACAGTTTAACTCATAGATGATTGAAGAAAAAGTACTTTACCGAACTAATTCAAACTTTGTATTTGTGTTTATTAATTGCATAGCTACTGCTGATTTTTAAAAAATAAACTTTAACTTCTATAGATTTTGAGTTATTAATCATCAAAGTTTGGTATAAAAACACTAGTAATTTGCTTTTTAGCTAAACACAGTTTGGCTCATAGATGATTGAAGAAAAAGTACTTTATTAAACTAATTCAAACTTTGTACTTGTGTTTATTTATTTACTGGCTACCGCTGATTTTTTGAAAATAAATTTTAAATTCTATAGTTTTTGATTTATTGATCGTCAAAGTTTTGTACAAAAACACCAGTATAGTTGCTTTTTAGGTAAACACAGTTTGGCTCATAGATGATTGAAGGAAAAGTACTTTATCAAACTAATTCAAACTTTGTATTTGTGTTTATTAATTGCTTGGCTACCGCTGATTTTTTGAAAACAAACTTTAAATTCTATAGTTTTTGAGTTATTAATCGTCAAAGTTTGGTATAAAAACACTAGTAAAGTTGCTTTTTAGCTAAACACAGTTTGGCTCATAGATGATTGAAGAAAAAGTACTTTATCAAACTAATTCAAACTTTGTATTTGTGTTTATTAATTGCTTGGCTACCGTTGATTTAAAAAAAAAAACTTTAACTTATATAGTTTTTGAGTTATTAATCGTTAAAGTTTGGTATAAAAAAACTGTATAACAACTACAAAAAGCAAAAACAATATAAAAGCTTTTGTTTTTATTGAGTGTTTATACAAGGAACATATTTCAGATTTTAATTAGCAGAAAATGCTTTAACTATGACTTCTTGGATATAGGTTATACATCAAAGCAACAATATAACTACTAGAAAAGCTATAACAAAGCAACATTTAGCATTAGTTTAGCAAATGTGCCTTTTCAAATTAGTCTGTGCATTCCAATTGATTTTCCAAATACTGTTTTATTAATAATTTTTTATATTAGTATAAATGATTTGATTAAAAAATCATCTTGTAATGCAGTTTAGCTATGTTAGTGTTTTAGATTTCTGATTTAAGCTGGCGCCTAAATTCAGCAACTCTTAATATTGATTGTTACCAAGTTGAAAATTTAATTTCTAAAATAATAAAGAGAATAAAGAGTGAATACGATACTAACTTAAACAGAAATAAGTACGAAACGTTATGAGACATAAAATTTAAGTAGAAATAACTTTTTTACTTAAAACAATACTAATTTTTAAGCTAAAATATAAATTAAAATATTTTAATTAGCTATATGCTACGTAAAACCAATACATGTTAGTTTTTATTAAAGATATTACGTTAAGTTGTTATTCGTAATAAATAAAAGTTTATGTTATATTTTTCGTAGTGTTTAATTATAAAATCTGAAAAAAAAAAGATATAAATCTTTAAATCATAATATGTTAGTTTTTGTTAATAAGAATACATTAAGTAATTATATATAATAAATAAAACTCTAAAGATTTTTAATATAGGCAAAGCACAAGAAAAGATAAACTATTAAATAAAAATTACAGTTACACATATATCAGTGTTAATATAAATAGGTTTATAACCTTGACTTATTAAAGTAAGGAAATAAACATTTAAACTAAATATTAATTTAATGATAATTTAGTTCTTGGAAATGACGAAACAAACATTGTTTATGAAAGTTATACAACACTCAGTAAATAAAACCACAATTAAATGCTTTTGCAAAGCTAGCCAAACCCTTATAAAACTTTTGAGTATCTATGTTTTTTTTTTCTAACTAATAAATTAATTTCAAAACGAGATTAGAATAAATTAAATACTTAGAAACACGTGTTGAATCAAGTTTATTTTCAAGTTATTTGGTAAAATTTGAAGATTTATAACTCAAAAACTATACAAGTTAAAGTTTATTTTTAAAAAATCAGCAGTAGCTATGCAATTAATAAACACAAATACAAAGTTTGAATTAGTTTGATAAAGTACTTTTTCTTCAATCATCTATGAGCCAAACTGTGTTTAGCTAAAAAGCAACTTTACTAGTGTTTTTATACCAAACTTTGACGATTAATAACTCAAAAACTATAGAATTTAAAGTTTGTTTTTAAAAAATCAGCGGTAGCTAAGCAATTAATAAACACAAATACAAAGTTTGAATTAGTTTGATAAAGTACTTTTTCTTCAATCATCTATGAGCCAAACTGTGTTTAGCTAGAAAGCAACTATACTGGTGTTTTTGTACCAAACTTTGACGATCAATAACTCAAAAACTATAGAATTTAAAGTTTATTTACAAAAATCAGCGGGAGCTATGCAATCAATAAACACAAATACAAAGTTTAAATTAGTTTGATAAAGTACTTTTTCTTCAATCATCTATGAGCCAAACTGTGTTTAGCTAAATAGCAAATTTACTAGTGTTTTTATACCAAACTTTGACGATTAATAACTCAAAAACTATAAAATTTAAAGTTTGTTTTTAAAAAATCAGCGGTAGCTAAGCAATTAATAAACACAAATACAAAGTTTGAATTAGTTTGATAAAGTACTTTTTCTTCAATCATCTATGAGCCAAACTGTGTTTAGCTAAAAAGCAACTTTACTAGTGTTTTTATACCAAACTTTGACGATTAATAACTCAAAAACTATAGAATTTAAAGTTTGTTTTTAAAAAATCAGCGGTAGCTAAGCAATTAATAAACACAAATACAAAGTTTGAATTAGTTTGATAAAGTACTTTTTCTTCAATCATCTATGAGCCAAACTGTGTTTAGCTAGAAAGCAACTATACTGGTGTTTTTGTACCAAACTTTGACGATCAATGAATCAAAAACTATAGAAGTTAACATTTAATTTCAAAAAATCAGCGGTAGCCAAGCAATTAATAAACACAAATACAAAGTTTGAATTACTTTAATAAATTACTTTTTCTTCAATCATCTATGAGCCAAACTGTGTTTACCTAAAAAGCAACTATACTGGTGTTTTTGTACCAAACTTTGACGATCAATAACTCAAAAACTATAGAATTTAAAGTTTGTTTTCAAAAAATCAGCGGTAGCCAAGCAATTAATAAACACAAATACAAAGTTTGAATTACTTTGATAAAGTACTTTTTCTTCAATCATCTATGAGCCAAACTGTGTTTAGCTAAAAAGCAACTTTACTAGTGTTTTTATACCAAACTTTGACAATCAATAACTCAAAAACTATAGAGGTTAAAGTTTATTTTTAAAAAATCAGCGGTAGCCAAGCAATAAATAAACACAAATACAAAGTTTAAATTAGTTTGATAAAGTACTTTTCCTTCAATCATCTATGAGCCAAACTGTGTTTAGCTAAAAAGCAACTTTACTAGTGTTTTTATACCAAACTTTGACGATTAATAACTCAAAAACTATATAAGCTAAAGTTTATTTTCAAAAAATCAGCGGTAGCTATGCTATTATTATGATTAATCACAAAGTTTGAATTAGTTTAATAAAGTAGTTTTTCTTCAATCATCTATGAGCCAAACTGTGTTTACCTAAAAAACAAATTTACTAGTGTTTTATACCAAACTTTGACGATTAATAACTCAAAAACTATAAAAGCTAAAGTTTATTTTCAAAAAATCAGCGGTAGCCAAGCAATTAATAAACACAAATACAAAGTTTGAATTAGTTTGATAAAGTACTTTTCCTTCAATCATCTATGAGCCAAACTGTGTTAACCTAAAAAGCAACTATAATAGTTCTTATATGCTAAACTTTGACCATTGACAATAAAATTAAAATGTGAAAGCTAAAGTTTATTTTTAAAAAATCAGCTGTAGCTAAGCAATTAATAAACACAATCACAAAGTTCCAAGAAGTTTACTGAAGTACTTTTTCTTAAATTATCTATTAGGATAATATTGTTTTTCGTAAAAGATGCATCTATAGCAGTCTTACTAATGTTTTTATGCTAAACTTTGACCATCAGTGATAAAAAAAATGAAAGCTAGGGTTTGTTTATTAAAATTATAACTTTTTTTTTTATATTTATCATATTTAATTATACATTGTTAAATTTTTTATTAAAAAATTTTTTCTTTTTATTTCTTTTAATTTACAATTTTTTTTGTCCAGTCTAAACTTGTCCTGTCGGAATTTGTCCAGTTTAAAATCGTCCAGTTTAGTTAGTTTTTACTTCTTTTGTTTTTTGCCGAATATCGAGCTGAAAATTTTGTCCAGTCGGATTTTGTCCAGTGAAAAAACGACCATATCGAAAATAATATATTTTCAGTTTGATATTGGTGCGATATCATCCTAGGTAATTACCAATTCTTCAAACACTATTTCGAAAAATAATTTAAAGTTATGGAGCAATAACATTTGGCAACATTACAACTTATTAAATTTCATTAATGACTGCCAAGAAGTTTAGTTCAAAAACATACTATTTAATTAGAAAAATTCCCCCACTTCAGTCTACAAGCTAAGCTTATTGAAACAAAATAGCAGGTCAAAAAATAACTCCAGAGTCTAGAGTAAATTTTAAAACTAATATAATAATACAAAATAACTGGTTAAATGAGTTGTTATTGATCAAAATAATAGAGTTTTAAATTTTTTTACTTTATAAAACATTACAACAAATGAAATTAAGAAACATAGAGATTATTTAAATTAAAAAGTTCTATAAATTAGTTATGTACAAAGTAAAAAGTGATGTGTATGAATAAATCTTAATTTAACTTTCTGTTGGTCATAATTGATAAATTTTGACTTATAAAATACTCAAGAACTTAAATTTGAATAAAAAACGTTAATAAAATTGAAGAAAAGTAGTGTAACTTTAGTTACTTTTTTAACTAATTTATTATTTTTAAAGCTCTGGTTCAACTAAAACCTTTCGTAAAGTCAAAAATAATTAGCAATCCAAATATAGCAACTCGTAAAGTAATGCATTGAAAAACAAATGCTAAAAAATCTGTAACACTGAAAGTTAAATTAAATGTAAACAAGACAGTCATTTAAAAAAATATCTTTAAATTTATTCTAGTTTTGTTTTTCCTTTTAAATTTGAAACAATATGCTTATTAGTTTATGTTTTACTAGTTTATTTTAATTAATATTTCAAAACTATCTAGTCTTACATTTGTATGTTTATTACTACAGTAATATAACGCACGCTCTTTTTCAAAACTCTAATATAGGCCTAGGAAAGCTATATTAATTACTAAATTGATAAGTTACTATGAATATGAAAGTTTATGTAATTAAATTGAGGCAGACTTGATAAGAAGCACTGTGTTTAGTGTAACAAAATCTCTAGCTGTAAAAATTCGAATTTTTATATAAAACAATTTAATCCTACTGCTGAGGGTTTCTTGAACTATACCAAGTCTGGATTGAGTTATTTAAAAATAGAATTATCTCTAAGAAAAAAAAAAGAGGTTTTTGTCACATAAAATAAAAACTTCGAAAGCGTTCTTACATAAACCAAAATTAAAACTTCTATACTAAAAAAAATATGTCTAAAATAACTGTATTTAAAAATTTGTGTGCTAGTACTTAGTTGTCTTAATTGAGAGAAACTTGTTTATTTGTAAACAATTTTTTCAAAACATAGTTTAAGAATCGTCGAAGTGAACGTATAAAGAAGGATTTTGAAGTAACAACAAAGATTACAATAAAAAACGACGAAAAAGAATAATAGCTAGCATTTTGAGTTTTTTTCATTATGTTCACACCTGAATAATATTGTGCACAAAAGTTATGTAATCTGTATAAACATTTTTAATACCATAGGCAACAAAAATATTTTTATTATGTTCCAAAAAATAATTATTAAATCTTTAGCAAACTAGGTGTTTTGTGTTTTTGATGTTATTTAAGACCCTTTTTATTTATAAATTAAATTTTAAGCGATGTTAAACTGATTTTGTTTTCTTATATCAATTTTGATTTGCTTTGTTTGGAAATATAAACAAATAAAATTTATATGTATATTTACTTTTTAGGTATATTCAGAATCAAACAAAATTGTAAAGTTGAGTATGTTCGTAAAACTTATTGAGTAACTTCATTTTTTATTGCTAGTTTTCCCTTTTAAAGCTACTTTAAGATTTATGCATTAGTAAATGTTAGTTTTGTGAAAGCTCCAGTTATCATATTTTTCTTACTAATATTGTTTTCTACTAAGTTTTATAAAATTGATTTAGCTTTATAAAGATCTTATAGTTTGTTTTTTAAGTTAGATTAGATGTATTTTAATACTTTATTGTTAACTAATACTAGATTGGTAATACATAAGTTTAGAAAATAAAAAAGTATATTCAATTAAATCTTTGAAAAATAATTCATACTAAAGTATTTAGGTTTGTTTTGTTATAACTTGCAGAATTTTATTTAGATAAAAATGTATTAGGGATGAGTCCAAATAAATAAATATATGAGATTGTCTTTAACCTTTCAAAATGATTCGTTTAGTATAAATTGCAACGCGTATTCATTTTTTATAACTTAATAACTTACATTAAACTAATCAGGAATAACATTAGTTTGAAACATATTTCCAAAACTTTTGTTATAAAAGTATTTTCAAAAAAAAAACTAAAAAGCAAACGCCCCCACTACCCCAAGATTTTTCAAAAAGCTACTGTGCGCACCAGTCATGTTATAATCAAGATGCCAGTTAATTACAGCTGTTAATATCAGCTGTTTACTATAGCAACTAAAATGCTAAAGTAACAATTTGTAGCTAACTTTTTCACAATTTTTACCTTATATTAAAATTTCATTAGTTATTTTTTTTTTACTTTTGTTTTAATAAAATTAGTAAAAAGTTAACTTTTAAAATTTTTAATTTACATTGTACTTTATTATTATAACATTTTGTTTGTAAAATTAAAACAGTATATCATATTAATTTTATACATAAGCTCTTTCTTTTATAACAAAAATAAAGTTCTTTAGCTTAAAGCTTTAAAAAAAAAAACTTATAAAGTACAAAAAAAAATTTTCTGTGATTTTAAGTTTTAATTAACACTTTTGTTTATTGACTATAATTTTTTGTATCATGTGTTTAAAAAAAATACATAATTTATTCAAGGTACCACAAATTTAAATGTTTCAACATCTTAATATATTTATAAAAGTTTTTAAATTTTAAATTTTAAAAATTTTCAGGAAAAGTTCTTTGAAATATTAATGATATGGTTATACTTAATAAAAAAAACAAATTAATATCAAAATGTTAAAAAATATATTCATCCTCCTATGATCTTAAAAATTATTTTTTTTTCTTTTATTTCTCATTAACAACAATTTTTAATGGGCCATAATAATTTTGGTTAAATTCAATCTATAAAAATAGAACAATTAAACCAACGCCAGGCTTTAAAAACAAGTTTATTGTTAATGAAAAATTGTTTTTAGATTTTTAAATGTAGTTAAAATTTAATAATATATATTATTTTTATAAATAAAATTATCAATATAATGGTGAAACTATTTTTCATCCTTGTTATTAGTGCAACATAAACCTTGGCAAATTATTAATTTTTAATTTAAATTAATTTATTTTTAAACTACATTTTAAAATCTAGAACAGTTCCATTTATTAGAGAAAAGATTAAACATTGCATGTAACATATTGAGGTGAATATTTTACCCTTATTTATGTAAAAATATTAAAAGACAGCTATTCTACAATATACTATAAATAATTAAACTTAACTATGAAATTCACCTCTTTTATAATTTTTTTTTAAATATAAACAATTTTGAAAAAATTATAAACAGGTAAATTATACACATAAACTTATTACCCAAAACACTAAACCTAGTGTTAAATTAAAATGAAATAATTCATTCACCTAAAAAAAAACAATTAAATTTTAAAATATGCAAGATAAATTTATGTGTATTATCATTGTTTTACTAAGAAATGCTACAGATTATCAAACTGCATACAAAAACTGCTTGTTCAAGTAGGGTAGTTTTAGAATATTTTAATAGAAACATTTAGCAGTTTTATAAAGGATATTCATTTAATTTTACAAGATGAAGGCATTGATAATTAAGTAATTTTGTAAAATTCTTGGAAATTTTTTCAATTTTAATCACACTTTAAAGAATTTTAATTAACCTTTTACCATTCAAAGACTTGTTTTTAAATATAAGGAATTTAGTAAATTTAAACTGACAAAATTTGGTATTTTTTTTTAATTTAGTCAAATTTCCTGACTGTTTTCAAAAAAAGGTTTACTTTACTATTCCTGTTACTTGTTTTTATTTTTGCTTTTCCTGAGTTTTCTGACTTTTCCTGACCTTGTTGCAAGTCTGCTTAATTTACAAAACTAGTTGTAAAAACCTTGAGTTGTATATTAAAACTTTCAAATATAATTTTTTTTTTTAATAAATTACCTAATTATAATAAAAAAAGACTCAATGAATTTGCCATATCAAAAATTTAAAATAGAATTCATCTAAGCAAATAGTAGTTTCAAGTTTGTTAATAAAAATATTAAATTATATTAATAAAAGGAATTAATAAAGCTTTCAATTTTATATTTCATCTTATCAATAATTATAAAATTAGTAGTAAATATTTTACCCTTATTTATGTAAAAAATATTTAAAAACAACTATTCTACAATAAACTATAAATAATTAAACTTAACCATGAAATTCACCTCTTTTATAATTTATTTAAAAAATTTAAACAATTTTGAAAAAATTGTAATGAGGTAAATTATAAACATAAACTTATTACCCAAAACACTAAACCTAGTGTTTAATTAGAATGAAATTATTTATTTACTTAAACAAAAAACAATTCAATTCTAAAGTATGCTAGATAAACTCTTGTGTATTATCATTGTTTTACTAAAAAATGCTACAGATTATCATACTGCCTACAAAAACTGTCTGTTCAAGTAGGGTAGTTTAACAAAATTTTAATAGAAACATTTTGCAGTTTTATAAAGGATATTCATTTAATTTTACAAGATGAAGGCATTGATAATTAAGTAATTTTGTAAAATTCTTGGAAATTTTTTCAATTTTAATAACACTTTAAAGAATTTTAATTAATTCTTTACCATTCAAAGACTTGTTTTTGAATATAAGGAATTCAGTAAATTTAAACTGACAAAATCTGGTATTTTTTAATATTTAGTTAAACTTCCTGACTGTTAAAAAAAAAACCTTACAATTCTTGTTATTTGTCTTTTTTTTTCTGCTTTTCCTGAGTTTTCTGACTTTTCCTGACCTTGTTTCAACGTTGCTTGATTTACAAAACTAGTTGTAAAAACCTTGAGTTGTACACTAAAACTTTCAGGTATAATTTTTTTTAGATAAATTACCTAATTATAATAAAAAAAGACTCAATAAATTTGCCACACTAAAAATTTTAAATAGATTTCTACTTAGCAAATAGTAGTTTCAAGTTTGTAAACAAAAATAATAAATTATATTCAAATTACTTTTAAGTGAAATCTATGTCTTAATAAAATAATTTATAATGAATCTTAAAAAATTATAATAATCAAACTTTATTTTCAAGTTTAAAAATTCAAATAATTTGATAAAAGTAGGATATAAGAAAAAAAAATTTGTCTATTTCATCTAATTTTTGGAAAAAAAAATCAAATAATAAATTAACTTAACATCAATTAGTTCCAAAGCTACAATGTTTTTAGTTTATTAACCATTTAAATAAGTGGAAGATACTTTTCTTTAATTTTTCTAACCAAACATTACCTACAACTATAAGGTTAAAAGGTAGTTATGATTAAATTAACAATAAAGTGACTAAAATTAACCTTATGAAAATAAAAAACATAAACTTACATTTAAGGCATTCATATTTATAAAAACAATATGGTTTTAAATATGTTGGTGTAATTGAATATATGAAACTTTTATGTTCTCAACTTGTAAAATACAGCTTTTTCTTTCATAAGAAATTTTAATTCTATTGCCGGGGATTTTATTTTTTTATTCTACTGCGGGGATTTTGTGCTCTCCGATTTAACATCTCTGGTGTGCACTATTATTAGCATACAACTATGAACTAACTATTTAATACTAATAAGCACTGCGTAACAACACTATTAATAGTTTGTTTTAAAAACTGTATACGATAGGTTTTCGCGTCAAATCAAAATTTTACTACTTAACATGTAAAAGTTGTGAAAAATTCTAGATTTTTTCAAAACTTCTTAAATTCCTGGTTTTTTAGCTTAGATACAACTAACTTGTCAAAGTTTAGGTTTTTCTAGGATTCCAGGTTTTGTGGCAACCTTGAACTATTTAAAGCTTAAACGGATGAAAGCTTATTAGTGAGAACGTAAATGTGAATTTAAATAGTATCTATACTAAACATAAACGGCTACTTTACAAACAGAAATAAGACAAGTTGAAATAAAGAAATAAGTTATATGATGTCGTAATGCAGATCATTTCAAAACCCATAGCTTTTTTCAATACTGTTATTTTTAATACAACTACTTCTAATTTTTTCATAATTTTTTACGGTAAGCGATAAAAATACTTTGTTGTACTAAACCAGGGGTCGGCAGCATTATATAAGTAGCGGGCCAATTTTTTTCAAAATTTTTCTCGCGGGCTGCACTATACAGAAAAAAGTCTTCGCGGGCCGCAGTTTTTAGAAATATATAGTAATATTTAAACAAAAATGCTAATTTAAACCTAAAAATGTTACAAAAATAGCTGAAAAAGAGCACTAATAATGCGTAATTATTTAAATTAAACCCTAGTTGCAAGTTTTTACCACCAAATTTATTTTTTGTATTGAATTTTAGCTGAAATGTACCTCGCGGGCCACATATTTTGTCTTCGAGGGCCGCAGTTTGCCGACCCCTGTACTAAACATTTAGTTTTGCTTACAGAGTGAAAGAAGTACTGTTTTATTTTGCTTTAATCTTAGATTTGTTTTAATTTCGACAGTATTCAAGAAATATTTTAATTTTTAACCAAATGGCTAAACTTGTTGACTTTCGTTTTTTAAATTTTAATAAATATTTCTAAATATATTTATTCTTTAAACTTTCCTGCTTCTTGGAGTTGCTATTAACAATTAAAACTAAAAAGCTACTTAATTTATTTTTTAGATTTAAATTTAATACCAGCAGTGACTTCATATGCAAAATGCTGGTGAAGTTCCTTCATTTGTATAAAAACTTTTTTTATATACCAAGGATGATTCTAAGATTGTGAAATAGGTTACACAGCTTTTTCTGTTGGTTAAAAAGCTTTTCAACAACAAAAACTTTAGAAAGTGAAGTAAGTGGCTATTATTTAGCCATTGTAAATTATAATATATATAGTAGTATGTTTTACTAAATATTTAAATAGTTGGAGTAGTATTTCTATTTAATTGGGTTAGAAGTTTTTCTTCGAAATGAAAATTTAAAAAGTAAATGATTTTAATTCTTCAACTGATACAGACATTCTTGTAACTAATTGGTAGGTGTCAAATATGCACGAAGCGAGACTTTTGTAAGGCGTCAATTCTGCACAGATTTAAAGACTTTATATATATTTTTTAACTTTTACTATCACTGTTATACCCTTAACCCTCGGTCGGTTACTTTTTCGTTGTTTTATTGAAGAACTTTTTTATTCTAGTATTTTAATTATTTATATTTTCATCTAGTATTATTTATCATTTCAACTAGTTACTTTTTTTTAAATGTCACTGTTACTGCTAACCTCGGTCGGTAACTTTATTTTTCTTTTTAATTAACTTATACATTTTTTTACTGACAAAAATGATCCTTCGTGCAAATATGTCTTTTTCATATTTGACCTGTTCCCATAACTGATGTACTATGTAAAAGATTAGCAATTTAGTTTTGAAATGATTATAAACACTTTAACAATTTTTTATAATATGTTGACAATTGAAATATAGATCAAAGTGTCCTTTTACAATTAGAATTTCTTTTCTTTTCTTATATATATATACTCTAAATTAAATTAATTAGTTTGTAAAATTTTAATGCAATCTATAAAATAAATAAAAAAAATAATTGATATTAGCATAAATTAAGTGATTAAAAAACTTTAACTATTCTTAGTAGAATAAAATATTTTGCTAATAAATCTGGCTCTTTTCATAAAAGGCTGCCGAGACATTTTCTTAAGTTTTTTATCTCTTTTTTCCTGTCTTTTATTTACAGTGTGTTTTTATGTAGCGTTAAAAAGTGTTAAATTGATAAAATTAAGATAATTAAAAGAAATACATTATTTAGACAACATAAAATATTCTTATAAAAACTTTTTAGTATGGGCTTTCTTAATTGTTATAAAATCTATAACGTAAATTATAAACATGGAGCGTTATCTTTGTATAAAATCAAGTGTTTTCTTTTTTAAATGTTTACTTTGCATGTTAAGTTTGTCAACACAGTAGAATTAAGTTAAAAGTTTATTAAGTTATGCTAAAAAACTGATCAAAATAATTACTAAAAAAAAAGATACAGAAAATATTTGGTCAAACTTCCTTCGATTTAAAAAAATCAAGAACTAAGTAAAACCAGTTTTAAAGTATCAAAAAAACTCAAAGAAAAATAAAACTGAACAGTTCTAAAACAAAAACTAAAACGTATCTACAACTTTAAAGAAAACTTGCTAAACAAAAAAACAACTAGGAAGCTTTTTCAATTCTCACTATTTCTTCGAAATAATCTGAAAAATAATAGATCATTTATAACTTTTATTTAATACAACTAAAAACTTCATCATTCCCAAATACATAATATAGTTCAGTAGTTACTTTTTATGTTTAAGAATAGTAATGGCAAAAAATATATATCAGCTAAAATTTTTACAAAACAGCTTTATTAAATTACTCAATTATACTAAGGACTTTAAACTACAAAAAAAACAATAACTCATTTTAGTTAAAACAAATACTAGCATACAATGACTTTTTTTTTCTTTTATGTATATGTTATATGTAAAAAATAAATTAGTAATAACAGTTTTTAAGATGCTTTTTTAACTTAAAAGAATTAATTTACTTTCTTTTTAAAATATTAAGTTTAAGCTCAAACTATTTTGAACTTAAGTTGACTAACTAACTTGAGTTTGAACATAACGAAAAAACAAACAGCTTCTTAATGTAAACATAAGTTTTATCAAAAATGCTTGAACATTTAGTGACAAAAAAAAAAGGTAAATAATAGTAGAGCAAGTACTTTATTGAATATAAAATGTTTAATTTAGTGTCTCTCAAAAAGTGCACTTGGGCACAGAAATTATGATAAGTACTTAAAATGTTTTACAACTAATTAACCACATTATCTTATTTCATTTAAAAAAAACAACTTTTTCTTAAAAAAAAAACTAAAACATTTCGTCACGACTAAAGTAAAAAAGGTTAATAATAGTAGTTTTTATATGAGTGTGTTAATCAAAGTTTAATCATGAAAACACTATGAAAAGGACCTAGAATTTACTTACTATGCACAGTTTTTAAAATTTTGAGAAGCACTGCTTAAATCTATTTAAGTTACATTTTATATTTAAACAAATAAAAATCAACTAACATATTTTTCAACATTCTTCTTAAAAGTTTTCTCGTGAAAATGTTTTCTGGGAGTGCTCCTTTTACTGTTTATTATATTTATACATTTCAACGGTTTCTAAATGTTTAATAGCTAAAATAACTGTTAAAAATACAAGTTTATATCAATTTCATAATACTTAATTTGGTAAGTAAAAAAAGTTATAATACAAATATCAAACTTTTTTTTATTAAATGTATATATTTATATTGTTTAATGTGAAACAAATTAAATATACCTCTTCTATAGCTCATGAGCAAGAATTCGTAATCTAAGTTTTCAGATTCAGGGTCAGTTTTGTCAGTAGAGTAGCCTGAAAATTATTGTACTTCTTCTCAAACATTAGCTAAAACTATTTTGGTTTTATAAAATTCTTATATTTAAATATATAAAGTTGAATTTGTCCTTAAATAAATATATTTCTTTGTTTGCTAAAGCTTCAGAAAAAAGTCCTGCTGGGCATAAATTGTATGAAATACAAAAAAATGTTATCTTAAGACTATTTTAAAAAACTTAAAAACATATGAAAAATTCTTAAAAAGGTATGTTTTTTAAATATATTATTTAAATCCAGTTAAATGTTTCAATATAACTTATTGATAAAAAACTATTACATACTTTTATGATTTATTTAAATTGGTAAAGCAAAAAGTTTTAACAAATAAAAACTAAACACAGAAACTTATATACATATTGTGAGATTATGGTGTGCAAGTAGCACAAATATAAATACAGGGTTGCCACTCGTTTTTTCTAAAAATTTTCCAGGTTTTCCAAATTTCCTCCAGGTTTTAAAAAGTAAGCATTTTTTGGTCTATTTTTAGTTTTAAGTTAATTTCTATAAGAGAAACTGTGTCAAATAGTACAAAAACATTTAAAAGATGCTGTAATGTTACTTTAAATGTGTTTTTTAATAAAAAAAAATTTTAATGAAGACAAAAAAATCTTATTTATATGATAGATTTTTTGTGTCAAACTGAAATTTTAGTACTGAAAATGTTAAAATTATTAAAAACTCCGGGTTTTTCCAGGTTTTTTGATCAAAATTTTAAGTTTATTTCAAAATTTCTCAAATTCAAGCTTTTACCAGGTTATTTTTGCCTAAATTGTCGAATTCCAGGTTTTTCAAGGTTTTTCCAGGTAAAGTGGCAACCCTGTAAATATAAACAGCATTTACAATAAGAATTTTAAAAATTTGAAATACAATAAGTAAAATATGCTTTAAAGTGAGTAGCAGTAGTATATTTACTGAATTATTGTTACATAGGAATATTTATTTAATTAGAAAATAACAATATCTTATAAATAAGTTTTACTTAAGATTCAATATGTTGTTATCATGTAGCTAAAAGTTTTCTACAAGTATCATTAAACCTAATGCTTAATTTAATTATTAATTTATAGCTTAGTTCAATATATAGCTTTCATTCTGGTTTTACATTTTTATAACGATAATTTCATTATAATAAAAAAAAATAATATTTTCAATACAGTAACCTCTCGCACCTTTACGCACTCGTGACGTTACGCACTCTCGTTTAGTTTTGCATTTTAAAATTCTAAAACATTCAAAAATAGAAAATTTTAATTTTTTTAATATTGCACAAATTAGGTTTATTGTAAATTTTTAAGTAAAATTAGTATTTTTGCATTTTTAGTTTGTGCTTTCCATAAGGAGCCTACTGAACTCTATTGCTTTGACTTTTATAGCTTAGGTGTCTTAACACTTTTCCTTTTATACCTTTAGAAAAAAAAATCAATTCCTCAAGTTCTTATGGCATGAAATTTCACTCCTACTCAAAAAATCCATTAATATATCTTTTATACAATGCAAGACAAGTTTATTTTTTTGTGGGCAAAGGACAATTCAAAAAAAGTTGTAGTAACATAAACAATTTTTATTAAACATTTTTCTTATATTTTATATATTTTTGTTCAAAAAAGGAAATCCATTACAGCACCAAATGCATAGTTCTGTAAAAGTCTATAGAAACAAATTTTAATATAGGCACCACACCATTTCTTAATTATTAGCAAATGCTTTATTATAAATTGAGTTTGCTAAGTAGAATAGAATATAAATGTTAAGTAAAAATAAGTCACATATAAATAAAGATAAAATCTACTTATTATTAAAATTAATAAATTTAATTAGTAAAATTATTTTTAAGATGTAACGTTAAAAGGCGTTAAATCCTGAGTTCTAGAATGGTCTTTAAAAATCGAAATATTTCTTGAATATTAATTATTTTTACAAATTTATAAAACTAGTAATTATATTACGCTTTTATACAGGATATAAATTGAACAATACGACACAATTTACATACGACTAACTGATGGTAACTTTAGAAAACGAATAAAATAATATGATTATACAATTTAAAGTAAATTTAACTATTGAAATTAATTATTATAATTAACCAGTTTAATTATTAAATTTTGATAAAAAAAAATTATTTAAATTCATTATAACTAAGCATACTACAACTTATATTTAAAAGACAGGATTAATTAAATTTTAATTAGATATAAAAAGGTATTTTTAAAACTTGCATCTAAAAAAAATATAATAAATTTACGCAACCGATATTTTGTACAATTTTAAAGTAAAAATTTTTAGGTTTGTACGAAGTAACCCACAAATAAAACTTATATTTGTAAGTTTAGTTTCAAAATCAAATAAGGCTAATTAACTATTTCTATTGTAGCACGAAATGTCAACAAAATTTACCAAGTGGCTTACGGGACCAAAAAAAAAAAGAATAAACAAAAATGTTTGGTTTTAATAGAACTTACTGGTCATTTCAGCACTTGTTGTATTAATTGGATATGTAAATGGATTAAACCTTGTAGATGTTCTTTCATCATTGAATGAAGCTGTATAAGTTTTTGTTATTGTCATATTTCGTTAATGTTTAAACTTTGTTGTACCAAACATTAATTTACTGAATTTGTTTTTAACATGTTTTACAACAACTAAAACTACTTTAAATTTGCTATTAATTAATTATTAAAGGGTTGCCACGCAAAATTTTGTAAATTTCGCCTAACTTTTCAAGATTTTGACCGATTTAGCTTGACTTTTACCTTCCTCTTAAGCATGCATTATGAATACGCATATTTTGTAAAATATGCCTTTTGAGTACGCACTTTTTGACAAGTACGCACTTGTCATTTAGTACGCATTCAGGAACCAAAATAAAAACTTTCAGCCCATTTTATTTTCTATGAGACTAGCAATTCTTAATTACAAAATTTCTATTGAGTAGCTGTTGTGTTCAGAGTGTGTACTTCAGCGACAGATAATTAAATTAAGTATTTATTGGAATGTAAAAATAAATAATGTGAACTTAATTACAAATTCTTTTGCACTGAACTAAGTATACTTTTTTAAAACTGCTAGTAAAGACTTCTTTGCAAAAACTCTCAAAGTGTATCAATAATGAAATAAATTACTGGCAAAGAAACTGTTATTAAAATACTTAAACTAAATCATAATTAATTTTGCAAAACGAAAAAAAAATTATGACTATTAAAAAAAATATTTAGTAACTTATAATTAGCCATGATCGTACATAAAATATTTAAATAAGCCTTAAAAAAACAAACGAAAATAAAGAATACAACATGTAATGAAATCGTTACTAAAATTAAATAAGAAGCGCTAAGCTCTCTTTAAAAACTTTCAAAAATATAAACTGAAAACTAAGGGTAGGAGTCAAATATGCACGAAGACACATTTGCACGAGGGGTCACTTTTGCACAAAGACTTTTTTCAACAAAGGGTCAAATTTGCACAAAGACACTCTTGCAAGGGATGAAAAAAAAAATTTTGTTTACTTTGACTACTACCCCAACCCTTACCCGCGGTAGGTTTTTCTTTCTTTGTTTTTTTTCTTGTAACATAACTTTATTAATGTTTTTATTTTCTTGTTTGTTTTCTACTTTTATTAGCTTTTTTTTTTCTATTACTGTTACCCCTAACCCTTACCCTCGGTCAGTAAATTTTTTTTTTTCTGGTTTTATTTTAAATCTTTTTTTTACTACCACCGTCACCCCTAACCCTTAGTTGGGTGTCAGAATGGCACAACGTCACTTTGGCACAGCGTTAGTTTTGCACGGGGGGGTCACTTTTGTACGTCGTCATTTTAGCTGAGTGCGTCACTTTAGCACGGTGGGTCAATTTTGCATGAAGCGTTATTTTTGCACGAATGAAGCTTTTTAATACGAGGACTTATGAAACTTTTTATTGAACTGATATAAAATGAGTGTTAATACATTCTTTAAATTTGTAAGAATCATTTTTTTAATTTGTTTCGAATGGTGTTTCGATTTATTCAATTGACCACTTTTGTGGTAAATCTTATCAAAAAGTATCTAAAAATTTTTGCAAATATTGGTTTTTTGTTCAACCAGAAAAAAAAATAAATTGGTACCATTTTTTCATATGCTTGGTTAGTACAAATTGTTATCTCTAAAAACACAATTGCGAGCAAGATTTTACTTGCACGCAGTATGTTATCCACCAACATTCTAAGACAAAGTTGATTGAACTAAAAAAATAGTAAACTTAATTAATATTCAAGATAAGCAAACAAACTTTACATTAATTTTTATTAAGTTTTCAGTCATTTGCAAAGGGTTGCCACGCAAAATTTTGTAATTTTATCCTAAATTTTCAAAACTTTGACCGATTTAGTCTGACTTCTAGCTTTCTCTTACGTACGCATTTAGAATATACACCTCCAGATAAACACGCATTTTGAGTACGCATGGTTGCCACTGATCAAGCTGAGAAAAATTTCCTGACTTTTCACCAAAATTTTCCTGACGTTTTTAAATCAAACTCTTAAATTAAACTTATTCTAAAATACATAATCTAACACTTGAAACTATATAAAGCTGTTCAATATGTTAATAGAAAATTTTTGCAGTTTTATAAAGGATATTTTACTAATTTATACCAGATGAAGGCATTGGAAATTAAGTTTAAAAAAATTGTAAATTTCTAGGAAAATTTTGGAATTTTTTTCTGACTTTAAAGGACTTTTAATTAGTTTTCACCATTTGAAGGCTTTGGAAAACAAGGAATTTTGTAAATTTTAACTTACAAAATCTGACTTTTTTTTAAATTTTATCAAATTTCCTGACTTTTTTTCAAAACCCCCCATTTTTTCCTGACTTTTGTAATTTTTTAAAATTTTTCTTGACTTTTCCTGATTTCCTGACTTTTCCTGACCGAGTGGCAACCCTGAGTACGCATATTTTGACAGGGTTGCCGCAGATTAAACTGAGTTGAGTAGCTGTTGTGTTTAGAATATGTACATACTTCGGCAGAAGTTAACTGTAATAAGTACTTATTGGAATGGAAAAATAAATAATATTAACTTAATTATAAATAATATAAAACACTACCTAATATCATTCAATACAAAATCTTTAAATTAAAAATCAATCAGAAAATAATTTACTATGATTAGTTTTACAAATATAAGTAACTGTAAAAAATTATATAAAAAAGTAAACTATATATCTGATATATAAAATATTTTCTCTTATCATTTTATATATATATCTGATTTTTAAAATTTCGAACAAAAAAATCTACTTTTATTTATTTTAAAACTTAAGTAATTATAAAACGAAATTAAAAAAAGTAAACTTAACCATATACCTAATAAATGAACTACTTTCTCATATCATTTATCATAAAACTTTTTAATAAAAAAAAACTTCCACTCCTACTTACTTTACAAACTTTATAATAACTATAATAAAGTAAACCATACATCTGTTTTATAAAATACTTTCTCCTAACATTTAAAATGAAACATTTAATGTACAAAAATGAATAATATAATCTGCTTTTACTTATTTGTCAAATTTAAATAACCTTGAAAAAATTACAGAGGTAAACCATACACATAAACTTAAGCCATGTACATAAAATACTATACTGAGTGCTTAGTTATACAGAACTAAATAATTCACTTAAACCAAAAATAGTTAGATTCTAAAATTCTGCAAAATAAACTTTTTTATATATATCACAGTCACTATGAAAGTGTCCTTGCCTCAGATCATCAATACTAACAGGCACACAAAAACTGCCTGTTCAAACAGGGTAATTGTTCCATATGTTTCTAGGAAAATTATGCAATTTAAGTCTGACTTTAAAGTATTTTTTTGGTGTTTTTTATATTTTGAAGGTTTTGGAAATTAAGAATTTTGTAATTGTATAAGTATTTACCTAGCTTTCATTATGTTTTCTTGTACAGATTTTATCACTCTTTTAATTAGTTTGTGAATAAACTCAACAAAGAAAGATATATTTAAGATAAAATCTAGCTGAATTGAATCTACAATGCCTGTGATTAAATGCCCTCTTGAGTGTTGCACATATGAAACACCAGACGTTGATGCTTCTGTAGCTGCTTCTTTACTTATCATTCACAACAACGTTCACATTAATGCAAATTCTTCAAAACCGAAGCTTCCAAAAATGGACCGTCCTCGAATAGGGAGAGACTGCAATGAAGAGGGTTGTAACATATTTTTGCAAAAGTGGACTATTTTTAAAGACAGTATAGAAATGACAGAAGTAGAAAAGCATCGTCAACTGTACCAGTGCTGTGAGGAAGATCTAGGCGATGCTATTTTGAAGGGACATAATGATGTAGTAAATTTAAGTGAGCAAGAGTATTTAAGGATGATCAAGCAGCTTGCAGTTATTCCTGTTTCAGTTGTTGTACGACGATCAGACTTTCTTAGTACAAGACAGGATTTGACTGAAAACACGAGATCATTTGCTGCCCGTTTAAAGGGAAAAGCTAGTACATACTCGTACACATGTAAATGCCCAAAGGATGGCTGTAACCAAATGATAGATTTCACAGACATTATCCTTAAAGATGTCATGGTAACCGGTTTAGCTGATGAGGATATACGCAAAGAGGTGTTAGGATGGGGTAGTTTAGACCAGAAAGATGTCAATGAGACAATTGGTTTTATTGAAGCAAAAGAGATGGCACGTGATGCAATGACACAACCTGCTGTTACGGCCTCAGTTTCCTCGTAAAAATCCTTTAGGAAAATTACAAAACGACCAAGTGGTAAAATAACTTGTAATATGTGTAGTAAAACATCTACAAAATTTATTTGGAGCAGGAAAAATAACAAGTATATTGAGTGTTCTACCTGTAAGCAATGCTGGATTAAATCCATGAAAAAAGATTATCATGGTGACAACAAATGTGCAGATGAGACGAATGCTTTTCTAGTTGGTGGATCATATACACAAAATTTTGATGTTAAAGATAGTGTAGTAAAACTTGATCATTACGTCTTTGATTGTTTGAATGGATGGAAAGCATCAGTGTCACTGAAACATCCAACAATTCAATTAAAAGCTTCTATTGATGAACAAGCATACACTCAGATGAATATAAAATGCCCTAGACAAAATTATTGCAAAATTAACGTTGTTACAGATACGGGTGCACAGTCATGCTTATGGGACCTTAATAGTTACCTCAAACATGGTTTTAAGAAGTCAAATCTTATACCAGTTAAAAGGAAAATGTTAGCGGCCAACAGAGAACAGATCAAAATAACTGGTGCTATATTTATGGAATTAATGGCTAAAGATGTACAAGGTAAAGTTCATGTTGCAAAAGAAATGGTATATATCAGCCCATGTACTGACAGGTTTTTTCTTTCAAGAAATGCCTGCATAACACTTGGCATAATAAATCATGATTTTCCTCGTATTGGTGCGACCATTGAATCCTGCACTGTCCATGAAGAACTGCAAACTTGTGATTGTATACCTAGAACTCCTCCCCCTAATAGGCCAAAGTAGTTGCCATTTGCTTGCATACCTGCAAACAATCAAAAGATGAGAGAATGGCTTTTAGATAGGTACGCATCATCTACATTTAATAAATGTACTCACCAATTGCTTCCAGAAATGACAGGTCCACCTTTGAAAATTCATATTGACCCAGATGCCATTCCAAAAGCAATATCAACTGCTTCCCCAATTCCAAAACATTGGGAAAATGAAGTAAAAGATACTTTGGATAGGGATACTCGATTAGGTGTGCTTGGTAAGACTCCAGTTGGTGTTCCGTCTACTTGGGTACATCGTAAGTTGTGGTTGCTAAAGCTGATGGTAGCTGTAGAAGAGTTGTTGACCTTTCACCTTTAAATAAGTATTGTGTACGAGAAACACATAATGTAAAGCCTCCATTCATTCAAGTATGTGAAATTCCTGCAAACACTTGGAAAAGTGTGACCGATGCATGGAATGGGTTTCATTCAGTACCACTTCGTCCATAAGATCATCATCTCACAACATTTCTTACTCCATGGGGAAGGTACTACTACAAAGTAGCACCACAAGGTTATTTGGCAAGTGGAGATGCATATACGCGCAGGTATGATGAAATCATAATAGACATACCTAGAAAGACAAAATGCGTTGATGACACTGTTTTATGGGATGAGGAGTTGGCTGATCATTGGTGGCGTATGATTGACTATTTAGATTTAATGGGAAAAATGGAGTTGTACTCAATCCTGAAAAGTTTCAATTTGCACAAAAAGAAATAGATTTTGCTGGCTTTACTATTACGAAATCTGAAATTAAGCCACAAGAAAAGTTCATAAATGCTATAAGAGATTTTCCTATACCAAAGTCAATAACAGATGTGCGATCATGGTTTGGTTTAGTGCACCAAGTTTCACACTACAACCAATTGACTTCTTTGATGATTGTGTTTAAGCCATTATTAAATCCAAAAACTAAATTTTACTGGAATTATGAGCTAGATGATACATTCTACAAATCAAGAGCTATAGTTGCAGCCATAACAAAGGGAATACAAATTTTTGATTTGGGAAAGCCCACTTGTATACAGCCAGACTGGTCTACAACTGGTATTGGTTACTTTTTGTCGCAGAAACATTGCTCTTGTAAGTCTGCTGTGCCAGGATGTTGTCAAACCGGATGGCGTATTGTTTTAGCAGGCTCTCGCTTTCTTAGACCTTCTGAATCACGTTATGCTGCGGTAGAGGGAGAAAGCCTTGCAATTGTATGGGCACTTGAGCAATCACGGTATTTCACACAAGGATGTGATAATTTGTTGGTTCTGACTGATCACAAACCACTGGTTAAATTATTTGGAGACATAACACTTAATGAAATTGCAAACCCCCGCCTTTTCCGGTTAAAGCAGAGAAGTCTTTTATGGCGATTCAAGATTCTACATAAACCTGGTAAACTACACCTTGCTCCAGATGCAATGTCACGTCATCCAGTGGAAACCGTACATAAAACAAAAGATGAAGTTGAGATAAGTGCTTCTGAAATTTTAGCTGGAATACGTTTGCCAGACAGTGAGTGTATCATTGCAAGTAATCAAGTAGGTGATAATTTTCAAGCTGTGACTTTTGACTAGTGATGTACCGGACCCACAATTTCGGGTCCGGCCGGACCCGGATCCGGACTTTTTTTTCAAACTAGAATCCGGCCGGAACCGGATCCGGACTTTTTTTTCAAATTAGAATCCGGCCGGAACCGGATCCGGACTTTTTTTTTCAAATTAGAGTCTGGCCGGAACCGGATCCGAACTTTTTTTGAAATTAGAATCCGGCCGGATCCGGATATCAGACAAAAATGGCAATATCCGGCCGGACCCGGATAGTGAGTCCGGTGCATCACTAGAACAAACTAGCCTGAATCAGAATGAGGTTTTTAAAAACTGAAAAAAAAAGAACTTTAATCTAATAATAAGTAGAACAGCTAGCCACAAGGTTTACAAATTTAGGTATTATTTACAATTAAAAATCTTAAATCAAGTTCTTGAACAAAATACACTAGAAGATTACAAAATATTGAAAACTGGATCAGCTCAAACTCATTCAAAATCTAAAAGAAAACTAGCCTGAGTTTTTATAAAAAACTAAACTAGCCTGAGGCAGTCAAAGATTTTCTAAAGTTCCCAAAAAATTTCAAACTAGCAGGGTTGCCACTGTTTAAGTCAATAAAACTAGCTAGAGTGAGTATACACAAGCCTGAGTCAGAATGAGGTTTTTAAAAACTGAAAAACTACTTTAATCTAATAATCAGTAGAACAGCTAGCAAAGGTTGACAATTTGGTAGTAAAGTTGTGGACTGATTGTGGTTTACTTAACTTATTAGTACTACCCATCATAATTAAATCCTACCTTATTTAATTAATATCTAACAAATACTAAACTCTGACTGAGACTACTTTCTATAATCAGACACGACAGTTTTGAGTGATGAATCTTTTATATAAAACACAACAAGAAATACTAGCATATACAAAATTATTAATTACTTTGGTAACACTTTAAAAACTGGAAGCTATTTAAATCTATATCAAAAGACTTAAAACAAAAAACTAAAAATTAAATAAAACTTTTAGTAAACAAGAAACAGTTAAATTTTTAATAAACTTTTAAACTATAAACCTGGCTTAAATATTTAAACAATTAAACACCTGTTGAAATATTCACTTTTAAAACAAAACACTACTTACAATAAGCATTCACAAAAACGTTCAAGATATTTTGTTGCTTCAAGCTACACACCAAACTAACTAACTGCTTACATATAAACTGCCTGTCATATTCTGATGTTTTGTTGCATCAGTATTTAGTTTGAAACATTTCGTCATTTGACTCTCATTTGCTCGTACATTCAATCTTATTAACTCTAAATATTCTCTGAGCTCAAATTTAAACAATAAATAATGCAAGTTATCATTCCAAAGTTTTCAATTTTACAACATATGTAAAGAGTTGCATTTCATGAAATGTTTATTTATAGTTTAAATGTAAACAAATGTAAATTAGTCACGTGTACAAAATGAGACTATCACGGTAGGTGTTAAATTTTAACTAACGAAAATGACTCTTATTAATTTTCACAGGGTTTGTTTTTGAAAAAATACTTTTCAGTATGCTATTTTTTACTAACTAGATCCGGGTCCGGCCGGATCTCTGTTAGGATCCGGCCGGACCCGGACTTTTTTTTTCAAATTAGAATCCGGCCGGAACCGGACCCGGACTTTTTTTTCAAATTAGAATCCGGCCGGAACCGGATCCGGACTTTTTTTTCAAATTAGAGTCCGGCCGGACCCGGATATCAGACAAAAATGGCAATATCCGGCCGGACCCGGACCCGGATAGTGAGTCCGGTACATCACTACTTTTAACCGAGTTAAAGAAGAAACTTTAAAAGATAAACAAATGATGAAGCTTATTCATTATGTTCAAGCTGGTTTTCCAGAGACCAAACACCACCTACCATTAAAATTGCATGAGTTTTGGATAGTTCGCTATTCTTTGTTTATGATGGATGGGGTCATTATGTGTGGTGATCGTAAACGAGAACTTGATCATAATAAGCTTCTATCACTTAGCAGTATACTTCAGGATGATGTGTAAAGAATTGTTATTAACATCATTAAGAAAAGAGGTTTTAAGAGTGTTGCATTCTGCTCATCAAGGAGTCACTGCAATGAACGAGCGAGCAAAATCGATTGTTTATTGGCCGGGAATAACAAATGACATTCAAGATTGTCGGGAAAATTGCAATAGTTGCAACTTAATTGCACCAAGCAATCCTCGCCTACCTCCAATTGAACCATTGATTTCAAAGGTTCCTTTTGAGTCAATTGTTTGTGATTATTTTCAGTTCAAAGGTTGGTATTATTTTGTAGCTGCCGACAGACTTTCAGGATGGACAGAACAACAAAGAATCAAATTGGGTACAAATGATTCTGGTTCAAAAGGGCTGTGTAAAGCTTTGCGTCGTATTTTTGTGACTTTTGGTGTTCCAGTTGAAATATCTTCTGATGGAGGTCCAGAGTTTTCTGCAAAAGTTACCAAAAATTTTCTGAAACGATGGGGTATACACCATCGTATGTCATCTGCATATCATCCAGTGTCAAACGGTAGGGCGGAATTAGCAGTAAAGGCTTCTAAGCGATTGTTAATGGAGAATGTTGGTTCAAATGGTGAACTAAATTATGACAAAATGGTACAAGCTTTACTTACGCAGAGAAACACGCCTGATCCAGGATGCAAACTATCACCTGCACAGATCCTTCTGGGACGAAATTTAAAGGACTCCTTGCCTTACCTCAGGAAGAGTATTATGGCTTACAATAACCCGCAGATTTTAAACATTTGGCGTAACGCATGAAGTAAAAAGGAAGAAGCTCTTAGGTCTCGTTATGTTAAGTCTCTCGAGAATTTAAGTGAGCACACAAGATTGTTGCCACCATTGAATTGCGGTGATCATGTCATGATACAGAATCAAGCAGGTAACTTCCCTAACAAGTGGGGGGAAAGTGGTGTAATAGTAGAGCTAAAAGACTATCATCAGTATGTTGTCAAGATTGATGGATCAGGTCGCTTAACTGTACTAAATCGAAAGTTTTTAAGAAAATTTAATCCTCCTGTTTGCAAATCTAAAAATAGTATCCCTTATCTTAGAAAAGCAAACATACCAACGCAGAAGTTGGTTTTTTCTGGCAACTATGAGAGAAAAGATTCCAAGGAAAGTTTTGATTGTGTGCGCTCCCATAAAGGAATACGTTTCAAAGCTGGAGATAACTTTGACAAAATTTGCAAAGCAAAACCAGCTACCTTCCTTTCACCTGAGGACTCAAATTGCACTGATGAAAGCCAATCCTCTACAAATCAGAAAAATGGTGTATTGTCTCGTTTGGATCCTAATGATAAATCTAGGGTATTTGAAAGAAATTTTAATGACGATGGAGTGTTTCCAGAAAATGAACTGCGTCGTTCCGGTCGTGTAAGAACCCGGAGAAAGATTTATGATGCCGAAAGTGGTATATACAAACCTGTTTAAACTGTTGTTAAAATTAATGTTTTTGTACAAATTGTAACTATGTTTATTGTAACATTTTAGTGATTTCCGTTCGTTTTGAGTGTTGTTTCGTTGATATTAGCACAGAAAACTGTATTTAAGTTTGCAATTTTGTAAATAATTTGTTTTGTTAGCTAGACGTGTCGTTTCATCGCCTCGGTGATAAAATCTGGGGGGAGATGTATAATTATTTACCTAGCTTTCATTATGTTTTCTTGTACAGATTTTATCATTCTTTTAATTAGTTTGTGAATAAACTCAACAAAAAAAGATATATTTATATAGTAATTATGAACCCAAAAAATGACTTTTGGCTATTTTGACCCTAAAAAACTAACTTAGCCTGACTTGGTCTGACTTAGCTTGCCCCGTATCAACCCTTTAATTTACTTTTGAAAAACTAGAACGTAATTACATAGTCAATAATTTGTTTTACAATTTTCTTTATTACACTATATTTTATGTCACAGTTTTATAAAAACAACAAATTAATAAAAATATTAAATTAAAAACTATGCTCTAACAAAAATAACATTAATACAAAATTTCAAAATAAATAAAAATCAATAAATAGTTAACTATTGTTTTCTTATTTTATGATAATCAAACTTGTAGAAAAAAGTTTAATTACATAGTTTAAAAGTGAATAGTTTGATACAACCAACGTTCATCTGTATCAAAATCGGAATCAAAAACTTCTTCACTATAACCTCCAGAACTTTTAAAACGGTAGTAGTTTTCAAAATTATCGTAAATGGTCGGTTTTATAACGATAATTTCATTATAATAAAAAAGTATAATATCTTTAATAATAATAAATAAACATCTAAAGTAAATTCAGTAACTATTTCTGCAATTAAATCTTGTTTACTAATAAAAAGAATTAAGAGCAATATTATTATTGATTGTAACTTAAAATGTTTTATTAGGTCACCAAAAAAAATCTCGGCCAATCCCGAGTTCTGGAATGGTCTTTAAAAATCCATACATACCTTAAATATTATTTATTTTTATAAATTTCTAAAATTAGTAATTACATTATGCTTTTATACAGTATACAAATTGAACAATAGGACACAATTTATATACGACTAACATACAACTTAAATAATATGGTTAAAGTATATAAAGTAAGTTTGACTATAGAAATTAACAATTTAACTATTAAATTTTGATAAAAAAAACTTAGTTTAAATCATTATAATTAAATATACTACAATTTAAATTTATAAGACAGGATTAATTAAATTTTAATTAGATATAGAAAGGTAGTTTTAAAACTTACAACTAAAAAAATATAATAAATATACGCAATCGAATTTTTCTACAATTTTATAATAAAAATTTTTAGGTTTGTACGAAGTTGAGTTTCAAAATCAAATAAAGCTAGTTTTGAAACATAAAACTATGTAATACCCTATTCTGGCACGAACTGTCAACAAAATTTACCTAAAAGGCTTACGGGACCAAAAAAAAAGTATAAACAAAAATGTTTGGTTTTAATAAAGCTTACTGGTCATTTCAGCACTTGTTGTATCACTGATGTTAGGAGTTGTAAATGGACTAAACCTTGTAGATGTTCTTTTATCATTGTATGAAGCTGTATAAGTTTTTATTATTGTTTTTATTACGTTAATGTTTGAACTTTGTTGTACCAAACATTGTGTAACTGAATTTGTTTTTTAACATGTTTTACAACAACTAAAACTACTTTAAAATTGCTATTAATTAATTTATAAACGGTTGCGACACAAAACTTTGTAAATTTCGCTTGACTTTTCAAGATTTTGACCGATTTAGCTTGACTTTTACCTTCCTCTTGAGCATGCATTGTGAATACGCACTTTAAATTAAATACGCATATTTTGATAAATAAGCCTTTTGAGTACGCACTTTGTGACGAATACGGACTTCTTATTTAGTACGCATTCAGGAACCAAAATAAAAACTTTCTGCCTATTTTATTTTGTATGAGACTAGCAATTCTTAGTTACAAAATTTCTATTGAGTAGCTGTTGTGTTCAGAGTGTGTACTTCAGCGACAGATAATTAAATTAAGTATTTATTGGAATGTAAAAATAAATAATATGAACTTAATTACAAACTCTTTTGCACTGAACTAAGTATACTTTTTTAAAACTGCTAGTAAACACTTCTTTGCAAAAACTCTCAAAGTGTATCAATTATGAAATAAATTACTGGCAAAGAAACTGTTAGTAAAATACTTAAACTAAATCATAATTAATTTTACAAAACGAAAAAAAAAAACTATGACTATTAAAAAAAAATATTGTAACTTATAATTAGCCATGATCGTACATAAAATATTTAAATAAACCTTACAAAAACAAACGAAATCAAAGAATACAACATGTAATGAAATCGTTACTAAAATTAATTAAGAAGCGCTAAGCTCTCTTTGAAAACTTAAAAAATATAAACTGAAAACTAAGGGTAGGAGTCAAATATGCACGAAGACGGTTTTGCACGAAGACACTTTTCAACGAAGGGTCAAATTTGCACAAAGACACTTTTGCACGGGATGAAAAAAATATTTTTTGTTTACTATGACTACTACCCCAACCCTTACCCGCGATAGGTTTTTTATTTCTTTTTTTTTTTTTATAACTTAACTTTTATCAAATTTTTTCATTTTCTTGTTTGTTTTTGACTTTTATTAGCTTTTTTTTCTATTACTGTTACCCCTAACCCTTACCCTCGGTCAGTAAGTTATTTTTTCTTTCAAGTTTTTTTTTTCTACTTTTATTTTAATTCTTTTTTTTTACTACCACTGTCACCCCTAACCCTTAGTTGGGTGTCAGAATGGCACAACGTAATTTTAGCACAGTGAGTCTCTTTAGCACGGGGGGTCAATTTTGCATGAAGCGTTATTTTTGCACGAATAAAGCTTTTTAATACGAGGACTTATGAAACTTTTAATTGAACTGATATAAAATGAGTGTTAATACATTCTTTAAATTTTTAGGAAACATTTTTTTAATTTGTCTATTAGTTTTTTAATGAAAACTTATTTTATATTTTTTAGTTCTTTTTAGATGTAATATATTTTTTTTCAAACTGAGATAAGATAGTAAAGATAATAACTAATCAATACGCTAATATATACTTTAAAATTAAGAGAAAGCTGAGATTTTTCAAAACTTTGTCAAAAAAACTCAAGAATACAAAGTAGCAATTTTTTTTCAAACAAATTAAAGTTTGTTTTTAGAGACTTTAAAACTAAGAATAGCCTTCAAGTATTAGCCTTAACTATTTAAATTTAATTAAATTGACCAATAAACTTGAAAATTTTCTACTGTAATTTTTTGAAAGAACTAAAATGTTTTTTTCTTTTTTGTTTTACTAGTTAACATCATAACTTAAAATATTATAATTAGAAATTTAATATCAGAAGTAAATTTATTTTAAGTGTGTAATACTTTTACTTTACAAAACTGAATAATAACTGGAGTTAACAATAAGTTGTTCTAATATTTATACCAGTAAAACTAGATACATATTCGAAAAATACTTTAAGTATGTAGTGTTTTCTTAATCTTTTTAGTTATATTTGTTTATTAAACTTGTTACATATACTTTACACCGTTTTCAAAAACTACTTAGTACTGTAAGCACTACCGCTTGTTCGCCGAGAGAAAGAAAGAAGAGTTTTTGATTGTAGCGTGGCTATTTAAAGCCAAACACCACGAGAGAATTGGTCATTCGTTATCGCCTTTGTTTCGGCTAGCTAACATTTTTGGCAATCATAGTTATTTTACGCTACAATCAAAGCAAACGCTCTTTTGTTTTAGCAGGCACTTGTTAGATTTTTAGTGAACCAGCTTTCACTATTTTTTGTTAGAATCACATTTAACATCACTTAAACTGTGTTTTAGCGAATATACACGTTCAGCTTTCGTTGTTTTTTAGCGACTATTGCTCAGCATTGCACTTTATTTTGTAGTCCATTGACTTCAATAAACACCGCTGAGAAACGAAAGCAGGTGTAATTCATTTTACTTCCGAGCTTTCGTTGATCGCTACAACCGTTTTTCGAGCTTTACATTTCTACAGTAAATTATATTCCTGTAAGAATTTCCGAAAAACGGAAGCAAGTGTACATTTCGACCTGTATTGATTTCCAGCTCGTTGTTTTTTTAACAACCGTTTCTCTTGTAGAAATTTCTATTGTAGTTCAACCAAAGCGGACTTTTAGACGTTTCATACGCTTCAAGTCGTAGCTTGGCTCTGACTTTAGTAAGAATAGCTGAGGACTAAACAAACGCTAATACATTTAATAAAAGTTGCCTTGCAAACAAACCATCGAGCTCTGACTAGCATGCGTGTGAGTGTTAATTTTTATCGCTTGTTGTTAACATTGTAAAATAAACTTAGAGTGCCGAACCTATACTTTTAGTATTAACAGTAAAAAGTCATTAAGTAAGTGCATTGTTAATCTAACTAGTGTATCGTATTTTAGTTCTCTATTAAAACTATATAGCGAAGTATACGTTGAAATCAGTAAGATTAAATTAAGAATTTACTTTCTAGTCTATTTTAAGATTATATATTAAGTAAATATTAGAATTTTCGTAGACAAAGTTAAATAAGTACGATATTTAATATTCAAAGTTGTATAAAACGTTTCATTAAGAATATCTCCAGACAACTAGTTAAACGTAGTTACGATCTAGTTGGCCACAAATAAGATATTCTATTTATAGTAAGCTATGAGTACTACCAGTAAAAAGCCCAAGACGCTCTCGGCCAGTAGCCTTGCAAAGCTAGCTACTAAGCACGCTACGCAAGCCCAACCGGCCGAGAAGACATTAGGTACTAGTAGGCAAACTCATAAAGGTAATCCCGATCTTGATGCAGTTCCTCACCAACACGATGTGTTATCAGACCCAGCTGCAACAGCAGAGGATTATAGTACTACACTTGAAATTTTTTTAAATACTTCTAAAACAAAGTTGTAAATAAAGTTTGAACTTTTTACGACTCTAATGCTTGTTTACTTTAAATTCTCAATTAAGTTTTTAAACACGTGTTTTATATACATACTACAGACGTCTAAATATCTTTAATTAAAAATGTATTATCAAAAATTTAAAAATGAAGGTTAAAAAAGGTTTGGCTTGTGCAAAATAACACTCAGTCCAAAAAAGACCTTTCCAGCAAAAACAAAAAAAAGACGGCGCAAAAATGACGCTCAGTGATAAACTGACACCGTGCTAAAGTGACTCACCGTGTCAAAGTGATGCCTTGCTCTACTGACCCGCTCCCTAACCCTTACCCTCGGTCGGTAATATTTTATATATTTTTTTTATTATTTTGTTTTTTTATTTATAATTAATTTATTATTTTTAAAAATGAAGCAAAAATGACCCTTCGTGCAAAAGTGATCCTCCGTGCAAAAAAGTCTCCCTGTAAAAGTGTCCCTTTGAGCATATTTATCCCTTTCCGAAAACTAATGTTACATTTATGAAATCATGATACATAAATAATACACTCTAACTAAGATACAGTTTAGAGAAGGGTTTACCAAACTTTTTCCAAATTGGCTCCTTTGAATAAATTAAAAAGGCTATAGCCCCCTTTGAACAAATTAAAAGGCTATTGCCCCCTCCAACAAGACTACCATTTAAAACACCTATGTCTTTTTTTTGCTCTTCATCTGCAACTCAAGAAGATCTAGTGTAAGTTTAAAAATCTGCCCCCCCCCCTTTCGCCCCTTTACTAATTATTGCCTCCCAACTTACTAAAATTGCCCCAGGGGGTGGTACCGCCTACTTTGGGAAATTCTGGTTTAGAGTTTAAAAATCCAAAACATTTTTGAATAGTATAAACTGTAAACTAACAACTGTAAAAAACATAACGTTTAAAAAGAAAATCAAGTAGAAACAAAAAAATTGGATAAACCCTGGTTGAAAAATGTTAAAAAACCTCGATTATTTTAATACCTTTTTTTGTTTTATAAAGCAAACTAATCTCTTTGTCTAAGCTAGCAATTTAAACTTCTAGAAAATTTTACAGATTTAGACTGACTTTAAAGAATTACTTTTATTAACTTTTTACCATTTGAAGACTTTAAAAATCAAGAAATTTTGCAAATTTGAACTGACAAAATCTTACATTTTGTTATTTTGACCCTAATAAAAACTGACTAAGCCTGAATTAACCTGACCCGTGTCAACCCTGTATTTAAAAGAATATAGTTGGTTATACATAATGAAAAGGTAAATAATTACAACATTTTTTTTAAAGACTGTTAGTATTTTAAGATATCTGGTAAGTTTATTTAACAAATTTTCAGAAAAAAAAGTTAGTTTAGAAAGTAGTTTAAAGTGTAATTATAAACTGCTACATTTTAAAAATAAAAAAAGGTAACTGAGTTAACTCAAAATTTATATTTGAAGAAAAAAAAAAACTAAAACGTTTCTTGTATTAATATGTTTTTATTTTAAACAAAACTTATAAATGGTTGTAAAATAGTATATTAAACTCCACTAATAAATTTATAACATTATAAATTTATAACTGAAGTTAAGTTCTAAAAAAACTTAGTAATTTTTGATAAGCTTTTATTTTAAGATTGACTATAAAATGATTATAAGAGTATATGTAGATGCTTAGAAAATAAAAAAATTACAAAAACTAAAAAACATAACGTAATTTACTCAAAGTATATACAATAATTTCAATTAGCCTCAAATTGTCTGAGTTTTCTAAAGCAAAAACTAGCTTTGAATATAAGACAAGCCTAAAAGTATTGATCGTATATTTTTAGGGTTTTTAGTCTTGATTTGCAAAACTAATACTTCCAGTAAAGTAAAATTATTTACTAGTTAATTTTAAAGTAGTTTAAACTAACGTTGTACTCTAAGTTCAGCTGCGTAAGTTTTTCTTGGATCGTTGTACACTAAGCTCCAGCTATGAGCAGAGCACACCCAAAATCCTTGTGCTCGTCGCTTGATATTTGTTATTATCAGCTGTCCTTGTGAGTTGACTTCAATGTTGTTTGTTGCAACTGGAGGTTCATTAATTACTCTCATGACTACACGTGACATGCTCTAGAAACGAACGAATGTTTTACTTTTAACTGATAAAAAATTACATGATTCAACACGAAATAAAGAAATTGAAAAAATAGTTCAGCTACAACATACTTTCCATGTGAAACCTTTGTAATGAAACTGCTGTTTATGAAAATAAATTACAATAGTTTGACTAGTTTATTAAAAACTAGTAATGTACCTCTATTTTAATTTATAGGCATTAGGGGGTAGAGAGAGATTTTTTTACAAAAATAAGCATTGAATACTTTATGAAAGCCTTAAATATAAACTAAAATAAAATAGTTTTCAATTTATAGATAATAAAGTATTGTGATATAGTCAGTTTTGTTAAAAGTTTGGAATACAAATTTAAAAGTATTTTTGACGTTTACAATTTTCTTAAAAATATAAAAACTTGCTAAAAATTCACTTTATTTTTATTTTTTAAGCTAGAAAACTCAAACTTTAAAGATACGTTGCTTAGATATTTTAAATTCAACAGCTTTGTAAAGGACGCATTTTAAATTCAAATATAATCAGTACTAAAACAAAGCTCTTCAACAAAAGCTGTTACTTTTCAGGCTAACCTCTCTTGTCACCCTGAAAATTACTTCATCGTTAAACTTGACAACGCACAACCAACCGCCCGTTTTGTACTCGGCAGCTGACAGCTCTTCGTCGAAACACTTGAACTCGGCCCTGCCACCTTCCGTCACGGTTATATCACTGAAGCCTGCATCAAACATTATTGGTTTAATTTCAATCAAATACTTACTAGAAGCAAACCACTGTCACAAACATTTTTACACAAAATTTTAAAAACATTATAATTCTTTTATTTTATTAATTTATATTTTCTTTTTTAGTGATCTACCGGATCCAAATATCCGGATAATGCTTTTTTGGATTCGGATACAGATCAGGCCTGATGTTAAATAAAATAAAAATAATCGGATCCGGTAGTTCACTAGCTAAAATCTTAAGCTAAAGTAACTAATTTTGATAATTACTGAACAAATATTTAGTGTTATGTTTTACACTAAATTATTGTGTATTACTTAATTAAAGTGTTGAAAACATTATAAAACTTGTAAAAGCGGAAATTTGAATACGATAATCTTTAAACTAAAAATCTTAAAGTCTTATAGAAAAATTTTTAGATGTAAAACTACGATAAATAAAAATTTAAAATTCATGATGAAATTTCAATACATAACAACAGGTAACGTTTATTGAGTTTATTGAAGGAAACTTAAATTACTATGCTTAGAGTTCTGTAAGTTTAAAAATTGGCTGACCATCTTTAATAATAACAAAATAACTTTTAGAGATTTGTAGAGATTAAAAACTTTACAATTTAAAGTTATTTGTTCAAATTATTAAATAATATTAAGGGTTTATCTTGGCTGAACAGCTAAAACTCTAAATGCGCTATTAGTTCTAACGGTGTTTCGATTTATTCAATTGACCACTTTTTTGGTAAATCTTATCAACTAGTATCTAGAAATTTTTGCAAATTTTGGTTTTTGTTCAACCAGAAAAAAAAAAGAAATTGTTACCATTTTTTCATATGCTTGGTTAGTACAAATTGTTATCTCTAAAAACACAATTGCGAGCAAGATTTTACTTGCACGCCTTATATTATCAACCCACATTCTAAGACAAAGTTGATTGAACTAAAAAATAGTAGACTTAATTAATATTCAAGATAAGCAAACAAACTTTACATTACTTTTTATTAAGTTTTCAGTCATTTGCACAGGGTTGCCACGCAAAATTTTGTAATTTTATTATAAATTTTCAAAACTTTGACCGATTTAGTCTGACTTTTAGCTTTCTCTTACGTACGCATTAAGAATACGCACTTCCAGATAAACACGCATTTTGAGTACGCATATTTTGACAGGGTTGTCACATATCAAACTGAGAAAAATTTCTTGACTTTTCCTGACTTTTTACTAAATTTTCTAACTTTTCTAAATTTAAACTCTTAATTTAAACTTATTCTAAAATACACGATCAAGTTTTTGAAACTATATAAAGCTCTCAATTTTATTTTTATACAGGTTAAAACAACAGTTTATTTTTTGCTGAATTCAATTATCTAACTTCTATTACATTACTCAGGGTTGCCACTCGTTTTTTTTTTTTCAAATTTCTTTCAGGTTTTTATAAGTACACAGTTTTGGGTCTATTTATAGTTTGGAGTTAAGTTAAAGGTAAGAAACTGTATTAAATAGTATAAAACAATAAAAAAATACTGTAAAGCAACTTTAAATATGTTTTTTAATAAATAAAAAAATTATAAATACAAAAATGTTTTATTTATATGATAGATTTTTTGAGTCAAATCGAAATTTTTCTACTAAACATGTGAAAATTGTTAAAATTCCAGGTTTTTCAAAATTTCTCGAAACTAGGTTTTTCCAGGTTTTTTTTTGCCTAAATTGTCAAATTCTAGGTTTCCAGGTAAAGTTATTCAAACTTTCTATTGAGTAGCTGTTGTGTTTAGAATGTGTACTTCAGCAGAAGATAACTGTAGTAAGTACTTATTGGAATGGAAAAATAAATAACATTAACTTAATTATAAATAATATAAAACACTACCTAATATCATTCAATATAAAATCTTTAAATTAAAAATCAATCCGAAAATAATTTACTATGATTAGTTTTATAAGTTAAGTAACTGTATAAAATTATATAAAAAAGTAAACTATATATCTTATATATATAATATTTTCTCTTATCATTTAATATATACAGTAACCTCTCGCTTATTTACGCACATTGTGTCCACAGAAAAAGTGCGTAAAGATATGAGAGATCGTGAAGAAACGAGAGGTACCAAATATACTCACTATAATGGCTGTTTTTTAATATTGCTTCTAGTTAAAAGCAGACTGGGCACTTTCCCACTTTTAACTATTTTTTTACTTCATTTATAAATATGAAAACAACAGATAAAACTATACATATGTTAAAAAAAAGGATTTGAATTTCTATAAAATAATAATAATACGAGTAGAAATAATTTTACTTTTTTAATAATAAGTAGAAATTATCTTTATCTTTATTTATATGTGACATTTATATTCTATTCTTCTTAGCAAATTCAATTTATAATTAAGCATTTCTTTACAATTATAAAATGGTGTTTATTAATATATAGGGCAAGACTGCTGTATTATTTCTTTGTGTTTTAAACTCTCATTATTTTATTATACTTTCATTATTAAACATAGTCATGTTTATTTTGGAATTTTGATTTAATCTTTTATTGTTAACAAAATTTCTGATATACTAAGGTTTAAGTAAATGTTTATCAATTAGTCAAGGAACATAAATTTACAAAGTCTAAAGATATAGAGAGGTGTTTTAGCATTCAAAAACATATTTTAATTTAAAAATATACATTAAACCTGATTTGTGCAATATTAAAAAAAAAATTAAATTTTTATTTTCTGAATTTTATAGAATTCTGAAATGCGTAACTAAACGAGAGTGCGTAACGTCACGAGTGCGTAAAGATCCGAGAGGTTACTGTATCTGATTTTAAAAACTTCTTACAAAGAAATCTACTTTTATCTTTTCAAAAAATTCTATAATTATTTGTAATTCTATAATAAAATTACAAATAAGTAAACATAACCATATACCTAATAAATGAACTACTTTCTCATATCATTTATTATAAAACTTTTCAATAAAACAAAATATTTCTACTCTTACTTACTTTACAAACTTTATAATAACTATAATAAAGTAAAACATACATCTGTTTTATAAAATACTTTCTCCTAACATTTAAAATGAAAGATAAAAAGTACAAAAATGAATAACATAATCTGCTTTTACTTATTTGTCAAGTTTAAATAACCTTGAAAAAACTACAGAGGTAAACCATACACATAAACTTAAGCCATGTACATAAAATACTATACTGAGTGCTTAGTTATACATAACTGAATAATTTATTTAAACAATAAATAGTTAGATTCTAAAATTCTGCAAAATAAACTTTTTTGTATATATCACAGTTTAACTATGAAAGTGTCCTTGCCTCAGATCATCAATACTAACAGGCACACAAAAACTGCTTGTTCAAACAGGGTTATTGTTCCACATATTTCTAGGAAAATTTTGCAACTTAAGTCTGACTTTAAAGTATTTTTTTGATGTTTTTATATTTTGAAGGTTTTGGAAATTAAGAATTTTGTAATTATGATCCAAAAAATTGACTTTTGGCTATTTTGACCCTAAAAAATAACTTAGCCTGACTTGGTCTGACTTAGCATGACCCGTATCAACCCTTCAATTTACTTTTGAAAAACTAGAACGTATTTGCATAGTCAAATAAATTTCTTCACATTTTCCTTTATTATACTGTATTTTATGTCACAGTTTTATAAAAACAACAAACTAATAAAAAGATTAAATTAAAAGCTATGCTCTAGAAAAAAAAATATTAATACAAAGTATTAAAATAAATAAATAGTTAACTATTGTTTTCGTATTTTATGATAATCAAACTTGAAGAAAAATTTATAATTACATAGTAAAAATAATTAATAATTTAATACAACCAACGTTCATCTGTATCAAAATTAGTGGTGTACCGGACCCAGATCCGGACTTTTTTTTTAAATTAGAATCCGGCAGGAACCGAATTCGGATTTTTTTTCATATAAAGATCCGGCCGGATCCGGATATCAGACAAAAATGGCAATATCCGGCCGGATCCGGACCCGGATAGTGAGTCCGGTACATCACTGGTTTTCACATAAAAAGTAGAACTTACATTTGTAGTTTTAAAATTTCATTTCTATAAAAGCTAAAAAAACTATGAATAACTTTAAATTTAGTATAAGGAAAATTGATAGAAAGATAGAGTACATCACAGAAACAATATCTGGTAGCTAAGATTTAAATCTATTAAATAAGATCAACTTGTAAAAATCAAGGAGGACCCCCCCTATAGCCTTACCAATCTAAAATCAATTAAAATCAAGTTCTTGAACAAAATTAACTAGAAAATCACAAAATATTGAAAACTGGATCAGCTTAAACTCATTCAAAATTTAAAAGAAAACTAGCCTGAGTTTTTCAAAAAATCTTAAAACTAGCCTAACAATTTGGTAGTAAAGATTTTAATTTTACAACATAGTAAAGAGTTGCATTTCTAAAATGTTTATTTCATAGTTTAAATGTAAACAAATGTAAATTAGTCACGTATTCAAAATGAGCCGATCACGGTAGGTGTTTAATTTTAACTGACGAAAATGACTCTTTTTAATTTACAAAGGGTTTGTTTTTGATAAAATACTTTTCTGTATGCTCTTTTTTACTAACTAGACCTGAATCGGCAGGATCTCTGTTAGGATCCGGCCAGAACTGGATCCGGACTTTTTTTCAAATTAGGATCCGGCCGGACCCGGATCGGGACTTTTTTTTCAAATTAGAATCCGGCCGGAACCGGATCCGGACTTTTTTTTCAAATTAGAATCCGGCCGGAAACGGATCCGGACTTTTTTTTCATATCAATATCCGGCCGGATCTGGATGTCAGACAAAATGGCGATATCCGGCCGGATTCGGACCCGGATAGTGAGTCTGGTACATCACTAATCAAAATCGGGATCATATTTAGTAATTTGTTCACCATAACCTTCAAAACTTTTAAAACGGTAGTAGTCTTCAAAATTATCATAAATGGTCGGTTTTATAACGATAATTTCATTATAATAAAAAAGTATAATATCTTTAATAATAATAAATAAACATCTAAAGTTAAATCAGTAACTATTTCTGAAATTTAATCTTGTTTACTAATAAAAAATATTAAGAGCAATATTACTATTCATTGTAACTTAAAATGTTTTATTTGGTCGTCAAAAAAAATCTCGGTCAATCCCGAGTTCTAGAATGGTCTTTAAAAATCCAAATATTTCTTAAATATTACTTATTTTTATAAATTTCTAAAACTAGTCATTACATTATGCTTTTATACAGGCTACAAATTGAACAATAGGACATAATTTACATACGACTATTTGATGGTAACTTTAGAAACATATTATATAATATCGTTAAAAAATATAAAGTAAATTTGAATATTGAAATTACCAATTTAACTATTAAATTTTGGTAAAAAAACTTAGCTTGAATCATTAAAGTTAAATATACTACAATTTAAATTTATAAGATAAGATTGATTAGATTTTAATTAGATATAGAAAGGTAGTTTTAAAACTTGCATCTAAAAAAATATAATAAATTTACACAACCGAATTTTTGTACAAATTTAAAGTAAAAAAATTAGGTTTGTACGAAGTAACCCACAAATAAAACTTATATTTTTAAGTTAAGTTTTAAAATCAAATAAGGCTAATTATGAAACATAAAACACTGTAATACTCTATTGTGGCACGAAGTGTCAACAAAATTTACCTAAGTGGCTTACGGGACCAAAAAAAAGAATAAACAAAAATGTTGGGTTTTAACAAAACTTACTGGTCATTTCAGCATTTGTTGTATTACTGATGGCAGGAGTTGTAAATGGATTTAACCTTGTAGATGTTCTTTCATCATTGTATGGAGCTGTATAAATTTTTATTATTGTTTATATTACGTTAATGTTTCAACTTTGTTGTACCAAACATTGTGTTACTGAAGTTGTTTTTTAACATATTTTACAACAACTAAAACTACTTTAAAATTGCTATTAATTAATTTATAAAGGGTTGCCACGCAAAATTTTGTAAATTTCGCTTGACTTTTCAAGATTTTGACCGATTTAGCTTGACTTTTACATTCCTCTTAAGCATGCATTGTGAAAACGCACTTTTAATTGAATACGCATATTTTGATAAATATGCCTTTTGAGTACGCACTTTTTGACAAGTACGCGCTTCTTATTTAGTACGCATTCAGGAACCAAAATAAAAACTTTCTGCCCAGTTTATTTTGTATGAGTCTAGCGATTCTTAGTTACAAAATTTCTATTAAGTAGCTGTTGTGTTCAGAGTGTGTACTTCAGCGACAGATAACTAAATTAAGTATTTGTTGGAATGCAAAAATAAATAATATGAACTTAATTACAAACTCTTTTGCACTGAACTAAGTATACTTTTTTAAAACTGCTAGTAAACACTTCTTTGCAAAAATTCTTAAAGTGTATCAATTATGAAATAAATTACTGGCAAAGAAACTGTTATTAAAATACTTAAACTAAATAAATAAATAATTTTGCAAAACGAAAAAAAAAAACTATGACTAAAAAAAAAATACATAGTAACTTATAATTAGCCATGATCGTACATAAATGTTTAAATAAATCTTACAAAAACAAACGAAAATAAAGAATACAACATGTAATGAAATCGTTACTAAAATTAATTAAGAAGCGCAAAGCTCTTTTTGAAAACTTTCAAAAATATGAACTGAAAACTAAGGGTAGGAGTCTAATATGCACGAAGACGCTTTTGCACAAATACACTTTTCAACGAAGGGTCAAATTTGCACAAACACACTTTTGCACGGGTTGAAAAAAATGTTAACTATCCCAACCCTTACCCGCGGTAGGTTTTTTTCTTTCTTTGTTTTCTTTTCTTATAACTTAACTTTTATCAATTTTTTTTCTTGTTTAGTTTTTGACTTTTATTAGCTTTTTTTTTCTATTACTGTTACCCCTAACCTTTACCCTCGGTTGGTTTTTTTTTTCTTTTTTTTTTCTTGTTTTTTTTTCTTTTTAATTAATTTGTTATTTTTACATATGGTGCAAAAAAGTCTTTTTGTAAATGTGTCCCTTCGTGCATATTTGACCCTTCGTGCATATTTGATCCGTTTTCGAAAACTAATGTTACACTTATGAAATCATGACACATAAATAATACAACTCTAACTAAGACACAGTTTAGAGAAGGGTTTCCCAAACAACTTTTCAAATTGCGCCCTCCAACAAGACTACTATTTAAAACACCCATGACTTTTTTTGCTCTTATCTCCCCCCCCCCCTTTCGCCCCTTTACTAATTATTGCCTCCCAACTTACTAAAATCGCCCCAGGGGTGGTACCGCCTACTTTGGGAAACTCTGGTTTCGAGTGTAAAAATTCCAAAAAAATTTGAATACTATAAACCAGGGTTTCCCAAACTCATTTACTAAATCGCCCCCTTTTCAGTAATTTGAAAAAAAATCGCCTCCCTCCTGATTTAACAAAGTAGTTTCCATTTGAGTACAAACTTTTGAGCTAAAAAAAGTTGTGTTTGAAATGTAATTTAGTCTGCTACTTCTTATGCACGCACTTTTGTGTTCAAAGTAGTTTACAGGGCTTGAGAAAATAATTTACAGTTATTTTCTTAGAAGCCCAGTAAAGTGTATTAAAATACTTAATTATTAAAAAGCCTTGTGTTATCTGTAATCAATCCTGTTTAAATATGAACTGTATTGAAACTAATGAAAATTTTAGTTCAGTGGTGGAGAATTTTTGTAGTCAGCAACTCTAATTTACTAAAAAATCTTTTCTAGTTTCAACTCGTTAAAAAAATGTAATTGCGGGCTGCATGATTTAAAAAAAATAACAAATAAGAAAATTAAAAAACTCGAGCAAAATTGTAATAAACTCATGTACTATTATTGTGATCTAGGAAATAATACTGTGAACTGAAAACGGAATGAAAGCGTATTTCAAAATATTGAGTATCAAAAAACTAAATTTTATTTATTATGCACAAGTAGTTTTCAATTTACTTAGCGGGTCGAAATTCGACTGGATCTGAGCCTTACGTTACCCATCTGAAATCTTAACTTAAATCTGACATTATAATTATATCTCATATAACAAATTTCGGACATTTAGAAGTTAATACTAAGTAAACTATTCAAGCCGCACAAAATACATAAATTATTTTATAAATAGGCATATTCTAAAATAACTATACCAGAGATTAAAAAAACTAAAAAAATGAACAGTTTATTATACACATAATAAAAGAAAAATTAAAAATTAATTTCTGATCTAGTTTGAGGAAGTTTGACCAACTGGTTGATTTTCTCACATGAAAAGTGGTTTCATCAACAGCTTCAGTTAATGCAGTAAATTTATTAATTTCAATACTAAGATATATTGTAAGCAAGTTAGTTGTAAAATTAAAAATTTAGTTTTAAACTTTTTAAACTATTTTTTTCGTAGTAGAATACCAAGAAATAGAGCTTGACTTGGAATAATCTTTAGGGAACTAAACCTTAATTCTAACAATTTTTTTTCTTTATTTAAATTCAAAAAAAAATCCAATGTTTTACACTTAATTCTGTGAACAGAAAGTAATCAATTAAAAAAAAAATTAACTAGGTTAAAATTTTGTTTTGTAACTGTAGCAGTCTTTTTGATGGCTTATTCTTATTTAATTCTGTTTAAAAAGTTTTTTTCTAGCTATTAGCCCATAATAATTTAACAGAGGAAAATAGTGAAAAACTAAAAGCTAGTGTTGAAGTATTAAAATAAACTAAGTATATTCTAATTGCTAATATAATTGAATTAAGAAAAAACAAAAAACAGTTGCATTAATAGTCTAAACCTCCTTATATAATAATAATTTGCTTAACAATAATAAATCAAGTTAGAAAAAAAAATAGTTTAAGAAACTTTTAAATGAAAGAGTAGAAGTCATTTAAAATAAAGACCTCAAATCTATACTCTTTTAAAACCAAAAAATTCATTTTAGAATTTAAAACTTTAATGGTTATCAAAATTTTACAATCAGATAATAGTTATATAGTTATATAAGTTATATACAGATTAAACAAGTAATAACAAAAACCTGTCAAATAAAGGTCTTTCAAACAAATATTTTAGTTTTATCACTATGCTATAAAAACTTTTAGTGTAATGTAAAACGACGAATATGAACTACACAATTAACCAGGTCAAAATAAAACTATTAACAACTTTAAAACATAAACCATTTAATAAACATAGTAGACTTCCGCTTAAGTTCAGACTTTGAAAAAAATTAAAACATGCAAACTAAAAAAATTATTACCATATATTTTTTTACAAAATATCAAATTTCAATATGTTATATGCAATAATGTTATGAATAAACATGAAATCCACTAAAACATAAAACAAACTTTCATTAAAATAAAACAGATCTATATAAGCTAACAAATACTATATATATTTTATTTTATTAATATTTAGTTAGTAATAGACTTTACTTTAGTTATATATAGCAAAATATAAATTTGCTATTTTTATTTTGGTAAAAAGTGCGAACTCAAGGGGAAGTCCACCGTAACTAATATTTATTAGGCATTATGCAAACTTGTTGTAGAATAAATAGCTTGATAAAGTTGTTATTATAAAAAGACTACTTAAATACAATACAAACCAGGTTAAATAAGAAGTTTTCAAAAGATCAAATCAAATTATAAAACTTTCATAAAATAATGTCTGCTACTGAAGTCTAGTATAATGTGAAGGATGAGGTTCATGACTGCTTGCAAGTTTTTCTAATCTGATTCTTAATCGATAAAATAGAGCCTTAAACCACCTCCTTTATAAATATCTAGATTAGATCTTTTGCTCAAGATGTTGATAACTAAACTGAAAGCTTTCTCAACAACATAGCTAGAAGGAAAAGCTATAAACAGCAATCTAAATTCCTCTTAAATGATTGGATACTTTTGCCTTAGTTTTTGTTGAGTCCAAAAGCTTTCATATTGTTCTTTGGAAGAATTTACTTTAAGTTTAAGGTTAGTTTGTAAGTCTTGAGAAGGTTTCCTGTATGTCGTTTATTTCAAAAGTATCTGCCTCGAAGGGATCCATATTTTTATCTATATGATAGCTTTTTTGTTTCAAATCTAAATTTTACTACTTAATATGTTAAAATCGTTAAAAATTCCAGATTTTTTCCAGGTTTTTTTTTAGCCGAACTTGTCAAGTTCAAGGTTTTTCCAGGTTTCTAGGTAAGTTGGCAACCCTGTACAGTTTTATTTCTTAGTCTAACTTGGTGAATTTTCAAAAAAAAACTAGAAATATCATGAGGTGATAGATAATAAAAAATAACATAGATTTTTACAAACCATTTATGATCCCAAATAACATATATGTCAGGTTATAAAATAGTGAGAGGGATTTCAATCATCTATGATATATGTAATTGTTAAACAAGGAAATATATGAATGAAAATATAGTACTTACTTGAAAGTAGGAGTCATAAGCACTTGATTTTTTTCTATTTTTTACATTAATAAAATAAACTTTTTTGTTCAAGTTTTACCTCAGGGTCAAATGATTAATAGCAAGCTTTAACTAGTAAAATAGCAAGAAAAAAAGTAAAAATCTCATGACAGCCCAAAATTTAAAAATCGCCCCCTTTTCGCCCCCTTACTAGTTATCGCCCACCCTTTCGCCCCCTTACAAATTATCGCCCCCCAAATTACTAAAATCGCCCCCAGGGGGGCGATATCGCCCACTTTGGGAAACCCTGCTATAAACTGTAAACTAACAACTGTAAAAAACATAACGTTTTAAAAGAAAATTAAGTAGAAACAAAAAAATTGGATAAACTCTGGTTGAAAAATGTTAAAATAATTAAAATGAAAAAATGTTAAAAAAATTTAAAACTATTTTAATACCTTTTTTATTTTATAAAGCAAACTAATCTCTTTATCTAGGCTAGCAATTTAAACTTCTAAAAAATTTTACAGATTTAGACTGACTTTAAAGCATTACTTTTATTAACTTTTTACCATTTGAAGACTTTTAAAATTAAGAAATTTTGTAAATTTGAACTGACAAAATTATACATTTTGTTATTTTGACCCTAATAAAAACTGACTAAGCCTGAATCAACCTGACCCGTGGCAACCCTGTATTTAAAAGAATACAGTTAGTTGGTTATACATAATGAAAAGGTAAATAATTACAACAGTTTTTTTAAAGACAGTTAGTATTTTAAGATATCCAGTAAGTTTATTTAACAAATTTTCAGAAAAAAAGTTAGTTTAGAAAGTAGTTTTAAGTGTTATTATAAACTGTTACATTTTGAAAATAAAAAAGGTGACTGAGTTTACTCAAAATTTATATTTTTAAGGAAAAAAAATATTATAACATTTATTTTATTAATATGTTTTAAAAACATAACTTATAAATGGTTGTAAAATAGTTTATAGAATTCTGAAAATAAATTTATAACATTTAGGAAAATGCTCAAGTTTAGTTCTAAAAAAACTGGGTAATTTTTGATCAGCTTTCATTTTGAAACTGATTATAAAATCATTACAAGAGTATATGTAGATGATTAAAAACTAAAAAATGTAACTAAATTTACTCAAAGTTTATACAATAATTTCAATTAGCCTCAAATTGTCTGAGTTTTCTAAAGCAAAAACTAGCTTTGAATATAAGACAAGCCTAAAAGTATTGATCGTATATTTTTAGGGTTTTTAGTCTTGATTTGCAAAACTAATACTTCCAGTAAAGTAAAATTATTTACTAGTTAATTTTAAAGTAGTTTAAACCAACGTTGTACTCTAAGTTCAGCTGCGTAAGTTTTTCTTGGATCGTTGTACACTAAGCTCCAGCTATGAGCAGAGCACACCCAAAATCCTTGTGCTCGTCGCTTGATATTTGTTATAATCAGCTGTCCTTGTGAGTTGACTTCAATGTTGTTTGTTGCAACTGGAGGTTCATTAATTACTCTCATGACTACACGTGACATGCTCTAGAAACGAACGAATGTTTTACTTTTAACTGATAAAAAATTACATGATTCACCACGAAATTTAGAAAAAATTGTTCATCTACAATAGGGTGGGCAACGCTTTTAAATCAATGGGCCGGGTCCGGAAAAATCTAGTTTTTTGCGGGCCGGAGCATTTCAAATTATTGATTTACCCGGTCCAGTATCCGGATTCAGCCGAATAATGACTTTTTATATCCGAATCCGACTGGATAATGATTTTAAGTCGTGATCCGGATCCGGTCGGATTCTAATTTAAATAAAATTTTCGGATCCGGCCGGAGTCTAATTTTATGGATACAGTAACCACTTTTTTGAACCATTCAAATTCACAAAAATTTCTACAACTTAAGATGTAGATTAAGACATGTCAGATGTTTAAATAGCGTTTTTAAATAGAATTGACATTGTAATTGACAAAGATACGTATGTGAAATATCTTACTTAAAAAAGCACTTTGTTTGGGTTAATTTGACAAAAAAATATGTCAACGAAGTTAAAAAACACAAAACATTACGACAAAATGGTGTATTTATAAGTAAACATTAATTTATAAATAATTTTTTTAGCATGTTTAAAGTCAAATTCTTACAGTTTTGTTTTGAAAAATATGATACAAAGTTTTATAAAAAATTAATAAAATTGACCATTTGCGGGCCGGATCCCATTAAAGTTTAAAAGACGGTCGGGGGCCGGTCATTTTCACTCTGCGGGCTGTACGTTGCCCATCCCTAAGCTACAACATACTTTCCAAGTTAAACCTTTGTTATGAAACTGCTGTTTATGAAAATAAATTACAAAAGTTTGACTAGTTTATTGAAAACTAATAATGTACCTCTATTTTAAACTATAGGCATTAGGGGTAGCGCCAGCTTTTTTACAAAAATAAGCATTGAATACTTTATGAAAGCCTTAAATATAAACTAAAATAAAATAGTTTTCAATTTATAGATAATAAAGTATTGTGATATAGTCAGTTTTGTTAAAAGTTTGGAATACAAATTTAAAAGTATTTTTGACGTTTACAATTTTCTTAAAAATATAAAAACTTGCTAAAAATTCACCTTATTTTTATTTTTTAAGCTAGAAAACTCAAACTTTAAAGATACGTTGCTTAGATATTTTAAATTCAACAGCTTTGTAAAGGACGCATTTTAAATTCAAATATAATCAGTACTAAAACAAAGCTCTTCAACAAAAGCTGTTACTTTTCAGGCTAACCTCTCTTGTCACCCTGAAAATTACTTCATCGTTAAACTTGACAACGCACAACCAACCGCCCGTTTTGTACTCGGCAGCTGACAGCTCTTCGTCGAAACACTTGAACTCGGCCCTGCCACCTTCCGTCACGGTTATATCACTGAAGCCTGCATCAAACATTATTGGTTTAATTTCAATCAAATACTTACTAGAAGCAAACCACTGTCACAAACATTTTTACACAAAATTTTAAAAACATTATAATTCTTTTATTTTATTAATTTATATTTTCTTTTTTAGTGATCTACCGGATCCAAATATCCGGATAATGCCTTTTTGGATTCGGATACAGATCAGGCCTGATGTTAAATAAAATAATAATAATCGGATCCGGTAGTTCACTAGCTAAAATCTTAAGCTAAAGTAACTAATTTTGATAATTACTAAACAAATATTTAGTGTTATGTTATTATTATTACACTAAATTATTGTGTACTACTTAAAGTGTTGAAAACATTATAAAACTTGTAAAAGCGGAAATTTGAATATGATAATCTTTAAACTAAAAATCTTAAAGTCTTATAGAAAAACTTTTAGACGTAAAACTACAATAAATAATAATTTAACATTCATGATGAAATTTTAATACATAACAACAGGTAACGTTTATTAAGTTTACTATGCTTAAAGTTCTGTAAGTTTGTAAATTGGCTGATTATCTTTAATAATAACATAATAATTTTCAAAGATATGTAGATATTAAAAACTTTACAATTTAGAGTTAATTGTTCAAGTTATTAAATAATATTAAAGGTTAATCTTGGCTGAACAGCTAAAACTCTAAATGCGCTATTAGTTCTAACGGTGTTTCGATTTATTCAATTGACCACTTTTTTGGTAAATCTTATCAACTAGTATCTAGAAATTTTTGCAAATTTTGGTTTTTGTTCAATTTGCTACCATTTTTTCATATCCTTGGTTAGTACAAATTGTTATCTCTAAAAAAACAATTGCGAGCAAGATTTTACTTGCACGCCTTATGTTATCAACCCACATTATAAGACAAAGATAATTGAATTAAAAATAGTAGACTTAATTCATATTCAAGATAAGCAAACAAACTTTACATTACTTTTTATTAAGTTTTCAGTATTTTTCACAGGGTTGCCACGCAAAATTTTGTAATTTTATCCTGAATTTTCAAGAATTTGACCGATTTAGTCTGATTTTAAAATGGTTGCCACTCATCAAGCTAAGAAAATTTTCCTGACTTTTCCTGACTTTTTCTTGATTTTTTACCAAAATTTTCCTGACTTTTCTAAATCAAGCTCTTAAATTAAACTTATTCTAAAATATATAATCTAACACTTTAAACTATATAAAGCTTCCAATCTAACTTTAATACAGGTTATAAACAATAGTTTTTTGCTGAATTCTATTATCAAACTTCCAGTACATCACTTCAACCATCTGTGTATGATTGATGTTTGTAACAAACAGCCCTATCAGCAAAACACTTGTATTATTACCTTATAAACACAGCTTGTCTGAAAAAAGAAACATTTTTTTAGCAAATCCTAGCATAAATGTATCTAGATAAACAAACGACATATAAGGAACATTTTGCAGTTTATTAAAGGATATTTTACTAATTTATACCAGCTGAAGGCATTGGAAATAAAATTAAATATTTTTGTAAATTTCTAGGAAAATTTTGGAATTTTTTTCTGACTTTAAAGGACTTTTAATTAACTTTTACCACTTGAAGGCTTTGGATAACAAGGAATTTTGTAAATTTAAACTGACAAAATCTGACCTTTTTTTTATCAAATTTCCTGACTTTTCCTGACTTTTTTTCAAAACCCCCCATTTTTTCCTGACTTTTCCTGACTTTTGTAATTTTTTCAAATTTTTCCTTACTTTTCCTGACCGAGTGGCAACCCTGCTTTAAGCTTTCTCTTACGTACGCATTTAGAATACTTACTTCCAGATAAACATGCATTTTGAGTACGCATATTTTGACAGGGTTGCCACAGATTAAACTGAGTTGAGTAGCTGTTGTGTTTAGAATGTGTACATACTTCAGCAGAAGTTAACTGTAATAAGTACTTATTGGAATGGAATAAAAAATAATATAAACTTAATTATAAGTAATATAAAACACTACCTATATCATTCAATATAAAATCTTTAAATTAAAAATCAATCAGAAAATAATTTACTATGATTAGTTTTACAAATATAAGTAACTGTAAAAAATTATATAAAAAAGTAAACTATATATCTAATATATATAATATTTTCTCTTATCATTTAATATATATATCTGATTTTTAAAATTTCTAACAAAAAAAAATCTACTTTTATTTATTTTAAAACTTAAGTAATTATAAAACAAAATTAAAATAAGTAAACTTAACCATATACCTAATAAATGAACTACTTTCTCATATCATTTATCATAAATTTTTTTAATGAAAAAAAACTTCTACTCTTACTTACTTTACAAACTTTATAATAACTATAATGAAGTAAACCATACATCTGTTTTATAAAATATTTTCTCCTAACATTTAAAAAGAAACATTTAATGTACAAAAATGAATAACATAATCTACTTTTACTTATTCGTCAAATTTAAATAACTTTGAAAAAATTACAGAGGTAAACCATACACATAAACTTAAGTCATGTACATAAAATACTTAACTGAGTGCTTAGTTATAAAGAACTTAATAATTTACTTAAACCAAAAATAGTTAGATTCTAAAATTCTGCAAAATAAACTTTTTTGTATATATCACAGTTTCACTATGAAAGTGTCCTTGCCTCAGATCATCAATACTAACAGGCACACAAAAACTGCCTGTACAAACAGGGTAATTGTTCCACATATTTCTAGGAAAATTTTGCAACTTAAGTATGACTTTAAAGTATTTTTTTGGTGTTTTTTTATATTTTGAAGGTTTTGGAAATTAATAATTTTGTAATTATAACCCAAAAAATTGACTTTTAGCTATTTTGACCCTAAAAAATAACTTAGCCTGACTTAGCTTGACCCGTATCAACCCTTTAATTTACTTTTGAATAACTTGAACGTAATTGCATAGTCAAATAAATTTCATTACAATTTCCTTTGTTATACTGTATTTTATGTCACAGTTTTATAAAAACAACAAACTAATAAAAATATTAAATTAAAAACTATGCTCTAATAAAAAATAATATTAATACAAAATATCAAAATAAATAAAAATCAATTAATAGTTAACTATTGTTTTCTTACTTTATGATAATCAAACTTGTAGAAAAAAGTTTAATTACATAGTTAAAAAATGAATAATTTAATACAACCAACGTTCATCTATATCCAAATCGGATTCAAAAATTTCTTCATCATAACCTGCAGGAATTTTAAAACGGTAGTAGTCTTCAAAATTATCATAAATGGTCGGTTCTTCATCATCGAAGCCCTGTTCCCCGTAAACATCTCCTGATCCTTCCTCTGTTAATTGTTTCAATTTTTAATTTTAAAAAGTTCTTCACTTTTATAATCAATGTTGGGATTACTAATAACTTTTTCCCTTCTTTTCAAGACAACTGATCTTAAGTGGTTTTTGTACCAACTATAGCTGATCAAACAATCAACATAAAGTCAGCCTAAACTTCAACCTACTTAAAAATTAGGTATTGATAATGTAAAATGATTTAGGAAAAATAATTTAAAAACCATAAAACATCTTTAAACACCCAGTGTAATTTAAAATCATAAAATTACAGTGAAACTAAGCGAAGAAATGTGTTTACTTATATATATCACACGGGCCTAGTTTATAACTGACAAAAACGCTTTATATTGTATAATAGACACTCCTAAGTTAGTTATTAAACTACTTTCTTTATTAATCTAACAGGTTAACTAAGTAATTACTAAACGTTTACTTAATTTATATTATAGCTTGAACAGAAATCGAGTCTGTGAATATAAATTTATATACGATTGAAGTACGAACAAAAATGACGATTAAAATACTGACAAGTAAAATATAAAAACATTACAACAAACTTTAACTAAATAAAGTACCACAAATCAACATATCACGGCTCAAAAGCCTAGTCTAAAACACATAAAATCGTTCTCAAATAACGATTAATACTGCAACAAACTGCTAAAGCGTGCAGGGATGCTCGTAAAACGAGAACAACCCCCACTTTAGCAAATCCAGTGTTTATGACCGTAAAAATCATTTGAGAGAAGAGTACGAATAAAAAGAACAACTGCCAGCGCAGCTTAATACGCCGACTGCCGTCGGCCATTACAAAATTGTCTTAAACCTAACGAAGTTGGAAATAAATATTTATGAATGTTCGGATGTAGTTTTAGAATTTTAGTAAAATCTGAGAGATAAGTTTTATAAAGTTAACATATTTTCTTAATAAATGTTACATGGATTATTTTAAAAAACCTTTTTTTTAAAGAAGTTATATTGTAATTTAACCAAAATTTAAAGAAGTACACTTAATTCAGGTATTTACCTTAAATTAAGTTTTTTTATTTGTTTTGGCATTGAGATTTAGAGCTTTAAAGAACTGTCTAATTTTATTTCTATTATTAATCAGCAACAAACTTTTTCAATATTTATATAAATAAGTTGATCGAAAAGTTATAAGCAAATTTTTCAATAAGTCCGCAAACTATAGATCAGTTTCCAAAACTTATTTTCATTAATGCCTCTTTTCTAGAAAATTATAAAATAATCGCCTCAACTCATTACAAACCCCAAAAAATCCATTGTAAGTTTCAAATTTTTCGTGTATAGTACATAAGTACCCCCTAATGGCACCTTTACTATTCACGGCCCCCTTTGTAGCTTATCACCCCCTAACTTGCTTAGATGGTCCCCAAGGGAGCCATATGGACTACTTTGGGAAACCCTGCTATAGACACTTGACTAAATTAAATAAAAAGTTGGTTAACATGAGATAATTAACAAGCTTTAAGAAAACTAAGCACTAGGGGCATAGATAACTAGATATCACTTAAAATCTACCTCCTCCTACGTTATTTTGAGTTAGCTACCTCAAATTTTCAGGAAATGTTCCTTGCAATATTTAGAAAATTCTGTCAGAACATAATCTAAAAAAAATTAAAATAAGAATTTTATTACAAATAAAAACACTGTTTTTTTTTTGTTTTTTTTTATAAATTTTTATATTCTTAATTTGAAAAAAAAAAATTCTTACAGAATTTTCTAAATATTGCAAGGAACATTTCCTGAAAGTTTGAGGTACTTATCTCAAAAAATGTAAGAGAAGATAAATTATAGCGAAATAGTCTTTTTTCATCGTTTTAGTTTGCGCCTCCCATAAGGAACCTATTGTCGCTTCCGACTTTGACCTGCTACATCTCAAAATTATTTTGAGTTTTTTAAATCTGTAAAAAGTATCTTGTAGCTAAGTTAAAACTTTATAAAATAAGATCAAATTTTAAAAAAGTGATTTACCTTCCACCCTATGCCTTGATTTTTACACGTTGATCTTATTTTGTAGAGTTAGAAAAAGCTATCACACATTTTAAAACGCTTAACAAAATTCAAAGTAAACTTTTGAGATATAAATGATCAAAGTCGGTGACCTTAATAGGTTTCTTATAGAAGGTGCAACCTTCTTTAATTTTCACAAGTTTATTACTAATATTTTAATCGATTCAATGCAAGATTATTTTTGATTTTGTAATTTTTTTTTCTTAAATAAAACCATTTACTTTTCTTCTTTAATCTAATAAATTAATTCTTTATTATTTTTAAAATTGCAACATTCAAAGTCTTTTAAACTATAAAAAGAATGTTTCCTGAAAACTTGAGGTCTCTAGCTCGAAAAGTAAAGGAGAAGATTGATTTTTAATTAGTTTTTAAATTTGCGAGAAAACTGACAATGAAAAAATTGCGGTGCGTTTATTTGTATTCGAAACTATTTACAAAAAACGTCTATATCTCAAAAACTTATCAAAACTTTTATATAATATAAAAAATAGCTTGTAGTTTATATTTTATGTTTAATTTAATGTTATTTTTTGTTAAAAAAATGTCAGACTCAACCTTACTATTAATATTTAAATATCAACTTGTGTTATCTTAAACGTTTTTCAGTAAAGAAAAAATATAAAGCGTAAACTACATACATAGCATTTTTTAGTAAAACCTGTAATTAGTAACATTTTCTAGTAAACTAGTGTTAATTTGTTTTTACAAGGGTTTGATTTTAAGTGTTACAAAAAAAATTAATGACAATATACACATAAATTAACACTTTCATCATAACTAACCAGTTGTATCAACAGGTGGTCGAGTTGCATTTATCAATGGTACAAATTTTATTGAGTTTTGAGATTTTTTGGTGGTAGTTGTGACCTTCGTTGCTGTATCTGTTTTTGTAAGAAGAATTTTAAAACAAAAAACACTGAAACTTTTATTTTGCTAATAAAGATGTTTTGTACATTAAAATATAAAACTAACTAGGTACAGGGTTGCCACTCGTTTTTCAAAATTTTTTCCAGGTTTTTCAAATTTCTTCCAAGTTTTTCAAAGTACACATTTTTAGGTCTATTTTTAGTTTAAAGTTAAGTTTAAGGTAAACAACTGTTTAAATAGTATAAAAACATTGAAAAGATACTGTAAAGCTACTTTAAATATGTTTTCAAATGAAAAATTTTGATGATGACAAAAAATTTATATATATATAATTGAATTTTTGAGTCAAATCGAAATTTTACTACTGAACATGAGAAAGTTATTAAAATTCCAGGTATTTTAAGTAATTTTTGTTCAAAATTCCAGGTTTTTCCAGGTTTTTTTTTGCCTAAATTTTCGAATTCAAGGCTTTTCAAGGATTCCTAGTAAAGTGGCAACCCTGTAAGTAAACTAGGTAGGAAATCTAAACTTTATTATGTTTTAGGTAACTAAAACATACTTTTGTAACAAAAGTTAAACTTAATTATTTTAAACCGCTTAACAAAATTCAAAGTAAACTTTTGAGATATAAGTGATCAAAGTCAGTGACCTCGATAGGTTTCTCATAAAAGGTGCAAGCTAAAAACGCAAAAAAAAATTATTTTGCAAAAAACCTTTCTTCTTCACTCTTTAACCAATCTTCTTTAATTTTCACAAGTTCATTAATAATATTTTAATCAATTTTGTGATTTTTAATCAATTTTTTGATTTTGTAAATATCTTTTTTTATAAAACCATCTACTTTTATTTTTAATCTAACATTTTAATTTTTATTATTTAAAAAATTGCAAAATTCAAAGTCATTTAAACTATAAAAAGAATTTTTCCTAAAAACTTGAGGTCTCTAGCTCGAAAAGTAAAGGAGAAGATTGATTTTTAATTAATTTTTAAATTTACGAGAAAACTGACAATGAAAAAATTGTGGTGCGTTTATTTGTATTCGAAACTATTTAAAAAAAACGTCTATATCTCAAAAACTTATCAAAACTTTTATATTTTATAAAAAGTGGCTTGTAGTTTATATTTTATAGCTCTCATATAATTTTTTTGTAAAAAAATATCGTACACAATCTATGCTATTAATATTCAGATATCAACCTGTGTTATCTTAAACGTTTTTCAGGAAAGAAATAAAAATAAAGCGAAAACTACATACATAGCATTTTTTAGTAAAACCTGTAATCTGTAACATTTTCTAGTAAACAAGTGTTTCTTTTTGTTTTTACATAGGTTTAATTTAAGTACTACAAAAAAACTAATGACCATATACACATCAATTAACACTTTCATCATAACTAACCATTTTCAAGTCGAGTTAGATTTGCCAATGGTACAAATTTTATTGAGTTTTGAGATTTTTTGGTGGTAGCTGTTTTTTGTAACAAGAATTTCAAACAAAATACACTGAAACTTCTATTGTGCTTATAAAGATGTTTGTGTACATAAAAATATAAAACTAAGTAGGTAAACTAGGTAGTAAATCTAAACTTTATTATGGTAAAAAAGTAAACTTAATTAATTAAATTATAAAAGGTAACCAATAATTAAAGAAATGTTATTTAAAACTTGGAACAATTTCGTCGATTGACAAAAGCTTTTTTTGAAACTGACGAGTAGTTGTATATTTACTTGTTTGGTTTGTGGGCTCAGGAATACCAGTACACTCTCCACACTTTGAATAATCACTTCCACTACCAGTCTGACCATCAACTAAACACCAGTTAGACCAATAATCCTCAATACAATCATCATACGAAACACCCTTGTAAGTAAATGGTGTACAAACTTTATTGGTGTACTGCACACATTCTGTTCAAATGATAAAAACACCATAATAAAGTACATCATGATATATTTACAAAGCATTTTACACTACTTTTCATTTATTAGATTACTATACGGAAACTAACTACACAAAAATCTAACTTGAGTAAAGACTACTTTTAAAAATATAAAAAACAAAATAAAATTCTTAGTTTCATTAAAAAACCATTATACTATGTTTTCTCTATTGATTAATGTACAAAGTTTTAAAACAACTTATTGCTAAATTCTAAACAAATTGTTAATTAATTTGGTCTATATCAGTCAGTGTTGTGTTCAACAATGTGGGTCTAGTTAAGGCTGCCAAGGAAGCTGACAAACATCTGAACAAACTGGAACTTAAGCAACAAGCAAAATAATAACTCCAGCTATTAAACTTTAATAGTTTTTTCACCACCGGTATTTTTATATCAGTTATATGCTTCAGTTTGTCTTTCATATATTCAAAACAAGCCACTACATTTGACCATTTATATTTGACAAGAACTACCTTTCAATTTTGCAGCAGATTTAAACTCCTATTTTTATTGTCATTGATTTAAGCATTCCTTAGCCTTCTGTTTATAATATAAGGCCACAAAAATGCAAATTAAAAACATAAAATCTTTATGCTGAACATTTTCTTCCCCTACTCTTCTTATTTGGGAGTAAAAATCAATTCCTAAAACATTTACATTCAATTCCTTAATTAAAATTATAACGATGAGTTTGTACAACTTTTCATTCAACATAATTACCAATAGATGATAAGACAATTGGCAAGCTATCTTTCATATTCTTATTTACCACTAGATGATTCTTAAAAAACATAATAACCATTACCAGAGTTCACAACTTTTCCAATAGCAACAATTCAAATTTTATAAAAAAAAAGAAAGGGCCACAACTAAAAAAGTTTGTTTATTTGTGAAATATAAAAAATACATATGCAGGTTCTTATAGTATCTAAAAGCCATTTTTTTTTTTGCAAAACATTAAATATTTTTGAGATATGGCTTAAATAAAGTAAAAGAAATATATTTTTAGTGATTTAAAGTATCTTGAACGACATTTAAGATTTTGCAAAAACAAAAAGCTGCTTGTAGATATGAATAACGTCTACATATTTATTTTTTATTATTTACAAATTTATGTTACTTTTTGAGAAATAGTATTTAAAAGGTTTTTTAAGAATTTAAATTGTCTGAATTTGAGTTGTTTGATTTTAATTGTCATATAACCCCCATTACCAACTTCAACCTGCTAAAAACTGCCGAGCTCAAGTAGCTCTCATTCATGTTTTAAATACTCAAACTACATTTCATTTAAATCTACTAAAAAGCAGTGTGCACTAGATTGCATCTCCTAACCATCAACCACCGTTTTAGGTTGAAGACAAAACATACAGGGACCAGACTGCAAACCAGATTCAACAAAAAAGGAAAATCAGCTTAAGACTCTAATTTACAATTATTGGTACAATACCATACACTGATTTTGAAACTATATAAATCTACTAACCATACCACAAAAACAAAATTGGCATTGTTTGACAGACTAAACACTAAATAACAACTGTATTAGTCTCATGTGCAATTTGTTAAAATCTTATTTCAAAATGCCTAGATTCTACAAACAGTGTAATGGCATAGGGTTTATCAACAAGAATATATAGTTATGCCAGGGATTGTAATTCAAATTATAGTAAAAATCCTACACTAAAGATTTAGTATATTGTAGGATTGCACAAAATATAATATAAAGCGAAAATAGCTGTTTAAAAGAAAATACTTCAAAAAACTTGTAAAATACTTCAAAATATTCTCAAACTAACACAACTAGTTACTTTAAATAGATTCACAGGATAAAGTAATGATTACCTCTTGAGTACACTCTTTGAATACAGCATAAAAATTTGTATTCAACAGGAAGTGCATACCTAAGAATTAAAAGTCGTCCCTAATCCAGCCATATTGGGCAAAGCTTTTGTTGTTATTATGGCTGAATTAGCCTTTGGCTGATAAGTTCAAAATACTTTTTTTTAATAATCTATCTCTTTTATATTATGCACTACATATAATAAAACATACATTATTTTTTGAAGTGGCTTCTGGTTGACAATGACATTAAGCTAAGTAATCATTTATTTTTTGCATAGTTCTATGACAAGAATAGTTATTTAAAGTGAAATAGGCATGTATTTATAATTAGCAAATTTGTTATTACTGGATTACTTTTAAGTAAAAGCATTTACTTTAGCTGAATTAATAAAATCTTCTTATCAACTGAAACCCCAACTAACATTGGCTTAGAAAAGCAAGAATGGACTATATCTAAATGGAAAGTCTTACTTTGAACCTAAAAAGAAGTAATCAAAGGAAAGATTGCTGTACTTATAGGTTTTTATTATAAAACTTTTGGTTAAGTTGTTTACACAAACTGTTTCTTGGCTAAAATTTGCGTTTTTTAAGATTAATTCAGGTCAATTGTCAACCAAAAATAGTCTTACTTTTATGACTTCTCTATTTGTTTAGATATAAAAATAACAAAAATGTTTATTTTTCAAAATTAACCTTTTAAAGACTAAGAGCAAAACATTACGTTTTTTTAAATAAATAAATACAATCTTCTAAACCATTATCAGTAAAATTAAGAAAGCTACAATAGTTTTTATCAGTTAAGTAACATTATTAAAAGAAAATAATATGATAGAACTACATGTGATTAACTGTTTTGTTGCTTTAGGATTCCTAAATTTTTTTAAAGATTTTAAAATTTTTCAAAGGACCTTAAAATTTATAACTTTAAAATTGAGTTAAATTACAAGAAATATGCTGAAAATTTTTGTACTTGAGATAACATATTTTTTAATTACTGTAAAACTTATTTACAGCATAATTGTTGGCAGACTATAAACTCAAGTTTTTTATTACTTTACCATAAACAAACTTAAAAACTTACTTTTGGGTTTATCCGATTTGAAGTTGGAAGATGTTGAAAGATCTGTTTTTTAGGTTATAGAAATCTTTAAAATACTGTAATTAAAACTGACTGTTGATCAAAAGAACTGATTTTAGTATAAACCAAAAAATTAAACAAATTTTATAACCTCTTTTGAAAAATATTACAACTATACATTAATCATATTAGCTTTTTTTATAAATCATGAACTAGTAACAAACGTTTTTAATTTAAAACTAAAACAATTGAAATAATTAGTTTTACTAAAATGAATTTATCAAAAAAATATCATTTTTACTTTGTTTAAAGCTTTATTTTGGTACACTTACCAGTAGTAGATGTATAACCAAGTGATAAAGTTGTGGGCTCAGGAATACCAGTACACTCTCCACAATTTGAATAATCACTTCCACTACCAGTCTGACCATCAACTAAACACCAGTTATACCAATAAGCCTCAATACAATCATCATACGAAACACCCTTGTAAGTAAATGGTGTACAAACTTTATTGGTGTACTGCACACATTCTGTTCAAATGATTTAAAACTGTGATAGGTGTATTAAGTTCCATAAATGGAAACTTATCAGTTTGAATAAATAATAATGTTTTTACACTTTTTTGCTTTAGATTACAAGTAAATTTACTGATTTTGGTTTTACCAAGACCAGATGAATAAAGTTATTTACACAAACTTTTTTGATAATATCTAATTTAGTAGCAATCAAAATTTAAAAAACTTACTCTTTACTGATCGAGTAGCCTGTACTTCCGAATAAAAAAAAAGAGAACAAAACAATAAAAAATACAAAAATACTTTCATATTTTTCTTATTATCTGTAAATACAGTCAATAGTTTTTATTAATAAACTTGTAAGCTATTCAATCAGAACTCCCTTTTTACAGATTGATTAGTTAAATATGTTATAGAACTATATAAAGTGAAGTTCTAAATATAAAAGATCTTAATTATTTAATATTTTTTATTCAGCGATTTTCAACTTCAGCTTACGCTGTTTCACGAGAAGGATCTTCAGAACTTTTGTAAGTGACAATAGCACAGATCATTCTAGGTAAAACAGTGTAAGCTTAAGTTGACAATTGCTGAATAAAACATATTTTAATAAAGATTGATTAGTAAGAAAATTATGTACAACAACCTTTTAATAAATTTTAGTAAATACAAATGTTTTCAATGGCAAGAAGAAATATTTGGAATTCTTACTGAAAACTTAACAATAAAGTTAGACTTTTAGTAACTATAACAAAAAAAAAATCTTACTGACTGAGTGAAACCTATAATTAGTGTGGAAATAATTTTCTTTTAAAGGTGTTATAAAATAGCAATTTAAAAAAATTAAACTACTTAAGAAAATTTTCAATTAAATTTATTTTAAATATACAGGGTAACTGTCTATCTTTTACTTAAAGTATTCCATAACTGTACTTAATGCAAAAAAAACTTATAAAATTATATTTGTAGTAATATTAAAAGTAATGTTATAAATAGTATATTACACCAAGGCTTGGAAAAAGTTTCTTAAATTAATTTGATACTATAGAAAAATTTATTTACTTTTAGTTACATTAATTTTTTGCTTAGTTTCTTAACAAGACCAATACTGAGATCTTTAAATGTTCAGAACAAAAAAAATAATTGTAAAAAAAACACAAAATAAAAGACATCTTAACAGAACTATCAACTTAAACAATGCTTCATATATCTATTAACATAAATGATATCATGGTGCCCTTTCATTACTTAACCTATAAACTCTTATTCAAATCAAATTTGATGAAGTTATTTAAGATTTGACTGTTTCCTATAAAATCTTGTCACACTAAAACAACTTTTCATCCAGTCGAAACAATTTTGCAATTTTGTCAATCAAAATCAATTCTTACCCTAAATGCCTAAAATTTTGATTGTAAATTATTAATCCAAAAGAATCTGAGGTAAAATTCAAAGGATAAAAAGTTACTTTAACAATACAAAATGCTTTAATAATACATTTCCTTTTTATATTTATGGTTCGTACATCATTTTACAATAAGTTTCATTGTAACATTTTTCTCATAGATTACCAACATTTAATTTTAATAACGTGTTCAAAAAACCTATATTAAAAATATTTCACATCTTTGTAAAAGAAATTAATTAGAACTTTTGTTCACTGTTAAAAGACAGGAATCAGTTAGTCAAAACTGAGCTAAACCTTGAACTTGATGGCATTTAGTTAAATGATGCTACTAAAAAGGTATTAAACTTTCTATAAAAAAAGAAAAGCAGTGGGTATTAAGCTTTTTCAAAAAACATGAAAGTTTTTATGAGTCTTAATAATTTACAGCTTATTTATTTCAGTTAAACTAAGAAAGTGAGAAACAATTTGTATAATATGATCTAATGATTTTGATAATTGATCAAATAATAATAAAAAAATTTGAACTGATGGAAAATATTACAGATAAGAAGTAAAATGGATGTTATTGTATACTATTGCTTACAAATTTTGATAACAATTAAAGTTGCAAGAATTTTTTTATATATATTCAAAAATTTTATAAAGAGTTGTTTAAATTTCACAATATCAGAGATATATACATATTTAAGACATCTAAACCAGTTACAAATGTATATTATCAGTCACAAAATAAAATTTTTACAACAACCAAATGGTAGTAGATTATTTATCTGCAGATGAACTATCTTTTTAGTTTGTGACGTTAATAATCATCATGAGTTTTCATCTGATAATTTACATAAAACTTTGAAAACTTTTCATGACATATACATAAACTCTGACAAAACTACAAATAAACAAAAAAGGAATACTTTAAACTAAACATAATGATTTTTAGTGTTTAAGTTTTCTAGCAGTTAAAAAGTGTTTAGTACAGGGTTCATACTCTTTTTTCAAGACTAACATAGGCAATTTCAACTGTAATTTTTTGTTGGTTGGCACCTATTTGGGCATATAAACAGATTAAACTACATAGGCTTAACTACAACACTGCCTATAAATAATAGGTCTTAAATTTTTAACCATTTTAAATAACTTTATTATGTCCCTGAAAATTGACAAGAGAATTTGAGTTGTCTGAACTTAAATTGCCATGTTACCACCACATAAATGTTAAAATTTTATTTTTAAATTGCTGGGCTACAAAACCAAATGCTTATTTATGAAATATTCAAAAAAAGCAAACTCATTCTTAAATTTCTTTTTGAAATTTAGGTAATTTTCTAGCGTTTGTACTGAAAAATCCTGTCATTTTGCCACTAATACCTCTATTTTAGTACAACTATGTTTATAAATACCAAATGCTTATTTAGAACGTTCACAATTTTGAATTTTTTTCAAAAAACAAATTGACTCTAAATTGTTTTAGAACAGTTTCAGTTGTTGTTAATTAACAAAAATTATAAAGATAAGAATAAAGACAAAAAACTAAACAAGTTAAAGCTTTACAAAAATGTTTTTTTAGGTGCTACTTGAAGCCTATTGGTAGTAAAATAAGAGATAATTGTAATAAAACTACTGCAAAATGGTTTAAGTTACACCCGAAAACTTTGATAACCAAAAGGTTACTTCTTACCCGACCAAATATTGTGAGAGCTTTTTTTGGTGTTCAATAAATAATATATGTTTATTTTGTGCCTGATCAGACCCCAACAAAAACTTTTTATAAAACTGGTGAACTAAATTTGATTGAGTTATTTTATTTGCAGGTTAATACAAAATTCTTTGATAGATTTTATAACTTTGGTAGCAATCTAAAAAATAAATGAAAATGAGTCTTTTGAAATTAAAAAATTCATAAGTATACATTTTTTTTGGAAATTTTATACTTTTTTATAGTCTGTATATTACAATTGACAAAACATACAAAGATTATTAGAAGATCATAAAGAGTCAGAGGTCAAATTGACAAAAACTAATAAGATTGTTTTAGTCCTATAGTTTTAATTTCATTATTAAAATGGCTTGTTTTATTTTAAGTGGTCTACGATATAATAATAGTTTAATATCTAAACTTATTTATTTGAAGTAAAACTTCGTAAACCATAAACTTTTAAGTTTAAAAAATTGCCAAGAAACTGTTTAAATAGAGGTGGGCAATTTAAGGTTGCCGGGTTAGATGTGGAAAAGGTTAGTCTTTGGCGGCACATTTGCTTTTTTATCTTTAGAAGTAATAGAACGTAAGAAGATGACTGTTTAAATTGTTTGATACCTATTATACGTACGACTTAGTAACCGAAAGGTTTTTTTTGTACACCTGGTCCTAGGACCAATCATTTTGATCGCTTTTTTATTCGTTCAATAAAAATGTTATACATCAAATTAAAGTTTCAAGCAGTTTAAGTATTGAGTTCAACTAAGCTTTTAAAGGTGTAATATTAATTGGTCTATTTTAAAAGTTCAGCCATAAAGTAAAACACAACTTTTTTAAAGTTTCTAAAAAAGTTTTATGCTTTATTATATTTTTGAAATTGAATATACGTTTGATTAAAATAAAATAATACTTGGTATTTAAAAAAGCAAACCTGTGTGAGCGGTTGTTTTTTCACTGAAAAAATTTATGGATTTATTCTAGCACTGTTAAAAAAAAACATTTATTTTGCAGTTTAAACTTGACATCTGAAGACTAAGCGATCTTTTCGGATTATCATCAATTTTTTTGCTCATAAAACTAATATTTATCTTATATTTCTCAGCAAATTAATCTAAATTGTAGTTTGGTTTGGTTTTACTCATCTTGTTTATTATCAAATATATCTGGAAAACTTTTAATTTACTTTTATTTCTTTAAAGTAACTGAGTCAAACACGATAATGTTGTTATAATTTATATATAAATAAAAATTTTTTTTTCAGTAAACAGAATAACAAAACTCAAGCACCAATTCAATTGTCAATAATATGCTTTTTACACATTTTGAAATAAGTTAAAAAATGGCGCTTTAACACGGGTAAACCAAATTCTTTGTTTTCATTAAGTTAAATAAAATTAGAATTAGATATTCGTCTGAAACTAAGATAATTTTTCTATAGTTGATTTTGTAATAAAAATCTACTTTATTAAAACTTAATCTATTAAGCATTTTTTTAATTCCAATTTTTTTAAATAAAATATTTAAAAAAAAGAGTATTGTTAATTTAAAAGGAGCAGGTAACTTACTTGCTTGACCATCAATAAACTTTTATCGTTGTAGAGAACAGAGTTAGACTGGTGTTTTTCTACAAAAACTATATATATTATTAATTTTTAACAGTTTTTGAATTCCTAAAATTAAAAACTAAACAACAAAAGTTTTTACTTAAGCATTAAGTTTTTTTTTTCAATTCTAAACTAGGGGAGGGCTACGTAAGGCCCACGAATGAGAAAGACCGGCCTGTTAACATTTTCAAACCGACCATAGTCAAAGTTTACTATATTTTAAGATAAACATAATGGTGTAATACTTTGGTCCAGGATTGCTAGAATTAAAGAATTCCGAGTGCCCATATCAAAATTTTAGGCTGAGTAGCTTTTGCTCTGACCTGACATTGGTTTTATTTAAAGTATATTAGGTAGAACACCTATGTTTTACAAAGATGATACTTAAACGTTTTTATTTATTATAAATGTTTTTAATTGGCAAATACTAAAAAAAATCTATAAGGTTAAAAACTATAAGTATTTAATACTTAAATAATTATTTAGGAGATGTGTATTGCTATATTTTATTTATATTTAAAATACTAATAATAGTTTTTATTCAGAATGAAATACAAATTAGGAACTTAATTAGACAGAAATGTGAATTTTGCTCCATTATTATTTATACTATACTTTATATATTATAAAATATATTTCAATTGAAAGTTTTTTCATAAATATTAATTTTAATTGCGTTTTACTTTTAACTCTGATTTACACATTAGTTAATAATAATATTAGTACATACAACTATATTTATATAGACTAAATTCAGCTATCAAAAAGTTTAGACGTTATTGTTAAAAAAAAAAGAAACTAATAATAGAAAATATCTTAGATATGTTTTTTTGTATTTATACTCATACATTATTGCTTTGATGAACATTAATGAGTTATACTGAAGGTCTATTGCAAAAAAGTCAAAATTAATCGATATTTGCTTGCTGTTATAAACAAAACACTTACGGATCACTTTTACTTACTTAATTTTCATTTATACAGACCAAATTAAATGTGCATACTACTCGATTTTTACAAGTTTTAATTATTTTGGTTCTCTTTTTTTTTCTACGTCTGTTAATTTTTAAAGATAAACCTGTAAAGTAGAGAAATAGTTAGTAAAATCAAAATTAAATAGTAGTGCAGTTTTGCATCAATTTCATTGCTAGACCCAAACTTTTTAACAAATCTATATAATTTAAGCTTTTGTAAACCAAGTGTTTACGAAACTAAGGTTTTTTGTCTCTAATTTGTTAAAATTGAACGCATGAAAAAAAAAAAGATTATAACAACTAGATTTAAAATTTTGTACTCAGTGTGTTTTCTCTTGAGTAGTTTTTTCCTGCTTTGCAAGCATTTTTGTGTTCAAAGTGCGCACAGGAAATCTTCTTGCTAGACGTGAATGGTTATAGTCTGAGCGGTTTTGCTTTTAAAGCTAAAACTTGAACTAAATTTATATATCTACGGTAAACATGTAAACTATGATAAAACGGGAACCGTTCAGTTCCAACCCGCACACAATTCCCACCCGATCAATTCCAACCCAAATCAAATCCCACCCGATCATTTCCCACCCTATCATTTCCCACCCGATCATTTCCCATCCGAATCAAATCCCACCCGATCAAATCCAACCCGAATCAAATCCCACCCGAATCAAATCCCACCCGATCATTTTCAGCCCAAATCTAATCCCACCCCGTCAAATCCCACCCGAATCAATTCCCATCCACATAATTCCTACTTGTTCAATTCCCAGTAAATTATCAAACCCGATTATATTTATTCTTGTACGAATTAAAAATTTTAATACGTTTGGAACTCACATTAAAACTTTTGTTTTTGTAGTTTTTAAAATCATTTGAAATATGAAATTAGTAAGGTAAAAAAAATTTTTTTATTTAATCTAAAATTATTACTGTTGCTTATTTTATCATGTTTTTAGTTTAATGTCATTTTTGTTTGTTGATAACTACGATAATTAAATAATTACGACTTGCGAACAACAGAAAGTTTTACTGTTACTTGTAAAATGCTATCATTGTTACTAAATTTAATCCAGATCACGTTTAAATAATAAATAAGTTCTAAGTATTGGAACCATTTTCTATCATGGTAACTAATTTATGTCCAATTATTATTTTTTGTACGAGTTGGAACAATAGACATTGACACTTAATTTTATTTTAGTTAAAACAACAAAATAATATAGTACTGTACAACATAGTTTTCTTTAATAAGAAGTTTGGAATTTGAAAATTATATTAATGCTTATTTTATTAAAATCTAGACCTAAATTACTTTTGTTCGTTGATTACTAGATATTTTTAAGTAATTACGGCCGGCAAGAAATATTGGCCTATCTTTTGTAAAATGCTTTTCCGGCTAATACAATTCAGTCCAAATCAGGTTCAAAGCAAATTCAAGTTTTTTTAGTATCCGAACTATTTTTTATAACAAAGTATTATAAGGTAGCTGGTTTATGTCCTATTAAGTCTACCTTTGTAACGACTATAGAAATTAATATTGCTCGGCACAATTTTTTTAAGTGCAATTTTTGGAAAATATTCTGTTTTATTAAGCTTAATGTTTCATATTTCTTGTTTAAAACAATACTTCCTAAGTTTGATTTAACAACAATTTTAAGTATTTGATGCCTGCGGCGCGAATAACTTATTATAGAAAAATTGGTCTTTTAAAAAAGTATTTTTGTTATATAAAAAAGTTCTTATTTGGTTGTTATTCAATTTCTTTAAGTCTTAGCTTTTAAACCAACTAAATTAATTGTGTACTATATCTACCTGAAAATGAGCTTATTTTGATTGTAACTATGAAGTTTTTTTTTTCTAAAACATATGTTTTATTATTTATGTGAAATTAGATGAGTTAAAAAAAAAATTAAACAACTAATAAAAACTTACAGTTACACAAAGACTGATGTAAATGTTTAAAATGTTACAGGGTAAAATACATTTGTCTTACTATCAAAATCAAAATAATCTAAAATATGTTAAAATACATATTTATCAATTGTCTTTTATGCTATTTTTAAACACCTCCTAAAAAATATTATAACTTAATATCTACCGCTATAGGTCTTTTAAAAATTGATTTTTAAACATGTGTGTTAATAGCACTTTCAATAAATTTATCTTCATTAAGAATGTAGTATGAGAATTAACCAATGATTTATAATTATAAATATTATTAACCAATTTCAGAAATAAAAGAATTTAATAACGAACAAAAACGAAAACTGACACAAATAAATTTATTACCAGTGTTGCAAGAGTTATATTTTTTAAACCACTTAAAAACTAAATACTTAATAAAAGTTTTTTGATTTGTTTGTTTAATTTAAAATTTAACGCTCAAGCAGTTGATTTAAAAACATAGCATTTTGTTTTAACAAGTATGCTCTTTAAAATTTTGATGTGTTCTGACCAGTATTAAAAATTATCTATCATTACTCTGAAATATTTTATCATATTAACAATTGTTTTATCTATTTTGACTTCAAAACTGATAGTTTTTCATACCACTCTTGTAATTGTTAAAATCGTTTTATTCTATTTTTATCTAGTTTTTAAAGCTGTTAATAATATGTTACAATATTAAACAATTATTCTTAATTCTTAATTATATTTAACTATTAGAACTTGAGTTATAGCGTAACCAAGCGAATTTTCTTTAGCAAAGGACTAAGTTTTCGCATTCACTGGTCGCAATATAAAATATAAACATGCTCTCGAGCCACACTTTTACAAATATGGGCCACAGTTTGCCGAACCCTTGTGTAAATCATAAAAAAAAGGTATCTCAGTGTAGCAGAGACATTTCTTGGCCTTTTCAAAGGGAGAACTATTTTTTTTAGTTTAAAATGATTCTTCTTCTAACTATAAATAAAAGTTGTCTTTTAAACATATAAGCATCTACTCAACTATTAACATATTTGTTAACCATAGTATTTAAATACATAATGTAAAACTATCAATAATGTTTTTCAGTCAAATATCTATATTTTTTTGTGTGTTTCATAAATAGTTTTTCACTTAATAACCTTGTTAGTTTAGATAAATTTGAAAACTATTTAACTCATTTAATATATCAAATGTTGTTAATATTTCATTATCTAATAACAAAACATAAAGAAAAAACAAAATTGATTTAAAATATAAAAGAACAGGAGATAATTGAAGTTAAATGGCAAATTAAAGAACATGTAGTAATGTCACTATATATAGAGGTCGTGTTTGAATAGTTTTGTAAAGTCTAGGTCTTTTTTAATGTATAAGAATCAAAACTGAAATAATAATAAAAAACACACGTTATAAATATAACATGCTAAAAGATGTGCGTGAATTAGCATGTATAACTTTAATAAACATGCAGTTAGAAGTAAAGTTGCAATATATAGTTGTAAATAATGCATAAGTTAATGAAATGTCTTCTTTACAAACAAAGTTTCAAAAGTTATTAGCCATTTATGACACAATGAAAAGAAAATAAAGCTTTTTCTTATTAGCGCATATCACAAAAACAAACCTTTTTTACAATGAAATAAAATGTTTGCATTTTGTTATTGCATTTGGTTTTTAAAGCATTTTTAATACTCGTTGTTTTAACATTTACAATTTTCAAAGAAAGCACAAGCGAAACAAGTAAAAGTTTATAAATACACAGCTTTTTTGGTTAATACACGAAACTTTCTTTTTTTCTTTTTCGTCTTTTTTCATCGTCGCACAGGCTCCAGGTAACCAGTCTAAACACACCCCTGCAGTTAGGTACAGCTTATTGAAAATGAAAATAATAAAAATTTGTTAAATTAATAATTTCTCTCATTAAAAGTTGTTATAATTTTTTTTTTAATTGTTAAACATTATTAAAAAAATCTTTTTTGGTCTAAATATATGAAGTAATATGAAATTTTAAACTTAAAAAGTATGGAACTTGACTGAAACTTATAATCAATCTTTCTTCTAAACTCTACATGTACAAAAATCAAACGTATTAGAATTTATGCATAAAACTATGGATCTGAACTAACCGTATAACATATATAAAGGTTGGTAATTATTTTATTTAAAATTTTTATGAACTGGATTGAGTCGAAAAAGAATTCTTTCGAGTGATAATTTACCTGGATGGGAATTGAACGTGAGGAATTGATCGGGTTGGATTTGATTTGGCCGGTATTTAATTTGTGCTGGAATTGTGCGGGTTGGATTTGATTCGGGTGGGATTTTATCGGGTTGGAACTGAATCGGGTGGGATTTGATTCGGGTGGTAATTGATTCGGGTGGGAATTGATCGGGTGGGAATTAATCGAATGGGAATTGATTCGGGTTGGATTTGATCGGGTTGGAATTGATTTGGGTGGGATTTGATTCGGGTTAGATTTGATCGGGTGGGAATTGATTCGGGTGGGAATTGATCGGGTGGGATTTGATCGAGTGGGTTTTGATTCAGGTGGGAAATGATCGGGTGGGATTTGATTTGGGTGGGATTTGATTTGGGTGGGAATTTATAGGGTGGGAATTAATCGGGTTGGAATTGATTCGGGTGGGATTAGATTGGGTGGGAATTGATTCGGGTGGGATTTGATTCGGGTGGGATTTGGTCGGGTGGGAATTGATCGGGTTGGAATTGATTTGGGTTGGAATTGATCGGGTTAGAATTGATTCGGGTGGGATTTGATTCGGGTGGGATTTGATCGGGTTGGAATTGATTCGGGTGGGATTTGATCGGGTTGGAATTGATTCGGGTGGGATTTGATTCGGGTGGGATTTGATCGGGTTGGAATCGTGTGGGTGGGAACTGAGCGCGGGTTGGAAATGTTAGTATACCGATAAAACATGTGGCTCACAAATTTCTGTAAAATTTTGACAAATTACATTTCTTTATTAAATCTTTAGGTTCAAGAGAACGTTTTAAAATAATTTCGGAAGCCTAATGCTTTTTTATAAACACTGCCAGCCGTAAAATCTTATAATAACTAATAATGCAAACATGTGTTGTGTTAACTACTTATGTATTAGGCAGTTAATCATAATTGATTAAATTTGATTCTTGAAAAATTACAGTTAAGGTATCTAAAAAGTTTAACGATTTTTTTAGTTTTTATGGTCTTTTATTTCAATTTACGAAAAAAGTATGTGGAAAAGCTATTATACGTTTAATTGTTGTTGATCTTTAATTAGACTAGGTATTTAAAATTAGTCTTTTTTACATTTTAACTGATACTTGTACTTGACGCGTTAACCGCACAAATCTTTTTCACTGTTCACTAATAAAAAATACTTAGGCATTTCGGCAACTGATGACAGTGAAGTAGAATAAGATAAAACTGAGCAAAATCACTTCAAACTAAAACTTGACAAGTTGACTTTTCAGAACAGTTTGAACTGAAAAGTGCATATGACGCGAATCTACGATTCCACAACGCCGCCACCATTTATCAGCTGGCAAACACTTTCGCGCTGCCGAACCTTTTCAAAATCGCGCCTCGTTACGTGGAACGCTGCTTCGCAATCTCGGTCGCTTTCTGGTGCTGGACTTGGCTTCGAAAGTGCTCGCGAGCTGCAGGTCACTTCGGAGGCGCCAAGTGCTGCGTGCAAACGGCTAAGCCGCGACTTGGAAGAACGCTCGGGCGCAAAAAAGCTGCTTGTGAAAGTTCGCGTCGGCCTGTTCGGCCGAGTGGAAGGAAAACGTGAAGTAGTACAGTTTTACCCATCGCCCGCACCGCCTGAAATTTTCCCTCGCACGAAAGAAAACAGGCGCGCGCTCAAAGCCGTTTAAAAAGCATCGTCTGCGTGTTTTCCGGCTGGTTGAAGAAACAAGTAGACGAAATTTATTCGGACCACGAGACAGAAGAGGGCAGGCATGTACAAAAAGAAATTGTTTTGGACAAAAAGTACGCGCCCGCCACGAACAGCTGGACTGACGTGGCGGTCATGCCGCTTTACCGCCACGAGTACTGCGCATGCGCCGACTGAACTTTCATATTTGGTCAGCAGACCGCTGCACCAAATATGAAACTTAAAACTCTTTAAGAAAATCATTATCAGTTAATTTAAACTTGACATTTAATGTAACCGCTATTAAATTATCGCGTTCTTTTTTGTCAATCAGCCAGTTAAGGATTTATTTCAAATAACACCTCACATAAATGGTAAGGTGTTTCTTCATTTTCAAATAAGCGAAGATAATTTAAGTTTTAGCTGTTATAAAACTTTAATTGAATAATTTTTACCTAGTACTACTAAAATAGTGGTCATGAATATTTTATTAATAAGTAGCTTGTAAAGTTTTAATTATAGAAAAAATACAATTGTATTTATACATTTCAGTTCAGCTGATAAATTTAAAATTCTATTTGATATTAAAAACCAGATAACTATGCATTTATAGAAAGTCAAATAGAAAAGATTGTTAATGTATTTTACTGTTATTTTTATACAAGTTGACTTGTACTCATCATTCATTTTATCACATGCGTGAAACGAGCTTCCAATCAATTAGAGCGTATAATATCGATATTAAATTTTGATTTCAATTACTGTAATTAAAATAAATAATAATAATACAGCACATTAATTACTTTAGCATATATTTTCCGGTTGTCAGTGTGATTATACGAAAACCCTACTAATAAAAGCTCCAGCTTCTAAAAATAACATTTTATTTTGTATACTTATTCAAAAGTTTTGCTAGAATATTTTATTTTAATTTAATGGTTAATTAACTTTCTTTAAATCCAAAACTAAAATCATTTTTTGAAGTTTAAGAAACACAAATTAAAAACAACGCAGTTTATAAACAGTTCTAATTTATAAATTTAAAGTTACAAACAAGTTTAATTAACTTTATGCTTCAAGTATCAAAATAATACAATTCAAAAAAGTTTTCTTTGATTTTATCTTATTATTTATGTAAAATAAGCCAGGACAGAAAACTGCAACAAGTTTATTGAAACAATACTGCACTTATATTAATTAAGATTTTCTCTATACATCAAAAAACAACACACAATTTAAATGCTTATACATACATATTGCATACAAATAACAAATCTAAAATAAAAACAAAAACTGTTTTAACAAAATTTGTTTTGAAGAGAAAATCAAAGTTGAAATAAGGCTATATTTAAATCACAAAAGAAATAAATAAGCAAAAAAAATTCAATAAAATTATTAAGTAAGTTAATTGTAATTTTAACTTTTGAGATTGGTTTTTGTGAGACTATATAACTTAAGCACCAACTTTTTGAAACTTACTTTAAAGCCTGATGGCACTGTATAAATAATTACCGAAAAGACTATAAATATAAGTTAGCTAATTTTACAAGGCTTTCTAGTAGTGCTTATTAAAATATAAAAGGCGTTAATCTTATTTTAGCAAAAATTGAATTGAAATGCTTTACTAACATTGTTTACCAATAACGATAAAGTTAGGTTTTCATTTTTCTAAGTTATCTAAATATAACAACACACAAAGCTTGCTTTTAAAACTCTTGCAAAAAAAAGTATTACAATAAAAAATAAAGTTAATTTAACTTGTTTAAAATTAAAAAAAGAAAAAAAAATAGTGTAAGGATTTTTTAAGATCTCTCAAAAATTAAGTTAATTAAAATAGGTAATAAACTTGATAAAATTTACCACTTTAAGAACAAAACAGATGTCAAATTAACGTTATGTTGTTATTTCTAAATTCCTGCAAAATATTTTTTTTCTAATAAACATTTAATAATTTAATCAATTAAAAAAGTGCTATATAAGATAAATTAACGAAATAATATTTCAAAAATTTTGTAAAAACAATTTTTTATCCGCTATACGGCGCTACTTGACGCTCGTCACGTGATTCGAGTGTAGAAATTTCCGCATGAGTGAATCCAAATCCTTGTTCTGCGCCTGCTGGTAGGCCTGCTCGTCCCTCATAATGTTCAGCACCATCGAGAGCGAGCCCCACACGTTGTCCGATGTCTCGCCCGTTTCGCCCGTCGGTCCCCTGGCGCTCTTCTGGTGGTCGAGCGCCGTCAGGAAGTGTTCCACCGCCTCGCTGCGAGTGTTGATTAAAATTTATGAAACTTGAACATCATGTTCTACAGATCAGTGCTTTCAGAATAGCTCCTTTGGGGACTATATTAGCGATTCAAAGGGCAAAAATTTCCAAAGGCTGTTAAATTTGTAAAGGGGTCATACAGGGTACTTTGATACTTTTTACGACATATTTGAAATTTACACTATATATTCTTAGGTTTGTAATGAAGAGAAAAAGATGGTCTATTCGCAACTTACGAGAGACTTAAAAACTACACTAGATATTCTTGTTTTTTTTTTTACAAACTGACCTTCTTGTGAACATTTTTGATTTTGCTATCAAACAATTTTACCTCTTAAGATTAAAAAAAAAAAAAAATTTAGAAAAAAGGAAGTAAAGTCTGTAAGTTTAAGAGGTTCCTTACAGAAAAAGAATACTAAAATTTGGAAATATATTAATTTAACAAACATTTTTTGACTTCATTTTAATGTAGCCCAGGATTTTAATTTAAGTCATTCTCCACAAATGTGTTTTAACTAAAATAAAAATAGTATTTATATCAAAAAAAAAAAATTTCTTAAATTCTAATCTAAAATTTTAATTTTTTAAATACTTAAGAAGAGTTTCTAAAGATTTCAGATTTTTAGCTCAAAAAACAAAAAAGTACTTTAGATCTATGAAAATCTTTAAATTTAAGATAAAACTTGCAGTGAAAAAATGCAGTCCATATGTTGTATCGGAACATTTTTACAAAACTGCCTGTCCCTAAAAATAAAATTCAAGTTTTTATATTGTATAAAACGTAACTTATACTTCATACCTTATTTTTTTATAAAAGACAATGCACTTTTGTAAAAAAAACTTGATTTATTAATAATCTTAAAAATTTTTAAAGTTATGAGGTATTTAGCCTAAATTTTTGTTGATGATGGATAATTGAAATAAATTAGGAACATTTGGTTTCGTATTTGGCATATAACTAATTTCATATTTAGTATAAAAACATTTAAAACTATAACTACTGCAGATTTTACTTTTTAATTAATCATAGTTATTGTTAAAATTACATTTTTTAGCTTATAAATACATTTATTTATTTCCTACGAGGTTAGATCTATAATAACAAAACTTACTTCTACAGATATTGGTAACCTGACTAAAAGAAACGATTAATAAACACGATTATATTTCTAAGTCAAAATAGATATAAATTAATCGATATACTACTTTTTAAAATTTATATCTTATGGTGTAACTTTTATTAAAAGAAAATAATATTTAAAAGTCAATACCTGCTTTTGATAATTAAAAATTAAAATATTATAAAGTTTAATACAAAGTATATTTTGTACATACCAGTGAAAATAGTAAACTCTAAAATGTTAGTTCTAAACATATTATTGAGAGCTTACACTTTCTAACGGATGCTTATTTTATATTAAGCTTTTTACTATTGACTAAACCAAAGAATCACAAAAAAAATTAATATAATAAAGTTAACTAACTATAAAGCTACAATAAGTATATAAAACATTTAAAACAAATGTAAACGAACCGGTTGGCATTGAGGTTGATGCAGCTAATTCCAAGATTGAATCTTGATCTCGTGTACCCGGGATTTAACTCTAAAGCTCTTCGGTAAGCCATGACTGCCTGGTAATTATAACTTATATTTAATTTACGAGAAAATACAAATATAAAAAAACTGACTTAAATTTCAAAACGATTTATTACAATACATTGAATTTCTTGTGTTAATAAAATTTCAAAAATATAAAGACAATTCGACAAAAAAAAATTACTGAAACTTTATCAACTAAATAAATAACAACTTACAACATATTTAATAGACTTTATTTTAACTGAGACTAGCAGAACTATTTAACATGTATACTCACAACCATACGTTATAAAATTGCTAAAACAGCTCCTACTAAACAAAATTACTATTTATTATATTTGAAAAAAAGCTACTACAAAAGTTTTACCTCTTCGCTCTTACTGCCATTAGCAAGAGTGGCTCCTAACTTATTCCACAGTTGGGCGTCATCCGGTCTTACCGACAATGCTGCCTGTATATTTATCACTATGAGTAAAATTTGTATAACTATTCAGTCAAGGAAACCGTCATTTTTTCATAGAACTGTGCAGTTTGTTTATTTTTATTTTTTCTATTCAAAACTAAAAATTTGCTATGAATTCAAATTAGTAAAATTAGATAATATTTGTAAACAAAAATAATTATATTCTTTAAGAAATACAAATATATAGATTTGTATTACGATTGATTCATACACTGTATGTTGTTACTAATTGTATCAGTTTTAAGGTAAAAAGAAAAGATGTTTTAAAATAGATTCATAAAAAAATTTCAAATAATAAACATAACTGATTAAAATACCATAAAGTTTTGCTAGTATTTATTCCAATAACAAATACACAAGTAATTCGTTCATTTTTAGAAATTTAACAGAAAATAAGCAAACAAAATTAGAAAAAAAATTACCCTGAAACAGTCGGCGGCTTTCTCGTGGTCATGGTCCAGATGGTACAGGATACCGAGGGCGCACTGGACATCTGCATCCGGGACAGTAGGCGACATTCTGACCACTTCCACAAACGCCCTCTCCAGTGCCACGTAAGTTTTACTGTAGGGGAATTTATATTAAAAAAAGGTCATTTTACAAAAAACCTATTAAAAGTTTATAGGAATCCAACAAACAAGTTATTTTACTTAAGCTAAATTTAACTGCTGTGTAAGGAATGTTTATTCAAAGATCAGTCTTGTTTGTTGAGTTAAAAGGTTGGTAAAAAAATTGTAATGCTCTTTTAATCAAGTTTTTTTTTATAACGGTTTTATAACAAAATAAACTTAAAAGCTTGTAAGTAAAAAAAAACATATCAATAGCACAGTTGCTGTTTTAAAAAATATTCTTAAAATAAATCACATATTATATATAATTAAAATGCACAGTATACTAGCAGTATAAGCTTTAAAAATACATTGTTTATTTTGTTTATTCAAACTTTTTTTGTAATGGACAGTATTTTTAAAAGTTAATATTTAAAGTTTTTAGACTTGTGCATTTGTAGCTTTTTTTAGTAAGCATGTTAAATTATTTATAAAACCAATGTTGTGTTACTAATTATTTTCGATTGGTTTAGATTTGAACATTTAATTGATTTTTATAATGTGATTTTTATTAAAAAGTAATATAAAGTTCAACAAATTAATGAAGTATTTACTAAAAACTTATTACATGCAAATTATTTACTCGTACTTCTAAAACTGAAGTTTTTATTTTTGATAAAATTTATTTTAAAAATAATATATACAACTTGTTTAAAAATTGAAAATATAACTAACACACAGCAGTAAATACTATAATCATATATTAACCTAGTTTGAAAGTTTATTGTTTATTTAAATCAGTTTTTGTTTTCATTCACATTTTAAGATATCATTGTTAAAAACTTAAAGCAGCTCTTGAGAACAAACCATTAAAATCAGAAAATTACGTACATTTATGATATTTAAAAAACTCTATATTTAATTTTTTGAAAAATAAAACTAACGAGTCCTTCATATTGTAAACGTACGGGCGTTCAGTTTGGTTGCTAATCATTCCTGGAACTTTCTTGGCAGTTTCTGAATATCTGACAAAACGACATTCATGTTTTGTTTATATGGTTAAAACAGTTAATTTCAAACTTTTTATTATATATCAATAAAAACTTTCGTATATAAAATTTTAAATTTGAGATTCCGGTGATTATGCTATGGTTTGTATAGCTTGTACATCATTTATTTCACAAAGCTTTAGAAGAAAAAATTTATTAAGTATAAATTTTTCAACCCGGATTTTAATTTACCATTCTTTAACCAATTAGAGTTTTTGTTAATCTTTTTATTTTAATTAAAAATTTCTTATGAGTTAAACATTTTTGTAACATAGATTTCAAATGTTAAACAGGTTAATTTTAAATCATTGCTTTAAACCAAACGTTATAACAAATTAATTTTTAAATATAAGCGAAACTATTTAACGATTTTAATTCAATTAAAAACAAAGTTAATTCTGTAAAATTTTAAACAAACACAAGATTAATCATTAACTATTATGCATTTGTTTGAAACATTTACAAACAAATAAAGAATTTTATTCGGCTGTTATTACACATAAATAAGATTAAATTTTAAAACAATGAAGTCTACAAAAATAATATTTTTATAAACTCATTTTGTACAAAACTTTATTGTTTATTTTAAAAATAAAAATATAAGATTGTTGAACTTATTGATAAATACAATTATATTTGTAAATTTTATTTATATAAAAAATTTCCAAACTAATTGTTTTTTATTAAAATAGCTTTTAATTCAAAATAAAAGCTATATAAAAATAGTAAAAAAAGAAACAACTTAGTTTGTATAAAACACAAATGCAAGCTAAAAGTTAAACAAACAGAATATACCTAAAACAGTGGAACTTAAATACAATTACAATAGTTTTCGCTACTTTAATTGTTGATTAAAACCTATTCAACACCAGAAACTAAAAGTCTTAATAAAATACGCGAGTACGATATGTAAAAAAACCACGTTAGTCAAAATTAAAATATGTTAAAACAATGAAAATATTTTGTACAAAAAAAAATTGGTTCAACTAATGAGCTTTTTTTCATATTATGTAAGGTCATTTGCATTTTCGTTTTAAGTAATTAAGTACATTTGATAGATAAATCAAGTCCAAAAGTATTATAAAAGACTTTAAAGAACATTATTTAAACTAATAAATCATTAATTGTTTTTTAAATACTTTTCAGTAGCTATAATCTTTTGGTAGATTGACTTGAAAATTCATAAAATTAATAAAAATTCATAATTTGAACATTTGTTGGTGTTTAAAAAAGTTTGAGTCTTAATTTTGCAACATACAATTCAGAAAAAACAAAAGTATTTATTCAAATAAAACAAATTATGCTTAAATTCTTTTTTGATTTTGGTTACAAAAATTGCTTTCCCTGTTTAATTTTCTACGGTTTCTTTTAAGTAAGTAGTAAGTTTGACAAATAACTATACGCCTCTTTTATTTACTATCTAAAACCAACGTGCTAATAAACAGCATCAATAAATAATGAACAAAATTAAAACAATTATATAGAACAGTATGTTATATAAATTAACGTAGTATTGTTACATATTCTTTAAAAGCTTGTAACATTACTAATTTGATCACTTGTTGTGTTTAGTCAAAACTAATAAAATGTAGTATTTAATGTTTTCTTAGTTTTTAGTTTTATAGCAAACTTTAATAGAGTTGTTTTTAATTTTATTTAACTTACTTTATCGAAATTTGCAAATACAATTTAATCTATAAACAGTATTTGTATAAATAGTTAACTAAAAAAAATTAGCACGAAGTATTTACTGCATTTTTGTTAGCATTACAAAACTTTAAGTCGTACTAGCTAGAAAAAAAATTACTGAAGTAAGAGTATTAAGTACAACATTAAGCCAAGAAGATTTATAGTCAAGTTAATTAACAAACAGACTTTTAATTTATTGTGAAAATAAACATTGATATTTATACAGTCAAAGTCGAATAAAAAAGCATTTTTGTTATACGAATAACATCCGGTGCATAATAAATCAAACAAAAAACATTAAATGCTGAAAAACATGTAGGCTTTTTCGACAATAAGTTTGTTATTTTCAGGCTATTTACACCTAGCGTTTAGTTTTGTTAAAGCCATTCAAGCCATTCTTAAAAACTAATACCAATCGATGAAGTTTAACATATACTTTCCTAAGTTCCTTGAAACTTAAAGTAAAAATCAATCTATATACACAAGGTATCAAATTTAAACCTAGCAGCCAAACAACAAGCAGCAAACTAACTGTGGATGGTTGAGTATCCACTGTTTGAGATGGTTCATGGCCTTCACGTTGTCTGATTCGTTCGCGTAACTGACCGCTAGTGCCATCATTGCGGGCAGGTTGGAAGGGTCAAGTGTTAAGGCTCTGAAAAAAAGTGTTACCATATGAGCTATTACAGCTAAGTGTTGAGCATATTAGGTTGACTTTAACTTTACAAAAATAATATTACTATAAAATATTTAAAAACTACTTGTTTTTAAAAATTTAAACTTCAAGAAAACAGATAACTATGAAAAAAAGTATAAACAAATCAGTAAAAAGATCCTTAATTTTATAAACTTATTAAAACGAACTTTTTAAGGGCGGGTATAGCTTTTGTGTCTTGTTCATTTTGTTGTTGACAGTGACCCAAGTAGTACCAAGCCTGTTGAACACAAAAAAAAAGTTAGTTTAATAAATGTAATAACTAATTTATGCTTTATAAATTTTATATAAGGTAGTTAAAAAAACTGTTTATAAAATATTTTCAAAACAATTGTTGCTACATACTTGACTGTGTTCCGTGTCATTCTTGACGACGCCTTCAAAGATGAGGATGGCGTTTGAAAGATCTCCGGATTCCATTCTCCGGACTCCTTCCTCGAAAGAGGCGGATGCCGCGTCCTGATAAGGATTCGCTTCACTGAACTCGTACTCCTGAAAAAGGTGATTACAAGAAAAATAGTTACAAACTTATTTTGTAATTTTTTTAAATTGCTGAATATAAACGTATGCATTGTATTCAGTACTAGTAGAAGGGTGTATACGAAAGTACCAAAATTAAGCTTATAGGTATTTGTAACTTGCGAAACAAAATTACAAGCTTTACTTTTTCTAGCTCGTTTTGCAAACAACTGTGTCTTAATGTTTAGTTATTCTAAGTTGCAAAGAATTTGTTGTTTTATTATTATAAACTTATTAAAAAAAATTAAATTTAATATTAATAAAATACCACTTATTTTTTTCTATAATTTGCAAATTATTCAAAATACAATAAATATGTGTAAAATTTATATCTAACAGAGATATTATAGTTGCCTCAGTTTTTCTCATAACTACGAAACAATTACAATAATGATTCATAGAAAAAACTGTGATTTTAGTAACTTTTTCATCTTCTCTATTCAACCATTGGTGATTTTCTTCATTTTTCGTCCATTCTTCTTCCAAGTCATCAAAGTATCCACCACTTTGCTGTGATTTCTGTGAAGTACTTTGTTAGCAATGGAGATAAAAACAAAATTTTAAAATTTGAGATGTAGAAAACGTTAAGAAACACTATCTGAACTGATCAAGAACCTATAAAAAAGCTTTAGAGTATTTACATAACTTAGTTGAATGTCATCAAATTAACTGTAAACCTTTTGAAGATGAATGGAAATAAGTTGTCTTTCTTTTCAGGCTAGAACCGAAATAATTATAAAATTAAAGTTTGGTTTAAGACAATTTAAAATAACTGTCCCGATTCTTTTAAAGAACGAAATACAGAGCAAGAGATCTACCGTTACAAAAAAAAAACATTTTCAATTCTTAATTAAATAGAGTTAAATATACTATTTTATTACACGATAGACCTCTTGCTGAGTATTTTATTTTAAAGAATGAACACAGTTATTTTAAATAATTTTTTAACCAATTTATATTTGAACATTTTTCAAACAGAACTTTAATCTTATTTGATTTCCTTTTTTTTAATGAACAATGTTACTTTATTCAGCATAATTTATATTGTTTGTTAAACTAACTTGATTGAGAAATTCCTCGTCCCAATTCGAAGGATGTACTCCTTGAAACTAAAATTATTTTATATAAGTTAAACAAAATAATTAATATTTTTTTTAAAGATGTTTTGCTCAAGTTTATGTATTTGTTAAATATATGTGTCAATTTAAATTTTTAATGAAAACTCTAGAAAAGGTTTTTTCCTTTATGTTAATTAAAAATATCATATTTTGTTCTTAAATTAATAAGTTTAAATATTCTACAGCTAACAAAAAAAAAACATAGCAGAGTTGATTTTCTTTCAACAGTAATAACAAAAACAAATTTTAATTACTATAAGTTCTAGCAATATAAAGCATATAACACTTTTTATTGAACAAAAATGCTATTAATTAAGTTATCATCACAAAGTAACTAAAGAAAAGTATTTTTAACAGAACAACAACAAAGTTGTTCAAAAAAAAATATCCTTAAAAACAGAGAATGCCAAAACGTGATTTAAAGCAAATCAGTTATAAGATAATTTTTTTTAAACGGCCTGATAAAAACTAAACAGTTTACATACTGCTTATATAAGGAATTATTATATGTTAAAGATATTATATATCAATACTGTTATGAAACAAAAGTAATTATGAGAAAAATTTAAATTTTTTTACAAACCAAAGAGCTTTTACCTGCTGCTTGTCCATACTGAGTTCCTGACCCTGCAGTTTGTGCATGAACTTGTTGAACTGGGAATTTCTCATTTTCTCATCGTCTTCCAGCTGATCAGACACCTGCTTGGCTGCCTCGGCAAGACTCAACTCATCTTTCGCTACGACTTCTTGCCTATAATTTGAATTGTTCATTATATTTGTTTTTACTGTGTTTTTGCAAACTTATTGGTACCAAGATATTTTGGGAAGGAATTAGGTTATTAAACTGTAAAATTTTTATTTTTACAATTAACTAATAAAACTGTTATGTTTTAAAAGCAGTTACCAGACTTCTTCAACTTCATTGTAAATTTCAAGTTCTTTTTGTGTCATTGAGTTATCCGTCTCTGTATATTTTTACATTTTTTAAAGATATTATACGCTAAACCACTATTTTTAAATTATACTTAAGTAGGTTTATTATGTATATTTAATACATTATACAAACTCAATTGCATATTTTCTAAAAGTCTTCCTGCAAATTTTTTTCAACAAATAATCCAAATACATACAATACATCATAAATTATTTACAAAAATACTTCATTCATAGTTACAAAACCTCTCAATTGAAAACTAGGAGCTTGCTGCCAGGTCGCGTTGAAAGCTGTGCTCGGCCCCGCTCTCATTTGGTTCCACTGGTTTTCAAGCATCGGTTTGTATTGAGGCGCCATTTCGCTCGTTCCACCTCGTTGATTTTGTGGGGCGAACTGTGAACTTCTTTGTTGGTTGTGGAACTGGGTTACCCACGGATTCTGTTGCCTGGCTGCTTGAATAATTTCAGTATAGTTGATTCATAAAAATAATCAAATTTAGAAAGTATTTTAAGAAATAAAGTTTAAGGAGTAGTCATTATAAAGTTTATCTTTGAGTAAAAAAAAACTCAACAAGAATATTTTCAAGTCTGTTAAGTGTTATTTCTATGTAACATTTTTAGAAAATAAATTAGTTTGAAATTAATAAGAGCTGAGTATATTAAAACTTACCCTGTAAGTTGACAGAGTTGACATTAAATTCATTCACCCATTCTGATGATTGTTGCATTTGTTGTTCTTGCAGCTTTCCTGTTAATTAATTACTCAATTTTTTATATAGAACGATTTTTTATATAGTTATATAAATTTCTGCTTTTGCACTTAATCGAATTTTAAATTTAGTTAATTTAATTTTAGTTTTAAAAACAAACTTTCATGGTCTAATGAATTTAAAAGGCTGCTCATTTCAAACGTTTGTGGTTGTTCTACCAAATGGGCATTTTGTTGACCTACAAACTCATTTGCCAGTTCTTCATTTCCTTTATCTTAAAAATTACATAAATTTTATAGCTAGTTATTTGTTACTTTAAAAATTTATTTAGTTTAACTTCAACTACAGGTGTTAAAGTTGTCTTAATAAAAAATGCCTTTGCAGCATTTTTATATTTATTGTTGCAGACTAAGTTTATGTTTTCAAAGACTCTCTTAGACATAATTAATTTTAAAATTTTATATCTTTCGTTGATGAATATAAAATATTAAAAATAGGGTTTTGTTAAACAGATTTAATGAGTTTACACAATTTTGTCTAAAATTAAAAATTTCACATAATTCTAATTAGCCTTTTATTATAATATTAAAGATTAAAATTTTCAAACATATTGAAATTGAGTTTAAATTTGTCTAGTTGATTTTAATTTTCTATGAAGAACAATTAAGAAATGTATGCTTCTTTATTTTTTTTAATAGAGGAATTTAATAAAATACAAAATAAAATTAAATTTACAAAATTGTTAAAACTGATCAAACAATATAGCCTCCCTAAACTTAAAGCATAAATAAATAATTAAAACATCATTTGAAACTCTAGTTTATTTAATATATATTATAACATTATTGTCAAAACAAAATATCAAAACGAATTAATATTATAATAGAAAGAAAAAATTTAAAAAACAAGATTAAAAAAAATAAAATATATAATCAAAGATCAAGCACATAAACTTCTGCAATCCTATATCACAATCCATATTATTTAAGTATAAGACTAAAACTAAAATATTTGTAATAAAATATCAAATAAACATTATAAATGATTGAGCTTATGCTATAAGTTTAAAACTTATAGCTTCTATCTGTTATGTCTTTATTTTAAATTATGAATTTTGTATGTATTATAAAAAAAATATCAAAAAACTTTTATTGATTTTAAAAAAAGTCATGTTGGTATAACATATTTTAATATTAATAAAATGTAACAACTTTTAAACAATACGGTTTCATTGTATATTTTTAAAACATATTAAATTAAACATATTAGTAATTAATTAAATATCACTTTTATACTAACAATAAAGTTAACTTTCAAATCAACATTTTAATTTATTAGTTTTAAACCAGTTGATGTTTTATTTTTAAGTTATAAAATTTTGAACGAAATGTAACAAAAATACTTTATAAATTTAAAATTGTTGGATATAAACAGTCATTAACTAACAAGGCACTCCAGTGACACTCCTGTGTGTTTGGTCATTAGTGAAGTGTTGGGCTGCCTTCATCAACGGATTCTGCCCGCCACAATCTGGCTGAATAAAATCTTTTCCCCCACCATTCATGGTTATTTAGAGATATGTTTATTTTGTATAACTGAATATTTTTAGATAATAGTAATAGAAAATAATAGCTTTTATTCAAATTATGCTAGATTTATAAATAAATGTTGTGCATCAACAAGTAACCTGAGTTAAAGTTAAAATATTTTGTTGAGATTTATTTTATTCTTGTGAATGTGAGTTATCTTTGTATATCACTTGTATAGAACATATATAAATGAATTTTACAGTGGTTTTTATACTGTTAAAAGTCTTTATAACTGTCCTAAACAAGAAGTTAAAAGGTATCTGTGGTGTGCGGCTTAATAATCTAAAGGCTCTTTAAGCACCAGGTCCTAGTACCAAATATTTTGAGCTTTTTTTGTTGTTGTTTAACAAACTATATTATAATGTTATAACTAACCAACCTCACCAAAATCTTAAAATTTAGAGGCAGTGGTAAGTATATAAATTTTTATTAAGATTAGTTAAGGATGACATTTTGATAGTAAACTTATGCATTAGGGTATTTATTGTATGAAAATTACATTGATTTGGGCATCATCAGCTTTAACTTTGGTAATTATCTAGCATGATGCCGCAACAATTTTGAGCTGAAATTAAATAGTTAGCCTTTTTAAAGTAAACAATTTTTTTTCTGTGTAATAATTTAAGTAACAGGGTTGCCACTCTTTTTTTTTAAACTTTTTTCTAGGTTTTCAAAATTTCCTCCAGGTTTTTAAAAGTACACATTTTTGGGTCAACTTTTAGTTAAAGTTAATTTTAAGGTATAAAACTGTGTTAAAAAGTATAAAAACATTAAAAAGATACTGTAAAGCTACTTTCAATGTGCTTTAGACAAAAAAAAATTGATGATGACAATTTTTTTTTATCTATATGATAGATTTTTTGAGTCAAATTGAAATTTTACTACTGAACATGTAAAAATTGTTAAAATTCATTCCCAGTTTTTCCAGGATTTATTTTTAAAGTTCAGGTTTTTCTAGGTTTTTTTTTGCCTAAATTGTCAAGTTCTAGGTTTTTCCAGGTTTCCAAGTAAAATGGCAACCCTGAAAGTAAGTAAACTATTTATTGGACAACACCAAAAAAGTGCTAAAAAAGTTTTGTCCAAGTACTTGGTGAACAAAAAAAAACCATTTAGTTATCAAGTCATACCGAGGATACCATTTAACTTTAAGAGAAGAAATGTAAGAATAAGGCTATTATTATTTTTAAATGTGAAAACATTAGTCTCACTATACCAGTTGCAATTCAAACATATTTTTGATGTAGTTAAAATATGTGTGAATTCTATTTGAAATTACTGATTCGAAAAACAACAGTTAGCTGTTTTCAAGCAAAATCAATGCTAAAATCATGTTAAGATTTTAATAAAGCATTGCATTCTATTTCAATTGTAATGAAACTTTTAGCAGTGTAAAGCAAATAGTTTGTTTAAGGGTAATAACCGTTTATATAAAAGTTTTAGAAAAGCTTTAAGGTTTGTCAAAAACTTTTAAGAAGCATGTTTAATATTTAAATCACTGTTTACATTAAAGATTTGAAAAAAACAAAACGGAAAAATAAAAGTAAGTTTTTACATTTTTAATATTTAAAAATTGTATGATAAAAATTTTAAAAGTTATTTAATTCATAAGAAGGTCTAAAGACCAATAGCTATATATATTATTTATACTAAAGTACTCACAGTCACATGCTCTCACAGTTTGTAGTCGTTGATGCTTTAAAATATAACCAACAAATTGGTTGTGTCAAAAATATTTTCAACATTAATATCTCATTATTAATTATAATCTTTTACAAGATTGTTTTATAAAATTTTAAAGACAACTGATATAAGGAAAGGTTTCTCAAGAAGGCACTACACTTAAATAAGTAATATAAAAAATAAAAAAGTTTCTAAAACTTATGGATCAAAACCAAGTTACTTAACTTAAGAATTTACCAGTTTAATATCAATCTAGTTTAACAAATTAGCTTTTTACAGTTTGTTATATTTAATATGTTTTAAACTAAATAGAATTGTTTTATTTGTCTTTTTACTGACTTGAATAATTGTAAATAACCTAATGTCGTTAAAAACATGAACTTAATGTTAATAAATGTGCTAAATGGCAACCAGAGCTAAAAATGGTTTCTAAATAAGACTAATTAATGCTAACCAAAACTTTGTACATTTTAAATTTTAGTATCAAGTTTGGTTTTTTATTCGGATGGCTTTAGAATTTATCATTTTCATTTTTTACAGTTCTGCTTCTGCTTTTTTTTTAAATCAGTCTCAAATTCTACTCAACGATTAATGTTTACTGGGATTCACTTTACAGCTTCGACAATTTAAAACTTACATAGATTTCACAGTACAATGCTTTTGGTTTATTTCCATATTTCTTACTATGTTCAAAATAACTAGTACTTTCAAGTTAAAAAATATCTTTGAAGCTTGTATTTACAACTTACTCACATAAGTTATGCGACCTGATGACCTTTCGAGATCCTTTCGTGCACCCAGATCCTTGGGTAAATTTTATTTTGAACACCTTCGTTTTTTTAAAATTAAAGTTACTTATCTAAAAATTTCGAACTATCAGCAGACAACAACATAGTATTAAAAAAAAACTTGTTAATTATGCATTTGTCAAGTTTATGAATTACAAATAAGAAGACGCTCAAAATATTTGGTCCTAGGACCTGGTGCACGAAGAACCTTTCGGTTATCGGGTCGCACACCGCTTAAATACCTTTCAACGTCGTGCCAGGACATTTATTGTTGTTAAAAACCAAGTAGCTATTGTACATAAATAGTAGACTAATTAAAACATAAAGTTTGTTATGGAAGCAACATACGGGCTGCTTTAATACTCTGATAAACATGAATGCGTTGATATTATCAGAACTCGGAAGTATAAACTTTAAAATAATAAAAGTTCAGCTAAAATAAAACGGTAAAAAACAAATTGAGCTTGAATAAAATTCACTACTTTAACTTTTTCTGATAATCGTAACTTAAGAAAAAACCTAACTAAAATAACTATTATACATTAAATTCGAATTATTTTCTAATTGCAGAGAATAAATTTAAGTTGTGAAGGCTGACTTAGATTATCTGAATTTTTAGAATTTTTAGTAACATATGTAACATTTTTCATTAAGCTTATCTTCTTGGAATATAGTTTTTTCACACTAAATTTTCATTGTGTGGAACAGATTTCATTTTTAAATTTAAAAAAATATATTTATAATAATCGCTTTAATAATTCAGTACTCAGCAGTGGCGTCGCGTGGTATTTTTTTTAGGTGGTGCAGAATTAAAAAAAAAATTCCCTACTTTAAAATTATTTTTTATCTAAAATAAAAACTTTTTTCTATAACAATTACATTAAATTGCTTATGTAAATGAAGAAATTTTGTTTAAAAATGAAAAATTATAAAAAAAAAAAAAATTATTTATGAAAATAACTTTAAAAAAAAAGTAAATACTTTGAAAATTAAAGTAAATATAGGAATAAAAAAAAATTAAGTAATTTAAAAGATTCAAAAAATGTTAGCTTACTTATGAGTATTAATCTTTAAGAAGGCTTTAAAGTTTAAACTAACAGTAGAAAAAAATTAGACAAAACAAATGTTTATTATAATGAAAAATACAGCAACTTTAATAGTTTTTTTTTTGCCTCAATCTTATTCAAAAAATATTTGATTAAACATCATACTAAGAATGGTTATTTTACTAATATTTAACTTGACAAAAAAAAATCTTATTAGACTTGGCAGAAAATTAAAAAGTCTACAAGCAAAAAAAATGTTATGTACAAACTGCAGGTTTATTTTAAGTAAAATTTATTTTACTCAAGTTTATTAAAGAGTAACTATTAGCTCTCTGAAAGAGTTAAAAAAAAGAACAACATGTAAAAAAGTGCCTAACCCCCCACTCCCCTTACCCCTCACTATTTTGCACAATTTTTTTTTACAATTATTAAGATTTTTATTAACTTTTTTTCTAAATTTAATGTTTTTTTGTTGGAGGTTTAAATTCAATAGGTTTTAAAGGGTATCTTTTCTTTATTTAATTTTAATTTGTTTTTCATTTTGATGATAGTATTTTTCTCAGAAGCTCACCTTTTTTAAGTTTTGTTGGTGAGGCTGTTGAACTTTTCAAGAAATTTAAAGATAATTTATAAATATGTAACCTTTATAGCAGTAAAAATTGATTAGTTAGTTTACATGTGGCCATAGGGGTAAAACACTTATTTTTTAATTTTAAATAAGCTTGTTATTTTCAGAGTAAAAAACTAAAACTGCTTTAGTCAGCCTGAATTTTTTCCTAATTCGGTCTGTTTTAATTTATCTTGGGTCATCTTGAGTTTTTTTAACATTTCTAAGTTGTCCTGATTATAAGGCAAGGCAACTATGTTTCAACAATTTTTTCTAAAATTTTTGCTTTGTTTATGAAAAAATTAAATCAAAAGTCATATAAAGTAGACTAAATTTTTCTAAAATGTTAAACTACTCTAAGTAATCAAAGTTTTTGGGGGTCAGATCAATATTTTAAGTTAGGCTATTTACTTTAAATAAATATGTGAATGTTTCAATAATAATAATTTTTATTTAATATAAATCTAAATTATTTTTCTGTAAAAGTAAACTTTAAGTTTATAATAAACTTCTTAACATTTTTTTCAGAACTCAAATTTTACATTTATATAAAATTTAATTAAATATTTTATTAACTTTATGATAACAATAATCAGTTATAGTTAAGTTTATCTATGCTTAAATACAGAAAATCAAATTTTAAGACTTTGGTGATTTAGGTTTTTTATCTTTTTTTTCAAAATGTGTAATTTATGACAATTTTGTTCTTTTATTGTCCCGTTTTAATATAAGTGATCTCTTAATTTAAAAAATCATGAGGGTACATAAACTTAAATTTAATCCTTTGCAGTAGCCTAGCTTTGTTATTTTTTGTTTACAATAGCTTGTTGATGATACTTAAGCATGTCCTGTTTTAGGGAATTTTCAACTTAGCTTACTTACCGCAAGATATTGATTTTGCGGTAATTCTTGAAGAAATTTTGCTTTTTTGAGTTCATTTGCGGCAGTCAGCTAAGAGTTTGCGGCAGTGAAGTGGGCAAAATGGTCGTTTTCAAAGTTGGAGTTTTAAAAGAGATTAAAAGTTCTAAAAAGTGACGAAAACGTTATAGATACTTTTTTTTTCTTACAAAATTTAAAGGTGGTGCAGTTGCGGCAGTGCAACACCCCACGCGACGCCCCTGGTACTCAGTATTAATGATATTTTCTAAACATATTTATTTAGAAACTTATTTTTTAATAAACTGTTTTAATTTTTGATCGAAATTTATTAGGTTATTGATAAATTTATTTTGAAAAACGAGTTAAAAAAATAAACCATATATAAAAAATTATTTTAAGTAAATAATTTGAATTAAGTTGAACATCGCTAGTTCATCATCTAATAACTTAGAAAACTCAATTATGTTCCAAAGTTTTATCATTTAATTAAAAACATGCTCAACATTTTAATTTAGCGAAGGTATTTTTAATAAATTTTTGTAAGTATAGCACTAAGATATTTTGAACCTAGTGTCAACTAAACAGAAACACTTGGAAAATAGTTTGATATTAAATTTCAAAAATAAATCTTAACTTTATTGGTAAAATGTAATTAGTTTTGGGCTTTTATCAATTTAAATAAATTTCAATTAGCAAAATAATACTGTTTTTTAATCAATCAAGTAAGAAGTTATAAAATTATGAAATACACTGTAGCTTAAATCTAAGTTGATAAAAAATCAACAAATTTTATTATTTTTGTTTCAAAAAGCTAAAGTTTTTTCCAAGTTTCTTCCAAAACCGCCCCTTTTTATTTGTTTTCTTTAACTTTTCTGGGAGTGATGAATTTTCATTAGCAGTAGCACTCGTCAGATATTTCTGTGTTTGTTATTGACATTAACATAGAGCGATTTAAAAAATAAATTTAAGTATTATTTACAATAACTGAAATAAAAAATGTATTTAAGACTATTTTCTTTTTTATAAATTTTTCAATATTAGTTTACAATAGGAATTTGATTTACCAAATATTCATCATTCTTTATTTCATCAGGGACCTTTTTGTTTTCGTTAGTTCCGTTATCAGTTTGTATTTTAGTTTCAATAACCTTAACTTTAGGTTTCAAAACTTCTTTTTCTTTAACGTTAAAGGTGTTACCTAACAAAATGAATTACATTTTAATACTAATAAAAGTGAGTTGCCTACGTTTACCAAAAAAAAAAGAAGTTTTATGAGGCTGAGTAAATTAAGAAAAGAAAGAATTTTTTTTTATTCAAAATTGAGGCTCTGCCATTAACAAAATAATAATTTAAACAAAAAAACTCATTATTAAAATAAAAGTACTTACTATCAATTTTAGGTGGCACAAAACAATCTACGGGTTGTATATAGGGGAGTTTTTTCCCTCCGATATCTATCATTTTTGTAGCGCTTTCATTACATGTGTACTTTTTCGTAGCTGCGCATTGTTTTAAAACCTGTATTTTCAAAATGTAAGATAATTTCATGTATTGTTTAAAAAAATAACAAAATTTAAGTTTTATTGTGCTCAGTTTCACTTAGGGAATATAATTTTTTTTAAATTATTAATGATAAACAAAATTACGTATCACTAGTTTTGTTTTCTATAGTAGCTTAACATGAAATACAAATATATTATACTATTTAGCAATGTACATGAATCACTACACATCAATTGATTAAGTAGAAAATTAACAAATATTTTGACAAATAAGCTTAAAAAACTTGAAAGTTCTGTTTACGCTTTTAAACTCACTCGTCCATGAGCTAACTGATCACTGGAACAAACTCGTTCATAGTTGAGTGAAGGTTCCTTTTCATTGAACTCCACATCGTACGCATCAGTGCTTCCGTGCTCATCCAAGCTGTAAGCATCTCTCACTGATAAATCTTTGTATGATCCCTCAACGTAAATGTGGTCGTATCCGTTTGGTCTTTTGGTTTCGTTGCCTGTTTGGAAAAATATTGAATAATTACACATTAACTTATTTGTAAAACATTAAAAATAATCATGCACCTTAAGTTTAATAACGGTGTTTAAAGGTATTTTTAAACATTAGATCCTTCACTTTATAGGGATAAAAACAAATAAAATTCAAATTAGCAGAAACACAATATAACGTAATATTATTTAGTAGATAAAAACTACGTTATTTTTACGTTGTATACTTCCTTTTAAAACATAATAATGTAAGTTATTTACCTAAAGTACTGAGAATTAGTTTTGAGTATTCATGGTTTCCGTTGTCAGTAATTTCCAACTTTTTAGGGATTTTTTTATTGCATTCAACTTCTTGTTCACTATTGTTCATTCCAATCAACTGCCTACTTTCAGCTTCTATAAAAAAAAATACAAAAAAAAAAAAAAAATTACAAGATGGAATACACTTTCAAAAGTGTTACTAACTGAAATTAAAAAACATTGTTTTTCAAACTAAAGTATAGTTAATATATTACCTTACTGTTTTTAAGACATATAACATTTTACTTAACATTTACAACAACAATGAAACATAACATATTTTAGTTACTTCTAAATTAATGAAAAGTCTGTCAGTTACTAAGCTAAATTTAAATTTTTATTAGCTTTAAAATGCACAAATTTTAAGTCAATATATCTAAACACGTTCAGCATACTTATGAAGACGTTTTTATTTGGTTGAAATGCTAAATAATTGTACTAACCAGGGTTAATGTTTCTGTTAGCAGCAAGAAGTTTGTTTAAATTTATCAAACTTAATCTTTGCTTTTTTGTTTTTGGCACGCTTTGACACTGCACACACAATCCACACTCAGTTCCTATAAATTTATTCAAAATTTATAAGATATAAGGTACAAAAAAAAAAGTATTGATAGTAAAATTTAAATTTATAAGCGTAAACTTTTTTTGTTTTATTATATAAGATTATACAAAAAAGTACAAAAATTTTCAGTACTAAAAACCTATAAATTTTTATTTTTTTTTTGATACAAAAAATGGACATGGTAAATAACCTTAATCATAAAATAAGATGACCATTTGTGCTAAATATAATTTATCTATCAAACTTAATTACCATCTGCACAAAAGTTTTCATACTGAACTACATGCCTGCGCGCATGATCTCTTCTCATCATCAGTTGTTTCATCTCTTCACTGTCAGCTGCTGGTTGTTCTAAACTTATCGCATTCATTGGATGTCCTTAAAATTGTTAAAAGTCATTGTTTTAAATTTTCAAACCAAAACTTATCTTGATTCATTTTCTAAAAATTAAAAGACAAAAATTTTATTTAAACTGTAAAAAATCAATTTAAAAGAATAACACTTTGGTTTAGAAAATTTAAGTGAATACACAATGTTTAGACTGTTATTATTTTTATTTTACTTAAATTTTAAGCACCATTATCTAGTTTTAAGTTTCTTCTATATTTAACACTTAAACTTGTGTGTTATAATCATTATAACATACAAGTTTTAGTGTTAAATATAGAAGAATATTATAATATAATACTATAATTCTAAACGAAATCTAAAGTAATTTAAACTTAATTAATACTACTTAATTCTAAAAGCTTTTTTTCAAACTATACTAAATATTACTTGAAAAAATGTATCTTAGTTTAGATGCAATTAAAACTATGAATAACAAAAATCATTTTCATAAAAAAAAAATCATTTAACCATTAACGTGGTCAATTTGAAAATGTTAAAAAAAAATGAATAAATTTAATTTTATAAATACCTTTAATATCTACTGTTAGTTTATTTTTTCACTTCACTCAGGCTGAGCAAAACTTAAAAAAAAGAAAGTAACATTTTTTCCATAAGTTAGTTTTTGATTTTTTGCAAGATAAATTTTCAGTTTATAACTTTATACTGATAAGCAGGGTTGAAAAGTTCGAAAAATAAATGATTCTGAAAACTTATTAAATTGTATGTTTTAATTAAAAATTTTATGCGCGAGCAGTTTACTCTTTAAAAGCAATTCTGACAAAAAAAATAAAGCTTTTGTCTTTTTTTGGAAAAACAAATATATATGCCAAAAATTAAACTACTCATAGTTTTTAAAAGTTTTGTTATGTAAAAATAGATATATCATCTAACAGCTTTGTAGCCGAGTTCTTGTTACTAAGCTTGTTTTACTAACCTTTAAAGTCAGTCACAAAAAGTTTTTTAGTTTCACTTTGGTTTATACTTCTAAACTGGCTTATTAATATTTTACAACCCGAATTGTTTCCCCACGTTGGTACGTTTTTGTTATCTTCAATTTCTTTTTCGTTATTTTTTGTGTCCACTGAAAATTAACATTTAAACTAAACTTAAAAAATAGAGATTTTTGGTTTTCAAATACTTTAAAGTACAGCTGCCAGATTTCTATAAAAGAATCGCCACACTAATTCTAAAAAGTGATTTTTTATCAAAAGCAAGCAAATGTTTGTTCAGTTCTTGAAACTGTTTATTTCTGAATTTCTGGTAACTCTGCTTTTAAGTATCTTTTTATCGTCTTTACCTTATTAGTCTATGGTTCATAGTTATGTTACATTTTTTGATATATAAAATTCTTGAAAATAAGATTTTTAATAGTGAAATATTCTTGTTCTTAAATAACTATTAAAAAATAGTACATTGTTTAAGCATCACTAAACCTTTTTGTTGATCTTTAATCTGTGGTACTTTACTCTCGATAACTTCATCTGATAAATTTGGGTCATTTCTGTACACCTTTTTTCCTTGATTGTAAAAAAATGTTATTCTAGGGTTAGTGTTTCCATACATACCTGTTTATTATTTTACTACTTTTTAAACAACTGAATTGTAAAAAAAAAGAATTTAAGTAAGTTTTATAAGCATTTAATGAAAAAATGTATTTACTTTTATGTTAAATTATACACTGCATTTAATTTTTTTTCTTTCAATAAAGATTCGTAAAATGTTTATAGAATAGAAGACTTACTTTTACTGCTATTATCACAACCCTGAAATTGAGTATTTCCTGTTTTGTGTTGTTTATTTTTGTAGTCCATATTTAATATTGTTTCTAATCTTCTATTAGAAAAAAATATTTCAAAAAAAGTTCATATATTTGTTTTTACTTAAAGTATTCTTTACTAAAGCGAAAATATATTATTTACATCAAACAATTAAAATAAATGTCTAGTTAAAAAAATACTTTTCAAAAAGTTAATTAAAACACCAATTATCAAAATTTTTGAATACAAAAAGTAGTATAACAAAAATAGTAAAGCTAAATAAGAACGGGTCATTGAAGTTTAAAACAGATGTAGTAAAACATGTATTAAACTCCATTAACCCGTAAGTATAATAAATAAATTAGTATTGAAATGCTATTTTGATTCAAAGCAAAATGAAAACTAGATAATTAAAAAAAAATATTTACAGTGAACTACAGAAAAAGTAATCTTTTCTTAAAAATATTGTTTCTAAACACTAAATTGTTTAAAAGCAGTATCATAATAATATTGAACTCAAAAATACTTTTAAAAGTACATATGTTTGAATTAAACACTGAACATTTCAAAAACTAAAAATCCGATTTTATTTTATTAAAAACTTTTTATAAGCTAAAAGACATGGATCTTTTTTTATTTGTTGTCAAACTTTTACAGTTCACTTAACTTATAAACAAACTTTGTTTGGTATAATACAAATGACTAACTAGCAATAACTAAGTTACTTATTAAAGTATTAAGTGTTTTTTAAATAATTTACAAAGCTCATTAATTTATAACATAATTGAAGTACTTAACTTAATAAATAAAAAAAATAATGCAATTTAAAGTCTTCAATAATTTTTTTTAATCAAAATCTTAAGTTTTAACGTTAAAAAAATTAAATTTGTCAATAAAAATTAGTTTGTGATCGTATGTATAGTTTTCCTTTTATTATAAATTAAACATTACTTTTTAATAAATAAAAACAATTATATAAGTCAGTATACATGAAACTATTGAAAATTTCGATGAGCAAGAGTTTCTGATCTTTTTATATGCTGAGTTTAAAAAAAACGTTTATTTACTATTTTTACTTTTATCAAGATAAAAACCTAGGGCAAAACCAGCTCTGATTTAAAAAGCTATCTAAATTAAGTTAATCAAATTCATTTAATTAAGTTAAAATGCATTTTTATAAAGTTAAAGTTAGACAAAAATAAATCTTAAGCTTACAAATAAGTTCGTTAAAGCCTGATTAATATGTTGTGTTTTATCTACAGTATAAAGTAGTGTAAAATATAGTTCCACAAAGTTCAATGATCAACAGTCTAACACAACACACTATACAGCATCATGTAAAACTTACATCTTAGGCGGTTCTATGCTTTTTTTTAAGCTTTGTAGCATAGACATGAATTTTTATGCAAAAAAAATTTCGTCACGTTATATAAAACACTTAATAAAGCAAAGCAAGTATTTACCGTTGTGTTATTTGTGTTGTTTGTTATCATACAAATATAATAAAGTAAAGAAAAAAAAATCATTCTATAAATAAGTTATAAAGAGTGTGTACAACTTTAGAAAACACTATAAAAAGAGTCATACTTTAATACTATTCAAATCTAAAGTCATTTCTCTTATTGTTAATTTAAAACTGACCTGGTCATCAAAATTACTTTTAAGTTATAGGTAGTACTACAGTTACCTCTTAGTTTTTCTTTTAACTTGAAAGTTTAACTTTTTCACTTTTAAATATTTTTTTGTGTTTGGATAGAAAATATTAAGTTTTAAGTTTATGCGTTTTTTATTTAATAGAGTTTGAAATTTTATTATGATAAAACTAAATGATTTCATTGTTGATTAGAATATATTTAAAACACTAAGCAAGATTTGTTTTTATTTAGACGCCAAAATTATCTTTTTTCAATGTCACAGTATAAATGTCGTGGTCTATTAGTTAATACGGTTTATTGTGTTTTTAATATACTATAATAACCAAAATTTGAAATCTAAAAATTAAACAAGTACTAAAAATTAAAGAATGTTTAAAAAACATCCTTATAAAAACTGTGCGTAAACTTGATTTGATATTACCAACTGTTTAATAAATGTAGTAATAAAACAAATAAAAAATTGCTCCACGTTTATTTATTTTCTACAAGTAATTATGCGTAGAACAACTTTTATAACTAGCATTGAAAGTTATTGAGAAAAATAGCAGTTTGTTTATACAAATTTTATAATCTAAGTCTGTTTATACTTTCATATTCAAACGTATTTTTATTAAATTCAAAGAAGTTTCCTTTAAATAAGCTCTAAAAATCTATAAATTTATAATGATATCGTAGAAAAATTTTTTTGTTACAGCTGACTGCAAGGTTAGGTGATTACACATTTACAAGACTAAAGTGATTCCTATTATCTAAAGTTTAAACCTTATACAATCAGAACTCTTCACTAAAGTTATAGCAAGAAAGCAAATAGAAAATTATAGCAAGTCATTAAAGCACATGTTAAGTTTCTTGTTTAATTTTTTTAGCAAAGTTCTAAATATTTTCCATTTCTTCTTTTCCAGGAGTAGCACATGCTTCAGAAAACCAGCCTATGGCCGCCCGTGCTTTTTATAAAAAACAGATACTTTACTAAAAAACTTGTTTAAGAGAAATTTTTTATTGACCGAATGAAAAAAAAAGTTTATATTTTTCAAATAGTTTAAAACTATTAAAAATATAATCGTATATTGTGTGACACGTGTTTTTTTGAATAAATATTATCAACAAAGATGTAGATTGTATTTATACATAGAATTAGTTAGAAATATTTTATTTAATCTCAACTAGTTTAAACTGTAACTCGATATCAAACAATTGTTAGAAACTAAAGTATTCTTCAAAAAAATATTTTTTATCTTACTGCTCTGCTTCTTCTGAAAATTATTTAAGAAATTCGAAAATTATGTTCAGTATGATTTTGTTATATGTGTCAAATATTCTGACTTACTAAAAATCTAAGTATAGTTGCCAGATTTATTTGAGTAAATCGCTAATTAGTTACCCGAGCATAAAATTTGAAAGTAACACGACAAAAATTTATGCCATATCCAGAACTCTTTATTGCAGTTTTGCTGTAAACTAACTTATAAATAGATAAAGACTTATGTATTATTTTTTGTTTTCGGATAGTATTTTAAAACTGTGTGGTTTAATTACTTAAAAACAAACTAATGGAATTTACTATGTACTTTTGATCATTTAATTGAAAATAATGCTTAAAGAAAATAATTTTCAATTAGTTAACAAAATATTACTTATGTCAATAGACAACAAGTCCTAAAGACTTTTACTTTTTTTTCAATTAAATAAAACAAATGCAAAATTGAAACTGAAATTATAATTCTGAAAATATTTTTTGTTTTTTTGAACACTTTGTAACTCTACTGAAAGTAATTAAACTAAATCTATCTTGACTGCTAGTAAATTTATTCAAGTTTTGTATGCTCCTAATAATAAACTGTAATCTTTTTATTAATTTGCCTTTTTATATTAAACTCATGGTTAGAAAGTGCTTACTTGTATAAGATTATTTTTAGTTGCGAAGACAAAAGTATCGTCATGGATTACGGTTAGAAATATGCTATGAGTAAAGTTAATTATAATTTTTATAAAGTAACAAACCTTAAAATTAAGTGTAAGTTTTTTTACTGCACTTAAGTTTTGCAAATAATCTTTATCTAGTTTATAAGGTTTAAACAATTTTCATAATTTAATAATACTTTACACGTCGACACGGAAAACTTATTGTTTTAGTGAAAAGAATGCTTTAGTATTACAAATTTTTAAAAAAACTTAATAAAATTTTTGACTGATTTAGGTTTAAGCTAAGTATTTTCTTTGTTGTATGTCGAATACATATACCAAATTTTTTTTTATTTCCATAGTTTTAATACTTGATCGGTTACAAATCTTTAGTTTGGTTTGTTTTCGTGTTAGCTAAACTAATGAAATTATTAAACTTAACTTTATAAAAAATGAATAAATCTTTAAAATACAATCGATTTTATTAAACTAATGTATTGAAATCAGGTACTTTCATATTTAACTTTTAAAGATTAATAAAATAAAATTGCTGTTAGTGCTGGTCAAACAAAAAAAAAACATTTGTTAGCAACTGTTATAAAATTTTCAGAGATATTTTTTATAAACTAGTTTTACTATGCATATTCGATTGTAATCTCTTTGAAATAGTTTTCAAAGATTCATAAAATTTTAAAATTTATACATTCGCTGTTTTAATTACAAGAAAATCTCTTTTTTCTATGTATAAAAAATGTTTTATAAGTTAAAATGGTAAGTTTATTGAAAAAAACATCTATATATAATTTTATAATCATGAAACAACTGAGAAAAGTTATAAATAACAATTTTTGCATTTAGAGTTCAATTTAGTTTTAAACTAGTTCTCAAAATAAACAAACTAAAAAAATACTTTTAAAAATGTTTGTCAAGCTAAAAATTCCAGACTTAACAACAACGTTTGAGTAAACTTGACTTTGGTTATAGCGATAAGAAGCTTCGGTCACATGATTAATGATCAGTAGATGTGGCAGACAAGACTTGTTCTTAACATTTCCTTACATGTGTAAGTGTCTTCGTGCTATCATGCTCAGAAATAACGTGATGGAAATTCATTTTCACAAAGTTTCTGCTTGAAAGCAGCCGTGTAAAACGCCTAGTGAGACTTCCAAAAACTTAAACAAGTTCCTTTAAAGTACTAATAAAGTATCTACACTAACTGCAGTTTACAAAATTTTTTAATTCATAAGTGTTGTTTTAGTTTTTTCAAGAAAATAGCTTTTTTATTCTCTTTAGGTTGAAAGAACAACAAAAAAAATGACTGTTAATAGTAATTTAAACCATATAGTTCATACAAATGTTTGTTTAACTACAATTTACATATAAACTCTACGTGATAAATAAAAGATACTTGTTTCCTAAAAAGAAATTCTTCATACATATTAAAATCGTTTTCTCAACTAAAGTTTTCTAAGAATGTGGGAAATCGACTCAGTTTTATTTATAGCAAACGAGGATACACGATTAGTTGGTGGACGTAAATAGATTTTTGTAAAACTAATATTAAAATTATAGTCAAACAGAACAAAAACGCAGAAGTCTATATTTAAATTAAACTTTAAAAAAAATAACGATTATGAAGATAACCGACAAAAAATAAGCAAAACTTTTATTTATTTTTCTATGCAAAAATAGACAGATTTAAAACATTAAAAATAGCCTTTTAAACAAAAAAGACTTACCTTTACGTATATAACTAAAATCATGCTTAGCAGACAACAACGTTTAAGTACTTAGTTTATGCTTTTATTAACTTTATTTTAATAGGGAATTTTATTTAACTGTTGAAAACTAAAGCCGTTCAATCAAAACAAATTTAGATAGATAAAGTCGAAAAGAATAAATACGTTCGTGCTTTTGCAGTGTTTTTAGTTTTTAATAGACCCAACATTCTTAATTTTATTAGATATGAAACATGATAGTATAAAATCTATTTTTACTAAGTATATAATGCAGTTTACAAATTTATTATTTGTTTCAGTTATCCTAGCTCATTAAAAACTTTTCATCATATTTTTTTTGAATGTTTAAAATAAAACCAGCAGTAACAACAGCAAACAAAAGAAGTTAACAATACTTATATTTGAGCATTCAAAATCATTAGTAGTTTTATAGTATCAGAGTTCAAAACAATTTATAACTGATGCTATTTCAACACAAAATGCAACGTCATTAATCACAAACAATTACAAAACACAATGCAGCTTAACCCAGTAAACTTGAATTTCCTCAGCAAGTCGTTGCACTCTTCACCAGTGATTAACGAGCTTGTTTCCATGGCAACACTTGCATGGGCTCAAAACGCTTCCCCAATTACACATGTACCTGCCGCATGACGCGCGGTCACGACCCAATAGAGGTTCTGATCGCGTGAATTGCCGGTGATCGGAGGACAATCGGAGGAACTTGTAAGAGGTGACAAGGAGCGAGAAGGCCCATTCAAGATCTTGTCTGTTTTTCGCGTGAGGCTCGAAATTACTCGGAAAAGCTGCGTGCTGATGAGCAGCTGGAAACTCCAGCCTGCTCGCGAGAAACGAGCGAGTGGGAGTAGTGAGCTGTGAGACCGGATACTGCTGATTGACAGCTTAAGTGGCAAACGGTGAGGCTACATGCGCGCTGCTTTATTTTTCAAAAACTGTAAAAACTTGCATGCCGAGTTGTCGGAAAGTATGTTCGATTGTTTTCGTCGTCGTAGGACAACTCTGTTTTTCGAGGTTGGTCGACTTTGGTGAATGAGTTTGCCGTCTGTTCTTTTTACTGACTTTAAATGTTAATTAGTTCGTTTATTATGTTTGTCGTGTGTTATATGACTATATGTTTTTTTATACATCAAGGCCTTTTTTTATAATTTAAGATTAAAATTATTTACCGTTATGATTCAATTATCTATTCATCTAATTGTAGTAGGTATGAACGTAATATATTTTAAGTAGAAATTTGATAATAAAAGTAAGAATAAGTAGTAAAGTGAAAATAACTTATATGAAAATATAACTTCTTAAAAATATTCAACAACAAATACAATAAAAAATATAGTTAAGAGTTTTGCACTTTTTGTTGTTAACTTGATTTATATGTAATTATTAAAACTGAGAAAACAACTTAAAAATGTTAAAATAAATTTTCTACGCGATCCAAACGTAAAAGTTAAATTTTAGAAAATTTTTAAACTATCAATTAAACTAGTTAAATTATATGTGCATATACTTATAAGTTTTTTACCAACATTGAATAAATTAGTTTTGTAATTAAAGCAGCAAGATACAAAAAATACTAAGCTGACAAAAAAGTAAGAAAAGATAACCACATGACGTTTGTTTGACTCATTCAAAACCTCCAAAAGTGTCAACAAAATGACAATAGAAAAGTGACAAGTGTCATACCAGCTACTTACCAATGCTGCCACTAAACACAAAAGTTACTTTAGTATAAGCTTTACCTACCAGACATAAAAATACTTAAAAGCTCATAAAAATATGTGAGTAGTACTTGACGAAAAAGGCTTACACAAAAAAGCATAACTTTTTGATACTAATTTAAGATACTCATTTTGTTTTCAAGACCGTTTTTCGTATTTAAGTTACGTAATAATTGTTTAGTTATCTAGTGTCCTGAAATTAATATTAATTATTAAAACCATTTTTCGTATGAAAGTTATGTAATAATTGTTTAGTTATGTAGTGTCCTGAAATTAATATTATTTGTTTTGAATGACCTTAGAAAAAGTCAAACAAATCTGATTTAGTACATTAACAGTCTTTTAGTTTAAGAATTAAAACTCAAGACGAATTATGAAAGTTTTTATTTGTATTACTGTTCTTGATTTTTGTAAAACTACTTAAGTTTTTTATCAATGATACACAAAAGTAAATTAAGTTAGCGTATATTTTATTTTTTGTCAATACAGTATTACTAAAAAACTAATAAACTGAAAACAACAAATCATCAAAATCTCACTTTGAGCATTAAAATAAAAAGATGTAAAATGATACATTTATTGCCTTTTACCAGAAATTAGCTTCTCTAAAAAGTATCGTATATCATCTTTCTATGCTACATAGCTTGCAGAGCAAAAAAGTGTTGCTAAGGCTGTTAATATTAATTAATTAGTTTAAGAATGCAGATATTTTTAATGGTTCTTAAATTGTTTGTAAAGTTTTTTGTTAAAAATGGCTCTTAGACAAAAAAAAGTGGAACAATGAAGTAAAAAAAAATAAATGTAACTAAATAGATGTTACTTAAAATAAAAACATTTATTAATATAAAAAAAGATAAAACGTTTTAATTTTTAAATTTTTCTGAAATTAAAACTACTTTTTTGTTTGTTTGTATAATAATATTTGTTTTTTAAGTTTAATTATATTTTGTTTATTTTAACATTATATACATACATAAGTACTTAAAAATTTTGAAATCAAACTGTAGTAAACTATTGTTAGAGTAGTAAAAAAACTTTCTGTTGATGTAAAATTATATTAATGCAGTTTATTCATTCTATATTATTACGATTTGAACGACTAAAAACTTTTTTATTATTTTTTACTTTAACATAGGTTATGTAAAATTTTGTTAGTTATTTTATTTAAATTTGACTGTATTTAGCTTATTAATATTCGTTATTAAAAAATTTAGTCAGACTAAATGAACTTGTCTAAGAGTATAATTTAATTTTTTAAAGTTGTCACACTTTGAAAATTTTAAACTAGATATTTTTGTTTATATAGATGTCAAACGAAAAGCTGATACTTTTCAAACATACTATTTTCTTAAAATCATGTATTTAAAAATTTTGTTATCAAAACTTCAACCAAAATAAAACACATTAAAGACATGAATTACTATTCATATATATATTTTTTTTATCTAAACTCAATGCTCAAGATAAATTCAATGAAAGGAAACGCAAATGACAATTTTGTTGTAAGTAGCAGCTAGAAAGACATCTTTAAGTATAAAAATAGCTATTTTTAGTTCCGTCAGCCATTGATATTACATAACATTTTGGGTTACTGTTGTATTTCATTGTGTAATTTAAAAAAATAGTTATTTATAGTTGGTCAAGAGCTTTGTTATATAAAACAGTTTGCAAATTGTATAACTGTTGTGTAACATGTGTTTTTAAACTTCCAGCTTTTGTTTGCTTTTTGCTTATTGTTCGTATAATTTTTAAGCTATCTTATACTTAACCAGTTTTTGAAGTAAAACTTCAGTATTGTTCTAGTTTATAGTTTCCCAAGTTCATTATTTTAATCCCCCCTCTTCCTTACAAACCCCAGAGTATCTAATGTAAGTTTCTGATCTCCCGTCAAAACTCAGACAGTTTTTTACTTTTCATTGCAAAATACAGAACATCTAGTGTAAGTTAGTTTTCGCCACTTTGCTAGTTATTGCCCCCAACTTACTAAAATCGCCCAAAAGGGGACGATATAGTCTACTTTGGTAAAACCTGCTCGAGTAATACTGAATGCTCATTTAGTCAAGATTTTAATTGTAAGCTAAACGAAAAAAAGCGTTTTAAACTTACTACAACTAAACATATTTTTAAAGAAAATGCTAATTGAATTAATTTTTTTGAAATAAACAAGCATAACAAGTTTGGTTTTCATTTTAAAAAGAATGTCAAAAAAATTGAACTGTCGATGTATTTAAATTTATTTTTAAGAAAATTTAAAACTAGATCTAAATAGCAATTTCTCTTACTTTATTGAACAAATATAAATTATGACTAAATATTATTTTCATTTGCTACAACTAAAAACATTATAAATCCAAAACTTTTAAAAGTAATAAAATTAGAGAAATACGATAAAAATATTAGAGCTGGAACAGTTTTTAAAAACATTTAGTATTTTTCTTCACTTCATCTGTTTGTTTTGATCTTGTTTATTGAGTATATTGGAACTTAAATAAAAGATAGTTTGACTAACTATCAAAACTTATAAAACATATTTTAGTTTTACTAAACTAAGCTTAACTATAAAGTCGTTCTTGAACGGTACAACTTATAAAAATTGCGTTAATTATGACTCGTTTCGGGAAAAGGTTAAGTAGCATCAGTGTCTAAAAATGAAAAATAACAATTTAAAATAAAAATAAACCATAAGTTATATAGTTCACGAATTCTTGTATAAAACAATGTTTCACTTAGTTTATCAATGAGATTAATTAGAATCTTATTTACAACGTAATTCTTATTTAGAATAAATCCTTATAATTTTAATTATATTAGAAAACTTAAAATGATAATATGTGATTTAGTTTAGTAAGTTTTTCAATGATTTTTTGTAAAAAAAATTACTTATCTTGAAACAGAGTTGTTAAAAAACATACACTATAACACAATAGAGAGATATATTGTAAAGGCCTGTTATTGAAAAAGTATTTCATATTAATGAAATGTTCTAGTTTAAATGAATAAAACTGTTACTAAGTTGCTTAAGGTTAATAGTTTAAATAAATTATATGTGGTCACAATCTTATGCAGAACTAAATGATGTAAATAAACAAAAAAGAAGCTTGAAACTTGACGGAATAACTTTAATTTTTTTTTGATTTTACATTAAAAGATTGACTTCAATTTCAAACATAAACTAAACTACAGTATAATTATTACGATATTTATTTGAATTATTAGAAAATTAGAAAATAATAGTGCTTGGCTTTATATGAGCTACTAAATGCACAACGCACATAAGTGATTGTATATTTTACAAAAGTACTTAGAAAATTTAGTTTTGTCTTAGTTTTATAAAGCAGTTTGATACTAATTGAACGTAGCAAGGGTCTAATGTAAATTAACTAAAACACTAAGAAAAAGAAAATAGCTAAATTTGTGTAGCAATACTATTACATTATGAATTTATTCACTCAGATGTTATAAAATTAGTTTTGATTAAAAATCATATTAACCCAAAACTACATTTTATGATATTTAACGTATTTTGGTTTAATTTTATGTTGGAGTAGTTAATACATAAAACATCTGCATCTTAACAAATATAAAGTGTAAGTAGCCAACTTTTTTTTAATAATATTTTTGTTATATCTTACCTATATAAGTTTTAGACAACGGCCATTTCAGACACTAAAGGGCGCTTTTAAGCTCAACCATATAAGAAAGGTAAAGAATAATTTTTATTAAGTTACCAAATCATTTTTATAAGGGTAGAACAGAAAATTTAGTCTGTTAAGAAGATTTTAAAGATGTTATTAAAATGTTTTGCACTTGATATTTTATAAAAACTGAAAGTAGAAGTAAAACTTGCAGTTCACAAAAATTAATACTTGCTATTTTTGTAGTTGTTATAGTTTTAAAATAAGTCATAAAAATGTGCTTAATATAGAGGTATAGTTTTAGAAAATAATAAATAGTTTTTGTATGTTTTAAAATAAGATCTTTCGTTAGAAAAATGAGTTTTGTTTTTCACTTAAATATATTTATGATAAATAGACCCAAAGCGGATTTAGTTTATGCTTAATATAAAGTTTTTTTAATAAATTTTTAGTATTTTTATGTGTAGGAACAATTAATATGATCTGCAATCGCGTTAACTTGCAGTATGTATTAAATTTCAGGAAAAAATTAATGTTTACGCTCACGATTTTGTTTTAGTGTATTATATGGATGTTTTAAAACTAAACGACAACGAAAAGTACAATAAAAACATTTATAACCTTAACTTTTATACCGTTTTTTATACTGATACTCTAACTATATTTGAGCACAAGCTTTAAACTAGTTTATAACATAACAAAAATGTTATAACCTAGGAATAGAATTAATTAGATAAGTTGATTCACTGAGGTAATTTTATTGTTTACAGATATAAACTGTACTATATAGCAATGCAGGTAGAGCAACAAAGAAACCAATCAGGCCTCGTTGGCATGGAAACCAACATTGGGGTGCAGGAAGCCCCCGCCACTGTGAGTTACTATGGAAACGGGTACGAACACCTGGCCTTGCACGACTCGGTCAGCCAAATCGGCGCACCCTTGAAAGGGTCCTCGGCGTCCAGCAACGCGAGTCCATTCTCCATAATGTCCAACTCGTCCTATTTGAACGTCCCGGATGCGAATCCCTACTTTTACTCAGGTCACTCAGCGCTCGCCCAAAATAATTTTTCTCTGCCCGCTTCGGAGTTTTTGCCGTGCAACTACGGCTTTCCAGTCCAGCAGGAAAAGCACAGCGCGGGGCTCTTGGGCTCTTTCGGCGTTTCCAATGACAACTCGTTGTCATCGAAACCGAGCTTTGCTTGCAACAAAGAAAGTGCAAAAGTTTCCGAATCGAGTTTTAGCAAGCCGCCTGCAGAAGATAAGGTTTCTAAATGCACAAAAAAGGTGAATTTTTTTTTTGATTGTTTCAAGAATTAAAGAAAACTTTACTATAGCTTGTGTTTATTTCATTGAAAATTATATTTAAATCAAAATTTAAAATATTTACTAGTTAAAGACTCTAATTGCTAAATATCAACACTTCTACAGATTTTTTAGCAATCTTATTATATAATAAACTTAAAGAGTACCAATTTAAATAAATAATTTAGTTACTTATAACTATGAATAAAGTTGTATGTAGTTGTTTTCTTACTTTAATAAGTTTAAAAGTACAGCTTTTGCTATTTCTTCACATTTAAAGTTTACATTGCGAGTTTTTTAGCGTGCATAGTTGTAAGTACTAAGAATTTTCTAACAACTTAAACCTCTTTGAAAAATGTTTTAGCCACAATAAAATATTGTATATGTTTTATACATTAAAAAATATATATTTCAGCAGTCAGACGACAGCAGGATAAGGAGACCGATGAACGCGTTCATGTGTTGGGCGAAAGACGAGAGGAAGAAGATGGCTCAGCAGTACCCAGATCTCCACAACGCAGAGCTCAGCAAAATGCTCGGTTCGTATCTATTGAATCTATCATATTCTAGCAAATGCTTATAATAACTTGAAAACAGACTTCAAATAAAACGTAAACCAAAAAATAGTTCTTTCAAATGTTTTGATTGATTTAAATATTTCAAATGAAATACGGCTAATTAAATTGATTGTTTTTAATTTTGTTTTTAACAGTGTAACTTTTTTTAAATCTTATTCTTTAATTTAAACTATAAAAAAAAGAAATTAATTAAAATAAACTTTGTTTTAGAACTTGTTATGATTCAGCATTTTTCAGTGATGTGGTTTAATTGCACGTGATCAAGTAAAAGTTAAAAACTCTTTATTAAATGTTTTGAAAATTTGCTATGCTTGTTATGCTTAAGTTTAAATTACGATAGAAATTAAAAAGAAAAACTTTTTGATAAACATAGTTTTGCATCTTTTTGAACTTTGTAAATGCTCGGTTCGTTTAACAATATTTAAACTGCTTTTATATCAGTTTGATTTTTGAAAATGTAAAAAAACATTTGTGTTGTCGTCAACTTCAAATTAAAAAGAAAATTCTAAAAATAATTTTTTCCAGAACTTATGTGAGCTTATTTTTTGAAGACATTCTACTGGAAAGTCTGATTCAGCACTTTGCTGTGATTTCATTTTACGTGATCTTTAAGAGAAGAAAATTTCATGTTAAATGTTATGAAAATTTGCTTATAGTTTGTGACTAACTTATTTCCTTGTGCAAAAACGGGCGCCAAAATGTGCTTAAGTTGGCTTGAAGTTGAATGCATTAAGTATTATTATATTGAAGTTTCTTGTATGCTAATAACGTTTAAACTAAAATAAAAGTTAGGTGCTTTTAGTACCTTTGTATAAAAATAACTAATTATAAAAGCCATGTTATGAAATTTGCTGTGAATATAATTAAATGGAATTTATGAGAAAGTTTGCTGTGCGGTTTCCGCACCAGTTATATTTTGTATTTAATTTTGCAGCAACTTGTTTTCTTTTATCTTGTATACTAATGTGAATTTTATTTTGTTGTTTCAATCACGTAATTCTTGTTTGGGTTGAAAAAGTAGTGTGTTGATATCATAGCAAGCTTTCGACATGAACTAGAGCAGTTCAAGCAGTCTTAGATTACAAGTTTTTCTGTTTAATAAACAGAATTTCTTTTGACAAACAAGTTTGTATTAAAAGGCAAGCATCTCGCTGAAAACTAACGAGCGCTTTTCCATTGTTTTAATAAGACAATCGACAGCAGAGCAACATAAGACACACGTTTCAACAAAAACCTCATTTGCATTCAGCTGCTGTCACGGAGGGGAAGTTGAGTTGACGCTTATCTGTCTCTTGCTTCTGCTAATTCCTCGAACTTATCTGAGCTCGTGCGCATGTAAGAATGCTGTGAAATGTTTGCTCTTCACACTAGGTGTTTTACATAAATGGTAGCTTGGTGCGATTTCATTAAAACATATTTTATTTTAGATTTAATTGAAATCGGTTAACCTTACTTTTGTTGACCGGTTAATTAGAGAAATTTAGTGTTCAGAGGAGTTAAAAGAAGCTCAACCGAACAAATGTTGATAACCAAAACAGCCAGTGTAAATAAATATAATGCTAATATTTCAGGAAAGAAGTGGAAGAGCATGACAGTTGATGACAAGACGCCGTACAACAAGCAGGCGGACAGTTTGAGAAAAGCACACATGAGAGCCCATCCCGATTACAAGTACCGGCCTAAAAGAAAACCCAAGGTTGGCGAATAAAAGTTGTGTTCCGCAATTGCTGTTCATGTATGCTTTTTTTCTTTGTCTTTTTTGAAAACGTTATGCAGTAAAGAAGAGACGGTTCAAGTAAAAAATAACTGTGACTAGTGCTTATTACAAAAATAAGTTAATTATATGCATAATGACAATTAAAAAAACCGCAAAAAGCTTACAGTTTATGGCTGACCAATTTTTAAGTTGTTGTATTGTTCAAGTTATTGTTAAAAAAACAATGGAAAGAGTAAACTTATTATAAAAAAATTTTTCATTCATGATTTTAGTATCTTTATTTTTATCTATACTTTGTTTGTTAGATTAGGTATAAAACTGCACATTTTGATACTAAAAAAAATTTTTATTACAAAAAGATTAAAAAATATTCGTTTTTCGTGTTTTTTGTATCTTTAAGATTAAGTGAAGTCATTTTTTTAAAAACTACAAATACTTTATTAGCATACCTTAATAAAAAATATTATTAGGAAAATAAAACGAAAAAAAGAAAAGCTACATCACCTAACTTGCCCTCAAAAAGAATTGTAGATTTGTAAGTTTTTTATTTCAAGAAGAAGCTTTAACTTTTTGCATGTACAATAAGATTCTTTTTTTTTTTTGCTTGTAAATGATGTAAGTTTTATAAGTCTTTATATTAAGTCTTACCTAAAACGTAATTTGATAAAAAATTATTATCAACTACAATGTTTAACTATTAAAAAACTAAACTTTAAAAAATATTCTAAAAACACAAAAAGCAATTATTTGAAACCAACAGAGCGTACGCGAACCAATCAAAATTCAGCCAGACGCTGACCAGCCCCTTCTACCAGCCTTCTATCAGCCAATCGGCGCGCAGCTTGAACTTTCCCTTCACCCACGGCTACTCCCACTTGTACCCCAGCAACCAGCCGGTGACCAGCTACCTGCACCAGGGCTACAACTGCCACTCCCCGGCAACTTCTTACGATTTGGCTCCCGCAAAAAAACTTCAGCCGTCCACGGCCAGTCCGCTTTCAAGTCACGTGACCGAAAGCTCTTCGGCGAGCTCGGTCAAGCGTGAAGCGGTCTCGACCAACCAAGGTTTTGCTTTTCCCGCCTACTCGGTTCCTTCCATCACCAGCCACCAGTACGTCCCTCCGGCCACCGACGCCAAAATGGACTACGGCCAAAGTTGTCTTTCGAGCTACGCGAGCTACCCGGGGTTGCAAACGCCCGCGAGCTACTCCCACCACTACTACAACGCGGGACTCGTCAACGGTTCACTGAGCACGGGGCTGAACGCTGGTGCGGTGGGCAACAACTTGCTCGCTTACAACCAACAAGCTTGAAGTTGGTAAATAGTGTTGCTGGTGATGTTCTTTCTTTTTTGCTGCTGCTGTTTGTTAATCGACTGATTTCTTTTCGTCAAACTCTTGTGTGTATTTTGACCTTAAAGAATCAATGAGCTTTAGTTAAATATAAAGTTTTGTTGCTATGTTTAGAATATCTTGTTTTTTTTCGCACATTTTAAATTGATGTTATGTTTTGTTTATAGTGGTAATAAAGTTTAGTGAAAGTGTTTAAAACACAAGGTGTGCTTTTTTTTTGAAATACAGATTAAAGTCACTTTATCGGTTTTAGAATTGTATCAACTTTCTATGTTGTTAATTAGTATCTTCATAAAATATTAAGACAATATTTTTTAACTTTTAGCTTACATGATTTCAACAACTCTAAACAAAAGTTTTATGCTAAAAGCTACAAAACCTTGTTATTATATTAATAGTTCGTAACATTTATTAACTACTTAAAAACTTTTTATTAGTATAAATAATTTTGACTTTGAACAATATATGCTAACAAGAAAATTTTTTGTGAAAACTATAAACACCCAAAAAAAAACAAAAGAAAAACCAAAATTTTAACCTTAACCTTTTATAAATATTCAAATTGTGTTTTACAAGAAAAATAGCTAAACAAATAATGTTCGACTAGAAATAATAACTTATTTATAGTAAAATCTTATACACAATTGTTTTTAACCATAAAAAATATCTTCTTAACAAAAGTGGGTATAGAATGACACAATAGAATGTAAATGGGTCTGTTATTTTTATATCAACACAAGTTAAAGGTTATGTATAATAGAAACAATTAAGCATATTTTAAAACTTAAGAATTACATTTTGTTCATCATTTCCAGCTAAAAAAGAAAAAAATTAAGAAAAATTTAACGAAGCAGAATTTAAGTTTCTTTTTCAAATTTTTTATACATAAGTTATTTCATACACTTACCTGCATACAGAAATATGTCTTTATTACCAGAGCAAGTATTGTAATTTAGCTGTATGATGCATCTGTTGTAAAATGTTGCTTTGAATAAATTTTAAAGCCTCTGCTGTACATGCAACAAAAGTATCATACATTTCATATTTTAGCCAGACTGTTCATTATATTTAAGTATTCTGAGAGTTCTAAATCAGGTATGCTACTTAAATTTGATATAAAATTTGAAATTAATATTACCCAATATCTTAAATTAAGTTAGCGAAAAGTACCACATTGATATCAAAAAAAGGTTCTAATACGGTTAGTCAATAAAAATAATTTCATTCTTTAGAAATTTTTAATATCTTGTGTTGTATATTATGTAACTCAATCTTAATTCGATCATCAGCGCTATAACTAAAATATTATAAATTTATGTAAAAATGTCAAAGTTTTAGTCCATGATATTTGCTAACACGTCTATTTCTTAGTGAACCTGTTCAGTTCTGCATTTTTTTATTTTTTTCCTATCATTTTTTTATACTAATGTGTTTCAAAACTGCCAAAAGAAATTTTTTAAAACTAAAACCCTTATACTTTTCCTAGTGCAGTAAGCGTTTACAGAAATAAAAAACTCTGTATTTTAATTTGAATTTGATCTGCTTATCCTGTCGGTCAAATAACAGTTACTCTACGAAATTCAAAGTAAACTTTATGTTGGTTATAGGATATAATTCGTTCACTACTTTATCCTTTTTTTATTACAAGTGGTCTTGGTATATGACTGTACTTGTGTAAAAGATATTTAAGTTATATAGTGAACAGAAGTTATGTTCTTTTTGTTTACTCTTTTTTATTTAAGTAATTTTTGTACAAGTTAAAGTTTTCCTGCAAATTTTTATTATAAAGTATTTAGGTTTGGAAAGTAAAAAAAAGTCATTTATATTTTAACTAACTTATATAATTAGACAGTATTATTAAGGTATTTCCTTAAAGTATAAAGGTTTTATTTAAAGTTCTTAAAATATCTCTAACAACATTTAGTTAAAAAACGTTCATTCGGCCTAGTTTCATCCTTTAAATCAGGGGTCAGCTACTACAGCAGACCAGATCTGCTTAACAGAAATATTTAGTATGCGAGTATCTTTGGTTTAAAAAAAAAATTAGGTAAAATAAGTGTCAATTAAGTAAAATCGACATCTTATTACAAGCCGCAATGAGCTCTTAATTTAATTTAAATTTTAATGCAGATTAATTCTTATTCAGTGTTTGTTTCAACACAATTTTGCTTTTAAACATTTTTTTGATACAACTATTCAGAATTACGGCGTCTCGTCAAGATTTATTTAGGCTTTTTATTTGAAGTTTATGTTTGTTAACTACAATATACAACAGTTAATTTCTTTTTGATAACAAGATGTTTAACAAATGTTTATAAAAAATAATTATTCAACTCAGAATTTATATTTTAAGGCTTTAATAATTTTAAAAGCTTTTTTTTCTCAAAAAGATAAACCCGTTATGAATCTAGTTCAGGGGTCGGCAGGCAGTTGGTACTCGCGGGCCAAATTTCAAGCTTCCAAAATCTTTGCGGGCCGCAGTTTTAGTTTTAGTGACACTAATAAAAAACTTTTATTTTTAATAAGTTTTTTATCTTTAATGACTTTTAGCTACACATAGATTACCTATTTGATTATACATATTTAGTGGAATAACATTTTTATAGATTAATATACTCAAGACTTAACAAACTATATATTATTTTTAAAAGTTAATATTATTAACTTAATATATATTTTATTTTACTTAGAACCTAATTCTCTATAGAAACTAAGCTTGAAAACCATCTTTAAGTCACTTTTATATATTTCATGTATTGTCAACCATTCATATTAAAAAAAAATTTTAACTGTTGAAAATAGTTTGTACGTACCAAATAATTTGCATTTAAAACAAAATCAGTAACTAGTTAATTAAATGAACTTATTTCTTATATCTTATGTAAAAAATATAACAGATTTTTAACATAATTAAGGCTTGAATTAATAATTAATTAGTCTTTTACATAGTTGCCACATTAAAAGCAAAAATGTCTGAATATCATAAAACCAGCCTGAGTTTATTAAAAGTTAAAAAAGCCAAAAAATTGCTTTAAAAAAACTCAAGCTTTAATGCTTAACTAAAGTATCATTATAAAAAAGTACAAAATAATTAAAACGACAAGTAGAAAATTATAATTAATAAACTTTACTGCAGTCATAAAAACTATTCTGAGAACTCAAAGATTTATTCTAAGTGTTTGAAATAAAAATTTCACATGTACACCTAAGTTTTCTAAAATGTCTTAAACAGGTTTAACTAAGTGTGAATTTTTCAACTTGTTTGTTTGTCCACACTTTTTTAAATAAAACTCACGAAAAAAAGAAATAACGAAGTTTTGTGAAAGTGAAATAAATATATACAGCAAAAAAAATATTATTGTAAGTCAGCTTGAATGGAAAGTTAAGTTTCTTAAATATTGTTAACGAAAGTATAAACATTTGATAAGCCACCAATGAAGTGGAAAAACTTATTTTTATTGATAATTGTAGCAATTATTTATTGCTTTATCTGCAATGAAAATATTGCTTATAAAAAAGAGTAAATTAAAAATATAAGACGATTTATAAGAATCACAAAACGGTAATTAGGAGTTATTGCGAGAAACTAAAAAGACAAATCGCATAAGTCAGTTTTAACTAAGCACATGATTATCTTTAGTAACTACAAACTTTACAGAAAAATTTGTCAAGGTAAGTTATAAAGTGGTAAAACTAAATACTTAAAAGGAGACACCGTTTAGATTTGAAAACTACTTTAAAGAACTTGTGCTAGTGGTAGTAAAAAAGTTTTGTTAATCTCTTAGTGACAACAAAAAGTCACTTATAGGCAATTTCTGATATTTTAAAGTCAAATAAATCAATTTAGCACTTTATCCGATCTATTAAGATGAAAGCAACAACAAATGAATCTTATCTGAGAATATTTATTTAAGGTGTTTTTAATAACTTAAGTATTATTTAAAATTATGGTTAAAAAATGAGCATCTTTGTACATTGGTGTAGGTAGAAATGCATTTAAAATACACTGAAAATTTCTAAAAAAATAAAAATGTGTAAACACCAAAATTAAATAAACACTATTTCTTATTACTGTAATACTTTAAATATTTTTGTGTACACTCAAATATAACATGTAGTGATAAAACATTTATAAGAGAAACTTAGGTATAAACTACATGTCAAACAAAATACGTAAATTGTAAAAAATGACATTTTAGTTAAATACTGTGATTGAAATAATAACTATGATAATTTCTGTCTAAGGTTTTACATACATTTATTAAGAAGATTAAGAAAGTTATACTGCGAAATCATATGAATCTGATTACCTACAAGGGGTGTTATAGATAGGAAAATTGAAATAGTTGGTCATTGTACTAAAAATTACCATTATTACTAATTTTATTAAAAAAAAAATTCCTATGTTGTATATACATAACATATGTCAAACAAAAATTATTTGTGCTATTTTTAACTCTTAGAAAGAATATTAACAGTTTTAGGGTTGCTAATGGTTTTTAAGAAACTTATTCCAGGTTTTCTGAAATTCTTCCATGATTTCAACAATGCAAGTTTTTTAGTCTGTTTTTTGTTTATAATTAAGTTTACAGTAAAAAGAAAAATGTTTAAAATAGTTCAGCATCATTAAAAAGATACTGTTAGGAGACTTTTAATGTGTTTTTTAATAAAAAAAATTCTTGAGAGAAAAAAAAAATATATGTTAGATCTTTTGTGTAAAGTCAAAGTTTCATTACTATACATGTAAAAATTGTTTAAAACTCAAGGTTTTTTCGAAAATTCTCAAGTTCTAGATTTTTTAGCCTAAGTTGTCAAATTTCAAGTTTTTTTGGCAACAATGATTTATACGTAATTCAATAATAAAAATAATATTTCTAATTTTAGCAGCTGCAAGACTTAAACTTAACATACATCATAATTAAAACTAAAACTGTGAAATGAACAAAACATACATCATAAGTTTATTTTGTCACTCTTCAAAGCAAAAAATCCTGCCTGGGTGATCAAAAACATATCTTTACATTTTAGAAAAAAAAAATTAAGTCAAATACTTAAAAATGCCTAAATTGGCCTGACAAAGTCTGCGTGTGTTGCAATGTTAAGTTTTTTATTTGCTTAAATTTAAATTTTTTTGATTGGTAATACACAGACTCAACAAATTTATCATCCCTAAATCTAGTTTGTATTAAATAAGTTTTTCCAAAAAAAGAGCATCTGTATATATATGTGTGCAATGCAAAGATATTAACTTAAATTGCCAAAAAATTTTGTTTGTAAAATAAAACTGTATACTGAAAAAAAACTAATTTAATTATGTCATGTTTATTGTTTTAAATGTGTCTGTAGACTCTTCGATATTGTATGTAAAAATAATTTTAATCTAAAAATATACTTAAATTGAACTTAGTTTAAGTTAATTAAAAGTTTCAAAAGTGGTTTAAAAATAAACATCTCTGTACATTGGTGTGTATAGGAATGAACTTAAAGTACACAGAAAACTTATACAACATTCAAAATCTGTTAAGATCTAAATAAAATAAACCTTATTTCTTTTTATTATGTTATTTTTAATGATTTTGTGTACACTTAAATACAGTGACAAAATATCTTAGGTATAAGTTACTTATTAAACAAAATATATAAACTGTAAAGAAATGACATTTTCCTTAATTACTGTCCATTTGTACACAAGGGAAAACATTTGCATTTTGTTCATTTACTTAGTAGGTGTTATATAGATAACTTACTGAATACAAGTACTTTTAGTCCAAGTTATTATAAAACTGAGAGAAAAAAACACGGCTCGAATGTTAATCTGTCTTTTTTTACATTTTTAACCCAAAGCAGTGAAGCTTTTTAATTGTTTCAAAATGTTATACAGGGACTTCAAATGAAACTAATCAAATTTAAAAAAGCTGTAGGATTTTTACCATAAACAAATTAAAATAAGATTATATTTTTGTTCAGCGGGCCACATTTACATGCTCGTGGGCCGCAGAATTTTCTTTCGCGGGCCGCATTCCATTCAAAAATAAAACGTGCTCTCGGGCCGCAGATTTACCCATCAAGGGCCGCAATTGGCCCGCGGGCCGCAGTTTGCCGACCCCTGATCTAGTTTATAAATTAAAATTAGATGTTTTTTGTGTGTTAAGATACAACAAGGTAAAAACCAGAGAAAACAGGTAGCTAAATAAAATGTGTGTACCTCTTGAACTAGATACATTTAAAACTTTCATTTCTGTTCTACAACTTCATTTATTAGTTACAAAATGTCTTATCTTTATTGATAACTGTTTTAATCAAAACCAGCTCGAGTAATTTTAAACTACAATTAAAGTTTATAATTTTTTTTTTATCTTAGATGTTTTAATAAAGTAAAACTTAAATTTGGTTGCTTCTTTTCTTGAAGTTCTCCTTCATATTATCGCCTCAGTGGACGGTTTGAATCGCAAACGAATATGTTCCTTTGTAACCTATAATGTTAGTGGATAGAGTTTTGACAGTGAAAACCAAAGTATCGCTTTAGAGTTTTCTAACTGAGGGGTTTTATAATTAAGCCAGATACAACTTAGCGTTAACATAACTACTCCTTACAAACTGAGATGGTTTAAAAAAGTTGACATTTATTTATAACCATACAAAAAAGTACTCCTTTTTTTAGTTAAGAATTAGTTTTTCTTACATTATTTTGTTTATAAAATTGTTCAAAAAAATGAAGAACTTTTATTTACGAAAAAGTAAAATCTTTTATTTACTACACACCTTACTAAAGTTTAAATGAAATGTTTTTGTTACACCATTTTGCTTTAGCTACTGTATAAAACTAAATGAAAAATAGTGCAAGTAGCTTTGTTCAAATTAAATTAAGGCTCATACAAACAAAAAAAAAAACTACTCATAATAAAAATAGTACTTAGCAAAAAATTAATCAACTTTTTTTGTTTTTTTTTTATCGTAAAACTAACAGCTTAATTTTTTACTAGTAAGTATAAGTTACTTTTTTTAAATAACTTAAATTGTAAATTTCTAACCAAAAAACTTCAACAAGTTACCTTGATCAATTACAAATCTTCACATAGAATATATTCAGATAATTTTACAACTGGAAAAGTACAATATAGTTGTAATTATATAACGAAGCTTCATTTTCAACTTAAAGGTTTCTTTTAAACAGCCTCATTAGGAACATCCATACTAAGGTACATTTTTTACAAAAAGCTGATTATTTTACTTTTTGTTACCAACAACGTTACTTTTAACGTTTCTAGTACTGCAGCTAAGTTTAATCTTTTTCAATTACGTATCACTGTAAAACTTGCAAGACTTTCTTCATATTCGTGCTTTGTTCAAAGTTTGAAAAACTTATTAATTAGGATCAAGACAACAAATTTGAAAAAAAAAGCTTCAAGTCTTCTGTAACTTCAGAGTCGGTGAGTTGACATGTTTTCAACCAACTGTACATGACAGTTGTTTTAACAAGCTCAGCATTATTATAACACAAATTTGACATCCTCTTCAATGTAAGGCTTATTTCAAATTTGTTCTTTGCAACTTTTTCCATTTGAATTATACATGTAGATTATATTTAACAGTATCATAACGATAAGTACTACTACTTGCAAAACTAAAATAAAAAATAACTGATTAAAAATAAACGTATATATTTGACCTACGTTTTGTTTTATTTATGTATGATTTATTCAACATCATAATCTATAAATCAATATTTAAAAAAGTTTATTAGTTTGAGCTGACCTAAATATTTTTATTCATTTACTAAATTTGACTGATTGATTATCCTTTAAAACTGATTAATTTTGTAAGACAAAAAACACTTATTTAAAATAACAAGCAATAGTAATAAAATTTATGCAACAACAGCAAACACGTTCAAGCCTAGAAAAAAACAACTGGTCTAGTTTTCGGACGACAATCTAAGATAGAAACCTGTCATTAGTATAGTAAATAAACTAGTTTAACAGAATTTAACAAATGCAGATTAAAATTGAAACCTTTTCAAAAAAACTAAATAAATATTGTATAAGTTGTTTATAAAACTTTATTACTTTTGAGTTCTCTACTAAAATCTGACAAAAATAACAAGATCAAGCGATATTGATGTCTATTTTTTAGATATTTTACTTTTGCAAAACAGTTTCATATTAAAACAAAAACTACCTTGTAGTAATATCAGCTTTTGTTTAAAAACATTTTCTTCTTAAATAAACTGATTTAATATAACGCAGCTATGTTATAAATTTATTACACGTTTTCCTTCTTGGCGTTAAATCATATGCAATATTACTACTTTTTGACAGAACAGTTACTTTAGTCTTGCTTAGCGTTTCCCATGGTCTGTAATAAAAAAACTTTTGTGAAGAATTTTGAAGTTATCAAAGTAATAAAATAAAATTCGAAAAAGCCCTCTAAATGTCTAAGTATTATATGCTAAACTTTTAACTAGATTCCAAACTTATTTTACAGCATATAAAAAAACCCATTAATAATAATAAATGTTTCTTATAATTTATTACAAACATGACAACATCTAAAAACATGAAAAATCATGCTGATACTTATAAACTTATAGAAATGTAACGAAAATAATATATTTAAAAGTGAAAACTTTTCTAGAATCAAGCAAACATTAGTCAAATTAATTCAGATGTAAAAGAACTTAAAAAAAGACAAAGACGCTTTTAAACTTTACAAAAAGTAAAATATTGCATTTGAAACGTGAAATAAAAACTCGTTAAAAATCTTCAAACAACGATTAATAATTTCAACTTGATTGTGACGTCAAGAAAAAAAAACTTTCAATCGTGACGTCACTCGTCGGCGACGACGACGGCGTTCTTGAAGGAGAAGGGTTCGAAGGGGATTCCCTCGCCCCCGTAGAACTTGTTCTGGAACTCGACCCAGTGGAGCCTGAGCGCGTGCAGGAAAGCCGACAATCCTTCCATCGCCAACAAAATGGAAACCGTCAGCGTGGCGAAAAATCTGTGTGACGTCATAATTGAACTTAGGAAGAAATTAAAGGTGATCAGGTTTTGAAACTCTATTTAATTTTTAAAATAGAGCATTAAGACAGATTCTTTGTTTTTTATCTTGATAATAATTCTTGAACTGGTTTGTTTTTTCTTGTGTGTGAAAAAAATAGTGTTTGTAAAAGGTTAATGCCGTATGTTAAACATCTTTATTCGTTTTTTATAATAAACAAATTTAAATGTTTTATAATTGAAAACTTTTATTTATTATATTCCTTGGCGGTTTTAAGACTTAACTACTTTTTGTTTTTTCAATCTTCAAATACATATCGATTAAAAATAACTTTATTTAAAAACTAAACAAATTAAAGGCTGAAAATAAGATAAAAAACGATTAAGTCGAACTTTAACACTTAGCTTAATTTATCCTTATATTGTACAAATATAAGATAGTTCAAACAAACATGAAAACAAGGAAAAGCCCGATGGTTCCTATGAATCCGTTCATGGTGAGACCGATGTGAAGCACCATGTTCCACAACACTTCTGACAGTTCTGTATTAATTGTTGGTTAAATTGAATATTTTTTGACTTAAAACTCAAAAGTACACCCACAAGTTGTTTCTTTCAAATTTAAATGACTCAAACTTGAAAGTTTTCAGATTTTTTTTTCAAACTTAGAGTAATTTAATGCTCAATCACAGTAAAACCATCATCAAACCACAATCTAAAATTAACTTTTATGTAAATTGCAACAAACGACAAACCGGAATGAGCAAGGGAAAGGGCCCACAATCTGAGGTATGAAGCGGTGTGAGAAATGCAGGATAGTGAATACTCTATCGTGTGAATTATTTGCAATATCATTATCTCGCTGAACTCCTTCTCCTGCTATTTATTTTGACAAAAATTAGTCAAAACTTTCAAACATATTTATTTTTTACTTCAGAGTGTTGCAAGTTAAAGATTTTGGTTTTTGTAGTTTCAGAACTGTAGTTAATACTTTTTGTAATCATTGATTTAGTTCTACTAGTTAATTAAAATATTATGAATTACTAATACTTAAAAACTATTTAAAATTTGTATTTTTTATTCTTATAAAAAGGTATATATAAAATAAAAAGAAATATTTTGGATTAATATATATCTTTTGTTGTATAAATAGCTAAACAAACATTTTCCTGTTGATGAGCCGAAATGTCTGTTGATTCGCTGCTGGATCTCGCCAATTGATCCTCATCAATGATTGGCTGGTTGTCATCGCCTTCAAGCATGCCGTACTGTTGTCATGACAACTTGTTATTTTACTTTTGAAATTTCTCAGATAAAAAATAACAGGGTTGCCACTCTTTGAAACAAAAAAGCCAGCCTGAGGTTATGAGAACATTAAAAAAAATACAATTTTTTTAAAGGTTAGCCTTAAATTTAGAAAAAAATCATCCAAACTAGCATGAGTATTGCAAAAGAAAAATCAAACAAGCCTGAACCAGTCTGAGTTTTTCATAAGTTTCAAACTAGCCTTACTTATCCTGAATGTTTGGCAAACCTGTTGTAATAACCTTTTTTATACTTTTGTTCGGGAAAACTCAAAAAAAAAATTTATTTGTTAGTATTTTAAATATTTTATTTGGTTGATAGAATCACACGTTTTTCATTTGAAAAGAAAGATATTGAAATTTTTTGATAAACAAACAGGGTTGCCACTCGTTTTTTCAATTTTTTTTCCAGATTTTTGAAATTTCTTCCAGGTTTTTAAAAGTACACATTTTTGGGTCTATTTTTAGTTTTAAATTAATTTCTATTTAAGAAACTGTGTTAAATAGTATAAAAGTATTGAAAATATACTGAAAAGTTACTTTAAATGTGTTTTTTAATAAAAAAAATTTTTGATGATGACAAAAAATCCTAATTATATGTATATGTATAAATTATAATTATATGATAGATTTTTTGTATCAAAACAAAATTTTACAACTGAAAATATTAAAATTATTAAAAATTCCAGGTTTTTCTAGGTTTTTTGATCAAAATTCCAGGTTATTTTCAAAAATTCTCAAATTCCAGGTTTTTCCAGGTAAAGTGGCAACCCTGAAACAAAGCATCAATTGCAACTTAAATTTTTAAACAGTAACAATAAATTTGCAAGAATTAAACTAAACTGCCTAGATAAATTAAGAACATCAATTATTTCGTTTAACTTATTAAACCTGAACTTAAAAATAAAAATTAATTAAAAGTAATGTTTATAGACTATAAAACAAAGCTTAGGGTTACTTTTTTTAAGTAATTATTTTAGTACCTTATAGTTATATCACTGAAAATTCTAAAAACTTATTGCTTTTTAAAGTTTTAATGAAAATGTTTTGTTTTATCTTTTAAAGATAATTAACTTACAAAAAAAAAAGTCAATGGCCCTTTTAACTATCCCTTTTTATAATAAATACTTGTTATTTTAACTTTTAAAACAATTAACAACCAACTATAGTTCAAAACAAATTCAAAAGCACTAAAAACATGCTTGAAAAGTTCTTTTTTTATTTTTTTTAAATATACTTTTTGAATAAATCTACTGCAAGCTTCAATAACAATAACTCAATTAAACTAAATTAAATCAATTTTATGTTAATTAGAATATGTTTTAATATAACTTAATATAAGCTTTGTACTTGAATAAATGAAAATAACACAAATTTTATTACTTTTACCATTAAATACCATTTAAAGCCAACAATTATAGAAATAATGTTTCCTATTATTTCTTTATAGCTGTTTACAAATTTAAAAAAGAATAGCTGAATGCTAATATAGTTGTAATAGATTATCAAAAGTCAATTCTAAAATGTAATTACAATTTGTGACTTAATTGTAGTTTATCCATATTTTAATTAAATAAGGCATGATATCAAGTCTAAAAATGTAATGTTTTTTAAACCAAAATTTTAACTAAAAAAACTAATACCTAATCAAAATTAACCAAATGTTAGATGTCGTGTAGTTATGCAGACTTAAAATACTTACACTGAACAAGGAAAATGCTAAAAACACAACCATGCAATTAAAATCATGCAAAAAGCAGCAAGTCTCGCTCGTAATAAACCTCTTTGTTGAGTAACTTGGGAATTTCAACCTGCACTTTAGTGATGGAGCTCGCATCGTCTGGTTTTTTGTAGCCGGGATTCTCAACTCCGGTTTGTTTTAGCAAGGTGTACTACAAACATGCAACACGTTACAACAAGCATGTATGTGTTAGTGAAAATGATTGAAATATAAATAAATTTTAAATGTAAATTTGGAAATTTATCCACATATTTTAGTTTAAGATGTTAAAAAACGTGCATTAGGTTAAAGACTATTAAGAAATATTAACTTTCTTAATGAACATAAAAATGTTAAACTCGGAAGATTGTAATTTATTTTTCAGCAAAATAGTTACATTTAAATAATAAAGTATGACTTTAGGTTTTGATTTTAGAGAAAAAAAATGTATATGTAAAACAAATGATTGTATGAAGTATGAACTAAATGGTTAAAACGAAAAAGTTGTAAACAAAAATGTATATTTTGAGTCAAATCATAGTTCTGATTTAATTTAAAACAAGAGGCAATTAAAAATATATAAATACTTAAAAATGAACTTAACAAGATTTAAATAAAACTGCTAACATTTACCTTGGAATGGAACAGTTTTTTTTTTTTACTATTCACTTTCAACGTTTATTAGTTATAAAAAATACTCTTTATAGCCTGTTTGCACAGTTTGATTTTTCCATTGAGTATTATTATGACAACTTTATTTTGAAAAACCGACAATGATTTAAATTTATTTGGGCTACAAAAACTAAAACATACCACAATTGTGCATTTTTTTAAATGTAGCTTTCATTAAAAGTAAGGTATTACCTTATCCAAAAAATAGTTAATTCCATTTTTAGTATATCTTTATACTAGTTATTATAAAATTATATTAAGAAGTCAGATATTAAAATTCTAAACAATTTTAATTTTTTGAGGTAAAAACTTTGCTAGAAAAACAATATTGTGCAATCATCTGTTTCTGTATTTTTACAATCAAATACTGATTAGTTATTTGAATGTACATGCGAAATACAATGTCAAATTTACAGATATTTATACAACCATTTTATCATTTCACTACTGACTACACAACACATGTTTTTACAGTTGCACCACGTTTGTTAGTAAATTTAAAATGATTATAAAAAACGATATTTCTTTACTGAATTCTTTTAAAACACATACAACACAGATGAAGCTTTTATCCGAACAGCTTTAATGGAGTTTGGTTTATTTACGACGAAACATAAATCAATATAACTAATACTTTATTATTCTTAAATATTTCTTTAATCATAACGCTAACAAAGGTTGACTAGAACCCTTTAGTAAGTTATATTTCCAAAGACTGGAAAAATTTCATTGAGGCAAATGCATCAATTTCCAAGGTTAATCAAGTTAAATATTGGAAACTAGTAAACAATTATTCATCAAGATGAAACCAAAAGTAAGTGAAAGAACCATAAGTAAACTCGCAGAGAGATTATGGCAAAAACTTAAATTTCAACAAAAAATTGTAGTTTTTCAAAAAAAAAATTAACAAAAACGATTTTCTGTAAATTTACAGCACAAGTGCATCTCCAGAAAATGTTTAAAAACTGTTCTCCAAAACAGTTATCAAAAACAACAAATCAACGAACCCTCCTGTTCTTCTTCCTCCTGTGCACGTACTCGACGGCGGGGTGTGCCAGCAGCATCCACGGGATGCAGACGACGGCCAGCACCACCACCACGTTCTGCACCGCCCCCTGGTGGCTGTACAGCAGCGTGTGGTCTTCGACGGACGGCTGCGTGAGCATGAACATGTTGATCAGGCCGATGAGCAGCGAGGGCGCGCTCTGTTTGATTGGTTGGTTGGGGAAATAGTATATAAGGATCTGATTGGTTCAAACTTTGCGCGTTATAATATTGCTTAAAAGTTATTTACGTTCTGGATTGAAAATGTTTTAAGTAACTGGTTTTTTTTTAAGTGTACAACTGAAACAAACAATCAAAGATGTTTGTGAAAACTAAACAAACTTTAAAGGCCACAACTCTTGTTATTATTATAATACAAAAATTACAATAGTGAATAGTTTGTATAAAATGCAAAGTTATAAAAAAAAAGCTAATAGAAATATTTTTTAAACATCTGAAATCTTTTTTTTAATAGATATGAAACTTTGCTTAACACACGTAGTGTATATGTCAAGTAAAACATAACTAACGGATGGTTCCTGCCATACGAGCCACTTGTATATTATTATGGCGCACAAGTAACCGACTATGCACAGCAAGAATATCATCTGGGGTATCCACTCACAAAATATCTTCAGGTAGTCCTTGAAGTAGCTGCGAAGTTGTTGCAAGAAAATGTAAGTTTGGAATAATCTCGTACATGTAAAAAATCAAACAATTTTCAAGCTATGGGATGCTTTGACTCAAATTTTTATAAAATTCGTTTAGTGCTTAGTGTAAAAAGTTAATTTTAAAAGAGCAAATGCTAATTTTTTAATTCAAACTTTATAATCATAGTTGTATAACTGACCGATGAAAAATATACGAGATTAAGAGCAGACAAATGGTGTTTACTTTTGAGTAAAATTATTAAAAAAAAAGAATAAACATACAGATGATTGAACAGAGCGAGAATGAGACCGAAAAACATCTGACAAAAACCGAGAATGATGGCTGACTTCATTTTGTACGAATTCTGGAAAACTATCTTGTTTTCAGCCGATTGCCATATCTACATTTGTTTGTTTTTAAATATTTGGTTTTAATTAAAAACTCACATATCTAGAAATGAGGAAATAATGAACTACATAGCTCTGAGTTAGTACGCATTATTTAAAGAACTAATGAATAAACTAAATGAGTGAATGATATTTATAGAAGCTTATCAGTTTTATTAAATTAATTCAGGCTAAAAAAACTTGAAACCAAGTTAAGTTATATATTATCTTAATACATATGTAAAAACTAGATAAATATTTTATTTGGGATAACGGAACAAACAGCAAGGTTAACGAACGAAACCAATCAAAACTACTTATTATTTTTTTTTAAATACTGTACCATAAATAACAAAACCAACTGGGTCCATTCCGAAAAGGTACGGGCTTCCTGATTGGTTGTAGTATTGATCGGGGAATCCCCTAAAAACCCCGGGCACCACAGGGTCCAACTGCGCCTCCGACACGTTGCCAAGGAAATTCTCACTGAAAATATTAAATTATTTGGTAAATTTAACTATTGGAAATCATAATAGAAAAATGCTTGGTTGTAAAATTTAAAAAAAGTTATGTCAGAAGGAGTTTTTAAACTATTCATTAATTTTTTTAAAAATAAAGTTAACTCTATATTTCTTAATAATCATAAGTTTAAATTTTAAAAGTTAATTACTAACAATTTTTTCAACACAACTCGCTTATACTTACGTGTATCCCATAGCGGAGGCGTTCCAAGCGCTGCCGAAGATATTGAAGCTTCTGGAGAAACACTCGTTGTACAGCAGACCGACGTACAATGAGAACAATCCCATCAGCAGTATCATGTACCTACCTCCGAACGCCATTCCCACTATCTGTTTTGTGTAGTTGTATGTTATTGTTTTATTTATTCTTATGACAACAACTTGGCTAGTCTATACACCCAGATTAAACAGAGTAAGTAATAGTTTTTTGATTTATCTTTAGTTTTATAAATTCTTTAACATACACAACAGAAAAATTTATCACTGTCAATACAAAAAGCTTTGAATTTTAAAAGACAATTTTAATTCATAAAGAAGAACGAACAATGTTGATAATTTATATTATATCATATATAGCTCAGATTTGCAACATATCGAGCTGAAAAAATAATCCTGACTTTTCGATCAATTTCTTAATTAAAACCAATTCAAAAATACATAAACAAAGACTTTAAACTATGTAAAGTTTTCAATTTTAACTCTATACAGGTTAAAACAACAGTTTTGTTGCTTTATTTAATCATATAACTTCCATTGCACCATTTGAATCATTTATTATCGATGTATATGCAATAAACAGCTCTATAAGCAAAATACTTGTATCTCTACGACTTAGTAAATACACACGTGAGATCAAAGAAGATTTTAATTTTTTCCAAAAATTCAACTACACTCTGAAAAAATAAGAATTGCAAAACAATCTTTTTTTGAAAATAAAATTAGCAAAATGTAGTTTATAGGATGATAAACTTTATCAATAAGAGCATTTTTATATTTGATTTCCTGATTTTTCCTGACACATTTTCAAAAACCCCCATTTTTTCCAAACTTTTGTCATTTTTAAACTTCTTTTCTTGACTTTTCCTGATTTTACTGACCCTGTATCTACCCTGATAGTTGTCACTAAATAATCATTACTGTTATATATCTATTAATGTAATAAATTAATATTTTAACTGATTAATATAATTAAATAAAACAAACAAATACATTTATACTATAACTATACACTATCAACTAACTTCTCCCATATCTTTTTTGGCAAGATACTGTTTTTCTTTGATGACGAACATCAAACCGAATAGAAACATGAGGAATCCGTGACCTATGTCTCCGAACATCACACCGAACAAGAATGGAAAGGTTATGATGGTGAACGGTGCTGAAAAAACATAAAAATTTGTATAACTAACATAATATGTGACTTTAATTCAATTTGTTCTTTGAATCTAGTTGAAAATTACTTTTGTTATAAAAATATTCATTTAAGTTTTTTCAAACCTATTAACAAAATTGGGTTAAAGATTGTAAAACTAATATTTTTCAGTAGAACACTAAACTTCTATAAGTCATCGGCTTAAGTTTAGTTATATATATTACAAAAGCATTTCACAATAGCTATAAACGTTTTTATGGTGTGATGCACAAAAATTATTTACATAACCTGAATAAAGTAAACAAAAATACAATTGAACTTGAACTGTTTATTTTGCTCTAAAAATGTTTAACCACAAAAATAAATACTACCAATAATGATTTAGACAATTTTCAATGCTTACAATTTTACTATATATTTAAAACTGTTTTTTATAAAATTCAGGGTTGCTACTCGTTTTTTCAAAATATTTTCCAGGTTTTTAAAGTACACATTTTTGGGTCTATTTTTAGTTTTAAGCTAATTTATATATAAGAAACTGTGTTTAATAGTATAACAACCTTGAAAAGATACTGTACAGTTACTTTAAATGTGTTTTTTAATAAAAAAATTTTTGATGATGACAAAAAAATCTTATATATATGACAGACTTTTTGTGTCAAATCGAAATTTTACTACTGAAAATGTTAAAATTATTTAAAATTCCAGGTTTTTCCGGGTTTTTTTCAGAATATCTCAAATTCTAGGTTATTTTTGCCTAAATTGTCAAATTCTAGGTTTTTTCAGGTTAAGTGGCAACCCTGAAAATTGTAAGTTTAAAAAACAAGCTTTTTAAAGATAGGTTTCTTACAAAAACTAATATTATAATCTTTTCAAGTACCCTGATACTTTTTTTATGAACTTTATGTATAAAAAGAACTTCTAATAATCAAACAAGTAAATTGGTGTTTAGCGATAAGTAAAATAAAAAAACAAATAAGTTAACGAAAAGTTAGCTTTATAACAGAAAGTCCCTTTACAAATACTAATTAGCCTGTTACTCATTTTAGGTTTTATACTGACTTACTTACAGTTAAACTAACTATATAATTAATAAAAATAATTCAAACAAACAATACAAACCAGGGTTGACTTCTTGGTAATTCGCAACACCGAAGGCGTCGATGATGGCCTGAAAGCTCGTGGTGAACGAGTTGTTTCTGTTGAAGGTCGGCGGCTTCTCGGACGTCTGTACCTCTTCCAGTATCGCCTGCACTTTCGATCCGCTCACTTCCTGTGAATTGCGGGTAAGTTCGGTAAAAAAAAATATTTTAAATTTTTGATTTATATAATATTCCGAAATAGAAACAAAGTCAACTGGTGTTAACATGTTTAGCACTTTACTTCAATTTTGCATACTTATAGTCTATGTTTTTGGTTTAACATATGGTAACTATATACACAAGAACCAATATGCTAATTTTTTTTAACTCAAAAGTAAGTAAAAATACCTTACAAGCAAACAGATGCCTTAAAACAAATGTTCACATAATAAAAAAAATTGAGAGAAAATGAACATTAAAACAACTAACGCTTCCATACTGCAGTGCTTGCTGTATCAACGGTATGTCGGCGGTGGGGCACCAGACTTCAGCTATGAGGCAGTTCTTACCGACGTCGTTGTTCAATAAGTTCATCGAGTGGAATATGGCCTTCACTTTGCGAACCTGAACAATTTAGTTGATGTTTATTACATTTTTATTTACTAAATCATCTATCAAGAGACTTTATTTTTTTAGAAAAATTAAAGTTATACCACCTTGTAGTTTTTATAATTACTTAAATGAAGGAAACTTTTTTAATATTATAAACTGTTTTGATTTACCTCGACAAGTTTTTTTAAATGTTCAATGTTGAAAAATAGTCGTTAAATAAACGTTTGTCTTTGTTATCTTTTATTGACTAAATTAAAACAATTTCTGTAATAAATTTAATTACCAAATAGCTTGTCCTAGTATTTGAATGAAGAGGGGGCGTGTAAGATAAAAAAAACTATTGTAACTTTTTAAACATGTTTTCTAATTTCTGTTGTCAACTTGTTTGAAAACTTGCAAAACAAGTTTTGAAAAATATAATAAACGTAAGAATTTGTATACAAATCTGCTTATTTCAAAATTAAGAAAGCATCGTATTACCATAAGAATACAGAGCTAGTTCGACGTAAAAATGAAAGGCATTTAACTTTCATAGTGCTAAATCACTACAGAATAAGAAATAATAATCAGATATAATAATTTTACAAAATTTTATGTAAACATGAAGAAAGTATTCAAGTATTCAAAGGTGCAGTTTTAAAACCAACATCAATTCGGTTTGACAACTTTACTACAAATGAAACCCACCTTCACAAACCATTCTCTGATATTTACGGAAACTTGGCTCAACAGAAGTTGCCTGTGATCTTCACTTTGATTGAGAACCTGATCAATTTTTTTCCTTGATTATACAAAAAAAAAAGTTAATTATCATATTTTAAATATAATCATGCAAAAAGTTATGGTAAATTTAGTTTATACTTTAACTTGTAAATGCTGGCTGAAGGTTTAACATTATTTTCAGTTTAGAATTGTTAAAAATAAACAGCCAACTAAATCTCAATGGAAACTAATTAAATTTATTACTGTTTGCACTCAAAAGTAAACAAAGCATGCTTTCACAAAAAAAGAAAATTTTTTGGATGCAGTCTAAAAAACCAACACTTTAAAAGTAAAAACTTAATTCCTTATAACTTTAGTCATTACTGTTTTTTTTAGTTTTAATTTAGTTTAATTATATATGGATTTCAGGTTAAAAAATAGAAGGATAAAGACAAACGCTTTAAAAACAACGTTTTAAGCAAAACTAAACTAAAAGGTAAACAAAATCAATGAAGCTGCTTAGTGCGCAGATACGTCATTATGACTGAAGGCGTTTGAAGTAAACGTTTTGTTTTCCACACGTTAGCAGCATTTAAGTGAAAAAGACTATTTCTTATAAAATAATTTGTTTATACTTTTTTTAGTGTTACAATTTTTATAATGCATAAAACCAATAGTATTGCTTTCAAAGGTAATTTCATCAAAATGTAGCTATAAAATATATATATATATATATATCTTGTTTGTCAAAGTTTCATGTATAAAGTTACTTGTAGCATAAGATAAACATACTTTAAATAATTAGAAAATGTAATAAAACTTTTTTAAATATGTAAGCCTGATAATACTTTGTAAGCTTATGCAGAAAAAAGAAACGAGTAATCTTTAAAGCGAATAGTTTTTACAAAATGTTTGTTTGGAACTTTGTTTTATTCTTATTTTAAATACAAAAGTAACTGGAAACAAAGAAAATTCTTGATGAGAAAATTTATTTTGTTTAACACGTCTTATCAATTTTATGTATAAGTATATAAAGTAATAAACACAGTTTTAACTTGTAGTAATACTTAATATTTCATTTTAATATACAATTAGATTTTTATTAATCTTACTTAAAGACTAAAGCTAGTTATTCTAATTTTAGTTTTTTTCAAAATATTACTTAATAATTTATAATGATTCAGGTATTTTAGTTCTGGAATAAAGTTATAATAATTATAAATGTAATAATTTTAACTATTAACTTACAAATAAGTTTTAAGGTATGGCTGAAAAAGAATGAATTTAAAGTTACTTATAATACACACTATTTCAACATCAGCTTTTAGTGTAAAAAGTCTGTAAAATGTACCAAGTAGTCTTAAACACATTTATTAACTAGAAAAAACGGTAAGAATTGCTTTATGCCTAAATCTTATGAAAACTATAGTTCCTATTTAATTTATGTAAACATTTTACGGAGTTTTTTTTAGATACTCGCAAAAAAAGGTCTTTAAAGCCGAAAAAAACTTCAACAAAGCTATTAAGCTACTAAAAACAATAAAAATATGTAATATTCCAACATAGTAACTTATTGCTTTATGAATTTACAGTATTTAATTACTGAAAAAATATCACAACACAAAACACCTTTTACTCAATCAATTAGCACAATGTCAAACCGATAGAGCGTAATAACAACAAGGTAGCCACATTCGACACAAAAATCCATCCTTACTTATAGAAAAAAAAATATATATTTAATATTTGTTATGAGCCAAAAATTGCTTTTAACCCACAATTACCAACACAATAACAGAGAGACTAAATACAAATAATTTTTTAATTCAAAAAAATAGCTTAAATATACCCTAACTAACCTTAGTTTTGTTAAAAAAAAGTCAAACTAGCTTGAGTTAGCAAGAGTGTAGTGTGGCAAACCCTGTCACAAAAAGGAAAGCACTACATTCAATGTTTAGAAAAAGGAAAAAAAAAAATTTAACCAAAAAACACTCAAACAAAACAACTAAAAAACATACTTTCTCAACAAAAAAAAACTCTTGCTTTATGAGCATTGGTAAATTAGAGTGTTCAACCACCACAATAGTAATACAACACAAAACATCTAAAACACCATATAGAAATTATAAATTCAAACAAACCAAAAGATTGATAAAAAAACAGAAAAGCACTACACCGAGTCTACAACATGATTAAAAAAGATGTAAGCAAAAAAAAACTTGTAAAAACAAAATATGAGCATACAGCAGTTAACTACTGCAATAATAACCCAAAAAAAATTTATAACGTTGACAATGTGAACAGAAGAGTGGCAACAGAAAGCACTACATCTAACAACATTCAACTGTATTCACGACATTCAACATTCACAACAACAAGTAATTCTCACGCTTCTCAGGTCCTCCAACCGGCTCATCACCCCCACGGCTATCTCCCTCCTCTCCTGCGACGTTTCCGGGCACGGGTACAGTGTGGCGTGCAACCTGTTTGGGGGATTCCCACGTTTATTCGTTACCTTTGGTTACCAAACTATAGTTTGTTGCTAAGGTACATAAAGCTTAAAACTTTTTGCACAGTTTAGTCAGTAAGAGTAAGATCTTACCTACTAGCGTTAACGAAATGTTATCAGGGTGACCATCGGTTATCATTAAAGGATTTAAAATATTTTAAGTACAAGCTTTCATGCTCAACTTTAGCAAAAAAAAATCAGGTAAAAAGAAGTTTACTAAATTACTGAACGAATGTTTTGTTGCGAATTTTGAATAACATATAACTTTTTTTTAAGTATACAACATTCAGTTCTTATCTAATTTTCATTATTAATATAAATTCGTAAAGTTTTTTTTTTGTAAAAAATTTCAGATTTTTATACAATATCAAATTCCAGATTTTTTAGTAACAATTAAATTTCCAGACAATATATCATAGTGTAAAATGGCCACCCTGTAACGTTTATAACTAGTTTTAATAACATATTAGCATATTTAAACTGTAAAAGCAAATTTTAAGACTGTTAAATACGAATACCTAATGGGTTAACATTATTCAAACTTTTAAATTAAATTTTTACACCATGTTATATTGAACTGCTGCTAATTTTTTTAAAAATGAGTACAAATTTATAATTTAAAAATACTATCAAAAAATAAACAAATAAAAACGAAAAAAAAAAAAGTTGTATGAAAGAAGAGTTTTATAGAATTTTTTTTTTTTCAATTCAAAAAAGGTAAAAACCTTGTAGTTTAAATTTAAAGACTGTTTTAAACTAGGTAAGTAGATGCTTTAAAAATAATTCTTTAAATGGTACTAATCGACTTTATAAAAAATATTCTTTAATTAAAACAAAATATTGTTAAGAACTCCAAAACAGCATTTAGTTCAATTTCATAAGAAGCAAGAAAAAGAAGAATAATTTTTAGTCCTTAGCAATCACACATTTAAAAAAATTGCATTTAAAAAAATAAAACTTTTTAAAATGCAATACATAAAGTACATTGACACAAATCTTTTGATGTAGTACATAAAACAGAGTTTAGAATTAATTTTACTTTTTCACTTTTTTTTTATGGTAAAGTTTGTTAAAAAATTTGGTATTTTAACAAAAACAATATTTATACATACAGGGTTGCCACTCGTTTTTTCAAAAAATTTTCCAGGTTTTCCAAATTTCTTCCAGGTTTTTAAAAGTACACATTTTTGGGTCTATTTTTAGTTCTAAGTTAATTTCTATATAAGAAACTGTGTAAAATAGTATAAAAACTTTGAAAAGATACTGTAAAGTTACTTTAAATGTGTTTTTTAATAAACAATTTTTTGATGATGACAAAAAAATCTTATTTATATGATAGATTTTTTGTGTCAAATCGAAATTTTACTACTGAAAATGTAAAAATTATTAAAAATTCCAGGTTTTTTTACCAAAATTCCAGGTTTTTTTCAAATTTTCTCAAATTCCAGGTTTTTCCAGGTTATTTTTGCCTAAATTGTCGAATTCCAGGTTTTTCAAGGTTTTTCCAGGTAAAGTGGCAACCGTGTACATAATCAAACCTCATAAAACCTAATATAAAAAACAAAAACAATAATATTTTTTTTAAGAAATTTGAATATGATAGATAATACTTGAATATATTAAGTAAAACAGAAAAACCAAAACAAAACAAATAGATAAAGAAGTAACAAAAAAAAGTGATATCATGTGCAAAAAAATAAAGCGATAAAACCCTGTTGCCATATAGTATCAACTAACTTATGAATTAGTAACAATTATACAACATAGCTTCTATAAAAAGATCTAATAATTAAAAGTCTACAACAAGCTACTTTACCTAAGTGTTTTAATAATTATACAACTAGAACTTAAAATGTTAGTATCAAATTGTTTTTAATTTTTTTATACTTTTAAACATTTATACAAAGTATGAAGCATTGAAACAGTGTAAATTAAGATGTAGATTTTGTACAACATCAACTTTGATAAACATAAAATTGGTGAGTTTTATTAATTTGAAACATGCTCCGTGTAAATTGATAAGTTAATTAATTGTATATTTTTTAATCTTATTTTTCTTTATGTACTTTTAATATTTAATTTATATTTTCAAAAACATTTTTGATGCAAGGTTTTTCAATAAGGTTGTGAAACTGATTTGAAAGAATAATAATTTTTATTTCTTACACTATACGTTTTAAACTCTTCAAAATTAAGTTTAAAAAACGTAAACACTACTTAATCATCATTAACAATTAGTTATTAATTTTACACACACTAAATAACTACTATTATGAAATTATATATCTAAGCAGTTACCTGAATGCTGGTTAGACAGTAAAAAACAAAAAACCATAAATTGAAAACTGAAAATAAAAATCAAGCTATTTAGTTAATTATTTTCTAAAAATAAAAGCAACATATTTTTACAATGTGGTTAATAACTATCCAAATTTGTTTTACTTTAGAAATCATAGCTACAAGATAACTTTTTGCAAACTTACAATTTCTTAGAAGTTATTACAGATCACTTACAAAAATGTAAGTATTATTACTGTTTGCTTTCATATAACAAACTTCTATAAAATTTAAAAAACGTTTTTTAATTATCATTTACAATTACTTAACGTCAATAGAAAAGTGTAACTTAACTGTTCTTTTTTAAACAATAAAACAGTAAGAATTTTAATAACTAATTGGTTGTTAAGTAAAGGTTTTTTATATTAACACTAAAACCACAACAGGAAAATAAAGTAAGACTGTTTATTTCAATAAAAGATAAATTAAGCAGAGCATTTAAACCTAGTTCAATAATATTGAAATGATAAAGGTGATTGTATCATTTATGAATTGAAATAAATCGTTTTTATTGTAGATTAAGTTTATGATGACTCAGTACAGAGTTTGATTTAGCGAGTTCTGCAACATTAAAGTATTACTCTAAAAATTTAACTAACTTAATATGATTTAAGTTAAAAAGGTTAGAAAATACAAACACAAAATATCTGTAAATAGTCTTATTTAAATTATTAAATGTAAACAATGAAAATTCTAGCTGCTAAATAAAGGTAATAAATAAACAGAAACTAGTTGTTAAGCAAGATTGACATTTAAATAATAAAAATTCAGACATTTTAAGGAATACCAACAAAAACATAAAGCAATAAAAAAACGCTTTTAAAAACAATTAATAAATCTCCACATGACAACAAAACTTTCAAGTGAGACTTTGTAAGGTAAAGATTGAAAAAAGTAACAAAAGTATTAACAAAGTTCTTAAATAAGTTGCCAGCAAAAGAAACAAGCTTACAACTTTTTGTTTTAATGCTGCTAAACAGCTGTTTTGGCTTCAAAGAAATTCAAAAATTACTATTATAAAAACTATAAAACAACTAGTATATTTAAAAATAATCAATATTACAAAACTTACAACCAAAACTTTAAATAGAAATTCAATACAATGATACTTATTTATTTTAAGCATGTTATACTTTTGAATAAATTTTTTCTAAACCAAGCAGAAATTTAGACAAACTAAAACAAAACAAACTGAAAATTTTCTGTAATACATATTATTATTAATTAAATATTGAAAGAGTGGTAAATAGATAAAAAAATAATTAAAATGGGTAAAAAAAAGGATTTCTAAACTAATATAAAGTGTATTGTTCAGTTTACTTAGTTTTTTGAGAATAATAAGACATCTATGTATTCACACCAAACAAACAAAATTAGTACTTAAATGATGATAAAAACTTAGATTAACTTTTCACTATATTAAAACTAAATAAATATTAAATTTAGGAGTTTTGAAATAGAGATTAATACTTGTTATTGTATTACTTGTTTTATATTCTATTAATTTAAACTCTTATTTAATTTATATCTAGTGCTTAATAACTTAGTGCATAGCAATAATCTAAAACTTGACACACACTTCATGCAAAACTTATAATTTAAAACATGCTGAAAATTATTTTGGTTATTAATAACACACTATTATAAGTAAAAATAAGTTGCCACTACTTAAAACAAAAAAAAAATACCAAAAACTAGACTGTTTTTTATGGATGAAATTTTAAAATGTGTATTTTAAAAAACATTAGATTGCTTATATGTTTGTTTTAAGAGATCCGGACGAAACAAGCTTGTTGAAATATAAAATAATAGAAATTTACAAGACGTACATTTATATGTGGTAAAATGATAGCACAGTTTCACGGAGTTTTTCATAAAGCTTTCTAGCTACTCAGAAATTAGAATGACATAAATAAGAATATAAAATAGTTAAAGCAGAAAGTGGCATAAACTTAATAGTGTTGTACTAACACGACTTAAATATGATTGACTAGTAGAAAGTAAGTTGTAAACTAATTTGGGTTTTCTTAAAGTGTTAGCCTGATTGTCTGAGGTAGAAAAATAGATTAAGAACAATTATTATTTATTTGAAACGTTTAACAGATATTAATCTAAAAAAGTATTCAGTCATAACTGTTTGAGTTTTTAATTCTCAAGTAACTGTTATCAAACTTTCAAAAAAATCATCTAAAAATACTGATATAAAATGTGAAAGTTGAGAATGTTCAATTTAACTAAAAACTTTTAAAGCATTCATTTCTATTTCACACTCTATCAAAATAAACTGAAATTAGTAGTGTGTTTTCTATCATAAAAAAATCCTTAACAAGTTTCATTAACCTGATTTGTAGCGAAACCTGAAGGCGTGTGTTTATTTGTCATGCAAACAAAATTGAAAAAAAAATTATACGTCACACGTATGAAATTGATTACGATATTAATTGTGCAGCTTAAGCTTAATAATAAAATGATGAATTTCGTAAAATTGAGATAAATCAGCAAAAATAACGAAACAGACAACAGGGTTTTGACATTGCAAAAGTTCGCAACGCAGTTTCAATAATAGTGACTTTGAAAGTAACGCTGAAATTGCAAGTTTTATTGATTATTGAAAAACCAACGTCGTTAATTTTTATTGCTTTTGTGCTTGTCTAAACAGCAAAATAAAAATCTACAAACAATTTTTTTTTTTAATAAATTATAAATAAACTTGCATGTTTCGAGCATTAATTACAAACCACACCAATTAATTGCATTAAACATATAAAAACTTCAAATAATTATGTTCCACACTTGCTTTCTTACTTGACATAAATAATTGAAAATAAATAATTTATTTATAGTCTATTGCAAAAAACTTATGTTGAAAACTTTCAATTAACTTGATTTATGATATCAACTAAAGAAAAAAATATAATCAAACATTAGGTAATTTCCTTCATTTACAACAAATTAAATATTTTAGTGCCTGAGTCTTATTGCGTCTTGTACTTCAGAAAACTTAAGTATAAAAACATAAGAAGTACATTAAATACTAATTTTTAACATCTAACTTAATGCTATTAAACTTATCTGAAACCTCAGAAAAATTACAGAAGGCTGCGGTTATCAAAAATTAAATTGCCAAAAAAGGGAAACTGACTAAAGTTTGATCTTAACAGAAAAATCAAGTAAGAAAGCAAACACGGGTCACACATTTACCAGGGTGGCCTGATGGAGCTGCTCCTGTATGGACCTCTGCTGGACTTCCACCACCTTCAAGTCCGCACTGTTCAGCAATCCTATCTCCTCGTAAGTGTTGCAGTGGAACCTTCTCGGTTACAACATGGTGGTACAAAAATAAAACGTTGTGAAAAAAAGTTAGTTATAACATTGGTGTACTTGTTGAAATAAAAAGCGGACGGAGGTAAGGATAAAGCGGTGTGTTTAATAAGTATTTTGAAAATTTTTTTAATTTCGAAACAAAGTAGACAAAAGATTTGTTTCAACTAAACTGTAAACAAATGTATACTAACTATAAAATACTAAAAATGTTTTTAAATAAAATAGCAATTAAAATACTTCTTGTTTGCAAATATATTGATATAAAATATACATTTATATAAGTGTATAAACAAAATCTTGCAAAATTCTCACCCCTCGCAAATTTTCTTCACCCTGGAGCGAAGTTGCTCACCTTGAAAGAAGGCAATGAACACGACCTTGTTAACTTGTGCGTTCTGTATCATTTATTTATTCTAATTAATAAAAACATTTAAAATTAGTTGAAAAAAAAATTCCTTAACACAATCTTAATCAAAAATTGTTTGATAGTAACAAAAAATGTTTTCTCGAATACTAACATTTGATCTACATTTTTTATATTTTTCAATGTTGTAACTAAAGTAAGTTGAGTCTAACTAAAAAAATTAAGTTTAAAACTAAAAGCTTTTTATACCAATGCATTACCATTGAGCAACAACCTTTTTAATTCATTAGTATGTAAGCAAATTTTTAGGTTTGAAATAAATTTAATGTTTTAAAAATAAAACAAATACTACAGTTAATATATTATAAGGTGAAACTTAAGACTGTTTGTCTTAAAATGACATCAATTTATGTAAACAATGTAATGATTCTTTAACAAATTTAAAAGTGCATTGCTAGCAATGCAAGGGTTGGTTTATATTTGTAGATAAAGTTTTTAAAAAAATACTTAACAAAAAAATTACTAACAGTAGCGGGATCTTCCAGGGCCTGATCGATTTCGGCGTGCTTAAGGAAGACATTTCCCCTGCAAGCTCGCCACAGGACTTTTTCGAAGGAGTGCACTTTAGAACGCAGGATAACTCCCGCCACGAACCTGCATAATTATCAAGTTGTAAAAAAAAAAAGGAAATTTGTAGATATTTTAAAGTTATTTGAAACTTATTTTACTTATAATACTTTTGGTTTTGGTTTTAAGTTCTTTTAAATTTCTTTTATTTTAAGTTCTATTTATTTAGAGCTTTTTAAAATAAGTTTCTAGTTTAACGATCAAGAAAAATCAGTTCATTAAATGCTATACACCGTAAGATAAAAACAAAATTATAAGTACAAGTTTTATATATGTTAAGTTTAGTTTACAATTTACATTGTTACTACAAGCAACTATCTTTTATCTTACAACAACAACAGAAATCGGAAGCTTCAAACACCTGCGATGTACGAAACTTTTCAGTAACTTAAGAGTTTCAAAACATTTATATAGTAACTACTTGATTACACTAAAAGTAGAAAATCTGATTCGAATTCATCTGAAGCTGTTAGCTTAACTAAAACGACATCTTGTTTATAACCAGCAACAACTAACACTAACTAATTACCAAAGCAAAATTTTGAGAGCCAACTACAACAAACTTTGAGCTCATTACAGTTTACACGTTACAAATATTATCTATCATATTCGTTAAATTAACCCGAGCTAAAGGCCTCCTCCCTATTTATCTATAGCTTTTCAAAATAAGTTTCTTATTTAAAGATCAAGAAAAGTAAACTTATTAAATGCTATACACCGTAAGATAAAAACAAAATTATAAGTACAAGTTTTATATATGTTAAGTTTAGTTTACAATTTACATTGTTACTACAATGAACTATCTTTTTATCTTACAACAACAACAAAAATCGGAAGCTTCAAACACTTGCGATGTACGAAACTTTTCAGTAACTTAACAGTTTCAAAATATTTCTAAAGTAACTACTTGATTACACTAAAAGTAGAAAATCTGATTCGAATTCATCTGAAGCTGTTAGCTTAACTAAAACGACATCTTGTTTATAACCAGCAACAACTAACACTAACTAATTACCAAAGCAAAATTTTGAGAGCCAACTACAACAAACTTTGAGCTCATTACAGTTTACACGTTACAAATATTATCTATCATATTTGTTAAACCAACCCGAGCTGAAGGCCTCCTCCCTGCCCGCCTTCAATCAGCAGTTCGTCGTCTCCATTATTAGTTTCTATGTTGTCCATCTGGTATATATTCTACTTTTTATTATTTTAGTAATCAAGGAGCACAACGAAAATAAACGAGTTGTGAAAAAAAGGTAGCAAATTATCTAATTTTTTAGCCAACAATATGTGTGTAAACTTATCCCAAACTAATTTCATTTAAAACAGCTTAATTTAGTTATCAGTTAAAGTTTTCCTTTTTTTTAATTAAAGATGCATGTTTTTATATTTTTTCATATACTTTTTGTAGGCATGGTATAGTGTTGCTAAACATGGTAAATTAAACACTTATAGAATTATTAAGTATAAACAAAAAAATAAAATATTTTAATTGCGTAAAGATTTTACCATAGCTCTTTGTTCTTCTCCAGTATTTTAGTAAAACTGAATAAAAAATGTTTAACTTATTTTAGCTAAAATAGTTTTAATATTAATAATTTAGTATTACACATTTTAACAATTTTTGTAACAACATTTTTTGTAAATAAACAATTGCTTATGCTAAAGTTATAAACACTATTTCATTTTTTTTCAAAACTCAAACAAAATAAAACAGTTTGAAAAAAATATAAACAGAAATTTTGCACCAATTAATGCATAGGTATTCTAATTTAAAATTATGGAAATAAAAGTGTAAGCTAAAAATATATCAACTTTCAATTATACTTCAGAAAAAACTCAACAGTGAAATTTTTAAAACTAAACCTCCTGAAAAAAATCTTGAGCTCTTTTCAGTATTTGCTTCATTTCTGTGAGCTCAAGAAATTGCTTCTTCAACGTGTTGTGATGGTCGTTGAGATTTTTCAAATCAGATTCGTACTTGGAAAATTTTTCCTAAAATACATAATTTTTTGTTGACACTCAACTTAATTGAAGTTTAAATTTTTAGATAATAATTTTGATACAATATTTTAATGCAATATATGGACCTATGTAAAATAGAGTTTATTAAATGAAACTTATCCGAATGTTTGTTTGAAAAAATAAAACTTAAAATTTCAGAATTTATTTTGAAATGAAACTAATTACATTAAATATTTCAACATATATAGCTTAACTTGAGCTTACATTTATTAAGGCCATAAGGTGTAAATCACTTTCTTTAAAGTTAGTCTTTTTTATATATAACACTAAGCTACCAGTTGTTTTTAAATACTTTTGAATTTACAATGTAACTGCAAACAAAGCTAGAGAGTATATAAGATTTTATTTACAATCGAAACGAATAAAACAAAAAAAAAAAATTTCACTTATAATCTATCACCTTCGACAGATTTTAAGAGAATGATCTTAAATTTTCTCAGTCTGATCTTTAATAAATTTTTAAAAAGTAGAAGCAGTTTTATTATAAAATTTTATTTTAATGTAAAGTAAACAATAACCTTTTTTTTTTTAATTTAAGGTCATTAAAATCTTTTTTTTTTCAAAAATCTGCATCCTACAAGATGATCTTAATACTAAAAAGAAGACTTCATTAAAAATTGAAGTCAATTTCTTTGAAAATGGAGAATGAGATAGATTATTAGTGAGCTTTTAATTGTTAAAATTAGAAGGAGATTGCTTAAAAAATGAAGGGTGAGTTAGATTTTTAGTGAAATGGCCTTTTTATGGCATTTTTAGTTTGAGCCTTCCATTAGGAACTTATTGAGGTCACTGACTTTGATATTTATGTCTCAAAAATTACTTTGAATTTTTTCAAGCGGTTAAAAATTTCTGATAGCTAAGATAAAAATCAACGAAATAAGATCAACTTGTAAAAATCAAGGTGGACCCCATTGCTCTTAATGTAAATGTTTGTAAATTGATAGAACCGCTATGGCATTTGTGTTCTTCTAACATTCAGATTCAAAATGATAAACTCACAGAACATTATATAATTGTAAGATAAAAATAATTACAAATAACTGAAACTAATTATACCTCCACGCAAATAGAAGCTCAGAAGCATAAATGAGCTTTGATAAGTGAACTTTTATGAAAGTAGAAACTTTTATGAAATAGTTTTATAAAATACAAACCTCCAATTCGAGCTGTTCTCTCTTGTTTGGAGTGTCAGGAGTACCTCCGTTATCTACCATTTCGATATTTTCTTTTTTCATTTCACCATTGAGAAAATCTGTTTCATTAAAACTCGTCTTTATTACTAAAAAATTTATTACATAACATAGCCATCATCTAAAACTGTTATACATAAAATCAAAAGCTAAACAAAAAATACAATAGCTAGTTTTTTTTAATTCTAAGTAGATTTTTCTGTAGCATACTAGTCAATTTTAAATTGACTTCAACATAAGCAAACTTACTCAATCTCCTTTCCATTTCTTCGCATCTTCTCACATCTTCAACATATGTTCTTTGAAATGAATTTTCCTCAGAGTTCAACTGCAGAATGTTTAAAAAAATATGTTACAGCTTTATACAACTTGTTCATACAACTAGAATAATCTCAGTTAAAAACTAGTGAACATTTTATTTGAACTTTAATTTAGGTATGAATGATATGAAATAAACCAATTGTTGTACAACAGGTATTAAACAAACATCTACAAATTGAACAAGGCCAAGCTCTCCCAGTTTGTCCACAGTGGCAAAAGCAGCTTCACTCTGCAGATACAATCTGGCGAGGCATATCTGCTCACTACGGAACAGTGAACCCATTTATGTTAAATTAGTGTTTATCTGCACATTTGATAATTTTTTTTACATTTATATCATTTATAGGTCACTGACAAGCTCTAATAAACCTTGTTTAAGTGCGACATTTTAAGTTAAATGACAAATTGTTGAATAAACTTATATTATAGTTATTTATGACCATTTTAATACTATCTTAAGTTAGCTTTGCATTTTTCAAGCTATTTTATGTTTAAATGTTATAAAGCAGTCATGCCAGTTCAAAAGTACAAAACCATGTTTAGATTTTTTGCATGAAATTTGTTTCTTTATTTAGTTTGTCATAAGGTTTGTGTTTACAATTTTTAAAGAAAACTAAGTTTATGGAAAACATAAAGATGATAGCATTTGCAGTTTATCAGGAACTAGCTTAGACAACTTTTATAACTCTTAGAGTCAATAACTATTGAATTTAGAATGATCAATTAAGTATTTAACTTTGTGTATGGTTATTAATAAAACTTTTTATTACTAAAAAATAGAAGGTATTTTAAGATAACCAAACCCAAAATTCAAGTAAACAACTTGCTTATTCAAAATAACAATTAGCCTGAGATTTAAAAAAATAAAATATACTATGAATCAGCCTGAGTTTTTCAAAAATTGAAATATTCCTGAATTAGTAAAAACTTCTTTTTTCAAACTAACCTATATTATTTTGAATAGCCTGAGTGTGTTGAAACCCTGATTTTATATAATTGACTGTACTAGTTTAAGTAATGTTTTTAATTTTTAAACATATATGAGGTAAGCTTATAATTTGAAAAAAAAGTGGTAACTAGGTTAAATTGCTAATTTATATGTTTATTACCAATTCTAAGTCTTTTGCTAACTGACTACTTATTACCTACGAGTCTGTCAAAGTTTCTTAAAAGGGTGCAATTGCACTATTATAAGAAAACTTTTACTTAATTAATCAGTTTTATTTTCATTTTTAACGTTTTCATAGCCTTTCTTAATTAAATAAAAGTTCTCAAACATATTGTTCACTAATCATATCATTTAAACATTTAGCACTATATCAACTATGAAATTATTATAGTGATATTTTAACTTCTTTCAAAACTGGACTATAAAAATTTAGGTTTATTTTATATTATAAAATCAACTAATACTACCAGAACTGTCTATGATCATTACAATTTAAATTCTGAAATTTTGTTTTTTATTAAATAAATTGTAAGTTAAGGACAAAGGGGGTAATACACTTTATTTGAAATTTAGTTGTATCTTTTACATAATTAATTAACTTGTTACTTTTTACTGCTTTTGAAAACTCAAAGTAACTTTTGAGATATTACTGATCAAAGTTGAGAGTTCAATAGGTTCATTATGGATGGAGCAAACTAAAACAGCAAAAATAGACTATTTCACTAAAAATCTATCTCCTCCTTCAGTTTTTGAGTAATTGTTTAAAACATAATATAAAACAGATTTTTTTAAATTTTGGATTATATATATAATAAAAACAAACAAAATTGTTGTTTTTAATTTTGGTCACTTTTTTTTCAAAAATCTATTGTGTATAAGTTGTTTTTAATATTGAAAGGTAAATTTTTCTTGAAAAGTTAAATTAAATTGCTTTAAAAAAGTTTGAAATGAATTTTTAGTGAATTAAAAAAAAAAATTGGCCATGGAAACTTTTGATTTATTACAGTTGTATCAGAATTTTGTATTAAACTAATTATACCATAAAAGTAAATTAATTTTTTTAGTTCTATAAAAGTAACTTACAGTGTACACTCTTAAGGATTCAAATAAGAATCTATATTATTTTTGTAAAAAAATGTTGGACACTTTTCTTATGGCTTAATTTATCTTTTCTTATGTTATTGAAGATAACTTAAACTTTCAGGATATTTTTCTTGAAATATGTAGAAATATCTTCAACAAGATTTTTTTTAATTCAACCTAAGTTTTTTTTTGTTGTCAAATTTATACCTGACATTTTTTATTTAATTTTTTATTTTAATTCATGTGTTGTACATCAGCTTAACTTAGACATCTCCTTTATAATTGTTATGTTAATGATAGAGCAACTGTAATATATAAATAAATTGCTTCTAATAGTAATACATCTTATTTATACAATACAATTATATATTTATTTATTTATTTACTGTTTTAGGTTTGAAGATAATTGAAATCTTGTTTTTCTTATAACAAAGTAATTGTAGGAGTAAAGCTGGAAATCAATCAAATGTTCTGTTCTTTTCAAGTATTATATAAGTTGGTACTGGTAAGTTTGGAGTAGTCTTTTTCTTTGAATTTTTTGATTTTTCTAAATATTTCTAACAAAAATAATGATTTCAATGAGGTACTGGTTTATTTAAATTTGCTACAGCTGATCGTGAGTCCTCTATAGTGGCAGTGATCACATAAATGGATTGTCAATTCTTTTTTTGATGAAGCATTGGCAGATACCTGCTTAAGAATTTGAGCTTCATGATTTTCCCAGACTTTGTGGTTTTTAGTGTTAGGATTTCAACCTTGTAATTATTTTAAAGTTAATGTAGATAGTTTTTATTTTTAGTTTATTTTAATTAGGGAACCCATTCTTTGAGTCAAAAAAAAAATTGCCTTGGGTGACCTTAAACTGCCCTGAACAATCCTGAGTTTTTTTAATCGTTTTAAAAAAATAAATTCTGGCCCAAACTACTTATACCCCCAAGTTTTTTTTTTCTTCTTAAAAATCAAAAGGATGGTTGTATGTGTATGCTTCTGCATTAAATGTTCACCAAACTTTTAAGAAATACTGTTTTTGAAGATTTAACTTTAAAAGTTAAGAAATTCATATCAAAAAACAAAACTTGTAGAAAATTTTACATATAATAGAAAATAGTTTGATTTATTTTTTGATAGTTTAAATAACTAACTTTAATCTTACCACATAAAGTACTCACTTGCATAGAAGAGCAAAGAACTAGCAGCGAGGCTAAAAAAATTTAAACAAGCATATCAATATCAATAAAATTCATTAATATACCATTTGCAACTTAGTATACATAGATTACTCATTTTTGTTTTGCTTTATGTGAAAGCATGATAAACCGTTTGTAGATTGACAACTGCAAGTTTTTCGATTGTGACTGACTGATGAGTCCTAATAAAGACGAAACCGGTCTCAGTCTACCAAAACTTGTGGTCTGATGATCAAATTAACATGATCAACCCTTCGTTAAACTTGAGCTTGTCTCACGTCAAACGAAAGTCCAGGCTTCTGCTCTGCAGACTTTTGGCAATGTTTTTTGTTGATCATTTTTGTTTTATTTTTTTTTTCACAAAGCTATTCAAAACTATACAAGTTTCATTGTCAAGTGGTAAATGTTAAATGAATTAAAAAAAAATTTTTTGGTTAGTAAAACAGTTTGAAAAATAAGTAATAATTATGACGCATGAATAAATTCAAATAAATACAAACTTTAGAGTTTAGTAAGTAAAGCTAAAGTAAATATATGAAAATTAAATTGCTAATAATTTTGCTTTTCCATTTCATGCATTTTGCGTATTTAAGGTTGTTTTTCCTCAATCAATATTGATTCCAGGCTGTAGAGTTTGCTTTGTTTACATCATTTTAAAACTTTAAAATTTTGAACTATGTCAGAGTTTTGACAGTGTGTGCAATTAAAAAGATAGTCAACTATTGAGGTTGTTTTTATCTCTTCCACAGTGGTCTGTAATTTGTCAGAAGATAGACTTGCCGTGATGTTTCTCCAATGTAGGAGATAGTCTGATCTGAAGAGCAGGTGTATTTATAAATAACATTTGTGTCAAATACTTCCAAGCAACAAATACTTTTGTTGCTGAAGTAGTTAAAAACTTTTTTGCTAGAGTAGGCCAGTTTAATAACAATGTTGTGTTTTTGAAATATGGATGCTATTCGTTTTTGGAATCTTATTGAACAACTACCTACAAAGCTGTTGTAAAAATAAGAGCAATGTTGAATTTCTATTATCTTTTCATTTTTGTGTTAATTTTTTATTTTGTTAAATGTTAAGCTGTCGATTTTATGATATACTTTTAAAAACCTTCCTATACTAGCACAAATAAAAATCATGTTCTTAAACAAAATTGGTTATATAAAATAACAAAATATTCTGTTATATGTTATAGATCTAGAAAAAAAAAACTGTCCTGAGACTTTTTTTTAATCTATTAAAATATTCTAAATTGAGTCAACTAAATATTGTTATAGATCTAGAAAAAAAAAAACTGTCCTGAGACTTTTTTTAAATCTTAAAACGATCTTGGGAAATACTATAAAATGTCAAAACTTTCTTGAGTCATCTTGAGTTTAAAAAACAATCTAAATACCCTGCTTTACTCTGAGTAATCCTGAGATTTTCTAGAATTTGAAAATATCCAGAATACCCTGAGTGTGTAGCAACCTTGTATAATGTAAATTTCTACAAGGGAACTTAGACTTAAGTATAATGTAACTTACTTGCTTGACTTTCAAAGAAAATATCTTAGTAGAGAAAAAGTTAGACTTACATTTTTCTACCTTAGAAAATAAAACAAATAAAATCCAGGTTTTTGTAAGTAATTTTGACTTAATTTTCAAACTCTAACTTTCTTTTGTTTAGTTTTTTTATAGTGAAAATACAGTCTTACTCTCCCCTCTACAACATTAGCATTTTTTGAAGGTCAATGAGTAAATCAAATTATATGTAATTCTACTTGCCTCTTAAAAACTTAACATTAATCTAACTAAAATAAAAACTTTATTTTTTAACTAAAAAAATCTTGTGACATGTCATTTGGGGAATACTCATCCTAACAAAGTGTAATAATATCATGAAGCAATCGAGGATAACCAGGATTTCAGAATAAATTGCCAATCTATTTTAATAGGGTTGCTGAGAACTTTGTAAATTTTTCCAACGTTTTCTGAATTTCTTCCAGAATTTAAAAAACAAGTATTTTAGTTTATTTTTATTCTAAAATTGAATATAAGTTTAAAAACAACTGGTGATTACATGTACAATGTCTTTTTTAACCATAATTTTATACTAAAAATTAAAGCTTAATATGTTTAATCTAAAAAGGTACTTTGTTTTAAACAAGCTATATTTATACATAGTAAGAACTATTTATTTTAAACTCAAGTATTTAATTGATTTTATTTTACAATATTGTATTATTATATATTATTTTATTGATATTATCGCTTAAAAATGTAAAATCAAATTGATTAATTATTAAAGTTTTACTATTTTATAATAAATAAGTTTAGTTTTACTTATGTATTTATAAAATATAGGTTTTTAGCAATAAATATATTATTAAAAAGACATCAAATATAATATAATTTCAGCTTGATGTTGGTGCAAAATAATGCTAGGTGTTTACCTTTTTTTTTGCCAAAATTGTGAAATTCTAAGTTTTTTTAGTAACCCTGTTTGAATCAACTAACATCAAAATTCAGGAAGTGTTCCTTACATTTCAATAAAAAAAAACCTTTGTTTGTAATATACTGATTGTAAGTACTAAAACCCAAATAAAATCCTTCTCACAGTTGAAATTGTAAAGAAAATTTCGAACAAGATTCCAACTAGCGAATTAAGTAAAATCCCTAAGTTATGTAAAAAGCTGAACATGTCCATAGTCAGCTTGACTGAATCAAATTTACTTTCTTGAGTGGTCTTAGTAACCTTAATGTGAGACAGCTCTTAAAATATTTGAGGAATAAATACAACATTTTCAAGTTAAGAAAAAATTAGCAGAGAATAAAAATCAAAATTATCAATTTTTCAGGTAATACATAAATAAATCTACTTTAATAAAAAATAAATGCTAATATTAGTAAAATAATTAACATTTTACAAATAAATCTTTTCAATTAAATTTCAGTTAAAGTTATATATATAAGAAATAGTAAGGTAACTTTTGTAAACAAAGCAGTCAGCTGATCACAAAGTAATAATTTTTACTGATGCAACTTATTAGAAGCTTTAAACACTTAGTTGCGTAAAAAAACTGAAAAGTTTTTAAATAAATTTATAAACTCTAAATCAACTTTATTTCATTAGGCTTATATATAATGTTCTATAAAGTCTAGCGAATAGTTAAATCTAAGACCTCTTATAAAGTTCTTACCGTACATAGATCAGTTTACAGTTTTTATCTTTTAAATTATATCGAGTTATTGATATTTAAAAAAATAGTTGAAACAAATATTTAATCAAGTTGTAGTTCTTTAACAAAAACTATTGTCTTCGTCTTAATAGTGTTTAATATTTATATTTAGAAAAAAAAATTAGAGTAGCTTACATTTATTTTTTCCTACCAATATACTAAGTAAAAAAACAAAATATTTATTTATAATTTTCGGTATTACATTTCTACGCTTCAAATTTATAGCTAAAATAGGTTTTTATCTAATGATGGGTTAATGGGTACAATTAGTATCCATATAAAGGAAACAATTACTTTTATTTCAAAATAGGAAATAACTAACTAGTTTAAGATAAGAAAATGGTCTTAAAAAAAGTAAATAATTATAAAACACTAACTATGCAAAAAATTTGTTAAACGTTTCTATTATTTGTTGTAATTTAACTAAAGGCTTAAGCTCGTTTTAAATCTAAGAATTTAAAAGTTTTATCTTAGAAATCGTCTTATCTTAAGGACGCACTTGTAAAAGCAAAATAAATAAAAATTATTAAACTTTAAGTTTTAAACTAGTCTTTTTATATTAAAACGTAACGAATAAAGTTATTTTAAAGTTTTAAGAGTTTCTTATAAAGCGCATAAAATAATTGGCCTACAAACCTTGTGCAAGAAAAGCCTTTCGATTATAGAACTGTACACCACGACAGTAAAATTATAAACACAATATTTACTTCTTAGCTTTCTAGCTAGTGATAAGTGAATTAAAGTTTTATTAACAGTTCTATATATATAAACAAAAATTTTAATCAGAATGTTATAAGTTATCAACAAACTCAAAAAAAAAGTTAATAGTACATCAAAAAATTTACTTAAAACTAATCTGTTTATATTAGTCTATTAATACTAAAGCCTTATATAACTTCAAAATAATTTTAGTTTTACAAAGAATGGTTAAACATATAGTTTAGTTATTATTAAACTAGTTTGAAACAAAGGTGTACCTCCTAAACCTAATTTCGCACTTTTCATGGAAATTTATGAGCAACTCTATATCATCTTCTACGATCTAAATTTTGTAGCTTGTGTAAGAAATATTTTTTTCACGTTTCAATTCTAGCAAAGTTCCAGTGACATTGATTAATGTCTTAAACTACAAAGTTCCAAAAACCTTGTTTTGGCTGTAAGTTTTTTCTAGCGCAACCAATAACTCAAAAATTCTTTATCAGCAACAATATAAGTCCACTTCAAAGTTTGTGAAGTTTCACCGTACCTTCTGTATTATCTATTAGTGTAATAACTTTTTACAAAGTTATACTCCAAAAAGTTTTTTTATTGATACTGCCTAGATGGATTAAGTTTTCACACTTAAAACACACTTAGACTTATTACATGCCGCAAAGCACATCGCTTGAGCAATTAAAAAACTTATTAAAAACTGGTGAAAACATTTATCGCGCCAATACCGCGCGCCGGTTCGAAGTTACCGTTGAAATGCAACTTAACCTAAAAGCTTTATCATAAAAGGAGAAGGCGTAGGTGCTTCTCACGCACTTACAGCTGCTCAGCTCTTTTGCCGAACATAGCAGCGTGTCGTCAACGCACACGCGATGAATTTTTTCAATTTTATGCAATCAATGCAATGGGCACTCGTTGGGATGCTTAAAAATCTCGAAGCATTGGTCTTCAGGCGCAACATATTTGTGCAGCGAAGAGTTATCGGCTAGAGACGCCGCCGAAGCTATTACGCCACAGTTTCCGAAATTTTCCCTTGAACGAAATAGCGAGCACTCACGTGGAAACCGAAGCCGAGAATGCTGCCATGGTCGGTCGCCTTTCCCAAAACTTTGGCCAATTTTTCCCTTTAGAGTGCGTCAGATCAGAGATGCTTTTCTCGCTGAGTTTTTCTTTATTACACATTTGTGCTTAAAAAGGTCTGTTAGTACTGTGTAAATTTTATTTGTGTGATAAACACATGGAGTGAAATTTTGTATTAAAACAATTAAAACCAGGATGTTTTAATTAAGATTTAGATTTAAGCTTTTAAAGATAACTTGCATTACCAAAGATTATAAAATAAGGTATAGTTTTTAATGTGGTATAGTTTTAAGTGTAGGTTATATTAAAAAACCTAAAAAGTATTAAAAACTAAGTGACAAAAGAAAATATTTCTATTAGCTTTGCATACAAACTGGTGAATTAAGAAAAGAAAAAAAAAATGTATGTTTTTGCTAACATTCAACAGTTGTAGAAACAACTTAAAACAACTATAAGTATTGTATATTTTTATAAAGCGTACATAGCAACAAGATAATGTTAAATACTTTCTAAGTATCATTTTTAAATGTTTTACTATATCAAAGCATTCACTTAAAAGCAACATAAAAAACACACATGTTTTTTGTTTTCCTTAGTTTTGAACGTTGATTTTATTTATTATCTTAAGATGTTGCAACAAAAACTCTTATTTTATATTAGCTTGACTGAAATATTGATAAGTTAAAAAACTTTTTCTTTTTTTAATTACAAAAAATGCAATGTTGAAAGATGTCTCCGATGAGTTTGTTTTTGGAAACGATGCTATTTAGATACTTTTATTTATAAAATATTAAATTATTCTTAGTTTATTTTATATGTTGAGTTACACTGGTGGTAGTTTTTTGGAAGATTTAATAACCCCACATATTTTTTTATACTGCTTTTTAAGAAGTTTGAACGAAAATATTTAGAAATAAATACATAATAATGTTAAAAAAGTAAGTAGTTTTATTTAACGTAACTGATAATTCAACTTGTGAACTTTATAGTAGAATGGTGATCACTTAAAAAAAAACTTTATTCTGATAATTATTTCATTTACAATTATCTTAAACTATTTAAAACTCTGGTTACATTAAATCGGGTTCTCGCAATCATTTTAGCATTTAATTTTGAATACTTTTAACTAAAATTCTTGTTCTTGAAATTACTTAAGAGCTATAAAGTTTAAAATTTATTAAGTCGGTTTTTAAATAAGTTTATTCATTTTCAAACATCTATTTAAGTTTTTGTAGAAATACTTAGTAATATTTAACAATATATGTTTACTAATATATTTCTAACCACTCAATACATTTATAAATTATAATAATTTATTTGTTGCTTAGTAAATGTTTTTTTCATTTGTATATAAAGAAGTTTGTATATAATTCGGTTTCTGCTTAGCAAAACTGCATTGTTAAGCATTATTTTTTCGAAATAAATTAAAGCTTTTTTCAGATAAACTTTTTTCTTTAACTGAGTTGTGAAGAAAATTAGGCAAAAAAAAAATAGTTTACATATAAATTACTAATTTTCTTTGTTGGTAGTAAACAACGTGGTAATTTTTTTTTAGTTTGTTTTACTATTTTTGCAGAAAAAAAAACAAAACATATTCTGCTTTGACCAGAAATTGTTTTATACAAAATAAGTAAATAAGTAAAGTGCGTTTCCAAAAAAAAAAATTTTTAAGAAATCTGACTTTTTTTTATCTTTTCTTTTTGTGTATAAAAGGTTAGATTAACAAAAAAATCACACGTTTTACTGACCAAAGAAACTTTTTGTCAAGTTAAAACAATTATATTACCTATTTAGCCAACCTTCAACGTATTAAAAGGTTTTGTTTCTTAGTTTTATTAGTTATTTTGGTAAAGTGGATTAGAGTAAGGGTACAAATTATTTAGAATAAAAAATAAGTTTAAAAAAAAAGTATGTCCATAAGTGGTATAATTTAGTTTTTGAAGTAAACCCTTACACGAAGCTCATCTAATCCATAAACTTAAATTTATACTATTTGTTTGTTGTTTCATTTCAAATTTAAATCACAATTAGGGTAAAATTAAACTTGTTACTTGAAGAGAATTACAATGGGAGAAGTTAATGTTAGCGTCGGAAAAAAAGAAGAAATAATTGACATTGACCAGGTTGAAATGCAAACATGTATCAAAGTAATTACAACAAAACGTATGTCACTAAAGTATACAAGAAAACGTTAGTAAATAAATCATCATACTTTAAAGCTATTCTCAACAAATGTTATACAGATAGCAAGTCAGAATTTGTGGAGGTAAAAAGCAGAATGATTTTAAAGCAAGTAACGCAATATATAAGAAATGGACAAATCTGTCTGAATGAAAGATTCATTATAAACTATATAGTCCTGCGTTTTACTTACAGATGAACAATTTAGGACAATTGTGCCTTAATTACTTTACTTTCAATTTGAACTAAAAAACTTGGAAATTAGGATTAATTTAACACAAGATTACCAATTACAAGGTAATAGTTTTATACAAAGGGCACTTAAATTCAAAGAAAGTTGACAACCACCTTTTAGAGGGCTGTATTTTTGGAACTAGATGGAGATGATAAACCGAGATTTAAGTTTTTTTTCTGAAAAAGCCAATTCAATTTATGATTTAAAAATAAACTCGAAAAATTTAGCAAAGCTTTAGTTATCTCTAATCTATTCCAATAAAAGATAAAAAAAAAATACTCGGTATCTTATCAAGAAGAACTGATAAAATAACTACTGATCTTTGCAAAAATACAGTAAGTTGTTGTGGAAAAAACAAACTGTTTACTATAAGCGTTATTGAAAAACACCTATTTACTACTTTCAGTATATAAAAAACTCAATCGAAAAGTTGAATTACCTACAAGTGAAAAAAATTAACCGACTTTTCAATATAAAGTCACCATTTTTTAACAGCATACTCTTTTTTTTGCTCGTTGTGACAGAGATATGATCTATATATTTTACTCGTAAGATAAAAGTAAAGGTAAATACATTCCTACATGGGATAAAAACCACAACGTAAATAGTGTTTATGTGATTACTCTAAGTTTAAGAAAGTTAAGCGTTCTTGAATACGAAAAAAAAAATCAAAACATGGTGAAAATGACTCAATTTTTTCCTGGCAAAGAATTATGTCAGGATTTTAACATGGAATTTTTTGTATAAAGTTGTATGTAAAGAAAGAACAAAAATTAATTGTTTACGTATAATTGGTTAATATTTTGATGTGAAAACTATGACTTTTGTTTGAAAGAAAACCAAGATGTTTTGTTCTTTAAAATTAATGAACATGAATATGACTATAGTGTAAGTTATGAGCTAGCAATGAACAAACACTCAGTGTAGAATGTTTGTGATGTTCGTGTGAAAGAGCACAATTTTGACGGAGGAGATTATTATTCGGAAGTATGGACTATGGAGTTATATATCCATAATTCGTTACAATATGAAAAACTGACGCATTGGAAAACAATATGGAAAACTGATAAGAAAGAAATTGTTTATCATTACCATCCTTCTATTGAATTCTCGTTCTATGTATAATAGTTTACTACAATAACAAATAGTATTTAAATTTAGTTAAATATTCGTAGGCTACACAAAAATTCTGTTTAGGTTTGTAATAAATACCAGTTTTTTTTTGTTTGCCATTGATTAAGTTCTATAGTCTTAGGTTTTTAATGTGTATTGAGTTCAATAATTTTGTATCAATAAAGAATTTATTTGTTTTGCAATTTTTAATAATTTAAATCTGATTTATCACTTATCTATTCTTTTTAGTATTTAAAAAAAATATCAGTTCTACTTCAAGAATTGAACGTTTTCGATAAAGAAAATGAGCGCTTCTCACTAGTTAAAAAAAATATTGGCTAGTATATGTTTTTGAACTAGTTTAATCATTGTCCTTTTAAAACTTATTGCTGAGTTTAAAAAAAGTTGTTTATGAAAAACTTTAACATTTAACTAAACAAAATTTTTAACTACTTTGTATATAAATTCCGTACATTTGTTTGTACATTAGGGTGCATTTGTTGCCCCGATCTCGGAGTTTAGCTTAGTAAAATTTTTTGACTTTGGGAAATCACATGAATAAAAAGCACAAAAAAAGTTAGCTTCTTAGCTTTAAGCCTGTTTGAGAAAATTACTTATGAAAAATTTGCTTTATACCTGTATATTTAAAAAGGGAAAAAAAAACTATTTCACTAAAAAATTATTTTCTTCTAAGTTTTTTGAGATAATTACTTGAAATAGTTAGGAAATGCTCCTTGCTATATTTAGAAAACTCTGTATAAACAAAGTATAAAAAAAATTAAATAAAAATTTTATGCAAAACTAACGAAAAAAATTCAGTTATTTTTTTTGTTTTTTTAGCAGTTTTTTTTTAGACTTTGTTTATGCAGAGTTTTCTAATTATGGCAAGGAACATTTTCTCACTGTTTCAGGTAATTATCTCAAAAAACGTGGGAGAAAATAAATTTTTAGTGAAATAGTCTTTTTTCCCTTTATTAAATATACCGGTATATAGCAACATTTTCAAAAAAATGTGCTCCAACAAGCTTAAAGTTAGGAAGCTAATTTTTTTTTGTGCTGTCTATTTATGTGATTTCCCAACAACAAAAAATTTTACAAAATAAAATTCTAAAATTTTCATTTTTAAGGGGCAACAAAATAAAACATTTCCTATAAAAGTTATTTTTATTTACTTACGGGCCTTGCTTTATAGATTTATGGTATTCAGGGGCTAATAAGTTTTATAATTGGTTTATAAGTTTTAAAATCTTATTTAAATAAATTTAATTAGTCAACATAAAATTATTTTGGTTACGAATTCTTATTATAATTATAAAATTTAAATATTTTATGTTTAATCAATCTATATTTTTATCAATATAACTTCGAAAATAAAATTAAAACTTATAAAAGTCAATTTATTGTAAATTAAAAAGTTTAAAGTTGTGTTATAAAGCATTTCGATCTTAGATGTGAAATTTTTAATTGTCATTTTCAAAATGATTTTTAGAAATCGTCTTGTTTTTAAGCAAAAAATGAATTAGATAGAAACTAATACTTATATTAAATACAACTATGATTAGATAAATAAAAAAACGATTTGTAAGTATTTTAGTTATAAAAATATAAAATATATAACTTTTTAGATTTTGAGAAAAGAAAAAACGAACATAAAAACAGACAACAAAAACATCGGCGAAAGTCTACAGAGCAGAAGCTTGGACTCTCGTATGCCGTGAGACAAAGCTCAAGTTTAACAAAAGTGTTGATCATACCAATTCGATCATCAGACCACAAGTTTTGGTAGACTGAGACTGGTTTCGTCCTGATTACGACTCATCAGTCAGCCTCAACCGAAGAACATGTAGTACTCAATCTACAAATGGTTTATACACGCAAACATGAAGCAACCATAATAAACAGAGCTAATAAATAAACGTTGTAGATTACGATGAAATAAAGTAAAATTTGTCGTAAACTTGATAAGTACAATTCTTGTAATAAAGTTAAACTTCGTCTTTATATGCTTGTTATAATGCCGCACCAAAAACTGACATACATTTCGTTAGACAGTTTTTTAAACTATCTTAACTAGACCCAACACGATTAGCTTAGTTAAATATTTATCAGTTCCTAGACAATCCTTTAAATTTTGATTTTTAACTATTATGCAGTTATATATTTTTACAATTTATTTAGGTGAGCCCAATGTTATAAGAATTGAATTCTTTAAACTAAGTTACACAATCTCTGTAGTTATAGAATTAATTAGACTAAAAGTAGAAGTTTCATACAATGTTTTTAATGCTTTTTTTTTTGTTAAAGATAGATTTACTTTATACTAAAAATCTGATAAGTTATAAAAACAGTTTAAATAATTTTTTCTGTTGCGACCGTTTGTAAATTTTAGTATACTTAAATTTCATAGTTTTAATAATGAACAAAAACTTTTTATATTGGAAATAATCAGTGAATATATACAAAAAAAACTCTATAAAGTAAGATAGACAAAGCTATATATACTACTATTTGATGCTACTAGACAACACTAATCACGACTAATTATGTTCTTATTACAACTGATTAAATTAAATGAGCTCGTTTAATTTAATCAGTTGTAATAAGCATATAATTAGTGTTGTCTAGTAGCATCTAATAGTAGAATGTATAGCTTTGTCTATCTTACTTCTATATATTCACTGGTTATTTCCAATATAAAAATTTTAATTTAATGAATTATTTTATCAAATACACTTCAAAAGTAAAGATAAAACTTATAAAATTCGACTTATTGTAAATGAAAAATTTAAAGTTGTATTATATAACACTTAGAAATTTTAATTTTAAGAAATTCTCTTAATCTCTTAAAATTTTACTTGCTAGATATAAAATAATTTTTAGAAAGCGTCTTGTTTTTTAAGCCAAAAAATGAATTATATAGAAATTAGTACTTATACTAAATTCAACTGTGATTAGATAGAAAAAACGGCTTGTATGTAATTTAGTATTAACAAGCAGTGGCGTCGCGTGGTATTTTTTTTAGGTGGTGCAGAATTTAAAAAAATATCAATTATTTTAATAAAAATATGTTTTTACTGTCAAGTTTGAAAACAACTGAACTTTTGCTACACCTGAAGATAAGCTTTGCTTTTAAGGGCATAGGGGGGATGAAACAACTTGATCTTATTTTATGTAGTTTTTACTAAGCTACAAGATGCTTTTTACAGATTTTAAAAATTCAGTATATGTTTTAAGATATAGCCGGTCAAAGTCAAAGGCAACAAAAGGTTCATAATGCGAGGCACAAACTAAAACAATGTTTAAAAAAATGTTTTACCCCCCCCCCCCCCTTTATGCCCTTAACATCTACTTTAGAATTACTTTACTGAAATTACTTTATACAGTTTTAATTTAACTACAAGTCATCTTTTATCAATATAAAAAATTCTTAAAATTTTTGAGATATGGTAATTAACAGTCAGAGGTACAAATGAATCCTTATTTTTATAATAAAAACTCAAACAACAAATAAATCAAATCACTAAAATCATATCTTTTTTTTATAAGTTGGCCTCAAAATCTTTAGATGTTCCTTTTATAAAACAAAAAAAATTGCTAAATTAGATATTTAAATCACCAAGAAAAAAAAAGTTATAACAAAAGTTTTTTTTTTGTCTATATAAAAATATATATTGATACTTAAAAATTGAAAACTCCTCTTCAACAAAAGTATAAAGTTTTAAAAAAATTAGGATGAAAAAGTTTAATTAAAAATTGTTTTAAAAATGATGGAGAATATAGGTTTTCAGTAAAATTGTATTTTTTGCTGTTTTGGTTTGCTCGTTGTATAATAAACCATTGTACTCTCTGGCTTTGACTGGTTGTAACTAAAAGTTTAATTGGAAATTTCAAGTTTATTAAAGAGTAACTATTAGCTTTCTGAAAAAGTTAAAATAAGAACAACATGTAAAAAAGTGCCTATACACCCTCCCTCCTTACTCCACAGTAATTTGCACTTTTTTTTTTACTAACATTAACATTTTTATTAACTTTTTTCTAATTTTAATGTTCTTTGTTGGAGGTTTAAAATTCAATAGTTTTTTAAGGGTATCTTTTCTTTATTTAATATTTATTTGTTTTTCATTTTGATGACAGTATTTTTCTCAGGAGCTCAACTTTTTTAAGTTTAGTTGTGAGGCTGTTGAACTTTTCAAGAATTTTAAAGATAATTTATAAATATGTAACCATTATAGAAGTAAAAGTTTGGTTAGTTAGTTTTCATGTGGCCATAAGGGTAAAACACTTATTTTTTAATTTTAAATAACCTTGTTATTTTCAGAGTAAAAATTAAAACTGCTATAGTCAGCCTGAATATTTTTCTAATTTGGTCTGTTTTAATTTATCTTGGGTCATCTTGAGTTTTTAACATTTCTAAGTTATCCTGATTATGAGGCAAGGCAACCATGTTTCAACAATTTTATCTAAAATTTTTGCTTTGTTTATGAAAAAATTAAACCAAAAGTTATATAAAGTAGAGGTAGACTAAATTTTCCTTAAATTTTAAACTACTCTATGTAATCAAAGTTTCTAAATTAAGGCTATTTACTTTATTTAAATATGTGATTGTTTCAATAATACTATTTTTTATTTAATATAAATCTAAAATATTTTTCTGTAAGAGTGAACTAGAAGTTTATAATAAACTTCTTAATTCTTTTTTTCAGAACTTGAAATTTATTATTTATTATATTAACTTTATGATAACAATAATCAGTTATAGTTAAGTTTATGTATGCAGATTAAAATAAAAAATAAAATTTTTAAGACTTTGGTGATTTAGGGTTTTTATCTTTTTTTCAAAATATGCAATTTATGACAAATCTTTTAATAGAAGTGATCTGTTAAATTTAAAAAATCATGTGGGTACATAAACTCAAGTTTAATCCTTTGCAGTAGCTTGCTTTGTTTTTATTTTATGTTTACAATAGCTTGTAGATGATACTTAAGCATGTCCTGTTTTAGGGAATTTTCAACTTAGCTTACTTACCGCAAGATATTGATTTTGCGGTAATTCTTGAAGAAATTTTGCTTTTTTGAGTTCATTTGCGGCAGTCAGCTAAGAGTTTGCGGCAGTGAAGTGGGCAAAATGGTCGTTTTCAAAATTGAAGTTTTAAAAGAGATTTCGTTCAAAAAAATAACGAAAACGTTATAAATACTTATTTTTTTCTTAGAAAATTTCAAGGTGGTGCAGTTGCGGCAGTGCAACACCCCACGCGACGCCCCTGTTAACAAGTATAAAATATATAGCATTTTGACTTTGAGAAAAGAAAAAACGAACATAAAAACGGACAAGTATAAATTCTGCGGTAATAGTTTTAGTTTCACTTTAAAATTCCATATTCTCAGATTATATTAAATTTTAGAAAACAGTTTAGCTTGTAGAATAAAATACTAAATATAACCATTAATTTTTTAAACATTTTAAGTTTTTTTACCAAACGAAATCTGCATCTGCTTTACAGAGCGTTATTTAACAGTGAATTAGTAAACTGTCAGTTTTTTGAACTAAATTATTTATATATAATTGCTGGCTTTAAGCACTTTACCGCCTAAAAGCAAAGAGATTATTGTAAAGAATGTAAATGGGATAGTTTTTGTTATAAAAACGAAGTTGTTTGATTGGATAAAATTTTCCAGATTAATGTAGTACGTGCTTTTTATTTTAAATTAATTTAAAGTCATGACGCTAGTTTTAAATTACCTTATTTAAAACAGCGTTTTTTTTGAAGAGTTAAATAACATGTTTTAATATAAAATGTTTCGTTATAAGAAGTGAAAGTAAATAATTTTTTTTTTTTTTTTTACATTAATGAGAAAGGTTCTTTTTCAGTGTGTAATTTTTACTAGGCATATTTTACAACCAACTTTCAAGATACTAAGTTATATACAAAAAAAAACTATAATTTTTGTATTTTGCAAAAAAAAATTAAACCGATAAATATCAATATTAACCAAAAAAACTAATAAGTTGCTTTTTATAAGTAGTGCATTTAGGAAGTTTAGATTTAACCATAAATCAATTATTAACTTATTCATAACTTATACATCTGTTAAAAAGCTTGGAAATAAAATTAATCTTTTGTTAACATTTATTCGTAAAATTTTATGCGAAAGGTTTATAGTTTTTTAGTTATGCGTAGTATCTAAACTACTTAAAAAAATACTGCATTTATCTGAAACATAACAAAATATAAAACAGGTCATTATTATTTAGTTTTATGATTATTGTTTTTGTTATAATCTAAACTAATTTAAAACACTAAGTATTTTATTTGAAATAAAAAAAGTTGATCAATTATACTAACGTTCGCTGATATTTTACAAGGAATAATACAAATTTTTTATTAATATACAACTGATTTTATAGGCATTTTTTACAAACGTTACTAACAATGCAATTTTTTTTTAATTTTAAAAGTCAATTTAGTTTAAAAACTTATTTGAAAACTTTACTATAGCATATGCAACAACTTTTCACTTTGCTTTTTATCATTTAGGAAAATGAATAATTTTTAGACAAAATTAGATTTTTATTGATATACATTTACCTATTTTGTCAATTCGCTTTGTTTTCTTAAACTTTTTTTTGAGTTCTTTTTGAGACTACAACAATTTTGAATTAAATAATTTAACAACTAGTAAATAATTTAATATTCAATAACTAATAAATGCTAACTAAGAATTGGTATTTTAATACCATATAAAGTTAATAAAATTAATATTACTTTGGTAATAAAAATAAGACCAAGTATAAATTGTTAAACGACTGCAAAATTTTTCACATAAAACTATAGTCCCCAATTTACTCATGGAAGTTAGTATTCTAAAAAGTGTGATTAAAATCAAAATAAAACTAAACAAAATTTACAGTTTACAAATATTCTTTGACAAACTTTAAGTTAACGTTTTTATGTTGTAAAATATGCTTAGTGAAAATAAATGCTTAAACTAAAGTATTACGAAATACTTAATTATGGTACTGGTTCCAACTAAATAATTTTTGATTTTTCAATGCACTTGTTCAATATTAACATCATTTTGCTGCAGCTCAGATTCTTTTGTGGTAAAAAGTTTATAAAATTTTACCTACCTGCTTCAAAAATCAAATTATACAGTTTAGATATAAACACATTATAAAACAATATTTGCATAAACTATGTATTGTTTTGTATAAATGCAAACACAAAGTTAAAAAATAAAAAACATTTAAAATTCCAAAAAAAAAAGAAATAAAAAGACGTAGAAGAAGTACGAAAGATTGAATTTAAATCCAAAAGTGTTACACAAGCAGTTTAAAATAGTTTAAGTTTTTGTTTAAAACTACTGTTGCATAAAATAAGTTTGAAAAATGTATCAAAGAATTAAACTTGTTCATAACCTACCTCTGCAATTTTCTTTAATAAATTCTGCATTGTGCAAACAACAGAATGCGACCACAAAAAGAAGATTGCGTTGTATATAAAAAAATAACAATATAGCTTTCACCTACTTATCAAAAACCTCTTTTTTCAAGTGTTTGTTAACAAAATTAGGTTGCTAATTTCTAAATAAAATAGCTTATTAGTCTATTTAGTTGTGTTATAAACTTTTTAAAATTCTTTAGATTTTAGTTTCAAGTTATTTTAGGCAGCTTTATAAAACTAGAGGTTAATTTTTGCCTAATAGTTGATGATGAGATACGTTTATTATTTCAAAGACTTAATAGTATCTTTTATTTACCTAAATTTATAAAAAGTTCCGTAAAAGACTACTAATAACTTACATATGAGTATTTTGCAAGTATTTTTTCGCTAACAGGTTTTTTAATTTTTCGAACTTTTGTGGAAGGTGTTTATAATTTGCTAAAGTATTGAATTTTCATTAAGGTTATACAAAAATAAAAACATTTACTGACAAAGTTTAAAATAGTTTAACGATTACTCAATCGTTATGCTTTAAATTTATAAAATGTTTAAAGTTTGTTTTGCTTGTTTACATTCGTTCAAGTCAAATATTAACAGCACAATCGGCTAAACAATCTGCTTGAACTAAACAATAAAAATATCGTAGTTTAATCTTTTTTGAATCGTTTTTTTAAATGAATTAACTAATATCTAAGCAGAAAAGTTTTTCTGTTGTATACAGCGTTACCTTTTTTAATAGTATTTGTTTTATGTTTGAAAAACTTAAAAACCAGCTTTAGTTCTTTAGATATGCCATATGTTTATTCAGTATTTTTATAAAACAAGGTTATAAAGTTACATAATAAAATCCTTATTATATCAGTATGTTTGTTTGAAAAGTTTTTACTAATTCATGAAATTTTCTTTTTTTTTTATTATAAAATTTTTTTTTAAGACTTTTGAGTTGTTTTCTTAACAGATTGATAACTGAAAATGGTTTTATTAACAAATTCAAGTTAAACAATAAAAAAACTTAGCAAATAAAAAATTGTTAAAGTATAACTTTTTTTTCTAAGATTTTAAATCAGTTTAGAAGAAAAAACAGTATAATATTTTTATGTAGAATTATAATTAAGTCTGTAACCTTCAATAAACATGACTTGTGTTACATCATATCCACGTCATGCTAAATACTAAATTTTGTTGTTTTAATCGACATGTAAATAGTAATAACGAATAATTACAAAAACATGAGTCAGTTTTATTCATTAAATTTTTGTTAACGGTTTTTTTTTAAGTATTCACACCTTTTGTCAACTTCAGACTGTTGTTTATTTTATTCAAAACGACTTAGATAAAAAATCAATTATTCAGTAAAAAATATAATCAGTATGGATATCGATTAGGTACGCATTTGAAGAGGTACATACTAAATCTCAAAAATAACTGGATTCAAAAACTGTTTTTTTTTAAGTTTATAATGTTTTATTAAACGGAAACTGTTAAATGAATAAGTATGATTTCAATATGACTAAAGCAAGTATACTATATTAGTTTATCAAAGAAAGACAGGATGTATGTTGAATATACTAAGCCAATTTTTTCATTGAAGTAATACTTTTTTACTTGTATTCATAATAAATATTAATTTTGAGCTAAAACCTATTTACTTGTAGCTTAAGTTTTTTTAATTCACAGTAACTGGCTTTTTTATATTCAATTTTTTGAAATAACAGAATTACTTAAAAAAATTACACAGAGTATTGTTCTTAGTAACAACAAGTCATGATAATGGTACAAAGTGGTAGTTTTAAATTTGCAATGCTTTGCAGTGAACTTTTACCATATACGTTGCGCCTGTTTCAGCTTTATTGTTCTTTTTTTTTTTCTTTTCAGAGCAATTAGATCAAATGACTGTTGATTAATTAAATGTCTGCGAACCATTTTGTTCTTACATGTGACTTCATTGCTTATTTGTTTACATGCCTAAAATGTCCTTTTACTGTATTAGTTATTTGTTTAAGTTTTTTTTTAAAGCTACAGAAGTTGAATAAATTACAAACCAACAGAAAAAGTAAAATAATTTTAAAACTTTTTTATATTTAGTTGTTTTAACTAAGTTTCTAAGTAAAGTAGATATTATTTTAGTTCAAAATAATGACATATTTGCTATTATTTTTATCAAAAAGGTAAAGGTTCTCTCATAGATGTAAGGTACGCGTTTCGTGTGTGTTATGCATGGGTTAAAAGTGCGTTACATTAACGATATGTCAACTATAATTTATGTTTGTTATATACTGTTTGTTAAACTGCCGTAAAAATAAAACTAGTTGAAAACGCGTAGTATTGTCTTTGATATGGTCGTTTTTTATATTTAGTTTTTAGAAGACAATTTATATTAAAAAAAAACTATGAGTTAGTAACTTTACTCGAAGATCTCAGTAGCTTTATACTTTTAAGCAACAAAATAATTTTAGGTTAATTTTATTTATAAAAGCTTCTAGAGTATGAAAGACACGGATGAGGAGGAAACGATTTGGATTGAAAGAGTGTCTTCAACGGAAGACGAAAAAGAAGAGAGATCTTCCTGCTGCTTCACCTGCGTCAAAGAAACAATTCCCCTGAAACTTGTCTATGGTTTCTTCATGTTCGGTTAGAATTTAGAGTAATAACTTAAGTCTAATTGACAAGTTTAAATTCTCATAGGTTATTAAGCTTGTTTTAATATTTTGTTTTTTTCTTAAACTGTACTTGTTTTTCGCTCTACTTCAGAGGTCGACAGCCTTTGAGTAACGGGCAAGATTTAATGAGAAATCTGGTGAGGCAGATTAGAAAAAAATTCCGGTTAACAGTATTTAAAAAAAAAGTCTACTTCAAAACAAACAAACTAAAAGTCATATATTACAGCAACTGAGTAAGAAATTAAAAGATTGATAGCATTTTACTCACATAAGTAAACACTATACTTTCATCATAAAAAGCTTAAACTTTATACTTCTGTATTATTATATTTTTAGGATTAAAACACGCCGCTGATCACGAACTTTTTCTTAGCAAGTCGCAACTTGCTAACGCCTTTTTTACTTGATTGACTTACTTTTTTACCATCATCTTGTTTTAGTAAAAAAACGCTTGTAAGCAATGTGGCATATACTTATTTTTTAACTATTGTTTACTCATTTCAAAATCAAGGGCCAACACCTTCTTACCGCTAGTTTTTTACAAAATTTCGAATTTTGAAGACACCTGCTCTTCTTGACTAACTTAATTTTTTGAACAACTTGCTTTGATTACAAAACACTTGTAAGCATTATTGATACACTTATATCTTTTACCAAGGACAGGGACCGACTCTTTCTTACCGCTCGCTGTTCACCAAGCACATGGGTCTGACCACAACTCAAACCGGCTTGGTTCTGATGATCGACCGCATTTTCGGAGTGTTCAGCCCTCCGCTGCTCGGAGTTGTCAGCGACAAGCTGAAGCGGCCCGCCAGCGTCATCGCGTGGGTTTACACTTTGTGCGCTATTGCGATGGCCGCCGTCGTTTTCATACCGAACCAGCAAGGTTGGAGCTTGTTTTTTCATCATTAAATTTTTATTAATACAATAAAGTTCATGTTTTAAGAGGCATCAGTTTTTTTTAAAGTAGCAATAATAGCGATGTATTTATAACAATTTTAAATTTCAGTCTTTTTAGTAGCTGCTAAGAATTGTTAATACTTGTCTGTTATTTTTATTTTCAAATAAGTTTTAAACAGGTCTATGATAAAAACAAAAAAAAAATATTTTTTATAAATCTACAAACAGAGATTACGCAAGTATCGTGCGAGATGGCTCCGTTCTACCCTGGATACTTCTCGGCGGACAAGCAGCAAACCAGGTGCTACAGCTTCCTCATCCAATCGCAAGTCAGATCCCTGTGCGTGCACGATCCGCCCGCCACCCACGAAATAATCCCCTTCGACAACATGACCCGTCCCTTCGGCGATCTGACGTCGGACGAGCTGTGCGACGACATGACGTCATCGTTCTTCGCGCCGCACGATAACGACGTCACGAACGGTTACGCGTGCACGTTCAGGTCGTGCGTGGAGGACACGAGCGGAAACATGTCCGTCATTTTAGGTTTTTGAATTGTGTAGATTTCAAGAAAAAAGTTTATTAGTTAAAAAAAAGCAAAGCAACTTCATAAAAAAGCTATTTAATGAAACACGCATGTGTACAGAAAATCTTCATCTAATACGAAACTTACAAACCTTGAGTTTAATTTGTTCTACTGTAAATAAATGAATGATATAATAAAAATAAAAGTCTAAATTTTCTTTATTATATTTTTATAACCATTTTAAACGTTTCAAAGATAGTCAGAAGCATGTTCTACATTCATATTTTTCAGGACAGGTAGTCGACACCAGCTCGATGAAGAACGACCTCATAAATTCTTCCACCGAACTAAAGTGTGTGTGCTCCAGCGAAGTGCTCGAAGATTCGGTCTACGACAAGACGTTCTGGCTCTTTCTCTTCTTGAACCTCGTCATATCACTGGGCATTCTGTCCGCCCAGTGTTTGATCGATTCGTACGTGCTGTGCAACCTTCCAGAGGGCAAGAGCCACCATTTTGGCTTTCAACGGTTGTGGGGATCGGTGGGGTTCGGACTTGGGACGCTTTTGGCTGGGTTTCTGAAAGGTTGATTTTTCAAATACGTTTTATGTTATGAAATTTTCAAAATTTATTTAGAAAACTGGTATGAAATGTTTTTAATACACACAATTACTTCTGTTAATTTATACAATTTACTATACTGTACTAACGGTCTTGTTTACAAAGTTAAAAAAATGTTATGGGTAAAATGAATTTAAAGGTTGTTATTTAAAAGTTATTTTCATGATTCTACGTTTTGTTTAGTTTAAACATGTTACCACAAGCAATACCTTCATACCGGCATATTATTCTACAAGCTTTATAATCAAATGGGATTTTATTATGTTCAAAAACAGTTTGCAGCTTAAAATCACTACATTTTACCTTTTTAAAATTTGCTTAGTACTTAAAACTTTTCGCTTAAATTAATTTCATTTTAAAGGCTAGATATCAAGTAATTATAGCTGTAAGTACTAAACAAATATATTAAAAATAAAAAAGTAGTGATACTAAATTGCAAATTATTTTTGGATTCTACAAAAGATCATTTTGCCTATTGCAGTTCTAAACAAGCAACTATTTTTTTGTTAGATATATTTTTACCAAAACTTAGCTTAAAACCTTATATTAAAAATAAATATTTTTCAACAGATATGCTAGTTGAAAAGTTTCCGGAGTATGCAGATACTAATTTACAGTTCGCACCCGTGTTCATTCTAGCAGCGATAAGCTACTTATCATTAAGTTTATCTGTTAAATGTAACGATAAAAATTCAAAACAAAAATACAAGAAGGAAACCGAAATACCGCCCGCAAAAAGTACAAAAGTAAAGTTTTATGATGCCCTCAGCTATTAGTTTTACACTCTTTAACTAAAAAAGAAAAATTTTGTTTTTACCATTTTACTTAAAAAATTGCTTTAATTTTCAATTAAAAATTTTAAGCAAGAAAAAACATCATAAATCATGTATACTTGAACCAAAATTTTAAACAGTTGACAATTAAGTTACTTAATATTTGTCTTTAAGCACTACTACCTTAAAAAAGTCTTTTTTTGTTGCCGATGCCAGCTATTTACTATCTCATTCAAAACACAGAACCTGTTGCGAAACCCTCACGTTTTTCTATTGGTCGTTTTTGCCACGCTCGTTGGCTTCACGTTGGGCGTGGGAGAAATCTACGCTTTTGTTTACAGTAAAGACAAGGTAAATATGTTATTTAAAGTATAAGGTTTTTAATGAAACATATTTGCTTACTTATAACTAAAGGTTAATGCATCAGGAACCATAATGGGTTTGTCTATTGGTCTTTGCACTTTCTCAGATGTTATAACGTATGTAGCTTCAACGAAAATCATAAAAAGGTTCGGTCCGGTCAAAGTGATGACTTTCGGTGTTCAAATGTTGGCAGTAAGTTGAAGATATATTTAAAAAACTTTTAAATTAAGTACGTTTCAAACATATTAATGTTTTTAGAGGTAAACCGCTAAACGCACAAAAATTTATAGCCTTTTTTTAACTTAATAACTTTTTTTTTTCTTTATAAATAATATTATACAAAAAAGCATCGATAATCAAAAAAGCCTTAGTATACTGTTTATACTAAAATTTGCTTATTATAAACTGTAGCAACTATAGAAAATAGCACTTTTTTTTTAGATTTGTCATATTTAATGCATAACATTGATTATAGACAACAAAAGACAACTTGTACACAAATTAAAAACTTTTTTTAAAACACTCGTAACCTTTAAAAACTATTTGTGATTTAAAGTTACTACATCTTGGACTAAAAAAAAAGATAACACCTAAAGCCATTTGGATTACTTAGTCCCCGTTAAAAAGCTAAATTTGAAATTAAAAACGTTTATAACTTAATGGGATTAAGTAAACCGACAAGCTTTAGATGTTTAATAAATTTCTAGAAAATAAAAAGTAAATAATTTTAAATTGTGAATAAATTTTAAATATAATAAAGTTCTTTTCGATAATAAAACTCATAACACTAAATCAAAATTTAGATTCAAAGTTTAAACAAAATAAACCTTTGCTTATGAAAAAACTAAAACAACCGCATTTTTTAAACAGAAAGTAATTTTTAGAAATAAGTTCAATCATTTTTCAGGTAAAACTTTTCATATACACGTTGTGCACTGAGCCGTGGCATTTCGTGTTGGCGGAGCAGATCAGGGGATTTTCGTGGGCGCTCACGTGGACGGGGGTGTGCAACTACGCGGCGAAGTTGAGCGAAATCGGATCGACCGCCACCATCATGGGGGTGGTCAGCATGGGGGCGTGGGGAATCGGTTAGTGCTGCAAATAATTTGTCTGATAGAGTATTGTTGTTTGATGCTAAGCATAAAATGTTTTTCTACATTAAATAAGGTTAATGAAATGTCATGTCCGAAGTTTTAGTTTTTCTTTTGTGTAAAATTCAATTTTTAAAGTATATTGTTACTAAAAACAATTAAAAAATTATGCAGATAAATTAAACTTTCAAGTTAAACCTTACTGTTACTAGAATAAACCATTTTACCAAAACATGTAAAAAGCTCGTAGCTTGTTATAATATTTACCTAACATTAGGTTAAAAAAAAAAGTTTCATATGCAAAATGTTTTGATAACTATAATTAAAACGCTTTTAGTTTACACAAGCTTAAAGAGTCTGTATGTTTTAAGAGCTTTATTTTCTTTTTTAAATTAAAATTTAAAGTTAAATGATTTTAAATAGTGTACTTATCCTCATAAATAAATCAGAATAAAAAACTACCTGGTGATACATTGGATAGTTAGGTCCTTTAAGAGCTACTTACTAAATTTCGACAGGGAGTGAATGTTACAAAAAAAGTGTTCTATTAATTGAATAAAATAAAACAAAACATAATATTAATATGATTAATGAAAAGAAATTAAGCAAAGTCATAATTTAAAAAAATAAATGCAGTTTACTTATTACTCGGTGTAAAACGGATAAAACTTAATTTAAGCAGTAAATTTTGCAAGGTGCCTAGGAAAACAACTGTATTATGCAACTTCTTCCCCAAACCTCCTTATTTTCACCGCAGGTTACGGGTTGGCATCGCTGATGGGAGGAGTCATGTACGACCAGCTCGGAGGCGACAAGATGTTCCTCATATGCTTCATCGTCTCCACTGCTGTCAACCTCCACTACTGCTTCTTCGTGTATGTGTGTCGGTCGCCCGAAGAGAAGAAGAACGAAATTTTGCTGGAAGACGTGGGAAATTCAAAGGAGAAGTCGTATGCGAAAGCGTGATTTGAAGAGTATACAGCTTGTGTGATATTCAGCTTTGTTTAGTACCTTTTTTTCACTTAAAACTTTGAGTTCCCATTTTTCGTTGTTTTTTTATTGTCTAATAGTTTTCAAGCTTGTTTACTGATACGGCAGACTTTAATGAAAACAACAAAATTTTACTAATTTTATTTGTATGGAAACTAAAGATAACTTATGTTTTAATTTTAACTTTTTTTCCCTTTATTTTTACTTTGTATATCAGTCATTAGTGTTAGTAAATAAGTTAGCTATCGTTGAAAATTTCAATAGCAATATTACTAACTTGTTTTGATAACTTTGAAGCTCTTGTTTATTTGTATTGACTGAAACTTTTTTATAAATGTTTTGTAAAACTCATAAATGTTCTTTCGAATTATTTTAGCCGAAACTTTAAAAAAGTTTTAATTTTATTGTAATTCTTATTCATAGCTCTTACCGCCATAGTATATATTGCAGTTTTGATGTTGCTTGACTTTATCACAAGTGTTAGCTTTTTTTTTATTGTTTCTATTTTGTGTACATTACTTGATTATACTAATGTTAACATTAAAGTTTATCATAACTAAGCATGTTTGTTTTCAACTATACAAAAAAAAATCAAAGACATGTTGCATTACCTAGCTTTCTGCGTTGCAGAACTTTTATAGGTATTGTTGAAAGACCACAAGTAAAACGACTATTTTGCCTTAAAAAACTGTAACATCTAAGCTATTTGAAAATTTTCCATCGAAATAAAATATCGTATAAAAATTTTTTTACAATGAAAAATCTTTTTTTTTTGTTTTCGAAATTTGTAGTTTTAAACGATTAAAAAAACCTGTTCATAAAAGAAAAAAATCGACATACAAATATTTTTTAACTAACTGTTATTTAGCTGCAAATAAAGTTTTGTGCTATATATTTTTATGATAAAGTAAACAATCAATACAAAGATTAAACAAATAAAATATTGTCTGTTGTTTGTATTAATAGCCATAATATGATTAGATAATGATTTAAGTTGTATAATATTCATTTTGAAATTTAGAGGTTGTTTCAGTTTTTGTAAATATTTTAGTTTTTTAAGGTTTTTAAACTTTAGTGAGTATGAATTTTATTTTATAACTTAAAAAAATCATTTTGGTCTATCGTTTAGTTAAAAAATATTTTAAGCTTTTTTAAACTAAAAAGTTCTTGAAATTTTGTTGTTTATACTAGAAGTATTTTTAAGCTTATTTTTATAAATCATTTTGTCTTATGAAATTTAAAAAATAGTTATTTATTCACTTATTTCATAGTTTACTTACAAACTTTATTTTAAATAAAACATACTTTCATTGCAGTTTGCATTAAATATGCATTTAATAAACATTTTAAAAACTTACGAAATATTTTTTTACCGATGAAAAGTTTATAGAAATATTTATAAAGTATTTTATTGATTATTGGACGACAAAAAAGGACTCAAAAGTTTAGTCAAAGTTCCTGGTGTACGAAAAATCCTTTCTGTTATCAAGTCATACTCCACGGATATATAATGTTTTGTCGAGGATCGTATCTTAGTAGGTGTTTTAAATTAAGAGAATAACTCTAGAAAATAAGTTACCTTCTAAACAAGTATAAAAATCTTATAACAACAATTAATTAAAGCCTAAGTATATTATTTCCTTTGTATAAACAAGCTTATAATTATTACTCACTTAATATAACAAAGCAAAGTTAACTAAAAAAAAAACTAAATATTTGTATAGGCGCAAAATTTTAGCTAATAATCATAAACATAATTCTCTCTTTTGTGTTTACTATATACTTATTGAAATGTTTTTTATGTTAAATAAAGCTCTTTTTGTTATTAAGTTTTTGTTTGTAGTACATGATACTAATATAAGCATGACGATAGAAAACATTAAACAAAGAATTTTTTAATTAAAACAAATTAGTTTTATTTTTTCACAAAAACTGTTCTGATCAACCTTTTAACACAGTACTTACCTTTGTGTAAGTTTACCCGACAAAATAAAGATTACAAAAACTATTTAAACTTTACTTCTACTGGAACTATAGACCCTTACTTACTTTTAAAGTTCGAGTTGTTTTAGAACTTAAAACTAATCAAAATATAAAAACAAATTGTAAAATTTCGTGTTTTAAAATTAATTGAAACAGCAATATCACGTACTTCAGAACTTAAAAACACTCAAAAACACTTCAACTTTTGAAAAACAAACTTGACTTAAAGTTGTAAACATGAACAAAACGGTATAATTGTTGCATATAGTTTGCATAAAAAGTTAAAACTGTAAATGATTGTCAGATAGCTAATTTAAAATTTTTATATAGCCTAGTAAAGATATTTTCAAAGTTTACTTTAATCTTTAACTTTAGGTTACGTAAACTCTTATAGTTGTTACTTTTGTAGAAATGATTGAGAAATTTTAATTAAAATTAGTTAAAATATTTTATTAAAACGCAATGTTTTTATTTCCTAAATCTATTTTAGTTAAATTTTGTCACAGAAGTATAAGTTAAACAAAAACAGTTTTTTACTTAAAAGAGAATAAAAGTTTAATCAGTTTTAAAGTTCCTCCTTTACAGGTTTATCAACTATTTTAAATTAAAACAAACAATTATTAAGTATAACTTATAAGTAAACACCAGTAATAATACTTTCGTTTTAAATTATTTACTTATAAGCTTCAAAATACATATATTCATTGACTAGTAAAAATTTGTTTTTGTTTATTAAAGTAATCCTTATTTTTATGTTTTTTGATTTATTGAAAAATATATAAAAAGATCTCTACTTCTAGAGGAGACGTATTATAGTTTAATCTTTCAAGACTTTAATTATTAAATTAAGTTACGGTCAAAAACCTCGTCATTACTTATATAAAATCTAGAAAGATATGTTTAACAATCAAAAAATTATTTAAACAAAACTAAGAAATTAAACTAACACAAATCTTGAAAAAACTATTTTAAAAAATAACAACAAAAAAAAAACAGTCAAAAAAGTATTTAATCATTTGGGCTCAACAGGAGAAACTTAAAAAAAATAATGGTACAACCATATCAGTGATTTTCAAAATTACAAAGAATAGGCACGGAATTATTGAAACAAATCTGGAAACTTAAAAATAACAATATTGATTTTATATATGCTGGGAAATAATCCACCATAATGGTAAAGCAAAAAACTTGCACAATATTTACATTACTTGCATACTTTAAAAAGTCGCATTTGCCAAAGCCGACAGAAGGGTAAAAGCCTAAATAAACGATATGAACTCTTCTATTCCTGCCCGCACTTCAAAAAGCTACACTTCAAAACTTAATTATTAAGTTGTCCGTAGAATTGGTTATATGTATGTTCTTAAAAAGTTTTTTTGTATAAACTATTTTCAGCAAACTAAAAATTTTTGAAAAAAGCATTCATTCAAGCAAAATTTCAAACTTTCATAATTATTACAAGCATATATTTTTTTAAATCTTCAATAGATGCGTCATGATTCAAATTAACCACATAAGAATGTATTTTAACTTAAAACACTTATACTATTAACAACTATCATTTAATTTAAACAATGTTTATTTTTTAAAGCTTGGAAGATGAAAAAGTAAACCTGCATCTAGGTTTTTATTAGTTTGATTTTTATTAAATCCTTTTTAACTATTAATTACTAAGCAGAAACTTAACTGAAATATAAATTTTACCATACATTTAACTTTAAGATTAAAATTTGTTTTGTTTTAAAAGTAAACATTTATTTTTGTCTAATTTCTTACTTTTGGTTACATACTATTTTCATGTTTGGTAAACATATCTTTTTTTAAATTTTATTAAAACATTGGCGACATCTTTGACCGAAACTTAGTTTACTAATTAAAGTCTTAAAAGAATAAACTATTATAACTCTTATTTTTATAAATATTCTACAGTTTTTAAACAAATTTTTAAACATTACTTTTTTTTTCAAATAGTTAAGTAAAAACATTAAATGTTTAATATTAATGTATAGTGAACACATTGGAAACGTTTTCGGTAAGTAAACTATTTAGTCAAAAAGTACGTCAGTATTATTTTAGTTCTGCTTTACAGTTCAATTTTTTAAGCAAACTAGAAATATTTAACAATTTAAACCAAAAGAATTGTACTGTTTATTATTTTAATTACGTATTACTGTGGTCTTTGAAAAAGAAATCAACAAATTAGGCATACTAGTAAAGTACTTTTGTAAATACTTAAGGAACATAAAACTTCTAATAAAAGTCTTATACAATCGTTAGTAATGAAATCTTATTAAGAATTTAATACAGTGTTTGCTTAAAGTTTAATTGTTCTGTCAAATTTTTAAGTCATTCAGGAAGTCTTATCTACGTGCAAACCACTATAAAAAACATTATTTAAATATAAGTACTGTACATTGTAGTTATAAGAAAGTACAGCTTATTTCAATTTATTTACTGTTTGTTTAAATTTGAAGCACTGTACAATAAATTACAACAAACAATTTAGACAGTAGCTTGATAAAAACATGTGAGAAACATTGCTAGAATTCTATTTACATTGAAAACAATACTTCAAGAAAACTTTATTTTAATGAGCTTATTATCTATGTTTTTTTTTGATGTTTACTTTTTTCTAGAACTTTTTATACTTAGTTTTAAAACTAAACTAAGTTTTAAATTAAGATTTTTAAAGTAGTATTATAACTAAATTAGTTGATTTGTTTTTTGTTTGTAGGTTAGAAAATAAAAAAGCTGTATATTTGCTTTTTATTTAAACTTGTTTTGTAACGCCTTTTATAAATAAAAAAAGAAATATAGTTTATCGAAATTAAACATCATATAAAACAATTATCATCTATGCAGAGTTCTTTTGAGCTGTAACTATGTATATATATTTTTTAATGTTTATGAAATTATTTCATGTTTAGCTTTTAAGTTAGTGCAAATTTGCAGAAATAAGAGTTTTTAAAAACTTGAAAAAACAATTTATTAGAAGAGAATGGAGAAAAAGAACGTAATATTGTACCACCGACTTTCTAAAAACAAAAGTAAAAAAAATTTTAAAACTGATTGTTTGATTTTTACACTAATTTCTGTGACTATTTTACTTATTTTGTGCATTGCTTTTTTCTGGGTGGCAGTTCAAGAAAAACTTATCAAAGTTGATGATGAGTTATTAGCTGCATCTGCTAAATTGAATAACATTGAGCACATTATACGGTTGCAAAGATTGGAGAAAAAAGTTTTGCCTGAGGTAAATCCAGCAGGTTAGTACATGAGCAAGATAAGAAAACAAGACCTATGCATTTTCCTAGTAATAAAATCTTTTTAATCGAACATGTTTTTATGACTTCTTTTGTTAATACAATAGCTCGTATTAAACAACAATAAAGTGTTTTTTTTTTCAATACTAATCATCTAAGAATAAAATAACTATGTTGCTTCGAAAAATTATCCAAGCAAAGAAATATTAAACGAGTTACCAACAAGCTAAAACTACCAGGCAGGTCAGAATCGAAAACAAATTCAAGCCGTTCTGAAAAAGCAAAAAATTGGACGATTGCTGATGACGTGGTTGTAAATGGGACGACTGCTGATGACGTAATATCCAAAGAGACGACTGCTGATGACGTAATACCAAATGAGACGACTGCTGATAACGTAATAGCAAATGAGACGACTGCTGATGACGTAAATGCAAATGCAACGTATACTGGTGACGTAAGTTACAAATATTTCGTCACGCCTCGCCAAGGCAACTGGTGGGAAGCTGAGAGTATGTGCGAACAGCAAGGCGGCAATCTGATTTCGGAAAGTTTGAAGTCGAAATGGGGCTTGAAAGAGTTGGTTTTTAAAATTTGAATTAACTTTTTTGTTAAAACTAATAGTATTTGCAATTAATCACAGATGTTCATTTTTTTAGAAAAGTTTTAAATTTTAACCATTGCTTTATTAAACTCAAAATGCTTTGTTTATAATTATTTTTCCATTAGAACTAACTAAGTATTTGAGGTTATTTAACTGAATTCTATGATCACAAAAGTTTAAAATCTAGTTGATATTAATTATAAAACGAAAAGACTTCACACAAATATTTTCAGCAAAGTACTGGCGGCCATCAAAGCACACAACGACAAGAACCTTTGGGTTGGAATCAGAAACAGTCAAGCTGATCAGCGGTGGCGATTTTTGAACGACTCAATCGATCCAAACTGGGTTTTAGAGTGGAGCCCGGAGGAGCCTAACTACAAGTGGGAAAACTGCGCGATTATAATTGCAACTACTTCAAAGTTGAACAATGAAATATGCTCCCACACGTACTTTGCATACAAAAACAAAAGAAGATTAGGCGCTTATTGTTATGGGTTGTGTGAAAAACGTTTGTAAATAAGTTTTAACAGCTACTACTTGTATAAATTGTTACGTTTTGAATACACTAATTTCTTAAATTTAATTCTAATGTAAAATATTTCTAAAGCTAGTTGGCAACTTACAATCAAACCTGAAACCGTTTTTTTCAAGTTTTACATAAAACAAAAGTTCTCTTGCACTGAAAGTAGTAGTTAAAATTTATTACTTTCACTTTATAAGTTTGTTGTATTGTTTAAAATTTTTTGTTTTACAGTTTTCATTAAAGTATGTGTAACGTGACAATTACTTTAACTTTTTAAATATTTTGTGTTTAAAAATTCCACATAGAAGCATAAGATGAGAAAAATGTTTTAACTTTAATCTCATCTTAAGAAAGTCAATTTATTAGTTAATATAAACTTTGTTGTTAATACCATGATTTAAACCAAATAATGTTTTAATTAAGAATGTCATAATTAATAATCATTAATAAAAAGTTACTCTTTAAAATATAAAACTTCGTTTCATATAATTTTTAATAATTCAGTGTTAAAAGAATACAATTTTCACATGGCTAAATCTCTAAGCTTTGGCTTATATGTAAATTAACTTCATTTATTTAAATAGATATGCTAAGTAGACAAAAAACTAATGAAATTTTTCAATTTATTAAATCTTTTTCAAATTGCTTTGTAAGTTTTTTGGTTTAAATGCTTTAAAGTACAAAAATAAGAATACTTTTGATTTAAGACTATTCTACACCTATCGACCTTTACTTATAAAAAACTTGTTTTGCTAAACCAAATGTACAAGTACATAGTAATTACTACACTTCTTATGTTTTTACAAAATACCGATAATCATTTTCTTTGAATTGTAGTTTGCGTAATTAAGTGTGTGTGTTTATGAGTTATTAAAGTTAAATAAAAAAAAACATTCTAAGGAATTGATTTTAGGAGAAAAATAAAAATATCAAAAAAATAAAAAAAAACAAAAAAAGTTTTGATTTCCGTCTATAAACTTTAAATCTGTTGCTCTAAACTAAAGCAAAATTTTTGAAGCTTAATTGTCAAATTTAAGACGACTAGGTTGTAAAACAGTGTTAGACGTTTATTACTTCAACACAATCTTAAATATTCTTAGTACATTTAAACTCTTGTCAATTAAGAAGTTGTAGATGCAATTGTTTCTTATACTTTAACTTTCTTGAGACTAGAAGTGACATATCTCCTTTTTATAGAAAAGTCTACATTAAAATAACAACCTCATTAATATTTATAAATAAGCCTGTTTTTTTTTATCTAATTTGATTTATTTCACAATCATATGTTGGAGATTGATTCACGGTCCGTGGGCCGGACCTGATCCGCCAAGATTTTTAGCTCCGGCGTGCAACGATTTTCTTAAGCTTGACCGAAACAACTGATTTTAAGCTTTTGTACAAATACTGTATTTTTAATTGTGCCTTTAATTTCATTTTTCTTACCAGTAGTATTTATTATATGACCGTTTAATACAGCTTTTGGTCCAGAAATTTGAACGAAAACATATACAGTTCCTAATAATACGCTACCAGCCACGATTTATTTTCTAATAAGTCCAGACAACAAAAGAACTGCTGGTAAATTTGGCCTGTCGACTAGAAAGTTTTATCACTTCTGTGGTAGGTAACAAACTGACGAAAACTTAAAAATGTATACTAACAACAAAAATAAGAATATTTATAATAAACTGGATCCAGAACTAGCTGTGTCCGTTAGATCAGTGCTTCTTAACTTTTTTCTAGTGGCGGAACCCTTTTCCAAAGTTTAACTTATCCGCGGAACCCCTAATTTAATTTTACATATAATGTTTAATATAATATTTCCTGCAAAAAACAAAAATTACAGTGAAAAACGATTTCTTTGGCAAAACTATATCATTGTTAGAAATCATACCAATTGTAATAGTATTAAGTCGAGTCAAACTCAAAGTGCGCTAGAGGCAATAGGTATTTTATGATTCTATAATAAATAAACGAAAACAAACATGATTAATCGCAACGTCATAAAAGTCTTTCCTTGCAAAATAAAAACAAAATGAGAGCTACAAACATTAACGAAATGAGCATGAACCTAATCGAATTCACAGATTACTGTAATAAACAGGTAAGATGCCTAACGAAAAATAAATAAAAAACATTTAGTGCGAAACTTAAACTTGTCTCTTAGCAACAAGCATGACAATGCGCGGCTGGATTTTGGATAGACTGAGACGGAGACAGGCAGATTAGGTTGGAGTCACCATACAGTTCCTTTGCTTTGTTTTAAAGTTTGTTACATGCGAAAAGCCGGACTCGCAAAGATAAGTGGTGGTGAATAGTAAAATAAATTTTACTGCACGCTTTACTAAGACGGGGTACTCTGAAATTGCACATATCCAAAATTCTAAAAGCTCCTTCCCTTTGAAACTCAATTTTAAATTGCTATATTTAATCTTGAAATTACATAAAAAAACAACCATGATTAATCAAATCGTTATTTTATATTCTTTATTTTAAAATCATCAATTCAAAAATAATATCATTTTTTGAATATTGAAAGATTTTTGTCATTTTCTTTAGGTGTTTTTTTATAAATGAATATCAAAAAAAATATCATTGAGTTATAATAGTTAAACAGAAAAAGCATTAAATAGTTAAATAACAAACTTTAAAACTTGGCTAACACATAGACATTTAAAAATTTTTATCATGTAAATTTAGAAAATTATTTCAAACTCAACTTCTGTTGAAATTTTAAAGACCTGGCCACAACTTTTGAAATTTAGAGTATCATTTTTTATCATGTAAGTCTAAAAAAACTATTTTAAGTTCAATTTCTGTTAAAATTTTATAGGCCTGACAAGATTTTTTTAAATTATAGTAGCATTTTTTAAGTAAAAATAAGCTTTTATACATATTAAATTTTAAATCAAGCTAATAGACATCTTTTTAAACATTTTTACAGCATTTGAAACAATATAATATACCAGAAATAAGTTTCTGATAAAGATTTTTTACTTAGTTTTACTGTGTAAACATTTTTAAGTTGTTTTGATTGCTCCTACATTATTTGCTTTAATTTAACAAAAGGGTTGATCATGCCAATTCGATCGAATTGGCATGATCAACCCTTTTGTTAAATTTGAGCTTGTCTCACGGCAAACGAAAGTCCGGACTTGTTCTGCAGACTTTCGCCGATTTTGTTGATTATTTGCCAAAGTGATATAACCAGTAATTTCATGACTTCACTAAAAATAGAAATTCAAAAAATTTTCAAAAACTTGCGCAAACAGGACACATATTAATAATGAATACCCATTAAAAGTCCTACCGCTAGATACACACTAAGCAGATCAATGAATGCTATAATCATATATGTTTTCCATTTTATGTGTTCCATTTTTTTTGAAGTTTAATGATTTATGTTTTTTTTTCTTTCAAATTTCTTTTTTAAATGTCGAAAGGCTTCGCGGAACCCCTGAGAGGCGTCGCGGAACCCTAGGGTTCCGCGGAACCCCATTTCAGAAGCACTGCGTTAGATCAATTGTTATTACCAAGACATTACACAAGTTGTTACAAGCTTAACATTTTTAACATAAACTTAGTTTGAATTACAACTTTCTAATTTATTTGAATTCGAAACACTTTTATTTCCTTCTTACTGAAATTACCTTTTTGTTATAAACTTTGAAGACAAAACTGTAGTTAATTTATTTGTTATCTTTAACTGTTTGGTAATGTAAAATTAGTTATATTTTATTATAGTTTTAAACACGTACACTTTACAAAACTAGTTTATAATCAACTAGATTGAATCCTTTTTTACGAATAATTATAAAATTTTAGTCAATAAAAGTTTTAAAAATAATAATAACAATTCGAACAAATAAAAACTAGGTAGGTGTCAGAAAAGCACAGCGTCACTTCAACACGGAGAGACTTTTTAGCACGGAGTGACTTTTTAGCACAGCGTCACTTTAACACGGAGAGACTTTTTAGCACGAAGTGACTTTTTAGCACAGCGTCACTTTAACACGGAGAGACTTTTTAGCTCGGAGTGACTTTTTAGCACGGCGTTACTTTAACACGGAGAGACTTTTTAGCACGGAGTGACTTTTTAGTACGGCGTCACTTTAGCACGGAGTGACATTCTAGCACGAAATGATTTAAGAATTTTTGAAATGTTCATTTAAATGATGTTTAAGTACTTAATAAATATTAAGTTAACAAGCAAGTAAATGCAATAACTAGTTTTAAAACTTTCGAAGTATCGTCTTCAAAATATTATAAATAAAGTTTTTACTTGTAGCACTTTAAATTAAGCTGTTTCTTGAAGTTTCAAAACAACAAAAACAATAGTATAGCCGAACGGGTGAAAAATAGTTGAACTAACTTTATCACCCTTGTAGTAGTATTAATAAAGTTTTTATAACACATAGATATGTATAAAAAAGTTGCAAGACGCGTGCATGTAGAAATAAAAGGAAAATAAGAATTTATTGTAATATAATATTTAAAGCTATATGTGTGTTTTAAAATGCAATAAGTAAACTTTTATTAGGCTTTAAAATTATCAGAGCTTGTAAAAAACAAAGAAAAATTGTTTATCAATATTTTTTATCCAATATATATCTCACTTTTTATTTAAAATTAAGTCTTAAAGTTTAAACGTATTAAAGTTAATTAAAGCTTTTTTAAAAAACCTTGAGCTTGTGTATATTGCTAGGTTTATGAAAACAGTTTTATGTCGAAAATACGAAAGTCAATGTATCAAAATGTTTTTGTTGAAAATTATGTAGTAATATAAATCAATAAAGTTTGTAAGTTTATTTTAGTTTTGGTAATGCATATAAAGCTCGTTAAATTCTAGTTTACATCTTGCATAGTTCGTTTTTAGATTTTTAAACATAATAGTACATATTTTATTTAAGCATAAACTTAAGCATAAAGTTGCAAAAATAATTTACGTGCTCAAGTGTCAGTCTGTGATTAAGTGTTATTCTGTGCTTAAGTGGCACACCGTGCTAAATTGTCACTCCGTGCCAAAGTTTCACTCCGTGCTAAATTATCAATCCGTGCTAAAGTGTCACTCTGTGCTTTTCTGACCCGTTCCCATAAAAACTAGTTAAGTTTGTATGTTATATTGTATTATTTCAATATCTTTAAACGTTTTAAACTTGTAAATATATTCATTTATCTTTAAACTTTTTAAGCATTTGTACTTCATTTTCTAACTATCAAAAAATAAAGTAACAGCTACTTTCACCAAAAAAAGTGCACAATATTTAACTTTCAAAATAATTGAAAAGTTGTAAAACACTTGCTTAAAATATTGAAAACTATAGTATATAAATATATATAACTTTTGTTTTAAATCCTTTTAAAACTAAACTAAATCTGTCTCGCCATATTTGGTTATTTACTGCTACTTACTATTTTTATGTTTCTTATTTACTAAAACAAAATGAGAAAATAAAGCTGATTTTTGGTTTAGAAAAGTTTTGATAAAAATGAAAATCAAAGAGCAGTATTTACTGCTCTTGTAAAGTAATCAAAACAACTCTAAAATGTTGAAAAACAAATAAGATTAAAAATAATAAATAAAAATATAGCTGACTGAGTGTTTAAATAATAGATCAGATAAAATTGCGTTCTCAAAACAGCAAAAGCAATGCTTTCTAAAGCGAACAATAAAATTCCGAAAGCTAAAAAATACTCGGACATATTTTAAATGGTATATATAAATTTAAATAAAAAACTGTATAAAAAATTAACTGTCTTGGAAAAACTTTGATAAAAATCAACCTCAACAAACAGCAAGTGCTGCTTACTGAAAATAACAACATAAAGCTGAAAAAAAAAACACATACACCTCACTTTCACACCGGTTTACAAAAGTATAAAAAACTGTAAGCCACAGAATGACTGGTAGGTCATGTTCCTTGAAAAAACTATTTAAAAGTATAGCTGACAGTCTGTTTAAATAAAAGCTCAGATAAAAATTGAAATCGAAAAACTTTCTAAAGTGAACAAATTGTCTCTGAAAATATGAAAAACACACAAATTATATAAAAAAAGTGACTAAAATAAAAGTTAAACAACTCAGTTGCCCTGGAACGACTGCTTGGTGACGTTCCTGACGTTCTTGATGAAGCTGATCAGCCCGTTGGTCGACGGGTCGTGGGTGGTCACGTTGTCCGGGGTGGTCAGCTCGGGCAGTATGACCCTGGCCAGCTGCTTGCCCAGCTCCACTCCCCACTGGTCGAAAGAGTTCACGTTCCATATGCAGCCCTGGAAAAAGTTTGTGTTTTGTTATTATTATTTTTTTAATTGGGTAATGTTGGACTCAGGCACCAAAACCTGAGTTATTTTCCATGTATGAAACTCCATATGCAGCCCTGCAGTTTTTGGTTTGTGTTTGAATCGAAAACACTAATGTAATCATGGAACCAGCATCAGAGTTTAATTTAAACTTAACGAGTATCATATTTCTAACCATTTATTTATACAAGTTTAGCCAACACTTAGTTTATAAGCAATTAGTTTTCATCTGAACAAGGCTCATCAGAGCTTATCAGCAACAAAAACCAAAATTGAAGCACACAAATATGTAGCAAGAGCAAATTAATCAGTAAGCAACTACTTGATCAAAAAACAATTGTTGTTGAGTACACATTTTTGTCATTAACTATTTAGTCGCAGGCTAAACCCTACCTGCATAGGGAATGTCACCCAGCTGTTTTAGGGCGTTAGTTGAACGAAATATTAATAAAATTGCTGACCTGCACGAATATCTTGTGCTCGTAGGTGGCGATCAGCATGCCCAGCATGAAGGGTGTGAGCTTGGGCAGCATTATGGAGTTGGTGGGCCGGTTGCCCTCGAAAACCTTGTGCGCCAGTATCTTCTTGATCATGCCCTCGGAAACCTTCGCCTCCTTCATTTCCGCCAGCACCTGCGTTGGAAGTTGTTAATGTGCAAGACTGGCACACTGATTATCGTGAGAGTAATACAATTAAAATTATGTGTTATGTAATTATTTAAAACAGTAACAAGCTTTGATTTGGTAAATACTTTCATTTTAAATATTTTAATTTATGTCAATAAAAAAAAATTCAGATGAAAAATTTTGCCTACAAATGTTTCATTTTCAATACTTGTGATAAAAAAAAAAAAAAAAAAAAAGTTTTATACTTAACACTCAAAAGTTGTAATATTACTTATTTAATTTAGATTAAATGTTTTATACTGCCATTATAAAAAAATAAACTAGTTTTAAGCTGACTAAACTAATTGAAACTTTGCACATAAAAAAAAAGGTACACAAAATTACAAAATATATCTTTAGACAAAAATAGATTAGTTTAAGCATATTTTACAAAAATATTTGCATTAGTTTAAAGTTTGCACAAAATATCTTTAAAATACCAAAAAAAACTCTTAAATTTTTATGATTTATGAAAATCTCGTATAATGTGATAAATAAACCTCTGCTGATGATTTTCCAACCATCATGGCCTCAGTCTGGGCCAGAAAGTTTGCCAGCAAAATGTTCTGATGCTGGGCGTAAGCCTGGGAGTTGTGTGACTGAACTGGAACTATGAAGTCACAGGGAACCAGCTTGGTGCCCTGGTGGATCAGCTGAAAGAAAGCGTGTTGACCGTTTGTGCCAGGCTCCCCCCACACAACTGGGCCCGTCTGGTAGTCCACCCTGTTGCCTGAGCGTGTTATGTACTTCCCGTTGGACTCCATATCTCCCTGCTGAAAGTAGGCAGCAAACCTGTGTTGGTAAGTCTTTAAATTGATAATTATTAGTCATACTCATTTAATTTTGGTCTTGTTTTTAGGTTTAGACACTTTACCATAAAACCTGTCTTTTAATATAATTTTGTTGCCAGTATCCAGCTTATGGAATGACAGTACATTTTATTTTTAAGCAGCAAACCTGTGCATGTGCTGGCTGTAGGGCAGTATGGCTTGTGTCTCCGCCCCAAAAAAGTTGTTGTACCAAATACCTAATAGTGCCAGTATGACAGGCGCATTCTGTTCAAGTGGGGCAGTTCTGAAGTGCCTGTCCATGTGGTTTGCTCCTGATAAGAGCTGTTCAAAGTTGGCAAAGCCCACGCTGAGAGCAATCGTCATGCCGACTGCAGACCACAGAGAGTACCTACCGCCAACCCAGGGCCAGAACTCGAAAATGTTGTTTTGGTCAATGCCAAACGCAATTACCTTTTCAATGTTTGATGAAACTGCAATGAAATGCCACTGTATGTGGCTCTTGTCTTTGGCCTGCTTGACAAACCAAGCCTTTGCAGAATTGGCATTGGTCATGGTCTCTTGAGTGGTGAAGGTTTTAGAGCAAATTATAAACAAAGTTCTGTCAGGTGTTAACTTTTCCAGTGTGTTAGCAATGTGTGAGCCGTCTACATTTGACACAAAGTGTATGTTGGGTCCGTCTTTTGAGTATGGTTTCAGGGCTTCAGTGACCATGTAAGGCCCCAAATCTGATCCCCCAATGCCAATGTTAACAATGTCAGTGATTCTATTCCCTGTGTAACCAGTCCACTCCCCGTTGCGAACCCTTTCAGTGAACTCCTTCATTTTGTTCAGCACCCCGTTAATGTTTTCCATTATGTCACTGCTGTCCAGCATAATGGGCTTGTTGGATCTGTTTCTCAAAGCAATGTGAAGCACTGGCCTGTCCTCAGTGAAGTTTGTTTTTCCTCCCATGAACATTTTCTCTCTCGCCTTCTCCACCTCGCACTCTCTAGCCAAGCTGAACAGGTCTGTCATTATCTGTTCGTTTATTTTGTTCTTTGAATAGTCCACCAAGAAAGGCCCCTCCTTGGTGTCAATGTTTAGACTGAACTTTTCAAAGCGGGCCGGGTTTTGGGCAAAGAGTTTTTTGATGTTAATTGCATTGCCAAACTCATCGAAATCACTTTGGAGTTTTTTCCAACTTGCTGTTTTCTTCAAAGGAACTTTTGCCATGCTTATTTGCTGAACAAATCTATCTAACGTTTACTTAAACTGTTTCAATGAAAATATACCTAACTCAAGCTTCAAATACATAAAAACAACACTGTTCTTACTATTTAAAAGCAATTACTCATGAAAACTGTTTAAATGTACACTACTAGTTATCCACACAATAAAACAGCTCTCTTTAAAAAAATTTAATGATAAACAAAATTACAACATTAAAAGAAAAAAAAAATTGTATAAGTAATGATAACAATACTTAGAAAACAGTTTGACTCAAACATTTAAAAAGCAAAGTCTGATAAACAAACTTTTTCTGTTTACATAAAAGTACAGTTTTAATTTTTAAGTCAAGTTTTTAAAAACATAATAACTATAATTCTATGAGACACTCCTAGTCATTGTATGAATGAGCAAATTGGCAATTAAAGTTGCTCAATTATTTTGTGATTTGTGGCTAAGGCCAGTGTTTTTAAAAGTTTGCCTGATAGCGTGCTCAAAAGTTATTTTTAATCACAGTTTATAGTTTTTTTATTATAATTTGTATGTAAAAATAGTCCTCTACTAAGCAAAAAATGTAAAATCCAGTGATTTTATAATTTTTTCAACTTTAGTCAATATCTTTTTGTAAGATTTTATCTTTTTGGGAGCTCCATTTGTAGTATTACCACTTATTTTATATTTGCTTTGGTTGCAACTTTTACAAGTCAAGTAAGTGGCTTATATTTGCTATATCTTTATCAACCTAGGGTTGCAAGTTTTATGAGTAATTTCTCCCAGGTTTTCCAAACTTGTTACAATCTCTACTATTAAAAAGCAGACTACCTTAAAACGATTCATTTTAAAACAATAAAAAGATTTTTTTCTTTTTAAACTATGATTAAAAAATGTGATTTAAAGTTAAGGTTAGTAACTATTGGTTTGATTATTTTATATTAATTTTAGTTTTAAGTTAAAAGCTCAGCAAAAATTCATTAAATTCAAAGCTATAACTGAGTTTTGAAATTTTTTGAGTTAGACACTAAATAGACAGGAGTACATTACAAAGCTTGTATAAAGATTGTTATTTATTATCAGTACTAATCTCTTATTTTTAAAAACATTAAACTAAACAAAAACTTTTTGTTCCAATTGACAACGAATACAATACACAGACTAAATTATATTTTAACAACAGTAATTTGACACTGATTTTTAAGTTAATAAACATAAGATTATTTTCAACAAAGTTAAACTTAAAAACTGAAAAAAACTAAAATAAAACTAACAAGAGGCTTCTTCAGCCATTTAGCTTTTAAGTTTATGTACAGTGTCCAAAAAAAAATAAAATAATAATTAGAGAGTTAAATATTTATTTTTTGTTAAATTTATTATAAAATGATTTTTGAATGCTTTCAAAATAAAGTTTAAAAATTGTGTTGGTCACCAGATTGCAATTAATTTGTTGTTTTAATCTGTATACAAAAGAATAAGCTTAAACTTCTTTATAAAGTACAACCTTTAATTGTTAAAATATTTAGAGTAATTTCTGAAGATTTGTTCTACTAAAAACACTTGCACAACTTTGTAATGAAGGATGCGTAAGTTTAAGTACAATAGCTTCTGATTTTAAAAAATGTCAACACTTTAAAGTCTAAACAATGGTATCAATCAGTTAGTCTGGAGAAATTCCTTTGTTATTTGATTTTTTCTTCCTTATGTACTTACAGTCACCTCTTGCAAATCTACACACTCTCATTTAGTTAACTCTCAAAAAATGCAAAAAAAGTTTTAAAATCTTAAACGTTTAAAATGTTTTGTATGTATTGAATTAGTAACATACTTTTTTAAATATTAAATGCTAATATAGGATGATGTAGATTTTCAACAAAATTAAGATTTTTGCATTTTAGTTTGTGCTTTAAATAAGGAGCTTATTCAACTTCATGACTTTGCTTTTTATATTTAAGATGTCTTAGCCCTCCTCTATACTTCTAAAACCAAACAAGGTACTATTTTTAATTTACTCACAATGTTTATGGCAAAATGTTTAATTTCAACTCAGTAAATTTCTTATTTTAAGCTAACTTGTTCTTGCCCACCTAACATTAAACTTGTCTAAAAATGATCTTTCTTTAATATCATGCAAGACAAGTTTAATCTTAGTTGGGCAAGCAACACAGTAGAAAAATACTTTGTATACACATAAACAGTTTATATTTAAAAACTTTTTTGTACAACTTGAATGAAAACTATTTTTCTAAACAAAAAAGTGGTAAATTTCACAAACTGTATTTAATCAAACACATTATTAGAATCGACCCAATATAGTGGTATATTACCTACCTGTCTTTAGTAACAAACTTTTGCTGTGGATACAATGTGCAGGAGAGGTGACTGTATTTATAAAACTAAGACAAAATGATTACATGATGTATTGTTGATTTTTTAGCTGTAGCAACAGTGAACTGTATTTCAGCTTCAACATTTTCCGACACGTTTTGGTTTGTAGTATGGACGGGTGCAACAATTCAAACTCGGACAATTCAAATTCTTAAAGAAAGAAATAAAGAAATATTAGTGATTTTATGTTCAGTTAACGATATTTTTAGTAAAACGTACATGGGTTGGGTCATGTCTTACATTAAAAGAGTTTAGATAAAAAAAGGTGGACCATTTAAAATAGTCATAATTAAGTTTATTAAAACACGTTAAAAAAACAAATCTGCCATAGTGACTGTTAGAAAATTGAAGGTTTTTGAAATTTACAATCGGGCATAATTGTATATTTTATAAAAATGTTTGAAATTTAAAAAAAATAACGACCCATGAGAAAACAGCAAAGTAGGAATTTTAAAATAAATTGAAATAAAAAAATTATATATTTTTTGCTATAACATCCGTTAGAGTAAAAATTCAAAAAAAAAAACATTTTTTTCTAAGAAGCTCCAATCAAAAATTCAAGCCCCAACCCAAAAGATCTTTTTTTAATTAAAGGCAAAGAAAAGTTTTCTAGATTTAAAAATAGGAAAAATAATTGAATCTAATGTTTGGTAATTTTTTAAGAATTGCAAAAAATGCTAATCAAGCTAAGTAAACGCTCGTTTTTAAAAATTGCAAAAAAGCTATTCGTTAACTAAACTGAGTAAGCATCTTAAAGCAACCATTAAAGAAGTAAATTATGTTCTGTTTGTAACCTTTTACAGTTGTAACTTTTTTTTAAAGATCTTTTATAAATTACTTGAAACAAGAGACTTACTAAATTTAAAAACTATGATTTTTCACTATGTTGACTATGGGTTTCAGTCTTATTTGTATTGAGATGTTAACTGGCTAAGATTTAAAAACAGTTAGAATTAACTTGAATAACTTCATCGCGGCTAATGTTGGCTTAAGTAAAAACTTTCAATAAAAGTTAAAAATTAATATTATTTAATTTAGCTGTTCAAAATATAGATTTAATCGTTTGCTAACAAAAGATCCTAGTGAAACAAGTTCACTGGAATATAAATAACAACGAATTATACAGTAATCTTCCTTTATTGTACCAACACATGTTTTTGTGTGGTAACGAATCAACACACTTCAACTGGGTTCTGTAAAAAAATAATTACTGTAATGAAAGAATAGAAGCATAGAATAAAGTAGTTGTATAAATGTTTTCATTACAACAAAATAGTTTCTACAGACTTTTTCTATTTTTTAAATTTCTATATAACATTTGTAATTATTACGTAAGACTTTTCATATTAAAGCGCTTTAATGCTTTCCCAAACATAAAGATTAAATTAACTAACTATACAATACAAATTAAACAGCTAATGTTAATGTTCTTGTATACATTGTTACGTAATTATTGGATGTATTTTGTTCAATCATTGGCAACGGTAAAATAAATTTGAATCGGTTATTCTTTCCATTATAGTAATTAGTTTGTTTATATTATGATTTGTTGTTTTGTTGTGTATTTTAGTTTACTTTACTTAATTTAGATTTTACAATTACAAATATTATATAGTTTTATAACAGTCGGATTTATATTAAGTATTTTACCTGTTATTAACTTTTAACCTGTAAAAATCTGTAGAAACTATTTTGTTGTAATGAAAACATTTATACAACTACTTTATTCTATGCTTCTTATCTTTCATTACAGTAATTATTTTTTACAGAACCCAGTTGAATTGTGTTGATTCCTTAACACACAGAAACATGTGTTGGTACAATAAAGGAAGTTTACTGTATATTTTGTTTTTATTATATAATTTATCAGCATAATTAGACAACATAAACAACACAATCAGTTTAAATTGAAAGAAATTATTAAAAAGGTATATATATAGTTTTTAAACTTCAGTAAATATGCATTGATGATGCTAAAAATAAAGATAGTAGCCATTTAACTTTGTATCCTAAAATGGTTTAAAATTTGAAAACTTAGGCAAAACAACAACCTGTAAAATAATATATTTCAAGATAATAAAAAACCGAAAAAAAAAGATGATTTAGAATTGTTATACATAAAATATATCAATCATATTTATAAATTTTATTTATAAAAATAAATTTAACTAATATAATTCAATTAAATTAAAAGTACAACTACAAAAAAATAACAAAGTTTTATACTGTTTGAACAAAAACTTTAACATAGGCCGTAACCAAAACAAAATTACTCTAAATCATTTCAAATTTTGTATAATCAACTTTGAATAACCTATAAAGTAGCAACTTTAACAAAAACAAGAATTTAAATTTTTGTAAAACTATTTTTGTTACATGAATGAACTACGTTTGTAACTTAACGCAGTTTGAAAAAGTATTTGTTTAAGAACTTAACACTGTCCTTACCGTGGTCATAACTTCCACAGTTTTGCTCTAATTTTTCTTAAACTTTGTAAAAATAACTTTGAATATCAACTAATTATACCACTTAAACATTTTTTTTTGTACTAAAACAGTTTTAGTCATTTAAAAATTACCTTTGTTACATGAATAATCTACGTTTAAAACTTAACGCTGTTTGAAAAAATATTTGTTTAAGAACTTAACACTGTCCTTACCATAGTCATAACTTCCACAGTTTTACTCGAAATCTTTTTAAACATTGTAAGAAAATTTTTGAATATCAACTTCGCCAAAAAAAATTTAGCTAATTAAGATCTCAATAGTTTCAGTTTATAAATCATACTTTGTATGATTCTTATATACTTACAAATACTACATTTTTTTATCATTGAAAGATATTTTTTTTATAAAAACATTCTAATTATTTTTGCATTTATTGCAATACTAGTGTGTATTGCAAGCAGTTGTGGCTGTTACCTTGTAGTTTGACTGATGGTGTGTGTGGTTATAGTCAGAATACTTGCTTTAGGTTTTGGGCTTTAAAAGTTTCAACACTTACTGGTTTTGAATGATATTTAAACTTTATTTAGCTTTTTCTAAATGATCTTTGTTTTAAGATATTTATAAAAGCGCGAACACTCACAACTGCGAAAAATGTAACTGTGTGAATAGAACAACGTTGGTCATCTAGCTCAACAACATTTGTTTATAAGTTTTTATTTGTATGCTGAGTTTCAATCCTGCAACTTCCAACTCTTAGAGAACATTGTTTTACAATTTTAATTTTTCTATAAAACTTATTCAAGAGTCATTGTTTTATTTTCTTAAGTATTAAAGTAGTACATAAAATCACACATACCTGCTTGAACAATTAACATATATAGAAATGTAGGAGTTAAACGCTTTAATAATAATGTAGGATTTGAACAACAATATTTACTTTTTTCCAAAAAACCAAAAGTTTTTAGTTAATGGTAAAATAATTACAGTCTTGTATTTATATTAAAATATCAAACTGACACTTATTAGACAAATTAAAGAGACAAAATACATGAAGCAAATATCATTCTAAAACTAGGAATAACTTGAGATCTACTTTTTTATCAGTTTTTAGAAATAGATGTCTCTTAACTTTGTGGTTTTTAGCGGTTTCGTACATAATAATTAGCTTATTTGTTTATCTTAAGTAGTTCAATTTGATTAAGGGTTCGTTCACTCTAAATACTGTAGAAATAGTTAGACATCTTTGCTGTTTTTATTTAAAGTTCCTATTTAAAAGATTTTAAAATTCTTATTAAATTGAAGAAAATAAACAATACTGTAAAGTTATGAGTTGCAGATTTGTAAAAACGTAAATAGCTATATGATTTTTGTTACAGTTGTTGATATGAGATAACTTGTTTAAATATAACAACTTAAATTTTAAAATATGTTATAAGTAAAGTAATAGTTATTTAAACTACTTTTTTTATTGATTGATTACCTTTAAATTTTTTAAGTATTTGGAATAACTGGATGACAGGGCTGAATGCTCATCAACTCTTTTACTTTTATCTTGTACAGTAGACTACCGCTTAAGTACGCAAATTGAACCCGACCAAAAAGTGCGTACTTAGCACGGGTAGTGCGTACTTTTTGACGACATAGTATAATTTGGAACTTAGTTGTTTATTTTCTTTCTTACACTTAGCCACCAAATAGTTAAGCCAAATAAACAAGTCTTTTTATTCATTCATATATTATTTATCACAAGCTAAAAAGCACCCATGAAAAATATCAACGTTTGCTAAACAAAGCAGCCTTATCTGAGCAGGACTCGCACAGGAAGAAAACCAAGCAGCTCACACTTTTTGATATGATAAAGTAGAGCCAAGATATTTTTTTTTTGATACTTAAAACCTTTTTTCTGTTATTTGCTAAATTGTTTTGGTTTAAAATAAACCTATTTTTGTTTTTTATAGCTGAGATTTTTATTAAACATTTAATTTAGAAAGTAATAAAGTTGTTATAATTTTTCATTAGCTAAAAAGTGTTTGATTTTTTTTGTTTGAAAGAAAAACGTTTCAGGACTGTTTTTGTAAGAAAGTTTATATCAGTAAAAACATTTATAGTATAAGTGCACAATGATAACATGCTCATTTTTTTTTTACCTTTAGTTTTTTGTTGTGTTGTTGTTTCTTTTTATATGTTTATTTTGACTTTATAAAATTTGTAACTAGTTTTTTTTAATTAAATAGTTTTTTATATTATCACGTTAAAATTAGTCTTTTTTATGCAGATAGAAATTTTTTTGTCTTTCTGGATAAGTGCGTACTTAAGGCGGGGTGCGTACCAAAAAAAGTGCCTACTTAAGCGGTAGTGTACTGTATATCAAATAGAACAAAATTAAACTTGAGAAAACATTATACCACGTACCATTTATAAAACATAATCTTTATTTTATTTTTTTTAATTAACACAATACACGTAAGGCTAAAATACAAAAAAATAATTTATAACTTAAACTATCTCATTTCGTATCATATCTGTTATACAAATTAATAAAAGTTTCGTAAAATTTCACAATCGAAAAATTTTGTTTTCAAAATAACTTTACATACACTTTATTGAAAGCAACTCTGACGGAAATACACAAAAAAAAAAAAGAAAAAATCATCAAATTGAAATGTTTACGCTTTATTTAACTTTGGCTAAAAAATCTGTAAAAGTTAAGGTTTATCTCTGCATTCACATGCAGACTGAAGAAAGTTGAAAACAAAACATCGCACTACCACATGTTTCTCTCGCACACGAAGGCATTTCGGTTGTCGCAACCTGTTTGCTGGAATTTGCTGGGGTCCCTCTCGTGGCAGCTCACCCCGGTCGGCGAGCCGCAACCGGTTGAACTGCTTCGCCACTTGTAAAAATCCATGCAGGATTCTGAGTTTTCCGCGTTTCTCACCCAGAAAACGTCCCATGTTTCAATGAGCGGCCACAGAGCGTTTCTGTTGTTTGAAATGTTACGATACGTTAGTACTTGGACCTTTTATCATACACTAATATAATATTAATTATATAATATAATAATAGTAAAACAGTAGTAAACTTTTTTAAGCCTTTCTGTACTTCAAGCAAAAAATATTAAAGTAAAAGTTTTGTTGATTTTTTTTACGTATAATTTCACTCACATTTAGTGTAACTAAGGCACGCGAAACAGAAATGCTGATGTTTAACAGCTTTGAAACGATAATTAAAAAAATTAAATTGTATCTGTTAGCGCAGGGTTTCAAAAAGTGGGCGGTTTTGTTTGTCAGGGGCGAAAAAGCAAAGGAACAATCAGCTAGTCGATGGCGATTATTTTACAAACTCCTGCGAAGCGGGCGGCCTGGAAAACTTATTTCGAACCAACTCACTCGATGTTCGCGACGGACTTGTCGTACACCCAGCCGCCTCTCGCGAACCTCACCCTGTCGTTCATGACCTTCTCTGTGGAGGACTTGGCCTGGAAGCCGGCCACGTCCCAACCAGCGCCCTTGCCCCTGCAGGTCCTCCTCGCCTCCTCGTAAGTGGCCCCCGAGTACTCGTAGCTGAAGTGGTACTCCTTCCTCCTCGATTCCGACTCGATCAGGCGGTTCTGCTCGGCGAACTCTATTTCCCAGCTGTATGCTGCAAAAAGAAAAACATTAGGAAATGTAGAAATTTGTAGAAAATGTATTTTTTAGTTTAAGATTAAAAGGGTTATCTTAGGTTTTTGTTGTTTCCGAATATAAAAGATAACTGTACTTCGAGCCTTTCAACTAATGGTTATCACTAGACTAAAACTACTCTTTTAAAACCTTTTTGGTTTTGTTTATTAAATTGTTTTAAACAAAGATTTTTTTGACTTTATTTATACATATTTTTATAAAGTTTGCACTGTTCTTTGGGTTATACAATTGGTCACTCTAATTAAACTAATAAACTGATAAAAATAGCAGTTATCAGTAATTCAAAAAAATTGGTTTTACTGTTTAAATAGAATCTCATAAAATTTATAACCATTTTAGTCAACGCATTTTAATATTAATCAGTAGCAAACTCACTAACTTTTACAATAATCCCAACTTCCGTCACTGTGGTAGCACCAAGGGTAAGGCGCTTTCCACCATGCCGCCCCGCTCCAATACCATCTGACGCACGTGTTTCCGTAAGCGGGGATTCTACCGTACCAGTTACTAAATCGGCACTTTTTGTTGCTGTAAGTTTTAGCGACGTAACTTGATCCTGAGAAAACATAAAATTCTTATATTTGTTCATCATCATACTTATTCTAAACTAAAAGTTGCTTTTAAGTTGTGTTTTAAGCCTTTTTGTATGCCTACATCATCTAAATTGTCATAAAAGAATGAACTGTATATTTATTGTCAAAAAAGTTTTCAAGCAAATAAAAAAACAACTGTTTAGTTGTTAAAAACTAAAAACTGTAGTTTTTAATAAAAGTTTAAAACAAGTAGTTTGTAAACTTAATTTATCTGTTGGATTAGAATAATTTTTTTTCAAAACTGTTGAGTAAAGAAGCTAATTTGAAATTAAAAATGTACTACATGTTTATGTGTAACAAATTAAAACTCACTTGCGTAGTTTGACAGCAAAACAGCTGCGAAAACCTGTAAAATTGTTGTGTATAAATCTAAAATTAATTTTTATAAGTAGATTTTTTTTTTGAGTAATTTTATAACAATTGAAAAATATTCATTAATCGTTTCATAGACAGATTTAACTAAATCTCTAATTAAAAAAAAGTTATCTGAAATATTTTTATTATTTAATGTTAAAAACTAGTTTTTTAAACAACTCACGACAAAAACAAATAAATTTTCCATTCTTTCGATTTTCTTTTGAAATTCTTTTTTAATTCAAAGTGAAAGGTTTATAAACAAACTGTAAAAAGTCATCAAAAGTTTGTTCTTATATACTCAGTGCGTTTGTTTATACTTAATCATAAACTATTGTTAGCAAATTAAGTTTATGTATACGGAAGTGTATTATACACTTTAGCAATATTGCATAAATGTTTATTGAAAAGGAAATGAACCTATAAAACTTTTGTACACTCAATTAAATATTTTAACTTAAACACTTTGACAAAGTTTTAAACTAATACTAAAATAATTTTAGGGAAAACGTGGTTAAATAGTTAAAAGTTTTAAACTTAACTTTAAAATTTTATGAAGACATCAAAAACAAAACAAAAATTTTAAAGGCTATTTTACTGCATTTATAAACAACAATCTATTTAAATAGCGACCTAGACTGAATATTTTAAAACGAAAAAATCTAAATATAAATGCTGCGATAATTTGTAAACAATTTGTGATAGTTTGGGTGAATAATTTGTGCTAGTTTCTGTGAACAATTTGTGATAGTTTGTATGAACAATTTGTGATAGTTTGTGTGAACAGTTTGTGATAGTTTGTATGAACAATTGTGATAATTTGATAACTCGTTGCGATAATTTGTGAACGAAATATACAAATTATTTAGTTTGTTCTTAATTTATTTTAGATTTTAAAGTAAAAGATAAATTCAACTTATTTAAAATCAACTAGTATCTATATAAATAACATTTTTTTTTAATTTTTTTTTTAAGTACACAACTAATATATTTAATTTTCTTTCTTAGTATATTTCGATAGTAAACTGCAAATTAAATCAGCATTATCAACTAATGTATGTTTAAACTATTTTAACAACATGTTAAAATTATTGTTGGAAACTTAAAAAAAAATAGTACGAAAATTTTAGTTTTTATTAACTATAGAATAACATTACAAATAATTTTTTAAAACACTGATTTTTTTAAACAAACTTGGACCTGGTTTTATATCTATTAAATATACTTAACACTAACCTTAGCCACAATGCGCAAAAATTTAATTTAAAATAAAGTTAACTCAAATGATAAATGTAGATAAACCAAAATGAAGTAAACTTATTTATAAATGAAGATAAGGGTTAGTGTTCTATTTGTAGTTAAACGCATTATAATCATTGTTATTAACCCAAAGTGAGTTGTTACAAAATGTTCATTTAAAATTGTTCTACTTTTGTTTATTGCATAACAAAATATAACTTTCAATGTTATAACATGGTTGTAAAAAACCTGGAAACACCTGTAATTTGAAATTTTAGGCTAAAAAGTACCAGAAATTTAAGAAACTTTAAAAAAAAACCTAGAATTTTGCACGAAAACTACTGAAAACATTTGTAAACATGGAATTTTAAATAATTTTCACTTGTAAAGTAATGAAATTTCAATATGAAATAAAAATTTTGTCATAATGGTAAAAAGTTAGGTAACTATTATTTTTTTATAGAATTTCTTTATTAAAAAACATATCCAAAAGTAGATATATATATATATATTCTCAATGTTTTTTTACTAGTTAAGACAGTATTTTACCTTAAACTTAATTTTATACTGAAAAAAGAGCTTGTATTTTAAAGAACTTGAAAAGATTCAGAAAACTTTGAAAAATTTTCTAAAAAACTCTGGTAACCTTCTTATAACTACTGTTTTGATAAATATAAGTAACGCTAATAATGAATACTTGAAACAGGGTTGCAACACATTCAGGAAAGCTTAGGATATTATAAAAAAAATTAAAATTTCAGTTTGACACAGAACAGCTGAATTTAATTTTTACTCAGGCTCTTCCTTTTATTTTAAAGAACAATCTAGGATAATTCTAGGTTATTTTGAAAATCATAAAACACATCATTTTCCTAAACTTTAAAATAGTTTTTTTTTTATAATTTTGTTGTAATATAACCAATTTAGTTCAAGTAATTGTTTTGAATTAGTTTTAAAAACTGCTACTTTTGTAAAAGATTTTAAAACCCTTATGATGAATCAGGACAGTTTTTAGTCTTTCAAGACATTTTTTTTGACTCAAAGAAAGGCAAAAATTTTACAAGTAAACCCATTGAGATCTTAACTGGTTAAGATTTTTTTGGCTAAATTGAAACTCAAAATTCTTCTAACAAAGTTTGAAAAGATATTGAGTAAAACTGTGAAAGTTATGACCATAGTAAGGACAGTGTTAAGTTCTTAAATAAATACTTTTTCAAACAGCACTAAATTTTAAACGTAGGTTATTCATGTAATAAAGGTAGTTTATAAAATAAAACTATTACTTTTTTAGTACAAAATATATAAAAACTTTGTTTGAGTGGTATATTTAGTTGATATTCAAAATTTTTCTAACAAAGTTTGAAAATATTTCGAGTAAATCTGTGGAAGTTATAATTATGGTAAGGACAGTATTAAGTTTTTAAACAAATACTTCTTCAAACAGCGTTAAGTTTCAGACATAGATTGTTCATGTAATAAAGATAATTTTACAAAAATCTAGCTCTCTTGTTTTTATTAAAGTTGCTACTTTATAGGTTATTCAAACCTATAAAGTAGCAAATAGGATCCGAATTGGGATAATATTTTCAAATAAGGACATGGTCGGATTCGAATTGGGATGATATTTTCAATAAGGACATGGTCATATCCGAATTGGGATAATATTTTCAATAAGGACGTGGTCGGATCCGAATTGGGATAATATTTTCAATAAGGACGTGGTCGGATCCGAATTGGGATGATATTTTCAATAAGGACATGGTCGGATCCGAATTCGGATAATATTTTCAATAAGTTCATGGTCGGATTCGAATTCGGATAATATTTTCAATAAGGACATGGTCGGATCCGAATACTTGAATCCGGTGTATCACAAAAACTAGTAGCTATTTAAACGTAAAACATTGTATACTAAACAACGTTTTACATCAAATACAAATAGTTTTTTGAGATATTTAAACTCTTATTATTAGAAAAAAAAATACTGATCTAAAAACTTTAAGGTATTACAAATAAAGGCATTTAAAAAAGACTAGTCATAATTAGGTACAGTAACGTTCAAGTTAAACTGAACGTTTATAATAATAAACACAAAGTAATTTACACAAAAAATTAGCAAAAAAGATAAAAACTTATATTAACATTTGGTTAGAATTAGATCATGGTTCTGAAGGCATTCGGCGATCGTGTGTCAAATTCCGAACATAAAAATATTTGCAGGCTTCAGAGTTAATTTTACTTTTTTGTCTTTATTTCAAACCCGAAATATAGATGATAAATTATTTTAGTTTTGTTATATCTTCATGCAAAAAAAAATTTTTAAATATCGTTATAGATAATCAACATTGTTCAGTTTACTATTTTATTAATACTTGACCAGGTCGAAATTTATTCCAACCGAAACTTGGTTGTGAATAGGACAGTTAATTTGCACTAGTATTACTATTTATGACCATGACCTATAAAAAATTATGACGATGTACTATAATAAATTGTAAATCTTAGAAATATATAACAAAAAAAAAACGTTTAAAACTAAAGTAATTAATTTAATAAACTTCAATAAATAATTAATTGGAATTTTTTGTATTTATTTGAACTAGTATTACTATTTGTGACCATGACCTATAATATATTTTGACGATGTACTATAATAAATTGTAAATCTTAGAAATATATAAGAAAAAAAAAAGTTTAAAACTAAAGTAATTAATTTAATAAATTTCAATAAGTAATTAATTGGAATTTTTTGTTCCATTAGGCTACCTCTCTCCCATAAAATGCCTCTCTTTCATATAAGATAGGCCAGGGATTGGCAAATTGCCGGCCCGCGGGCCACACACGCCCCTCAAAGCTAAAACCTGAGGCCTTCGAGGTACTTTTCAGCTCATAATTTACCTTTTTATACAGTAATAAGAAAAGTTTTCGTGGTAAAAGCCTACAATTATGTTAATAACATAATAACTATTTATTAATGATTATCTACTTTTGCTTATTTTATTACAGTTTTGGTTAAACTAGTGTTTTTATGTAGGTTATAAAAATATTTTGAAATAACTGCGGCCCGCGGAAGACCTTTATTTTAGTGCGAACCGTGTAAAAAATTGACTGTCGGCTTATAAAAGGCTGTCGACCCCTGAGATAGAGCATGAAAAATATTATTAGGTGAATATGGAAAATGTAAATATTTACTAAGCTCAGTTTTCAAAACTGTTCAGCTTTAAAAACATATAGCTTTTTTAACCAATCAAAAGAGCCCAATAATGAATACAAGTAGTGATAAATATTTTTTAACTAGTTTAGTTGTAGAGTAAACATTAAAGTATTTGATTTAGTTAGTTATAGGCTTTTTGAGAATGAGTTTTTTTTTTTTTTCTTGCAAAGTATATTTAAACTCAATTTCTAAAAAACACAACATAATCAGAGACAAACACTAGCAAGACTAACTGAACACTATTTGTAATTTAACATCTTAAGTAAAACTTTAAAAGTTAGATTTGTGTAAATTTAAACCATTTTAGTTATAACTTGTTGGCTTGCTATATTAACACAAAACAAAAACAATAATATTATGAGTTTAACTTTTACTAAAGGGTACAAAGTAATAAAGTTTGAAAAATTTCATAAAGGAATAAAAATAAGTCAAAGTTTAAACAAGAAAAAAATATCATCAAATTTGATAGTATTACCCTTTAGCTAACAATATATTGTTTGTTTAAGACACCAGAGCCATGTATCATGATTCAGAGTAAAATTTCAAAAAGTACATAGCAATATCTAAATAAGTTAAAACAATTGAAATAGTACTGAATAAGTTTTGAAACTTGCAGCTTTTTGTAGAAAACTTCTACTTCTTAAATTCGGAATATAAATGATTGTTTTGCATTGTTTTGAGTTTTGCTTTTAATTACAATTTTTACTAGTTTTCATAGTATCTGTATTGTTGTCTTAAAAAACTACTTAATTCTTAATAATGCTTTTTTATTAAATACTTGTTTAGCGATTGAAAAATATTTATAGTTTACTATGATAGTGAAACAATGTTTTGTTTTAATAATCTGAAAAAATAAAACCAACTATTTGTCACTAGTTAGTAGTTATAATTTGTCACCAACATAAAAGTGGAAATTATTTATTTTAAGTTAAAAATAATAGCTAAAAATAAACAAAAAGTAGTTAAGTTTCTTTCTTTAATGAATTCTTTTTTTTTGATAAACCTTCTAATACTAATGTTGTGCCAACAAGAAAGTTACCACCAAAAAAATATGTTGCTGATGTTGGTTCCTGCAGTGACGTTAACACTAATGAAGATAATACAGTTGCACTCATCATCCAAGAGTCTGACTCTAGCTTCGAAAATAAAACATTCTGGTAAGTTGGTTTCGAGAGAAACTGATAAGACGAAAATGCAAGTAGAAAACAGTTGTGTTGCATATGCACATTTTAAAGTTCCAGTAAAATTTTAAAAACGATAGTTATAAAAACGAGCTAAGTTTTAATGATAAGCTGCAAAGCAAAACATCAAATAAAGAAAAGACTGGTCGCAGCGACCTAAAAAAACTCTGACACAAACAGAACGGGTGCTAGAAGCTTTTCAGAAAAATTTCAAAGTTGCAAAGAAATACAAAAACTATAATGTTGTACTTCGAAGACTTGAGACCTGTTATATCTAATTTTTTAGATTTATTAATCAAATGTTAAAATGTAAATTTTTCAGAGAGAAACCCTGAAGCTGAAAAGTACGTTGTCTTACAACTGAAAGATACTGAAGAAGTTATGACAATACAAAATAATGCTTTGAAGAACGGTCCGTTTGAGAAGGAACTACGGAAGTTTGTTTTCTTGATTTTCAGTTTAAAACTGCTGCTGTTAAAAGAAAAAAAAAAAATTCAATTGTTAACTCTCAGTAATATGCAGAGAAAAGAATGTTTTAAAGGTATTCGACCAGATTGCAATGAAATAAGAAATTATTTGTAGTTCTATGCAGACCAAACAGAACAATTTGAAACTGCGTTTTCAAAAGCTAATAAAGATACGCTGAAAATGGATGTATCAGTTTTGAAAAGAAAAACTTGTGAGATAAATAAAATATTGGAGCCGTTTGTGATAATACGGTTGAAAACATTAAAAGTGGACACGCTCGGAAATTTGTAGAGAAGTTTAAGGTGTTGTGTTGTAGTGTGTACAGGAAGTGTTCTGACCTTTTTGAAACTTAGCAAGTTTGCTGATTATTCATTTATTGTTTGACTGAAACGATTTTCTGTTTTGTTAGAGTTATTAGCATTTAACATGTTCCGGTTATTTAGTTTGTTTTATTGGGTGTTTATTCAATATAAAATCGCTTAGTTTTCGTTGTCAATAAAATAAAATAAACTAAAACAAATTATTATTTTATTTAAGTATTTTAGAATAGATTACTTTTCCTACATACCTATTTAAAACTCCACATCAGCTTTATCAACTTATATTCAAACCAACAACTTATAAACAACACCATTCTTATTTAGTTGTAATATTTCTACGAGGCAAAACTTGATGTTATTTATCTAAAATAAAATGCTTTAAATGACTCGTGGAATGTATAAAAATGACTCGTGGAATGTATACTAAACACTGTCATAAATTAAAAGATTACGTAGTTGTCGAAAAAAATGAGCTCAAATTAGTTAAAATTGTCATTATTTTAATTTATATAAAAATTAACTGGCACTAGGATGTACACTTAGAGAAACAAAATTCAAAAAACAAACTAAAAACAATTACTTTAAAATAGCTCTATAAACTTAAAAATATATATTGAGATACACTAGAAACAATAATTTCAAAAAACGATTTCCTTGTCCTAAGAGTAAAGTTATTAAATTGGTGTTTTGGCTACAACTTTCATATGAGGAGTGGAGTCAATGCACCCGCCAACTTAAGTAAAATTTCCTAATTATATCGTAAAACAACTAAAGTTTTAATTTTTTTCGAAGTCAAGCTAGACTTGAGTTTCTCCGCTTAACTGAAACAAAAAACTCATCTTATAACATGAATCTCGGAGTACTGTGGTTAAAAAGAACCCTCAAGGAAAAAACAGTTTACTTTTGAAAACAGAGTAGCAAAAGTAAGAGAGATGTCCAACAAGCCAGAAAGATGAAAAGTAGATTTAAAGTTGGGAAAATCTTACTTAAAGTATTAAAAGTTATAACTTAACAGTTTAATCTGTTGACGTAAAAATTATTTTGAGCCGCAGCAAATCTACTGATAAATAGTAAATAACTAATTCCTAAGGGCTCAGCACTTGTCCGGTCCTGGCGAAGGGTTCGCATTCCTGTGGCTCCTAAAGTCAAGCCCGATTCACAACTGTACAACAGATGTTCAGTATTGCCAAATACTGCTTCGTCTCACCTATTGGTTCCGGTAAGCGCCTTCCTCGTATCCGAAGTCTTGGTCACGACCCCTTTGCATTTTACTTGCAGGTCTGACGTCACATGACCACAAGTGGAGCGTGAGCTCCTTGGGATTTTTGCTAATGTTCGTGTACTTTACTATGACCAAAGACAAAAGTTAGCTTATAATTACGTTGCGTCAATAAAAAAAAAGTAATGAAAACTTTGTTAACAGCTTGTTACAATCAGTGCAAACTATTGTTTCTTAAATTATTTTACATCAGACTAGTAGGTAAAATAAATCAATTTATCAAAATTAATTAAATATTTGTAAATTTCTAGGTGAGGGGGCCACGGCGGCTGATAAGTGGGGACAAATTAGCACGACAACTGGGAAATAAGATTTATGACACTGGTTAATTCTTAATTCTTTCGGCTTTGGGTTCAAAAGGGATCCTCGGGCTGGAAATAAATAACTAGCTCTTAAAGCAAATCGTAATTTAAAAAGTTAGAACAATAAGTTGTAAACAGTCAGAAATTTCGATAAAAAAGCAAAAGTTTATCATTTAGTTTTATTAGAATTAGTTTAGTATATTTTCTTTTTGAAATTTAAAAAACCGAAAATAATTTACAGGCATATATAAGTTAACTTGACATTTCAAAAACGTATAAAATGATTGATTTTTCATATAATTAGAAACCTTTAGTTAAAAATTATAGTCTTTGTTAATTAATAATAAATACAATCTCTATAAAGACTCTAATTTACTTTTAAAAGAAAAACCAAACCAACGCGATACAATAAAAGTTAAAAGGTACAATGACTTTTAAACAACAAAGGTCAATATAAAAACTTCGATAAACATGCAAACCATTTAGTTTCTCTAATAAAATAAAGCTTACAAAATTTATGTTAAGCACTTTATATTATTAGATTAAAGCTTTAAAACTACAATCCTTAAAAATGTTAAAACTAATCATAATTGTTTTTGAACTTAAACAAAGTTATTATTACAAAATTATGAGATTGCATGCAATTAAAATCTTATTAAAACTAAAATTATGATATTTACCACCTTTATAAATTTATAGTAAAACTTATTACAACTTAAAAATCAGTTAATTTTCCAACTTAAATGAAAAAAAAAGTCTTAAAGTTAACTTTTTTTTTTTTGTATAAAAAATTTCGTTTTTAAATATTAAAAAAACTACTGCAGAACATTTGGTAGGTCGACAGTTATAAAGATTTACTATGGCAATTTACAATAATTACTAATTAAATATTTAGCATTAAATAAAATATTTAACAATAATTATTTAGTAATTTCAGCTTTTCTCGGGTTTTCTTGTGATCTTCAAATTTTGATAAACCTTTTTCGATGTCTTTCTTAGATTCTATATCCTGCAATATATAAAACTTTAGCACGTTGTAATATAAATCAGATATATATTATTAAAATGTATACATTTCATTATTTCTTAAATTATACATCACTCATTTTCAATCCAAGTGCGTACTTTACACGAGTGCGTACCTTTTAGTGTCCTTATTGATGCGTATAGTATTCCTGGCAAAAATATAAAAAGTATAATATAAAAGTTAAGTAATAGTTTAGTGTAAACAAGTATACGTTATGAAACAAGATTGAACATTTTTTCTACTCTCTTGAGGTAGCGTAATACAATATTTTTGAAAGCCACATTTGAGCATCATACGCGTATACACTATTAAGAGAGGCACTTCTAGTGTGCAAAAAAGTAAGCTGACGACCTACCCAGCTTAGGGATTTTACAATGTAAAGCTTTGAAGGCTTTTATTCAAGAAATGCCTAGGCGTCGACTCGAGACGGGTTAACTGCTAGTGACTTTGCAGGCATGTAGCTTATAGCTGGCGTAGAAAGACCGTAGCTGGGCGGTTAAAGGTCGTATAGCAGACTTCATTGAATAAGTAGCGAGGAAAAGTAAAACCAAAGAGTATCTAATAAATATTTTTGTTGTTTTTTTTGTTTATTATTATTATTATTTATTATTATTACTATTATTGCCTAGATCTTTTTTTTGAAGTTGAAATTTAAAAAAAAAGATAGAACCAAGTGACATATTAAAAAAAAATACTCCTAAAATGATCATTTTTTCAAAGGGTCTTTTCGTCAAAAACAAGCCCCAATAAATTTTGACTATTGCTTTGTTTAAAAGTCGAAGAAACGTTCTATAAAACTTAAATAAATTTGTTTAAAATTAATAACAAGAAAGATATACCATGAGGAAGTGAGGCTAAATTGTAAAAAGAGGAGATTTTAAATTTTCTAAATAACTATGGTCGTTATTTAACAACAGGAGCAGTGCTTTTTCCTAAAAGTTTTTGTGGTACTAGATGGCTTGAAAATTAAGCTTTTGCTGAAAGAGCAATTTTTATAGGTTGACATCAAAAAAAGTATGTTTAAGTGCGAAAAACTTCCTTAAGTAACTCTTAAGTAATTTATATCTTTTGAACAGCAGTTTTTAAAATAAATATTAATTCACTACTAAAAGATATCAAAAAAGTTTTGCTTTCAAAAACCTGTAAGAAATTCAGAAAACCTGGAAAAATGTTGAAAAAACAAATGGCAAATTGTGATCTTAACTGGCTAAAGTTGGCTAAAGTAAAAAAGTCCTACATAATTTTTGCATGAGTAACTAAAATAATAATAGCTTGGCTAATGTTGTCTAAAGTAGAAATTGTTGTAAAAATGAAATCCGATAATAATAATTAAACGTCAATAATAAAAATAATCGGAAAAAAAAAAATTACAAACAAATTTTATAAGCTTAGTATTGAATTACTGTTCGACTCTTACATAAACTAAAAAAACATTTAACTATCATTCGATTTTAAGTAAGTACATTCTAAATACAGATAATTCGTTAATTGCATCATAATAGATAATTAAGTCTAATTCGTACTTACAAAAAGTTTCCGCCAGTCTAACTTAGAAAAATTCTTTAAAATTGTTTGCTTTAAATAAATAAAAATATTTGTTGCGCTAATCTTTAATTATTTATAAAAATGCACAAATGCTATAAGTTTTGTATAATTATAATAGACTGTAACTTTTTTAATTTTAGAGATTAAGATATAAAATTAATATGATTATTCATAAACTATTCAACATTATGTTTGAAAAGTTTTAGAGCTATTTAAGCAAAATTGTAGAAGATATGTATAAAACAAGAACAACGTTTACTCTTAGAACAGTAAAACTTTAGAAAATTATGTTTTAAACTAAGTTTTTTATTTAAGCAAAGTGACATTTGAAATCGATGTAACTTTGTTTATATTTGAGATAAAAACATGATATTAATTATGATTTGTAATATACAATTTAAGATTATGTTTGCAAAGTTTTATTTGGTTTTAAGCTCAAATGTAGAAAATAAGTCAAAAGTAAAGACAACATTTACTTTTTTAAGGAAACATTTTGAAGAAGTTTCGTAAAACTATGATAGACTGTAACTTTTTTTATTTTCGAGATTAAGACATAAAATAAATTTTGATTGTTATAAACTATTTAAGGTTATGTTGGTAAAGTTTTAGAGTTATTTAAGCAAATTTGTAGAAGATATGCAAAAAACAAGGACAACATTGTGAACAACAAGTGCGATACTTCTGTCTTTAGTAGAATGTACTAAATTAACATCGAATGATAGTTAAATGTTTTTATAATTTATGTAAGAGTCGAACAGTATTTTAATACTAAGCTTACAAAATTTGTTTGTATTTTTTTTTTCGATAACGTTTATATTTTTGTTGATAAACTATTAAATAAGTTTACATAAGTTGATAACCTTTTTGTGCTTATAAAATTTGTTAGTAAGTTTTTTTTCGATAACCTTTATATTTTATTCGATTATTTTTTATATATCTGTTTATTATTAATGGACTACATTTTTAGGACAATTTCTTCTTAGCCAACATTAGTCAAGCTATTGTTATTGTAGTTACTCATGCGGAAATTTTAGGAATATTTTAATTTAGCCAACTTTAGCCAGTTAAGATCACAATATTTATAAATTAGAAAAAAAATCAGCAAAATTCGTTGTTGGAAAGTTAACAAATTGTTTTACACCTACACTAGAAATACAGTTTAATTTATCAACAGTACGCCGGTCATATTTTAGCAAATTAATATTCACATCACCACCAATAGCATCATCCTTTTTTTCTCTCACACAAATAATCTATAGCATGAAGAAATTTTTTTTTTAAAAGAGCAAATACAGAACTCAGATGTCTATACAAATTACCAACTATAACACATTTACTGTTTTCAAGTTTAACACTAATCCACACATCATCCACATCACATTGGTTTAAAGACATATCTTCTACAACCTTGTAGTCAAGACAATTTTTCACAAAGAAAGCAACACCTCCAGATTGATTACTGTTAGAAGTTCTGTTCACAAACTCATAACCCTCCAATTTACCAATAAAAGGTCTCATACTAGTCAGCCAAGTTACATCAAGCAAACCCTCAACTGAATTCAAAAATTCTTCAATTTTATACACATTTGCATTCAAACTTCTTATGTTCATATAAACAATACTAATGCTATTTATATTACCAAATTTAAGATTATTTAAATCCAAGTAACACTCATCTTTTCTTTTTGAAGAAGCAGATTTATTAAGTTTAGAAAAATAATCATAATCTAAATTATTCACACTCTGAAAATGAAAGACAGAATTTTCACTGTTATAACAATAAAATTAACAAATACCTTTTTTATATTCACAAAGTTTTATATTTTTTTTTCAGTAGCACACTTAACATGACATCTTATAAAACATAAAAAGCAACTTAAATGATTTTTAAAATTTTTACAAGGCAATTTACATTTATAACATACAGTTTTTTTTTATTTCACAATTTTTACTAAAAAATGGTAAACCATTTTCACTCATTCTAACTAAACTCTTGTTACATAAAGTGGAACATTTATGATGCATCCACATTAAGCAACCATCACAATACAAGCACTCATCTGAAGAAAATTTTCTATAACAAATTTTACTAAATTCATCATTTCCTACATTAACTAATTTATACTCACTCACACAGTCTTTACAATAAAAATGATCTTTATTTATAGATGTATGAAAATTATACTCATAATTATTTAAATCAGAACATTGGACATGTAACCATCTCTCATAATTGTCACAACAAGTAGAATCCACATTTGGGGGTTCAAAGTCTTTTTGACACACCCCTGCAAACACATTCTAAACTAACTAAACTATCTAATTTAAGTTTTAAAGAAGTAGTCTAAACATATAATATTTTTTAAATATAATTATAAGATAAACAAATAGCTTATTGTGGGCTCTACAGTTTTTCAATATCTTCAACTGAGTTGATAACAATTACTTTTGACTTCTCATCCTTTCTCAACAAAATTGTGCCACTTGAGAATCATGCATATTTCTAACCTTTTTCTTTTTGAAACCTTCTAACAAAATAAAAGAAGGTTTCTGCTAGTTTTTGACAAATTTTCATTAAGATAAACCCTTTTGCCATTATGTTATTCAAATCAGCATTAAATAACTTCTTTTTTTCTTTCATTACTTTAACATTTTGGTCTCAAGATTTGAATGTAACTAATATAGGATTAAACATTCTCATTCCTTACTTCTACTCTAGGTTGGTTCCATCATGTATGGTCCTCAAGCGCCTAATTTTTCCGACCTGATGTCTCTCTATTCTTGGATCTACTTTCTTCTAAACCTTCATTGCAACAATCTTGACATATGAAAGCTTAAACTACAAGCTAGTTTTATAAAATAAAAAAAAATATTTTCTAACTTTTCAGATATTGTAATTTATATAAAACGTTTCCAAATTTTTTGGGATCAATTTTCTTGAAAATTAAAAAAATTACTAAAAATCTATCTCCTTCATTTTTTGAGCTAGAAACCTCAAATTTCAGGAAACATTCCTTTTATAATTTAAAAGACTTTGAATGTTGGAACTTCAAAAATATTAAGAAATAAAAATTCAAGATTAAAAATCAAAAAAAAAAAGGTGGTTTTTAATTAATAAAAAATTTTCATTTCAAAATTAGAAAAGTTTCTGCATTCAATCTTTTTAAAATTTAATAATAAACTTTCTGTGAAAATTTGAAGATTGCTTAAAAAATGAAGGATGAGATAGGTTTTTAATTGAAATTTTTTTTTGGACAGACTAGTTTAAAATGGCTGCACTGAAAATTGAAAAAAAAAGCTCTAATGTTAAATGTTTGATATAGAGAAATTTGTGTTTATGATACATCTGACAACTGGATACATACTCATGTTTAAGAAAAAATTTTAATTTAAATACTTGGTTTTATTCTTTAATCAAAAATTTTACTTGAAGTTTATAAAGAAAATGCAATAATATGGATGTCACACACTATGCCTAGTTTAAATCTCTTTCAGGTTGTATTAAAACTCTTGCTCTTTTTAAGATTTTTTTCAAAGTAGGGTTATCACACATTCATGATTATCAGGATAACTCAAGATATTTAAATTTTTTTTAATCTCAAGATATTTCAAGGGTTTTGTATTTAAGGCTGATTTAAGATAGTTGTCTTTTTTAAATAAGGATAGTTTTAATAGGTGAGAGTGGGTTTCTTTTGATGTTTTTATACCTTAAAAAAAATATTTTTTTAATTATCAAGACAAATTTTTTTTCTTCAATGAGATTTAGTTGATCCTGTTTCAACATTTTATTATTATATATAACCAATTCATTTTTATTTTTTACTGAAATGCTTATTAAAATTTTGTATTGCTTGCTGCTAGCTCTTCACTTCTCTTACTCCAGCATATAAATGGGGTTTTTCTTTTTTTATGTAAAATAAAAATGAACATAACATTTAATTAGTTTTTGATGTATAGGAAATAAGTATAAGAAATAAAATGTACTACTTATTTAACTGCCCTTTATTATAATATGTATGTTTTGTTTTAATATACAATGTTTAGTTTTTAATAAGTATATTTTTAGCTGTATAAATTTTTAAAACATGGAACTGTCAGAAGAAGAAAAAGAAAAGAAAGTTTGTATTTATTTAAAAATGAAAAATAGTTTTTTTAACTACTTTATTTTGTTATAATAAATAAATAAACATATTTAGTTTTTAATTTTACAAATTATGATTATACATTTGTTTTTAAAAGTATGGAAAGTGTATTTAACAATCAGACTTATACTGTAAGATACAAAAGACTATATTAGTATGTAAGTTATTTAACTGAAAGTACATTTTTCATTAAAGAAATGTTTGACCTTTTTTTTTTAATATATTAAGATTTACAGGACTTTTGTATGCAAATCAAATACAGTTTTATAGTTTTTCATAAACCTTTTTTATTTTTAACAGTCAAATCAGCTTGTGCAGCTGTTTTTAGTGTGGCAGAAACGCATTTCTCCTCTAAAGAAGAGAGATATTATGACTCATGTTTTAAAGGTATTTATTAAATTAAGTAAATTGTTAATATTTATTATTTCTGTAAAATTGCTGTTTTTATAAATGTTTTGAGTTTGATTTGGAATTAAAATTTGAAGCCTGTAAATCATCTTCATTTAAACAAAAATATTTTGAACAGGACCATAAAGGGTCATTCAATGAAATTTTCGTGGAAGCCCAAAAGAAACTGAAAGCAGCCTTTGGTTTTCAAGTCAAAGAGCTGAATGAAGGGGGTAAAAAGTGTTACGTGCTTTTGAATCTCATGAATGAAGAGAATGTTGACCCGGTTAAGTTAGTTTTGATTGAAACACTGTACGCATTAGTTTATTTGTTGGCTGAAGTACTATTTTAATTAGTTAAAATATTTTTCTTTGCATAAAAATTATTACAATTTTTATACATTTATGAGCTACTTTATACTTGTATTAACTTAACTATAACAAATGTTAGCTTGTAAATAGATTAAAATTTTGACACATGTCCAACAGTTATGAAGACGAAAGGAGAGGGATTCTAACCTTTATACTAACTACTATTTTCATGAAAGGAGGCACTTATCCTGAAAGTAAGAATTGTCTTAATTTTTTACATTGCACATCTTTAACTACAATTATTTTAAATATTTTTTTATTTACGTCTTCTATTTTATTGACTTAATTATAACAGTTTTTGCCGCAGGTTAATTTTGTATTTTCAATTTTGTTTGTTTTTGAAATATTGTTTCCAAGCTTTAAATAAGCCATTGGCCACATAAATCTGCTTGAATGGCTGCAGTTTGCCCATCCTTACCCTATTACTTTAAATGAGTAAATACACAATAAATATACAATTAAGCCATGTTTATTTGATTTTAAATTTATAAACAGGCAGCCTCATATATTTACTCATTGATAGAGTGAAAATAGGAAAAGATAATGAGGTATTTGGTGATGCCAAAAAGCTACTCGCAGATTTCATCGCTCAGCAGTTAGTTTTGTTATAATTACATCATTTTCATTAAGTATAGTTACAAAAAATGTTAATTTTACTTTTCATTCCAACTCTATTTTCATTCCAATGGTTTATTTTCTTTATAGATATTTTTTGTCCTTGTTTAGTTAAGGAGTACAGCTTAATTTTTTGGTCATATCATAAGATTCATATGAGGGGATATGATTTGGATGTGTTTTTGCTTTATTAAGAAGAATCTAAAAAAAAGAATTAAACTTTTGCAAAAAAAAAAGTTGCTGCCCAAAAAATTAATTTCAACTGCAAAAGCAGCATACTTTTCAATTTTTTGACTTAAACAGTAATAAAATCACTTATACATGTATTAGACTTAAAATTTATATCTTTAATGAAAGCTTATAGTTCTAAGCATAAATTAAAGACATTTCGACTGTTTTTGATAATAATGATGTCACTATTACACAAAGTATGCAAATTTTGTCTGTAAAATCTTACTTTTTCTAATATAAAAAGCAAATTCTTCTGCTATTTTTACTTATAGATTTTTTTTAATTTTAAATTTAAATGTGTGTAGTCAGCTAGACAGAAAGATATTACTGATGTAATGCCATTTCAATTTCATATTGATATAGATATTAAATATATTTTAAATCATTTTCTGTTATTAGAAATTATGATTATTGAGAGCACCTATCTAAGAGTTTTAGTTTGCGCCTCCCATAAGGATCCTATTGTTGCCTCCAACTTTGACTGGCTATATTTCAAAAATTATTTTGAATTTTTTTAATTCTGTAAAAAGCATCTTGTAGCTTAGTAAAAATAAAATTAAATTAAAAAAAAAAGTGTTTTACCCCACCTATGCCCTTAAGTTTATAAAGTATTATACATTTAATTTAATTAAAACTTAGTTTGTTTAAATGTTTCAATTCTCTAATTTAAAAGTGTAGTATCAAATCATTTTTAGTTTTAAACTCATAGCAGTTTATCATTATTATATTTACTTGTATAAAATCTATTTACAGGACTGAGCACTTAGCAATGTATAAACTTTTATCTTTGAAATATATAAAAGCTTATATTTTGCTAGGGCTATATTATACACATAGTAAAATTCCATTTTACTAGGTATTGAGTTGATATAAACTATTATTCAATTTATTTTTATTTAATAATGTTAACCTAAGTATATTTATAGTAGAAAAGTATTATAATAAATCTGAGTTGATAGTAGATGTAGTTTACTGTTTTATTAAAATAGTATAATATTATTTCTTAGGACACTCTTTTTTTTTCTCTCTAGGAATTGCTCCACTTATTTAAAGTAGTCAACTACAATTACTTACAATTTTCGTTTAACTTTGGTTTTTGATATAACATATCCTTCTCAAATGCTCGTTGCACTTTGCTATTAAAATATTTAGCATTTGTTGTACGCCAAAATCAAAAAAGGTGCAAAACTGTGTTTCTGCATATTCGAAAGCCCTCAATTTACATTGGACCAAAGTATTTGGTAAAAGATATGTTATATCAAAAACCAAAGTTAAACGAGAATTGTTAGTAATTGTAGTTGATTACTTTAAATTAGTGCATTTGTAGCAATTCCTAGAGAAAAAAAGAGTGTCCAAAGAAACAATATTATACTATATTAATAAAACAGTAAACTACATCTACTATCAACTCAGATTTATTATAATACTTTTCTACTATGAATATGCTTAGGTTAACATTATTAAATAACAATAAATTGAATAATTGTTTATATCAACTCAATACCTAGTAAAATGGAATTTTACTATGTGTACAATATATCCCTTAGCAAAATATAAGGTTTTATATATTTTAAAGATAAAAGTTTATACCTTGCTAAGTGCTCAGTCTTGTAAATAGCATTTATACAAGTAAATGCAATAATGATAAACTGCTATGAGTTTAAAACTAAAAAATGATTTGATACTACGTATTTAAATTAGAGAATTGAAAAATTTAAACAAACTAAGTTTTAATTAAAATAAATGTATAACACTTTATAAGTTTAAAATAATAGTAGTGGGAAAACATTAACATACTTAAAGCTAAAATAAAAAACTTAATACAGATAAATAGTTATTGTTTAATTAAATAAAAACTCTTTATATTTAAAAATAAAATTAGACTAATTTTAATAAATTTACATGCAGTTTCTATGATAAATAAGTCTAGAAATTTTACTCTTAGATAGGTGCTCTCAATAATCGTGATTTCTAATAACGGAAAGTGATTTAAAATGTATTTAATATCTTTATCAACATGCAATTGAAATAGCATTACATCAGTAATATCTTCCTAGCTGCTGACTCCACACATTTTACATTCAAAATAAAAAGAAGTAAGATTTTACAGACAAAATTTGCATATTTTGTGTAATAATGATGTCATACTACATCAAAAGCAGTCGAAATATCTTTAATGTATGCTTACAATTATAAGCTTTCATTTAAGATATAAATTATAAGTCTAGAACATGTATAAGTTATTTTATTACTGTTAAAGTCAAATAGTCAAAAAATATGCGACTTTTGAGGGTTGAAATTGTTTTTTTGGGCAATAACTTTTTTTTTTTGGAATACCTTAATTTTTCTTTTTAGACTCTACTTAATGAAGCAAAAACACATCCAAATCATATCCCCTCATAAATCCAGCAAAAATCACCCAAGTACTCCTATGTTTAAACAGCAAATGTTGAAAAACCTTTCTCTACATTACAATTTAAAAACATTAGTGTTTTGCTGTCCAACAAAGTTCGGATGTTCACAAAGTTTAGTAAAAGCATATATTAGTTTAAAATTTTTAATCTTCATTACTAATAGAACGTTAACTTTGTTTATTTAAGTTTAGCACATTGAAACAATTTTGATTTTGGAAAAACCTATTTGTCTTAATCTTTAAAGTTTTAACTTTTATTACATTGATACTGATAATTTTGTTGTATGGTTTGAAAACAAATTAATATTTTTTTACATAATTAAGGGCTTTCTAATTGCAGACTTTTATTTTTATTTTTATTGTGCAAATTAATAATAAATGAGTATTAGCTATTTTTAGGCAAGTTTCAAAGTTGAACAATGTATATAACATACTTACTACGGTACATTTAAAGTTTGCTTTTCTACACGTGTAAAATTCAAAATAATAATTAGCTTACAGCAGCTGACCTCTGATCTTAACTCTGACATGAGAACAAACCAATATGTGTGTTTATTTATTATTCAGATAACTGAAAAACAAAAAATAAAACTAAACTGGATGAAAATAAACTTTTTTATTCAGATACTCCAGCAAGAGAATAAACTAATGTGTTTATTTTTTTCAGATACCTGAAAAAGACGAAGATACCAACGACCAACCCGACCCAGTTCGAGTACAGTTGGGGAGTGAGGGCTGATTTGGAAGTGAGCAAAATAAAAATTCTCGAACACGTTGCCCAGGTTACTACTTGTTGATTATTAAAAAATATAATTATTGTTAGTATAATATTGGTTATTGTTTAAATACTAAAAGAAGGCTATGGTCCCTAAGCAGTGTAAAAAATATAGAAAATAATTTGGCTTGTAATTACTTTTTTTTAAGCTTTGAATATTTTTTATGACATTTATTTTGGATTTCATTTATAGAAAAATTTATTTGAAACAAGTATAAAAAGTTCTTTTAATTTCCAATTTAATTGCCTTTAGTTTGTTAATTTTCCCTAGAGTAGGGGTGGGCAACGTACGGTCCGCGGGGTAAAAATGACTGGCCCACGATTGGAGTTACAGGCCGGTAAGGGTCAATTTTACAAATTTTGTTATTAAATTTTGCATCATATTTTTACAAAACTAAACTGTAAGAGTTAGACTTTAAAAATATGTTTAGAAATGGCTGTTAAATTTAATGTGTACTGATAAAAACAATATTCTGTCCTAATGTTTTGTGTTATTCCAACTTAATTGGAATATCCTATAGTCAATTTACCTCAAGCAAAGTATTTATTTAGTTATGATTATTTACACACCTACCTTTGTCAATAACCATGTCAAATCTATTTATAGATATTATTTTAGCATCTGACATGTCTCAATCTACATCTCAAGTTGTCACAACTGAGAAATTTTTCTGAATTAGAAGGATTCAAAAAAGTAATCAACCGTATCCATAAAAATAGATTCTAGCCGGATACGAGACTTTTATGTAAATAAGAATCCGACCGGATCCAGATCTTGACTTAAAATTAGTACCCAGTCGGATCCAGATAATATTTCCAAATTAGGATCTGGCCAGATCCAGATCTGAAAAGGCATTAATAATTTGTAATATTCGCATTAATTGGTAAATCAATAATTCGAAATGCTCTGGCCCACCAAGGACTAAATTGTTTCCGATCTAGCCTACCAATTAAAAACTTTGCCCTACCTAGGTCTAGAAAAATTAGAAACTAAAGTCTACAAGCTATTTAATGACACGAACGAATGTTCTTATTTACGATATCACAATAAAATGGTTGTTTTTAAACAGACGTTCGGAATAAGCAACATCGCGTTGTACCACTCTCAGTACGAAGACGCTATCGAGAGCGAAAGGAAGGCGCTGATTGGTGGAGAGCCGATCAAAACCAGCCAATCGCCGCCGAAGAAAGTCATCAGGAATTTGAACGCCTACCATCCTTCTTCGCAGAGATAATTTTTTTTGAAGTAAAAATCAGTAAGATATACTCAAAAAGATGGATGTGAAAATTAAAAAAGTGAGTTTTAAATTTTAAATTGAAGTTTATTGTTGTATTTTTTGTGTTTGTCCCTTCATCGCAGAGATAAATTAAAAAAAAACACAAATGTAAACTAATGTTTATAATGTTACGTAAAAGTTGTTTTTTCAGGTCAAAAGTTATCTTGAACTTTCTAAATCTCAATTTTTTTTAAATATCAAAATATTTCTTTGAAGAGATAATTTTGTAGAGTTTTTATTTTTTTCAAGTAAAGTAATTAAACATATTTAAAGAGATTAATGTCAAGTTTTAAAAAAAATAGTTAAACTAGACTATAAATTTTAAAGCATTAAGTTTTGTTTTTGAAGTTTTATTATTTTCTCTAAGTTATTGAAATTGGATAAAAAAAAAGTTTTGTGCATTTTTTTATTAGAAAAATATTTTGATCTAGTTTGTATTTTTAAGGTTTCTAAAGAAGTTTTAATTACAAAGTTTATAATGTGTAGTTTAAAAATATGTAATATTCTCTTTAGGTTTCTTATTCCTGAAATATTTCAAATACCAATTGGTATTTAGTTAGCTTTTTCTTTTTAACATTTTTTTGAAAGTTTTTTTGTTGCTGCTAAACTTTTTTTCTTGTTTTATTTTAATTTATAAAAAAAAAGCTGGTAACAAAACACTTGTAGTTTAAATTTTTAAACCATAATTTTTTTATTTTTTTTATTAGTTTATGTTAGCAATGCTGTTTTTATGGTAAAAGTATAAGTAAATTACTATTGCAATTTCATATGTTTTTAAAAGATTATATATACATATAAGAAACCTATTTTTAAACTGGTATACATTGAAAATAGGAATCATTTTAATTACTCAAAACCTAGAAACCTTTCCAATTTAAATTTTCTTTATACATTCGGTCCTTTAAAAAAAATATTATAGCCGAGATAAGACTTAGTTATAAGATTTCAGTATATTTAGTAGTACTCTAATAAAATTTGTAAAATAAAATCTCCTGAAAAACCTACTAGCAAAATTAGTTTTACTGAATGATGCAATAGTTATATTATTAAATTTTATTTTACCCTTTAGGTAAACCATACAAAGTTAAATATTTTTCGTTTATAACATAAATAAAAGAATAAAAACAGGAGGGGATACTTGAGCATTCAAAACAATTTCATAGAGGCTCACATTATAAACTCATATTTCATGTTGACACCGTTTCGACTTATCCTCAGTCATCGTCAAAAACAAAACTGTGCAAAATAACTTAAAATTAGTGTTAAACAACTAAATATATAAGACGGGAGCCGATCATTTCTAACCCGATCACTTCTAATTCAATCACTTCTAACCCGATCACTTCTAACCCGATCATTTCTTACCCGATCACTTCTAACCCGATCACTTCTAACCCGATAATTTTTAACCCGATCACTTCTAACCCGAACATTTCTAACCCGATCACTTCTAACCCGATAATTTCTAACCCGATCACTTCTAACCCGAACATTTCTAACCCGATTACTTCTAACACGATCGTTTCTAACCTGATCACTTCAAACGCGATCATTTCTAACAAGACAATTTCTAGTCCGATCATTTCTAACCTGATCACTTCTAAACCGATCGTTTTTATCCCATTCTATTTGTTTTTTATTTATTTTTTAATCCTGATTTAATGCAAAAACAAACTAGTCTTAACAAAGTTATTAAAATGTTTGTTTTTATTACTTTAAGTTTCTTTAGAACATTATGATTTCTATGTGTTGCGTAAAAACATTGTTAGTATAAATTTTAACTTTAGTATTAACTTAACATAAGTTTAATTTATGAAAAATATTTTAAAATTTATCCTACACATAATTTCAAATTTTTTCATTATTTCATGTTTTTTGTTCTTTCAATCTACTTTAACAGACGTTTTTCGTTAATCATATACAATTCACTAAATCGTTTACTTTACAATATTTTGAACTATAAATTGTGGGATTTTAAAGTAAGCAGTTATAACTATATTAATTTGGATCTTAGAATAATTCACGTGACTTTAACATTACCAAATTTTAAAATGTAAACCTTTACAATTGTAATATTCAGATCAAAAAACTTTTATATTACAATCTAAAATCTATATTGTAAGTCTGTTGTAAATTTTGTATTATTTGCTGACTAATGTATTAACGTTTTATAGTAAGTTAGTTTTAAGTTTCATTTTAATAACTTTTACAAATTGTTTTACAACTTGCATAGGCCTATTAAGAAAATGGAATTCAAACAAACACTAAGAGAAATTAAATGCTTTTGTTATATAAAGTGAAAAAGCATGATATTTAAGTATAAACAAATATGAACATTAAGAATATATTAAAACAGTTATGTCATGTACCAAACCGAAAAAGTATGTTACGTCGATCAACCGTCTTGATTTCACATCATTTATAAACTCCTACTTAGTCCTAGAGCAAAAAAAAATTACTAATATTTAAACAGACATGTTTAATTGTATAAATAGTCCGAGGTTAATCAAATCTCGCCCAGGTAATCTTTATTAAAACATTCACTTATATATATACAATAAAGAAAATGTTTTAACTAACGACTTAAGTTACTTTGGTTGACAAAAATTTCCTTAAAATATACTTTATTATGAACAGTTGAAATAACGTAAGTAAAAACGAAATAAGTACTGAAAAAAAAATTGAATAGAGTAATAAATCAATTAAAGTTAAATTAAGTACAACTAGGAGCAGAAGCTTATAAAAAACTTCATTAAGTTCTTTGTTTCCTTTAATCATCTACTTTTTCAGACGATTATTACACGCAACATATTTACTTTTTATTCATTACAGTAAAGCCAGCTTGAAGTCTATTGACTTTATTCTCGGTGTTTTTTTGCACCTCTAAATTTCTATAAATGTCATGAGTTTTTTCTTCATTATAAATTCAAATTTATGTTAGAGTTTCACAATGAAAACACATTTTATTATTTTATTTTAAGTTATACAAATAAACCAAATAACTTATCCTTATATTTCATATTTAATTATTGCTAATAATCTTAAGTTTTTGTGTTTCCAGAAACCTTTGAAACAATAATTTTTAAAAAATATCAAGAATTTTTTTAAATTAGTTTATACTATTAATCGTGAGAAACTTTTTTTGTAATTTTAAATTTTGAAAACTTTAAAATTTTCATAACAAATGTAAATTTATTTTGCTCTATTTATATACATTATACTTTGAAAGAAAAAAAAAGCAAAATAATAAGCTTTCGACACATAACTTTTATATTAATTTATTGTATAATATATCTTATTTAATCTTTAAATATAATTTACCATTGACTAAAAGAGAGAAACTTAAGTTTAAGCTTTAGTAAATGACAGGTTCTAAATATTAAAAAAACGTCTACCTCTACTTTTGACTTTTTAAACAATATACACTTTCGTTTTAAGAACTTAGAATTTAATAATGATAATTTTAAATGAAACAACCATACTAATTACGATTACTAAACTTTATTAACTGTATTATTTCTAGTTTCATATAAACTGATATTAATATTCTTAAAAAGTTTTAATTCATATAAATTCGCCTTAAAATTGAATGCAACTTGCCAATCTGGTGTCCATACTTAAAAAATATATTATAACCATATAAAAAATTTTCAAAGAAAAAGTACGGAGTAGTCTTTAACGGCTGCAATACTCATTATATTTCTTACATTGACGACTATCAAAACTTAATAGTTAATCTTTAGAATAAAAAAGACTTATACTTTTCCTAATGCTTTTTAAAATTAGTTGTCAACAATTAATTTATAATCCATTTTTGAACCTTATTAAAATAATTAATTACTACGAAAATAAATCGAAAAGTTCATGCAGTCATACTTATTTTTTCAGTTTTAATGTGTAATTAGTTTTCAAACAAAACTATTTTTTCCGAAAAAAAAAAGAAAAACTTTGATTTGAGTTTACTTGATTAAGATAAACTACTATATACTAGAAACTATCAGTAATTTAACAAGATTTTAAACTTATAAACCATTGATTTAATATGTAGAACTTGGTTCATTCAATAGTGTTTTTATTAGCAGCGCCTTTCCTCGGTAAATAATAAACCGTTTTTCAATATTTTCGATAGGTATTTATTTGACCTGTATTCTTAAAGTGCTTTGGACTTTAAATTTTAAATTTAGTTTTTAATCGATGCACTTAAATGTTGAATTTATTTTACAATTGTCTGTACCTTAATTCCAAAATGTTTATTTTAGTTGTATCGATTATACTTTGGCAAAGCGACAAAAATAACTGATAAAAAAACAATGAAATACCAAACGGTTGCACAAATGTACAGAACCTAACTCTAAAAGTCAGTACGTGTATATCCGGTTGATGTTTGAACAAGAATAAATACTATTCTTGAACTTTTGAAGTTTGTTTGAATTCTGAAATTCTAGTATGTTCTAAATGAATTTTACAAAAATAACCATGAACCTTATTTTAATGAAGAAATGCGTGATTTAGACTATTTTGCTAATTGCTAAATTAAAACCATTGAAATAATTTACTAAATCGTCTCAATATGTGTTGCTGAATTTTTTAAAGAAGATCTTTTGTTGAAAAGAAATCGAAAGTTAATTTTAACTTGAAAGATTGTGCAGCTGTGTTTGGTTTTATTCGAACTAACTGATCGATGAAAGAACTGATGTTAAACTTGTTTAATAGGGAGTTAAAACCAAATTTGTTAAAAACCTTCTCCTTCAAATCATAAATAAATCAATTAGTATTATACTTAAATGTTAATTTCTGTTGCCGTTAATCTATAAATATTGAATAAAACTGTAGTTTTTGATTTGAAGATATATAAACTTTCGTCTCTTTGTTAACTGCCATTCAGTTTAAGTGGCCCAGATTTTGATGCCTGGGTCTAGCGTAGGATAACAAACTTCCAATAGAAATAAATAACAAAAACTAAATTTTAACAAAACCTATAAGAAAATAAGTTTTAATTTTAAACAAAAAAAAACTAAATTTCATTAAAAAAACAGCTTGTAGAGATTATTTTATTTTTTAACAAACCTTTATTTTAGACCAATAATAAACAAACATATTAATACAGATCGGGTAAATAGTTGTCGGATTAGATCGGGTTAGAAATGATCGGGTTAGAAGTGATCGGGTTAGAAGTGATGGGGTTAGATATGATCAAGTAAGAAATAATCGGGTTAGATATGATCGGGTTAGAAATGATGGGGTTAGAAATGATAGCGAGTTAGAAATGATAGTAAACCGTCGATATAATTAAACCTACAAAAGTTTTCGAACCTGTTGATTACGGCTTCAATGTTTGAGGTTTAATTGGATATGGCCTAATGAAGGGAGAAATTTGAAGATTCGTTGTGTGATTCCTAGCTCTCTACAGTGTCTTTTTTTAATACTTTTTGGTACAGTCTATCACTTAACCTATGGTAGTCAAACCATACTCTTTTCTCGTACTGCGTTTTATTGATACATCGCTCCTACTTTGTATTTTGATAATTTCAGGTTTTAACAACTCAATTTCAAGATTAAAATCTATAACTTCGTAACAGGTTGTCATAATCTTGATGACATTTTTGTGGTCTAACTCAATTACTTCGAGGCACTTTGTCCAGCTAGACTGATTATAAAAGCGAAAAGCTAGTAGCTCGAACCACAATAAAATAAAAACTCCTACTTAAGCTTAAAAACTTAAAAAACTCTAATTAAAATAGAAAGATTAAAATAAATAAAGATAAATGTAAGAAAAACATTGTGTATAGTAATGTTTTGAAATTGAAAAATAATCAAACGTGGGTTAAGTAGTTGAAAACATTTACAGATAATTTTTACAGAAAATTTAAATTTCTAAATTAAATTCTAAGTCTAAGGTAGAACAAAAAAATCAATTCGATTGTATAAAACTAAGTGAATTTTTAGAAATGATTATTACTTTTTTAAATAGTGGTAAAAAGAAACTTTTTTTTTAATAGTTTTATTAATAAGTTAAGTTACTAGTAAATACATAGGTTTCAAAAAGATGTTATAACAGGTATATTCTATGAAATGATTATTTAAGTTGTAAATTTAGTCTTGTTAAATATCAATAGAAACAGCTGAGTAATGTCAAGTAGTTATATTTTTTACAATTAATTACACTTGTTTTAAATAATTTTAGTCATTTAAATGGTTTAAAAGGTTCTGTTACCAAGCATTGTAAAATTTGAACTGTTTGTCTGATAGATAAAATATTGTTAATGCAGTTTGGGTGGATTCTTGCTAAACGTAGTTGGCGACGCGTGGTATTTTTATTAGGGGCGCGGAAAGTTTTCTAGGTATCGAAAAAGTCCCTAATTTGATACATTTTAAAACTATTTTAATGAGAAAACAACACTGCAATTGCAAAAACTCGTTTGTAAACGAAATTTATTAAAAAAAATACAGTTTTATAATATATTTTCAAGTCTTTATTTTATGGAGCTTTCGTTTCTAATGCGCAACGCCCCAGGTTGAGAACTATAGTGGTTCTAATACAGGTTGCCTGACGTTTGCAGGTAAATAGAGGTTTGTTGAGTAAATCGTCAATCCCCGTTGTAACTAAATAAACTGGTATTTGTTCTGGTTACCTTCTTCAAAGCACAAACGGTTTACGAGCATACGACTAGCATGGGACTATGAATTAAATTAAGCTCCGAATGTGTAGCCAAATGAACTTTGTTATCAAGGCACAAATATTATAAACTGGAGTTGATCAAAACAAATAGTTAAACAGATATATTTTTTGTTTTAGCATTTTTTAGATACATACAACATATATAATAGGTTATACGTATATATGTAATTGTTTAAGTTAGAACTATGTTTAACAACACTTATCTATTTATTATTATCTTGTTTAAACTTATCTTATTTATTTCTATTGTAACTAAAACTATGAATACATTTTTCAATATTAAATAATTACCAGCTGTAGTTAAATAACAATTTAAAACAAACTTGCTTGAAAAGTAATAAAAATCTACCTAAAAAAATAAAACAATTTTTCTTTTTTTTCATTATCCTCTAAAAAACATGGTTGGAGCAAAAAACACTATTCAAAATATTTTTTTTTGACTTTGTCAACTTATATATTAAATTACATAAAAAAAAGTTAGAGGTAAACATCAATGCTGTATGGATAATTTAAAATTATACAAATATCAAAGATTAACGAATGGTTTCTATTATTTTTGTAATGCACTGTCAAGTATACTACATGATCAAGGCAAACTCAAGTCATCTTAGCTAAGCTCAAAGTAAAAAACAAGACTTTAAACTTAGTTTCCGAATTAAAAATACTTTAGTTTTAACGAGAAAAAAGCATGTATAATTATGTGTAGTATTTATATTAGTAGTAACTATAAACGAACTTTATGGTTTAAAAACAAAGCTTGGAGTAAAAAAATAAAAATATAAAATTATCTATAAAAACTGCAAATTTAATAAAATTATATACTAAGACTTATTCAATTTTATTTCAACTTTTGTAAATTTACAATGAAATAATTTATAATGCTTCAACAGAAAATAAAAAAACAGAAAAGTTCATAGTAGATTAGCAAATACTTTTGCAATTAGTTTAGTGCTATTAAGAAATATGTTTAAACTTTTAATCAAAATAAATTTAATTTATACATTTATAAAAACATCTAAAATAAGATAAAAACCTCTTTTTTAAATTAAACAAAAGTTTGTGATTAGTTTTTAATTTACTTAAAAAGTTACAGCCAAAAACGATTTTAGAACATTCACAAAAAACGCGTTCACAGCAAAAGTGCAATTACCGTCATTTTATCCATGGTTTTTCAAGAACTCAAGTTGTCTATAAAAGAACTAAACATTTTCAGTTTTATTTTTAGTATGAAGTATCAATTTTTATCATTCCAAAAAATTTAAATTAATTTTTTTCAGAGCCTCAGATGCGCGGGAATCTGCTCGGTATTCCCCGACCACGTCATCATTCCCCTGCGCGGTGACGTCATAAATCGAACTTCTAAGCTGCCTGACGACCGGAAGCGCATCATCAGGCAGGAGGCGTCCAAGTGCCGCTCCCAGTGGTACCTGGTAGGAAAGTGAAATGGCGGGAAAAAAACGAGAGAAGAGAGTTCGAATCGAGAGAGATGTTATTTGAAATTTTAGAGTAGATAAATTTGTAGGTGCTCGTTATTTTCGTTGAATCATATGTGGCAGCGTATTCGTAACTTATATTTTCTGATTTTAGGATATTTTAGAGCGTTTTTGAAGTTTAATTTTTAAAAATATGTTTTTTCTTCAAATCATTTGTACAGTTGAAATTTCTGATTTCGTGCTAATAAAGTGCTTAAAATTTCAGGTGTTCTATTTTTTTTAGTCAAAATTTTCTAGAGAAGTTTTTTTTTTTTATTAAATCATTGTGTTGAAATACATCCCTTTCATCATTTGATCGGCAGGCGTTTGGTGGTCGGGATAAATAAAATTTAAAAAACAAAACTTTCGATGGCCGCACTCGTAGTTTTATCTACAACGTAACCTTTTTAGTTTTGCTCTTCCCAAAATATCCAATATAAGATTCAAATCAATTATCTCTCAGACCTTTTCTACTCTTCATTGTCCTTGAATATCTATTTCGATTTAGATATCTGCCGATTTAATTCGAATAGGAAACTAAAGTTATTAAAGTATACAAAGTTAAAAAGTATCAAAAATATCTATAACTGATAAATGTTTTAAAATTGTCATCCCACATTTTTTCTGTGGTCTATAGTAGTGTTTTGAAGTTAAAAAAAAATCATATGAGAGTTGAGTACTTAAAAATACTTACAGATGAATTTTACAGAAAATTTAAATATCTAAATTTAATTCTAAGTCTAAGGTAGAACAAAAAATCAGTTCTATAGTATAAAACTAAGTGAATTTTTAGAAATTATTTTTTTAAATAGTTTTAAGTTTTTTTAAATAAAACTTTTTTAATAGTCTTATTAAAAAGTTAAGTTACTAATAAATACATAGGTTTCAAAAACATGTTATAACAGGTATATTCTATAAAGAAATCAATTAAGTCTTAATGAAAGTCTATAGAAACAGCTGAGTAATGTCAAGTAGTTATATTTTTTAAAAGTAATTACACTTGTTTTAACTAATTTTAGTCATTTAAATGGTTTAAAAGGTGCTGTTACCAAGCATTGTAAAAGTTGAATTGTTTGTCTGATAGATAAAATATCGTTATTGAAGTTTGGGTGGATTCTTGCTAAACGTAGTTGGCGACGCGTGGTATTTTTATTAGGGGCGCGGAAAGTTTTTAAGGTATCGAAAAAGTCCCTAATTTGATACGTTTTAAAACTAGTTTAATGAGAAAACAACACTGCAGTTGCAACAACTCGTTTGTAAACGAATTTTATTTGAAAATATACAGTTTAATAATATATTTTCAAGTCTTTATTTTATGGAGCTTTTAAGTTAAAGGTAAACAGCAATGCCTAATGGATAATTTTAAATTATACAAATATCAAAGATTAACGAATTGTTTCTATTATTTTTGTAATGCACTGTCAAGTATACTACATGATCAAGGTAAACTCAAGTCATCTTAGCTAAGCTTTAAGTAAAAAACAAGACTTTAAACTAAGTTTCCGAATTAAAAATACTTTTTTTATGAATATTTTGTATACAAGCCTAAATTATAAAAGCTGGTATCAGTATAGAGCTATGAAGCTCAAAACATTTACAAAATTATTTAATTCTGAACAATTTAAATAAAATAGCTCACTGTTATAGTTTTTTTTTTTGTTTTATTTTAAACAAACTAAACAATTTTTAAGCCATATAAACACACATAATAACAAATAAGTAACAAAACAAGCACAATGAAAATAATTTAAACCGAACATAAACTAGTTTAAACAAAACAACACAGTAAAACTAAAGCGACAAAAAAAGGCTATAAAAAGCAGATGCTCAGGCTATTTGAAAGATTCAAATGTTATATAATACTGGGTTCAGCAAATTGTCGCTATACTTATTAATATTGTTCACAAACTTGGAAATTAATTCACATTTAACTCCATCACTTGCGGTTTTACACAAAGCTTTAATGTTCATATACACCTTGCCAACTTGACCGTTCCAATTTGAAACATTCTTTTTCAACGTTTCACCCCTTACTTTTGACATTTCCCTTGCCATAAACGCTTCAGTTTTAACCAACTCGTGGCAATAATTTTTCACAAACATTTCAACTAAACTGCAGTCAGATTCAATTTCCCTAAATTTTCTGATTCTTTCCCTATCATTTGAGATATCAATCGTACATCCAATTTGTTTGAGCAACCGCAGTCTTATATTAGCAAACAAGGCATTAAAGTTCTTCAAATCTGCCCCAACCGGTACATCACTGTATTTCTTTAATGCAATTCGAACTTTATTTTCATCATCTTTTATGGAATCTTTGAAAGTTTTTCCTGCCTCACGTTGCTTCTTATTCTTGCACAGAATAATTGTATCTGCAATTCTTGTAAAAAAGCGGCCAAGGCTTTGAAAATAACCTTTAAGGTCAGTCATATTGTCTTTGCATTCCTTAATTTTTACACGAAGGCTTGTAGCATCAAGTTGCTGATTTGCGACTTCTGAATCTAAATTTTTTTCAATATGCAAATTAGTGTTACAATCAGGTTTCTCAGCATTTCTGTCTTTTATAGATTGATTAGCTTCAGAGCAACTTGGAGCATTTTTACCAGAAAAACTTTGTTTATTGTTCTTCTTACCCTTATTTGTCATATCAGTTCTATTTAGACCTACTTTAGCAGACAGTTTATTGTTTAATTCAGTATCAGATTTTGTGACGACACTTTCAACGTTACCATATGAAATTTTTGATACGTCACCGCATGAATCAACATTATCTTCATTATTTAATTCAGTATCAGATTTTGTGACGACACTTTCAACGTTACCATATGAAATTGTTGATACGTCACCGCATGAATCAACATTATCTTCATTATTTAATTCAGTATCAGATTTTGTGACGACACTTTCAACGTTACCATATGAAATTTTTGATACGTCACCGCATGAATCAACATTATCTTCATTATTTAATTCAGTATCAGATTTTGTGACGACACTTTCAACGTTACCATATGAAATTTTTGATACGTCACCGCATGAATCAACATTATCTTCATTATTTAATTCAGTATCAGATTTTGTGACGACACTTTCAACGTTACCATAAGAAATTTTTGATACGTCACCGCATGAATCAACATTATCTTCATTATTTAATTCAGTATCAGATTTTGTGACGACACTTTCAACGTTACCATATGAAATTTTTGATACGTCACCGCATGAATCAACATTATCTTCATTATTTAATTCAGTATCAGATTTTGTGACGACACTTTCAACGTTACCATATGAAATTTTTGATACGTCACCGCATGAATCAACATTATCTTCATTATTTAATTCAGTATCAGATTTTGTGACGACACTTTCAACGTTACCATATGAAATTTTTGATACGTCACCGCATGAATCAACATTATCTTCATCATTAATTTCAGTAGATGCAGGTGAGGTTGTTCGCTCTGGTGATTTTTTGGTTGGCATTACATTTAAACCAGATTTTTTTCCAGAACTGTTTAATGATTTATTCGCATCCGAATCTTCAGAACTGCAAATTTTCACGAAGCCGCTTTCTTCTACTAATACGTTGTTAAGTTGTTCAGAAGAAGAATCTTTGTGACACTCTGATTTACAAACTTGAGTATTATTAAATGATATTGTTGGGCTGATGGAACCTGTAATTGCTGTAACTTGAGAATTACAAGCATGTTTGTTTGTGCTGGAGTTACATTCTATCATTGGTTGATTCTTCTTTGTAACGGGATACTCAATTGAAAGATTTTTATGGCTGCGGGCGAAACTTTCCTCGTTTTCTGCAGCAATATTTCTCGAAGCCACAGGAAAGTTGGTCTCTTCTACTTTATTATAGTCAATGTCATTCTCAATTTGACTGTTAGCCTTGGCATCTTTCGTATTACCACATGCATCAACTTCATCCAATTCATTATGATTGACTTCATCACAATGTTTTTTCAACACAACTGATGTTGAAAAAGCAGAAGCAGATTTGCCCACAAAATCAGTGACGTCATTTGAAGAAGGAAAAATCTCAGAATAATCTTCAACTGAGCTTCGATTGGCTACAGTTAGTTTGTTACTAATAACACTGTGAACACACTTTGGTTCTGGTTTTTGATCCGTACGGACCTTCTCAGCAGAGGTTTTACTATTAACAGCAATGCGGTCAGTACCACCAAAAGAATTTTTACTTCTATTTACTGAAAAATAACGAACAACACCAACTGTTGCCGACAAACCAATAACTCCAACCATCAATTCACAAAAAGTGACATCGAGTTTAAATGAAATCTTCATCACTTTACAGGTTAAATAACAGCTGTAAAATAACAAGTCCCAAGATTAATTTATAACTTATTACAAGAAAAAATCAGTAGCTTAATTGAATTGGTTACAAAACAACCTCAGATATTTAAAACTATAACTACCTTTTAATTGTTGGTTTACTATTTATCGTTATTGATAAAAACTTAAATCTCTTCAATGTTTGCATAAAATCAAGTGTAATTTAGCTTACTTTTAAATGAGTAATATTCTGTACTGTAACTTTTTCTCGATGCGATTACTCAAAATACTAGAACAAGCAGAAAAACAAGTAATATCTTGTTTTTTATTTAACGAACTTAATTTTTTATTTACATTTTAAAATATTGACATATAATGAGGACTTTAAAAGAGTAGTTTCCAAAATTAAACTGCTCCAAATAAATTTACGGTTTAAATATATATAAAGTCAGTAAAATCTACTAACATGTTTAACATAGTTTAAATTTGCATCAATCTACAACAGTATAAATATTTATAAAACAATTATATGAAGTAGAAAAATATTCTCAATTAAATTATGAAGTATATATGACTAAAAACCTGTTAAAAATAGTTAACTTATAAAAGTTAAAAAAAAAGATTAATCATAAATTAAGTTTAATTTGCAGTATAGCCTTTCTCAAACTAAATTCGTGGAATATTAATTAGTATTTTAGAGGTACAGTTTTAAAAACTATAGGAAAAGTAAAAAGAAATATAGCAACAATTATGTTTTAAAGATAAATTACATTATTTTTTAAGTCTTAATACCAGAAATAATTCAGATGCAGTTTTATCTTTATATATTGAGAAGTTGGTATGTTAAATAATCAATTTTTTGTGTAATTTTTGTTTTATTGATATGCTAATAAATCTTTAGTTTCAATATTCAAACATAGTTTACAACAAAATTTTTAACTTGAACTACCGTAAACTTTTAAGACTATAAATTAAAACTTTGAAGCAGTAAGAAAACTCAAACATTATTTAGACATTAAATCAGTACTAAAACTTTTAAATTGGACCTTGTCTTATACAAGACATTCAAAGGTATCTGTGGTGTACGACTCGATAACTAAAAGGTTTTTTTGTGCACCAGGTCCTAGGACCAAACATTTTCAGCGTTCATTTTTGTCGTTCATTAAACTATACATAAATGTATAAATTTAAAAGACTTTTTAAATTTTATGTCAGCTTTTGTAAATTTACAAATAAAATCATTTGTAATGCAGCAACAGAAAAAAAAAAAACAGAAAAGTTTATAGTAATTTAGCAAATACTTTTGCAATTAATTTAGTGCTATTAAGAAATATGTCTAAGTTTTAAACTTAAGTAAATTTAATTTATACATTTATAATTACATGTAAAATAAGATAAAAATATTTTTTTTTAAATCAATAATTTTCTTTTATGGTTACAGCCAAAAACATTTTTAGAAAAACTCTGTAGTAGTTTACCTTGCTTAAAACATTATTTATTGTGTAAACTTGATTTTTATATGTAAATTAAATGATAATCTGGAATTAATTAATACAACTATGTTTATTTAAATTTTAAATTAAGTTAACACATTAAGTATATGATTTAATTAAACCCTTTTACTTTTACAACTCTTTTCTTAGCAATTAAATGATAACAATTGCATTTCAACTTGATATGAGCTTTATTAGCATAAAAATTAAACGAAAAAAAGACAAAAAAAAAACTGATTTGCTTAAAAACCTTGCAATGTTGAAGCTAGAATTCCTTTGTTTTTTTTAAACTAATTTATTTTATTAGAAGTTGAAAAGTGTTTAAAACTACAGTTTTAATTAAATTATAGCTTTAAAATAACTAAAAGTAAGATATAAATTTAAAAAATGACAAAAAATCAAGAAGAACAGAAACAATTAGTAGCTGTGGTCTTCGTGGACGCCCGTACATGCTCATTTTTGCTGCTCGTAATAACTCTGTATCACCTTTTTCTCTCCATCACCGTGTAATTCGAACACACTGCTTTGTTTTCCGAGTTGTTATGTGCAAAAAGTACAATTTGATAAGAATGCTATGTAATGTTGCTTGAATTAAGTCAATAACGAGTAATTATATTATAAAGATGTTAAAATAAAGTTGTGTACTATTAGCTTGAAGAACACTTGATGTTATTTATTAGCTTAGTTATTTATATAACAATAATTAATCAAAATTTTATTTAAAACTAAGTTTCACCCTTTAAAGGGTTTTCAGTTACAATTTAAAACTGAAAAATAAAAGTTAAACAAAACATGGAAGATACTATATAAAGTAAAACAAAACAAGTAAATTAGCAATTGTAACTTATGATATTTAGAAAGTTTTGAGTATTAAACATGAAAATTGTATGTACTAAAATTACTAAACAAATTGAAAACTTTAACCTAGGTATTTTACAAAAAACTAGTAGATTTAAAAAAACAATCAGCTGAAAGTGAATAAATAAACTAATACTCAAAACTAATTGATAGAAACTAAGAGTCTTAGGGAGAATTTTTATAAAAACAAGTTAGAAAAACTAGTAGATTAATTTGTTACAAAAATTGATGAACTTTTCAACTATATCGGTTGATACATTTACAGTTTTTGATTTGTTTACTTTTTAAGTGAATAAAAAACTACTTTTACCAAATTTTAAGTTTAACTTAGTCTTTTTGTAAAATGGGTTTAACACTGTATTCATAGTATGCTTACCAAAAAATTTTATAAATTTCATTTAAAATTTATCATTTGACAATAAAACTCGTATAGTTTTGAAAAGCTTTGTGTAATATAGTATAAAACAAAATGAATAATCTATTGATATTAAGTTGCAAATGGTATATAAAAAAGTTATTAACTACTTTTTAATAAAAATTTGTTTACTCTTTTATCATTATTATAGTAAGGTTTAGCTTGATAGCTTTACTTAAAAATATTTTTCCTCGTAAAAAAAATTAATTATTACTATTATACTACCACGGTGCACATAAGTCACTGAGCACTTTTTGAATCTTAATTTACACGGAGTTTATAAATTAAAAAAAATAATTGTGAAGATTTTACATTTAAGCCGGTACACAATGCTGTCTACGCACCGGATCTGTGTATTTGGTATTCAAAAATTTTGTTCAAATTTTCGAATATTACATATACACAAATGAAAAAAAAATACGTAGAAGTTAAGTGCTTAAATAAAGATAATAAATTATTTACTTTTTTCTTTTGTCTTATTTTTTTAGGAGGCACACGTACGCCACTGTCCTTACCTCGCCCACGCTACATTCCTGGTCTTTACCTGTTTATTAAACATTTCAAAGTTTAACAGATAAAATTAAAATTTATTTACAATTTGTAAAAAAAAGGTATTTTAAAAATATAATTTAAGGTTTACAAATCATTAACAAATTTACAAACAAATACAAATAATTTTTTACATAAACAGTTTTATGTGTAAACTACTAACAATAGCAGTAACAACTAGTAAATGATTAAATAAACTAGTAATTAGGTATAAACAATATGCTTATGTCAAAAATGATTTAGAAAATTTAATCTTATATTACTCATACAGAATTTTTCTTTAATTGAGCCAAAAAGCTACTTTAAGTTAAAAAAAACTAGCATTTAGACCATATCTTTGTTCCAGTGTGCATTGTGCACACTACTGTGCATGTATCAAAATTAAATATAAACAGAAAAACAAACAAAAATAAGTTCTTAAAGTCTTTTCTTCGAGGAGGTATGAATAGATTAACTTTATGATGCAGCTACAAAGATATTCAAACCTTTTTTTAAAGTTTAAATATTTAATCAGTAAGAGAAGTACTAAAACTAAGTGCTTTAAGTTATGTTTTAATCAATTTTGTTTTAGTTATTTAATTTTGAAGTAATTAAACTTGATTAAAGTTTTTTTTTCTTTTTAGAATTTTTTATTTGCAAAGCTATAAAACAATCAGCTTTATCTTTTTGTTTCAAAGAGTTTCAACTAATATTAAGCATGTTAAAAAACACTATTATCTTGTTAAGTACTACTATGTGTTTTTATATTTGCTAATGAAAAAGGTTTAAATGTTTTTTAAATCTAAAAGAGTGTCATATGCCTATGTATAAGACGTGGTAATTACTCATAGAATAAATTAAAAACAGTATAAACAATATTTACAGTTTGCATTATTTAAAAACAAGTTCTGTGTACTAATTTAAATTATATAAAACTTGTAGTTTTGTACTTTAACTTGAAACTTTTAAGTATTTCAAAACATACATTTCGCACGAACAGAGAAAACAAAACTTGTTCTTTTAGAGTAGATACTAGAACAGTTTATGACTAAAGTCTTCAGAAATAGAATTATATGATTATGAATAGCTTCATAACTTTAGCTAAATTTGTTTGCTAAATTGCTTAAATAAAAGTTTATAAATATTGTGCATAATATTTAAAACAATTTTATTTGCTAATATTTTAGTCCTGACCAAGTTATCAACTACAAAGTGAATATTAAACATTGTCTCTGTTGAATAATTTTTGAATTTTGAGCCAAAAATGTACTCAGGCACTTACATTCAGTGTAGTTCTAGTGATAAAAGTGTTTTGAATTTTGGAATGATGTAGTCTAACCATGTATAACTGTTTTGAAACCAACATTATCTGATCTTTCTAAAAGTTAAACAATTACATTAATTATGATGTTAGTTGTTGAAAATTGAATAATTAACTAGCTGTTTTATTTTAACTTCCCAGAAAAGAGAGTTTCAATTAAAGTTTATCTATTTAGTATTAGAACTAAAAATGTCAATTGTTCTTTATTGAATCAGTAGCTAAAGTTTAGTTTCTTCTGATTTACTTCAAAGCAAATATCAGGATAGAGTTAACTCAAGTTAGTTTAGAACTTTTTAAAACTAAAGCTCGTTTTAATGATTTTTTTTCTCTCTAGATTTAAAATAGTAAAGAGTTAATGTTGTTTGAACATTTAAACTTTATTAACAATTTCTTTTTTTTTTCTTTATTAAAGTTATTTAAAAAAAATTTGAAGCTTGAAATGACTCAGTCTATTTTTTGGCCACTTAGGCTGGCTCAATTGTGTGAAAATGTTGTATTCTGTAAGTTTTCTTTTTTGTAACTTATTGTTGTCTAATATTTTACAAAGTAAAAACTAGTATCAAAAAGTTTTTTTATTTAAAATTTTATATTCTCTATACGTTTTGCAGAAGATTTTGTGTTTATGTATAAAAATTAAAATGTCAATCTATATTAATTTTATAAGAAAAGTTTTCTTTACATATATTCTTTCTTTTTAACACAAAGATGCCATTGTTTCTTTGTTTTATAACACTATAGTACCATTCATAATTATAAATAAGGCTGATGTGGGCATTCAAAATAGGTATTAAATGTTATTACAAAGCAAATTACTAGTTTTGCAAGTACTCAGACCTAAAAAAGATTAAACTCTCAGATAACCAGGCATTTAGAATAATTTTAGGTTTTTTAAATGACCGATGACATTTCATTTTTCAAATTTTTTACTGAAGTTAGGCTATTTCATATATTTATTTCTTTTGTAAATTTTAGTTTTGAAAAAAAATTGTTTTTTTAATATCAGGCTAGCTATTTATCTTTGTTGAAATAACTTAGTTTTCTTTACAGATATTTATAAATAGGTTAAAATAATAAAAAAAAAAAACTTTTTTTTCTGATGTTGTTGTTTAGCTTAATGGCTTTAAAATCTTTAAAAAATTCAAAACGCTTGGTCAATTTTTGTTCAGGCCTCTTATTATAGCTTATGCTAATTATTTCTTATTTTACTTGGGCTTAAGTCTATAATTTTATTTAATTTTTTGAACTTAGGCTAAGTTGTTATTTAAAATATTAGACAAATTTTCTTTATATATTGAGTCGTTATGTTATAGTTTTTATAGTTTAAATATTTTGATTATTTTTTTTTTTTTCTAGAGTCATTTTTAGGGTTGTCACAGTTTTGAGCAATTAAACTCAAGTTTATCTAAAGTATTTAAAAAACTCAAATCAGTTTAGGCTAGCTTAAACTTGAAAAAAAAAACAAGCTTAGACTAAACTCAAATTTTTTCGGTAAAGTAAAACCTGATTTGGAAACTTTCACTAAATCCAGGGTTGCTAAAAAACTTCCAAGGAAAACCTGGAAATTGACAATTTACGAAAAAAAAACCTTGAAAACCTGCAATTTGAGAAACTTTAAAAAAACCTGGTAAAATCTAGGAGTTTAAAAGAAAAAATAGCTTAAGTACATAAAATAAAACAGAAAATTAAATAATTTTAAATTAAAAATTTTGAAGTTAGGATTAGGTACAAAAAACTTATTACAAACAGCAGTATTTTAATTTTTATTAGAGTTTCAAATTTTATAAATAACAATTTAAAGTAGCATCACATCATTTTTTTTATAATATTTTGTACTATTTACAAACGTTTTTTATTTATATTTGGTTTTATATTAAAATGAAATAAAAATGACTTGTACTCTCAAAAGCCTGGAAGATATTAAAAAAATTTGAAAAATAAATATCTTGTATATTAATTTAATTTTTCTAATAAATGTTGTGTTTATTTAGCTTTGTAGTTACTTTATAATTTATGAACTAAAAATTAATTACAACCGTATTTTTATAATTTTTAAACTTATGTTGGATGTTTAATCAGGTTTCATTATAAACAGAAACTAATAAAGCTAAACGTCAACTACAAATCATAAACATAAAAACACAGAGTTTTCCTGCATCATAACAATATCATAAACAAGTTTAAACTTAACTTTAAAATCTTAAATCGTTTATAATTTTTTATAGTTTTTTTATTAGTATTTACTTAATAGTTATTATTAAAGCTAATCATTTTGAACTAAATGTACATTTTTTATTTGTTATTTCTTTTAATTTTTTAAACAAAATTTTTAAATAAACCCAAAGCATATCATATGCGGGAATGGGTCTAAATTGCACGAGAAAAAAATTGCACGAAGCCAAATTTCCACGAGTTACATTTTTGCACGAGAGTAAAAAAACAAAAAACAAACTAAAAGATAATTTAACAAAAAAAAAGTTACTGACCCGGGGTAAGGTTATGGGTAACAATGAAAGTAAAAACAAAAAATTAAAAATAAATAAAAGTAATAAAAAAGTTAAAAAACAAGAATAAAAAATTTTATTCGTGGAAAAACGTCTCCGTGTAAAATAATCTGCTTGAACAAAAATGTTTTTATTCGAAAGGACCATTCGTGCAAAAGTATAATCGTGCAATTTTATCCCCTTGTGGAAAAGTATCTTCATGCAATTTTGTGCACTCGTACAATTTTGTTCCCTCGTGAAATTTTGTATGCTCGTACAAATTTGACATCTACCCATCATACGCAGATACAACAAAAGTACTTATGTAATTACAAAATAAAATTTCTGCTAAGTAATCTTATTGTTTAAACCTAAACTGATAAAAAGAAATATGTTATTAATTTTGGAGTATAGAGTATAGTATGTGGGCTCATAATTTAAATTTTTTTTTTATTCTTTAATTTTTAGTTAAAAATAAAGTTACAATTTCTTTTAGTAACAATTGAAACTATAACAGTATGGCTGTGTTGAACATAAAAAAAATGTAATTAATAAAAAACAATCTGTTTAGTAATATTTTTTCAGAAATTTTTTAATTTAGTTTAATTGTTGTTTATCTTAAAAGAAATTATTCTGTGAGCAAAATGAAAATAAACCTTTTGTATTAACATTTTCAATTCATGGTAAAAAAATTAACACTTTGTTTAGTTAGTTGTAAAATTTTGTAAACTAGTTTTACACTTATTTAAACTAGTTTTCAATAACTATACATGTAACAATAAAAGTTAACCTGAGATTTAAAAAAATACTGAACTTACTCAGCTTGGTTTATTTAAAGCTTGAACTAGGTAGAGTTGGTATTGTTTTTTAGAAATTTCAAACTAGCCTGAGTTGGTATTGTTTTTTTTTTTCAAAATTAAATTTAGTCTGAACAATCTGATTTGTATATTTACAATTAGAAGCAAATCTGTTAGTTTACATACTAATCCTATACAGACCTCAGTGTTTCAACTATTTTTAATAAATTCAGTCTTAATGAACTTTTTGTGAATAAAAATCTTTAAAAAAGAAGTAATAAATATTTGAAAACTAGTATAGTTAAAAATCAAGGGCTAGTTAAAAAAGTCATAATTAACTATTATCTGATAAAGATTGTTTACAGATATATGCATGTTTGTTTTTACAATAATTTTTAACAATATTCCTTTTACATCCTTTTCTAGATATCATTATAAAATCAATTTGATTTTATTCTTTTTCAGATTATTATATAAAACGATGAAATAAGAAAAGTTAAATTTTTTTTTTTGAATTGAAAGTTTTATTACAAAAACTTTTATTGTCTTTTTGTTTTCAGAACAATTTTTTTATAAGATCAACCACAATTAAACTGGGAATTATAATTCGACTGTTTCAACTGTTACTAAAAGAAGTTGTAACTTTAGTTTTGACTAAAAACTAAAAAGAATAAAAAAATTACTAAAGCTAAAAGCCCAACGCTATAATCCGAACTTAATTTCATATTTCTTTGTAATAGTTTAGTTTTTAACAATTAGATTACTTAGCAGATTTTTTTTGTATTTACATAAGTACTTTTGTTGTATCTGCATATGATATGCTTTGAGTTTATTTAAATTTTTAGTTTTAAAAAAAAAAGAAGTAAAAAATAAAAATTTCATATAGTTTAAAATGATTAGCTTTATTTATAACTATAAAGTAGATACTAATAACAATACTATAAAAAATTATAAATGTTTAAAAATATTAAAAATAAGTCTAAACTTGCTTATGATATTGTTATGACGCAGAAAAACCCTTCATTTCCATGATAATGATTTGTTGTTAATTTTTAACCTTATTAAGCTATAAATAATAATCTAAAAATTAAATCATTCGTTTACTACCATTTTTCAGTGTCTTCTTTTTAGTTAAGACAAATAATAATAACCTTATTAGCTTAATAAAATATTTCGTTATAAATTTTTTGTAATATGATAATTAATTCACAGCAAAAATTTGTTTCTAAAGTTTTATGATGTTAAATTGACAAATGACTTCACTTTTTTTTTGATTACAAGAACATTAAATGCAAATATTTATAAAAAGTTATTTTTTTTGAAATCATTTTGTTTGTAAAATATATCGTACTTGTCTAAGATTTAAAATATGAATTTTCAGTTAAATTCTAATTTATAATATTTTATCACTAGTTTGACAAGTACTGTACTCTTCCTCTTTAATTCGCACTTTTGGGTTTGTTCATGAAATCATGATAAATTTTTGTTTACAAAATACTTAATTTTGATATGTTAACAGCCATTCATGCTGTGAAGAGATATAAAATCTTCTAAAACATACAAATACATGCTCATTAAAATCATATTTCTATTGACGGTAATAAATATGTTTAATTATCATACAATAAATTATGTTGTTCTATAAACAATTTGTCCGTAATATATGTTGTAACTTTTAAATTTAAGTAAAGTAATTTATTTTTTATTATTATTGTTTATTGTGAAATAATGGACTCAGGCATCAAAACCTGAATCCCTTAAACAGAACACACAAGAAAAAAAAACAAAAAACAAGATACGTTTATATTCAACAAAAAAACATAAATAAAATATTAAATTAAGTGAAAATTTTCAACAATGTTTAAAATTTTGAACAATTATTAATAGATTTTTTTTACATTAGCTTTTAGTCATAGCTCTTTGTAACATTATAGTTTAAAGAACAAGAAAAATTGCAGTTTACAGATTAAGTTAGTTTTTTAAAACTATTTTAAATATACCATGTTAAACATTTTTTTTCATGGTTAACTTATCCTTGAAGCCCAAGTTACCCTTGATAACAAACTCATTCTTGATGGCTAACTTACTCTTTATTGTGAACTTACCCTCTATGACCTTAAATTATGGAAATTTTTATTATTCAGTTATTCTTTTTATTTTGCTAGTTGCTTAAGTGGAAAATTTACATTTAAACAGTTTAGAAAAATTAAAATTCAAGTACAACTTCACTTATCATTTCAGATAGAAATTTTTAGACGTAAATTCTAATGAACAAGGTGGACGTTATCTTAACTTCAACCATGAAATAAAGATGCTACAGAAATTGATTATAAGTGATGCATGTAGGAAGAGAAGCTTAGGAAAAGGCTACAATGTTTCTAAAACAGCAGTCACAACTTTTCTATCTAACGATGGCTTTAAGGATAGCTACTTTAATTGTTCGCAATAACACCGATTGAAAAAGCTTAACAATGTATATCCTGAGTTATGTAAGCTAGAAGACAAACTTTGTGTAACCAGAAGCGCAGAACTTCCTTTACAACCTTCTACAGTCGTTATTAAGGTAAAAAAAATAGCGTCAGAGCTTAAGAGAGGTGAAAAGAAATTAAAGCTTCATGAAAACTATCGGGTAAATTTGAAGAAATAAGGGGTTTCTAACGGATAACATTGTATAGTGAAAGATGCGAAGTTAAGAAAAATGATCCGTAAATGTTATTTCAACTAGAGGTATCGAATACGTAAGTTGGTAAGTATAACCCTGTTAATGTTTATATTATGCACGAAACTGGTTTGTCTTGTAAAACGCTGCCGAAATTTTACCTTAGTTTTACAACTTGAAAGTTCAAAATCAGGTATAGGGAGAAACAAAAGAACCAAGTGACACTGGTGGTTTGTGCAAATGCTGCCGGTAGTCGTAAAATTCCGTTAATAATAATTAGAAACTTTAACAAGCCAGCATGCTATGCAAAACAGAAACGTCCTACCAAGTGTGATGCGCAAAAGCGCGCCTGTATGGGCATTTTAAATTGCTGGAAGTGGTTCGATAAAGGATTTTACACTGAAGTGCGCAAAAGAACTTGTCACCCACTTTTATTGCTCATGGAGACTCTCAGGGCATTTTGAAGAATTTGAGAAAATGTTCTGATGCGGTTTTCCCCCAATTGTAGCAGCCATGTAGTTTGGGAATTATTTCTGCTGTGAAATAAAAACATACAACTTTTTGCTTTAGAATTAAGTACTGTCATTTATTGAGCCTAGCAATTACGACCAACAGATTTTAAAAGAAGAAAGTTCACAACTTCGCAGAGGTTCTGTTTGTTATAGTAGATCAGCAACACTACTAGATGCAGCTAATTACGCCAAGGAATAATTGGAAAAAAATGACTGATAATACCACTAAAATCTTATTTATAAACGCAGGAATAGCAATAAATTTGGATAGTGTTAAAGCACTGCTAAATTACCGGTGTAAATCATAAAGCTAAAATCTTCAAAATGATAACTCTTTTATGACTTTTCAATGTTTGAATATTAAACTTACAGTAGAAGACATAGATGAATTTTTTACTGTAGACGATGACAATAGTTGTGTAATCCAAAATAAAATTCTAGCAGAAGCAAACTGTTTTTTGTTTTCAACAAAGGCAGGCTTTGCAAAAAAAAAACATTTTGTCAGATGAAGATGAAGCAATGGATGTTAATTTTATCAATACAAGTTTAAATATAAGGTTGCTAATGATGATTTACTATTTCTATGGTTTTGGAAGGAAAAAGTTCATTCGGCAGAAAAGAAAGCTGCTGTTAGTAAGATTTATAAAAAGACTAATCTGGCTTTTGATAACTTTTAAAATATTTTAATAACAAACTGTCAACAACAAAACGTGCCTACCCGACCTAAAAAGTAGGCTACTATCACAGAAATATTTTTTATAGCGTTTACTTCAAAGTAAACTTTAACGTTTTTTTATATTCATTTAATTTCTCAGATGCTACGAATTTTCTATTGTTTTATTGTAAAATCAAGATATAAAGATATTAACTCTGGCTGCTTATAATAAAACTAGACCAGTTTTTATATTTTGTTTGTTAGTTTATCTATCTACACGCACAATAATTATTTATATATATATTATTTTTCTGTTTCAAATGTTGCTACTGATAAATACTATAATCTATTTGTTTGTGTGCACAAATTTATTTGTTAGCCAAACATTGTTCAATTACTATTCATTTATAAAAGTAAACTTTAACGTTTCATCAACAAAACCAACCTAGATTAAAGACTATAATTATGAGTACAAGTACCAAAAAAAAACTAGTTAAATCAGAAGTTAGTTTATTGAAGATCTCTGAAAAAAGGAATATTCAACCTGAAAGTTTAGATCAAGAGTTCCCCAATAGTGGTTCATTTTGTACAAGTTCTAAGGGTCATGGCTTTTTGAAGCAATGTAAACAAGTTTATTTGCAACAAACTGATGATACATGTCTGCAAAGACTTAAAGAAATTGGTCAACTAGGTAAGATAAACTATCAACTATTTTACACACTTTGCTCACTGGCTACACAATTTTATTTTACAGTAATTCAAGTTTTAAATTTTTCAATTTCTATTTGAATAAGATTTATTTAAGCACTGACGAGGTCTTTGACCGAAACTTAGTTTGCAAAATAAATTTTTGAAAGAATAAATATATAATTCAAGTACGTAATAAAATAGTAGGCGAAATTGCATTGTCTTAATTTATAACATCAAAAAAAAAAGATTTTTTGTAAGCATTTACATCAAAGTATAATATATTTAGAATTTGATATATTACTCTGTATACTAGATTAATTTGCTGATTAGTTAAGTTAGTTTTTACTTAAGTTCTTAAACTTTTATATTAAACGTTCTTTAGTCCAATTTCTTCTAAGAAGGAGCAAAGTGTCAAATAAAATATATACCAAACAATTTTTTCAAAGCTTTCGTTTATTTAACATATAAATACGGCCGTAAAAAATCATATTTAAATTGAAATATATTTACAAGTAAAAAAGTAAGAACACTTAAATAAACAATTAAAACACTTAAAGAGACATAAATAAGTTACACTAATGTTTTAGACTTATTACTTTAGATAAAATTTCTAAAAACTTTAAAACTTAAGACAAAATTATGTTGTACACATTAAAATAAACGATAGCAAAATAGCATCAGATAACTAGAATTGTATTTTAACTAACATATTGTTAATGCATTATCGATGTTTGAGTTGCTTAAATTGTGCTTGTGATTACCAAAGTAATGTCAATAAAGAGCAAATTCATCTTAAAGGTTTTATAACTGAACTTTGACCTTATTTTTTTCTAACTGGTCCGATGGGCGGACTATCTAATGCTGAAACTATCTTTCGTTTGTACTACATAACAACTATCACAGTTTGTGCACAATGCTACATAGATACCAGAACTTTTACATTTTATTATTGATTTTAACTTCATTTCCTTACTTCAAATGGTAACAAACTGTTGCTATACACCATATTTGTATTGGGCCTTGATTTCAACATAGTGAGAATTTTCTATTATAGATGTTCCATTGTTTTTGTTTGTCATTATATGTTCTTTAGTCATAGATATAAATTAAAACTAGATAAAAATTTAGATATAGTTTTAGTTTGAACTAACTTTCAATTCATATTAGTTTACCGTTTAACAAACTAAATTGGTTGTTACATTTTAATTATAATACGCTCGTGAGCATCTATTCTGAAACGTATTATAAAATGAAAAAAGAAATCGAGAAAAACTTTATTATATTTATACATAAACATTTTAAGTTAAAAAATAAATACTCAAGATTTTAGTATTTATTTTTAGAATATACTTTTTAATTACTTTCAAAAAACTTTAAAAAATATATGTAGGACTTATACATTGTAAATTACAGGTAGCCTGGATTCTAAAGAGATTAATTTATTATCACTATTGAAGAAGTACAAAATCTCTCAGAATGATAACATAAGAAATGTTACTTACAATTGGATAAAAGATAAAATCAATGTTGACAATGTTGCAGCTCTGTACTACTCATCACAAATTTTTAGCTTGTCTGAACCATCGTTGTGTTTTATTGAGCGTTGTTTCCCAATGTTTGTTGATTCACGCAAGTTTTTAGAGTTAGACGTTGTGTCTGTTGCGAAACTGCTTTCAAGCAGCGAGTTGAATGTCGACACAGAGCTGCAGGTATTTAATGCAGCAAATGCTTGGTTAAGATACAATAAGGAACGTAGTAAACACGCAAGCTATATTTTCTCTAAAGTTCGCGTTTCGTTGTTATCAACTCCTGCTTTGAAATTTATTTCAAAGAAATATAAAATTTATTTGCATGCTGATTCTTCCTCTATGAAATCAAGTATTAGGTACTGCAAACAACACAATTTCAACATAATTAGTTGTGGGGGTCGAGATGTTGATGCACTTGACGCAATAAGTGATGTGTATAGTATTCAAGCTAGCGATCAATACAGCGTGAATGTTTTACCACAAATTAAAGCAGGCAGCCGAAATTATTATGGTGCAGCTTGCGTAAAAGACAGAGTTTATGCGTTTGACGGTGTCGATGACAACAGTCGCAGTGCAAAATGCGTTGAAACGTATTCGCCTGCTACTAACGCTTGGGAAACTGTTGCTGATATGGATGTTTTACATTTTTATGAGTATTGCGTGTGTTCGTTCATAGATAAAATTTATCTGATGGGAGCAACTATGTCGCAAGATCGTAGTACTTGCGTTGAGTTCGATACAAAAAATTTAACATGGAAGGAAGTTGCTAGAACGAACCAGGAAAGATGGTACGCGGCTTGTGCTGTGTTTGAAGGAAGAATTGCTTTATCCGGAGGAGCTTGTGGAGCGGAAACGTTTAAAACCGTTGAGGTTTATGATCCTTTTGACGACTCGTGGACCTACATGCCCAGCATGGTCAAAAGAAGAAGTTATCACAAATCAGTTGCAGTTAAGAACAAGTTGTTCGCAGTTGGTGGTTCCAAAGAACTAACTTGTGAAGTGTTTGATTCTTATTCTAACAACTTTGTCCTTGTATCAACGCCCGAACCATATAACTATTATTTACGTCGTCCTAGTAGTGTGATATCAATAGGAAACAAACTTGTTTGGTTTAGTGATGGGTTGACAATTGTTCTATTTTATGATGTGGAAAACAATAAATGGTCGCAGCAATCACTTGAAGTAACAAAATATATTTATTTTGATCGTTATGTTAAAGTTCCGCAGTCATAATAGCCTTTAGTATAAAATAGTAAAAATCTAGACAAGACAGATAAAACTCGTCGTGTAATTTTGGTATAGACTTTTATTAAGATACGTAATGTATTTATACGTGAAAATAAATTTTAAGTATTTTCGAATCGTATGTTTATTATTGTAGTTTTTTTATTGTCAATAAATATTAGATAATAAACATTTAATCGAAAAATAGTCTTTAATCTGAGTTTTTTATATTCATATACCAAAAAGAATTTATCATAGTTTAAAATGAATTTAACGCCCTTTTTTTCAAGTTTTTAAACACAAGTTAAACCACCTCTTTAAAACGGTAAGTACAACGTGTATTATTGAATTTATTTAAGAATCTTTTTATAATCAGTTTAAATTTTGGTTTTCTATATATTAATCATTTTAAAATTTAGTACAATTATATGTAAATATGCTATCTACGTTACATGTAAGTGCCAAAATATGTTTACGTAACAACACCCTCATAATTTAGTTGTACAGTTGTTTCAGTGCAATGTATTACCCAAGTTTGCCAATCTGAAGTAAATTTTACTTCGTATACGATACATCTAGTTTAGGTAATTACCAAACTAATAATAAACAATAGTTTAAAAATAATGGTAGAGAAAAAATCGATAAAGCATAAAGCTTCATTGAGTATTAAACTTTCCTAAGGCTAATAATGCTTTAACTTTGTACTGTTATTAAATTTTGTTACTATAGCGCGTGAATAATAATTCTCTCATTTTTTGCTGCTAAAAATATTAAGAGCTAACACTCATAATAATGACTTGGTGCCTTTTAATGTTAATAAAATTGCAATATCTTAAATAGTGCAAATCTTAAAACATGATTTATTTTAAAAAATAACTGTAAGCGTGATAACAAAATTTAAATTCAGAATAAATATTGAAAAAAGTCTTCAAAAATACAGTTATAATATTTTGAATACTTTAATGACTTTAGTTTAGTGTTTCTAATTTACGTTTAATTAACAATTTTAATGATTATTCTAAAATTCAGATAGTTCAATTTTCTACAAACTTAAGAAAAGGACACATCTAAAAAAGTAACCAGAATTTTACAAAATAAACGTACAAAGGTCTAATTTGTTAAGATTTGAATTTAATTGAAATAACAAGTTATATAAATTAGTAAATCGTTATAACACACAGTCTAGTTAAAGTATTATGGATGCATGGTTAGAAAAACAAGTTATAAATAAATGATAAATAGTTACTTAGTTATTAGCTGTTGGTTACACTATAAATAAACGTACTTTAGATTAGTTTACTTTTGTTAATGTTTTACGCAAACTAAACTTACTAATTTATTATTATTAGGGAAATTATACGGTATGCAAAACAATGAAACTAAAGGAATTTTTTTTAAAATTTTCTCTTTAGATAAGCGTAAACATAAATGGCATGACTTGAGCTGTTAAATTTCATAAAAACAGACTTTGTTTATTGTGATATTATATCTTTTACCTTCAATTATACTAAACTGCTCAGATAAAAGCTAATAAGTATTGTGCAAAATGTTGAAAACTACTTTTAGCCAATATTTTAGATTTGACCAAATGGTCAAATACAAGGCAAGAGGATGAATATTAAATATTTTCACGGTTGACTAGTCTTTGATTTTTGCCAAAAATAACTCAAGCAGTTATCATTGTTGTTCCAGTGAGTTCTGCATGTTATCTACCAATGTATAAATGTTATGAAACCAGCATTATATATTTTTTACTGAGAGACAAACACTTACTTTATACTGTGATTTTAGCTGTAATATCTGGATAAGTAATGAACTGTTGTATTTCAGTTTCCACTAAAGAGAATTTTAAGTTTAATGTTTTTCATAGTTAAACTAAAACAATACCTGATTACTTTATATTAGACCACTCACTGAATCTTGTTGTCTTTTTATTTGTTTTAAAGAAAATATAATCCCATATCAAAGCTTACTCAGATAGTTTACAACTTTTTAAAGTTAAGGCTTGATAAAATGAGTTTGATTTTATTTAATCTCTAGATTTAACGTACTAAATTAATTCATTAATATTTGCTTTGGCATCTTTTTTTTAATTTTCTGTCTACTACAGTTATTTAAGAAAACATTTAGAGCTCAAAATGACTAAAGCTATTTTTTGGTCACTTAAGCTGGATTTATTATTTGAATAAGTAGTTCTTCTTAAATTTTCTTTTTGTAACATATTGTTGTTTAATATTTTACCAGAAAAAAGTCTATGCAAAAGGTTATTGGTATAAACCTTTATATACTCCCTTCTTTTTGTAAAAAAATTGTGTTTATAAACAAGAAATAAAACCACACTCTAAATCAGAGTTTCTTTAACTTTTTTTCAAAAGGCCCCCCTTTAAAGAAATAAAAAAAGCTTTTGCCCCTTCCAACAAGAATACTCAAAACACACATAAGACCTTTTTGCTCTTCATCAGGAACTTCATAATATCTAGTGTTAGTTTCAAGACTACCATTAAAAACACCTAAGAAATTTGAATGTCTAGTTTAAGTTTCAAATTATTACCTCATGGCCCCCATGTGGCTACGTTACTGCTTGTGCGCACCTTGAGTATCTGTCATGGTCCCCAATGGGGCAACAAGGCCTACCTTCGGAAACCCTACTCTTAATTAAAGTTTCCTAAACATTTTTTCAAAGGCCCCCCTTAAAGAATTAAAAAGAACTATGGATCCCTCCAACAAGATTTCTCAAAAAATTACCATTAAGAATTTTTATTTTTGCTCGTCATCATTAACTCAAGAGTATTAAGTCTAAGTTTCAAACTATTGTCTTGTGGCTCCCGCTTTTACAGCCTTTGGCCCTTAAACTTCCAGATTTTTTTTGATAAAATCTTTTATAAATTTCAAAACTACTATTAAAAACGCCAAAGACTTTTTCGCTCTTCAAAATATGTAACCTAAACATTTTTTTCACCAACTCCAGAATATCAAGTGTAAGTTTCTAACTATGACCTCATCCCTTTTGGCCCCTTTGTTGCTTATAGCCCCCAAAGGGGCTATTTTGCTCATTTCGGGAAACCCTGCTCTTAATAATTCTAAAGTATAAGTAATAAATAAGTTCTAAATTTTAATTCCTTCATTTTCTCACAAAGCTGACATTGTATCCATATTTTTTATTACAGTAATAACCATTTGTAGTGGGTTATATTACATTTATAAGGCTGATGTGGGCATTTAGTAAAATTAATACATTATTAAATATGTAAAACTTCTCGCAGTGCAAAACAAAAAAGTGCAAAATTTAATTTCCGTAATGATTATAGTCAAAGTTACTTATTCAATTGAACTTAAACTTTTCACTTTTTGTTCTGCACTTTAAGTAAAATAATGAAATATTGCACTTTTTTTAAATTTTTGTTTTGCACTTCCAAAAGTTAAACATCTCTTAGTCTCATAATCTCAATATCAAAAACATTGGTTGAAGTTGATAAATCAGTACAATCTTTTACTGTTACATATTATTTGTTGAATACTTACATGCAAAGTTTAAGTTTTGCCCCCTATATTTAAAAAAATGTTATAAATATTTAAGATATTTTATAGCTACCTAAAAAACAAATTAAAGTACTATGTTATAATGTTGAACGTAAAACTATGTAAAGATACTTAAAAAGGGATTTAGTATGTAGTGTAAAGTTGGTAGGAACAATATAAGGCACAAAAAGCATCAGTTTAATTTTAAGAAATATTTTTGTGAAAATTTTATTACAGTTCGGTTTATAAGTCTAAAAACTATAAGCTTTAGTTATTTAGTGTGTTTCTTATATTTTATATTAGAAAAAAAAATCTAGTTAACTTGCTAATTAATTGTAGTTTTTCTCACTACTTAAGTAAAATTTTGTTTTGACTTTATGATGCATTTTTCATTATTTAAACCTTAACTCTTAAAAATGCCATGATCTGTTGAACACTGAGTAGATAGTTAATAATATAATTTTATTAGAGATTGTAATAAATTTTAGTTTAGGAAATTTACAAGACCAATATGTAAATGATTTTGTACTTAGTAAAATAATCTTTTAGCAGAAAATATTTATTACTTGGGTTTCTAAAGAATTTAAAAACCAAGGAAAAAGTTCCTTGAAAAAATCAACTTAGTTTTGGATACTGTTGAAGAAATTGTAGGCAACTTGTTTAAATATTTTCTAGGCCATTTAGAAAACTTATGCTTGTTTATAGTTTTTATGCAAAGTTTATGCTGTATTTGTTTTAATTATTCTATTTGTTGTGTTTTATAAAAAATTTTTCTTAACCTTATTCTTTTCTTTTACCTTAACTTAACAGTACTTAATACAGTTTTTAACATTTACAAAATATATAAAATTTTAACTTGAGGTGACTCAGGTTAGCTTTTCTGCTTCAATATTAGCAACTTAGATGAAATATGTAAAAAAAAAAGTGTTATAAAACTATTAAAATTTATCAAGTATTTTTATTTCTTCTTTCTTTAATCATAAATTTAATTTTTTTTTGTTCTAGACATAAATTTATATATTTTTATTTATTTCAAATTTTGTTGCAACAACATAATTTTTTAGGTAATGTAAGAAACATTTCCTGAAAGTTTGATATAATTATCTCAAAAAATCTAGGAGGAAATAAGTTTTTAGTGTAATAGTCTTTTTCATCTTTTTGTATGCACCTCAAATAAGGAACCTATTGTACTTTCCTATATTTCAAAGTTAATTTCAATTTCCAAAATCTGTTAAAAGCAACTTATAGCTTAGTTTAAGGCCATAGAGGGGAGGGGGGGGGGTCCAACATTTTTTTTTACAAAAATTAACTTTGGCTTTTATATGAAAGCTTTAAGTATAAACTACAAGCCAGTTTTTTATAGAATTCAAAAATATCATTTAAGTTTTGAGATATTTAATTTTTTGTAAAAAATTTCCAATATAAACGTATGGACCGCAAATTTTTTGGGGTCAATTTTCTCGGAAATTTAAAAATTCACTAAAAATCTATCTCCTTCATTTTTCAAGCAATCTTCTTCAAATTTTCAGGAAACATTCCTTATAATAAAAGGAAAAAACGTTACTTTAGAATTTAAATAATTTTGAAAAATAAAAATTTTCTCACAAAAATTTAAAAAAAAATGTTTTCTTTTCAAAAAAAATATATTTTTACCAAAAATTTTTTTAATTCCAAAGTAAGGTTTTTTTGTTATTGTATAAAGATTAGACTGTGAAAGTTTGAAGAAGATTGCTTGAAAAATGTAGGAGGAGATAGATTTTAAATGAAATAGTCTTTTTCTGCTGTTTTAGTTTTCCCTTTCTATAGGGAACCTATTATGCGGCCCGACTTTGATTGGTCATATCTCAAAAAATAATTTGAATTTTTAAAAACGATAAAAAGCATCTTGAAGCTTAGAAAAAACTCTATAAAATTAGATCAACTTGTAAAAAAACATGGTTTACCCCCCCCCCCCCCCCCACCCTATGGCCTTAACTCAACAAAATAATATGAAATTACAGGGTTGCCACAAGGTCAGGAAAACTGAGGAAAAACTTAAAAAAATGACAAAGGTCGGGAAAAGTCAGGAATAAATGGGAGTTTTCGAATAAAAGTCAGGAAATTAAACAAAATTTTAAAAAATCATCAGATTTTGTCAGCTCAAATTAAAAAAACAAAATTCCTAAAGCCTTCAGGTGGTATAAAAATTATTTAAAAATTATTTAAAGTCAGACTAAAATTGTAAAATTTTCCTAGCAGTTTACAAAATCACTTAAATTCCAATGCCTTCATCTGGTAAAAATTGATGAAATATACTTAATAAAACTGCAAAATTTTCCTATTAACATATTTGAACAGCTTTTTTCCGGTGCATAACTTACTAAAAATATATAACACAATACATTTCATTTTCTTTAAAATTATTTAAGTACTTTCATAGTAGGACTCATCAGAAATAGTTTCCTACTGAATTGGAATGAATACAAATTGAGATAAAATTATACTGAAGTTTAAAGTTTTAAGATATAAAATGACGTAATAATCAAATGTTAAAAATTAAATAAGTGCTAATGCTAAACAAATTTGGTATACTAATAAAACTCGGTAAAATTAAAACAATCTAAATAAAGAAGCAATAAAATTTTTAAATTATAACTATGCTTAAAAATAAAATTTAACAAGAAACTAATTACTTTAAAATTACTAATATAAGGATTTAAAAAGTCTAGTTTGGTAAACGAACTTTTTCTGCTTACATAAACTGGGCCTTAAAGATTGAATACATAATACTTCCAGAATATGCAATTGAAAAGAGTTCTCCGCTCTCACTAAGACTGAAAAATTGTCCTTTTTATAATTTTTAACACACTCAGGATTGTCCAACAAATGTTGCCCAATTGCCGAGAAGTATTTTTTAGTTGGTTTCTCAGAACGGCCATCAAACCACTTTTTCAAGACTTTTGGAACATGTTGATCGATTCTTACATGAAACCTTTGAGATGTTTTTCCCACGTAGTCACTACCACAGTGACAACTAAATTTATAGATGATGTTACTTTTTTCATGGGTGGGAGAAACATCTTTGTAAATTCCATTTAGAGGTTGATCAGTATACAAAGTGTTCTTAAATGAACAGAGCTGAAAACTTGGCTTATTTCCTCTGAAATTTTCTTAAACCTCTCAGAAATATTTCCAAGATAAGGAAGTTTTAAGTATACTGGACACTTCTGAGGGCCAATCATTTTTAAAGCTTACTTAAATAAATTTAAAGAAAATGAAATGTATTCTGTTATATATTTTTATTAACATATTGAACAACTACCCTACTTAAACAAGTAGTTTTTTTATGCTTTTTAGTTTTGACGATCTGTGGCAAAGACACTTCCATAGTGAAAGTGTGATATATACACAAGTTTTCTTGCATTTCTTTAGTTATGTGATATTTTTCATGCAGCCTTTTTTGACATTTTACCAGAGTACCCAGCCTGTTGTTGCCTTTATGCATGAGGACATTTTGTGCTTGGTAATTAAATTTCTGTGCATCATTATAAAAGTTGTGATAGTAACTAACCTCAGCCTTAACCAGTTATTTAAGGTTTAATTGTATAATCAAGCTTCCCTAAAACCTGCCCTTGATCTTGGTTGTTCTGCAACTAATTTGCTTGCAAATTTGTGGAAAAAAGACCTAGTTGAGGAACAAAAGGTATTAAATTTCAACTAAGAATATAGAGTATTGTTATAAAAGTGGTTGAACATTTGAAAATCTCCAGAGCAGAAAGGTTATTGAAAGTACATTTGTAAAAACATGTCATGCTTAAATCCGCATAACCTTGAAAAATTATGAGTCACAATTGTTTTAAATGTTTTGTCGACATTGTGCGCTCCTTAACAAAGTAAAAAAATATGTTCCAACTCTGAAGTTGATGCTAGCATTGCTCAATTTAGAACTTCATTAAGTTGTCAAATGAATGTGTAAAGTTCAAGAGCTTCAAGCAAAGTGAAAATTGTTTGGACCAATTCTATTTTAAAACATTGAAAGTTCCTTCCAAATCTTCCTTCGGAAAGTTGTTGCAACCATATTTGTGTTGCACAATGACCAGGCTGAGGTCGAGCGAGGTTTTAGTATGAACAAAGGTCTGCTTGAAAACAGTATGAAAGGAGAAACTATTACATCAAAAAGAATATTTAAAGATTGTATGTATGCATACAAACTAGAACTGTATCAAGTTAGAAAGTACAAGTATTTTGCTGATAGAGCTGTTTATTGCAAATATGTCAATCATTTAGATGGTTCAACTGATGTAATGGAAGTTAGATGATTGAATTCATCAAAAAAACTTTTGTTTCAACCCGTATAAAAATAAGATTGAAAACTTTATATAGTTTCAAGTTTATGATTATGTATTTTAGAATAAGTTTAAATTAAGATTTTAGATTCTGAAAAGTCAGGAAAATTTTAGTCAAAAGTCAGAGAAGTCAAGAAATTTTTCTCAGCTTGATCTGTGGCAACCCTGCAAATATGAAAAAAGTGATTTACCCACTCCCCATACCCTTAATCTATGAATTCGTAAGTGTATCAAGAACTATACCACTACTTTCAATTACTTTAACACTTGGTCTAATTTGAAATAAATTACAACTCTGATATGCTAGTTAATTAATTTTTTACAGCTAGCACCCACCTTTTTTAAATAAGGAATTAAATTCAGAAGTAAATATATTAAAAGCTCATTGACATAGATTTTTATAAACAAATAAATATTTTATTGGAAACTTATGTTAGTTTTTATGCAAAATTTAGGCTGTATTTGATTTAAGTTTGTGTATTTTTTAGCTTATTTTAAGTTTAAAACAAATTATGTTTGTAATTTCAAAATATGTTAAAACTTTTGTTAATAACTATAAAATTTAAACCCTCATAGAGGTATAAACAGTAGTCCAGCTTGATTCAAATTCAGGCAGTTACTACATAAAAATTCAAAAAAAATCTGGCTGACATAAACTGGCTATTTTGCTTCAAAAATAGCCAATTTAGATGAAATATGGTAAAAAAAACAATAAAAACTACTAAAAGTTACCCTGTATGTTTCTTTTTTATTTTAATGGAACTAATTAGGAACTTTAATCAGTTATAATCATTAAATGAAACTTTATTATAACAAAAGTTTTTTTATTTGTCAGTTGTAGCTAAATAGCTAAAAGTTGCAGCGTAAGGTGTAAAACTGATTAAGGATTAAATTTAATAAACATCAAGTATAGTTTAAGTTTTTGAATAAGTTGTTATGACAAATTCTAATATTTTTTTCTTCAATAGAAGTTCCACCAAGATATCATACTGCTGTTCCCCAAACATTAAAGCACTAATAAGTGGACATAATAAGAAACTGCTAGAAAAACCACAAATAGAACCGAAGCTATGCAACTGCAGAAACAGAGAGCAATGTCCAGTAATGAATAAATGTAAATTAGAAAATGTAATATACGAAGCAATCGTCTCATCTGAGAAAAATAAGAGAATGTCATATATTGGATCCACCCGAAGAGCATTCAAAAACAGATTGTACGAACATAGAGTATCATTTCCAAAACCAAACAAGAAGAAACCCGCCAACTGTACACAACTCGCCAACTACATGTGGAAATTATATGAAAAAGGCGAGAAACCCACTATTGAATGGAAAATTCTCCGACAGACAAAAAGCAGATTTAAACCAAACTTCATGTGCTCGATATGTAACCTTGAAAGACTGTTTATAGCAAATGCTAACCAGAGGAAAATACTTAATAAAAGAAATGAACTAGTCACGCAATGCCCTCATTACCCTAAGGAATACTTTTAGTTTATTTTTTATCGCATTAACTTAGTTTATTTAGTTTATTTCATTCTATTTAATTATATTGTTACTTTGTATTTATGTTTGTATTGTGTAAAGATTTTGTTTTAAAGTTACAACATTCCCGTAAAAAGACCATTTCTGTTTTCTAAAAATCCCCTACAAATCTTAGTATTTACATTTTTTCAAAATCCTAATATATTAAATGCTTAGTAAATAAATAAATTTTCTAAATATATAAAATCTATAGTTAATAAATTATTTAAACTAAACTTACCTATATTTCATTTTAATTTAACTTAACTTTAAAATTTAACTTTTGTAAACCACATATTATTTAAAACTCATATTTCAAATGTAAATATTGTTTTCATTTATATATTATGTGTGTATTTTTATTTTCCAATTCATCGCCCTGTATACTTTTGTTTTCAGCTTTTTTTAGCGTCTGATGAACTGCTCTGCAGGGAAACGGCGTAACGCAATAAAAGTTTAACAATAAGTTTATATAAATTCTAATATTGATATTAAAAGTGTGTAAGTGTGATAAAATAAGCTTTATGTACTTTTCATTGTTATATTTTATTAAAATTGGTTTGCTATTTTGATACGTTTTTAACCCTTCTCCAACCTGTTTTAAATAAAAGAACTAGAGTCATAGTCAAAAATAAAAAAAGATCATTTACATGATTGCTTTTGTTTGTAAAGATTTTTTAGAAATTAATGTGCCGAGTTGTCCCACACCCAGCGTAACAGGATGACATTCAATATTTTGATTTTTTTAGCTTAGGAAGACTCAGAACAGTTATGATATAAAAAAAAGTATTAGAATAGATTTTAAATCTTTTATAAATCTCAGGAATTTTTTTTCTAGATCTATAATAATATTTACTTGACTTGGTTTCAATGTTTTGTTATTTTATATAACTAATTATGTTCAAGAACATGATATTTATTGATTTTGAATGATTAAAAAAAATTAAGCTCTTCACTAGTTTTTCACTATTCTGAGAAATAAAATGGTAGTTTTTGTGTTAAATCTAGAATAAATATTTATTATGGTTTTAGTTTTTATTAAATTGTTAAATTAAAATTCATTCAAGTGAATTCTTTATGTGGTAAGATTAAAGTTAGTCAACTAAATGTCAAAAATAAAATTCAAACTATTTTCTTTTATATATGAAATTAGTTAACATGGTTACATAAAAATATCTACAATTTTATATTTTTAATCTCAATTAAATTAAACTTCTAACATTAAATCTTAAAAACAGTATTTCTTATAAGTTTAATGAACATCTAATGCAGAAGTATACTTATACAACCTTCCTTTTAATTATTAAAAAGAACATGAAGTATAAGTAGTTTGCGCCAGTGGCAAATTTAAGGATTAAAAAAACATCACGGTGATTCAGGGCAATCTGTTTGACTCAAAGAATGGCAACCCTGAGTTGTTCTATAACTATTTAAATCAAATATACACTTTATTTTTTAACTTATTTAAAAAAAGATTTTTTAAACTTAAAGTAATGTTTTTTATCATATATCATAATTTCAGGTTAATTTATACGTTATCACTATTTTCACTAAAGTTTTAAGAAGGTTTTTCATGACACCCCCACCAAAAAAGATGTGCAGTCAAGTCAAAATCGGCACTCACAACGGGCACTTCCACTGCGACGAAGTCCTTGCATGCTGGATGCTCAAACAATTGCCCCAGTACAAGGAAGCCACCATCCTTCGCAGCAGAAACCCTGATGTTTACAATGAGTGTAACATAGTTGTTGATGTTGGTGGCAAGTACAGCCCTGACAACCATCGCTACGACCACCACCAGAAAGAGTTTACAGATACCATGAATTCCCTTGACAGCACAAACAAGTGGACCACCAAACTCAGCAGCGCAGGGCTAGTTTACTTCCACTTTGGCAGGCAAGTCATCCAGACGTTCTATAAGGAGTCAAATGAAAAAGTGCTGCAGCTTTTGTACAACAAAATGTACCAGAACTTCATTGAGGAAGTAGATGGAGTTGATAATGGTGTGAACCAGTATGATGGGACCCCCAGGTACAAGGTGACCACAACAATTGCCAGTAGGGTCAATTCATTCAACCCTCTCTGGAATGAGGATGATGCAGACTGCAAGAAGGAAGAGGCGGGATTTTACAAAGCCATGCAAGCTGTTGGGGAGGTTTTTGAAGACAAGATAAACTACTACCTGAAAGCTTGGTTGCCTGCAAGGAAAGTTGTTGAGGAAGCTTTTGAATCCAGAAAAGAAGTTGACCCATCTGGTAAAATTGTCAAGCTCAACATGTCTTGCCCGTGGAAAGAACATTTGTTTGATATTGAAAAAGAAAACAATGTTGGAGGAGAAATTTTGTACGTTTTATACCCAGACAAGGGGTCAAATTGGAGGATCCAGTGCGTACCAAAGGCTTTAGACAGCTTCACCAACAGAAAATCCATCAAGAAGGAATGGTGTGGAGTTAGAGACAAGGAATTAGATGCCTTGAGTGGTATTGAAGACTGCATTTTTGTGCACTCTGGCGGTTTCATTGGAGGAAACAAATGTTTTGAAGGAGCTTTAAAGATGGCCCAACTTAGTGTTCAAATTTAAACATTTTTATGAATAGTTTACTTGACAGTTTATTTAAATTACATTGAACGATAAATTTTTAAGTTGTTAGTAAAATCTACCACAAATAACCAAATAAGTTTTCTAATTCTTTAAGTTTGTTTATTTAATATCAACTAACTCTATTTAAATACCTTTAAAAAACTTATGTTATAGTCAATTTTTTATTAAAGCTTTTACTTTAAAGAAAAAATAATAGATGTAATTTTATCATTGTAGCTAATATTAAGACAGAAGTTTTAATGACATTACTGTTAAACTAGCAATGGGTCCTGTAGTTTGCTGCAGCAACAAACAAGCATTGTTGAAATTAATAATAAGAAGAAAGAAGTTGCTTATAAGATGTAAATAGGCAGCATGATAATGTGATGAAGCAACCACTTGAGTTAGTTGATTTTTTACTTGTAAAATTTAAGAAAAAGTCTGATAATGAATTTGATTTATTTTGTTACTGAAATTTACTTACTTCTTATAGCAGGTAACAAAACTATACTTTTCATAATTGTCTACTCGTATAACAATGGAATCTTAAAAATATATAAATAGTACTTATTGCTTCTAGGATGTAATTAGGCATCATAATGGTAAAAAAAATCAATCACTTGAATTAGTTGATCTTTCTACTTTTAAACAAATGAGTAAAATTCTTAAATAATATTTTTAATATATTTTGTTAAAATTAGTAGTCAGATAAGAAAAATATACTTGAATCAAAGTTAAGCAATCATTACTTATATCTGTTTTAATATTTCAGTGTTATATAGGTCAACATTTATTAGAAATATATTTCTTGATTTAATTCGGTTTAATAAAGATTTAAGTTAGGTTTTTAAGAAATCCTTACAATTTTATGTAAATATAACTATATATTTGTTTAACTGTCCTTATATCAGAAATCTATAACAAGGTGGCCATTTACCAGATAAAACCTGGCATTTAAGCATTATATTTACTTGGAATTTTAAACAAATTTTTATGTAAAGAGTTTCAAACATAAAAATTTAAAAAAAGTTTAATTTTTAATGACCAAAATACTGTATAAAATAACTATTGAAACAAATAACTTTTCAATATAAGTTACTTATAAATTGAACAGTTTTTAAATTAGTTACAAACCATTTGCAAAATTTGACAAATGATTACAAAATGTAGGATTAGTCTGTTGTTTTATAAGCACCTTTAACACATAACCTAAGTAACTCACTAACTTTAATCCTTATATCTAAACAAATAAATAAAGTTTCAATATCTAAAAACTTAGGTTAGCTTGTAAAAAACAATATTGACCTACCCCTTAACTGCATTACCTACTTTAACATTGTCTAGGCTTTGCGGTTAAATGCTAAATGGCTGGAAAAATTGCAGTTAATGTCCTAATAAACTTTAATATCCTTATAAGTTTCCTAATAGTTTTTAGCACCCTGTTACTGATATGATTTTTAAGATTTTTATTTTTTTGCTGAATAAGTTTGTTGTGTAACTATAGGGTTTATAATTTATTTGTATCCATCTTTCAATTTTTTTTTTGTAGAGAATTGTTGAGTAAAGAAGAAACTCAAACAAACAGGGAAAAATGATCAAAAGAAGGTCAAATAGTGAACTAAATACTTTTGAAGAAATAAAGCTAATCCACTAAATCAAAGTAAATTTAGTGTTTTAATCAAATTTTAGAATACAACATATTTTCTTAAATTTTACCAATTTTTTTGCTGTAGTTTTAGTCATTTTGTAGTGCTTTGAGATAAGAGATAATATCTTTTTTTACTAATCTTATTTATTATTTTTTTAGTTAAGTAATTTTCAGTTGGACAAAAATTTTTTTTATTTAATTCCAACTACTCTTTTATAAATATTTAAAGTCTATATTTTTTAGAATTAATTTTAAATAACTATACAGTAAAAATTTTACTGATATGTTTTTTTACGGAGTCTAAAATAATTTAGTTTCAAAATCTTCAAATTATGCTATAAATTTTTGATATGATTTCAAATGTATAAAATGATAAATTTAAAAAATAAATTTACTAACATTTGTTGTTTTTGAGTTATTTATTTAGGATAAAAGTGAATAACAATAACCTTACTTGATTTTACTTCTAGTATCAGATATATTTCTTTGAAAAAAATTATACTAATAGATTGAAAGTTAGAATATTTCTTTTAATTGAATAACTAGCTGAACAGGTTTAATTAAAACTATTTTCTTATTTTTAGTTGCCAAGCGATATTATACATATATATTTATTTTTATGTAAGACACATATATTTTTTTATAACTTTATTTTATTAAAGTAATGCAGAAAAAAAAAGATTATAATTTTGATAATATGAAATTTCTGGCATATCTTAGGAGCTAATGTTGTTTTAATCTTTTTTTATTTTTTTCAAGAACTAACTTTTTTTTTATTATGTTCTGTTAAAAAAAGCAACCAACAAACTCCATAAAATTGTTTTTAGTATGTAATCCTATTCAGCAAAGTCTGTTCGTATTTATGGTTGCGAAAAATAAGCAATGTTGAAACTAATTAATATAATACTACTAAAGAAATGTATATAACTTATATTTAAATTTGAAATTAATTTTGTTAATACCTTTAGGTGCTATGCAGAAATTTGGAAATACTACTTGGATCATATTTTGTAGTTCATTTTGTGACTTATTATTTAAATTCTTATTAAATATAAGAGAGTTCCTATTCTAAAATAAAACAATTTTTTAACTTGCATAAAAAATCATAAATGTTTTGAACACATTTTTGATAGATTTTAGTAAGAAAGTACTAACATATATAAAAAAGTTTATAATATTCAAACAAATAAAATTTTAAATGAATTGGAGTACTATTTTTGATTAATATTTAGTTTCTCAAATGTATGTACGTTTTTGATTTGTTCAAATTTTGTTTTATTTCTTTATTTTTTTTGCAAATATTGAGGTAAACTAAAAATATGCAAGTTGTTTTTTCTCGCTGAGTCATTAATAAATAGCTTTTTCTCATAAATCTTGTACTACATGTTCTAAAAAAATTCGTAATATTTCAAAATGTGCGTTTTTTATTTAGTTTTAGTTTTGTGAAGTCAGAAGTATGACTTATAGATGTTTTTTTAAACCTTTGCCATAGACAATTTTATTTGTTTTAGATAAATGAAAGTTTTATTTTGTAATTGTCATAAAAATATTGTTCCTGTTATTCAAGCTAATGGTTGAAAAAATCATTGGTTTAACAAAACCATCAGTTTTAAAATGAAAATTTTTCAAACATTGCTTACAGTATGAAATTTATGCAAGCTTGTGGAAATTTAAAGATGGTGTTTCTAAAATTTTTTAAAGGTTTAATTTAAGCAAAACAGAATATAAAGTAGCATCAAGCTTAGTTTTGCTAAAAGTGTTGTAACATTTTTCTTTGTACAGAGTTGATGCTTACAAACCATCATGATCATAAAAAGTAACTATTTTTCTGCTATTTTTGTTATAAAAAATATATAATTATCTTATTTTATAAAGCTTATAAAGATAATTGATACTTTGTGATTACCAATAAGCATTTAATTTCAAAGAAAACTTATCCATTAGACTCAAGTGGTTCAAAACAAAGTAGAAAGCCTAATTTTTAAACTCGTTTACCCCTACTTTAATTAATTTCTAGCTTTTAATTTTGATGTTGTTCCACTTGAGATGTTTAAAAATGTTTAAAATACTTGTTTGCATATAAAACTGTTTTATTGTGCAAGTGTAGTAATTTCAATGGCACTTGAGTAAAAGTTTCTTAATCGTTTGCATCTTTTAGCACATAATGTTTTACTGCTTAATATTCATGTTTTGTATTTAATGTATGTACGCATGGTATTTTTTTAACAGTTGAGAATTCAAAATTGCTACTACCTTTAGTTGTTTTTAGTATCTCAAAAAAGTACGTGCAGCAAGCTTGTGACTTTATGAAACCTTACTGATATCCTCCAGTACCATTACTTTTGATATTTTATAGATATATATATATATATATATATTAAAATCAGGGTTCATACGCGTCAGGCTATAATTTTTTTCGAAAAATGCCGGTTTTTTTCACCGTAAATATTCTGAATTTTTAAAAGAATTAAAATTTTTTTTTTTTTTTATTAGATTAATCATTTGGTGTCAGTAGCCAAAGTTCTGTAAACAAACTTTATAAAATAGAATGTTAAATATGCCTAAAAGCGGTTACATGGCAAATCAAATTCTTGTAATATTTTCCTGGGTCATACCTAGTAAAATAATTAGAAGTTAAAAAAGTGCTTTGTAGTCTTATTATCAGGGATGCCACTTAAATTTGAATTTGACAATTTAGGCTAAAAAACCTGGAATTTGAGAAATTTTGAAAGATACCTGGAATTTCAAACAAAAATTACTAAAAAAACTTGGAATTTTAACAACTTTCACTTGTTCAGAAGTAAAATTTAGATTTAACTCAAAAAATCTATCATATAAATGAAAATAATTGTCATCATCAAGTTTTATTTTGTTAAAAACCATTTTTAAAGTAGCCTTACAGTATCTTTTCAATGTTTTTACACTATTTATCTCATTTTTTTACCTGAAGTTTAACCTAGAAATGTGCACTTTCAAAAATTTAGAAGAAATTTAGAAACAACGAGTGGTAACCCTGTATTATTAACAGGCTAAAACATTACAAGTTTCGTTTGATTATAAGCCCAATTAACAAGCGGGAAATTAGAAAAAATGTCAGTATAAAACTGCACCAGTTTTGTGTGCGAAGCCTGTTAATAAGGGTTATTCTAAGTTATTTATCATCTACATTTGTCTATAAATTGGAATCTTATTATTTAAATACATTAATGCTCAAGCATGTCGATTAACAAACGATTAATTCCTACTTATAAACTTTGTAAATAAGCTGTATAAAGCAGTGGTTTTTAAAGTTTTACACCGAAAATTATCGGAGGATAAATGAGCACCCAAAACACTATATTAAAAGTTACTTTGAAAACATGTACTTTATGTTTTAAAAGTCTTGCCATGTATGTTAGGAGTTAAAAAATATTAAATTATGTTATAAAATAGCTTCTTGGTAGAAAAATACTCCGCAAACGTCAGTTGAAAAATCCTTTTGCCTTACTTAATTATCTTAACACAGCATAACTATTTTTATGAATAGTATTATGCAAAGACGCACAAAGTGAAGACCATCAGTATAAGAAATTGCATGTACAGCTTTAAACCATAATATTTAGTAACTTACGTATTTTATTCATTATACAGGGATTACTTAGAACTTAATAATTTAAAACATTTTCCTCAGAATCAAAAATTTCCTTGTATACAGTTTTTTTAGTTTTCAAAATATAGACTTCTTGCGTGAGTCCTTTTTAGCTTTACTAATTTTCCAAAGTGAATAAAAATTAAAGTATCAGAAAATAGAAACTTACAAAAGAAAGAACTAACATTGCTTTAACAACTTAAATTTTATTTATTTCAAAAAATTGTAAATGTAGAATGTGCTAATTATCTGTAAAATTTTTTTTTGTCTTATTTATATCGTTTTTAAAATCAACCATAAAAACTAAGTTTGGTAGTGATACTTTTCGGAAAAGTAAAAATTTAGAGTAAAATAAACATAACTTTTTGACAAGTTAAATAAAAGATTAATCTAGTTAACACAAAAAATTGCCGACAATAATAACATGAAAACAGATAAAATCAGGAGTAAACAAAAATTAATTATTTATTGGTCCATAGCTTTCGTATCTGGTAAAATGTTTTATAACCTCTTTAATATCTAAATATTATTTTTCTTGAATCACTGAGCTAATAAAAATCTTTGGTGTAGAGCTTGAAACTGTTTCTTAGTAAAATCTATATTAAAAAATCAAACTTCTAAACCAAAATACTTTATAAGCCATGATTAATGTGGTTTATGTAAGAGAATACGGCAAAGGAGTTCCTGAAAATTTAGCTAGAAATGGAAGTTACCAACCAAAAAATAGTTCATTTACTGCTGATATTTTATCTGTACTCAGGTTGATGTTGTTGGCCTTTGATTGTATGAAATAGTTTGTATAAAATTTTTTCTACAAAAGAATAACTATTGAAGATCAATTTGTATGGTTGTTAGCTAACATAAAATATAAATAAAGATAAAAACAATATTTCAGAACAATTTGTTACAAATACTCAACTCGTTCTGTAATTAAATACATATAATATTTTTTTATTTTAATAAATAAAATTTACTAAAGATTTTATTTGTCTATAAACCAAAGTTGTGAAACAATGTTTTTTGTTTCTTTTGAAGCATATTTTTCCAGTACTTTTTTATTCTTGATCTGTGTATCATCTATTTTTACAACGAAAGTGTTTTAAACAATGTTTCTTTTTATTTGTAAAAACTTAGTTTTAATTTTTGATACTACAAAGTATATTGTACACGATATATTGTTATTAGTTAAACTTAAATTAAGGGATGTATTATCTAAATCTTATTTTGTATTTCGCGTTTTGATAAATTTACTAGACGACTTATTTATGGCATGTGAAAGTTGTAAATTAAACATAGAATATTATTACATTGATAAAATAAATTGGTGCAAGAACCTTTCGGTTATCTAGTTGTACATCGTTTGAATACCTTTTAACGTATTGTCCAGGAAAATTATGAACTGTTTATTAAAATCTATTTGCTAAATGGCTTGTGTTCAACAGTTTTTTTTTAAATTTATTTTTATTTCCATGTTGAGATGTAGTAACTTACATACATATAAACTATCGACCACTGTTTTAATTAATATAACTTCTTTAAATTACTTAAGTGTATGAAATTAATAAAATTGCTTATATAGTTGTCATCGTAATTAATTTATAATATTTTGTTTTTAACATTTTTATTTGTAATACAAACCATCAAAGTTTTACTTATAACATACAACTATTAAAAAACTTTTACAAATATATTCCAACGTAATGTTTCTAACAATAAACGTTTTACACATAAAATAGGTCTCAGTCTACCGAAAGCTTGTGGTCCGATGATCGAATTGGTATGATCAACCATTTTGTTAAACTTGAGTTTTTCTCACGGCATACGAAAGTCCAGGCTTCTGCTCTGCTGACTTTCGCCGATGTTTTTGTTGATATAATAGGTAATTTTCTAAGTTTTTATTAAAAGAAAGCGTAAAAAAACAAAACTTAAATTACAAACTGTCTAATTTTTAATTATGTTGCACAAATTAAATAAAAATAGAGTTTCGAAATTACGAAAAAACTATTAAAGATTTGAAATGTGCTTTATATCAGGTGTCAGAAGTCGTTTGTAAGTAAGAAGTTGGATTCTTTCATCAAGTCTTTCGCAGGCTCACTTTTTGTTATATTTTGTTATCAAATTTTTTTTTTGAATTTTATGTCACAGAACTAACGTAATATTAAGTAAACTTTAATCATTGCTAGTTCACTTTTGTATTAATGTTTAGTACAAATTGTTTATTGCTGAATTATAGTATTAAGTTTTCCTAATGATTAAAACATAAGTTCTTTTATAATTAATGATTAGGATAGTAACATTTTATTTCTGCAAAACTTTTTATGATATTTAAAAAAATCTAAATTTGATCGAAATATATTGTTTACTATCCGCTTGTTTTCAGCATAATTTTTTTTTTCATAATAATAATAAATGTTTTATTGTATAGGCCAACAGTTAAAAAGTTTAAACAGTTTTAAAGTGGAATTATCGTAAATGAAAAAAGAGTAGGCATATAGATTTGCAACTGTTTAAAGATCTCATACACGTGAGCAAGTAAAAATCATATATATAGAGCGATTTAGAGAATAAAGAAAGTTTTAAACACTGTATTTAAAAATAGTTGTTTTAATTATTGAACTTTTAAATAACTGTATTAAATGAATTTAGCTAAAAAAAGAGTGAATTATAACTATTAATCAGTTGTAATAATATTTGAAAGTCAAGTTGCTGTCGAAAAGTTTTTATATGTGAGTTGTAAATACTAGTGCCGTTGAAAAAACACAAAACTTAAAAGTGCAGAAAAAACGCAATATTTTTTAGTAACAAATATTTTTTCGGCTACATTAAGTAAAGTTTTTTTGTAAGACAGGTTCTATAACTGATAAATTGTTTTAAAACACCAGCTTTATTTTTTTCTTTTGTCATTGTTTTATTGACTTTTGTTAGAATCTGTAATTAAAATTATTATAAAATCAAAGACTTTTTAAGGTTTATAAAAAACAATACTTTTTAGTACAACTTTAAGCAAAATAAAGCATAAGAATTATTTAAGCTTTAACTAACCTGTGAAGTTTTGAAAATTCTTACAAAACTTTAAACAGAATTTGGTTAAAAAAATCTTTTAATTCCAAAAAAAAAGTTACAGTAATCGTAAATAAAACGTATTTACATGATTATTATTAATCAATAACAACCTTATGAACTTCTGTTTCAGAGTGATTTTGTTTTAGTTCTTTTGCAAGATTTTCTATGAATGTAGATGAATGAACCTCTTTAGTGTTCGTTGATTTTGCTTTAAAATAAACATTTACGACGTTATATAATTCAATAGTTACAAAGTTATGTAAGTACCGCAGTAAGTACTTATAAAGTAATGTTTTTAAAATAAACTTATAGAAATAAAATTTAAGACTTAACAAGCTATAAACAAGTTAAACTTTTTAAGCAAGAATAGATTATGAGAGAATCGTTCAAGTTTACTGAAAAAATGTCATCAACGATTGATAAACTTTTGTCTTCACCTCCATGGCATCTCTGAAAACGTATTAAAGTTCGTATTTAAATAAATCATTATATACTTGTTGAAACAATTTCATAAATAAATTTATATAGATAATTTATATTAAAATCATTATCAATACAATTGTCCTTGAATGAATAAATCTTTAATACAAACTTTAATTCTTCTTTCTATAAAAATACTGACAAACCATGTGTGTAACTTTTAATATCTAATTTAGTTTATAACTCGTACAAAAATTAAGCACTTTGTTGAAAATGTTATATTTAGTAAACTTTTCATATCACAATATTGAAATATATGGATACATTAAATTTAAATTTTAACTTTATTGAGTATTGATATTTTTTTTAATATGTTTGATAAAGCTTAACTTTAAAACTTGCTTAAAAGTTTTAAATATATAAACTTGTATATAAACAGTTAAAATAAAAATTACGTTCATTTATTTAGAATATTGAATTGATTTACTTCTATAAATATAATTTTAGGCTTTCCGTGCAAACTATCAATGGAAGAAATTTTATCAAAAATTCTTTTTATTCCCCCTATTTCAAAAGAGGTTTTATTTTTTTCCTGAACTACAAGTGATAGAAAAAAGCAGGAATCTTCACTGTGATCTTTCTCATTATCTGTGTAATGTTCTAAAGTTTACTTTTTTTTGAGAGCAACAAAGTTTTATGTGTAAGTACAGTATTTTTTTATTTGTTAATACAAAAGTAAAATATTATTGAAATTTATCTAAAGTAATTTTATAACAGTACATCACTTTAACTAATATAAAACTTTTACGGTATATAAATACCTATATAAAACAAAAAATATTATGTTTGAAAGCTAAAAGTAACTAAGATTTAAAACAATAATAAAAACTGTTTAAACAATAGTCTAAATTATATTGTGCTTGTTTTTTTTTTAATTTGAAACTTCTTAACATTTGTCGATCTGAAGAATAACTCCGTCAACATCAAACTTTTTACTAAAAATAACTTCATTGAGACCTATTGTTTTAGCTACATCTGTCACATCACGTTCTAGTTTGACTATGTTTTTTTGTTTAAGTCGATCTAATCCCTGAAAAATAAAACTTTGTTTATGAATTAAAGTTCTTTTTACAAAAAATTAGTTATAAAACTTTCAATCAATAAAATAAAAACAAAATTTAATATTTTAGTCTCTTAAGTTTTAGAATAATTAAAGCTTAATTTATAAACCATTATTTAATCTTTTAAAAATTTAGCAAAACTTATCATAACTGAAAAATATGTTATAAAAAGTCTAACTAGCTATTAAAAAATACACATTTCTTATAAATTTACCAAAAAAGAAACTATCATTGATCCTCTTTTTAAAGAGTTCATATCATAGCTACTAGAGTCTTCAGCTACAGTGTTTGCTTTTTTTGAAACTTTGTCGTATTTTTCATTGTTTTCATAATCGTCGAGCTTTATTGTACTGATTAAATTTAATATATTTCAACAATAAATAAGAAGTAATTCTTGCAAAGCTTTGTTATGTTTAAACTATTAAAAATAAATCGTTAAATACTTTGAACAACTTGTACTACTTTATAAAATACTGCTCAAAATAAACAAAAAAAAGTTATACTAAAATTGATAATCTATTTTGTTCATTTGTATTGTATAAACGTCATATAACCTTTAGTGAAAGTATAAAACTTAAGTAAGTTTTTAACTACTTTTAATATTCAACAGTCAACTCAAACAAATTAAGTTAACTTATTTAAATTGAAATAATCTTATATTTTTAAATTACTCAACACTCGTGCAAACCATAAAATATCTAAAATCTGTAATTTCTAATTAAATCTTTATAGCATTGAAAATTGTTTAAAAAAAGTAAAAATTCTTTAATTGGCAGTAAAATCTGTATGAAATGCTATGTTATCAAAGTGCATTAGTTTTGTCTAAAAACTAACCTTATAGATTCTACATTATCGTTTTCCTGTGTAAAATTAATAGAAGTTAACATTACATTAAGTTTAAAAATGTTTAAGTTGAAATTTATTAATATTTAAAATAAATACCAGAAACATTTTTGTAAACACAAGAAGAAAATGAAGTTTTTAGAAACTTCAATATGCTATTGAAACATTTAAATAATAAAACTAGATTCTCCTGTTGTTTACAAATAATTTTTGATGTAAGTGTAAAATAAGTAGTATGAATAACATAAAAAGTAAAATACTCAAAAGTTTTAGTTATAACTTACAATTTCATTTAAAATTTTACAAATAATAAAGTTTTTGTTATAATTTCTTAGTTCTATCGAAATCAGTTAGCAAACAGAGTTAATCGTAAAAACTTTGAGATTATGACAAAAGCAGCACTATCAACTACACTCAAAAAAAAAAAACTTGCTACTCCTTTTTAAGTTTGAAATACTTTTTTAATTAAAATAACTTTTACTATCTTACCGTTGTTGTTTTGGAAAACAAAAGCGAAACACCCAAAGCAATCCCACTGACAATTCTACCAAATTCTTCAATTCTTTTACCTGTGAAACATTGTTAAAAACCAATAATAATATTACAAAGTTCTTAATAGTATTAAACTCAGTTTTTATAACTTTCTAATACAGAATTTTTGCGGTCGATTTTAAATTAATCTAGTAAACAGTTATGTCTAAAATATTTTATGAAGTACAGATATTTTATTCAAAATACTAACCAATATCCATTTTTTGATAGATTTAATGTCTTCTTATCATTTTAACTTTATTACCCTTCAATAATACAGCTGAAAACAAAGTTAATGTCGAAAGTGTCTGTTTTTTATATATGTACAAGTTAAAATTAATAAGTAAGAGCTTTTTTTTTAGTTTTGAATTACCTAAAATAAAGATTGATGAACACTAGGACGTATAAATGCATATTTACTTTTACAAAAATAAAAAGCTTAATCAAACAATCAAGTGACATATATGTTGAAAACAAACTATTTGCACAAAAGTTTGAATTTAGCTTTTATAAGATATTAAAACTATAGAATCATTATACTTGATTAATATGTCCTAAATCTTGAACTTTGGTATATATCAAAATAGTATTAATCAAAGTTTGTATAGGTTGAATCTGTTTTAATGAAAATTCAATTGTGCAGAAAAAAGTAAAAACCAAACAGTTTAAAAAGCTTCAAAAAGTAAAGCTAAAAATTTTTCTATTGAAATGTACTGTTTATTTATTGTTTTTCCACAATGTATCAAAACTACATAAGCTATTGTCCTATCACGTAACCATTTCAACAATATAATTTCTAAAAGTTTCTTTGTAACTCTATTTAATTAAATGTGTCTGTTTTTTATCCAAAAAAAATAAAAATATATTGATTCAGCGTAGACTATCCACCCTCGTCTCTTAATTGAAATTTCTTGTATAAATGTTTGTAGAACTGTATGAATATGCTGCTTACGAAAAGCTAAAGGTTCTGTAGCGCCACCATGTATTTTTACTCAGAAATCTGAAAAATTATATCTTATCATGGCATAAGACAAAATAATAAAAAGAAAAACTGATTGCTAACCTATTACTACAGTTTTGATTTTTTTCTTACAATTTTTTTAATGAGCATAAACTAAAAAACATTAATATTAGTAACTTAGTTGTTTAGTTTTTAAATTTGAAACTGTAATAAAAATTTTTTTGTAGTTTTAGTTCAAGTAATATACAAAAAGTTATCTAGTTAACTTGGAATTGGAATTTAAAAACTGTAAACACACACTAACTTTCTAAGTATGTTAAAATCAAAAACTTATGTTTGATCTAACTCTAAAACTGATATTTTGTAACGTCAAGACCTTTATGAATAGAATTTTTTCAACTGTATTTAAAACTTGTTTTAGTTTTAAAATATTTAGTTCTAAACAAAATAATTTTTAAAACAACCTCAAATGTAAAAGAATTTTTTTTTAATGTATCAATTATTTATTGTTGCAAAATAAGGTTTTGAATGACATGCTTTAGTTTTTGATAAGTTTTGAACAAAAATAACTGTTTTTGTTGTATTTTTCTATCGTTATGGAAAACTATACTACTTTACTCAATATTGGTAGAATTGTTTTTTAAACTGTTCAAGAAAATATCAAAAATACAGTCACCTCTCGTGAATATACTCATACTGTGTTCACAGCAAAAATGCGTAACTAAACGAGAGATCATAACTAAACGAGGTGTAACAAATATACCTAAGATATTGGCTGTTTTCATATTCTGAATAAAACTCAATACAATTTAGGTATTTTTCTCCTTTTTTTTACAAATGTAATTATCATTCAAGTTGTACATATATGTAAAAAGTTTTTTCAATAAAATTGTGCATACAGAGCATTTTTTCTACTTTGTTCCGTTCTCACCTAATATTAAAGTTGTCTTGCAAAGTATTAGAGAAAAATACTTCTCTAATACCTTGCAAGACAAGTTTAATCTTAGATGGGCAAAGAAAAAATTAACTAAGAATAAGGGATTCATTGAACTGAATTGAAATTTTACGCTACAAGTATTAAGAAGAATGAAACATTTAACATTGTTTAAATTAAATGTACTAAGGTGGGTTAGAAAGCCTAAAGTATAAAGAGAAAAACCATAAAGTTAAATAGGTTCCTTATAGAAGGCTCAACTTTGTCTAAATTCTAACGCCCCCTATATTCGTCAAAATGTTTTTTTTAAATTTTCTAGAAATGTTCCTTCCTTTATAGTTGCCAAAAAACTGGATTCCTGTTAAAACCTAGAACTTTTTTTGTACTTTTGAGAACTCTAAAATGCTTTACTAAACGAGAGTGCGTAACCAAACGAGTGCATAGATTAGCGAGAGGTTACTGTAATCGACTTATTAAAGCTAAGTTGTTTAACAAAACAAAAAATTTTGCTTAAATAATTTTTTTTCTTAAGACATTATATAAATATTTTGTATGAACCTTGGAAGAGGTAAAGATCGTTAGTCAGGGAAAAGTGTGTTTGCAGGTCTGCCACAGGAAAATATTCCCTTCCAGAATTTCTTATAGAGTTTTGAACATGTTCTCGTGCTTTATTGCGTAACATTCTCATTGACTAGTTAATAAATTCATCAAGTATAAATAGTGTTAAGAAGACCAGTTATACAAAAATTGAAACTAAGTTAAAAAATGCATTTATAAAAAACTTTTACAATTAATAAAACTTAAACTTCATAGGTTTTAGAAAATAAATAATTATTAACCATCGTCATGTAAAAAGATTTACTTAAAAGTATCGTTGTATTTAAATAGTGTATAAAGAAAGTAAGCTTTTAATTTAAATTTTTGACACTATTTTATAATAAGCCATGTCGAAGTTTTGTTAAACCCGATTAAAAATAAAATAGAATACGATAACATTATTTAAATGGCTGATCTATAAATACTACTATCTTTAGTGTCATTATACAAAAGTAAAAACTACTTAACAATCATCGTTAGAACAACAACAAAACAATTATAATATTAAAAGTTAATCTTATTTTTATTAACAAATATATTTCAACAAGCAACCACATACGTCGTGTATTTCATTATGTGGGTGGTCTTCAAGTGTTTTGCAAAGGCAGTGAATAAAAAACGATTCCTCCGATCGTTCGTTTTTCATTGAAAACATTTCTAAAAATATATATTCAAAATTATCAACACTCATGGTGTGTCAATAACTTTGTGTTGAAAATAAGAACACTTTTAAACAAACATTCTTAAAATGTTCTGTTGATACCTAAATATTGAACAGAAATCAAATACGATATACCTGGAGGCCTTGCTATACATATTAAAAAGTCAGTATCAAGCTGGGTATTTGTTGATGGTGTTCTTTCTTCCATTACCGCTCCACTTTCTTGTGCTCTGTGCTTTTCAGGTGCCTTTGTTAAGTAAATAGGTTGAACAAATTATAATTTAACATCTAGTACTGAATTATAACTAATATATACTTTGAATAGCAAAAATCTCTTATTATCGAAATCTAAAATAAAGAACCTTCTGTTTTCTTTGAAAAAAGTTATTTCAGTTATTTTATACTTTATGTGGAAGTGTTTTTTTTTCTTTTTTATAGATTTTGCTTTTTTTTTAGAACTAAAAAGAATCAGAAAAAGCTTTTGTAAAACTAAATTTCAATAGTTTTAAAAACTTTTACAGAGTTACAACTTTGTTTTAATTAAATAGTTGAAAATTAAAGTACTTTAAGTTTAGAGTATCTAAACTATCAGTAACAAAAAACAAATGTGAAGGTTTTATTATTTCTGCAATATATACTTTATTTTATCAAAAAAAATTACAACTTACACGTTTTAAGTGTTTTATTTGTCTCAAGATATAATAAGTTGTTATAATATTAGTTATATGAAATACTATTTAATAAAAAATAAACATTTTCACTTACATATATAATAAAAATTTTTGGTTTTTCCCTAAAACATAAAAAGTTGTTTTCACAAAACGGATTTGTCAAAAAGTTGATATTAAATTCCATTCTGTCTGGGGAATTATCAAAAAAGTACGGTTTAGTAGAGGTAGCGTTTTCACATTTTGCTAGTACCACAATCATCAAGCATTTGAAGTTTCTTGATTGTTCTTCAACAAATTTTCTTGCTTAAAAGATAACTTAATTAATAGTTTAACTTGCTAACATATTTTTTAATTAAGCCAAACTTCTAAAGTCGAGGGATGTTTAATTATAATAAAAGTTTTATTTGAATTACAGTGTATTTTCTTTCTTTTATACTGCATTTATATACAAAATAACCTTTTAAATTTATTTTAAGGTAAATGTTGTATAATGAAGCCATTAAATTTTAATTAAGATTATATCAAGTTTCTTTTTGTGAAACCAATGTTTTTAAAGTTAAGTGTTAAACTACTTTTTTTAGTAGTTTAATCTATTTTTTTAGTTTTAAAGTAAATACCTTCTAATAAGTAGTTTTTTATCATTCCTTTTTTACTTCTTGAATTAAATAATCCTCTAGGAGCATAAGCGTTAAATTCGTAACTAAGTTTCGTAGCAAGATTTTGCAAGTTTTGGATATCAACAGAATTATCTGTAACATCTTGTGTAGTATCAATCATCAAATTCTGTAGCATAATTTTTTTTAATCAGTTTTAAATATGAAAATTATTAGGGCGTTGACTTGTTAAAAAATACGAGTATTATTTTCAAAATAGGTTTACAGACAGGTATTTAAATGTATAAACTTTAAGTCTAAAAAGCTAAATTTCATCTAATATAGCTTGACTAACTTTCCTTACAGACGTAAGTTTTAAAATTCGGTAGTCAAAGTAAGAAGCTCAAAAAGTTTTTAATAGTGTATGAGAAACATATAAATATCTATTTACACAGTAGTTTTCTATAACTATTAAACACAGTTATAACTAAATAAAATAACGTGTTGATTAAAAAATTAAATCTATATTTTATAAATCAATTTATTTTGTTTGTATAAGTTAGGTCTACTTAAAAAATGTTTTGATATTTTATAACAAACTCCACTCGTATTATAACTTTAGTTTTGTAAATTGATCTTTTAACTTTATATTTTTTAGCAAAACCCAAGTTATTTATTAAATACTTTGAAGTAAAATATTTCCTGGTTTTTAAACTTAATCTATTTGAATGATATATTTACTGTCAGTTGAAACAATTGAACTTATATATTTTTTAACTTTTATTGAAAGGAATATATAGCCTTATCTAACTATTTAATTAAAGTAAAAGCGAAAATAGTTTTGTTTATCTATGATTGTATTTATACTTTAGTTTTCTATTATAAGGTTTAGATCATAATTTCAAAACAAAAAGTTTTTGTTCGACTTATTTTGATAAAAATAACAAAACTTATCTTAACAAGAACAATTTCGTATTTTTAAAAACTAATTTACTGTTTACTAACATAATCACAAATCAGTTTAACTGTTGAATTTCCACTTACTAGTACTACAAGAAGACCTTTTTTGTTGCTTGCTGATACTACTTCCAAGCTAGTCTGCCCAAACATTTTAAATCTGCTTTTTAATTTTAGTTATATAGTTTCGTTTCAAACGTAAAAACCAAAGTTTATTTTTGTCGTTCGCTAAATCGCTTTCAGATTGTAAAAAAGTATCTAAAAACGTTTTTTGCAAAATTGAAAAAGTATAATCAACTTCTACTTTTTTATTCTGTTCTTATATTAACCAAATGTTCTAAACATGACTACAGCTGATCTGATGTCTATTGAAAAGAATATTTCCAAACAATTTATTTAAATTTGTTAATCAAATTTAATTCGAGAGCACAAAAAAAATGTTTTGAGAAATTTAAACAATACATTGAATTAAACATGTTAAGTAAGTAGAAACGCTTCGATAGTGTCTTAAAAGATTAGCTTCTTATGTTATTCTATCATGCGGAAACTACAAAATAATGCATTGATATAAACTTCCTTTTTTTCAAGTAGTTTTTGAATTCAGACGTTTTAGACATATATTTTTATTCATCCGGTCTTTAGTTCTTCCAAAGTTAACTCCAAATAACGTAACTTAATCTTTCTGTTACGCCTTAATGTACTGGAATGCTAATGTGCTTAGGTTTTTGGCTTTAGTACAAGTTTGATTGAGCGTTACATTTAAAAAATATCACGCAATACAAAAGTATCATTTACACTTGATTAAAATTTAAAAAACATTCTACAATTGTCTATTAACTATAAGCCTTGATTTCACTAAAGCCTTTAAAAAATTAATTAAAAAAAAAATATTTTTGTAACAATTACTCTGATGCGAGACTTTACTAAACTTTTGTTTTTATGTAAAGATACGTGTTTGTTTAATGTAAAAATTAAAAAATGTATTTTGATTGTTTTCACAAATTAACGTTCCTATGAAAAACTATAAAAAAACTAAACAATATATTCTACAAAATACTATAACTAAGCAACTAACTTTAAATTATTGAAGCCGTAAACTCTTATTATTTTTAAGTAAAGTGTGTTCTAGCTACTTCCTAAAAGACAAAGATTTTGTTACGTAAAATAAGTATAATAAATTTTTCGAAGCTTTTTATCAGCTTTAGTACAAACTTTTATGCATAGTTTTTGAATAGTTTAAACCAAAAACCTTTTATTAAATGTTTTGTAAATCAGAACATTTTTTAATGTTAACTTAAAGTTGACAGCATGCATGACTTAAATACGACAGATAAGAAATAAAATAAATCCAATTTTACAAAAATTTTAACATCCTTATTTAAAAATCATGTTTTAAAGAATTTTAAACAGCTTTAAAAAGAAGGTGTAAAAAGAGTTTATATCAAGTTACTATTTACAATCACGTTTTTCTTTAAAAATCAAACCATCCACAGAAAAAATAAACTTTTCAAACATAATTACACGCGATGAAAATCAAATTGTTTGAAATAAGTATCTATTTATTTGTTTATTTTTTTGTAAAAGACTTAACATTGTTTACTTTTCGTCGTTTTTATTTTAATTGTTTACGTAACTAAGATTAATAAAAAGTTAACAGGAATAAGAAATTATTTTACAATAAACATATAAAAAACAATATACATTTTGTTACGTTTTTTATTTAATTTTAAATAAATCTTTTTTTTATAATCATGTTGTTTATAATATATGTTTTTATAAGATTATTGTATACTTTTTATTAAAGTTTTCAAAATTCAAATTTAGATAAATCTAATTATAAACATTTTATCATTTAAAAAACTCATTATCACTTTAATTTTTTAGAAAAATCTTAGGTAACAATTTAGAATATCTTAAACCAACAACTTCAAAATATCATAACTAGCAGCATTACTCATAAATTGAAACATGTAAACTATCAGTTTTTATATTTGATTTAAGTATATATTTGACTTCTTACCAATTTCTTGAGGTTGTACAATAAAACTCAATACTAAAAGTTTAAAAACATGCAAAAATATTAAATCTTAAAAAAAAAGTTTGTCAGTTTTAATTTAATTTTTTTTGTAATCTTTATCTCTGTAGCACTTAATCATATTTTCTCCCATACTTAATAACAGTATACAAAAGATTATTTAAAAAAATGTTTAAAACAAAAGTAAAAGTGAATACAAACGTTCTAACCATTTGGTTATAAATTCATTGCAACAAATGGCTAATTAAACATTCAAGGTATTGGTTTAGACGTAACTTCAACACGTTTTCTTAGAAAAAATATGTTTGATCAAACCAACGAAACGTTTAAAATAAAAATATAGAAGTTAACAAAATACTTTGAAGTTTTAAGGTTTAAACAAAAATTGTTTATTTAATTTACTTTAAAAAAAATTGCTTTCGTTGCTTCAATAGAATTGATGATTATTTGAAAAATATTGAATAAAAGTTATTAAGAAGCTATTTTATAAAAAATGTTAGAAACTATGATGGTGTATTAAAAGAACTTATCTTTTGTTTGACATATGAATTAGACTATGCAAAGTAAAACAGTATATCTAAGAAAACACAAAAACATGACGGTTATACACGTAAATTCAATAAAATACTAATAACAAAAATACTATTTATAGAACAGCTATATGCACTATGTTGATTGTTCTCCTGTAATAATAAAAAAGTATTTAATATATTTGTATTTAATTTTATAACTATTCTCAGACTTTGTGATTATCTTATCTTGTTAGAATACACTATAAAACAAAATAAATGTTGTTTTAAGTGTTTCTAACAACATAGTAAATCAAAGGTTTTGTTATTAAATGATTTGTCAAAAAACTTAATTTTCTTTTTAATAGTTAAATAAAATAAATATTGTTTTAACTTTTCTTGCCTTTAACATAAATAAAACAATTTATTATGATTTTTTTTAAGTAGTAATTTTTGGTTTGGAAAACTAATGAAGGTTAAAATAGTTAAAAGTATTTTACAAACTTTTTTTTCTTAGCATTATACTATTTTTTTACTATTTAATAACAAAAAGTACTTATGCAAGGAGTGCATTTTTTAAAGACTATATACACAAGAAGATTAGTAATTTTTTTAGTTAAAAAAAAACAATTAAATAGCGCGAGAGTATGTTTTATAATAACGTTAAGAACTTCAAGTTTTTCAAGTTGAAATTTCAAAAAGTAAAAAAAGTTTTACTTTAAAGTTAAAACCTGAAAACAACTATCTTAGTATTTCGGCTTTTGTTTTGTAAACTTATCTTTATTCCTACCAAACAAAGAACTTTATAAACGTGATTAATTATGGCTTGACTTATAACCGTATTGCTTTTTAATTTCTTTTAAATACTTGTTTTGTTGTCTTTGACATTAAAAACTAAACTAATTTTACGGCAATTGGTATGTAATACTGTTTAAGCCCATTTTTCAGCTTAAATTTATTATAGTACATCCAGAATTGTTGTTTTTGTGGAATTATAACACCATAAGCAACATAAAAAAGTTAGTAGTGACAAAACAAAGAAACCAATAAAATACGCAAGAGCCTTGGACAAAACCAAAAAAAAATTTACACACAATTTGCATTAGTTAAACTAATTCTTCTATGCTTGAATACCGATTCAATTTTATAAAGCGCAGATACAACTTTGAAATTTCCCGTTTGATAAGTTTTAATAACACTGGAAAATAACAAAAAGACTACTAAACAGTTGTATACAAGCTGATAATTTAGTCCAAGTACAAATGTTTTATTAGCTTTACATCAACTCCGTATTAACTTTTGTTTTTCGGACTAATATTTGAATTATTTTCACTAATATGATTCCATATACTTGATTTTAGTTTTTAAACTGATATATCCTTAGAAACACAAAAATAGTGATTACACTTAACAGTCAATTATGAGTATTGGTATTTCGTTTATTTAAATGTTTAGAGTATTTTAGGAAATTTTATTAATTTTATTTGATAATGTTAACTTAATTACTTTTAACTTAAGTTAATTAAATTTAAAAAAAAGTTCTTACATAACTACACATTTCAGAACACAATTTTACGACTTTAGTTTCAAAAAGAACTGCATAAGTACAATAGAATAACACAAAACACACAAAATTCGCAAAGTTGCCAAAATTTATTCAAACTGCCGAGCGGCAAACCAAAACACTCATCAACTTCACTCGCAAATCAGTAATCCTCCATGTTTCCGATCATTTCTTCGGTCACTTCGGCGTAGTTGAAGTGAGTCGTCTTGTTCTTCCTGCTGTACGAGTTAGCGTTCAGCAGGATCAGCAGCGCCGCCTCGTGGTCATCCTCGTCGTCCTTGATCAGGAAGAGGACCATCGACATCAGCACGTTGATCTTCACCCCTTCCCGGCTCTCCTGCCCGAAGCCGGAGCGCAGCCCTTGCAAGTCGTCGAAGAAGTCGTCGGCGTCGGCCGCTTTCTCGCAGAGGTCCGTGACGAACCTGGCCATGAGCACCACCACGTTGTTCTCGATGATTTTCCCGTCGGTTTTTCCGACGTGGCAGCTCTCGTAGGCGTCGAAGACGTCCAGAACGAGCTGGGCGAAACTTTCTTCGATGCACTGGTCGGATGTCCCGTCGAGTCGAAGCTGTAAGAATGGCAATCGAAATAAGTAAAGTGGTTTTGAAAGTTTTCTTTACTTAGTGTAGAGTTGTTTGAATAACTTAAGGAATTATAAGCCTTGTTTAGTTTTGCAATAAATTAATTTCTATTTTTCTTTAAATATTTTCACTTTGTAAGTTTTATTCGCTTGGTAGAGAGTTTACCGGTTCATTTGCCTAACTTACTTTTGCAATATTTAAATGCTATATTTTATTTTGCTTGGTGGAGAGTTTTTAAAATACTGATTAAGTTTGTTAGACTTATTATTGAATTTAAAATAATATATTTTATGTGTGTTTTCACAAGTTAATGCATGATTTTTAACGATTTAAAAAAACTATTGTAAACAAAAAGTTGGCGTATACAAAGTATTCTTTTTTCTCAAAAGTTATAACAAAACATTGATTTTCTGATGAAGTTAGACAAAAAAAGTATTTAAGCTGTCATTGTTTTAAATTGTTAGCTTTTGAAAATATTTAATAACCTTTTTTAAAACAATTACACAGTCACAAATTTAATTAAATAAGTATATCATAATAATACTAATTATACTGATACAAGCAAACAGGTTTATTTCACTTATTTACTTTTGCAATATTTAAATACTATGTTTATTTGTGTTTAAATAATATTAATTTAAAATATCTAATATATAAAATAATATTTGGCATATAAACAGTATTTTTTCTATAAAATTAAAATAAAACGTACATTTTCTGAATAGGTTGTGAAAAACTAAAATGTAACTATTTCAAAAATTTTTTTTATATGTTTTAACTTTTTCAATAAAAGATATTTTGACAAATTAAAAAACTAAATACTTTGACAAATTAAACAACTAAATACTTTGACTAAAATAATTATTAAACTCTATTTAATGCTTTTTTTAATTGTTTTTTTAAGAGTTGTTTAAGTTACATTTCTATATTTTAATTTAATATAAAAAAAAAATGTTGATAAACCTACTTTTTTTTTTGCAGTTCTAAAAAACAATTATATTAGTTGTATAATAACTGTTTTTTTTTTAATACTTATAAAAGCAGTTAGAAGCTGTCAAAAAAAACAGAAAACCTTGAAGGTTTACAGTAAAAATAACAGTTTATTATTTTTTAAATAAACGAAAAACTACCTTTTTGTAAACACAGAGAGCCATTCCAAGCGAGTTGGAAACGTCTGAGGAAGAACAACCCCCAATTTTTTTGTGCATGTCGGGAAGCTTTTTCAAAAAGTAAAAAGCTCTAATGGCATTGTGGTCGCGAATCAGAAACTTGCATAAATTAATAATGTCGTCACAATTGAAGTTTAAGTTTTGGTGTTGAGGTAAAGCTTTGAGGTCATCAGAAAAATTGTTGAAATCAAACTGTAACGTTTTTTTTTTTTATTCAGAAAAATGATTACGTTTATGCATTAATTTAGGAGTTTGCAAAGTAAAAAACTGCGACAAGACTCGAACATTGTTTTTTAATTGAATAAACTGAATTTAGAACTTTCGAATCTTTAAATGTTGAACTAGACGTCTTAGTTTTTTGTAAATTTAAAACAGGGGTCGTCAGTTATTACGTGGTCGAGAGCTAAATACCGAAAAAATAATTACTGGTCGTTGTTGTAGATATAGTTACTAGTAACTTTTCTTTTGCGTAATATCTTATAAAAACTTCTTGACATTGATATCTAAGACTTTTTTTTATTCTTAATCAAAAATCCATAATACCTAGTGTAATATTCAACATTACAAACTAAAGGATATCTAAAGAAATTTTCAAAAAATTTTTTAACATACTTGTATCCCGAACTTTTATCTTTTGCATGCCGCATCCCATTAAGAAAATATATTTTCGCGGGTATATATATTGTAATAATGTGTATATTTAAACAAGTTACAATAAATCTCAAAGAAGTTCTGTGTTCTAAAACTGATTTAAGACCTTAACTCACAGATACGTTTTGTTTCTATAAAAATATTAGTAAAACTATTTTTACTTTATTCTATCCTGCATCCATTTTCGAAATCAAGATCCAGCCGGATCCGGATAAATTTTTAAACTAAGGATCCGACTATATAGAATCTTAAAAAATCGGATCTGAACTCTGGATCAATTCGATCGTTATTAAAAACATACGTTTTGTTTATAGGTTTTTTTTTTTTTAACTTGAAGTTGTTTTTGCTGCATTAATGATTTTTAGCTAATAAACAAATCGGTTGACAAACTTTTATATAAGAACTGAATTTCATCTATTATATTGACAAACTTTTGTTAATATGTTTTGATTAAAAATATTGTCATTTAATAGCTTAAAAAGGTAAAATATTACAAAGTTCAATAATACTCATATTAAAAGTATTTTTAAATTGAATCATATTCAATTTAGAACATTAGAAGACAAATAAAAAAATTCTTAAGTTAGATGAAATAACAATTTTTTTTAGTGAAAAATTCTTCAAATTAAGAAATAAAATAACTTTTGATTAAATATAAGTACATATTATTCCATTTGTTTCCTTTTTTTAATAGATTTTTACAGTATTAGATTTAAAATACATTTTTTTAAGTAAATCGGTTGAAAATACCACTTAAAAACTTACAAAATTGATGATTGCAAGGCTAATACTTTAAATCTGTATTTTCTTTTTTAAATATTTGTATACACAATATCATTAGATGTTTATTATTTTGTATTTCTAAAACTTACCGGCAAACGTTTATAAAATCAATGCAATTAATAGTAAAACTATTAAAATGAAATAAAGATAAATAAGAAACCAAGTTTAAACTAACGTCTCTGCCTTCAACACAATTCAACATATCACCATACATTTTTTGTGCAACGGACTCTACAACCTGTTTGTTTTTGTTTTTGTTTTCAGTGTTTAGTTTTACAGCAAGTTATTAAACATTATTGTACACTTTTAGTCTATTTCAATAGTAATTACAATCAAAGTTGTCAATTTAAACCCAAGAAGAACATAATTAGTCTATTAATTAGCGAATTTATTCATCAAACAACTGTTCACTAATGATTCAATGAAGGTTAATGAGATTTCCAGTAACAATAAAATCTTCAAACTAAAATAAACTCTTAATAATAAACTAAATTAAAATAAATTATACTTAAAAACATAACACATTACTAATTAAAACCGATAAAAATTTTCAGGCTACTAAGGATAACACTATTAATAAAACTTGTTTACAATTTTTTTCAAGTATTTGTTTTTAAGTTGTGCATAGAAGTTATTTCATTGTGAACAGAAAATTTTCTAAATTGAAAAAAAACGTTTGTATTTTTGTAATATAAATGGTATATCATAAAATAAATTTACAGTTCTTAACACGTTACATATATAAATTATTTAAAATAAGGAAAAACTGTGTTAATTAACAATAATAGAAATATGCTTATAGCTTAGTGTGAAGAAAGTTTATTTCTAATAAATTTAGTGTGCACAGCTTTTAGAAAGGTAGAAAACAACTAGCATAAGGTATATTAATGCTACTTTTAATTCATAAAATGACTTTAAATAAATATTTTGTTAGTATTATGATGATTAAGTTTAAGTTCAATACTATTAAAAAAACAGTATAGAACAAAACTTTAAATCAGTTGAGTTAAAACTAAAAAATCAAAACTTTTATATGTTTTATCGTATTAAAATAAGACACTGGTACTATTAACAAAAATATTGTTCACTGTGGTACACTAAAAACTGTTTCTAAATTAACTACAAGTTAGAGTTTTAATGATGTATGTAATACAATTTTTTAATTAAACTTTAATAAATGTTTTACCTCATTCGACGAAAAATCCCTGTGCACAAAAATTTTGACAAGTTCATCAACTTTGGTGTTTTCAAGGTATGGGCAACTGTGTACACCAGTTGTAATAAGTGGCATTTTAGTATTATTTACAATAAAGAATTAACTATAAGTAGAAGTGATATTTGTGTTAATATTTGAAAATAGACGTTAACTTACTTTATTAAATTTTGATTATAGTTAACATAGAAAATAATCTTAAAGCTGTTTAAGATTTAATGACTAAATAAAACTTTTTTTATTGAATGTAACAATCAGTTTATAGTAGTTTAAACAATTCAAAACAGAGCTACCACCTTTACAGTCGATACTACACAACGATTTGTTTAATGTATATAAGTTTAATGATAACTTATTTACAGTCTTTATTAAAAAAAAATAATTAAAATATTAATCACTATTTTTGTTTTTTTTGCGCATAAAATAACTAAGTGTACACAAAACAAAGCTGAAATAAAGTATAAAACCTAAACTTTTGGACATACTATCTAAACAAATAAAGTATTTTTTAAAGCTGTAGTAGTTTAAACAAATATCACAATTTAAGAGAATAACAACAGGTGGTAAACTGAAAGCCAAGATTAAAACTACTTATTGCTAACTCAAGTACTGACTACTATCTGGTTATCAAAAGTAAGTAAATATTTTAGTTTCAAAATACAAACTTTAATTGTATTTTAATTGTAATACAAACTTTGATTATACTTTTGAAAAGTAAAAAATTATGTTTAATTTATTTTAACTAACTTTAAAATTTGTTTAAATAAAACTATACAAGCATAATAATACAAAATGCAATATAAACATACACTTTACAGTAAACTGTTCTTTTCTTATAAAACACTACTTACTTTTTTTAACTGCTATTTACTTAACTTAAAAACACAACACCACTAAACTGAATTATAAACTTCTTTAAACTTCAAAGTTGTTGTAAAATTACTATTTTTCGTTTGTTGTAAATATAGAATGTTTACCAAAATTTAAGGTGTAGTGTCAGTAAAAAAACTTAATAGCTTAACTACTGTGAATTATACAACAACAAAATAAATAAATTTATCATAAAACTATTTTTAAATAAAGCTAGAACTTAATTACAGTTAAAAAGCCAATCATTTTTATCAATTTTTGTACTTAAAACTTTTCTCTTAAAACAATTTCAATAATTAACTGTCATATTTCAATACAAATACTACTATATGATAATTTTGTTGTAAAACAGAATAGAGTCTTTTGATTTAGCTTTTAAGAACTTAGGAAAATACTGAAATATTCCACTTATACTAGTAGCTATTACTAATAGCTTTAACTACTATAAAATACGTATGCTTAATTTAATTATAAAATATTTTTAATTTAAACAAAAATAAATACAGCGTTAAAAGATTGCAAGTTATATTAACTTAACTTATAATTAAGTTGTACATACAGTTGAATAACTAATTCACACACTGTTTTACTCAATAAAAAAAACGTAATGACTTTAAAACTTTTTTAAACAAAAGCTGTTTTTTAAAAAGTTTCGTAAAAACAAAGACATGAAATATCTTTTACTGAAACTAAATTTAATCCTTTTTATCTTCAAAAAAGGTGTATATTAATAAATACAAAACTCTTATTTTGGAAAGCTTTTCAACTCTTTTAAAACTAAAACTAAATTATACAAACACTTTTTAAAAAGTTTTAAAACGTATGTTTTACTTTTATATGACAATCATTTTAAGTTTTAATTTTAATTTCTTTATTGTTCATTAATAATTGGAAGTAATAAGTAATAGTTAATTTAAAACATTAGTATAATTTAAAATGATTAAGACATTATTTTTTACATAGTAGTTAATAAAATGAGATGCTTAAGTAAATCAAATTTTTAAGTTTAATAGTTACTTAACCATCTGTTGCTTTAACTGCTTTTAAACATTTAATAAAAAGGTTTTACTGAAAATCTTGGGTGTAGCATGGTAAAAAAATTACTAGATAAAAAATAAAATACAAGTAGAAATGTTTAATTCTGTATTAACTAAAAGTTCAAAATTTTATAGATTGTTGATACAAAAGAGTAACTACTTAAACTTAAAGTATAAACACAACTTCTTTAACTGAAAATTGAAAAATTACTTAGCTTTTAAAACTAAATATAAAAGTTAGAAATTGCAATAATAAATGTTTGTTTTTTTCTTGGTATTTAAAAATATCTTGGGATTTTTAAAAAATCAAAATTTGTGTTAGAAAATGTAAAATTATTAATATTTTTATCAAAAGATACTTAAGAGAAACAAAACAAGTCATAAAGCTAGCCTAAGATTTATGAAAAAAATAAACTAAACTGATTTTCATTTTAAAAAACCAATCAAGTTGAAGTAAGCCTGAGTTATACAAATGATATGGAGAACTTCAAAGTAGACTGAGTTGATCTGAGCCTAAATGAATCTAAAATTAAAAAAAAATCTAAATATCCTGGTATAGTTGAAGGAAACCCTATTGTAAATCAATATAAAACAAAGAACAAAACATTTTCATAGATCATAAAAGTATTTAAGTATATAAAGTCTTAAAACAATAAAACACAATGTAATTTTTTTTTAAGAAATAAGTTTAACTTAAAAGATTACTATTTATTAAAAAATGTATATTAGTTTTTATAAAAGCAGTTTTCCATGGTCGATCGATACCAATTTATGGAATTATCTGAAATTTAGCACAGAAATTTTGTTAAATCCAAAATATTTTTTAAATAAGATTAAAAAAGAATTTATGCTTACACAAAAATAATCCATTAAAATAAATATAAACAAAAAACTTTTAACATATTTAGTAGATAAAAGAGTAACTATAAAAATTAATACAACTAGAAAAATCCAATACAGTGAAACTAAAAAAAAGAAAACTTTTACCAAACACTATATTAGTTTAAATGCATAGTTTTTATTTTTAATGCAGTGTTTTGTAATTGAAGGTTAGAAACAAACATTTGCTAAATTTATTTATTTATTTTTATGTAAACATAAAAGTTTCAATTCTACGTTTCTACTTAATCTAAAAACTGTATTAAATTGAAATAGTAAAATTATGTTAAATAAACAATAAAATTAAATGTTTTCTTAGTACTTGTGAAGCTTTTAAACAACTTACTTGTTTGAACTTAAAAAATTACTACTTAAAAAAATGCTTTGAAATATAGTTGGTATTTATAAGTTTAGCTTATTTGGGTTCTATCTATACTGTTATAGTTTAGTACTTTTAAATTAAATTTTATAGTACATTAAACTATATGTCACTTAAAGTCAGTCTGAGCTGTAAAAATCAGATTCAGCAAAAAAAAATGTTTTTTTAATATTAATTTCAATGTTTTTGTTTAAACTTATTTTGTTGATTAATTTTTACTGTGTTTGGGTAAAGTAAATTTGAGACAAAAGTATAGATTAATAAATAACAATAAAAAGCTAGTAAAATTTGCTGACTCAGTTTTTTTTAAAGCTCTCATTGAACTTTAAGTATACTTTCCACAAAACCATGTATGTTATTTACTTATTCACAGCACTATTACCATTGCAAGTACTCGTTAGTTTTTGTTTTAGGGGATTCTAAAGATCTAATGTCATCTTTACTGGCTTAAGTAGGTGAGTCTTTTGCAGCAAACATATACATATATGCATTCTTAAATACAGGGTAATTTAATTAATAGCTAAGAAATTTTTCTTGACTTGAATAAATGTTTTAAGCTACAAAACTCAATTAAACTTACATTTTTATTTGGTCTACAGACTGGACATAAATTTTTACTCATCCAAAATTCATACTTTTGAACATTTTATTTTTTCACTGCAATGTTTTTAAATCAATTTGTCCCACAAAAATATTTTTTAATTAGTAATTCTGAATTAATGTCATTTTAGACTTCAGTTTCCTGTGCTAAAATTTTGCTAATCAATTATCAATTTCTAATTGAAAAGTTACAATAGAAAGAAAAATGTGAACACTCTCAACTAAGGTCAATGGATTGGTGTGGAGAAAGACCAGTAATTCCCTAGGATGTTGTTGCACCAATATCAAAATGAAAATATATTATATTTGATGTCTCTTTTAACCATAATTATATGTAAAAATCAATGTTTTAAGCCTAATATGTTTAATGTAAAAAAATACTTTGTTTTAAACAATCTTTATAAATACATGGTAAGAATTAAAATTTATTATGGTAAACTAAAATATTTAAACAACTTTATTTTAGATATCATAATCAATATAAATTAATGTATTGATATAATTGCTTTATATTGTCAAATAAAAGTGATTAAATATTTAAGTTTTACTAGTTTATGATAAACAAGTTTAATTTTACACTTTTAATATATATTTTTTGTTGTAGTTTTGGAATTAAAAAAAAGTACTGAGCTATAATTATTGTACATAAATAAAAATCTGATCTAAAAGTTTTAATAAAAAAAAAATTTAACAAAAAATTTTACTCTTTAAAAGTTTTATTTGTTTTTCAAACTATCATCTTATCAGCTACTTTTTAGAAAAGTTCATTTTATCACTTTGGTAAAATTATTGCTAGTTTCCTAGGAAAATATTTTACAGTTTTAATTTTACACTCTGATAAGCCAAGTATAGAAATGAAAAGCTCTAAGTCTAAGCCTTCATCATAGAGACCGTAAGGTAAATAAAAAAGAAATTTGACTAATAAAAAAAAGCTACCGATCGAGGGTAAGGGTTAGCGGTAACAGTGATAGTAAAAATAAAAAATAACTAATACAAATTTTAAAAAAGAAGTTTTCTGTTTGAATTTGAGTAAATGTGTACCTTATATTTCAACTATATACTTATCTTATCAAAGTAAAAAAACGAAAGTGTAAAATATTTTCACTTTGATATTGGTGCAACATCATCCTAGGAAATTACCAAATTTTGATTTGGTCAATAGTTTTTTTGATAATTTTTAGTTTACTTTTCGTAAGCTAAAAATGAGAAATCTGACCAAAGTCAAAACTATAAAATAGTTTTGTTTAAAACTTAAAAAAATTGTTTTGTATTGAAAAAGGCTTTGTATTGAAAAAACAAGGTTTAAGTGAAGCAAATACATTTAAAAAAATCTTAAACAGAATTTTTTAAATTTTAAATTAAATTTTTTTATAAAAGTCAGGGTTGCCGCTTGGTCAGGAAAAGTCAGGAAATTAGGAAAGTCAGGAAAACTTTTAAAAAATGACAAAAGTCAGGAAAAAATGGGGGGTTTTGAAAAAAAGTCAGGAAAATTGGTAAAATTTAAAAATAAATTAAATTTTGTCAGTTTAAATTTACAAAGTTTCTTGTTTTCCAAAGCCTTCAAATGGTTAAAATTAATTAAAAGTCCTTTAAAGTCAGTAAAAAATTCAAAAATTTTCCTAGAAATTTACAAAAATATTTGATTTTATTTCAATAGCATTCATCTGGTATAAATTAGTAAAATATTCTTTATAAAATTTTCTATTGACATATTGAACAAGTACCCTACTTGAACAAGCAGATTTTGTAAGCTTTTTAGTATTGATGATCTGTAGCAAGGACACTTCCATATTGGAACTGTGATATTTACACAAAAGTTTATCTAGCATAATTTTAGAATCAAACTGTTTTTTGTTCAAGTAAATAATTGAGTTCTTTATAACTAAGCAGTTAGTTAAGTATTTTATGTAACAAGTTAATGTGTATACTTTACCTCTTAATAATTTTTTCAGAGTTGTTTAAATTTATAAAATAAGTTATAAGAGAGGTATATGCCAAGATTAAGTTTACTTATAGTTTGTATTTTTTGTAGATTAACTTAAGTTTTTAAAGTAAATAAGAGTATATTTATTTGTTACAAATTTTATACTAAATGATAAGGGAAATATTTTATACAACAGATATTTAGTTTACATTATATATCTTTTATTTACAGTTACTTAAGTATATTATTTTTTAATTGATTTTAAATTTAATGGTTTTATATTTAATAGTTTGGGTAGTATTTTATTAAACTAAGTGAACAATTTATATAAGTAAAACAACATGTTTTAAGTAAATACTTTTTATTATCAGATATTTTTAATTTTTAGGTTGTTTTACAACTTGTATGCTAAGTCTGACTAAAGTTTACTTTTTTAGTTAGATAAATAGCTTATTACTGGTAGAGAGTAAATTTATTTTTTGTATTAAGGTGTTAGATTAGAATTATTTGTACAGAAAACTATTACTTTATGTATCGGGTTTGAAAATGAAGCGGAGTGCAGACCAGATGAAGGAAACCATATCTTCATTAGATGAAGAGGTTGAAATGCTAATAAAAAAACAGAGAAAATAAATTTTAGTACGTACATTAAAAAAAAACAGTATTTGATTAAGTTCTTTATTGTTTTAATGTTTTAACTGTAAAAGTTTGTTATTGTTTTAAGGTTTGAGTTGTGAAAGTTCCTTATTGATTTAAGATTTAATTGTAAACGTTCCTTATATGTTGTTTGTTTATCTAGATACATTTATGCTAGGAAATGCTAAAAAATGTGTCATTTTTCAGACAAGCTGTGTTTATAAGGTAATAATACAAGTATTTTGCTAATAGAGCTGTTTATTACAAGCATCAATCATACACAGATGGTTTAGATGATGTACTGGAAGTTTGATAACAGAATTCAGTAAAAAACTGTTGTTTTTAACCTGTATTAAAATTAGATTGAAAGCTTTATATAGTTTCAAGTGTAAGATTATGTATTTTAGGATAAGTTTAATTTAAGAGTTTGATTTAGAAAAGTCGGGAAAATTTTGGTAAAAAGTCTGGCAATTTTTCTCAGCTTGATCAGTGGCAACCATTTATGATTTGTGTTTGTAAAAGTTTTTGTTGACTTTTTGTCTCTGACTTTACTTTGTTTTATTTGACTTATAAAAGTTAAAAGAAAATATATTCATCTTGTAACCTATTTAAATTTTTTAAAGTATTTAGAAATATTTTACATAGTTATAATACTCTGTTGATACAACCTAATTTCAGTCCATAAGTAATTAGAATTGCTTTAATTAGCTGTGCTTTTTCACTTGAAAACCTGAAATTAAAAAACACAAATGAAAACACCTAAAATAAAATTGAATTTTGAATAAAAATCTTTGGACTTTATAAGTATTAAATATGTATTTTAATAAAGTTAAGTTAAAATCAGAATCATTTTTTATATACCATACAGGGTTTTTTATTATTAGACACAGCTAAAGTAGCATTACTGTTTCTGTTCAGTAATTTGTTACTATTTGAAACATTTTATAAATTTTATCACATACAAATAAGGTACTTGAAAATTAAAGCTTAAATCTGGAATTTCGGAATAAAAGTTTTAAAAACCAGTGGCCTTGCAAACCAGTTTTATAAATGAAATTAAATTATGTGATTTAGTGAAAAATAGTATATTCTGATAATTTTAATCCCTTTTAAAAAACTATACAACAAAATTAAGTAAATAAAACATTTAAAAACAAACAGGATTGCCAAAAAGTTTGGAATTTGAGAAAATTTAGAAAAACTTGGAATTTATAACAAAAATCACTAAAAAGCTTGGTAAAATCTGAGATTTAAAACTATTTTTACATGTAAAACAACAAAGTTTTACTTAGACAAGAAAAATCAATCAAAAACACAATAATAATTTTGTTTTTTGTTCAAACACATTTAAAGTTTTGATAAGTTTTAAATACTTTATAAGAAGTTATTTAAAGTGATAGCATACTTTTTATTCTTTAAAAAACTAGTTTTAACTATTTATTTAGTAAAATTTGTTTTAATTTTTATTAATTGCAACTGGTATTTGTCAAACATCGATAAAGAATGATTGTGAATTTAGAAGAAACTGTATTGAAGTAAGGTAATTAAAAAATAGAATTTACAGGTTTTAAGCTTAACTTATTTTCTCCATAACATAAATGCCATTTTTGATCCCAAGTGTATTTGTAAATTAAACTTGTTATTTAAATTTTTAAACTTGGCTTGTAAATATGATTTGTTTAAAAGGCAGTAAGTAATTATTAAAAATATTTAACTGTTTTTTAATTAAAGGAAATTAAAAGTTTGGTTAAATAAATTTTTACTAACTATTTCAGAATAAAAAGTTATTGTTTTAGGCTAATTTTCAATTTATGCACTTTTTAGTAAACTTAAACTTTTTAAACATGTATAGTGCGGTTGCTGTAACCTATTTGTCAGATATACAAAATTACTTGATTTTAACAATTTTAAATTAAGACTTTCAATTTTTAATGAAGTATTTAGAATCTTTTTGTTTCTGGCAACCCTGTTGTGTTGCATATATTTTATAGCAATAAAAAAGTTATGTTGAAAATTATTTCAGAACTTAATAAAAAAAAAATCCCTAACATGCCCAAGGCAGAAAGTCCAGATGCTGTGGTGCTGCAGTACTTGAAGCAGCAGAACAGGCCATACAGCGCTAGCGACATTCACATGAACTTGCACAAGGCCCAAGGAAAAACAGCCATCATCAAGTCATTGGAGAGCCTGGCTCAGAAGGGCAAGGTGTTGGAAAAAACGTACGGAAAAGCAAAGATCTATGTCTACCACCAGTCCCAGTTTCCTAATGTCAGCGATGAAGACCTTGCAAAGCTGGATGTTGAAATCAAGCAGCTTCAGAGCAAAATTGACGAGACTTCAGCCAAGCTGAGCTCTGCCACCAAAACGTACTGCACCATCAGTTCACAGCTTTCCACAGAGAAGGCTGAAGAGGACTTGAAAAGCTTGAAGGAAGCCCACAAAATGACTCTGGCAGGCATTGCAAAGAGAAAGCAGCCTGGGCAGGAAAAGATCGACCCAAAGCAGAAGGAAAAATTGTCAAAGAAAAGAGATGAAATGAGCTCTTTGATGAGGAAAAGAAAGAGGTGCACTAATGATTTGATGAATGCAGTCTTGGAAGGATATCCCAAATCAAAGAAGCAGTTTGTGGAGGAAGTGGGTTTGGAATTGGATTAATTACTTAAGTTTTTAGAGTGTAACTGTGCTTGTGCAAATTTTTAATAAAATTACTTTAACAGTAGAAAGACAATGGTTTGATGAGCGAACCAAATTCACATGGGATTAAAAGTTATAAATTACTTAATAGCTGCTATTTTTTTATATATTTTGTTATAGAAGCAAAAGTTAATAAAAAAACAAGTAGCTACTTTGTATAGTATCAGGATCTGTTTGGTTTAGAGTTTAGAGAAGTTTTTTTTTACTGTAAATAACATTTGACAAGTAAAGCAGAGTTTTTTGTGTTTTTCCATACATAAATATTTTCTTTTGTATAAGTTTTTTTGTAAAAATTGTAATTAACAATTGTAAGCATCAATCATTTAGAATTTTAAATTAGTGAAAAATATGAACAATTTTAAAAGATTTTTACTAAAATAGCCAATTTATATAAAAATGTTTAAATGTTGTAGGAAATTTTATAAAATAAAATCACAGGTTATTGTATAAGAATTTGTCCAGTAATTTTTTAAAACGAAGCTTTTAAAAAAACTAGTTGAATTGGTTTTACAAAAGTATAAAAAAAATTTCCTTTCATGTTTATTATTTAAAATATAGTTTTACCTTATACTAACAAAGTTTGTACATATGTAACTTTTTTAAAAATAATTTTCACTGATTTTGTTTCCAATTGAACTTTTAGCATTAAAAAAATGTTGAGCAAACTGAAATTAAACACCTTATCTCAATCTCACCTGTCCAAGCTGATTTCGTTGGCTTCTTCAAACAAGCTTCACACAAGCCCATTAACAAACGCCCAGCTCAATGAAGTGGTCATCACCTCGGCCGTCAGAACGCCGATGGGATCTTTCCAGGGCTCCCTCTCATCCGTGCCTGCCACCAAGCTCGGATCTCACGCCATAAAGAACGCTGTGGAGAAGTCTGGCATCAAGCCTGAGCAGGTTATTGTTTTCTTCACTAGTAATGAATATTGCATTTTAAGCCTGAGTTGTCAAAAATGTTTATTATTTTAAGATTTGTAAAAATCACGTTTTTTGGAGTACATAAACCTTAGTTTTAAATTACTTAATTTAACAAGTTTCTGCTTTTAGTACGACTGCTTTAATTATCTTATGTAATTTAAGTATGTTTTTTTTTTTTTATCTTAAATTTTTGAGTTTTAAGTTTTTTTGACTATAAACCTTTATAAAAAAGTACATATACTACTATTAATGTACAGTACACTGGACATTGTAGGTAATTGGTTTTTATAATAATATACCTTAAAGAAATATTTTTCATCGTATAGTTTTATAATTTTTGAACTTTATTTAAAAAGCGATCTTATATATCACCTAATTTCATACCTTCACTACTTTAAATGCTTATGATTTTAGAATAAGAAGAACTATTTATCTGTTTAACAAAATGTTGTTAATTTAAATAAATTAAAACTTATTAGTTTTTAGTTTGTAAATCTTAGTAAGATTTAAAAATTTTGTTTGATGAATGACTTAAATTAGTAAATCGATACATTTACTTTTCTTAATAATGGCTACATCTGTAATAATGTAACTATGATATACTTACTTATAGAATATAAGTTTGGTTTTTGACTCGTTAAACATTTTCAGACTTACAAAATATGTTACGTAGAGTTTATACGTTTACTTTGTTATGAGTACTAGTTATTTATAATCAAGGTTACATTTCTTTGATTTAAAAAAAAGATTAACTTTATAGTCTTGTATGTATATTAACTATTGTTTCTTTGTTTATGAACTAACAGCATAAGAACTTAGTTAAACGTTTTTAATTTTCAAATGATATCCTCAACTATTAACCACAATATATGCAATAATAATTATCATTAAGTTTTTAAGATGTTGTTTGACAAGTATTAAAATTGTAACTTTAGTTATATCGTTATTGTAAAAGAAACCCTTATTGTCTTTAAGCATCTTGCCTATAAACACAGTAAATTTTGTTTGTTCTATAAATTCTTAACTGATTAGTTTTATTAAATAATTGTTAACTGCTAAGTTTTACAAATTTTATTTTCAATCTAAGGTGGATGAAGTTTACATGGGAAATGTGCTGCAAGTCGGTCAAGGTCAGGCTCCTGCCAGGCAAGCTGCTCTTGGTATGTGAATTTATTCGTAGTAAATAGATAATTTTAAATAAGTTTCTCACAGGGCTACTAATGTTTAAAAGTTATTTGAATAACCTACTGTTTGTTTTCTAGCTGTTGTTGTTTTCTAAAATTACTAAAGCGTGTAATAAAATTACTACTTTTAATCACAATGAAATTTATAGAAAAGTTTTCAGTTGCTTGTAAAATAAAGTAGTTTATGCTGTTTGTGAAAACAAAATGTAAGGTTTTTTATATAGTTTTTTATGATACTTTTACAAATATATCCCTTAAAGTTATGTTTTTGTTTTGGATGTAATTATTATACCATTTAAAAAGTGATCATTATACATATATATAAAATGTACTTATTTTATGATTTAGCTTATTAATAACTAAGAAGTATAACAAATAACACCTTAACGTTTTCAGGGTTAAACTTGGAAAAACCTGAAAATTGAGAAACTTAAAAAAAACCTGGAGTTTTAAGCAGTTTTTACATGTAAAGTAGTAAAATTTTTATTCAACCCAAAAAATCTAACATATAGCTAAAAACTTCTTTTTATCATCAGATTTTTTTTATTAAAAAACACATTTAAAGAAGCTTCACATTATCTTTTCAATGTTTTTATACTATTCAACACAGTTTTTTACCTTAAACTTAATTTTAAACTAAAAATAGACCCAAATGTGTGTACTTTTAAAAACTTGGAGGATATTTTGAAAACCTGGAGAAAATTTGCCGAAAACCAGTAGCAACCCTTTGTTTTCTATATTTTTAAAGGTAGACATATCTCTGTTAATTAAGTTTTCTATTGCAAATAGTTGCTTTTTAAGTAAGCTCATTAGCTGTTTTGATTTTTTAATGATGTACACATTGCGCACATTATTTAACTTATCAATTTACAAATTTTTAAATACAATTTTATTTTTATAAGTATCTTTACTTACTGATAAAACTTTAGATCTAGAAATTACATTTTGTTTTCGAGATTTTAGTAAACAAAGAATATTTTATACTTTTAACAAACAACTTAATATATTTTTTTACAAGTATATAAAAAAATTGTTCTTAAGCTATCACTGCACATAAACATTCTTGACAAAACAGGACTGCTGAATTGATTCTTACTAATAATATTAGTTTTTCTTGTTTTCGTTTTTCAATCTTTATTTCAATTATTGTACAGTGTAATACCAGGCAGGAATTGTTTGTTTTTAAAAATGTTTTTTTTTTGTGTTCCGCTTACTGTTAAAAATTATTTATAGTTTGTAGGCAAGCTTAAAAACAGAACGTTATACTTTTTTGTTTAACAAACATTAGATTAGTTTTTAAACAAACACTGTACAATGCAGGCGCAGGACTACCAAACAGCGTACCTTGCACGACAATCAACAAAGTTTGCGCCAGTGGAACCAAATCTGTTATGATGGCGGCTCAATCGCTCATGTGCGGACATCAGAACGTTAGTTTGTGAACTAAATAACTAAACAGTAACATTTATCAAATACAGAATGTTAGTTCTGTTAAATTGGGAAAAGTGGAAAGTTTAGAATCGTTTAGAAGTGGAAAGTATATGAAGTTTACATGACAAATTACTTTTAGTGGAATTAGAATAATTATTTTCGTAGTGCAACTGTTTCGGGTAGGTTTATTTGAAAGTAAATTTTTAAGCTTTTGCGAACATTAATGTTAGTGATATGATTTTTCTTAACCACAATTATTTATTTTGTTTCAAAGCGTTATTTAGCTCAAGAGTGCACAGTTAAATAAAAGAAATCATAGGAAAAATAAGTTATTAGCAATGTTGTATCAAATAGGACTGATAATTAAGTTCTTAAACATACACGTTTCAGTTTATAAATAACGCAGAACAAAAACTAAAGTCATATAATTAAAAAAAGTTTTGAAATAATTTTCAAACACCACCAGGTAACATTTATTATCTACTTACTGTTCTCGGTTTAAATATACCTTACCCTAGTTAACATCGAATGTTTACATGAAGTTATAATGATGATTTTTTTTTAATAATCTATGGTAGAAAATGTTACTTTCTATTAGGAAATTTTCATTGTCTATTTTTTTATTTGTAAAATTATTTGTTATGGTATTTTTTTATTTAATTTTTTTTTTAATTTTAACAAACTTCATTATGACGTCACACAGGTGATAGTGGCGGGCGGCATGGAGTCGATGTCCAACGCGCCCATGTCCCTCCCCAGAAACACTCCGGGGTACGGGGGCGGGAGGCTGTATGACGTCATAGTCGCCGACGGTCTCACCGACGCGTACGCGGGAATCCACATGGGCGTGTGCGGCGAGATGACGGCTTCGGAGATGGGGATTTCCCGGGAGGAGCAGGACGATTTCGCGGTGGGGAGCTACGAGAGGGCGAGGAGGGGAGACAAGGAGGGGAGGTTCAAGGACGAGATCGTGCCTTTCACCGTTGCAGGTTCTTGATTGTAAAATAATTTTTATAATAACGATGATCTTAAATATTAATTATGTGTCAAAAATATATGTGACGAAAATGAAAGTTTTCCCCGTTGCAGGTGTTTGATTGAGAATATATTTTTAGAAATAAGCTAGTTTTAATAAAAATTGTTATAGAGACTAATTTAACTTTGGATAACTTAAAAATTAATTTTAATGAACTTTAGATAATGTATTATATCTGTTGCAAGTGTGTTAATAATAGTAAACATAATTATCAACTACATGTATAATTAATAAACTTGTTAGTAAAATATGTAAAAAAAAACAAATTAATTCATGCAAGATGAAATATACTAATTATTAAAACACAAGTTGTAGATATAAATGTAAAAGCCAGACTTGTGAGAAATTTTTTTTTACAAAAGTTCTACTAAATTTTTCTTTGATGCCTTAGCTTATGGGAATAAATTTTCATGCAAGTATTAAATAATTTCAGGCAAGAGAGGAAGGCCGGACACGGTAGTTGAAAGCGACGAGGAATTTGTAAAGTTCAACGCCGACAAGCTGAGAAAACTTCGCGCCGTTTTCAAGAAAGGTTTGAAAAATTTTTGTTTAAGTTTATATCATTTCTATGTTTGATGTATGATTGATAATATTGATTGTATGGTGAGAGCAGTCAAAATAAGAAAAAAATCTTGAATTTTTCAATCATTTTTAATATAGATAATCGTTTTAGATGAATTTTTTAATTAAAGTTTTATTGTACGGTGAAAGCATTAAAAAAAAAGTAAAACACTCTTTTTCAAAAAAATATTGCAAAACAAACAGTATACAAACTGTTTATTTTTAATCTGGTATAAAATATTCGTACTTATATTTTAAGTAAAGTAAATATACTTAAAAGAAAGTATTATATATATAATACAATACACAGACAACGGCACACCTAAAACACGTAAAAATACCTGATTTTTAATAAGCTCTCAAATATTAAATTATCAATAAACACTTGCATTAACATTATCATCAATTGTTTGAATTAATTTTTTTAAACTGTTTATCTACAAAGTTGACGTCAATGTTTATTTAAAAGAAAACGGAACGGTGACGGCCGGCAACGCCTCAACCCTCAACGACGGAGCGTGCGCGATGGTGCTCATGACGTCACAATACGCTCTCGACAACGGGGTTTCCCCCATGGCGAAAGTTCTTGGGTTCGGCGACGCGGCGCTGGAGCCCGCCAAGTTCACCGTCGCCCCCGCGTACGCGATCCCGGTGGCGCTGAAGAATGCCGGCCTCTCATTGGACCAAATCGACTTGTGGGAATTGAACGAGGCGTTTTCGGTGGTCGCCGTGGCCAACATGGAAATGATGGGGCTGGACCCCGCCAAAGTGAACGTGGACGGGGGCGCGGTTGCCATGGGCCACCCGATAGGTATGTCGGGCGCCAGGATCGTCACTCATCTGGTGCACAGGTTTGAAAAATGTTGTTGTGAAAAAGTATGAAACAAAAATCAGTAAAATGTTTACATGAAGTCTGAAATTTATTCGGGGAGAATTAAATTTAAAAAAAAAATTAAAATACCATATAAAATAAATAAAAATAAAAAATAAATCTGTTGAGTTAGAAACTTTTCCTTATTGATAAATTATTCAAAAGTTATTTATTAAAAGGTTCGTTGGCTTTTTATAAAAATGAGACTTTAATAAAAAACAAAACCATTTCGAGCTGTTTTTGAAGCATTTCTATTGTTTCAAAAAGTGTCTTTAAAAACATATTGTTTGGTTTTCAAAGTAAGTTGAATGAAAAACAGTATTTTTCCACCTTATGAAATTTGGAAAGGTTTTATGAAAGGTTAAAATCGCTTAAGTTTTTTAACTTGAACACTCAAAACACTTTAAGTCGAAATATTTATGTCATAATTGTTTAAAAAAAAGAATAGCGTCTACTAATAAATAACCAAATCACCAAATTTTTGCAATTTGTTTGTTTTCAGGTTGAAACAAGGAGAAATAGGATGTGCAGCCATCTGTAACGGGGGTGGGGGTGCCAGCGCCATCATCATTAAAAAAATGTAGGATATTAATTAAAAACTTTAAATGTAGAAAATTTATTAAATTGTTACTATTAACATGTTTTAATGAAAGGGGTCATTGTTTTTTTTTTTTTTTTGAAATTACTTAGTCAAAAGCTAGTTTCTGTAAACTTTTATGTTAAGCACACATCAACTACTTTTAATCTTAGATAAAATATTGTTATTAGTTTTAGTTTCATTTTATTGCAATGTAATCATGATATTCAGTCTGTTGTATTTTAGGTAACTTTAGTAAGTAAAGTTTTACTGTGCCGAATAAATTTTACAAAAATAAAATTTCAATTAAGCTGCTAAATTTACTCTTCTATTTTTTTTTATATCTTCGTAACAACAAAATATAATTTAGTGTTTTAAGTAAATAGTTATCGTAAAGCTTCACAAGATTTAAAATTGTTCCCCAAACTAATCATCTTTAAGTGCTACCACTGTATAAGTTGATAAAAGATGCTAATCTATTCAAATTGTTTATTAGATCTGAAAAATGAAAAGGCTTTAACTACTTTTCATATAAACATTATAATTAAAACTGTTTTTGTTATAGGATATTTAAATAATAGGCGTTGTATATTCTAGATGAGTACTTCCATCTAGTTCCAAAAAGTCGAGAAACTTTTATCTACTGAGAATAGAAAGTTTTGATAAAAAAATAAAGTACTTCACAAAGTTCTTGGAACTTTTTTTGAAAGTGTTGAACTCTAATGACAGTAAAAATACAACTTTAATTATTTCCGAACTTACTAAGCCACTTAAAAAAGTTTTTATCATTGTACAGAATATTTTCATAGGTACCTCTAATAAGGTTCCAAAGTGTGTTTAAAATTCACAAAACAGATTTTGGTTGGGTTGGTTTATCTTTAAAGCTTGCCGCCCAGACAATGTTAGAAAACAAGCCCGATTTTAACTATATAGGTGCTGAAAAATACGAGTTTCTAGTAAGAAAAAAGTGAAGATTATCACAAAAACACCCGGGTAAAGTTTAAGACCGTTTGAAGAAAGTTCCACGGAGGCTTTTTCAATTTTGTGTAATTTTTTTTCAAGAAATTGAGAAGTGCCTCTGTAAAAGTTTCTACAAACCATCTTAAATTTTACACAATTTGTTTTTGTGATAATTGTCAGATGTAAAACTTCTAAAAACTCGAAGGTCGCATATTTTAGCCCACTAACAGTTTACATTGGGCTTATTTTCCAGAATGGTCTGGGCGGCAAGCTTTAGAGATAAGCCCACCCAACCAAGTTTTATTGTTAACTTTAATCACAATTTGTAACCTTTTTAAGGGATACCAGAAATGTAGTCAAAATATTTTAAAACAACATATTCCCTTTTAATGTGTTCAGGGTAGGAAACGGTTAGAAACTTTTCAAGATTAAATTAATGCAATACACTTAATTTTTTTACTACTCGAATTAGGAAATATTTGTTGTCTTTTAAAATACATTATGTACAAAAAAAGTTAATCAAGTAAGAAATAAAAAAAATTTAACAAGTTTTTGACAGTAGTATTAAAAAAACGTCAGAGTAAAGAATATTTATTTATAATATTATTAGAAGTTTTATATATACTTTATGTTTACTATTTTTTTTTTATTAATTTTGTTATGCAAACAGTTCTTAAACTAAAATTCTTGTTCGAATAGATTCTATTTCTGATGAGCCAAACACTGCGTAATAAAACTAATGAAACTAAAACAATATTTAGTCTCCTCTAAAAAGTAGAGACCTCTGATCATTGTATTTTTTTTCAAATTTTTAATACTTTTGGTATTTAACTACTTTAGTTTACTATTCGGTCTAGCTTAATAAACTAGTACAGTAACCTGCCACCTAGGTACGCACTTTGAACACAGCGCAAAAGTGCGTACCTGAATAATTTTGGTCATTGATTATTCACATCTATGATTCATTCATAGGGAATATAAATGTCAATCGCACTGTTCATTATTGTTTTTTGTCTAAATTTAGATTTTTATGTACTTTTTATGCTTCAATCATGGGGTAAAAAAGTATAAATTCCACTCTTCTTTATTTTATTTAAATAAATAAACTGCTCTATATATATTTTTTTAATATATGACTTGAAGCTCATTAATTTTTTTTGGTTTCTTTAGTTCTAATTTATTTAAAGTTAACAAAGTATCATTTATTTTTTGTATTAGTAGGTTTAGGTTTGGCTTTCTTAATTCAAAAGTAAAAAAATACATTTTAAACGTTTTCTGGCTAAAATACGCGTACCTAGATGGCAAGTTACTGTATTAAATAATCATATTTCGTGAAGTTGATATATTTTCTTTGGTTATCCTAAGTTTTTAACTATATTGTTTTTTTTTGTGTTATAATAGAATCAGAGCTTCTTTTTATGGTTTAATTTTGTATGTGTAAAAACATTTGAAATTTATTTTGAATAAAACGTTTATAACTTAATAGCTTTTATTTCAAATAAAGTAAATAACTTTACGCGTTGTTCTTGACTAAAAATAGACATACTTGTTATGTGAATTGAAAATTTTAAATCTGTCTAAAAAATCAAAAAACTGTTTTCAAAAACACAGATTTTTTTCTATTTTAGTACTTTTAGCATGAACTAAATTCTTTGTCTATAAACTAAGTTTAGCTTAAAAATTAAAGTAAAAATTAATCAGAATTATGGTATTAAAACTTTACTACGATGACTTTATAGTTTGTTTTGGTCTATTAAAACTAGCTAAGTTAAAGGTGGTACAAAATTACCTAAAAGATTAGATATTTTATAAACACTACTACTACATGTTCTAAACTAGGGATGAAAAATTTTTTATTCAGCGGGACACCTTTTTTTGAAAATTATACTGTTAGAGTTTTGAAACTCTTAAAAAGTAAAATTCCAATGAAATGATCGTTTAGTTAGCATTAATAACTAATAGAAATTAACTTAAGAAATAACTTAAAATGTCCTTATAAAAATGCTAAACTTCAATTGTTTTGCACGAGTTTGTTTTTTAAGTTAAAAATAATTCACACGTCAAATATTTTTGCTTGGGTGCTGACATCAGTTTTATATTTAAAAGTTAATAAAATATAACATGATTTAGAAACATTGTGAAATAATATTTATTATGCAGTAAACAAATTTTCTCATTTGGAGTTGTTGAACATTCCTAGAGTTGAAGCAAGTTATTATTTCGATCTAGACCAGGGGTCGGCAGGCAGTTGGTGGTCGCGGGCCAAATTTCAAGTTTACAAAGTCTTCGCGGGCCGCAGTTTTAGTTTTAGTGACATTTGAATAATCTTTTGGTTTTAGTTTTAGTCACACTAGAGAAAAGTTTTACTTTTATTCACCTAATCATTTTAAATAACTTTTAGCTATACATAGAATGACTATTTAAATTAAATTGAATAAAATTAGAATAAAATTTACATTGACTAATATACTTAAGTGTTAATAAACTATGTACTTTCATAAGCACTTACTAAGTTAAATTTAATACTTTTGTAATTTTACATACAATTTAACTCTCTATAAAAACCAAACTTGAAAGACAATTTATGAGTTACTTTTATATATTTGTTATATTTTCAACCCCTTTTTTCATATTTCTAAGAAAATTAACTTCAAAAAAAAAATTTGGGTGTTGAATAGTTTACATTCATTAAAAAAATTAGTAATTAGTCAATTTAATAAAATTAATACCTGTTTGTATTATAGAATGCTAGAACAAATTCTTTAACATAATTAATTCTTGAATACTTAAATAAAACATTTTATTAGTAACTAGTCTTTTACATGGTTGTCACTTAAAAAGCAAAAATGTCTGAGTTGTATCAAACCAGCCTAAGTTCATTAAAAGTGTAAAAAGCTAGTAAATCGTTTTAAATCAAGCTTAAGTACCTAGTAAAAATATCATCATCATTAAAAAGTACACAAAGTGTAAAAAAACAAGAAAAAATTTTAATTAGTAAACTACACTACAGTCATAAAAAATATTCGGGGAATTCTAAGATTTATTTAAAGTGTTTGAAATAAAAGTTTCACACGCATCTGAGTTTTCAAGCTTTTAAAATAGCCTGTTTGTGTAGCAACCCAGTTAAAACAAAGTTCACAACATAAAGAAATAACGAAACTTATTAACAGTAAAAATATTACATGCCAAAAAAATATAAGTCAGCTGGAATGGACAATTAACTTTCTTAAACACTTTTAACAAAAGTATAAAACATAATAGAGTCATTAGCGAAGAGAAAAACCTCTTTTTTATTAAACATTACAGCAATTCTTTATCTGCAATAACAATTTAAAAATATTAGTTGTAAAATAAAAGGCGAGCAACAAAAAAAAAACGTTAGTTAGGAGTTATTGCGAGAAACGATAAAAAAACAAATCACCAAAGTCAGTTCCAACAAAGCACATGATTATCTTCAGTAACTACAGAATTATCAGAAAAAAGTTGTTAAGGCAAGTTATAAAGTAGCAAAATTTATTATTAATATTGAGATTCCGTTTATAATTGAAAACTATTTTAAAGAATTTTTGTTGGCAGTAATGAAAAACTTTTGTTTATTTCTTCAATGACAACAAAAAATTCTATTTAGGAAATTCATTAAGGTTATAAAGTCGCATAAATCAAATTATGACTTCAATCAATATGTTAAGATGAGAGCACTGATAGAAAAACTATTGCTCATCTGAGAATTTTTATTAGAGACTTTTTTTTAACTTTGACACTTTAGTATAATTTCTTGGTTTAGTTCAAACACGAAGCACAACAATCGGTGAAATTTTACAAGTAAAGGTGCAATGCACCAAAAGTTTTTAGAAGTACAATTCCTTCTTTTGTTTTTAGTATAACGTTTAATTAAAGTTTAAAAAGTGTCTTATGAAGTAAATTAATATTAAAAAACACTGTTAAGCTACTTTAGTATATTTTTTAATAAAGAAATGTTTATTTGCTAAATTTTTTGTGTCAAATCGAAATTTCACTACTTTACATTTAAAAATTGTTTGAAACTCCAGGCTTTTTCAAAAATTCTCAAATTCAAGTTTTTTTCCAAAATTTTTAAGCATAAATTTTCAAGTTCAAAGCTTGAACTTGATATATTATAACATATATTATAACTGAAACTAACACTTTGGGTTGATCAAAACTTACATCATAAGTTTAATTTGCCACTCTTTTAAGCATAAAAGCCAGCCTGAATTAACAAAAACATTCCTGATATTTTTGTATACAAAAAACGATTCTAGCCAAAACCTTATCTAATGACTTAGTTGGCCTGAGATTTGAAGTCTTCAAATAGTGATAGTCTGAGTGTGTGTCAATGTTTATAAACTATCCCTAAGTCTAGTTAATATTAAATAGGTAGCTCCGAAAAACAGCATATGTGTGTATTGATATGCAAAGCATAAAAGTTAACTTAGTTTGACAAAATCAATGTTTGAAAAATGAAAATGTATACCTAACAAAAACTATATTAGTTTATGTCATATATATTGTACAAATTTAGATATTACATGTAGAAAAAACAAACTTAGAAAATTATGCACAAACTAAACTTAAACTTACTAAAGTATTTTATAAAAAGTGGTTTAAAATATGAGCATTTTTAAGTTGGTGTGCATATAAATTAGTTCAAGTGCAAAAAAAACTTCTCAAAAATTAAAATGTGTCAAAACAAAACTTAAATAAACCTTTTTTTCTTATTACAATCTTATTTAAAATGTTTTTACTCTAAAACATAGCATTTACAAATAAAAAGTATATAAAAGAAACTTAGGTATAAAAAAAATTGGAAAGAATATCTAAGCTATAAAGAAATGGCACTTTAGTTAATTACTGTGCATTACTTTTGTACAAAACGGAAAACATTTGCATTTAGTTTATTTGATAAATAGGTATAATATAACTAACTTATTAAACTCAAGCACTGTTTTTTCAGAAAATTACTTGCTGTTGTAAAATAGAAGTTATTACGAAACTCAGAAAAATATCCTGTTAGAATGCTAATCTGTCTTTTTCACATTTTTAAATTAAAGTAGTAACTTCTTCTAGTTATTTTTAAATGTTATACAGAGACTTAAAACCAAACTAAACAAATTAAATCGAATTACCGAAAAACATTTTACTTGAAATATATTTTTGCTCAGCGGGCCACTTTTACATGTTCGCGGGCCACAAAATTTTTTTTCGCGGGCCGCATTCCATTCAAAAAAATAACGTGCTCGCGGGCCGCAGATTTACCCTTCGCGGGCCGCAATTGGCCCGCGGGCCGCAGTTTGCCGACCCCTGATCTAGACAATACAAGGTTGACTTGTGATTTTATTGCTCTTTTTTATTGACTCTCTTTCTTCTTCTAGTCGCTGTTTTTATTAAAATAAAATGTTAGAACAGTTCATTATGCTAAAAACAGTTTTCTTTTTGTGTACAGTCTCATGTGAAAAACTACACGAAAAATTTTAAGTATTTTAAAAACCTTGCTGCATTACAAAAATTTTAACTTAATGAACGTCCTAAATGAGGTTTCAAATAAAAATTGGAGTTTGCTTCGGTAAAGAATATGAAACATAAACTGCTGTTCACTTTTTACAAAGTATTAAAATCTTATTAAATTTAAATGTTCAGTCGTTTCCTTAATGTTAACTTCAAAAAAACAACTTTAACACATCTTTACATTATAAATTTTGTTTATAATTCATAACCTCAATAAAATACATTTATTTTTTTATGAAACTTTAGCAAAAAAAAATTAGAAGTTTTAACGAACGATGTATTATTAATACATTTTCTTTCGTTAAATATACAATTATAAACTCTTCAAATAGTTATATAAAAATTTTGATTCAACATATTTAAAGGTTAGTTATGTAAAAAGAAACTTTTCATGTAATTTGGTCACTTACAATACATCTTAAGCACTAAACGAAAATGTTCATGTTTCTTTTTGATATTATCTAGGATTCAAATTTTGTTTTTTAATATTAGTGTAAATTTTTTTTTTTTTATAGAATAAACAAAAAATTAGTCAATAAGCATAAAAGCTCGTTTCAATTAGTACTTAAAAGAAGCGCAGGACCATAAAAAACTGCCTGTTTGTTTTTATCAGGACTCAATTGGGCATAAATGGCAATTTCTAACCCGATCATTTTTAACCGAATCATTTCTAACCCTACAATTTCTAACCTGATCATTTCTAACCTGATCATATCTAACCCGATCATATCTAACTCAATAAGTAAAAAGTTGTTGTTTTTTAGATTTAGTTTAACCAATGTTTATTTTAAAACCAAATTAATGTGAACAAAATTGTTCTTATATCAAAATGTAGTTTACTTTATTTTAACAGCTTTTTTCCGGTGCATAACTTACTAAAAATATATAACAGAATGCATTTCATTTTGTTTAAATTTATTTAAGTACTTTCAAATAGGACTCGTCAGAAATTGTTTCCTACTGGATTGCAATGAATACAAATTGAAATAAAACTATACTGCAGTTTAAAGTTTTAAGATATAAAATGACGTAATAATCAAATGTTTAAATTAAATAAGTTCTAATGCTAAACAAATTTGGTATACTAATAAAACTCGGTAGAATTAAAACAATCTAAATAAACAAGCGATAAAAATTTTTAAATTAAAACTATGCTTAAAAAATAAAGTTTAACAAGAAACTAATTACTTTAAAATTACTAATATAAGGATTTAAAAAGTCTAGTTTGGTAAACAAACTTTTTCTGCTTACATAAACTGGGCCTTAAAGATTGAATACATAAGGCTTCCAGAATATGCAATTGAAAAGAGTTCTCAGCTCTCACTAAGACTGAAAAATTGTCCTTTTTATAATTTTTAACACACTCAGGATTGCCCAACAAATGTTGCCCAATCGCCGAGAAGTATTTTTTAGTTGGTTTCTCAGAACGGCCATCAAACCACTTTTTCAAAACTTTCGGAACATGTTGATCGATTCTTACATGAAACCTTTGAGATGTTTTTCCCACGTAGTCACTACCACAGTGACAACTAAATTTATAGATGATGTTACTTTTTTCATGGGTGGGAGAAACATCTTTGTAAATTCCATTTAGAGGTCGATCAGTATACAAAACTGCTCTTAAATGAACAGAGCTGAAAACTTGGCTTATTTCCTCTGAAATTTTCTTCGAAAACCTCTCAGAAATATTTCCAAGGTAAGGAAGTTTTAAGTATACTGGACACTTCTGAGGGCCAATCATTTTTAAAGCAGTTGAACTTCTAGCTCTTGTTATAACTTTCGAAACTAAGTTACCTGGATGACCAAGCGAAAGGAAAGTGTTTTGAAGTGTTTTCAACTCGCCTTCAAGAAAGCAAGGAGAACAAAGTCTGGTGAAACGCTTCACCATACCCGTTAAAACTCCTAACTTTTGTTTGACTGGACCAAAAGATGCCCACGGAACATATAATGCTTCTGAATTTAATTTACGATGAATTTTAGTTAAAAGTTCCCCCTCAACTGATCGTTGGACACAAACATCTAAAAAGTTTAACGAATTGTTGTGTTCTTCTTTTTTTGTAAAACTAAGATTTTTGTGAAGATTATTAAGATCATTAAGTTATAACAAGAGCTAGAAGTTCAACAACTTTAAAAATGATTGGCCCTCAGAAGTGTCCAGTATACTTAAAACTTCATTACCTTGGAAATATTTCTGAGAGGTTTTCGAAGAAAATTTCAGAGAAAATAAGCCAAGTTTTCAGCTCTGTTCATTTAAGAACAGTTTTGTATACTGATCGACCTCTAAATGGAATTTACAAAGATGTTTCTCCCACCCATGAAAAAAGTAACATCATCTATAAATTTAGTTGTCACTGTGGTAGTGACTACGTGGGAAAAACATCTCAAAGGTTCCATGTAAGAATCGATCAACATGTTCCGCAAGTTTTGAAAAAGTGGTTTGATGGCCGTTTTGAGAAACCACTAAAAAGTACTTCTCGGCGATTGGGCAACATTTGTTGGACAATCCTGAGTGTGTTAAAAATAATAAAAAGGACAATTTTTCAGTCTTATTGAGAGCTGAGAACTCTTTTCAATTGCATATTCTGGAAGCCTTATGTATTCAATCTTTAAGGCCCAGTTTATGTAAGCAGAAAAAGTTTGTTTACCAAACTAGACTTTTTAAATCCTTATATTAGTAATTTTAAAGTAATTAGTTTCTTGTTAAACTTTATTTTTTAAGCATAGTTTTAATTTAAAATTTTTTATCGCTTCTTTATTTAGATTGTTTTAATTCTACCGAGTTTAATTAGTATACCAAATTTGTTTAGCATTAGAACTTATTTAATTTAAACATTTGATTATTACGTCATTTTATGCCTTAAAACTTTAAACTGCAGTATAATTTTATTTCAATTTGTATTCATTGCAATCCAGTAGGAAACAGTTTCTGACGAGTCCTATTTGAAAGTACTTAAATAAATTTAAACAAAATGAAATGCATTCTGTTATATATTTTTAGTACTTTATTTTAACCAAAACTTAAAGTTTATACAGATTTAAATAAAATAAATTATAACCTGACTTATTGTAATTTCAAATTGTTTTCCTTATTTTGAATTTTTTCTCCATATAAACCTGCTTAAATTGAACATAATTTTCTGATTTAATATGGTTTACTAGATTATCAAGTTCTTTCTGAAATTTTGCCTTGTTGAATCTTTATAGTAAGCTGTTTTATTTGCAGGGTAGCTGTCAAACTTGCACGAGCACACAAAATTACACGAGGGGACAAAATTGCACGAAGATACTTTTAAACGAAGACACTTTTGCACGAATACACTTTTGCACGGAGACATTTTTACACGAGTTGAACTTAATTATTGTATTTAAAATTTTTTTTTTTTCTTTTTGGTTTTTAACTATCACTACTACCCCTAACCCTTACCCTTGGTCGGTATCTTTTTTTAAATTTGTTTTTATTTTCAAAAAATTTTATCAGCTTTTTTTTTAATTTTTACTATCACTGTTACCCCTAACCCTTACCCTTGGTCAGTAACTTTCTTTTTATTTTTTATCAATTTATCTTTTAGTTTTTTTTTCTGTTTTTTTATACTCTCGAGCAAAATTGACCCTTGGTGCAAAATTGTCTTCGTGCAATTTTGTCCCCTCGTGCAATTTTGACCCTTTCCCGTTTTAACTACATTTAAGTTATATACTCTTGTCATTGACTTTTAACACAAGTAAGTTTTAGATGATAAACTATAACAAGTGTAATAATCAGATACAAATATTTTCATATTACAGTCCATTAGCTTTTTTGTAAGTCTAGCGCAAGCGTTGTTTAGTTGTTGGCTTATCTTTATCATTTTATAGTCTTTATTTAAAAACTTAAATCTTAAAAACTTGAACAAGTAGTTTTACAACTTGCGAAGAGTTGTTTTGTTGGATAATAGAATCAAAACAAACAGCAAACAATTTAGAACACTTTTGTTTTATTTAGTGGAATATCTTAGTTTTTAGATATAATTACTTAAACAGATTTGTTTATTAATGTTAAAAGTCAGAGGATTATCAAATTTATGCTAGTTAATCTTCTTTTAAACTTTCAATGAAGTTTATATAATATCAAAAATATTTCAATTACGACTTTAGCTAGTACTTAAGTTGATATATATATTTTTTTTAATTACATTTACTTTATAAAATAGAGTTTCAACGATATTTTGCTCGTAATTGTAACTAATTTAACTACAAGTATTTCTATTTTTTCGTTAAATAAAGTATTTTTTCTGTTGTTATTTCGTTTATGCTTACGCTTCTCTAACTCTTTCAAGATAAGTAAATATAAAATGATAAATGTATCAGCATAAGTTTTAATTTAGTTGTACTAAAAACAAATAAAGACGTTTTAAGGTATCCAAATGGAATACGAGTGGATAACCAAAAGATTTTACGTACACCAGGTACCGGACCAAGCTTTTTGAGCGCTTTTTTTTTTGTCGTTCAATAAACTTTATATATAAAGGTAATCAAATGATTATACTTTTCATGTATTTTGTAAACTTAATTGAAAATTTTAAAGAAGATTAACTAGACGAGATTTGATCATCTTTGCACGTGTTGTATTAACAAACAAGTCTGCTTAAGTGTAATTGATTATTTTCGCTCTAGGTAGACATACTTTAATGAAATAGAAGGTAGACGGTCAGTCAACATTACATGCTTTTTCAGTTTGTTAAATGACACAATAATTTTGTAGGTTTTGTTTAGAAGGTTATATCTCAAAATTGTGATTTTTTGATAAATAAAACAAAAATGTTCAGGTTCACCTAACGTTTGTTTTAATTCTAATATCTAAATAGCTCTGTGTAAGTTGTATAACAATTGTGCAAATTCTCAGCTGAAAATGGAAACTAACTGACTATAATGCAGTATTAGATTACTCAAAAACTGTACAACGTTTGCACTAGATTTACAGCATAGCTTAAAGACTGTAGTATGAATATTCTTGTACCTGACTATCACATTTGTAAAGGTTAACTTTTAAAAATATAGCGTTTAACTTTAAAAATGTTCTAGCTACGTAATTGAGAAAAATATTTAACTTAAACAGAGTTATAACAGCCTATTTTAAAAGCCCTACAAAGCAAAACACTTAAGAGTTTATAAACAGTTTATTAAATACGACAATCATTTTAAAATTAGGAAAAATTTAAGACATTTTCTTGACTTAAAAGTTATAACATACAACAGTTTCTTTCTTTTAAAGTATATTTTTAGAAAAAATTAAAAGCTAAGTGATACAGCTAAAACGAATTACTTTTTTTTTCGATTTCGGGTTTATTTGGTGGGTAATGAGCCCATAGAAAAGTGGGACATTTTGGCTTTTTAATCTGCAGAGAATGTCTCAAAAAATACAAATAGCTTTTTAATAGTTTTGTTTTCAATATTTTTATTTCCTAACTAGAATTAACTACAATAGTCAGTGTTTTCGTTTTTACTTAAACTTAATATTTATTGGAATGTGTGCAAGTTAAATTATAAAAACGATAATTTTGTTAAAAACTAAAAAACGGAAATGCTAAATAAAACTTTTTTTAATGTTACTGAAACTAAAAATATCATTCATAGACCCTTTTGTGATTAATAGTTTGCGTAGCAGTAGCACATAAAAAATAATTATATCAAGATTTTCATTAATGATTAAAAAGACTTTTTTTCCGTCTGTGAATTTAAACTAGTATAAAAATTGTCAAGCAAGAAGACTCTAAATTCTCCTTTTTTAGAATGATTGACGTGTAGTAAATCTTATATGTTCAAAAAAAAAAAGGTTTAAGCAGATTGATATAAAAAAAAAGTCAAAATAAGGTAAACAAATTAAAAGTAAAGTAATTTTATCTAAAATTAATATTAAAAGTATATTTTAAATAGAAAAATACAAACACTAGGTTTTGTTTAAGATAGAAAACTTTAATTAAAAAAAATGAACATTTTTGTAAAATTTAGTTTGTTTTAAAAATAAAGTCTGAATAAAGAAATCAAAAAAAAAAACAAAATGTTTATCGGTTGAATAAGAAATAATCGGGTTAGACGTCATCAGGTTAGAAATGATCGGGTTATAAACGATTGGGTTAGAGGTGATCTGGTTAGAAGTGATCGGGGAAGAAATAACCGGGTAAAAATAAACGAAGGTTAGAAATGATCGGCTCCCGGCATACATAGTCCGGTAAACCATTATATAAGTCTAGATAGCGGTAAAGCAGCATATTATGAAACAAAGCTAAATTAAAAAAATTTTTAAAGACTTTTTTTTGCAAACAGAAAGCTAAGTGGGTTTTTATTGTATATTTCTAATCTAATCTTAATATTTACTCTTACCCTCATTGCGAGTAAACTAAGCTGGAACAAACCTGCTGTTTTCTCCCAGAGAAGATGCACGCAGTAGAGGAAGAGGTAATATAAAATCAGCAACAAGTTAACAATGATTCCGTCCACCAACTTTGATCTTCCATCTTGGCCCCACCCTACAAGCAATTACGTTGTTAAATTAACAAGTTCTATATATATTGTAAACAAGTAAAATTTGTACAGCTAGACAGTGGTTTATAAATAGTCGTCACTAGTTTTTAAAACGTCATTCAAGTTTTATTTGAACTTGGTTTTTAGATACATCTTTTTTACATTTTTAAAGTAATTTAAATCAAAACTTTCGACCAATAAAATATTAATTTTAGCCAATATTGCTTTCATTTAAACTTTACTTCTTTTATAAGCTAGTTAAAACTATCAATTTTAATTTTTCATCTTATGCTTGTGTTACGCCATAAAACACACATTATGGTAACATGGTTTCTACTGATTTGAAAATATATTCATTCTAATTGGTAGACAAATACTACCTTTTAAGAATCAAAAATAAGCTTAGCTCTTTTTCCCCGAAAATTGAAAAGTTTATATTTAAAACGTAATACAAATAAATAAATTTTATTAAACAAAAAGACCAACACAAAATAAAAATAGCTATTTCGATACAATTATATTCTTTTACAACACAACAACTAAATATTAATTAATTGTTTCCAAAATATTTAAACTTCTTTTAAGAATTTTTAAAATAAAGCATATTCAGGTTTTTTACACGACAACTATTCTAAAATTAGTGGAATTTGAGTCTTTTTTCTTAACTTAACAACTAATAAACCACAAAAGGGTCTATAGATGTTTTTTAGTTCTCAGACCTAATTATATATGAAAAAAAGTATTTTAAATTATTCTTAAATATTCAAAAAAAAAATCTTCAGTAAATTTAAACTTTAAAATACTTTTTTTTTGACAAAGCAAGAAGACCTTAATAAAAGTCTAAAGCTGAAAAAAAAGGCCGACATTCAAAAAAATATTAAGATTGTATAAAAACAAAAACATTAAGTAGTTAAGTTAATTCACTGAAAAGTACTTAAAAAAGTATTATTGAAAAAATATTTGTATTTTTCGAGAAAAGCTGCGAAGACTAAAAGAGCAAAAATGTCCCATTTCACCTAATAAATTATGAGTTAATAAATTCAGACTCAAACAAAAAGTATTTCCTTTAGCTGTATCATTTAGCAAAAAAAATATGTAAAAAACATACTTTAAGAACAAAGAAATTGTTGTGTTTCGAAATTTTTTAGTCAAGAAAATTGACACAAATTTCCCCTTATTTTAGAATGATTGTCGTGTTTTTTATATTATACCAGTTATTTAGTGTATAGTTAAATATATATTTTTTCAATTGTGCTTGAATTTTTAGTGCATTTGCATTTAAAATCTAAAAACAATAATCTTGTATTTGACTTAATAACAGTGAACACATGAAGAGTCACCTTCTATGGTGATAGCTATAAAAAATAGAGACAGGTCAGTATTGTACAAAATACTTTTGCACGAACATTTTCTTTTGTAGTATATATTTGAAAAAAGCGGTTGTAGATCTCATTAATAAGGTTAAATTAGAAACTAAATTAAATAAAATTACATTAAAAAATATACTTCAGAAAATTATAAAAGTTAATAAATTTTAAAGCGTTTTTGAGCCATAATTGAAAAAATATTTATAAATTTTCAGTATAAAAAATTGTTTGTAGGTGTTAACTAGACCTACGAGCAGACATGTTAAAAAGCTCTGCTTTGTTTACTCGAGCGTGAAATTACTAACTTAAAACAAACCAAAGTTTATACGCTTCATTGCTGAATTACCATAGTAACTATTAGCATTTTACCAACTCTGCCTACGAGCACTTTTTTAACAAAAATTATATATAAACTTTGAGTTGAGGCTCTTTAAACAGCTTTTAAAGTAATTTAAGCTGTTGGAATCTGAATAGTCCGAATTTATATAGTCGTGTTCCCGGATAAAGCATGATTTTCTCAATTTGTGCACACTTCAATGTAATACGGACATAATTTAGTTGAAAATATGTCCGTATTTGAACTGAAAACTTTTTTATAATTACTTTATAATAAAAAAAACTTTATACAAACTAGTGTACACACATGTGTAACAAGTCATGACTAAGTAGATTTTTTATAACAAATGTTTTCACTTGACAATTTTGAGAGCATAAGAAACCAAATTAAGTTTATAATATACTAATTAATGTGTATAAATATTTAACAGTGAGAAAAACACAGGCTTATTTTTATATTCTTTAATTACAAGTAAAATATTAGTTGAATTAAATATATCTTCATCAAATATTATAAATATACTTCGAAACAGTTTTCATGATAACTTTGTAGTTTCTACAATAAAATAATGAAAAGTGTTTGCTACTGTCAAATCTAAATTAAAGCAAGATAGCATTCAATATAATGGGACGCGACATCATAATCTTAAATTAATTTAGTAATATTTCAGCTTAGAACTGTTAACTATTTTGTAATTAAACTCATAAGCTTGTTATTAGTAACCTTTATCACAACACCAATAAATTGTATCATAAATAAATGTATATATAAAACAACATTAGTCTAAAACTAATATAAAAAGTGCATTGTTTTACATTGTCTTTTATATTTTTTTTTTATTTCTTATAGTATTTTCCTATGTTTTTTATAAAATTGCAACTGCCTAGAGTTTTCCAATTTAATTTGAACCCTTTTTTAGGTTATATATATATTTAAAATAAAGTATGCTTATGGATGAAAAAAAGGAAAAATGGTAAGATTAAAAAATAAAACAAAAACATCTTTAGTAAAAAAAAAACAAAGAATAATCAGAGATTTTCAAACTCAAGGATGATTTAAGACTTTTTTTTTGATTCAAAGGACAATAAAAATGTTTTAAAATGTAGAGGCTATTCTATTTATATAAGGTTTCTCAAACATTTTCTAAAAGGCCCCTTGAAAGCAGTTAAAAAAGTTGTTAACCCCTCCAAAAAATATCTAAAAACGCTATTTCTTATCACAATGATAAAATCTACAAGAGCTATTTATAGAATTTTTTTGACGATATATGAACTAAAACCAAAAAAATATTTAATTACCATTAAAAAATCTTCAAGGAACAAAAGAACTAAAGATATGAATTAATTCAGGGGTCGAAAAACTGTTTAACTAAAGTCCAGTAGAAGTTTGTTATTATGAAAGCATAAAAACAAGCTCTTTTATTGTTTTAAGTAAAATATGCATGTTTTATGTTTTTATCAAAGCATATTTGTTTTTTGTTTGTTTTTAATTTTTACCTATTCTTTATTCTAAAGAATATTTTTAGTAAATCTTTCTTGTTTCTCAGAAAGGCTGCTGACGCCAGGAGAATTTTAAATAAATTTAACCAGTTATAAACAAAAAATGGTATAAGTTTTCAAAAAAGTCTGAGTAAGTATTTTATGTTTAATATTAACAAGTATCACAAGGAATATTAGGTTAAAACTCATCTTATTATATTAAACATTTTTCTTTAATATAAATTTAGTTAATGCTTATTTTTCAGAGAAAACTTCATCTGAATTATAAAACAGGATGTTTTTCTGATCATTCTTAAATTAATAACCATTAATTGTCTTGATCCTACCCATTTGTAGATCTCGTAAAATTTAAATAAAAAAATAGATTTTGTAGAATTTTTAAAGTAATAAATATAACCCTTCAAAATTATAATTTTCAGTAAGTAATGACAAAATAAAAATGATTGTTATATTTATTTATTTACATTTACTAAACTCATATGTGCACTGTGCAGCGAAGTTTTTTGATAAAACTTTCACCTTGGTACCATTCCATTTTCCAAAAACCACCCTAGTGCAAATTGTATGGGATTCAAAAAATACTGCCTTGGAGTTTCGAGCCAGATTGTTTTTACATGTAGCAATTACAAGAATACATGTATACAAGAAAAGAAGAGTTAAAAAAAGTTCTATGGAGAAGCTTCTCGATTTTATGTAATTTCTGTCTTTTTTTCCTCTTGTTTTTAAAATTAATAAGCTCCTACATAAAAAAATGGTTTAAAATAAGTCTTAAGCTGTAAATAATGTGTTTTTGTGATAATTGTCACGTGTAAAAAATTTCAAGCATAAAATTTAGGATCGCATTTTTTGGATCCCAAACAGTTGGCATTGGGGTGGTTTTTAGAAAATCGAATGTTACCAAATTGAAAGTTTAATCAAAATATCCAAAGTTTTTAACAGGGTGGTTTTGTGATAATTCCGAAACGTAGAAATTTTTCCAGATAGAAACCCAAAAGTAGCTGTAAAAATAAGCAGTCTTTGAAATGTATTGTTTATGTGTATTTAAACATGTTCAACATGTCATTAAAATTTTTTCAACATTTCATTAGTCACGGCTTTACAATTTTTACTAATAGTTATAATATTGATTTAAAAAAAAATATTTTAAGCCTTTTTTTTCTGTAAAGAATGAGCTTTATTGTAAAAATTGTAGTACAAAGGTTTTAACTGCTTAAAATTAAGTTTAATTAGTTTCAATTTTTGCAGTATACTGTAATACTGTATACACTGTAATAAAGTTTGTAAGAAACAGAGTACTCTATGTGGGTAACCATTCAGTGGATTTAAAGAATTAAAACATTTGACGTAATTAAAATAAAATACAATTAAAAATTAACCAACTCAATACTATAAGGAAAAATGAAGCACGAAATACTTAAGGTATAAAATAAAAAACAAAAGTTTTTTTTTATCTTTTTTAATTGAAATTAGCAGTTTTAAACAGCTTTCTAAACAATTTGTAATTTGCTTTTCTAAGTAATTTTTATAACTTTGTGTAGTAGATACTGTTAAACCAATATATCTTTGAAATCAAGTTGTGTCATAAACTTTAAAGTTTTATTTAATTATGAAACATTTGAACAACGATATGCAATCAGTTAATAGTTACAGGTTAGAGTCTAACTAACAAACTATTTACTAAATATAAATAATTCTATAAGTTACTTACTTATTAATTGCTTACTAGCACTTACTTATTAATCTAAGCTATCAAAAAGTATTATCTATTTAAAATTACCTTTAAACCAATAACATGGATGATACCAATATAGAACTCCTGAAGTACACATTTTGTCCAGTTAAAAAAATAATCCAGAAATAAAAAATCCCTTCAAAATTTTGCAAAACATCTATTTGTTCAAACATTCAATATTTACAACTAAATTAACTTTGTTTAGCGTGAAACCAACTCTAAAAAGTAAAAAATAAACAATGTTTATTTTTCAACACTAAGTATTTAAACAGGGGCAGGTAGCTTTTTATAACTTTCGGGCCAATTATTTTAGCAAAATTTGCCCGCAGGCCGCGCTGCATAAAAAAGGTCTTGCGCTTCCTGCAGTTATTTTCAAGTATTTGTGGGTAATCAATTCTAAAACACTACATTTGCCCGAAATAGCTATAAAATAAGCAATATAAGAGAACTCACTAATAATAAGTAGTTGTCAAATTAAAGGCCTAATTGTAAGCTTTTATTACTTTCTTTATTACTATTTAAAATCCTGTACAAGAAGTTGAAAGGCATCCGTTGTGTTCGACTCGATAACCGAAAGGTTCTTCGTGCACCAGGTCCTACGACAAAGTATTTTGAGCATATTTTTTGTCGTTCAATATGTTATAAAGATCACATTTGCCTTTAACATTAAGGAGCTTACAACTATCACATCACAGTGATGTGGAGCTACAACTATCACATTACAGTAATGAGGAGCTACAACTATCACATCACAGTAGTGAGGAACTACAACTATAACATCACAGTAGTGAGAAGGTACAACTATCACATCACAGTAGTTAGAAGCCACAACTATTACATTACAGTATTGAGGAGCTACAACTATAACAACACAGTAGTGAGAAGTAACAACTATCAAATCACAGTAGTGAGGAGCTTCAACTATCAAATCATAGTAGTTAGGAGCTTCAATAATCATATCAGGCGCGTATTTTGACTGGTTTATAGTTTGTTGTGCACCCTCTATAAAATTAAAAATAAGCTTTATTATAAATCTATCACATCACGGTAGTTAGCTGCTACAAATATGAAAACGCAGTAGTTAGGGGCTAGTACCACTACTACACAGAAGGTATGAGTTACAACTATCACATCACAGTATTGAGTAGCTACAACTATCACATCACAGTAGTGAGGAGCTACAACTATTGCATCACAATAGTGAGAATTACAACTATCACACCACAGTAGTGAAAAACTACAACTATCACATTACAGTAATGAGGAGCTAAAACTATCACATCATAGTTGTGAGGAGCTATAACTATAGCATCACAGTAGTAAAGAAATACAACTATCACATCACAGTAGTGTGGAGCTACAACTATCATATCACAGTAGTGAGTAGCTACAACTATAACATCACAGTAGTGAGGAGCTACAACTATCACATCACAGTAGTGAGAAGGTACAACTATCACATCACAGTAGTTAGAAGCCACAACTATTACATTACAGTATTGAGGAGCTACAACTATAACAACACAGTAGTGAGAAGTAACAACTATCACATCACAGTAGTGAGGAACTACAACTATTACATTACAGTATTGAGGAGCTACAACTATAACAACACAGTAGTGAGAAGTAACAACTATCAAATCACAGTAGTGTGGAGCTACAACTATCATATCACAGTAGTGAGTAGCTACAACTATAACATCACAGTAGTGAGGAGCTACAACTATCACATCACAGTAATGAGGAGCTACAACTATCACATCACAGTAGTGAGGAACTACAACTATAACATCACAGTAGTGAGGAGCTACAACTATCACATCACAGTAGTAAAGAGCTACAACTATCACATCACAGTAGTTAGGAGCTACAACTATAACATCACAGTAGTGAGAAGTAACAACTATCAAATCACAGTAGTGTGGAGCTACAACTATCATATCACAGTAGTGAGTAGCTACAACTATAACATCACAGTAGTGAGGAGCTACAACTATCACATCACAGTAATGAGGAGCTACAACTATCACATCACAGTAGTGAGGAACTACAACTATAACATCACAGTAGTGAGGAGCTACAACTATCACATCACAGTAGTAAAGAGCTACAACTATCACATCACAGTAGTTAGGAGCTACAACTATAACATCACAGTAGTGAGAAGCCACAACTATCACATCACAGTAGTGAGGAATTACAACTGTCACATCACAGTGATGACAAGCTACAACTATCACATTACAGTAGTGAGTAGTTACAACTATCACATCACAGTAGTGAGAAGCTACAACTGTCACATCACAGTAGTGAGAAGTTACAACTACCACATCACAGTAGTTAGGAGCTACAACTATCACATCGGTATACTAACATTTCCAACCCGCGCTCAATTCCAACCCACACGATTCCAACCCGATCAAATCCCACCCGAATCAATTCCAACCCGATCAAATCCCATCCGAATCAATTCCAACCCGATCAATTCCCACCCGATTAATTTCTACCCAAATCAAATCCCACCCGATCATTTCCCACCTGAATCAAATCCCACCTGAATCAATTCCCACCCGATCAAATCCAACCCGAATCAAATCCAACCCGAATCAATTCCAACCCGATCAAATCCCACCCGAATCAATTCCCACCCGATCATTTCCCACCCGATCATTTCCCACCCGAATCAAATCCAACCCGATCAAATCCAACCCGAATCAATTCCAACCCGATGAAATCCCACCCGAATCAAATCCCACCCGATCAAATCCCACCCAAATCAAATCCAACCCGCACAATTCCAACACGAATAAATACCGGCCAAATCAATTCCCACCCAATCAAATACCATCCAGGTAAATTATCACTCGAATGAACTCTCATTCGACTCAATCCAGTTTATAAATATTTCAAATAAAATAATATTAACCTTTATATATATTATACGGTTAGTTTAGATCAATAGTTCTATGCATAAATTCTAATCCGTTTAAATTTTGTACATGTAAAGTTTAGAAGAAAGATTGATTATATGTTTCAATCAAGTTCCGTTCTTTTTAAGTTTAAAATTTTAATTTACCTCATATATTTCGACCAAAAAAAGTTACTTTTATTAATGTTTAACAATCTAAAAAACGTTTTATAATAACTTTTAATGAGAGAAACTATTACTTTAACAAATTTTTATTATTTTCATTTTCAATAACCTGTACCTAATTGCAGGGGCGTGTTTAGACTGGTTACCTGGAGCCTGTGCGACGATGAAAAAAGACGAAAATGAGAAAAAGAAAGTTTCGTTTATTAACCAAAAAAGCTGTTTATTTATAAACTTTTACTTGTTTCGCTTGTGTCTTCTTTCCAAAATTGTAAATGTTAAAACAACGAGCATTAAAAATGCTTTAACAACCAAATGCAATAATAAAATCCAAACATTTTATTTTATCGTAAAAAAGGTTTGTTTTTGTGATATGCGCTAATAAGAAAAAGTTTTATTTTCTTTTTATTGTGTTATAGACGGCTTATAACTTTTGAAACTTTGTTTTTAAAGAAGACTTTTCATTAACTTATGCGTTATTTACAACTATATATTGCAACTTTATTTCTAACTAACTAGCAATATTAATTTCTATAGTCGTTACAAAGGTAGATTTAATTGGACATAAATCAGTTACCGTAGAATACTTTGTTATAAAAAATATTTCGGATATTAAAAAAACTTGAATTTGCTTTGAACCTGATTTGGACTGAATTGTATCAACTGTAAAAGCATTTTACAAAAAATAGGCCAATTTTCTTTGCCGGCCGTAATTACTTAAAAAAGTTTAGTAATCAACGAACAAAATTAATTTAGGTCTAGAGTTTAATAAGATAAGCATTAATATAATTTTCAAATTCCAAAGCTCTTATTAAAGAAAACTATGTTGTAGAGTACTATATTACTTTGTTGTTTTAATTAATTACAAAAACTAAAATATAATTAAGTGTCAATGTCAATTGTTCCAACTCGTACAAAAAAAATTAATTAGGCATAAATTAGTTAACATGATAGAAAATGGTTACAATACTAAAAACTTAGTTATTATTTAAACCTGATCTTGATTAAATTTTAGTAACAATGATAGCATTTTACAAGTAACAGACCAACTTTCTGTTGCTCGAAAGTCGTAATTATTTGATTATCGTAGTTATCAACAAACAAAAATGACATTAAACTAAAAACATGATAATATAAGCAACAGCAACAATTTTAGCTTAAATAAAAAAATCGTTCTTACCTTACTAACTTCATATTTCAAATGATTTTTAGAAATACAAAAACTAAAGTTTTAATGTGAGTTCCAAACGTTTTAAAATTTTTAATTCGTACAAGAATAAATATAATCGGGTTTGATAATATAGTGGGAATTGACCGGGTAGGAATTATGTCGATGGGAAATGATCAAGTAGGAAATTATCAGGTGGGAAATGATCAGGTGGGATTTGATCGGGTTGGATTTGATTTGGGTGGGAATTGATTCGGGTTGGATTTGATCGGGTGGGAAATAATCGGGTGGGATTTGATTCGGGTTGGATTTGATCGGGTGGGAATTGATTTGGGCTGGAATTGATCGGGTGGGAATTGTGCAAGGGTTGGAACTGAACGGTGCCCATCACATCACAGTAGTGAGGATCTTGATCACTAGTTAGGATCTTGTGGCGTAATAGTTGTAAATTCCTTAATGTTGTAGCCAACTCTGATATGATAGTTTTAAATTCAGTTTTATTCTAGAAGTTATGACAAAGCATTCTTTTTAAGCCTAAATGTCCTTATGGTTAGTGATAGGAGTCAGAATTGGACCTTTTCTCAATTACTGTTATGCATCACAGTTGGTTAACATGCTGTCATAAATAATTAAAGTACACGAATCAGTTTTAAATTTATTACTGTATACAATTTTTATAACATTTATGTTAATTAAAATGCGTTTAGTTTTATCACAGATATTAAAGTTTTTCCTTATCATCTTTTTTTGCTTTTTTTTTACTTTGATGTTGTGTTAAGACTTTAGTAACTTTTATACATATATATAAATACAGTCATAAATACAATCTAATAACTTAAACTTGCTAAAATTGACACATTTTTTAAAGATAGTTAATTATGATTTTAAAAGTTCACTTGGTACTGTTTAACAACATTAAAGTTTTTAAAATACAATGTTAACGTAAGGCAATTTAAGAAAGTCCTAAGTTTTATATAGAGTCTGGCTAATGTTGATTTCTAAAATTTTAACAATTGAACATTTAAAACTAGGTTTTTTCGTTTAAAGATCCTAAGCTTTTAGTACTTTTAGAGCTTATACAAAAAAAAAATAGCAAAGAGCAATTTAAATACCTCATGAATTTAAATCTTATTTTGTACACGATTATAAGTGCTCTAATAAAAACAAAAATCAATATGTTAAATTTACTTGTGAGAGCACTAATTAAAATAGTTTAAGATTATTTAAGAGGAAAAACAGCAGTATCAGACCATATTATTAAATTTAAATATTGTAGAAATAAAATATAACTGTCAACAATTTCAATATTTAAAAGAATGTAGAAATAATCTTGAGATTTTGATTAAATGTTATAGTCCAATTTCAAACTACCAATTAAATAAACCGGGTATTAACAAAATATTAAGAATTCATAACAAAGTATTTTTTTTTACTGTTTATAAATACTTATTTACCTAAATTTTATTACTAATCTTGTAATTCTCTTTACTGTATTATTTCAATATTTTTTTACATATTTTGTATTTATCATTTATCTTATATATCTAGTTTTAGTACTAATGAGTTGTGATGGTTGAAGCTCCTCACTACTGTGATGTGTCAGGGTAAGATCGTGTAAGAAATAACCGAGCTAGATATGATCGAGTTTGAAATGATCAGTTAGAAGTTATCGGTCTAGATCTGGTTGAAAATGATCGGGTTAGAAACGATCGAGTTAGAAGTATTCGGCTTAGAAATTATCGGGTTAGAAAAAATCAGGTTAGAAGCGGTCGGAATAGAAATTATTAGTTTAGATATAATCGGGTTAGAATTGATCGCGGGTTAAAAACAATAGTAAACCTAAAAATGCAGCTAGTTTTTATATTACAAATTTTGCGTTTGTATTATTTGTATATACTAATAAAAGTAATGTTTAGTTTTGCATTTTTGTTGTAAATTCTATTCGACTTTATAACTATTTTTTCAGTTGTTTACCACCTAACTATAATTTGTGGTTTACTATCATACCTAATCCGCGATCATTTCTAGCTCGATCATTTCTAATCCGATCAGTTCTAAATTGTTCATTCGCAACTTAATCACTTTTAACACCATCATTTCAAACCCAATTTTTTCTAACCCTATCACTTTAAACTCAATCTAATCCGATCATATCTAACCCGAACACTTCTAACTTTGTAAGTATAAATTTGTTTATTTAAAAAATAGTTTGATGAAAATATTTTATAGAAACAATAACAAAGTTTTTATTTAATTAAAACTTTATTTACTTTGTCTCAAGGGAAAATTAACAATTATAGTATATTAATTAAAATATATTTTTATATTAAATTTAGTTTTACCCTTTATAGTTTCAATTTATATCATTAATCTTTTTTCATCAGTTTGCATAAAAACAACTTTTTTTTATTTCGATTAAGTAAGATTTACTAAACAGTTTTTTAATGTTTTCAAATAGAGCTTATTCTGAATACGTAAAGTAAACTATTAAAATTGTATTTAAGTTACATATTCTTGTAATTTACGTAGTTTGAATCTTTGTAACCTAAGTAAATAAAAAAAATTTAACCATTAGAAATGTACTTTTAAGATACCAAACCTCTAAGTTATAGTTTATAAGCTACTCTGTAAGTTGTTTCACGCAAACTTTGATAGTTTTTATCTAGTTTCCACCAGGGGCGTGTGTAGACTTTTTTCAGTTGGATTACTTTTTTTTTTTTGATCAAAAACAAAGTATTTTAAGTAAAAGCTTTTAATAATACGCATTAGATTATTAGAACATAAATATCTACCATGCAAAAGTTCTCAGGTATATAAAAGTGTTTGAAGCCCTTCGAGTTGAATAATCTTTAAAAAATACTTTTTTGGTTGGTTTGTTTTTAATAAAAAGTTTAGTTTTTCAAGTTGTGCAACTATTGTAGTTATAGAATTTTCGTATAAATCATACACTTTTTCGAGAAAAAAACTTATGAAACTACATCTTTTTGACTAAATTATTAAAGAAATATGAATTAAACTTTACTTAATAACAAAAATAACTATACTGACATGAAATTTTAATCAAATACTTTAAAAGAAAACCATGCTTAATCGCTTATAAATAAAGTTTTTTTTTTAATTTTATAGAGGGTGCACAACAAACTACAACCCAGTCAAAACACGCCCCTGGTATGATAGTTGAAGCTCCTCACTGCTGTGATGTGATAGTTTTAGCTCCTCACTACTGTGATGTTATAGTTTTAGCTCTTTACTATTGTGATGTGACAGTTGTAGCTCCTCACTACTGTGATGTGATAGTTGTAGCTCCTCACTACTGTGATGTGACAGTTGTAGCTCCTCACTACTGTGATGTAGTTGTAGCTCCTCACTACTGTGATGTTATAGTTGTAGCTCTTTACTACTGTGATGTGATAGTTTTAGCTCCTCACTACTACGATGTGATAATTATAGCTCCTCACTATTGTGTTGTGGTAGCTGATGCTATTCACTACTGTGATAGTTCTAGCTTCTAATTACTGTGATGATAGTTGTAGCTCATCACTACTGTGATGTGATTGTTGTAAGCCCCTTAATGTTATAGGCAACTGTGAGCTTTATTACTTATTGAACGACAAAAATAGTATGCTTAAAATATTTTGTCGTAGGACCTGGTGCACGAAGAACCTTTCGTTTATCGAGTCGAACACAACGGATGCCTTTCAACTTCTTGTCCAGGACTTATCTTTGACAAAAACTTGTCAAGGTCTTGTCTAGTCTTTGATCGTCTTGTCCAAGATCTGATGGTTGCAAACTCCGTAATGTTTGGGAAACTATGATTAAGCATCTCTTTTAAAGCGTCAATGCCCATTGTTCTTGACAGGAATTAGAGTTTGACCTTTGTAAAAATTACTAATTTGCTTTACAGCTGGCTATCAGGTTCTTATAAATAATTAAAGGACATGAATCAATTGTTGTTTTGCTACCGCATACGTTGTTTATAAAATTTATCTTAATTAAAATAAATAATGTCTCTTATGTTTCTTTAGGTCTTTTATTTAAAAAGTTCTGAGCAAGTTGTAGAATAATTTGTAAAAGTTTTAAAGTTTAAATTTGAAAATAACTGACTATAAATTAGTGTATATAAGGGGCGTGTTTAGACTGGTTTTTTGTGCACTTACAATAAAATTTGAAAAAAAAAGCGATAAAATTTGGTTTTGTTTTAAAGTATTTTACTAAAAATTCATATAAATATAGTTGATTTTTTATACTGAGTAAAGTTTAATTCATATTTTTGAAAGAGTTACGTCAAAATTACGTAATTTAATGAGTTCTTGTCAAAAAAAAATTTATAAACTATACAAAAATTTTATAAGGACAAAAATTGCAGAATTTGAGAAATTAAACTTTTATAAAAATTAGCCAATCAAAAATGTTTAAAAAAGTATTTTTTAATGATTTTACAACAAGAAAGGTTTCATATCAACTTTTGACGAAACCACTAGTTGTTTTCATTTTTAGAACACTAAAAAAAACCGTAATTTGATTTTTTTTCTACAAGTTGTAAAATAATGGTTCACGTCTGTTGTTAGTTTGTTTTCAAAAATATAGCTTGTTTTTGAAATCAGTTGAGTTTTTAGCTAAATTACTTTAACTGGAACTGTATAATTAAGTTTTTTTTTTTCATATCATTAAAGATATAAATATATAGAATATTTAAAGACAAGTTAATTACTAATTTTGATTAGTACTTTGTTTTAAGTTTCTTAAGTATAAAATATTTTGCTGTTCATGTTAGCATCTCATTTTAAGAAAAAATTTTAAATTGTCAATAAAAACATGAATTAGGTTTAATTTAATTCTTCATTTAATAAGAATTATAGAACTGGATTACATTTTTAGATTTTAAATTCTGTTTTACTGGTATCTTCTAATTGTTTAAATGTTACACATTATTTTGTACATGAGAAATTTTAGACAGTCACCTAGAAGAAAGCTATATTATATTTTAATGTGTATTACTAAATACTCTATTATTGAACAAAAAAGTTGTGGCACCCCACTGAAAAAAGGCTAGACAAGTCCCTCGTTAATTCTTTAACTACTTTTTCTTAAAACAATTAGTTTTTTAGTTGAAAGGGTCGAGTTAACTTTTACTAATTAGTTTAAAGTAATTGTAAGTAAGGTTAAAAAATTGTTATTTTGTTGAACTTATTTACTAAATTTTTCTGTATTAAGGAATTGAGTAAGTTTACTTAAAATGAAAGTTATTGAGTAGAATTGATGACTATTATGTGGAAGTAAATACCATCAAATTTTTGCAAAGCTTTGAGAATGTTAACTAAAAGTGAGGCTTATTTGGTAAAAAACACTATACAAAATCTAACAAAATGTTTGGTAGTTTTTTACGTTTGTTATTTAGAACGACTAAGCATATTTAATACTTTTTAATATTTTACTAAATTGTACAAAAATAGAGTGTACTAAAATAGCTTGTGGTAAGTTTGTTAGAGTGTGCAAAAAATTTTTAAATATCAAAATATTCTTTAACTTTAAAAATTTGTATTAAGTTGTTTTATTACGTTTTTTCTAAATACTAATACTAAATAACTTTGTATACAAAAGAAACTATTTTTTATTGAATAACTACCTACAATCACCTCTCGCGAATCTACGAACGTGACAGGTCACGCACTGGTTTTAGTTATTTTTGTTTGTATTTTGCTTTTAAGTTTTAATATTAATAATATTTTAATTACTTCTTCAAGTTTTAATAAACTTGTGTGTAAAATTATAACATCTTTATCACACATATGTAACGTGATACTAATTCAAATTCAGTCAAAAGTTTTCTCGTTCGGTAGACACTGATAAAAACTTATTGTTTTACTGTGCGCAGAAATTAAATAAGTTTACTAATTTTTAAAAGAGTTTGTATTTTGTTTCAAGTATTGTTTTATTCTTTTGTTAAAATGCCCTTAATAAATATTATTAAACAGTTTAAAAATGTATAAAATTATAAAAGTGTTTCGTAAAATTTTGTTTGTTTATAAGTAATATGATATTATATAACGTAAAAAAACAACAACTATCATTTAAAGAAGTATAAGAATAGTATAAATTGAAGTTAATATTTAATAGATTAATTTTTAGTTACATAAAACTTAAAAAAAAACATTTTGTCAGATGTAAATTTTGAAAACTGCAAAACAAAAATAAAAAAATGCATTGTAAGCACAGTTTGTTGGATTAAATGTGCTAGTTTAAACAGCAGACTAATTTATAATAACGTTTATTTATAAGTATTATATTATATAGTTATTTGCCTTAACTGAATAAAGAATGCTGAACGTACTGGGATGTATAGAGCTTATTTAAATAGAGTTGTGCAAATTGATTATTTTATTCGCGACCGGTCTCGGTGGCTAAAAATTACGACCTTTTCAAGCAAAAATAAAACATTAAACTGCACATTACAATGTTAGTTATCTATAATGTTATTTAAAAACTTATTCATGCGTGAAAAATTTATGACAATTTTAGACAATTCTTAATTCTATTTAGACAAATTTTAAGGTATGAATATCTTTAAATTTTTTTTTAAAGATGCTCTTAATTCAGCTTTTTTCTTTGACTCGTTATAACAATATTAATTCAGCTCGTTTTAAAAACTAGCACCAGTTTTTACCTAATTATACTCTGACATGCTTGAATTTTCGAATATGCAACATTTAAGTTTTTGTTTATATTTTTCACGCATGAATAAGTTTTTAAATAACATTATAGATAACTAACATTGTTATGTGCAGTTTAAAATTTTATTTTTGCTTGAAAAGGTCGTAATTTTTTGCCACCAAAACCGGTAGCGAATAAAATAATCAATTTGCACAACTCTATTTAAGTATTATATTAAAAATACCTCACTTACTTTTTACTATATAATTTCTTACTACATGCTAATTGAATTTATTTAAGTTCGTATAAATAATAGTACTAACCTGTTTAAAAATAAAGCACTGTTTAATTAATGTTTATATTTCCACATGTTTTGAAGCTTTATTCGCCTATAAAAAATTGAACTCAAATTTTAAAATATACCAAGAATCTATTTATGAAATATTCGTTATTATATAAATCTATCCTTTGAATAATATTACTTTAATTGCCAAATGACTATTTAACGTCATCTGCTAGGCAAATAATAAAACCTTTTATAAAATATTATTAACAAAGTGTTATAAACTTAGCATATGAATTAGTTTTAACGGTTTTTTAAGTTTTAAATTAATATAAACTTATTTGGAAAAACAAGCTATTTACAAATAAAAGCTGCTTTATTTTTAAAAAATTTCGAAGCATTTATTTTAATTAAAACCATAATATAAAAAAGTTGTATTTGTAGTTTAAAAAACTAGCAAGAATACTCTAACATAAACATAAACTAAAATAAACAAGTACTGTTTAGCAAAAAAAGTATTTTAGTTTTTTTACGCAGCTTAGATAATTCAAAAAGCTAAACTTCTAGGTAAACCAAATGCTTATAAGCACTATTTGATAATATTTTGAGCTTTTTATGATTATTTTAACCGTTTAAAACTCTTAAGCCTCAGTTTCTTATCATATTGTGTAACTTTTTGTGATAACATATTCAGCACTAAATAAAGTTGTAATATGCTAATACTGGTTTATTGCATACTTAAAATGTTTAAAAGATAGACTAACTAGCTTATCAAAAACTAAACTAGGTATTTTTTGGTTAAGTTGAAGCTTATTTTTGCTAAGATAATTATATATTACTAAGTTATAGTTTTACTACTGAAGATTATTTTCAACTTAGTTAGTTTTTTTGTTAATTAAGGCTTTAAGTAATTAGTAAAGTTTTGTTTACAAATAAAACTAAGAATTAAATTAGGCAAGTTGTACTAATACTTGTTAGAAAAACTATCTAATTTTAAGGAAAAGTTGTATATTATCAGAATTATGTTTGAAATAATACTGCTTGACTTACTTGAGAAACAGCTTCAATATTTGAGTATTTTTTTAAGTTTCGATAAAAACCGCGAATGTCTAGACGTTTTTCAGTTTATTTTATGGTACAAAAGAACTTGCTTTGCGAGTCATTTTGACGTCACAAACAAAAAGTCAGTGTATTTGAAACGTCATCAACTTAGAAGCGTAATTAGAAGAATAAACTACTTGTTGAAAATGCACAAAATTACTGAAAACAAAAGTTTTGATATAAATTCTCAAATTGTTTTCAACATCAACAGCGTTTATTTCAATTTCGAAAACTGTGAGTTTGTGGAAATTAAGAAAATATTTATTGTTCATAAAATGTTGCAAAGATTCATAAAGCTTCAGAATATACAAGAAAAGTTTAAATTAAACCAGCTAAGAAACAAACATAATATGGACATGCAATCGGAATTTAGTAAACTGTCAACTGATATTAACAACTTAATTGATGATCAAAGTTGCATTTCGTTGTGGTGAATTAATGTAAATCTTTTTTTTTTTTGTATATTGAAGTTTCTGCTTTTAAAACAGAGTTTTTTTTTTGAATGAAAAAACTATTTACATCAAAGTAGATAAATATTTCATTTAAAATTTTATGATTTTAAGAAACACAATTACACTGTTTCACCGAGACAAATAGGCAAAGCGGACAATTGTGTTTCTTAAAAACTAAAATAATAATTTTCAATCTGCTTCTTAGATAAATAACTCGGTCAAACTTATTTCTAACTCAATAGTTAAATATTTTATTTACAATAAAGAAAAAATAAGATAATACTATTATTATATATCTAAAAAGAAACACAATTGAGAGTTAAGTAGAGTAATCAAAACAAAGCAAAGAAAATATAGATTACATTAGAAAATGTTAATTCATTAGAATCTCAGGACTTAAACTATCATTTACCTAGTTTATTATGACACTAACTTTTTCGCTTTGTTTAAACTTTATATGACATATGTGTTTGTTTTGAATATAAAAATACCTAAGTATTTAAGTAGAATCAAAGTAACATTAGAACAAAGTTTATTAAGATAACATGATAATAAGCTGTTCGATAAGTTATTTGTTTTTATCAAAGTATCAAGAAAACAACAAACTTTGTATTTAATTAAGCCATATTATTATATAATAAATATATGTCATTTTGTAATATAGTATACCATAAAATGTTAATTATTTTGTCGAGAACACAGTATGTAAAACTTTGCAAAAAAGTTTTATGATTTGACCAAACTTTACTTAGTATGAACAAACACAAACGATAAGCAATGTATTTTAAATCAAACACATAAATTCACAAAGTAAACAATTTAATTGGGGTATTAGCATTAAAAAAGTAATTTTTTAACAAATAATTTTTTTATATGAAAAAATTTAAATTAATAAAAGCTTATGGTTTAAAAAAATTAATAAATTTAACTAACAATAAATTTTACAGCTTTAAATTTTGTCTAGTTTTATAAATTTAAAAGTTAAAATAAAATATATTTATTTTACTGCAAGATGTTTTAAAAGCTGTAACCTAACAACTTTTAAGTATAACATACTGAGGTTTTGTTTAACGTAAATACACTGAGTAAATTAAATTTTTTCAATAAATCTACATTGCTTTTATACACTTATCTTTGCTTTGCAAAGTTAGTTTTTAAGTTTTTATTTGTGTCAATTTTTTAACAAGTTTAAGAACAACTGTGGTATTAAGAAACAAGGACGGTGATCAAACTAATAAACGCAATTATTTTATTTTAAATTTACTCTATTCTGATTGCAACAAAATATTCTTAATTCCGATTTTATAGTTTCGTTTAATTTCTCTGTTGTTAGTCTTTTCAAGTTTTAGCTTTGTGTCCCTAAAAAATTCTAGTTAAGTAGTTTTATAGCTATAATTTAAATATAGAAGTAGAACATGTTAAGGTTAAAAATTCAATAAGTTTTAATTATCTAATTATTATCAAACAAAATAAAAAGTTATTAAAACCTTTGATAGTGAAACTATGTGAAAAATTTAAATAGTCTATATACTTTTTTAAATAAGATTTTTGAAGATAATTCATTCTACAATTGTTTTTTAGCTTTTTATTTCTTATAAATAAATGATTTACTAATTGTTACAGTTTTGTTTATGTTATGTCACACAACTGTTGTGGTTAAGCTTTAAAATTTTCATATTTTCCATAAAGCAGAACTAATTTCTTATAAACGGAACTGTTTTAAGTTAACAAGTATTGCCTTTTGATTGCAGTTTATCAATAGAAAAACAACACTTGATGCTGCAGATGAAAGAGCGCTGAATGGCTGCGCTTCGACGAAGTACAGAACGGCGGTAAATTCTAACGCAGTCCTGGTACAGTGCGGCGTGATGGTGTCTTCGATCGGTGCCTTGGAACGGTGCCCGCCCTGGCCGCAAGTTCTCCCACGGTCCACACGACCAAGTTTTCTTCCACGAAAGGGAATTCCCCTAAAGTTCAGCTGGTGACGCAGTGCGCGGCGGTTAGGGCGAAATAGGCGATAAACTTTCTTTCCCATTATCACTACGTTGCATACGCTTGGAAATCATGACAGAGACATTTTGTTAAACGAAAAGTTTGAGTTAAGAATTGAACTTTTGACATTTGGCTTAATGTTGCGGAAGAAAAACTGTAACTTCATTCACTTTTTTTTTTTTTGTAAAATATTAAACAAATTTCAAATTTCAAATAACGTAGTGTTTTGATACTATATAAAGACAAATAAACTGTTAAAATCAAGTTATTTAACCTTTTTAAAACTAAGAGTACTTTTTCTTTATAACTAACTACAATCTTTAATTGCTTGTTGATTAGATGTAATTTAAGAAAAAAAGTTAGAATGATGTTTACTAGTACATTAAATTAAACATGTTGGTGAAAACTATATTTGTACATTACAAACAAACAAACAAACAAGCATAAATTCAACGTAACATTCTATTTATTTTTTTAAATTTATTTAGTCAGTTTTTTTTTTAAAACTTTTTTATGAACTAATTGCTACTAGACTAAGCATCGGCAGCCTTATTTATTTGTTGGCTAGCTTTCCTATAAAAAGTTGCTCGTTCCTAGAAAATTGTAAAAAATCAAATAGTTTGAAATATTTTTTAACTAGTTTTAACCAAAGGTGTGAAAAATTATTAAATAATAAAGCACTAGGAGTGATAAGAATAAACTAAGAGCTTAGTTTTAAGCTTTTACCACAATTTTTTTTTTGTTTTTAAAAAGAATGCATTCGGCTGATTTTTTGTTTGTTTGATTTTCTTGACCATTAAAAAAGCTTGTGTTTAGACTTAGTTTATCCTAACGTAAGAAAAAATTGGCTAAACTGAAAACACATAAAGGTTTTGAATATTTGTTGTAACTAAAGTACCTTAAATTTAAGCTTGAAGCTTTTGTTTGACTACTAACACGGAATATGATATTTTCTTTCTTAACTTAGAACCTTTTTTTTATCAAATTGGAAGTACTCCTCAACTAAACACAAAAATTTACTTTCTTCACGTTTGACTCATGTTTTTTTTGTCAAGTAACTTTTCAAATCTTAAAACAAAGCAAGTTTTTAGACCGTTTCACACCGGTGCTAAGTATATGATTACTTCTTTTCTTTATTTCTTTTTTACAAGATTCTTGGTTTTTAGGGGGATAAGTTTACTAAACCAGTTTAGTTTTCAATAAAAATAGTTTTTATTTAGAATATGTTTTACATAGATTCATCAATTATTTTTCAATTGTTTATACTCTACAAAAGCCTATTTATATAGTTATAACACAAATACAACCTTAACGTTAGAAACTTAAACCATAAAACGCGCTTTTAGTAAAATAGATAATTTAATGTTTTAAATATTCAATTAAGATATGTTATTCTATGATTTTTGTTATATTCCTGGACAAGACGTTAAAAGGTATCTGTGGTGTGCGAATCGATAACTCAAAGATTCTATGTGCACCAAGTCCAAGGACCAAATATTTTGTCATTTTTTTGTCGTTCAATAAACTATATAATATAGTTTTTTTTTCTTAAGCAAAACTTTAAAACCGACTTACAATAATAACTATTTTTGTATCTGTTAAAATTTATTTAATAAGCAAACAAAGTATTTTCAGCAATTGACAAGCATAGTATAACAACATAATTTTTACAAATTTACAAAGTAATTTCGAAATACAAATTTATGTTAAAACTTTTGTGCAACAAATTCATATCACAGTAAAAATATTTTTATATACTACTGCTAATAGTTTCTTAAAAATAAACTCAAACTTAATACTTTTATAAACGATAAAACGTAACTTCCATAAATACAACAAAGGAAATTGAAAATAGAAAGTTATGTTACGTCTTTATGACGAATTTATACTTCAGTATAATGCAAACTTTCACATATCTAATGTGAATAATTTTTTATTGAAGAAATCTCTCTTTTAACCACTACTTTCCTACAAAATGTTATTAAAACAATTGAAGTAGTGGATAATTTTTTATTTAAGCTTTATTTAATTTCACACAAAAACTTAAGTAGAGTAACAGTAATTTAGTATAACATAAAAACTGAGTCAGATTATATGCTTATAAAAACTTATCCAATAAAAAGATTGTAAAAAACAATGACGGTTTAGGTTTACGTTTACCGATAAAAAATGTTACATTCATAAAAATTAAAAATATTACCTTTTTTTTTGCTACATAAACAGCAACAAGACTTACTTGACAGCGTCGTAGTAAAACTTCAACCAATTAGGTGTCTTCACAAGATCCTCATATGCTATGGTCAAATCGAGCAAATCCCAATAAGACAAGGGAGTGGTTTTAGTGCTCTTTTCAATTATTTCTTCAACAGTACACGCCACATGAAATGCTTCGAAGCCAACACCAAGACACAACAGTTTGTTTTCCTTCCACAGTTTCGAAAAAGTAAGCTTCGTCTTATACTCAAGATTAAATCTGCAAGTTGATAAATTCAAAATCAACGTTAAGTTTGTTGAAAACAAAAATAATGAAATCATGTATTTTTTACTTGTAAACAATTAAAATTGATTTTTTATAACAAAAGTCAACTTAAAACCAACATTTATATGAACTATTGTTGAATCACTTTACATTAAACATGCGCATAAAAGGAATATTAAAATAAATACTAAACAAAGAGCCTTATTTAAGTTTACCAACTTATACTTTTGTTTACTCACTCCGTTTTGCAGATATTACAAGCATATTGGTTGTCATTCTCCGACATATCAATCCATTTAATCAAGCATTCCTGATGCACAAATTTGGTCCCACCTGTTGTATGTTTATTTTTAGAACTCTAGCTAAAACAACTTATCAGAAGTTTTGTAAACACCTTATTATTTTAATTTTCATTGAGTTAAACAAACTTGAAACAAATAGTTTAATAAAAACTGAATAAAATAAAATAAAATACTTGAAAAGTTTAGCTTATCTTTATACTATGCTTAAGCGTTTAAACTTTCAGATAAAAAGTTGTGTTATCAGTATTCAATGAAATTTTACTATTATAGAAAGTTTTATTTATTACTTTTTACTACTACTAACTACAGTTAAAAAAATCATAGACTAATAAAGAGTGCAAATATATTTTAAAGATATATTTTGATGAAACTTTCAGTAGATGTTTTGCAACAACAAGCAATTAAAATAACAAAAGTATATCTATAAAATAGTAAAAAAAAAACTTTCACCTTTGCATTTACATGGAGATATAAAATTATCTTCATTCTCCAACATGCAGATATAGCAAACTGTTAATTTAATTATTTATTTCATTTATTAGTTTAATGAAAACTAAAAAGTCTTTGCTTAGAAACGTAGTTTTAAACTAAAAGTAAATTTTATCATGTCTAATACAAGTACAAAAGAACAAAAAATTTAACATCTTTAAATAGACTATTATATTTTAAACATTACCTTTTGCTGGCTTTGACATATCCTAGCTTTAACTGCAACAACACTTTAAATCAAATTTTAACTAAAAAATAATTTATTGTATTATACATTTATGATACATTGGTTTGCAGGTAAGTGTTTAATAATTCTTTCTTAAATACTTAAAAGCTTTTGTTCTTTTATTCTGAATACAATTTTACTATACTCTTTTTTATCAAAAAAATCTTTTTTGTAAGTAAAGTTAAACATTTGCATACAACAAAAACAACTTAAAATAGAAAAATTAAATCTTTTAAATCATAACATAACTGCTTAGTTCTTATAATATGTAATGTGTATCTAAGATAAAATAATTCAATTCTATTGTGCTAATAAATTAAATTTGTATGTATAAGTGAAGAAGTGCTTTACGTGTGAAAATAAACATTTACTTCAATTAAACCAAGTTTTGTTTGGATTACTACAGTATGTAAGTATCGATAAACCTCGTTTGATTATTAAGTGTGTTTATTAAGTTAATCTTTAGTGATGCACAAAATGCATTTTCTGTCTTGTGTTGAACAGTTTGTTACAAAGAATGTATTTTAAATACTGTTGAGGGTACTTACAAAAATATAAAAAAGCACGTCAAAATGCGTACTACAAATACATAATAATTAAGCTAAAGGTATTAACTAGACGTTCTAACAAAAGATACGATCGAAAGAGTTCATTAGAATATTATGACAACCACTTTCAAAGTACTTAAAGCATCAAAGCTTACAACGTTTTTTTGCGGCATTCTAAGAATAGAGTTTGAAAAATCTAAAAAGAATAAGTACTTCAATAAGTATTTATAACAAGTACGAAGCGGTTTTGTATACATGTGTGTTTTATAAGTACATTGAAATTTACATGAAGAAATTTAACGAACAATGAAAAGTATTAAAGTAGTACTCTTAAAATGTACGTTGATAAAAGTTGTATTGCTTTCGACTGATAGTTTTGTATTGTACTTTTTGTTATAAAACTTAACACATAGTTATTTTATAAACTTTTATGATTTGTCTACTTTCTTTCTCCTTTTCTTAGTGGTCAACTTTTATTTTGGAAATATGTGTTCCAACCACAGAAAACCTTGGTTTTCATGCATATAAAATTGGCAGAGAAGTTATTGTTTTTTAATAAAAAAACTCGGCGTTTTTATCTTTATTTTGTTGGTATCATATTATGCTTAGCACTTTTAGGCCTTTTTAGTTGTTTTAGTAAAAATTATCACAAACATAAACGTATTTAAAAACAATTTCAACTCGTTTAACTTGTTTGGTCAAACATTAGTTTTACGGTAAATGTTATTCAACATTTAAATATCAAACATAAATGTATTACTGTAATAGTACATATACTACTTAAAAGTAGTTATTATTTGTTTTAGAAATCAAACCAAAAAATTAAGTTTTCTCTCAAAGACCTTAATTATTCAGCATATAAAGCAGTTTAGTTTCGTTTTCTTGCGATTTTTTTTGTTTTATTGGTGTAAGTTTTACAGTGTCAGATTTTACAACTAACTGTTCCAATAAAAAGCTAAAATAATCGAAAAACAGAGCTTTATTTATAAACATTTAGTTTAACAGCTTTTTAAGACAGAATAATTTTTTTACAAATTTTGTTATGAATTGAACAGTTAATTTCCCTAAATATAAGTTTTAAAAGTTTTCAATTAATTTTTTAAATGTAAAATTATAAAACAGCATATTATAAACTAAATAAACGTATATTACAACTGAAAAAACACGCAAAATTATTTTTTAAAGAACGAAAACTTTAAAGAAATATGGTTTTTTTAACTATTTAAGACTAAAAACGTTGTCAAGATTTTTTTTGAATTTTTACCAAAAGTATTTAGGTAAAAGTTTAAAAACAAGCCACGCATGGAAGCACAGTTTGCACTTCTCAAAACTTCTAAAACAAACTTTCACATTTCAGCTGTGTTTTCTCTTGCATCGGTATTTAGTGCTTAAATGAAAAACTAAATGTACTCTGTTCAAATATGTTTTCTATTATTTGTAAGCTTCGATAGTTATAGAAGTAAAAACTTTTTTTGAGCTTGTATTTGTTTTTAAGTAATGTTTTTCGTTTTTCAACAAGTTTGTAAATTGCTAAAAATTTTTTGCTTGTTTTTTTTTTTGGTCAACTATTAAATGTTTTTTTTTCAAGCATTTAAGAAAACTTTAAATAAAAAAGTAAAATTAAGTATAAAAATAACGTATAAAAAAGTGTAACAATTCATTTATAAGAAACTAAAAGACTGAAGATAAAAGTGTAAAAGTACAACTGTATAACTGAAGTAAAGTCTAAAGTTAACATTGTTTGAACAAATTTCAGTTTTTATAAGCTGCTATTAGTTTTTAAGCTCTAAGTTTTAAATACTACAATATGGTTATAAAATTAAATAATTTTTAACAATAATCTAAAACAATTTATACTTAGCTAGCATTGAATACTAGTAAACTAGTTTAAAGTAGTGGTTTTATACAAATAAAAAAATTAAGGTTTGCAAAAGTTTATCATATCACAAGATTTTTTTACAACTTACGTTTTATTGATAATATATCACATGTTTTAAAAACAGAGACATATAAGTAATAACTGAATTTTACTTGTTAACACTTTTGTTGTAATAAATACTTACTTCCTTTTTTAATAACTTTAAAAATAGTCTATAAAAGCATTTTGTATGAAGTTAAACCAATATCGTTTATTTAACTTGTATGAATCTAATAAAAATAGCTTTTGATTTTTTTAATTTTAAACTTTTATTAGTGACACTTCTCTGTTTTTAAAATATGTCATATGTTATCAAACTTGTTATAAAACGAAACATGTAAATAGTTCTTATGGTATGTTAGTCTCTATCAAACTTTTGTGGTTTATTTCTTAAGCATCTTTGTAGCGTTTTTAGAACTAAATAATAACGAATAAAAGAAAAATAACAAGTATTAAAATGAAAAAAAATAGTTATTTTAGTTACATTTTAAACTTAACAACTATATATAAAGAAATTTTGCAAACAAAATTATTTGAAAATAAAAAAAATCCAAGTTGTAAAATAAACATTTAATCACTTTTTTATTTCTATGTCATTTTTGTAAATTTTTTGTAACTTTTTAATTTTCAAATACTTATAATGTATTTTTTATTTTTGATGTTGTTGTTTATATGTTAACAAGAAAAAAACTTCAGATATAAACTAAAATTTTAATTACTTTTTGTTTTCAATTGGATTAAAAATTAAAAAAGATGCTGAATGCGATAAAATCCAACAAAACAACACTTCAGAGTATTTTAAATGTTACCTCATACATAGGAAACAAACAAGAAAACAGTGAAAGCAACAATTTACAATCAAGTAATAGTTGGTCAAACAATCAGCCTCTTATTGTTCTTGGTGGTTGCTTGAGTTTTGTAATCATCTGCGTTCTATCTAGTTGGATTATAAACATATATCTGCCAAAACAAAGAAATAAGCACGAAATTTTAACTGATGAAGTAAATTTGTAAGGGAGCAAATTATTTTAATTTTACTTAAAAAAAGTTAAACTTAAAGCATTTATGTATATGACTTTTTCTTTACCTTTTTTTATTTATTTATATTCTAATTACAGCAATTAAAATACTGTTTAATTATAAAAAAAAACCTTCATAATATATAATGATAACTTATGAAACTTTGTGATCTATTTATTATGCATCGTTTTTCTTAAAAACACATTATCAAGTAGTTTAAAGTTTACAAAACTTTACTGATTTACACTTGAGTAATTCTTTTAAAACAAGTTTGAGTATTTATACAGTTTGCAATTGTAAAAATATATTTTTACTTTAAAAGTATCTTAGTAAAATTTTTTAAAATAACAAAATCTGAGAACAATTTAAAGCTTTTTTAATGAGTTATTTTTATATCAGCAAATAAATACAAAACGTACTACCTTAGTACTATAAAAGATTGTAATTTTGTGAACAAGATTATAATTATAAACAATACTGAATACTATTTTTTATTTTTTTAAAAACATTATAACTTTATAGACGTTCAGCTTTAAAACAACAAACTTGCATTTAAAAATAAAAAATAATAAAAGAACATCACTTATACTTGTATTCTAGCTGTTTTATGTGCCTTTTAAACAGTACAATTAAATTTACGAATAATTACAGGACGTTAAACTGTATCCAATTGGTTTACGACTCGATAAACGTAGTGTTTTTTCGTACATCAGTTCCTAGCGACCATACTTTTTGCGATTTTTTTTTGCTTAATAAACAATAAATAAAACTTTTTTTTAATTCATTTGGTACTTTAACAAGTTTGTACTTTAAAGTTTGGAAAGGGTGTATTTAGCAATTAAGTTTTATAAAATTGTACATAAAAAAAAATTCAATTGAAATATGAACTATACTTATGTGTTATATTAATGGTATTACAAAATTTGTTTTATAAAATAAAGTTTCAGTATGAATAATTTTAAGCTTTATGTTATAAAAAATTAGAGCTATAGAAATACAAAACTAAGTTTAAAGATTGTAACTTACCTTTTATTTTTAATTCTGAAAAAAACATATTACTTATTATTATTTTAGAAATAAGTTTACAATATATTGTTTTATATTTATTCATACATAAAATAAAAATATAGAGTGGTTGTTTGCAAACAGCTTATAAAAACATAATTGCTTCCAGTACTTTTTATAGATATCGAAAAACATATGTTAATTAAAGTCTATTTTGCTTTGTTTAATAACCTAAAGTCTTTTATGAAATAGGCGAAAAAAATTAACAACAGTAAAATGGCTGAATATTTATCTAGGAGTGTGTATGCAGTTATGTAATAAAATTTTAAACTCCTTTTTTATCACATTATTAATCTGTTTGTTTAGGTCATAAACTTATAGCTTCATTAACTTATATAATTTTTACTTAGATCACAATAAGAAAATAAAATACAGTTACACCACCTTTGTATGGTTAGTTGCGTCACTAAAAAATAAAATAGTTGTTACTTTTACACAACGGACTGACAACCGATTAATAACTTTTTTAAACTAGAATATTAAATCAAGTTTTTTTACATACTTGTGAGAGCTTCTAGTATTCGAAACTTTTTTATGCATCAAGTATAAAGAAATTAAGTAAGTAATCGTTTATTATATGGAAGTAAATTAAGGTAACATGCGGCCAACTCTTTTTTATAACTTCCACAAAAATTAAGTATCGTTCTACAAATTCGTCAAAATAATGCTACAACTGGTGGTGATTTAAAAACGTAAGTTTTAATTTGGTTGTAGTATAGTTGCTACAACTTTAAATTGATAAACTTTTTACAGCATCAAAGTTATGAAATTCTTCTGTGTTTTTTATACCCGTTAATTGAGACTCAGATGTAACAAAAAGATGTTTAAATGAAAATAATTCAAAGTCTTTCGACACCTAAATTATTCTTTTTTTTAATGTAGATCGTTTGACTTTTGCATACTTTTAAGAGATGTTTTGCCTACAATTCATACATTTTTTCATATATTTAGTACAAGGACCTCTTAACTGCAATACTGAGTTCATAGTTTCCAGACTTCTGGTAAGATAGAATTCTTAATATAAAACAAAAGTCTGTTTGTTTTAAAAAATATCTTTTCAAAGTAAAAATTTGGCGACGTTCTCATATAAATCTGGCAGTTATGCTATGAAGACTTAAATTTTTAGATTTTATAGATTTTTATGTCATAGGTTTTGGAAAATTTCGAATATTAATAAAAGCTTTTTGAATCTATGATAAAGTTTTGTTCTTAACAAACTCAATGACATAAGCTCACCCATAACAAATTGATAAACTTTTTTTTAATTGGTCTTTTATGACTAATAATATGTCTTATAATTGTACGTATAGATCAGGGTTTCCCAAACTCATTTACTAAATCGCCCCCTTTTCAGAAATTTAAAACATAACCCCCCACGATTTTAAAAAGTAGTTTTTCTCTTGAGTACAAACTTTTGAGCTAAAAAAACTGTGTTCGAAATGTAATTTAGTCTGGTATTTCTTATACACGCACTTTTGGGCTGTGTTCAAAGTAGTTTACAGGGCTTGAGAAAATAAGGTACTGTTGTTTTCTTATAAGCCCAGTAAAGTGTATTAAAATACTTAAATATTAAAAAGCCTTGTGTAATCAGTAATCAATCCTGTTTAAATATGAATTGTTTTGAAACTAATGAAACTTTTGTAGTCAGCAATTCATATTTACTAAAAAATCTTTTCTTAATTCAACTCGTTAAAAAAATGTAATTGCGGGTTGCATAATTTAAAAAAATAACATGTAGAAAACTAAAAAACTCGAGCATAATTGTAATAAAATGATTTACTATTATTGTGATCTAGGAAATACTAAAGTAACTGAAAACCAAATTGAAAGTGTATTTCAAAATCATAAGCATCAAAAAAATAAATTTTGTTTATTTTGCACAAGTAGATTCAAGTTACTTGGCGGGTCGAAATTTGATTGGATCTGGACCGTAAGTTACCCATCTGAAATCTTTACTGAAACCTGACATTATAACTATCTCTCATTTAACGATTTTCGGACATTTAGAGTGAATACTAAGTAACTTATTTAAGCCGCACAAAATACTTAAAATATTTTATAAATAGGCATATTCTAAAACTAAATACCAGAGATTAAAAACTATAAAAGAATGAACAGATTTTTTTAAACATAATGAAATAGATATTAAAACATTATTGCTGATCCAGTTTTAGGAAGTTTGAGCGACTAGTTGATTATCTCACATGAAAAGTGATTTCATCAATAGCTTCTGTTAATGCAGTAAAATTATTAATTTCAATGCTGAGATATGTTATATTCAAGTTAGTTGTAAAATTAAAAAAATAATTCTAAACTTTTTAAACTATATGTTTTGTAGTAGAATACCATTAAATAGTATTTGACATAAAATAACCTTTAGGAAACTAAACCTTAACTTTAACATTTTTTTTCTTCATTTAAATTAAAAAAAAAAATCAAATGTTTTACAGTTAATTCTGTGAACAGAAAGTAATCAATTAAAAAATTCTTTTAACTGTGTTAAAACTTTCTTTTGTAACTGTAGCAGTTTTTGTGATTGCTTATTTAATACTGTTTAATTTTATTTCTTCTCTAGTTATTAGCCTATAACAATTTACCAGAAAAAAATAGTGAAAAACTAAAAGCTAGTGTTGAACTATTAAAATAAACAACATATTCTAATTGCTAATGTATCAAAAAATAAGATAAAACAAAAAACAGTTGTATTAATAGTTTAAAATAATTTAAAATATAGATTTTCTAACAGTAATAAATCAAGTTAGAAAATAAATTTGAGTTTAAAAATCTTTTAAATGAAAAATTTGATGTCATTTCAAATAGAGACATCAAATATATACTCTTTTAAAACCAAAAATAATTTTTGAAATAAAAACTTTAATAGTTATCAAGGTTTTTTTGTTTTTACAGACTAAACAAGTAATAACAAAAATATGTCAAATAAATTTCTTTCAAACAAATACTTTAACCACTATGCTGTAAAAACGTTTAGTGTAATGTAAATCGACAAATATAAACTACAAAATTAACCAGGTCAAAACGAAGTTATTAACATATTTAAAACATAAAACATTTTATAAATACAGTAGACTTCCTCTTCAATTCGCACTTTGAACAAAATAAAAAAGTTTAAACTCAAAAATTATTACCATTTTTTTTACAAAATGATAAATTTCAATATGTTATATGCAATAACGTTATGAATAAACATGAAATCAACTAAAACATAAAACAAACATTCATAAAAAAAGATCTAAAAGCTTAAATATTGTGTATTTTTTGTTTTATTAATACTTAGTTAGTAATAGACTTTATTTAAGTTAAATTTAAGAAAGTATAAATTTGCACTTTTTTTGGGTAAAAAGTGCGAACTCAAGAGGAAGTCTACCGTAATTAATATTTATTAGGCATTATGCAAACCTGTTATAGAATAAATAACTTAAAAGAATTTTTTATATAAAAAGACTACTTAAATACAATACAAACCAGGTTAAACAAGAAGTATTTTAAAAGATCAAATAAACAAATAAAACTTTCATAAAATAATGTCTGCTACTGAATTCTAATATAGTACGAAAGATGAGGTTCATGAATGCTTGCAAGTTTTTCTAAACTGATTCTAAATCAGTCAAATAAAGCCTCAAGTCACCTCCTTTACAAATATTTTGCTCAAGATGTTGATAACTAAACTGAAAGCTTTCTCAACAACATAGCTAGAAGGAAAAACTATACACAACAATCTAAATTCCTCTCAAATGATTGGATACTTTTGCCTTAGTTTTTGTTGAGTCCAAAAGCTTTCATTTCGTTCTTTGGAAAAAACTACTTTAAGTTCAAGGTCAGTTTGTAAATCGGAGAAGGTTTCCTGTGAGTCATTTACTTCAAAAAAATCTGCCACGAAGGGATCCATATTTTTATCTATATGATAGCTTTTTTGTGTCAAATCGAAATTTTACTACTTAATAATTGTTAAAAATTCCAGATTAGAAAAAAAAAATTGTCTAAATTGTCAAATTCCAGGTTTTTCTAGGTAAATTGGCAACCCTGTATAGTTTTATATCTTAGTCTAACTTAATGACTTTTCAAAAAACAATTGGAAATATCATGAGGTGTTAGTTAATATAGAAAACATAGATTTTTACAAACCTTTTATGATCCTAAATAACATATATGTAAGGTTAAAAAATAGTGAAAAGAATTCCGATCGTCTATGATCTATGTAAGTGTTAAATAAGAAAATATATAATTGAAAATATGTAATTAACTTGAAAGTAGGAGTCATAAGTACTTGATTTTTTCTCTATATTTTACATAAACACAATAAACTTTTTTGTCAAAGTTTTACCTCAAGGTCAAATATTTAATAGCAAGCTAAAATTAGTAAAATAGCAAAAAAAAAAAGTAAAAATTTTATGACAACCCAAAATTTTAAAATCGCCCCCTTTTCGCCCCTTACTAGTTATCGCCCCCTTACTAATTATCGCCCCCCGAAATACTAAAATCGCCCCCAGGAGGGCGATATCGCCCACTTTGGGAAACCCTGGTATAGATCTTGTTTGATCGTCAACAAGTATTTCATTCTCTTAGATTATTTGAATAATAAAAAAAATATGTAAAACTGTTTCTGCACCTTGCATTATCCTGAAGAGTCTTTTAAAAAAATTATTTGACTATAGTTAATTATAATACGACCATTTCAAAGTTAATTGTATTTCTTCTGCTAAAACAGTTATTGATGCATTTACATACTAAATTCCTTTTAAAATAGTAAATATATCACTATCTTATACTACATAAAACTAGTTTGATTTTACATTTTCTGTCTATTTTTACAGTGTTGTAATTTTGTTGTTGCTATTTTATTCATCTTACTTGTATGTGTTCAAATTTAATTAACTTTTACAAAACACTTAAGATAGACTTCAAGATAACGTTTTAAAATTAAATTTATGCTAGTTTATTAAATTTTCTTGTTTGTCTAGTCAGCACTAATATGAAAATAAAAAATTAATTTTAATATTACCTTTAATATTACTGCTGAAACTAATTAAATTTAGTTTATGAAACCATTTATATTAACAGGATTGCAAATAGTTTTTGGCAAGTTTTCTCAAGGTTTTCAAAATTTCCTCCAGGTTTTTAAAAGTACACGTTTTAGGGTCTACTTGTAGTTTAAAGTTAAGCTTAAGGTAAAAAATTGTGTTCAATAGTATAACAACATCGAAATACTGTAAAGCTACAGTTAACATGTAAAAATTGTTCAAAATTCCAGGTTTTTCAGAATTTATTATTTTTTAAAATTTTCTCAAATTCCAGGTTTTTTAGCCTAAATTGTCCAGTTCCGGGTTTTGAGTCAACCCTGTATTAAGATATAAAATTCTTTAAAGAATATATATTAAGACTAGTAAATGAAATAACTAAATATAGAATCAGATTATTTTGACATACGAATTTTCCAAACGTACAAGTCAGCTTTTTAAACGTACGGAAATGTTATAGTTTACAGTTCAATATCGTGACAGCTGAATATGGTGATTGTAATCATTTTTAAGACAACATCTTAGTATTAAGCTATTCAACACTTAATTAGCTATCAATTTAAGCTGTTAAATTATAAGCAGTTAGTTTTCAAATGGTTTAATACAACCAAACATTTTGTCTATTATAAAAAACGTTTTTTTTTAATAACGTGAAGATTTGTATAGAAGCGTATAACATAAGAAAACTTAAATAAATGTTGTATAAAAAGAGACGTAATGAAAAATCCCAAAAAAACTGCAAGTTTCAAGATAAAAAAGACTTTAATTTTCTTAAACTACTGCCTCTTAACATTTTTTGTTTGAAAATCAACACAATCAAACTTTATTTTCTACTAAAATTACATTTTAATTTGGTTGAGTTTATGACAAAGTTAGTGAAAAAAAGCTAATACGGGCCAAATTCATAAAAAAAACCATTTGGAAAACTTAAATACCTAAACTAAGAAAAACAACTTATTAAAAGTACAATTTGAAAAAAAATTCAAAAATCAAAAAAACTTGTCTGAGATTTATGAAAAAAAATTCAACGAGCCTGTGTTTTTCTTACTAGACTAAGTGAGTGGCAAACCAGTACTTGGCAAATAATTTTTCACTGATTTTTGCTTTTAAATAAGACAAGAAACCATAATACATTCAGCTGCGGTTTTTAACAGATATAAGTTTTTGAATTGTATAAAGAATTCTAAAATTTGGGTTATTAGCTTAACGGATACAAAACCATATGAATCTATAACTAAAACATAATAAGAAAATCATTAAACATATAATAAATAATTGTTAGAACATTTTTATTCAGGGTAACACCTAAAATCTTCTATATTTTCACTGCATACAAATTGCAGTTTTTGTAAACTTATCTTTTACAAGACTTAATACATAATAACGGAAATATTTTATCAACTAGAACACAAAGTTTATTACGATACATAAATACAAAGTATAAAAACAGAAAAAAGATAGTAAAGGGAATTTCTATTAAAAACAATTACTTGAACTTAACTTTATAACCTAATTCATCAGTTCACAAACTAAAAAATGTTTATTTTAACTCAAAGTTTTCTATTCAAACATTTCAGACTAAACTCAATTTATAACATTTTTCTAGGTTCAATAATTTACTAACAATAAAAATTTAATCAGAATCTTCTGCGGAAGAAGACGTTGCTTCTGCTTCGGACTCCGTCGCCATTTCTTCGTCGTCGGGAACTTCCACCTATTATAACGTAATAACAAAGCGTTAAACAATAACAATAATCGATGAAAAACAAATAATGATATAAAAATTCAGCAATATAAACAAACAATTTCATTTTTACTCACTGTCGAATTTTTCAATAACGATTGAAAACAATTTATTAGGTGTTTAAATCTTTAATTAAAAAAAACTTCTATTTGGTTTAAGAACGACAACTTTAGACAATTTAAACACATATTTATTAAAATACGAACTTTTTCCCTATTTCTTCCGGAATGGTCCATCTTCTCCCCACCCGCGTCACTATCCAACGACGAATCCGAGTCCTCGATGATCTCCTTGCTCTTGTACACCTGAGACGAGGACTTTGAAATTTGGGAGGAGGACATTTTGGAAGATGAGGGTTTTGACTTCTTCACCGGTTTCGCGGATTTCCTGTTTGAAATTTGAAAATGTATCTTTTCAGGTGGCACTTGAGGAACTCGTGCGATTTTAATACGGTGGACTGTTTTTTTTTTACTTTCTCAAGTAGGTGCTTTTAATAAAGTAGGTCCGTTCTGCTTTGTTAATTAAATTTTCCTGTTTGAAATTATTTAGAGTTTACACTTTTGCTAGAAATTTTGTTCCAGAGTTTGTACAAATGTTTTGTTCTTTGATTTTCCTTTAAAAATTTTTGATCATTCGTTTAATCTTTATACTAATATTTTTGGCAAATTTTTTCCAGGTTTTCAAAATTGCTTCCAGGTTTTTAAAATTACACGTTTTAGGGTCTATTTTTAGTTTAAAATTAAGTTTAAATCGTCAAATCGAAATTTTACTGCTTAACATGTAAAAATTGCTTAAAACTCAAGGTTTTTTTTAGAATTTCTCAAATTCCAGGTTTTTTCATGCTTTTTTAGCCTAAACTGTCAAATTACAGGTTTTTTATACATGCAAATTTGTTCAACAAACTTTGCGTTCTTTTTGTTCTGCTGATGCTGCCTGTACTCGTCAGTCTGCTGGTAATCCGCCAACTTCTCCTTGTACTCCTCCTGGTCTCCCCTGAACTTTTGCTCGTAAACCTGCAATTTGAAAAATTATTGTCACATGTTTTTTAGATGAGATTTAACCACTGACGAGGTCTTTGAGCGAAACTTAGCTTGCATAATAAAATCTTGAAAGAATAAATACATTAAGATGAATTCTGAAACAGCGATTCTAAACCTTAATTAATTTAAAGGTAAATTCCTTTGTTTTAGGGGTGAATCTCATTATGAAACACGTGTGCAGACCAGGTGCACAAAAACTAGTTTGGTATAACGAAATTAAGAAAGGCTCAATGAATATTTCAAACTTTTACAACGAATTTTAAACTTTAAATTTATACAGTAGTTACAAAGTTTGTAAGTTTACTGTTTATAACTCGAAAAAAAGCACAAACAGATTTTTCTTCCTTGTCGAGAGCTTGCCACTCCTGCCCTGCTATCTTCAGCAGCTCCTTGTTCGCCACATCGGGGTTTTCCCCCTTTATCCTCGACCTGTTGTCGCTGAGCCAGAGGAAGTAGGCGGTCTGGGGCCGCTTGGGGGCGTTCGGGTCCTTGACGACCTGCTTCTTTCCCCCACCTGCGGTTAATTAACAACTTGCTAAATCGTCGAAATGTTCATACATTGAAATTATTTGTATTAGTATAACTATTCAAGCAAAAAACAAAGTAAAAAATAACTATTTGTGGTGATGAGTATAGTAATAGACCAAGTGTGTTTACTTATTTGAATTTTTCTTAATTATAACCCCCCACCTTGTGAATTAGACGAGAACTGCATGGCCGAATCGCTCTTCAAGTATTCTTCGTTTTTCACTTTCCAAGCTTTCAGCGCCTCCTTGTACTGCGCTTCGTACTCCTGTGCAAAATTTGTATTATATTTTTTAATATTTCTGTGGTTGGAAAATTATGTACCATTTTTAAAGGGTTCCATTTTTTCTGACAGCGCTCACCAAGCTTTGCTTTAAAAAAATTATGCTAAAGAAATAGATGAACAACAGCTGTGTGTATTTTAGGTCCCATAAGTAGCATCAAAAACACTTACACGAGTCATTACTTTCTATAAAATAATTCAGTTTATAACAATTAACAATTTAATATTGTTATACTTTTAATACCTCTTTAATTATTAGTGTTTAAGAGTCTGATTAACAAACTAATAAACTGTTATTTAGACAAATTAACTAACGGATTTGTTAATAAGAAACATATTATAAATAATCGAGTACATTTTAGCTCCTGTAATATTTGAGTCATAATATTTTTTATACTTCTCTTAATTCTAACTAAAACTTAAAACAACAACTGACGGATTTCTTGCCGGCGTCCAACGCCTGCCACTCTTGTCCGGCCAGCTTCAGCAGGTCCTTGTGGTTGACGCTCGGGTTGTCCGCCTTCAACTGCTCCCTGTTCTCGCTCAACCAGATGAAGTACGGGGTGTTGGGCCGCTTCGGGGCGTTCGGGTCTTTCTGTGAGTGTTTGGTTGTTTCAAAACAACTTATTTTTTTAACAACAACTAAACATATTCACGAGACAATTTTTTTTTTTTTAACTGCTTAATTAAACACAGTTTATAAACTATTATTTGTACGTAAAGTACTTAATCATAAAAAACATTCCAACTTTTTTTTTAGCATTTGTTCGTTTTAAACAATTTTTTAATTTAACTTATATTAAATTTTAACAACAAATATGCATATTCACGTGTTGAATACAATAAGAAGCCAAAAACCTTTTTTTCTTATTTTCAAAAAAACATCTAATCAAAAATCATACTTTCTTCTTTCCCTCCTTTTCCACCTTCTCCTTCTTCACCCTCGCCTCCTTCTTCACCTTCTTCTTCGGCCGCTCCTCCTCTTCTTCCTCCTCGTCGACTTCCTCCTCCTCGCTCTTCTCCTTCTCCCTCTCCGCCAGCTTCTTCTTCCGCTTCTCCTTCTTCCTCCTCTCCTTCTCCCGCCTCCTCACCTGCTCCTCGTCGTTTGAGTCGATCTCCGACTCGGAAGTCGACGCCTCCGAGTCGAACTCTTCCTTCACCTGGAAGGTTTTTTTGGAAAACATGATTTTTAAATATTATATCTTGGCATTAAATTTCCAATAGAACTTGAAAACTTCGTTTTTCCTTTGATTTTAAATTTTTTAATATAAATTCATTTTGTTTATTGTTTATCATTGAACCTTCAAAACATTTTAAACATTGTTTTCCTCTTGATCGGGTGCAATTGTTGCAAAGTAATTTACTTGGAAAATGAAGATCTTTGTTTTGCCAACTATGAGCCATAAAAGTAAAAAAACAATAAACTAAACCAAAACAAATGCAAACAACACTCACGTCGTCTTCCTCCTGATCCGGGGCGAAATCTTCGTCGTCCGACTCGGAGTCGTCCCCTCCCATCTGCGCCTGCCCCTCCTGCTTCATCCTCTCCAGGTAGTGATCGTGCTCCTCGTCGCTGTCCAGCCCGTCTTCGAACGTTTCCTCTGTAATTTATGTTTTTGATAAAAAAAACTGTTTCAAAGATGGATTCTACGTTTTTGCCGTTGGAGGACTTTAACCTAAGAACTTCTACTTAAATTTAATTAAGACTTATTTAATTATTTATTATCTTAAATTTTTTCTAAATAAATAAATAAGTCTTTATTAAATTTGACTAGAAGTTGCTGACTCATTTAAAACTGGATCTAAATTTTGTCACCGTTTAATTCGTCGTCTAAGTTTTTTTTTCTGTTGGTCAAACTGAATGTTGAGTTAACACTTGATGACTTCACTAATTATGTGTTCGATTTGTATACATACATTTAAATGTACATTTAAAAATTATAGGACATATGGTGAGCATACGACGGATTCAATGTTTTTGTTGAATGTATTTTGGTGAGTGAAAATAATTGCTTAGGTCAAAACTTGACATATTTGGTCTATGTCTACATAGAGTGTTTGAGTTGTTAAACTTTAAGATTGAGACAAAATGGGATCAATTTATAAGCTTTTGCTTTTTATGATAAAATTCATTTTAAAAATAATAAATTTTTAAAATATTCGTTTGTACATACAGTTATATATGTTTTGATTTGTAATAAAAGTAAAATTAATTTGAGGTTTATGTCATAAATTAGGGAAAACTTCAGTACAAAGGTATGCTAAAGTTTACTTTTTAAAGCCGAACACACAAACTCGAACAGTTTTTTTGGAAATTAACTCAGTTCAGTCCATAAAAGCACTCAAGCAACACGTTGTTGTTTTTTTGCCACTTTTTAAAACTTTGTCTTGCCGTTTTAGAGTAAAATATGCATTATTAATTACAAGAACTAAAACTATCATGAAAAACTGAAACCGACCAACTTTACCGGCTCCCTTGATTCTCAGCCCCTTCTCCTTGCAAAATCTGAACAGCGAATCGTACTGGCTCTTCTCAATAGTGCTGAACGTGTACAGCTGCTTGTTCTTTGTTTCGACCTTTTGAATTATGTTTAAATAAAAATGCATGTTAAGCAGTACTTACTAACATCACTGTGTTAAATATTTTTTTCAAGTTTGTTTTGTATGAATAATTTGGTGTTTTCATGTGAGCTTTTAAATTGCAATCTGTGCCATCACATTTCAATTTTTCTTGTTACATTAATTTTATTTATTTAAGCTATTAAAGCGTTAAACTTTAATGACATTCAAAAAAAATAAATATTGCTTTTCGTCCTATACAGACAAACAAAACTTTCAAGCAAAAACTAACTAATTACCACTTAAATATTTTCTTTTATTCATTGGTCTGCAGTACCATATATTGAAAATAATTTGAAAACCAGACCAACATTTTTAAGCACTTTTTATTTTAAAAAACAACGAAGTAAAAACACCTTGAAAAAATCAAACCTATTGTTTATTAAAAATCACATAAAAACTATCAATTTTAAGTATTTTCCGAAAACCACGTGAAATCTCACCTCGAAATCGAAGTTCTTGTTGACCGACACGGAGCCCCTGGCGAAGTTGACGTAGGCTATCTCGTCGAACCTGATGTGGATGGGGGGCTTGACCACGTACATGAAAGCGCGGGGCAGGGGGTACAGTATGCCGCTGTTGGCCTTGTACGAGCACGTTATCGAGCTGTTCTGTCCCGCACTGTGTTCAATTTTGTATTGTTTAAAAATGAAAACTTTAACATTATAATTTTGAAAAATATAAAACATGTACATTGAACTTGTATGCCCAGCAGCTATGTTTGTTTAAAACTTGACTTCACAATTTTTAAGCAACAGTTTCAAATTTCATATTTTAATTGGTTATTATTTTTTTTAGACTTGAAAGTGTTGATGGCTTTCAAAGTTTAACGTAAACGTTTTTTTTAGATAAAATAGTGTGGTAGAGGAATAAGCATTATATAAAATTGCTACATTAGTAAAACCTGTATATTAATCTTTTAAAGCTAATCTAAAAAAATAAAACTGAAATCACATATAAGGACATTTTTCAAAAAAACAAAAAAAAAATCTTTCACAAACAAAAACTCGCCCCGAACATAATAAAAAAGATATATTTTACTTAATTTTTAAAATAAGTGAACTTATATTAAACAACTAATAAAAATACCCCTTAATTTGTCAGTTGTGGTGAAAAACGTAATTTACAATTAAATGTGTAAAACAAAACAAACAAACAAAAACTCACCCCTGAACACAATATATACTTAATATATAACACAAATTTACATAAAAAAAAACAAACAAGCTCTCACCCCCTGAACTTGCCGGTGGTGGTGATCTTCTTGCCGCACATGGCCTTCACCACCCTGCTGATCACCTCGTAGCTGTGCCCCTCCGCCTCCACGTCCTCCAGCTTCTCGCGCATCTTGTCGTCGCTGGAATACAGTCTGGTTGTGTGAAAAGAAACAACAGAGAAAAAAAAATATTCAAGCTTGAAGATGTGAATGTTGCAACTTGAAAAGCCAGTCAGTTAAAATTTCTTAAAAACATACCAAAATTTTTGTTTTAAATTAAGGTAAACTGAAAACCTGAAAACCATTTTGAACTTTATCTAAATCCAAGTGAAATTTAATCACAAAAACATTGTTAAGGTTTTTATTTGCGGTAAACTAAAAAATTGCTTAATTTTTCAAGTGCAATTTGGCTACAAAAAATAGCTAAAACATGTTTGTTTGTTAGCTTGCAGTACGCAGTTTGTTAAATTAATATAAAAAGTTTTTTTGCAACAAACTCTAATTGTAGATCGACGGATAGTTCGTCATCCCTGTTGAATCCCATTATGAGGTAGTGGTACCTGGTTTGAAATTAAAATTAAATAAATTAAATATAAATACCGAAGTTGTACCTGGTTTAAAATAAAAACAAAAACTAAATAAATTAAATATAAATAGTAAAAAGGTATCCGGTTTGATGAAAATTATAAAAATTTAATAATCTAAGCATTATGAGGTAGTAGTATCTGGTTTGAATATAAAAACAAAAAACAAAAAAAACTAAATTATATAATATAAATCGTAAAGTGATATTGGTTTGAATATAATAAATATAATAAAAACTTTATATATAAACTAAATATACATAGTAAAGTGTTACCTTGTCTGTCCTTGTTTCAATGGAGGATCCACACTCACCTAATGAAATATTAATTTCATTTTTATAATAACATTAAAAAGATTATTTTTATTTATAAATTATGAATACTTTCGATGGAGGGTAAACACTCACCTTTGGTTTATTATTAAGTTTTTTTATTAACATTAAGAAGAGTTTATAGAAATCTATATACTGTTAATCTTGAATTTTTTCAAATGGTTAATATTAAATGTTATTTGTCTTTTATTAACATTAAGAAGAATATATGAATCTATAAACTTGAAAGCAGTTAAAATAATTTTAACTGTTAGTAAAATGGTATAATACTTTTGTTTCTATTAGAAAATAATTTTAAACAATTTCCTTTTAGTGCTTTTTTATTTAAAATATGTAAAATATTTAAAAAATATTTTAACTTGCCTACAAAAAAAATAATCAACTAACAACAAAGAACAACTGCCTGTCGTCTTTTGGAAGCAGGAACAACCTCAGTATGGAGGAATAAGTAATTTTGTAATCGTAAGTTTTTCCGTGAAGCTGAATGAATTTCGGGTACATTCGAATGTCGTATAAACCTCTGAAATAATTAATATTTATTTTTACCATGAAAGCTTTTTTGTTACATTTTGTTTCAACAAATCTTATATGTATATATTGTTATTGACTTTATTGAAGTTCTCAGCGGGATAATGTTAAAACCAATAATAACTTTTGCTACCAAAAACCTTGCATTTGCTTAATAAACTAAAAACTTTAAAATTTTACTTGAAAAATTGCGTTTTCTTTTATGTTTATCTACTTTGTACTATTTAAGTCAGACGAAAAACTTTTAAGATAAGTTGCAAAAAAATTAAGGCAGATAGAAGTTTCAGAATTACACTGTTTTAAATACATAAACTGCAAATAAAAACACAAAATCAAGTAAAAATATTACAAAAATTTTAAAACTTACTAAGTTGAACTTACTAAGTATAACTTTTAACTCTTATTCTAATAATATTGCATAAAAGTAACCTTGGAGTGAGGAATTTGATATCTTGAAATTGGCAGATTGCATTTCCTTTTACTTGCAGAACATCTGCCTTTTCCATTACTTTTTTATAGAAATCCTGAAAATTAAAGTTATAATAAGCAAACTAACTCTTTGTTTTAATTTTGTTATTTGACTTGAACAAAATAGTTTATAAAACAGTTAATTCTATTTGAGACCAACTAAAGTTTTAAATGATTAATAAGAAACAAGTTGTTAATTTTTAGAATCTTTTTTGAATAACTTCTTAATAATTTTTATTGTAGTTAATTGTTAATTCAAGTAACTTAATAACTTTTTTTATTATGTAGCAAACAACCGCATAACTTACTTGCAAGAAGAACACATTTTTATGAAAATACCTTTATGTTAGACTTTATGAGAGGAAAGTTAGAAAAAATTACTACTCAGTTTCACTGCTAAATGATATATATATATATATATCAGGAATGCCACTCTTTAAGTCAAAAAATCTTCCCTGAGTGACCAGAAACTTGCCTGAGTTTTTTTCAAATCCTTAAAAATGTTATTACTTATTAAAAATTACAATGTTAATTCCAAGTTTATTGAAGAACTAGCCGCAAGGCTAAAAAATTTCTAAATAAGCACTTAAAATAAACAAAATTACTTTTTTGAACAAAATATTGAAACTTGACTAACTAAATCTCATTCTAGATCTAGAAAAAAAAACTCCCCAAGACTTTTAAAAAAATCTTAAAACTTCCCTGAAATTTTTAGAAAAAAACAAAACTGCCCTGAATTTTTCTGAGTTAAAAAAAAGAATCAAAATTCCTTAAGTTTCTCTAAGATTTTCTATAAATTGAAACTTCCCTGACTTTCCATGAACAAACCACAATACTTATTGGGATTTTAGAAATAAGCTTCTATAATTTAAACTTTGAAACAAGGTGTACTAAGCTTACGAAGAAAATATTATAATAACATGTCACCTAATACTCTACTTAAAAATTTTTTGCAATGTTGAAGCTAGTTGGTAAACGCTAAACTTGGTTTGAAAAAAACTTCAAGTTATAAATCTATATCTACTGCAAATATTTAATCTAAAAATAATCTTATGCTCATTGAGCTGATTAATTAGCTGAACTGCTGTTATTTACACCAAATACTTTTAAAAATTTGTTTATATCTTTATCTAACATACACAGATATTTAAAAACAAGAATAGTTCTTTATTTTACATAAATACTAGTAAAAGATTTTGAGAGGAAAAACTTAAGGTTAGAAAAGACCCACATGTTAACTTGATCTGATAAAACTTTAACAATGTTTCTCAACTTTGTACTATAAATCTTTATGGATCAAGGTAAACTAGTCTGTGGAACAATCTATTAGCTATAATATGCACAACATTTAAAAAACGTTTAAACATACATTTTTTTTTCGAAAAATCGACTTAATTATTAAACATAAAAACATTAAATAAGGTTGTAGAGATTACTGGATTAAATTTTACGTTTGTGAATTTCCAATAATACTTTATTGGAGAAAATAGGTTTTGGTGATCGTTATAAATTTCGTTGTAAAATATGATCAAAACAAGACATCCTTAACTGGCAAGAAAAATTATAAACCAATAAAATTGATAAAATAAACTTTAAATTTTATCTGGAAACTACATTTCGCAGAGATAAATAAAGCTGATTTGTTAAAAAGAAACCATGCGAATTTTTTTATTTATAGCAAAAAATAAGAAAAAACTGACTAAGTATGATACCTAAACAATTCTTCGTTTGGTAGTGGTAAAAAAAATATTGTTTTTCATATACAAGTCGCAAGTGTTTTACAAAATCCTTTAAATAATTAGTGTTTATTAAATCAAATACGGTCAGTACTAATATACACGTTATAACAGTAATTGAGCAAAACATACCAAAAAACTTGTCTTATAAAATATACATTATCTTACTTAACTTCTTTTAAAAAGATCTGCAATTTTTGCATCTAAACAAAAGTTTACTTAATGCAAAAATAAAATAAAAACAATTTAGTTTCAAAGTCACAATAAAAAACTCTAATACTATACTACTAAATATTGAATTTATAAAAACTAAATTCAGACCTGAACCCTGTCGGTCTCGTCTTCCTGGTTGGGCGGCACGTAGAACCTCATCTCCATCAGCGCCACGTGCTCCTGATCGTCGTTCTGGTGGAACTCCAGCGTGACCTCGTCCTTCTGCTGCGTGCACTGCGACACGTTGATCAGCGGGATCTCGAAAGCCGTCTTGTCCGCCACGTCGAACGACAGCTCGTCTCCTGCGTTGAAAAAATAACGATTTTATTAGACAAAATTTGAGAGGTTTTCACAATGTAATGCAATTGGCATTTCCTCCTTTTCGAGAGAGCATATTTGTGAAATTAGTTCTTCAACTAAATGTTGAAAACCTTAAAAAAGTATGACTGATCCTGAACTTTCGTATACCTAAGCTCAAGTTAACGTAAAGGTTTGATCGGAGTGGTAATTGAATTTTATTTAATTTATTGAATTTAATAAAATTAATAAAATTTTAATTAAAATTAAAATTTAAATTAAAATTAATTTATTGAATTTAATGAATTAAATGAATTTATTAAATAAAATTTGAAGTTACATTTTAATATGTGCCTCTCAAAAAATATTTAATAAGTAAATTGTAATACAATTGGGGAACAAAACTATATTAGTATACTTAAGTTAAGAAATATATTTTTCTTTAATTCTTTAAAAAAGCTGCTTAAATGTTTAACATGGCAAAAGTATTTAACATAATTTCTTATTACAAAAATAAATTAACGATGGTTTAAAAATCTACCAGTTTATTGCACGTTTTTTTCAAATTAATTTCGGACAACCGTCCTTCATCAGTGAAACTTTAAAACTAGTAGAACTAAACACATTCATGCAACAAAAAAATAAATAAAAGTTAAAAAATATATTATGACGTAGTAGTTCAAAACTGTGTATAAAACTAAAATTTTTAAAGCTAGACGATTTTTACATTGTAATAATATTTTTGTAAGTAAAAGTAAATCCAAATGAAATGAATATAAAAACAAACACTTTACCAATATAAACTTTAAATTAAAACTATCTTAGTAAGGAACTGTTTGATGTTAGTTATTGTTAATAAATAGTTACTGCTATCGGCGAAATATAAATAAAAATAAAAACTTTTCCCAAACAATACTTAAAGTAATTATAAAAACTTTTATTAATAACAAGCTGTATCTTACAAACTTTTTATCTTAAAGAAATAGTTTAATCCCTGAATAAAAATAACTATTTTGAAACGAAACTTAAATCTAAATAAGAAAGTAATACAAAAATTATATAAAGAATTAAATTAACTTGTTTCAGCAGCAAATTATTTTTTCTAATATATTGTTTTTTAAGGTAAACATTTTATCAAATAAACAAACGGTTAAAAACTATTGTGAAACAAAAATATTCTTTGTGAAACTATCTTATTAAAAACCGATTACTGTAAAATTATTGATTTTATAAGTTTGCTATTATCTATAAAAAGGCAGTATTGTTTTATTTATGTTTATACTTGCTTGTAATAAATTAACCCATTTATCAAACCATCTATCAAACTTATTACAAACATATACACATGGTTGCCACTGATCAAGCTGAGAAAAATTTCCTGACTTTTCCTGACTTTTTACCAAAACTTTCCTGACTTTTCAAATTAAAGTTCTTAAATTAAACTTATTCTAATATACATAATCTAACACTTGAAACTATATAAAGCTTTCAATCTAATTTTAATACAGGTTAAAAACAACAGTTTTTCGCAAAATTCTATCATCAAACTTCAAGTACATCACTTAAACCATCTGTGTATGATTGATGTTTGTAATAAACAGCTCTATCAGCAAAATACTTGTATTATTACCTTGTAAACACAGCTTGTCTGAAAAAAGACACAATTTTTTAGCATTTCCTAGAATAAATGTATCTAGATAAACAAACGACATATAAGGAACTTTTAAAAAGTTTTATCAAAGATATTCTACTAATTTATACCAGGTGAAGGCATTGGAAACAAAAATAAATATTTTTGTAAATTTATAGGGAAATTTTGGAATTTTTTTCTGACTTTAAAGGACTTTTAATTAATTTTTACCATTTGAAGGCTTTGGAAAACAAGGAATTTTGTAAATTTAAACTGACAAAATCTAATTTTTTTTTTTTTTTTATCAAATTTCCTGACTTTTCCTGACTTTTGTCAATTTTTTAATTTTCTTCTGACTTTTCCTGATTTCCTGACCGAGTGGCAACCCTGTATAGAGTAAAAATTAATAAATTAATATAAAACCAAGATCATGGTTGCCACTGATCAAGCTGAGAAAAATTTCCTGACTTTTCCTGACTTTTTACCAAAATTTTCCTGACTTTTCTAAATCAAACTCTTAAATTAAACTTAATCTAAAACACATAATCTAACACTTGAAACTATATAAAGCTTTCAATCTAATTTTAATACAGGTTAAAAACAACAGTTTTTTGCAAAATTCTATCATCAAACTTCAAGTACATCACTTAAACCATTTGTGTATGATTGATGTTTGTAATAAACAGCTCTATCAGAAAGATACTTGTATTATTACATTATAAACACAGCTTGTCTGAAAAAATACACAATTTTTTAGCATTTCCTAGCATAAATGTATCGAGATAAACAAACGACATATAAGGAACTTTTACAATTAAAACCTTAAATTAATAACAAACTTTCACAACTAAAATCTTAAAACAATAACAAACTTTTACAGTTGAAACCTTAAAATAATAAAGAACACAGTTTTTTAGAATTTCCTAGCATAAATGTATCTAAATAAACGAAACGACATATAAGGAACATTTACAATTAAAATCTTAAATCAGTAACGAACTTTCACAACTCAAACCTTAATATAAATAACGAACTTTTACATTTTAAAAATTAAAACAATAAAGAATTTAATCAAATACTGTTTATTTTAAATGTATGTACTAAAATTTATTTTCTCCATTTTTTTTTAGCACTTCAACCTCTTCATCTAATGAAGATATGGTTTCCTTCATCTGAACTGCATTCCGCTTCATTTTCTTGGAAATTAAAATAATTTGCCTCATTTTATTTAAATCGCTCTCATCTGCTTCCCCTACACTTGTTGAAGAGAATCTTTTCTCTAAATCATGCTACAATTTGTGGGCTTCATTGCTTTTCTTTTGGCACTCATTTATTTTTACTTTCATTTATAAAATATTTCCTCTTATCATTTAGTATAAAATTTCTAACAAACAACTATACTTTTATTTACTTTAAAAACTTAAGTTAATCTACAAAAAATACAAATAATAAGTAAACTTAATCTTGGCATATACCGCTCTTATAACTTATTTTATAAATTGAAACAACTCTGAAAAAATTATAAAGAGGTAAAGTATACACATTAGCTTGTTACATAAAATACTAAACTAACTGCTTAGTTATAAAGAACTCAATTATTTGCTTAAACACAAAAAACACTTTGATTCTTAAATTATGCTAGATAAACTTTTGTGTATATAATCACAGTTTCACTATGGAAGTGTCCTTGCTACAGATCATCAATACTAAAAAGCTTACAAAATCTGCTTGTTCAAGTAGGGTACTTTTTCAATTTGTTAATAGAAAAATTTTGCAGTTTTGTAGAGGATATTTTACTAATTTATATTAGATGAAGGCATTGGAAATAAAACTAAATATTTATGTAAATCTATAGGAAAATTTTGGAATCTTTTTCTGACTTTAAAGGACTTTTAATTAATTTTTACCATTTGAAGGCTTTGGAAAACAAGAAATTTTGTAAATTTAAACTGACAAAATCTGACTTTTTTTTTAATTTTATCGACTTTTTCCTGACTTTTTTCAAAACCCCCCATTTTTTCCTGATTTTTGTCATTTTTTTAAACTTCCCCTGACTTTTCCTGACCGAGTGGCAACCCTGCAAGATTATTACAAACCATAACAGCTTACAAGTTAGAACTTTTTCTGCATTAAATATTAAATACAGTAAAACCAAACTAAGTAAAATAAAAGTAGATTTTTAATAATGATTATCCAAAGCACTTGAAACTTTTAAAACTTAACCAAAGTTCTAAAATATATTAAAATTAACTTCCTGATATTCTCAAAAAGTTTTGAAAAGTTGCATTTATTATTTTTTTTTAATTTAGTCTCATAAACATGGACACTGTTATGACTATAAAACTTTAGTTTACAAAACGTTAATTAGAAGGCTCACTTCTAAAATCTTCTTCAAAAAATGATTATTAGTAATAAAAATATAAAGGCTAAAACAAAAAACATCGTAACCTTAATTAGTCCAGCAAAACTAGCCATACTTATAGAAAACATTAAAAAAATGAAAATTAAACCTTTGAAATCAGATTTTCCCCAGTTCCAGCCGTAAGTGCTAAACTGTTGGTCTTCCAACTCTACATCGTAGCGTTCTTGCAGAAATTTTTTCAGATTGTGGTATTCCTAATTAAAGTTACATTAGTCACAATAACTTAGCTACAACTTCAGTTTCACAGTGTTTAAAAAATATGAGTTAAAAACTAGAACATCATTATCTCTTAAACTTTGCTACTGACTATATTTGACTTATTGTCATTTATAAGTTCTAATGAACTTTTTTTAGTTAAATAGCGTTAACTTTGTAACACATTGTTGAATAAGTTTTAAATTTCCTACATTTTCTTTGAATCCAGAGAATCTGAGCACGTTGCCGCCTGACGATACAAATTTAATCTGGTAGTCTCTCGCCACTCTCCTCCAGTAAGCTCCCACAACCTCATCGTGTGCCATCGTGTCTGTCTTCCCTGTCTTGCTGTTCTTGAACACCACCTTCTCATTGAACAGCTTCAAGCTGCCCTCGCACTGTGAGAAAATATGAGTCTCTTTCATGCCATTTCAGAATTCAAGATTTTTTACTTAACTAGTTTTTCCTTAATTTTAGAGGTTATGATACTTATATATTAGATTGAAACAGTTTGCAGAGTTATTTTTAATTTTATAAAGTATCAACTAAAATACTTAAGTTTTGTTTAAATATTGGTCTGTTACATGCTTCTTATAACTCAAAATATAAGTTAGAATTTATGGTAACTGTATAAGAGCTTGGAATAGCTAATAAAAGAATTTTATAAATGCATTATTAATTATTATACATAATTTATATAATTTTACATGCTTCTCAATACAATAAGTTTTAAAAATATCATACTTAAATCTTGTTACTAACGGTATAGTATGTATAATATTTGAATAACTGCTTGAAGTAGGTTACTACAACTTGCAAAATTTATCTTTATATATTATTTTTTATTGTTAGCTATATACTTTCAAGAAACTTGTGGAACTTACTTTATCAATAGGAAACTTTTTTCAAAAGATTTTATAAAAGTTTATGACTCTATAACCTTAGTTTTGTTTAATTTTAGTTATAGCAGTTGAAACTGTTGACTAGTGCGTTAACCCAATAATGTCAAAAAGCTTTTTTTTTAGTTTTAATTTACTTTTATAACTGTCATCAAGTATCTTTAAAAAACATAAAGATTATATTCTAACTAAAACAAACACAATTTTTTTAATGTTTGAGCTGATGTTTATTTTAAAACTACTGTAAGTATAAGTATAAACTTTAAAAATAAACACTTACTCAATTTTTTTTAATTAAAAACTTTTCAAATAATCTATTAGCAATTCTTGATGAGGTATATTATAATAGATATATCAATCAAAATTTGTTATTAATAAATAAAAAAACATGTAAACCAAGTAAATACAACAACTTCATTTGCTTGTAAACAAGTCCAGAAAAATAAAAAAATAAAAACTTACAAGAGCACCTCTGTATTCCTGGAAAATTCTCCTGTAATCCAATGTTTCATTGTTCATTGCCATGGTACAGAAAAATTTTATTTAAAAAAGCTAAAATGTGTTAATTAAATGTTTAATTCAAAATTCTACAAACTTTATAATAAAATACAAACCAAATGTCCAAAAAAATAATTATTAATAAGGGATTTTCAGTAATCAAATTATATTGTAATAATATCATAAATATAAAACATTTTTGTCTATCATCAAAACTAGAGTGATCTAAACTTAAAAACTTGATATCTTTCTTTGTGTCAAGTAAACATAGTTGAAAAACATAAGTATATATACTACATATTTTGGGGCTATTTTTAGTTTAAAGTTAAATTTAAGGCAAAAAACTGAGTTAAATAGTATAAAATAATTGAAAAGATACTGTAAAGCTAGTAAAAATGTGTTTTTTACAAAAAAAAAATGATGAAAACAAAAAATTTTTATCTGTATGATATATTTTTGGTGTTAAATCGAAATTTCTCTACCTTACAGGTAAAAATTATTTATAATTCCAGGTTTTTCCAAGTTTTTCTTTTTTTAATTAAAATTCAAGGTTTTTCCAGGATTACAGTTTTTTTTTGCAACCCTGTGTGATACCAAACTTTATTGTTGTTTTGGTGAAAAATTATTTATATAAGAATCTAAAAGATAAATTTAATTTTGTAAAAAAAAAATTGCTGCCAAAAAAACTGATTTCAACCTCAAAAATCACATATTTTTTGATTTTTGGGCAGTAATTTTTTCTATTGTAAAATTTTAATTTCATCTTTAGATTCTTTTAACTAAGCAAAAACACATTCGAATCATATTTACTTATTTGAATTTTACAATATGACCAAAAAAATGTGCTGTACTCCCTGCCCCTACATTTTACCAACAAATTTTGCACATTTAGGGTGTTTATGACGTCATAATACATCAAAAGCAGTTAATATGTTTTTAAATATATGTTAATAAGTAAAAGCTTTTATTTAAGACATAAATTATAAGTCTAAGACATGTATAAGTTATTTTATTACTGTTAAAGTTAAAAAATTGAAAAGTATGTGATTTTTGGGGTTGAAATTAGTTTTTTGGGCTGCAAGCATCCTTTTTTTTGAATTTTTTTTTTCTGATTCTTCTTAATGAAGCAAAAACACATCCAAATCATATGGACTAATAAGTCAAGCAAACTTCACCCAAATACTCCCTACCCCTAATGTATTTAGAACCTACAAAGTTGGTTCCAAAAAAGCAAAAAAAAACAGCCTAAGTATTCAAAAATTAGTCTTAGCCAGCCTGAGTTTATAAATAAATTAAAATATTCAAGTAGTAAGAGTCAAAATTTATAAAAAAATACTGTTTTATGAAACTTGAATACTTAAAATTATCTGAACAACAATAATGAAAGGAATTAATATCTATAAGAGCAGAAAATATTTTTTTAGAAATTAGTAGATTGTTCTGTCAAAGAAATACTAGCCTGAGATATAAGAGACATACCCTAACTTAGCCTGAGTATTGCAAAAAAAATCAAACTAGCCTATGTCAGCCTAAATGGCAACCCTGTTTTGACCTCGCATGGTTAAACTCTTACAGTTTAGATTGCAGCTATTAAGATATTGTGCCAAACAAATTGTAGAAATAAAACTAGTAATATTTTAGATCTGTTTTAAAACTTAATTTGATGAGAAATAAAAACTTAATTATATGAAATGTATTTTTAAAATACACTTAATTGATATTGAAGAAAAATTTAAAGAATCTAGATATTAAAGGCTAGCAAAAAACTAAATTTAGAATGCCTAAAAACTTAATAAGACATTTTTTTATAAATAAGAACTTAATTTGTGTAGTACAATTTATAAATTAAGAGAAACACCTTGCCGTAGATAAAAGGTCAAAAGACTGAACAATAAAAAAAAATATTTTCACTCTTTTTTTAATTAAAATAACTAACTAAAAGAAAACATAAGTAATCATTTAGCATTATGTCCTGCCAATATCAAGCAGAAATATATTGTTATACTATTGAAGTCTATTTTAACTATAATTTGAGGCTAAAATTAGATGTTTTATAAATACATAAATAGATTAAACTTATTTGTCATAAACTAATATAACTTAAATATTTCATTGATTTGTTTTACAATATAAAGCAAACAAATCAATACAGTACTCTATATCGATTACACTATTGTTAAATAAAAGCAATTAAATATTTAAGTTTTATTAGTTTATTTAATGATAAATAAACTTAATTGTGATTATGAATTTTATAGCTTTTTTAAAATAAATTATCTTATGAGACTGAAATTTATTATTAAACATTGATTAGAATATAATTTCAACTTGATATTGGTGCGACATCATCTTAGGTAATTATCTAAATATCTAGGTAGCTTCAGATATAGGGCATAAAACTGTTTTTAATATTTAAAGATTTCGCAGTACATTTTTTAGTTCTAGATTTAATTTTGATTTTCAATCACTATCATTATTTCAAATAATAACTTATTACTAAATAATCTGGAATATGTGTTCTGACAGTGTAGGGGTCCTAATGGCAGAGTTAAAAGTTGCAAGACATAAACCAAGTGGTCAAAAAATTTACACCTGGTTAAAAATATTTTTTTAAATATTGTAATTAGATATGAAAAAAATTGTTCAACAATCAGCTTTAATATTACCTTCACTGTTTTAATGTTCAAAATTATTTAATACAAACACTTTTATTTTTCAGAAAGAAATGGCAATAATAGTAGTGACATTACATCAGACTAATTTTGTGTACTGTAAGCTCATTGACAATAGTTAAGAGTATTTTTACTTTTTCAGTTCAACAAAAAGTTTTTAAATGTAACTTAAAGTGATTTATGTCTATTGTTTAACTAACCAATTGATTGATTGAAAGAAAAATGTAAACCCTTAGAACTGTGATCAATGGACTGGTGTGAGAATAGATCTTTTAGTTGTTAAACTACACACCAATTGTATATCATGGACAACTGCTTTAAACGTCAATGTTTTTTATACTATCTAAATAACTTGTATAAATAAATATACAATTATCAAAAATATTTTTATATATTAATTTATATTTGTAAATTTGTTCCATTATCACATTTAATTTAAAATTATGAACATAAGCACAAATTTGGCTATTTACTATCTAGTTTCCCGCTAAAAACCCCTTAAGTACATCATAATTTAGTGTATGTCTTGGACAAGACATTAAAAGGTATCCGTGGTGTGCGACTTAATAAACGTAAGGTTCTTCGTCCTAAAACCAAATATTTTAAGCGTTATATCTTTCAATTAACTATAGTATGTACAGCTTTCTGAGTAAATAAGTTCATAATAAAGTAAGTATTCCGAGTTGTAAAAAATTTATTAAAACTAAAAAAATTTTAAACAGACCAACTACTTTTTTTTTAAATTAAATTAGCTACTAGAATATCGGCTATTTACCATTAAATGTGTATAATAGTTGCCAGATTGACTTTAAACATATCGCAAACTTAACTGATTAGGCAAGAATTCAGGATATGAAGATGAAGAACAAAAAAGGGTTTTTTCAGAGGTATTTTTTTGAGAATTCTGCTAGGAGGGGGCCATAGCATTTTTAGTTTCTGTTTAGGGGGCCTTTTGTATAAAAATTTGGGAAAACCTAAACTAGAGGAAATCATTCAAGAAATAACCATTAAGTTTATGTTATCTAAAACTGTTTTGTTGAAAACCCTAGTATTTCAAAAATATTAAAAGTAGTTTAAAAGTTATTATCAGTTGTAAGTTTTTAAATGAGCAAAATACCAACACTGTTTATCTTATCAATTAAAAAACTACATATTTATATTTTTTTTAAACTTGAAAAATTTGCTTATTAATAAAAAATTCTATATCAACAATAAAAAACAACATGTGTTTAAAAAACAATGGACTTTAAAAAAGTGAACATAAAAAAGTTAGCTTTACAAAATACAAAAAAAAAGTAATAAAAAAAAATATATATTTTATAGTGAAAATCCTTCAATATCTTTAAACACAGAGTTTTTATTAGTAGTATTAATGTTTACTAACTGATACTAATCAGAGCAACTAATTTTAGGTGCTACTAAAAGAAATAGTTAATCACGGAAAATACATTTTAAACTGAATAAATGATTTAGTAATCTTCTACTTTATGGGTACGCATTACGCACTTTATATTGAGTATGCACTTTTGTGCAAAAAATATAAACTTTAAAAACTCACAGCTTAGATTATTTTTAAGGTACACTACAACTTTCATGTTTAATAAGTATTTTTGGGCTTTGTTCAAAGTGATCAAGAAAAAATACTGTTATGAAGTTCTGAAGTTATGAAGTAATGAAAGGAAGCTGTTATACTAATACAATACAAAAAACAATAAAGATTTAGGAAACTAAAGAAAATTTATAAATTCTAAAATGTTTTACTTTATTTTCGTTTATTTTTATAGTAGTTCAACAAGCTAAACTGAATACCAAACCGTTGTAGTTAAAATACATGAAGTATGTATGAAACTACTATTTATACAAAAAAAAAACAAAAATAATTTTGAATTTGTAAACCTTTTTTTATATTATTTCACGTACTTTTTAACTATTGTTTATTTCGTACTTTAATAGGTTTAAGTTTTCTGTATACATCAACTTATACTTTTTAAAGACTCAGAAGACATCAACTGTTTTTCTTACTCGAGTAGTAAACAAAACAAACATTTTATTTGAATTTAATTTAGGAAAATTACTAAACTTTTCATACTCTGAACACAGTAACTGCTTATCATAATGTTCTATACAATGAGATGAAATAGTAATTTACAAGTAGTTTAGTATATACTAAAATTAGTTTATTTTTATTTTTCCTGTATTTACATTTCAAAACTTTAAACAGTATCATAGAAATTTGTTTTACACTGACTAAGTTTAAATTAGCTTTTACAGTACAAAAATATTGATTAACAATATTTCTATGGCCAAGAGTACAGTTACTGTTTTCGAAACTTTAAAAATGTGCAACTTAACTTTATTTATGTTGATTTTTCAAGCTATTAACAGACAACAACATAGTTTTTTGCACAAAAAGTTGTACTTCTTGTATTTGTTGCGAATAAAAATATAGGAGCTGATCTACATAAATAGTGAAATAGGTACAAAGTTTAACTGAACAGTAAACACACAGAAAAAATAATTTAACACTCGGCTTAACATGCATATAATTGAAAACCAAAGAATAAAATTTGGATAAAAACTGTTTAACAAGAAAAAAAAAACCATTGCAAAGATTAAGAACAGTAAATTTATTTTTTTCGGGTAATTGTAAAAACAAAACATGAGCGTGAAAAAAGAACGTTGAAATTAACTATCATACAACAATTTATTGTTGAATCCTTCGATAAATGTGAAGAGTAAGAGTATGTTTGTGCAAAGCTAAATCTTTAGAATACTTACATAAACTAAAATCTGTTTTATTTTTATCTTTTCCGTAAATGTTGTACAACAAAAATATTCTAGCATCATTCAAATTCATAGTTTAAAAAAGAACTAATAGTTTTGTTACTACTATAACTTTTTTTAATTTAAGTAAGTACTTACTGTAATTACTTACATATTCAAAATAATTTAATTTTGATGTAATTTACATAATTAAGAGCAGGACTAAATCATAAACATTCTTTTGCAAATTTTTATATACGGTGTTCACGATATAAAAATTTAATGTTTTGTTTTCATTTTAAAGGTAATCTTATTAATAAAAAATATTTTATAGAGTATAAAATAGCTTAATTAAAACACAAAGTTTGTTGTTTTCTTGATACTTCGATCAAAACAAAGCTTTTATTCAATTATTTATTATAAATTAATTCTGAATAAAATTTGTTTTGCAACGTAAAAAATTTTTATTTAAAAAATACTTAAGTCTTTTCCTATTCAAAAAAAAAAGACGTGTGTTTCAAAAATTTTGAATAAAGCTAAATTAAAAAGTTTGATAATTAGTTAGGTAAACGACAAATTTTTTTTTTGAGATGACGTTACTTAGTGAATTCTAAAGAATTTCATATTTTCTTAGGTTTGATTCTATAACTCTACTTACTTCCTATTGTGTTTGTTTTTAGAGGATTAATCATATCACTGTCTTACTATTTTTACTATTGTAATAAAAGATTAAATTACTTTAATGTAATTACCGTTTTCAAGGGAGTCATAAAAAATAACAATACAAGCTTAAATAAAATTAAAACTATAAAAACATTAAAAAAAAGCGATTAATAATATTTAACCATAGCGAAATGCAACATTGATCATTTATTAAGCTGCTTACATCAGTTGACAGTTTACTAAATTCCGATTGCATGTCCATATTATGTTTGTTTCTCAGCTGGTTAAATTTAGACTTTTCGTGTATATTCTGAAGCTTTATGAATCTTTGCAAGATTTTATGAACAGTAAACATTTTCTTGATTTCTACAAACTCACACTTTTCGAAATTGAAATACACACTGTTGATTTTGAAAACAATTTGATAATCTACATTGAAACTTTTGTTTTCGGTTTTCTTGTGCTTATTAAACAAATAACTTAGTTTTTTCTAATTACGCTTTTAAGTTGATGACGTTTTAAATGCACTGAATTTTTGTTTGTGACGTCAAAATGACTCGCAAAGCAAGTTCTTTTGTACCACAAAATAAACTGAAGGACATCAAGACATTCTTGGTTTTTATCTAAACTTAAAAAATTACTCAAATATTGAAGGTGTTTCTCAAGTAAGCCGAGCAGTATTCTTTCAAACATAGTTCTGACAATATACAACTTTTCCTTAAAAATTAGATAGTTTTTCTAACCAGTATTAGTATAACTTGCCTAATCTAGTTGTTAGTTTTATTTATTAACAAAACTATACTTGTTACCAAAAACCTTATTTAAGTAAGAAACTTCGCTAAAGATTTTAATTTGAGATTATCTTCAGTAGTAAAACTATAACTTAGTAATCCTTAACTATCTTATAAAGTTTCATCTTTCTTATAGAAAATGACAGTACTAAATTAGGATATTCTAGTTAGTTTACGTTTAAAATATTCTAAGTAAAAAATAAACCAGCATTACTATATCTGAATATGTAATTATTAAAAAAAATACAAAATATGATAAGAAATTAAGACTTAAGAGATTTAAACGATTAAATTAGTCAGAAATAGCTCAAACATTATTTTTAAGTGCTTATAAGCATTTACCTAGAAGTTTACCTTTTTGAATAATATAAACTCTGAAAAAATTAATACATCTTTTTTTAAGGTTGCTAAACAGTACTTTTTTATTTTAATTTCTTTTTACAATAGAATTTTCTTGTTTGTCTTTTTAATTATACACACAACACTTTTCATAACATGGTTTTATGTAAATTAAATGCTACAAAGTCTTATAAAAACTAAATAATTTTTAAATGTATAATAGCTTGCCTTTACAAACTAGATTATAGTAATTTTATTCAGTTATTCTTTTATTTCTATAAATTAAAGTGGTATTAATCAGAAGATAAATTTATACAAGAACAAATACTTTATATTCAAATTCTCGGTATATCTAAAAGAATATTTACTCAATCATTGGTATGCAAAAAAGCTTTAAAAATGTGATGGAAAATAAAATATTAATTAAAAACTGGTTAATTTCAAACAGTTTACTACTACTTTTACGAACTTAAATAAATTCAATCGTTTTAAAATAGTAACAAATTATATAGTAGAATATTTTTAATCTCTAATTTAAAAATAAACATTGTATTTCATACAACTGTTTGTGAAGTATAGTTTGCCGTCAGCATATTTAATTCAACAAAAGTGCTTACATTGCATTTTTATTTCTGTTTTACAGATTTGAAAGTTTTTGTCTGACAAGAACTTTTTATACGTTTAAATAACTAGAATACTTATTAATTATGATTTTCAACCACTACTATTGTCATTCTTCTTTAATTAATAATTCTTGTTTTTATGCTGTACAAAATTATGTTACTCTTAAAGAAACAAAGTTTTTACTAAATACTTTTACAAATTTAAATATTATTACACTGTTTCATAGTGCTTACTAACGTCTATCTTAACAAAAGAATGAAACAATACTTTTACCGAATACAAACTTATTTAAGAAATAGTAAACTTATTTCATTTCAACGCACAGTATTTAAATAAATTTTTATTAGTCTCTACCAAACGAGAAAACTTTTGACTGAATTTGAATTAGTATCACGTCACATATATGTGATAAAGATGTTATAATTTTACACACAGGTTTATTAAAATTTTAACAACTAACTCAAATATTTTGTATGAGTTATCAAAAGTAAAAGTTTAAATCACAATAAAACAGAGAAACTTAAACTAGTTTAGAACTAACATAAAAGTAGATATGGTTTACATTTTTCAGAAAATGTTATTGATTACCTTAAAATGCAAGCGTTTAAATTTGGCTTCATACAGAGTTTTGTTTAAATTTTTTGTAATCATTTGTGTAAATCCTCCATTTCCGTAATTTCTTGAAAACAGAAATTATATGAATCTTCGTCCATAAGGTTTAAGGCTTTGTCATGGCATATTACATTTCTCACGTTTAGTAACCTCGTGGCATTTTCTTCACTTAATATTTCCTTTGCGTATTTGTTGTGTTTCGCATAACTTAAAATGCACTGGTAGTCTAAATCCTCAATTTTCCCTTTTACTTTGTTTTTGATATAATGATACCTTCTATCCCTAAATTCAATTACCGAAACTTTTTTGCTGTAGTTGTGGTTCAAGAAAGATTGAATTAGTTCAAACCGTTTTCTACAATCATCAAAATTATTGATTATAGACTGTATATTCTTAACTATTTTTGTTTTGATTTTTTTAGACTTTATAGGTTGGTACCTCAAATCCTGGAATATACTTATAAAGTCTTTTTTAACGTTTTCTTGAACAGGTTGACTGCAATTTTCCAAGTTTAGTAAGTTTTCTTTTAATACTTTATTTTCCTCAAGACTGCTTTGGATTGAATGGGACAATAATTCTATAAGGTCAGACATGTTTTTTAAAAGTAACGGCGTAAGCCGGTTCATAATATGTGAGTGCCTATCACTGATTTCATTGATTCTTCTCCTATGTGTCTGAAAATCTTCTTTATTCATATTTATTTTTATACAGCTAGAAGTTTAAGTCAACAATATAAAATTACCGTTTGAATATTAAAAAAAATCGCGGAGCTTTGACAAATTTGAAAAATCTTCGGATAATAAATGGAATGGAAATTTTTAAAAGTGTAATAATAACTTATTAAATGTTTAAGGTTTAACGAGCGCTAATAACTAGTATTAACGACCCGTAGTTTTGCTAAAAAACACCTAGTACTATTTTTAGAAGTTTCAAACTTTTAGTTAGTTTACCATTAAAATTTTAAGTATAAACTATTTTAACATTACTTAAGTTAAAGCTATTTTACTAAATAGATAATGACACATCAGTATAGTGTATATACTAAGACAATTTAACCAATAACTTAACGTTTTTTTTTGTATTTTTACTAAGCTATTCAAATTATAAATAACTTATACTTACCATTTTTTACAGCAATAAAAAAGTTCAATGTAAATGAAATGTATCAAAAAATAAAGTTCTGTAAAACTAAGACAAAGTTTAAAAAAAAATCTTACTTTACAGTTTTAAAGTTTAGCTTAAGCAGCAATATATTTATTTATACGTGTTAAACAAATAGTATGAATATTAAAGTACAAAAAAAATATTTAACTAAAATATGGTTTAAAATAAATCTTTTTTACATTATTATTATTATAAAAATAAATCAGCAAATATAAAATATCTGTTCAAATTTCATTACTCAAATAACTTGAACATTAAAGTAGAAATGATAGTTAATTATCTAAGTATAATAAACTATATCTTTAATTAAGATTGAATAAACTAATGATAATAAGTTTAAAACTTGAACTTACTAAAAACTTGAGCAAATAACAATCATGTAAAAAGTTGAGTTATCATAATGAAAAAATGTTGTATTTGTTTTTTTTTGGTTTTTTTTAAAGTAAATCTAATCAGAACTTTGTGTCATCGTGCACAAAAAATTTGTTCCCCAGAGTTGCTACTAAGTGAAATTAAACAGATCACGTTACTATTAAACAAAAACGATTACCAACAAGAGTTAGTTAACAAAACAGTTCATTTACATTTAAAATTTGGATAAAATAAAGACAATATGACCGGAAAAGTGTGTAGTTACTTTAAAATTTCCATTCATAAATAAAAGCTCATAAATGTTAGAAAATAAAATTAGGCAATCAATAAGAAATACTTATTATGCAGCAACCCCTAGAATTGTCTTTACCTCTAAGCCAATAATAACACCAGATGGTAAGGATCCAAAATCAAACTTAAATAAAAGTATGGTAATCTACTAACACAGCTGCTGTTGTTAAGCAAGCTATATTGAATTAACAGCAAGACATCTAAGGAAAAAAATAAAAGAGTATGTACCAAAGAGCGTAGAGAACTTTTGCTTTTCAGATAAGAAAGATAATATACCGATCAAGGTTTTAAATGCATCTAAACGTTCATCTATTGCAGAACATTTGGTTAATAAAACAACTTGTGCTAACAATTATAATCTAAATATATTCAAGATTATTAAAACTTGTAGTAATGTATATGACTTGATTAAACTAGAAGCCATTTTTATTTTGTTACGGAAACTTGTTTTATATAAGCAAAGCGATTTTGACTATACTGCCACTTTATTTTCGTAATATTTTATTAGGATTGTTTTCATTTTATCTATGTTTAGTTTTACTGTAGACCAATTATAACGTAAGTAAACTTAAGTGATTTTAAGTGTTACTAGTTGCTTTTGTCTTTTATTAATTTTTTGATTACTCTAGGATTACTTGTTTACTTAGTTACTATATAAGTTTGTAAAATCTTATTACTTGTTAGCTTTGTACTTTACTGATAAGAATCGCTCGAAATATATTTAGTTATATTGAAATTGTGTGTCTTGTATATCTTATTGTATATTATATTACTGTTTACTTATGTTCCAATATTTGAAAAAGAATTTAAATTGTCGGAACTTTAATTGTCCGAATTTGAGTAGTTCTAGACCAGGGGTCGGCAAACTGCGGCCCGCGAAGGGTAAATCTGCGGCCCACGAGCACGTTATTTTTTTGAATGGAATGCGGCCCGCGAAAGAAAATTTTGCGGCCCGCGAGCATGTAAATGTGGCCCGCTGAGCAAAAATATCTTGTGAGTTAATTTTGTCTGATAAATTTTGTTTTAAGTTTCTGTATAACATTTCAAAACAATTAAAAGACTTTATTGATTTAGCTTAAAAATGTGAAAAAAACAGGTTACCATTCTACCAGGTTTTTTTTTCTCATTTTAATAATAACTTTTTTCTTGCAACAGCAAATTATTTTCTGAAAAAAGAGTGTAAAAAGTGCTTTGAATTAGGAAAATAGTTATATAATACCTATTTGGTAAAAGCTAAATGCAAATGTTTTCCGTTCTGTCCAAAAGTAGTGTACAGCAATTAACTAAAATGTCATTTCTTTAGTTTAGTTTTTTTTTACACGGTTTTTATACCTAAGTTTCTATTACAGATGTTTTATTTCTAAATGTTATATTCTAGTTTACACAAAGACATTTAAAATAACATAGTATTAATAAAAAACAAAAAGGTTAATTTTGTTTTGGTTTTGATACCTATGATTTTTTAGAAGTTTCCTTTGCATTTTTAACAATTCCTGTGCACAACAATGAACAAAGATGCTAATATTTTAAACCACTTTTTATTCAATACTTAACGAGATAAAATTTAGTTTATGCATAATTTTTTAACATTATTGTTTCTGCATGTGATATCTAAGTGTGTACAGAAACAATTAAAACAATATATATGATTTAAAATAAAATAGACTTTGTTAGATATACTTTTTGATTTTTCATACCATATTTTTTGACAAAATAAGTTAATTTTTATGCGCTGCATACTAATATAAACAGTTGCTGTTTTTTTGAACTACCTAACTAACACAAACTAGATTGAGAAATGGTAATTTATTAAGTTTGTACATTTTTAATCAAAATAGTTCAAATTCGATCAAATAAACAATAAAAATTGCTACACAATCAGACTATGACTATTTGAAGACTTCAAATCTCAGGCCAATTTAGTAATTTTCAGTTTTTGGCTTGGATTGCTTTTTATATGCTAAAATATCAGGCTAGTTTTGGTCACTCAGACTGACTTTTTTGCTTTAAAGAGTGGTAAACTAAATTTATGATGTATGTTTTGTTCAATGCACAGTGTTGGTTTGAATAAGAATATATTTCAATTTTAAGTCTTTCAGCTGATATAATTTGAATTATTTTTTATATTAATTGTATACATATAAATGTGAACAGTAAGTGTTGTTAAAAATTCCCGGAAAATCTTGGAATTTGACAATTCGTACTTAAAAATCTGAAAAAACCCGGAGTTTTAAACAATTTTTACTTGTAAAGTAATGAAATTTCGATTTGACACAAAAAATCTATCATATAAATATTTTTTATTAAAAAACACATTTAAAGTATCTTAACAGTATCTTTTAATTTTTTTAATGTTATTTAAGACAGTTTTTTTTACCTTCAACTTAATTATATACTAAAAATAGAAGCAAAAAGTTGTACTTTAAAAAACTTTTTATTGGTGCATTGCAAAATGTTTTTACTTATTGTTGTGCTTTGTATTGGAACTAAACCTAGAAATTCTTCTAAATTGTGAAAATTCGTAAAACCACCTGTAATAAAAAATCTCAAAATACAATATCTGTTGTATCAGTTCTCGCATCTTAACAGATTGATTCAAGTCCTAATTTGGTTTATGCGGCTTTATAATTTTCAGACATTTCCTAAACACGACTTCTTGTTGATATTGAAGAAAAAAACAAAAATATTTTACTAACGCAAACACAAATTGTTTAAATAAGTTGTCAACTATCAACGGCATCTTTTTTTAGTAAATACTTTTGCTACTTTCTAACTTTCCTAAACAGTTTTTTCTGATCAGTCCGTACTTACTGAAAATAATTATGTCAGTTGTTGAAACTGACTTAAGCAATTCGGTTTTTTTTTCGTTTCTCGCAATAACTCCAAACTAATGTATTATAGTTCTTATAGTTCATCTTATAATTCACATTAGCTCTTTTTAAATTCAATATTTTTACTGCAGATAAAAATTTGCTATAATGCTCAATAAAAAATAGCTTAAATTTTTTTTATACATTTGTTTAAAATGTTTAAAAACTTAATTGTCCATTCAAGCTGAACTACAATATTTTAATTATATAATTAATTCACTGTTTATAAACTTTGGTATATCTTTATTTTGTGAATTTTATTTTAAACAAGGTTGCCAAACAAACAGGCTAGTTAATTTTTTTTTTAATTCAGTGTAAGTTAAAGCTGTTTAATTGATTTTTATAAAACTCAGGTGTATCTGAAACTTTTATTTCAAACACTTTAAACAAATCTTCGAATTCTCAGAAAAGTTTTTATGACTGTAATGAAGTTTACTAATTGTCATTTTTTGTCTATTTACATGTTGTGCTTTTTGGGTGGCTTCGCGTTTAGCCACCAAATCCTTCGCTCTACTAAGCACGAAAAATAACTTTTTTAAAGAGAAAGTTCAACGTTTAAAAAAAGCTAACTGTTATCTAATATGAAAGTTCATTATTGTAAATAATTAAATAACGATGAACCCAATGCAAATAAGATAAATTAAATTTGAATATCAGTTTTAAACGGGCATATTTTTAAGTGTTTTCTCCTGTATACTTTCACTATATTTTCTCTAACTTTTACTATTTATACAAATAAATTATGTTGTTTTTTAGGTCAAAATATATAACTAAATATTATTTTATTTTAAAAATTACATGTAAAAACCACCATTATCTACTCAAAAAATAATTTGTATATAAATAAAATATCAGGACAAAATGAATGTTGTCAAATAAAACTTATAATAAAAATTAAAAGTTTTAAACAAGAAACTTTTATAAATTTTGTACATTTAACGTAAAATAAAGTTACACGATTTAAAAATATATTTTAATAAAAGCATAAACTAAAGTATTAAATTAAAAATAAATCTACTTACACAAAGGGATATTTTAACATAAGTTAATTTATTAACTGTATCTATTTTAAATATAAACTCATAAAAAGTAGTATTTACTGACTTATATTATAATTATATATTGTAAGACTTTAAGATACAAGTTTGATTAAAACTGGTAAAGGAATATACTTTTACTCTTAAAACTAAAAATAAACTGTTGAAACGTAATAAAACAAGTTTATAGATTAAAAGGTTGGAATTTGATTAGTTTTAATTAAAAAATTATATTAATAAAGTTTGTATTTAAAAATAAACAAAAAATATGTTTAAACGTAATAACTAAAACTTAATTTTAGTAGTTATAAGTAATAACTTTAAAAGTTTCAATTAAATGTTTTCAATAATTAGTCTTTCAGTTAAAATAAACACGAAAAACCGTTTAAACGTCCTTAGTAGAACCCTTTTGTACATAATTAACATTAGTAATTTGTCGAGGCATGGCTTTATAGGAAATTTAAACAGAAAACATGAGAATAAGTGTACTTTTAAGGTTTAATAGACACGAAAACAAAGTTATAGCATCCAAAACTCTAGAATATTGTTTTTGTACATAAATTAGACAGACAGTTTTAATGGTAAGTTAACTATTTTTATAAAAATAAATAAATTTACTTTTTAGAAACAAAAAACATAAAAACGATTAAAAAAAATTTTTTATGTAGAGGTTTTTAGTATAAAAAATACATAAAATAGTATAAGTGTAGTTAAAGCAGGTATAGTATAAAAACTTAAAATAAATAATCTTTTTAACAGAAAAAATAACAAAATTAAAGCGTCCTTAAAGTTATTAAAAAAAAATTTAATGAAAAAAAATTAGTTGCTGTATTTAATAAAGAAAATAACTTTTCACAAAAATTTCTATCTACAATCCTTATTGACAACATATTTAACAATTCAAATAGTTTCATAATCGTTCGGCAGTTAAACTTCGTAACAATTTGTATAGGTAATATAAATTTCCTATGACAATAAACAATTTAAAACGGTTTGGTAAGCAGTCATAAAAAAGATCATCTTACAAAGTACAAACTTTTTGGTAAAAAGAAATACAAAAAATAAGTTTTAAAACGCCCTAAGTAGAGGTTTTTATCACATAAATTAGAAAAATACTTAAATAATGTAAGTTGAACATGTTTAATAAAACAATTTACAACAAATCAACTTTTAGGCTTAAACAACCACAAAAGAACATTTAAAACGACTTTAGTTGATGTAAAAAAATCATTTAAATAATAAATAAGTCTGTATCTTATGTTTGTTTTATGAATTCCTTTTTTTTTCGTTTGTCTGTAATATTAGCAAAATGGAAATATAGTTAATTGCTTTATCATATATTTCTTGAACTTACATTTTAGAATATAATTGCAGTGCAGAAATTTGTGAAAAATTTCTAAAGTTATGAAATATATTAAAGCTAAATATTATATTAACCATGGTCAATCTTTTCATTAATAATGGTGGTCTGTTAGGCCTATTATTTAGGATTCGAACCGATCCGGATGATTTTTAATTTAAGATCCGGCCGGAACCGGATCCAGATTTTGTTTATAAATTGAGATCTGACCGGATCCTAAATATTTTATTTTTCTTGTAACTTTGATTGAGAAAAAGAAAATATGAAAATTAATTATAATAATTATGTTATATAAATATTATCTTATAGTATATACTCTGAACTTTCAAAGAAAAGTCAATGTTATATTTTGTAAAAAAAAATCCTATTTAACTAATAACTATCAATAAGTTAAGTATTTTACAATAAAAAAATTTTTTATGGTGTATACATCAACCTTTTAAAATGAGATATATATTAAATATCTTTTATAAATAATGAGAACTTCAACTAAACAAGTGTACTTAAAATATTATAATATTCACATTATTATCACATGCTTAGATTAGGCTAACATTAATTTTATTTATCTATGTGCTGTTAACTGTGACACCATTACTACTGTTTATAACTTCAAATATTATGAAATTTTATTGTTTTAATCAAAAAACATTTAAATTGTGTTTTACTGTTTAGCTGTTAGCATCAATTTATAAGGTTGAATGATTTTACTTCATTGAAAAAAGCTATCTTTCGTGCTCAGTAGAGCGAAGGATTTGGTGGCTAAACGCGAAGCCACCCTGCTTTTTTATAATAATCATGTTTTAGTTATGTATTTAAGCTAGATTAACAGAAAGTTTTTAGCTACTTTAACTTTTAGTAAACTTTAAATATAATTCAGACATTTTTGCTTTTAAAGTGGCAACCGTGTAAAAGAATAATTAATTATTAATAAGGTATTTTATTATAGTATTTAAGCATTAATTATGCTAAAAAATTTGATTTAGCTTATCTTCAGTATAAATAGGTATTAATTTTATTTAATTAACTAATAATTTAATTTCCTCAAGAGTGCAAACTATTTAAGACGCAAAAACTATTTTCTAAAGCAAAAACTAAACAATGTATAAAAGTGACTCATAAATTTTCTTCAAGCTCTGCTTTTATAGAGAGTTAGGTGGTAAGTAAAATAATAAAAGTATTATATTAAGTTTATCTTATTAAGTACTTATGAAAGTACACATTTTATTAAGACTTAAACATAATAAACAATTTAAATTCTATTACGACAGATATTTATATATTAAATAGGCATTCTATGTGTAGCTAAAAGTCATTAAAAGTAATTAAGTGAGTAAAAGTAAAGCTATCTCTTGTGTGACCAAAACTAAGGCCAACATTATACAAATATCACTAAAACTAAAACTGTGGCCCGCGAAGAATTTGAAAACTTGAAATTTGGCCCGCGAGCACTAACTGCCTGCCGACCCCTGTTCTAGACCCATCATTTACAGTTTATCTTACTTGACGTATATGGTTTGTTAACCTTATATGTTGCACGATAACCTCTTCAAGCGGACCTTTATTTTTGCCAAAAAAAAATCTAAAAATTTAAACTGTTTTTTATTTCTTCATTGAAGTAAAAATTTCTTATTATTTAATTATCGTGTAAAAATTTTGAAGTAATTGTGCAAAACAGTAGAAATAAAATAGTTTTTTTTAAGTGAGAATGGCTTGCTTTAGCACAAAAATTTTAGCATTCATTAATAACATTTCAAAAAAAGCATACGTTTAAATTGTACATTCAGCTAAACTTTTTCTAAATTTTAACTTGCACTTTTTACAAAAAAAAAAACTTTTTAACTTTAAATCTAGTAATCTTAATTAAAAAAATACTTTACATATGAAAAACTTAGAATTGTTTTTGAAGTTGGTTACGTTTGAAAAATTAATCTTATAACAGTAAGCTTGTTTATAGTAGAAATAACTTTAAATACCTTACTTCTAAATTACGTTTTATAAATTAGTTTTTAACTAAAAACTTGTAAATATTCAAACAAATAAAGTTATTTATAAGTTGTGAGCTTAAAACTGTGAAAATTGTAACACATTTTATATGATTATTTTTAAAGATAAGTGATGTAAACTTAAACATAAGTTGTAAAGGCTAGTACTACTGTGCCGCTTTCGCGGTAATTGTCTCTTATTTATTTTCTTCTTTTCTCTCAAGCTGAGTATAAGTTGAAAAATCGCACGTAAAATCGGCTTTCAAGTTTTGGCTTCGTAGCAGCCAATTTTAAGTCATTGCGGCTTTTCGCTGCTCTTAGTTGTGAATGGTTTCAATCTTTTCGTCGAATTTAGTTCGCTTTTAGATAACTTTATGAGATTGTTTAAACGAACACTTAGTTCACAGCTTCTTTGATTCATGTATTTTAGTCTTTTAAAAGAATTAATAACTAGATTCATTGGCTTTATATTGTATAGTATTTTATCACCTTTTTGTTTCGCAATTTCATTGTAAATATAATCATCACCACAGACTCGAATTACGTTTCACAATAGTATAAGTAACTTATTTATTAAACCTTCAGTAAAAAGTAAGTACGTAAGTCATATTAGTCTATTTATAAACTTATCAACTATAGTTTAAGCGTTAGCTTGGGGACATCTATTATACAAGTTAAAGCGCACGTTTTGTTATAAACCAGGCCTCTAACATTGTATAAGTAGAACACCACTAAAAAATCAAAATGTTCAAACAAGTGATAATTAGATAAATATCCGTTTTTTTATAAACAGTTCTTAACTTAAATGTGAAAATAAATTATAATTTAAACTTAAAAACCAATAGCTTAGTACTAAAGATTTTTTTAATCTTTATATAAATAAATGCTTTTATACTTTGTGCGAAAATGTATCTTTATTTAAATGTTAAACGTATTTGTATTTTGTTTTAAGTTTAGTTATACTCTAACGTTAATATGCACCTCATTTGGTTGTAAAACAACTAAATACAAAACATTAAAATAATTAAAAAGTTTTGTGAAATTTTTTTTTATGTTTGTTTCTGCAAAAGTAGCATGATTTTGTAGGGAGTAGAATAGCATTATCATTTATAGAAAAATTATTTTTTACAAAATAAATCTTGAAATCAAAAAATTATTTAAGTCAAGTTTTTAACTGTCAGTAAAAATTGCATAGCTGTGAATAATGACATGATAACAAAATGTATTGATAGATATACAATATACCTTCACATATGAAATAAGAACTCTAAAATATATACACTAATAATTTTTTTTCGTTAATACAAAGTGTACAATAATAATTTTCAGTGAAGTATTTTAAACTATAAAAATTAATTTTTAAACAATTTTTTATTTTTAAATTTTAAAGTTTTAATTTTTCACTAAAAAATTAAAACATAAGTCACTCATTTAAAAAAAAATAACTAATTTCGTTTAGCGCATCCTCAGAATAATCTTGCTAAAAACTGATAATATTATAGTGTAATTTTAGTTATATACAATGAATTTTAAAAGTCTAGCTAAATATAGTTACGTCATAAAGTATAAAAGCCTGTTTAAAAGGTTTAAATCAGAACTGAGTTATACTAAGCTAATTTGAAGTAATTTATAAGACAAAAGTGCTAAAACAAAAACATTTAGATAGTAGAATTTTTTTCCTGAAACTAAATTAAATAATAAGCACATTACAAAGTACAACAAAAACGACAACAATAATATTACTAAAAACACTCTTTTTTAATATTGAACAAGTTTCAATTGAGATCACATTTATTTTTACTTACAACAGTATTTTCTGTTCGAAAATTTGAGATATTAGTTAATAATAAACAATATTAAGTTTATCACATAAATCTATATAGGTTCAGAAAAGTAAATTAATCTTAATAAGTTTAAATAAATATGAAGTCTTTTAAAGTTTTTTTAAAATTATTTTAATATACAAGACAATAACTTATACGTAGTGTTTAGATAATTAAAGAGTAAATACTTACTTGATACTGTGTAAGTATTTCTAGGATTAAAGCTTGCAAAAAGTGACATGTTTTATTAAGTACTTAATTTTACTATTTTTATGTTTACTATTAAAAGTTTAATGTTTTAACATTACTGTTATTATAACGTGCTTTCTTACTACAAACGAGATTATTGATAATCCGTCTGTTCTAAAAGTTTTTTTAAATCTTATTTTAATCTTACATGAACAAGAACAGGTTAAAAATAACTTTGTAGGTTATAAGTTTATTTAACAATTTTGACTATAAACAGTTTAACATATATTCAGACATATTTAATTTTAGTAGACGAAGTTTTTTTTTATAATATAAACTGTTATTTTTTTAGTTTTTATTTAGTACCATTAAGTTGTAAAAAAACACATAAGAGATATCTTAAATTCATCTGTAGAAATAAAGAGTTTATAGCGAAGGTTTGAACAACTTTAATTTTAAATTATTTATCTAAATACATGGTATTTTTACTTTAGTTACTTAATAGTATTCAGTTAAGTACAGTATAATTTACTATCTATTGCTTCTAAAACTAAATTAAACTGAAAAAATAATTAAAGCTAGTTAAGATGTCTTTAAATAAGTGTTATAAAATACCATTCGTACTAAGTAACAATTTTTTTTTTTTAATTATCAAAAATAGTTCAAAAGTTTACGTCTTTCTGTACTAATAATCCTTTTTCAAAAAGGTAAAAAAAGTTTAGCTACTGTTTTAATAAGTTCAGTTTCGAATCGTTCATTGGTTTTGTAGAAAGTCGTTTGAATTTTAAACCTAGGTATTTTATAAAAAACAAATTAAGTAAAATTACTTTGTGTACTAATTACTTGAAAGCAAGCAAATAAGTTGTTCTTATTTTCCATAAAACTCTAGCTTATTATTTGAAAATAATTTTAGCAATAATTATTATCTCAGAGCAGAATTTGTTAAATAAGTAGTGTTTACAATTTTTTACATTTGTTTATACTGTTTTCAAAAAATTATTGTAAATTGTATACACAATAAACTTCTTTTTATATACTGAATTTTAAACTAAAATATGATATGAATCAAATCTATACTTTGTATGCAGTTTTTAGTATTTTTAAAATAATTTTTGTTTTATTTTGCTTAATGAAAAGAATAAAAAGTGTTTTCTAAAGTAAAAATATTAAGATGCGTTAGTTTGAACCATATTACAGTAATTTTAAACAGCTAATGCTTAACAAAAATAAAAAACTAAAGTTTTCCTTCTTATTTAATATGAAAATTAATATACGGTCATAAAAAAGGAAGTTAAAAACGCTAATTTTTATATTTTTATGTTGTGATAGTAATAAATTTTTATGTAAGAGAATGGCATCTTTCATATGCTACTTAATTGCTTGAATGTTGAATCTTAAACGCTATGATATGAATGGAATGCTTGAACGTCGAAGGTCCAAAATGAGCCAATTAAAATTAGACACGTGAAAATATTGATGCAACTTAAATTGAGTTTAAATCAATGAAAAAAAAGGGTAAGAAAAGAGCCAATCTAAAACATCTAAGTAATTGTTTCGGGTAAAGTACAAATATATACACGAATCACAATTTCAGCACAGATACGAACCAAGACCTTCTAGCAAACAGTTCTAGTGTGATTATCTAGTTTCAGAAATTAAACTTTATAATGTTTTCATTGTTCTATGCAATGTATTTTTCAACATTTTTTATTTCTTTTAATTGTTTTATGATTTAAAGTTCAAGTAACTAATTCTTATTTCAGACTAAACATTTCTTTGAAACATCTTTCTCTAAGATATAACTTATTTGTTAGTTTTGAATCCCGTTTTTAAGTAGTTCTAAAATGCAGTACCTTCTATTACTAAAGTGGTTGTCATTTTATGTTCTTTATTTTATAAAATATACACTCTTTTGTTATACCTAGCTTTTATAAGTAGTCTAAAGTAGCATAGTTTATAACAGAGGCGTCGCGTGGGGTGGAGCGTTGGAGTATTTTTCCGACTAAAAAAAATAAAACTATTAAAATTTTTAATTTTCAATTAAACTTACGTTTACAAAATATTTGTTGTTATTTTAGTATTTATATCTTTCTAAACTAGTTTTATTTATAATAAATTAAGGAATTTTAATACTTGCAAGTTTTCCACTACCCTTAACAAAAGTACCACGCGTCGCCACTGGTTTAAAATATATTATATATTTAAGTGAGTACTTCAATATCAATAGTAGTCCCAACAATTTAAGTAGTCCACAATCTGTATTTGGTATATGTATTTATTCTATACTTTATTATATGATGTAAGCTGATACAAGGATCAGGCACGCCAACAAAAATATATAGCTCGCCACGTACCTTTTAGCTTGAAAATAAATATTACAATATAAACAAGCTTTAGATTTTTTGTCTTTTGTAAAAAAAAATTTAGGTGCAAACCATTTTTTTTTTGTAAATATTGTTTGGCCAATTTAGAAAGTTTCCTTGCTTTCGACTTATTTAGTAGTATATTAAATAAAGTTTGATAGTAACGAAGCACTATTTTATTTATTTTACTGATACACATATATTTTCTTGAAAAACTTGAATTCGTTAGCATGTGCTATTTGAAGATTTTTACTATTTTGAACTGTGATTATCTTAAACAAATAGATTTTAACTCACTAAGGTTAACATACGATATTTTTTTAAATTGTGGTTTACAGATAAAAAGTTTGCTTTCTTAATAAATATATTTTGATTCTTTGTAACTGAAGTTAGAATCTCTACACTGATTTAAATAACATGTTGGAATTTTATACGTATTTAAATTGTTTATTTGTTCTTAGTATCTTTTAATTTCTTAACACTAAGCTAACGCTGAAATGTTAAATTTAAATGAACTTATTGAAGTTTATTTTAGTTATATATAGTGATGTACCGGACTCACTATCCGGGTCCAGATTCGGCGGGATATTACCATGTTTGTCTGATATCCGGATCCGGCCGAATCTTGATATGTAAAAAAATCCGGATCCGGTTCCGGCTGGATTCTAATTTGAAAAAAAAAGTCTGGATCCGGGTCCGGCCGGATCCTAATTTGAAAAAAAAATCCGGGTCCGGGTCCAGCCGGATCCTAACAGAGATCCGGCCGATTCGGATCGAGTTCGTAAAAAAGAGCATACAGAAAAGTATTATTTTAAAAACAAACCCTGTGTTAACTAAAAAAGAGTCATTTTCGTCAGAAAATACGTTCGAAAATTAAACACCTACCGTGATTGGCTCATTTTGTACACGTGACTAATTTACATTTGTTTACATTAAATATGAAACAAACGTTTCAGGAATGCAACTCTTTACCTATTTTGTAAAATTAAAAACTTAACTACCAAATTGTCAACCTTATGGCTAGCTGTTCTACTGGTTATTAGATTAAAGTAATTTTAGACTCAGGCTAGTTTATACTCACTATAGCTAGGTTTTTTTTTTGCTTAAACAGTGGCAACCCTGCTAGTTTGAATTTTTTTTGGGAATTTTTGAAAATCTAAGGCTGCCTTAGGCTAGTTTAGTTTAAAAAAAAATCAGGCTTTATTTAAGATTTTTTGAAAAACTCAGGCTAGTTTTCTTTTAGATTTTGAATGAGTTTAATATGATCCAGTTTTCAATATTTTGTGATTTTCTAGTTAATTTTGTTCAAGAACTTGATTTTTATTGATTTTAGATTGATAAGGCTATAGGGGGGTCAACCTTGATTTTTACACGTTGATCTTATTTGATATATTTTAATCTTAGCTACTAGATACTTTTTACAGCTTAACAAAATTCAAAGTAGTTTTTGAGATACAAGGGGTCAAAGCCGGCCAGCTCAATAGCTTCCTTATAGAAGGTGCGAACTAAAAAGGCGAAAAAAATTTTTTTATTAAATATCTATTGCCTCCTACAGTTTTTAAGCAACCTTATTCAAATTTTCACAGTTTACTCTTTATTAAATTTTAAATCATTTGAGTGTAGGAAATTTTTTTATGTTGAGAAAAAGTCCCCTGTTTACATAAAAAGGTGTTTTTTTTAAATTTTAGACCTCAAATTTGTAAATTTCAATCATTTGAAATTTCAACACTCAAAAGCTTTTAAACTATGTAAGGAATGTTTTTTTGAAAGTTTGAGGTACCTATGTAATGACAGTGCAAAATTCCTTGCATTGTCATTGTTTTAGAGAGTATTAAGAGTTAGATACGCTTGAATGCACGAGCCAATGAGAATCATCTGATGAAATGTTTTAAACTAAATACTGATGCAACAGAACATCAAGACATGAAAGCCAGTTTCATGTAAGCAGTGAGTCAGTTAGTTTTGGTGTGCAGCTTGAAGCAACAACATATCTGAACTGATTTGTGAATGTTTATTGTTAGTATTGTTTTATAGTTAATATTTCAACTGGTGTTTAATTGTTTGAATATTTAAGACAGGTTTATATTTTGATAGTTTGTTAAATCTTTTACAGTTTATTCTTAACTAAAAGTTTTATTTAAGTTTTATTTTATTGTTTTAAGTCTTTTAATGTAGATTTAAATAGCTTCCAGTTTTTGAAGTGTTATAATATTAATTTATAGTTTTGTATATGCTTGTATTTCTTGTTGTGTTTTAAATAAAAGATTCATCACTCAAAACTGTCTGGTCTGATTTATATAAAGTAGCCTAGAGTAGTGTATAGTTATTATGTCCAACTTAGATGATAATGATGAGAAGTATGAACAAAAAGGTCAGGTTGACTATCTGCCCACAGGAAGTCAACCTGACCCAACTGAGGCTTTAGATGTTGGCCCACCAACATCCGAAGCCCACACCTAGTTTAAAAAACCTAGGAGGAAATATATGTTTAGTTAAATAGATATTTCCCCTTATTTAGCTTGCGCCTTCCATTAGGTCCCTATGGAACTCTCTAGCTTTGACCGCTTATATCTCAAAAACTACTTTGAATTTTGTAAAGCTATATAAAGCATCTAGTAGCTCTATTAAATAAGATCAACTTGTAAAAAAGTGTTCAACCCCCCTATAGCCTTAATTGTAAACATTACTTAAAATGTTCAACCTTGTAGATAGTTTTTCTACTAATTATTAGCTTAAAATAATTATTTTTTATCAAAACCTCATTCTGACTTAAGAAAGTTTATAATCACTCAGGTTAGTTTTTTGAATCAAAGAGTGGCAACCTTGATATTAGCTAAAATTAGGTGATATTCTGGTTTCCAAAAATCATGGAAAGTTTATTAGTTTAGCAAAAAAGATATTGGAGTATTTTTTATTGTTCTTTCAATTTGAATTTTTTTTTACTGTTCTTTCAATTTCAAGATTTTTTTTGTTCTTTTAATTTTAATAAAATTTAAATGTAAATATTGTTCAGAAAATTAGCAAACATACCAGCTACTATTTTTTACTGTTAATCTTAACTAGACTTTAATAACATATCATAAACTTTCTTACTATTTAATTATTTTAGCAGCACATTAATATTTTTTAGTCTAAATTTTTTTAAACTATAATTTTTCAAAATCCAAAAGTATATAATTAGATGTAACACATAAAAGATAAACTTCACACAATTATACTTAGTTAGTAGTTAGTTATATAAAATTGCATTATCGTACATAGTAGTTTTTATACTACTTACATTACCAATAACTTAGAGTATTAAGTATCCGGATCCGGCCGGATTTTAATTTGAAAAAAAAATCCGGTTCCGGCCGGATCTTAATTTGAAAAAAAAGTCCGGATCCGGGTCTGGTACATCACTTATATATGCTTTTTTTCTGTTTCAGGTTCATCTTTCTGCCTGAAACATTTGGCTAAATATTTTTGTTTGTACTGAGTTTAAAACTTTAAAACCTATTTTGATTTCATTTAATACGTTTAAAAAGTTCAGTAGAAAGTGTTCAGTAGAAGGTGTTCAAGTTTGAATAATAACCTTATTTTATATAAATCATTTAATATAAAATAAACTTTAAAATATAAACTATTTAAAAGCCTTTCAAGTGGGCTATGTGGTAAGTGCTCAAGTTTGTTTAGTAACATTATATATATTTATATATATATATATATATATTAAATTTATAAAGCAATTTTTTAACCAGCTACATTTAGTGTTAGCTTAAAGTTTCTAGTTATGATCAATTTCGTCAGTTTATCGAAAATTAATGCACAAAAATGTTATGAAGAAAAAAATTCAAAACTTTTAAATGAGTTTTTTGTCCAGGGTGAGTCAAAATTAGTATTAATTTATACATTAACTACTGTAAATATACAATTTTTTATACTGTAAATGATTTTAACTATCGTTGTGCAAATTAAAATATTAACAAGTAAATAAAAGATATCTTGATAATTAATAACGCTTGTATTTTAATTTACACAATACATAAGCTTTAGCACATATTTGGAATACATAATTCTAAGCAGTACCAAAAAAAAAAGATTTATAATTGCTTGTATAATTTAAACTTATGAAGACTTTGTGTAAATCAGTTTTTCAGTGCACAAGCTGATAATTGAAAACTAATTTTCAAGTGCTGACTTAAATCAACCGAGTTCAAAGATTATAAATATTAAAGAAATAAAAAACATGTATATTTTTTTTAACTGTTGTAACATATTTATAGATGAAACAAAGAAAACAAACTGTGAATTTACTTCACTTTTGAAGCTGAATAAGCTCATGTTGAAAGGTGATACAAACTCAAACATTTACAAGTACATCCAAGCTGAAATGACTGTTGAAAGTTCCAACTTATTATACACGCTGGCTAAAATCTATAAACTAGATGGCGCTGCTGAGTTTGCACTGGATTATATAGCTCGTTGCTTCCCAATGGTAGTTGAAACTAAAAACTTTTTGCAGTTAGACTTTGGTTTTATTGAAAAAATACTCGGAAGTTCGCAACTGAATGTTCACTCGGAAGTTCAAGTGTTTAATGCGTTAAACAGTTGGATAAAATACGACTTTAGAAACCGTATCAAGTATGCAAAAAAAATATTGTTAAAATTTCGTTTTACACTGATTTCCCACGTCAATCTTGGTTATATTTTGAACAAATCGTCATCTTTTACTACAAACGAGGAATGTGCTGACCTACTAAATGAAATTTTAGAGAGCAAGAAAAGTTTATTCCAAAACAAGGCATTGAGTTATTATAACGGAAGACATTATGATCAAGACAAGTTCAATTTATTGATATGTGGCGGTTACTATATAAGATCTATTGCTCATAACACAAAAGTCAAACAAATTAATGGAAAAAATTTAAACGACGTTAAAGTTCTTTCCTCAATGCTAAAAGTACGGAGATGTTTCAAAGCGGTTTCTTTGAAAGGTGAAGTTTATCTTATTGGTGGTTATGGTAAGGATAATAAATATATAACGTCTATTGACAAATATTCACCTTCTTCTGACACCTGGTGCGCAGTAGCTGAAAATTTTGACAACCGTTTGTATTTTTGCACTTGCGCATTCATGGATGACATTTATGTTTTTGGTGGTTTCTACCAAAAAGCTGCTGGCGTAATCGAAAACGAAGTTTACGACGCTGCGACTAAATCTTGTGTGCAATTCAGCACCGCAGAAAATTGTTGGAAAGAAATTTCCGGCATGAAGGAAAAGCGACATAATGCGGACTGTGCGGCTTTTCAAGGAAATTTAGTTGTCGCTGGCGGCCGTAACTTCGATGTGCCCAATTTGAAATCGGTAGAATCGTACGATGTTTTTGCTGACGAGTGGTCTTCAATGCCCGACATGATCACCGGTAAATGTGATCATAGTTTAGTTGCTTTAAAAGAAAGGTTGTTCGCTATTGGAGTTGGAACGAACAATTGTGAAGTTTTTGACAAAGTTGCTAAAAAGTTCGTTGTTCTGAAATCACCATTCAATATTACTTTAAACAAAGCTGTGTCGATTGGAAACAAAATAATAATCTTTCAAGACATATGTCCGTTAATTTTTTGTTTTGATGCAAACAAGGGCAAATGGTCAGAAGTACCTAGTGATTTTACACAAAGTTTTATGAATTTTTCATGTGCCAAATTACCTTGGTATTAGAATAATATAAGTATTCAAAGTAAACAACAAAAAATACTTCTTTTTTTAATTAAAAAATACTTTGACGTATTCTAATTTTTCTTTTATAATAGTTTCACTTATTATGTGTAAAAAAAATTACTATAACATTTTTTTTTATTTTCTGAAATTGTAATATACAGAAATTTATCACAATTCGTTCTAACATTCATATTTAATTAGCAAAGTTTGAAATATTTAAGTTTAGCTTTAAAAATAGTTTAGTTTAAATTTAATTTGGTTATAATTTAAAAACTGAACGAACAAAATACAGTTGAACATTACAACTGTTAAGATTGTATATCAAAACATTTTATTTTATGCCTAAATTATATTATATTTAAAAACCTGTACGAACTACAATCGCATACCAAAAGTGAGATAATTCAAAATCGCACAATTATGTTAAATGATTCTTCTGTGGAAATCATTTTAATCTATTGAGTTGGTATGTTCTGGGCAAGAAGTTAAAAGGTAGTTAAGTGGTGCACGACTCGATAATCGAAAGGTTCTTCGTGCACCAGTTCCTAGGACCAAACATTTTGAGCTCTTTTTTTCTCGTTTTATAAACAATAAAGTTACGTTTGAATATATTCAATTTCATATGTAAGCAAATTTATTATAAATTTTGAAAAATATAAACTTCAACATACTTTTACGTTGGTTAGCCGAAAAATAAAAATAATAAAAATAAATTAAAAACTCATACTAAGAAAACTTTAACATTAAGAACTAAATTTAAAACAAACTTCAATATGCTTTCACATTTATTAGCCCAAGAATAAAATATTAAAGTAGTAAATAAAAAGCTTATACCAAAACTGATTTTAAACCAAACAAACGAAAAGTTAAATAATTTTATAATATAAAAATACCGATTAGACTTTAGAGTATTGATGCGAAACCTTAAAAACATAAAAAATAAAGATTTGAGCTTTTTATGATTCTAAGTGAAATTTTAAATAAAGAATCAAATATTATTTTCATGATGTTTTAATTAAAAAATAAACTGCTTTTTAGAAACTGTTAGCTTTTATAACTATCGTTTTTTGTTAACTTATGTTAATTCTTGTTTAAATTATAATTCCATTCTACTCCCTACAAAATCATGCTACCTTAACAGAAACTAACATAGAAAATAGTTTCACAAAACCTCTCAATTATTTTAATGTTTTGTATTTAATTGTTTCACAACCTAATGGGGTGCATATTATCAATAGATTTTAACCATACTTAAAACAAAATACAAATACGTTTAAAATTTAGATCAAGATAAATTTTCGCATTAAGTATAACAAGCATTTATTTATTTAATAACTAAATAAATCTTTTGTGTTAAGCTATTGGTTTTTAAATATAAATATTAATTTACATTCACATTCGAGTCTAGAACTGTTCATAAAAAACGGCTCTATTTTCTAATTATCACTTGTTTGCACATTTTGATTTTTTAGTGGTGCTAGACTTTACAACTTATGTTAAAGTTAACTTCACTTATCCTTAAAAAAACTCTTATAAAGTGTGTTAAAATTTTCACAGTTTGTAAGCTAACAAGTTATAAATAACTTTGTTTGTTTGTATATTTACGTATTTTTATTATTTACTAATTTATAAAACGTAATTTAGAAGTAAGGTATTTAAAATTATTTCATATAAATTTATTGTTTAACTTTTACTGCGTTACGCCGTTTTCCTGAAGAGCAGTTCATCAGACGCTAAAAAATCTGAAAACAAAAGTATACAGAGCGATGAATTGGAAAATTAAAGTACACATAACAGTAAAATAAAAATAAAATTTAAATATGAGTTATAATTAATATGTTATTTACAAACGTTAAATTTTAAAGATAAATTAGTTTAAAATGAAATATAGGTAAGTTTAGTTTTAATAATCTATTAACTATGCATTTTATATATTAAGTTTTGAATAAATGTAAATATTAAGATTTATAGGGAATTTTAAGAAATTAAAGTTATTTCTACTATAAACAAGCTTACTGTTATAAGCTTAATTTTCAAACGTAACCAACTTTAAAAACAATTCTAAATTTTCATATGTAAAGTATTTTTTAAAATTAAAATTACTAGTTTTAAAGTAAAAGAGTTTTTTTTGTAAAAAGTGCATAAAAGCAATTTAAATTTGGAATAAGTTTAGCTGAATGTAAAATTTAAACGTATCCTTTTCTTGAATTGTTATTAATAAATGCTAAAATTTTTGTGCTAAAGCAAGCCATTCTCACTTAAAAAAACTATTTTATTTTTACTGTTTTGCAGAATTATTTCCAAATTTTTACACGAAATTACTTAATTGTATTAATAGTTCGAGCTACTGAAACTATTGAACAGCATTATAGTTTTACTTGATAATTAAATGATAGGAAATCTTTACTTTAAAGAAGAAATAAAAAATAGTTTTAATTTTTTTTTTGCAAAAATAAAGGTCCGCTTGAAGATATTATCGTGCAACATATAAGGTTAAGAAACTTTATAATTCAAGTAAGATAAAATGTTAATGATGGGTCTACGACTATTCAAATTCTGACAATTAAGTTTCGACAATTTAAATTCTATTTTAAATATTGGAACATAAGTAAACAATAATTATACAATAAGATATACAAGATACATAGTTTCAATAAAACTAAATATATTTGAGCGATTCTCATCAGTAGAGTACAAAGCTAACAAGTAATAAGATTTTACGAACTTATATAGCAACTAAGTATTCAAGTAATCCTAAAAAAATCAAGAGATTAATAAAAGACAAAAGTAATTAGTAACAAATAAAATATATTTAAGCTTATTTACGTTATAATTAATCTACAGTAAAACTAAACATAAATAAAACAAAAACAACGTTTATAAAATATTACGAAAATAAAAAAGCAGTATAGTCAAAATCGCTTTGCTTACATTAAACAGGTTTCCTTAAAAAATACAAATGACCTCTAATTTAATCAAATCATAAACATTACTACTAAATATTCAAACGGTAATTTTATATTTTTGACTTAAACTTCTAGCTGTATAAAAATAAATATGAATAAAGAAGATTTTCAGACACATAGGAGAAGAATCAATGAAATCAGTGATAGGCACTCACAGATTATGAACCGGCTTACGCCGTTACTTTTAAAAAATATGTCTGACCTTATAGAATTATTGTTCCATTCAATCCAAAACAGTCTTGAGGAAAATAAAGTATTAAAAGAAAACTTACTAAACTTAGAAAATTGCAGGCAACCTGATCAAGAAAACGTAAAAAAATGTTTTATAAGTATATTCCAGAATTTGAGGTACCAACCTATAAAACCTAAAAAATCAAAACAAATATAATTAAAAATATACAGTCTATTATCAATAATTTTGATGAATGCGGAAAAGGGTTTGAACTAATTCAATCCTTCTTGAACCACAACTACAGCAAAAAAGTTTCGGTAATTGAATATAGGGATGGAAGGTATCATTATATCAAAAACAAAGTAAAAGGGAAAATGGAAGATTCAGACTATCAGTGCATTTTAAGTTATGCGAAACACAGCAACTACGCAAAAGAAATATTAAGTGAAGAAAATGCCACAAGGTTACTGAACGTGCGAAATGCAATATGCCATTTCAAAGCCTTAAACCTTATGGACGAAGATTCATACAACTTCTGTATTCAAGAAATTACAGAAATGAAGGATTTACACAAATGATTACAAAAAATTTATATAAAACTCTTTTGAGTTAAATTCTGAATGAAGCCGAATTTAAACGCTTGCATTTTAAGGTAATCAATAACATTTTCTGAAAACGTAACCCATATCTACTTTTATGTTAGTTCTTTACTAATTTAAGTTATCTCTGTTTTTATTGTGATTTAAACTTTTACTTTTGATAACTCATACAAAATATTTGAATAAGTTGTTCAAATTTTAATAAAATTGTGTGTAAAATTATAACAATGTTCAAACAGTTAAAAAATTTTACATGTTCTTTTAGTTCTTTAATATAATCTTTGAACTCGATTGATTTAGTTCAGCACTAGAAAGTTTGTTTTCAATTGATTGACTCATAGTTTAAATTATACAAGCGATTATAAATTTAAAACTTTTTTAATACTGCTTAGAATTATGCATTCCACGTATGCTTTTGTATACCATATTTATTTATATGTAAAATAAAGTGATATTAAAATATCTCTATCTTTAACGGGTATAAATAGGTATAGCAACTTAATTTAGTTATAAAATTAACAACAAAAACTATGTACAATTTATTGCCTTCTCAAACAAACGATTCAAAATGGTGCGCGACGCTTCAGTTTTCTACACATTAATCTTATACGAACTTCAATATCGATAAAGGTGGAAAATACGACATTTATGAACGTAGAAATCCTATCAAAATTGTTTCATATCGTACCACAGCTTACGTCTTCGGCCTCGAAGTCTCACTTATGCTGTTTTATATCGTTTTTTAGTTAACCTCTGCGGCCGCGCAGTCCCAAGCCAACTATTTTGTATCGTACTGCCATTCACGTCTCCGTCCTCGAAATCTCACGTGAAAAGCTGCAACTACTTCCACGAAGGAAGAGTCGCCCCGTTGAAGCTTCCTAGGTCCGCTCCGTAGGGTAGTTGAGGTATAGTAGCCTGTTTGTAGATGTGCTTCATCGTTTATATAAATTTTTACTCTCTCTTTTGCAGGTGGCTTTACATGCTGACAGTTGCAGGTGGCTTGACATGTTGACAATTGCAGGTGTCTTGGCATGTTGATAACTGCAAGTGTTTCGGCATGTTGGAATATGCATGTTGGAATCTGCAGGTGTCTCGGTACGGTTTTAATAGCCAGCTTACATACTCACCTGGCTTTGCACACGGCAATTAATGAATACAAAATTGTATTTATTTTGCCTTTGTCAATCAAAAAATATCGAGTAGAATTCAAAATATAAGTTAAAGAACTGTTGTTATAATTTATTTGAAACTTGTCTTTTAAAAAGAATTTTTAATTAAAAAAGTTTTAAAATTTATTCTAATGCATGCATCGATACTTGGGCAATTGAAGTGAAATAATTATAATTTCAAATAAATGTCCAACAATGCGCTAAAGCTTATATATTGTACTAATTAAAATAGAAGTGTTTTTAATTATCAAGATTTCATTTATTTACTTGTTAAATTTATAGTTTGCACAACGGTAATTAAAATAATTTACAGTATAAAAAATTGTATATTTACAGTAGTTAATGTATATATATAAATTTATTTTGACTCACCCTGTACAAAAAACTCATTAAAAAGATTTGAAATTTTTTCTTCATAACATTTTTGTGCATTATATAAACTGACGAAATTATTCATAACTAGAATATAGCTAGTGAAACATTTGTTTTTATAAATTCGATTTATATATAAATAAATATCCACAGAGCCCTCTTGAAGGGCTTTTAAATAGTTTATCTATAAAAGTTGATTTTAAAAAATCAGAACATACGTTCCGTAAAAACAAACTTCTCAATTTTATATAACGTATGTTCTGTTTTTTTTAAGTCTACTTTTCTTAATATATATATTATGTTACTATGTATATATTATATATATATATATATATGTAAATAATAATTTTTTTAACGTATTAAAAAAAATGATATCAAAATGAATTTAAAGTTTCAAACTCAGAGTAAAAAAAATCACTGTTTGAAATAGTAAAAAACTTAACATAGCATATGGTAACGAGTTCTAATTTTCAAAAAAGCTTATGTGCATCAATAAAATAAATAAGATAGTGCTTCGTTACTATCAAACTTTATTTAAAGTAATACTTTATAAGTCTGAAGCAAGGGAACTTTTTTGGTCTGCCAACAAGATTTACAAAAAAACTTTTTTTCGCCACTAAATTTTTTCTTACAAAAGACAAAAAATCTAAAGCTTGTTTAGATTGTAACATTTATTTTCAAGCTAAAAGATTCGTAGCGAGCTATTTGTTTTTGTTGGCGTGCCTGATCCTTGTGTCAGCCTACATCATATAATAAAGCATAAAATAAATACATTTTTTCAAACACAGATTGTAAACTACTTTAATTTTGGGACTACTATTAATATTGAAGTACTCACTTAAATATATAATATATTATAAACCAGTGGCAACTCGTGGTACTTTTGTTAAGGGTAGTGGAAAACTTGCAAGTATTAAAATTCCTTAATTTTATTATACATAAAACTAATTTAGAAAGATATAAATACTAAAATAACAACAAATATTTTGTTAACATAAGTTTAATTTAAAATTGAAAATTTTAATAATTTTATTTTTTTTAGTCGGAAAAATACTCCAACGCTCCACCCCACGCGACGCCTCTGTTATAAACTATGCTACTTTAGACTACTTATAAAAGCTAGGTATAACAAAAGAGTGTATATTTTATAAAATAAAGAACATAAAATGACAACCACCTTAGTAATAGCAAGTACTGCATTTTAGAACTATTAAAAACTAAACTAACAAACAAATTATATCATAGAGATAGATATTTTAAAGAAATGTTTAATCTAAAATAACAGTTAGTTACTTGAACTTTAAATCATAAAACAATTAAATAAAAAATAAAATCTCTTGAAAAACACACTGCATAAAACAATGAAAACAATATGAAGTTTAGTTTCTTAAACTAGATAATCACGCTAAAATCGTTTGCTAGAAGGTATTGGCTCCAATTCCGATCCGTGTATATATTTGTACTTCACCCGAAAAAATTGCATAGAAGTTTTAGATTGGCTCTTTTCTTACCCTTATTTTTCACTGATTTAAACTCAATTTAAGTTGCATCAATATTCTCACGTGTCTAATTTTAATTGGCTCATTTTGGACCTTCGACGTTCAAGCAATCATACAATAGCATTTAAGATTCAACATTCAAGCAATGAAACAGCATATGAAAGATTCCATTCCCTTACATACAAATCTATTAATAGCACAATATATAAATATAAAAAAATAAGCGTTTTTAACTTTCTTTTTTATGCCCGTATAATAATTATCATATTAAATAAGAAGCAAAACTTTAGTTTTTAATTTTTGTGGAGCATTAACTGTTTAAAATTATTGTAATATGGTTCAAAATAACGCATCTTAATATTTTTAATTTAAAACAGAATTTTTGTCTTTTCATAAAGCAAAATAAATGAAAAATTGTTTTGAAATACTAAAACTGCATTTTTTTATGAGGTATAGATTCTGAGTAACATCATATTTTAGTTTAAAATTCTATAAGAAATTTATTGTGTATACAATTTACAAAAAAATTCGAAAACAGTATAAACAAATGTAAAAAATTGTAAACACTACTCATTTAACAAATTCTGCTCTTAGATACTAAAACTTATAGCTATTTTCAAATAATAAGCTAGAGTTTTATGGAAAATAAGAACATTTTATTTGCTTGCTTTCAAGTAATAAGTACACAAAGTAACTTTACTTAACTTGTTTTTTATAAAATACCTAGGTTTAAAATTCAAACGACTTTCTACAAAACCAATGAACGATTCGAAACTGAACTTATTAAAACAGTAGCTAAACTTTTTTTACCTTTTTGAAAAAGGATTATTAGTACAGAAAGACGTAAACTTTTGAATTATTTTTGATAATTAAAAAAAAAATCTGTCACTTAGCATGAATGGTATTTTATAACACTTATTTAAAGACACCTTAACTAGCATTAATTATTTTTTCAGTTTAATTTAGTTTTAGAAGCAATATATAGTATATTATATTGTACTTAACTAAATAATATTAAGTTACTTAAATAAAAATACTATGTATAAAAATAAGTTCTTTAAAGTAAAAGTTATTAAAACCTTCGTTAGAAACTTTTTGTTTCTAAAGATGAATTTAAAATATTTCATATGTGTTTTTTTTTTATAAATTAACGATACTAAAAAAAGACTAAAAAACAATAGTTTATATTATAAAAAAACCTTCGTCTACTATGTAGGATAATTAGACTATAGCTCATTTTAGTGTTTATGTTTATACTTGTTTTCGTTTCAGATTGTACATTGTTAATAAATTATTAAACTAATTGACAAGGAGTTATTCTTCATGTAAAATCTTATCAACAATCTGAGAAAAGTAAAATTGTTGTAGTAAAGTGCCCAATCCGTGGATGCGAGTTCCAGACGTCAGATCTATCCGGTGATGTTGTGAGTAGACTTCTCAACCTCCACAAAAAGGAGCATCAGCAAAATTCTGAGTTATCCAATAATGGAGTAATGCCAAATGCACCTGAATTGATTTGACCAAGGGTTGACCGGGGGATCAGCCAAAAGACGTAGCTTGCTTTCATTCGGAGGTGGGAGGCATTTAAGATTGGTTCGAATATAAGCAATCAAAATGCAAGCATACAGATTTTTCAGTGTGCGCAGGACAAGCTTGGCGATCTTATGTTAGCAAGTGGTCCTCGACTGATGGCCAAATCAGAAAGTTACGTTGCTAAACTAATGGAGTCGATTGCAGTTATAAACGTCGCTATTGGTGTAAAGAGAGCAGAACTTATGAACCTACATCAGGACCATGATGAACCGTTTAGAACGTTTGCCACACGTGTACGAAGCAAAGCAGAAACCTGCAGTTTCACTACAGTCAGTGAGAGTGACTGTGGGAAATGAAATGTGACGAGCTACACAGAAGAAGCAATAAAAGACGTGATGCTCGCTGGCGTTGGGGATGATGACATAAGAAGAGAAGTTCTCAGTACTGAAGATATCTTATCCAGGTCATCATTTGATATAATTTCCTTTATTGAAAGTAAAGAAATGGGACGCCATGCAATTGAAAATTCGCGGACCATATCTGCAGTCTCTTCCTTTCAACGTCAGAAGAAGGGACGTGTCAATATAGGAGATAAGTCCCAAAATGTTTCGTGCCAAAACTGTAAAAGGCTTTTCTATCCTTTCAACGAAAATGGTAACCAAAATAAAAAGCCTTTCAGATATTGTCTATCTTGTTAGCGTAGTCGATCAAAAAGAGTTAATGCTGTTCAAATCTTAGCTGATCGTTCTGATTTTATGCAACAAGATACCCAAATAATGTAAAAGAATCATGTTGAATAACACCATATTCAGCAAGAAGTTCTTGCGTAAAGCCAAGGCAACGACTGATCATCCTCGTGCATCAGTCAAGATTGCTAGGCATGGCACAAACAAGTTTGCATGGCTAAGTGCTTTAGCTGATACTGGAGCACAGTCGAACCTTTGGGGTGGAAAAACTTTCAGGAGGCTGGTTTTTGTAAGAAGGATTTAATGCCTGTATCCATCACAATTCGGGCTGCCAATAAAATTCCTATTAACATTCTAGGGGCTTTTAAAGCGACTTTTAGTGGAATGACTCCAAAGAAAGAGGTTGTCAGATGTGATTGAATTGTTTATGTAAGCGATTCAGTGACCGGATTCTTTCTCTCCTATGAAACCATGATTGACCTCTTGATTATTAATAAGGATTTTCCCACCATTGGATCCAACTGCCTCATCAGCTTTCTGAAGTTGCTGTAAGTTCAAATGAAAATTATCCGAATAGACTGGACTCGCATAAAGATGTGACCTGTGATTGCCCTCCAAGGAGTAGAGTGCCAGACCGACCAAACAAACTTCCGTTTGAGGCAACAAATACAAACGTGAGCAAAATGCGTGATTGGTTCTTACAAAGGTACGCAGCTTCAAAGTTTAATGTATGTCCACATAAATTACTCCAGCAAATGAGTGGGCCTCCACTTGAGATACATTTGGAGAATGATGCTAAACTACGTGCTTGTCATACACCAGCTCACGTGCCAATTCATTGGCAGAAACAGGTTGAAGCAGATCTCATTCGAGATGTGAGGTTGGGTGTCTTAAAACGTGTCCCATTTGGTGAACCTGTAAGCTGGTGTCACTTCATGGTGGTCACCAGAAAATAGGATGGGTCACCTAGGAGGACAGTAGATCTCTCACCACTTAACAAGTATTGCAAGAGGGAGACGTGCGCTACAGATACTCCGTTTAAACTAGTGCGCAGAATTCCAAAGGGAACGTTCAAGACTGTAACAGATGCATGGAATGGGTATCATGGAGTTCCACTGAAATAAAGTGATAAACACCTCACTACATTTATCACTCCGTTTGGCAGGTTCCGATATACTAGAGCAACTCAAGGCTTTGTATCATCTGGTGATGGTTACAATCGACGATTTGCAGCTATTTTATCTGATTTTGAAAGAAAGGAGAGGTAGTTGATGACACCATATTTTTTGATTCAGAATTAGAGTGTCACTGATTTTCCGTTGATTTTGCTGGATTTAGAATTTCTTATGAACGTATAGAACCTTTGCCCAAATATCTGGATTGCATTTGCAATTTCCTAACCCCAAAGTCTGCCACAGATATACGCAGCTGGTTTGGTCTGATAAATCAAGTCGCAAATTATGCCAAACTTCGTAAAGTCATGGCACCGTTAAGAGATTTTCTCAGTCCAAAATGTAAGTTTATGTGGACAGAAAAATTAAACCAATCATTTAATGAATCAATAGAGATAATCATTGACGCAATAAAGAGCGGTGTTCAAATTTTTGATCTTGGGAAACTGACTTGTCTTAGACCAGACTGGTCAAAGCAAGGATTGGGCTACTTCCTTATGCAGAAACACTGCAAATGCAATAGCCGGTTACCAGATTGCTGCACCACCGGTTGGAAAGTGACGCTTGCAGGTTCAAGGTTTCTGAATGGGGCAGAAAAGAATTATTCTGCCATAGAAGGGGAGTCGCTTGCTATTGCTTGGTCATTAGAACAGACAAAGTATTTCACTAAGGGCTGCAAAGATCTTGTGGTTGTTACGGACCATAAACCACTGGTAAAGATTTTTGGTGATCGCACCTTAAACGAAATTCACAACACGCGCATTTTTAGGCTCAAACAACGTACTTTGCCATGGCTTTTTTAAGTGCATTACATGCCAGGTAAAACTAATCTAGCGGCAGATGCTGCATCGCGTTATCCAAGCTCGATTAATGAAGTTAATTCACATGATAATGATTTGACTGACGAATCACTTCTAATTGCTTCATTGAGTAATGAAGTATGCCATTCAATGGCAATCACTTGGAAAAAAATTGTAGAAGAGACACTAAATGACAAAGTTCTTTCAAGAGTATCCAGGTGTATTGAGGAAGGTCGAAGCTTGAAACATGATGAATCTTTGTCAGCGTATTTTAGATACGATGATGCATTGTACTTAAGTGATTGGGCTATACTTTACAAGGACAGAGTAGTAATCCCCGTCAGTTTACGATATCGGGTCATCAACAAGTTACACTCGGCGCACCTAGGAGTCACATCAATGCATAGTCGTGCCCAACAGATTGTCTTCTGGCCTGGTATTACACAAGACATTGAAGCCATTCGGGCCAATTGTCAAAGCTGCAACCACAATTCACTTTCTCAACCATCATTGCCACAAGAAGCATCTGATCCTCCTACAAACCCTTTTGAAAAAATATTCGCAGATTTTTTTCAGTTTGCCGGAAACAATTTTTTGGTAGTCAGTGACAGGTTGTCGGGTTGGTCGGAAATATTTTCCACACCCAGCGGAACCTCTCAGGCAGGTTCGCATGGGTTGATTAAGTGCCTTCGAGTTTTGTTTTCCAGGTTTGGAGTACCCGAGGAATTATCGAGTGATGGTGGAACGGAATTTACGTCCAGTGCAACAAAGGAATTCCTTAAAACCTGGGATGTCACGCATCGAATATCTTCAGCTTACTATCCAAGATCAAACGGCAGAGCGGAAGTAGCCGTCAAACAGGTAAAAATGTTGCTAAGATCAAATGCTGACGCTTCAGGAAGTCTGGACAGTGACAAGTTTTTAAGTGCGTTGCTCCATCTGAGAAAAACTCCTGATAGCGATTGTCAAGTGTCTCCAGCCGAGATCATAAATGGACGTCAGCTGCGAGATAGTTTCTCATTCTTGAACAAACATGACAAATTCTCCAATCCTAATGTGCGACACATGTGGAAAAAAGCATTGAAGCTTAAAGAAGAGGCGCTCCGTACAAGATTTGTTAAGAATTCTGAAGTACTTAACCAAATAGCCAGGGATTTGCGACCTCTCTATGTTGGCAGTAGGTGTCTACTACAAAACCAGAGTGGCACTCATCCACGTACATGGGACAGAAGCGGAGTGGTAATGGAGGTGCTTCCACATGATCAGTATGTAGTCAGAGTTGATGGTTCACGGAGACTTATTCGGGGGAACAGAAAATTTTTAAGGATGTACAACCCAGCCTCAACAAGCATTGAAGCAAAAACTTCCCATGGTTGGAGCAGTAATCTACCAAGCTCACATGAATGCAATGTTGGTCCTCAACGTCCTGATTCTTCTTTAAAGATTACAGAGGATTCCAACAGTGCCAATAGTGGTAAAACCAGTGAGGTTGAAGCGGATCATGAAGAGGTTGAGAAAGAGTACATTCCTGCTCCTATAGTTCCCAAAAAAATAAGGTGCCGCTTGCTTTGCGTAGGTTGAAAGACTTCAATGCGCCAGGGAGGCTTGAGAGTGGAGTACTCCAAAGTAGAAATCACCGTAAGTGAAGTCTGTTTGTTCCTGTTTATACAAAAGTTTGTGATGAGTGTTCAATTGATGCTGATAGTGATGATTGCTAAGCCAGGAAGGATTCAGCGTGGAATTGCATGAATTTGAATTGTCTTGGATTTATTTAGTGCGTTTTATTGCAGTTTTTTTTTTCTTCAAATAAATCCCTTGTTTAAAGATTTTTTATTTAAGTCAATTGAGCTTTTTTTAATGCATAAAATTTAGTTTCATTTTAATAAGATATTTTTGTTACTTGTTTAAATCCTCTCTTGACGAGCTATGTCATTGCCTTAAACTTGTTATTATCTTTAATGAGCTGGAGGGGATGTAGGATAGTTAGACTATAGCTCATTTTAGTGTTTATGTTTATACTTGTTTTCGTTTCAGATTTTACATTGTTAATAAATTATTAAACTAAATTGACAAGGATTTATTCTTCATACTAAAATTAAATATGTCTGAATATATGTTTAACTGTTTATAGTCAAGATTGTTGAATACATTTATAACCTACAAAGTTATTTTTAACCTGTTCTTGTTCATGTAAGATTAAAATAAGATTAAAAAACTTTTAGTACAGAAGGATTATCAATAATCTCGTTTGTAGTAAGAACGCTAGTTATTTTAATAGTAATGTTAAAACATTAAACTTTTAATAGTAAACGTAACAATAGTAATATTAAATACTCAATAAAACCTGTCACTATATGTAAGCTTTAATTCTAGAAACACTTACACAGTATCAAATAATTATTTACTCTTTAATTACTTTAACACTGCTTATAAGTTATAACTGTCGTGTTTATTAAAACAGTTTAATTGAAAAAAGTTTAAAAGACTTCATACTTATTTAAACTTATTAAAAATATTTATTTTTGTGAACCTATATAGATTTATGTGACAAACTTAAAATTGTTTATTATTAATAATTATCTAAAATTTTTGAACAGAAAACACTGTTGTAAGTAAAAATAAGTGTGAGTTCAATTGAAACTTGTTTAAATATTAAAAAAAGAGAATTTAAATTAATAAAATTAATTATTTTTCTTCATTTAAATCATGAAATGACAGTTTTCACAGTAGTTATAACTAGTCTTGATAACAATATTCAGTATATCTTTAATAGTAAACCAAGTGGACTAGCACTTTTTAAAACTAAATTTTAAAGCCAATTCAAACTCCCAAAAACTATACTTTTTTGAAAGATAACGACGTTTACACTAGAAAAAGTTATAGTTAAAAATTATATCATTTAGATTATGTACGATTTAAGAAACAAAGCAAAAAGAATGTTTCGTTGAAAAAGATCATTCCACTTAGATTATCAGACAACAAGATTTCAATATACTGAGACCTGGGTTTCGTTTATCCTGAAACTCGTCAGTCAGTTGCAATCGAAAAACTTAGAGTCGATTTTAATCATTTACTAGACGCCATAAGTAATACTTATAAACAGTTATCTAAATAACAAGTTTTTTTCTTCAAAAATTTTATTTAACTATTTTAAGAATTAAACAAACACAAGAAACTAAATACATACAAATTGTTCAAACATAAGAAGCCTAGTTAGTTTAAATGTTTTCTTTCTTTTTTTAATGGAACTAATGTAAAAAAAATTATATTGTAGTTAATGCACCTGAACCTATTAACAAGAACTATTTTTCCTAACCCTGCTCTAAATCGTCTTTGAATAAAACGTTTATCTAAAAAAGACTAAGTAAAATTTTGTAAAAGTTTATTATAAATAAAACTAAGAAAATTTCATTCTAAAAAGTATTACTTTTTTTCCTTTCATACCCTTTTAGCCTTACATTTCTAAAACTTTAAAATTAAAAGTTTGATACAGCAACTAAAAAATACACAAGGTTTAAAAAAAGAAAATTTACATAAACTTATAAGCTAGTATTTTTCTTATAATACTTACGTTTTACTTTTAATATTTTACTCAACTTTCTTACCAGTAAAACAATTATTTAAAAAAAATTACTACGTCAGTTTATTTACTCAAACTTTGTTGAGTTTAAAAATTCAGTGTAATCTAAAAGGTATTTAATTTTACCTGAATTTAGTGTATAAAGTTGATAAAAAGACAATGTGAGAAATTTAAGACGATTTAAAGAAAAATTCACAGAGGACTTTTTTTATTTATAGTAATCTTTTATCATTTTTCGTTTTTTTTTTAAATTAAATAGACTCTTTGTTGAACTTTCTTTAAAACGTATTAAATTACGACCAACGGATTTTAGTGATAATTCCACACGTAAAACACTTTCCAGCTAAAAACACTAAAGTAATTTTTTTATCCGATACAGTTTGCAATGGGGTTGTTTTAAGAAAATCAAAAAATGCTAGTACAGAAAATTTTCTTAAGCTAGCCTAAGTTTTGCACAAAGTTTTTTAGTGGTAATTGGCACAAGAAAAAACAATTAGCTAAAAACTTAAAAGTCGCATCTTTATAAGCACTCTTTTCGCAGATATGCACGAAGGGTCACTTATGCTTTTGCACAAAGATACTTCTACAAGCATTGACACTTTTGTACGGCGTCAGTTTTGCAAAGGTTGAAACTTTTTTTTTATTTTTTTTTGTTATTTTGTTGTTTTATTTATTAACTATTTGTTTTACTATCAATCTTACTCCTTACCCTTATTCGGTAAGCGGTTCCCTCTGCCTAATTTATAAAAGGTTCAAAATTGCAGCAGTGACTTAAAAAAGTCAACCGTACAAAATTAACGCTGACCATAAAACTGACCCGTCATCCCTAAAATACATATAAAGTTAGCTATTATTGTTTTAGACCAGGGGTCGGCAAACAGCTGCCCGCGAGGTACGTTTTAGCTGAAATCATAGCTTGTTAAAATTATAAAAATAAAAAGTTTTTATTAAAAACTTAGAGTTAGACCTTTATTTTTTAAATACTCTTATTAGTGACAAAAAACAATTCTAAAATTAAATATGAAACATGTAATTTCGATTTTTTACTACCAAATCCCTTGTTGGTCAATACACTAAGCTTATATAAAAATTATTTGTAACAAGAACTTTATAACTCTTGAACAGTTGATGAATAATTTTGTCGTTCAAGTTTAAATACTGCTTCTTATTAAGTTAATACAATCAGTTTGACTTGAACATTATATTATGTTTTCAGAAACAAGATTATTATTTTTCAAAATTATTAAAAGCGTGCAATATATTTTTAGTGGTATATATCAATCTAGCTTTATATAAAACATATAAGTTTTTGTTTTTAAAACTTATCTTCATCACATACGAATGTTTTACAATACATGTTAAGCTGATATTCCGAAACAAAGAGTAATTATCAATTGGAGTCCACAGTTTTTTTTTAAGTTTCAATAAAATAATTTAAGTTTCAAGAAAAAAGTAAAGCTATTGTACTTGACAATGTTAAAGTGACTGTTTAAGTTGTTTTTAAAAATACTAAAACATTTTTAGTAAAAGTAACTTTAATAAAAAAAGCTTTAAAGTTATAATTTACTGAATGACAAAAAAGACACTAAAAATGTTTGGTCCTAGGACCTGGTGCACGAAGAACATTTCGGTTATCGAGTAAAAACTCAGTAAAACATTTTTCTTTTAGTGTTAGTTTTATTTATTTTTTATGTCAAAAACCAAATTAAGTAATTTAAAATTACAAAAACACGACAGATAAAAAGTTCTATTTACAGAAAAAAATAAATTTGTGTATGCGAAATCAGATTACTAATAAAGTTCTGACGATTTGTGTATGAAAAGAACACAAAAATTTAAAGATATATTTTACATAAGCTTTGGTAGTGTTTTCGTTAACATAGTTAAACTAAATAAATCTAATAAACAACAAGTTATATAACCTTTTCGTAACAAAAAAAAAGAACAGTTTCTTATTGTTTTTAAATAATTTAAATCAAATTATTTGTAAATAAAAAGTATAATTTATTATATATCAAAAGAAACTACTACTACTATTTATAACTTGAAATTTAAATTAAATAAAAATTTAAAATATCTAAGTGCCAATTCAGTTTCTTTTTAGTTAGTACTAAAATTCAACTAAAAAACATATTTTTACTTTGCTTAACTTATTTAAACACAAAAAAGCAAGCATTTGAATAAAATGCTTATGTTTACGTTAAGTCTTTATCTATATATAGTTTTTTAAACCATTCACATCAAATAAATTACATTTAGTAGATGATTTTTTTTACGATTTGAAGTATTATGTTTTAATATTTTTACGTAGACTTAAAATCCTTAACTTATTGATATAAAACAAAAAAAGTTCTGATTGCTACTCGCTAACGAGATCTTATTTCCGTCAAAAAGCATAAAATCCAGTTAGTACTATTAGATAGGTTTTAATGATTCCAATTGCTTCTTAATGTTAAAGTATAACTGATTGTTTAATAAATTTGTAGTTTAAAAGCAAGTTCAAAAGTTTTATTTAAGTTATTAGTTCCAAAAACTTCTAAATGATAAAATTCATTAGACTTAGCTTTAATTAATAATATGTTTTATATTGTTTCAGGAGGTTTTGTACTCTTTGTAATTCTGTAAAACTGAAAATTATTTAAGCAAATATTTTAAACTTTAGTGTTAAATCAGCCTCAATTTATTTTGTTTAAACATCTTGATTTAAATGAATTTGATAGTTTTAACATCTCAAACAGATGTTTTGTAAGAACGTTTTTTGTGAGTATGGAGCTTTTTCGCAAACTATATCACTTATCAGCTCACGTTTGTGTCGATGTAGCTGTACACAGAATTGTGCGTAAAAGTTGGCCGTTTAGCAAAGCAAAGCTGTTCAGATTTGCTTCATTAAGCTGTGTAAACTTATGCTTCTTCCAGCCAGATCATTTTATGCTTACATGTTCAGTTTTGTTCCTGATAGCACTTGTTGTAATACTGCTAGCACAAGTAATGAAAAAACCCGCCGCAGAAGGCAACAAGTGAGGGCCAAGATCCGCTGGAAGATCAAAGTGAGGAAGAACAGCTTCTTTTGGATAATGAAAGTGAAAGTGGAGAGGTAGCAGGCAATGAAGATTTGATTGAAGAGGAAATTCGAGATGAAAAGCTGACTAGAGAAGAAGTTGCAGATCAGCTGAGAACAAGCAGTCGTTTGGATGCAAGAAATATCGATGAACAACAGCCAAAGCTGCAGAACGTGGAAAAAATTGTGAATTTCATTGGAAAACATTCAATACCTGCTCTAGAACACGTTGCTTTGCCTTTCGCTCTGAATTTTTTGTTTAGCCAGAACGCTTGGGCTTCGTTTTTTGCGGCGATAGTGCTTTATATGATTAGCGCATTGTAGGAAAGATTCGCCGGTCATATGTATTTCAGTTTTTTTGTAATGTTTTCAAACATTGTATATATATTTTGCTCTATTTACTTTTAAGTTGAGCTCGAAATATCTGTATTTAGTTGATAATATTCTGTTTTATATGAGAATATTTTGTTTTACAGTCTCAAATTAAGAAGTTAAAAAAAAATTACATTAAACTTCTTAATATATAAGTATGTCATTGGTTGTATAGATTGATTATGTGCCATTGAGTTTATTGTATAAGTGTTTTTTAGGTTCATATAATAAAATAAGTTCAACTTTGACTTTTTCATAGTATTTAAAATATTTAAGATCAGTTATATGAGAGTTCTTGGGTTTCTTTTAGTAAATTATTAGTGATAAAATTTTTTTTTGAAAGTAAATTTTTTACACATTATTTGTGGAAAATTCTTCAACCATATTATTAGTCTTTTTAGATCTAGACTAAACTTTCGAATTTGTTGCGATATTCATTACTTTCTACGACCAGCTCCGAGTATCTGAACAATTTGTGCTAAACACTGTAAAACAATGAGAAACTTAGATTATATTATAAATTTTTTAACAATTGAGCTGCTGAGATTTAAAAACTTAAATTAATTTCATTTAAAATTTACTATTGCTTAACTTGTAATACAAAAAACTAAAACGCACTAAAAATGAAACGGTACACCCATTTTACGACAAATAACTTCTACGTTTTACAAGGATTGAGTTAGTAAATCAATATTTTGTTATTTATAAAATTTAAACGATTGTCTCTATTAATTTATTAGTGATTAAATTGTATTTTGTTTAATATTACTTAATACTGCACTTAAACACGATCCGGTTTAAAAAGTTTTCAACTAAAGTAAAGCAATGAATAAGTTAAAATTTTAGATTGAAAAATTATCATGTATTAATAAGTTTAATTAAAGCTAATCAAAGTTATTAATTATTTACTTAATTAAAAATGAACTGAGTTATGTTTTATTAAATTTAATGGTATTTCAAAACTTTACAAAGTAAAGTTAAATTAAAACTACTTCACTTTTAAACTATCTTAAGATAGTTAAAGTCTAACAAAAATTTACACAAACATTATTAACCAATTCCTGTATTATTTGTTACTTAATTCAAGATTATTTAAGGCATTTTATAGTTGTGTGCACTTCTATATCTACACTTTACAATAAAAGAAGTTGAGTTGAACAATTTACTAAGAATGCCAAACTAAAAGTATTTTGTTACAAGGACTGTAAAATTAATAATTTCATGCTAAATCTTTCTTAAACACATTTATATACACATTTTTAACTCGATTTAAAACATCCTTACATTTTAAGTTTTAAAAAGTAACTTTGAAAGTTTTTTTATTTTATTCTTACTGTGTATTAGGTACCTTGATCAAAAAATTAGTAAGAACAGTTATGTTTGTCAAAAGATTGATTGTTCTTTTTTGCAGGTTTTATGTTACTTTTTATAAGTCGTTAAATATTTGCAAATCATATAAAAAGTTTACACCAATAGTCTATATCATCGCCAATTTTGAGATTTTATTATATTCCTAATGGCCTTTTAAAATTTGCCATGGTATGTCATTTGATAAAAAGACAATGTGAGGAATTTAAGACGATTCGAAGAAAATTTCACAGAGGACTTTTTTTATTTGTAGTAATCTTTTATCATTTTTCGTTTTTTTTTTTTTGAAAAAACTAAAAAGACCCTGTGTGAAACTTTCTTTAAAACGTCTTAAATTACGTTTAGTCGATTTTTGTGATAATTCCACACGTTAAAACACTTTCCAGTAAAAAACACTAAAGTAATTTTTATATCCGATACAGTTTGCAATGGGGTTGTTTTAAGAAAATCAAAAAGTGCTAGTATACAAAATTTTCTTAAGCTAGCCTAAATTTTGCACAAAGTTTTTTAGTGGTTATTGGCACGATAAAAAACAATTAGCTGAAAACTTAAAAGTCGCATCTTTATAAGCCTTCTTTGGGCAGATATGCACGAAGGGTCACTTATGCTTTTGCACAAAAATACTTATGCACAGCGTTACTTCTACACGGATTTATTTTTTTGTACGGCGTCACTTTAGCAAAGGTTGAAACTTTTTTTATCTTTTTTTTTTGTTAGTTTGTTGTTTTATTTATTAATTATTTGTTTAACTATCAATCTTACTCCTTACCCTTATTCGGTAAGCGGCTCCTTCTACCTAATTTATGAAAGGTTCAAAATTGCAGCAGTGACTTAAAAAAGTCAACCGTACAAAATTAACGCTTCGTGCAAAACTGACCCGTCATCCTTAAAATACATATAAAGTAAACTATTATTGTTTTAGACCAGGGGCCGGCAAACTGCTGCCCGCGAGGTACGTTTTAGCTAAAATAATAGCTTGTCAAAACTATAGAAATAAAAAGTTTTGTAATAAAAACTTAGACTTAGACCTCTATTTTATTAAATATCTTATTAGTGATTTTTTATTGCTTATTTTACCATACTTTTGCTTAAAAACAGTATTTTTATACTGATTGTTACAACTATTTCAAAACAGCTTTAGCCCTTGAAGATTTTTTCTAAAAAGTGCGGCCGAGAGCAATTTTTTCAAAGAAAATCGGCTCGCGAGTTACAAAAGGCTGCCGACCCCTGTTTTAGACTGCAAAATGACGTATATCATTAAAATCTGTATAACCATTTTATAATAAAATCATTTGATTTCAATACACAAGCGAACCAGTAAACTTTAAATCATTCATTTTAGATACCAAAATTTAAGTATGGTGTAAATCTGGCTATTGTAAGTATAATGATGTTTTTAAACTTTAGATCTTCAATTTTTTAGTCTTAATGAGTTGAAATTAAAAGTTATTAGTTTCATGAAAGCTCGATTAAATGGAAGTTCATTTGTGATAGCTCATGTTTAAAGAAAAAATTGGGATAAGATACCAGAACGAATTAAAAACTGTTTCTTTTAGCAAGTCTACCGTAACTATTTTTAATGCTCTTTTAAAGCAAGCGTTTATTTTAAAACTATTAACTTAGTTTTCTTTAAATAAGAATAATTAAAAAAAAATTTTTGTTTTAGTGTTACTTTAGTTAGCCTTATAGTGACTCCTTATTTACTTACAACGTTTGATATAAACAAGTATTTAATATAAATGATAGTTGCCAGTTTGAATTTGCACGTATCGCCACACATTTAAACAAGCATAACATTTAAGTTAATAAAGCGAACGTCCTTATACTTGATTAAAATTTTATAAATGTGAGAATAGTAATGTCCTGGAAAACTTATCCCTAACCTACCTTGCCCAAAAATATTGAAAATTATTTTTAAAATAAATTTAAAATAATTAAAACAAGAAATGAAATAAAAAATCTAATTGACTCAGTTTTTTTTTCAGCTTTTTCAGCTCAGACTGAACTTTAAGTATACTAGCTTCTGGGAACAACTTAGAATTGTTTAATGAACGATAAAAAAAAACGCTCAAAAAATTTGGTCTTAGTATACAAAGGAACCTTTCGGTTATCGAGTCTTACACCACTTACCAGGCACTTACCGACAAAAGGATGAGTGTTAGGGGTGATAATGATAGTAAAAAAAAAATAAATAAGTAAATAAACAAAAAATATAAAATAAATTAAGAAAAAATAAATAAATTTGTTAGTTTATTTTATGCTTTTCAGAGTTAAGTTTACGCTAAATAATGTTGTCTTAGTTGTAAATACTGAATGTCTAAACAAACAGATTTCTTGCAAAAACTGGTAGTATATATTTACCTTTTCAAAATGTGCACTTCAGGAGTTCTTTATTGGTATCATCCCTGTTATTGGTTTAAAGGTAATATTTTTTTATTATTGAACAAGTACTTAATATTTTTAGATAATTTGTTTAACTACAAATTCTTATGTGTTGTTGTAAAGTGTACAATAATAATTTACAATTAAGAATTTTATTATTTACAAGATTTTACAAAAAATAATATTTAATAAAAATCCTACATACTTAATTTCAATATACATAGATATGATATGGAGTGAATATTTTTTAGAATTCAGTTAAAGTTTTCTCTAATAAATCTATTAACTGATTTTGAAACTAAGAAGAACTTTTACTATAACTTTTTTAAATTTTAATATTTCCTGTGATACTCAATACCTTTAAACAAGATATATTTAATCTTATATTGTTGAAACCGAAAGCAATTTTTATATAACTGATTCAATTTATTTAAGATTGTCTCTGCCATTTTCAACCTTTCTGAGAAAGTGTTCAGATTAGAAAAAAAATTATTTAAATAAAAAATACATACCAGTAGAAAACAGTAAGAAAATAAATGTGTAATTAAATAAACATGTTACAGTTTACTCACAAAAATAAAAATTTTGTTGTATTTTTTATAGTTTTAAAGTTGTACTAAGCTAGTTGTTTTTTAGCTAAATTTTTTTTCCAAACCCTGAACCAATTCTTAGCTTAGGCTCTTTTAGAATCTATTATTACATCTACTCTTAATTATTTTAACAACTAAATATTTTCGTGGTTTAACTCCATACTACAAAAAAATTGAATAAATAGCTGTTCAGTGTATTTATTCACTGTGATTTTAATTTTATTTATATTTATTATTTTAGAAACATTTGCTTACAAAAATTAAAGTTTAAGCAACTTAAACCTAATAAAATTTATCACATAAACTATTTTTTCTCAGGCAACTAAGACTGTGTCTAATATAAATATAATTTTGCACGAGGGGACTTAATTGCACGAAGACACTTTAACAAGGGTTGATTTTTTTTTAATAATTTTTTAATTAAATAGGTTTTTTTTTTACTTTTACTGCTTCCCCTAACCCTTACCCTCGGTCGGTAGCTTTTTTTTTACTAGATTATTTTTATTTATTAATTTATAATTTTTTTATATAACAATTTCTACTAGTTATTTATTTTTATTTTCACCATCACGGTCTCCCCTAACCCTTACCCTCGGTTAGTATTGTTTTTTTTTTTGTTTTTTTAATAAATTTATGTTTTTTTTCCTGTTTTATCAACAAATCTTTTTTTCTGTTTTTATTTTAGTCTCGTGCAAATATGACCTTCCGTGCAAAATTGACCCTTGGTGCAAAATTATCTTCGTGCAATTTTTTTCCTTCGTTCAAAAGTGTTTTCGCTAAAATTTAACCCTTAGTGCAGTTTTGTCTTCGTGTAGTTTTGACCCGTTCCCTCTATAGATCGCATACTTTTAATCAGGTCATATTTTTAAGAGTACCAAAAGATGTTTAACTAATAAAACATCTTCAAAAATTATTAGGAAAACTTTTCATTGTTGTTTTTCAAGTTTTGCAATAAACACACAGTTTTTTTAATAGAAAAATTTAACATCTATGTTGTTTGTGCAAACATCCCATTATACAAAAAGCTAAAATGTAGTAGAGATTTGTACCATGCTCCAAAGACTTCATGATATTTAAACATGTTTTTAGAATAGCTGCGTATATTAATTAATTTCTGCAACAACTATGTTTTATTTTAATAGAAAAGCCTTTACATTCTGAAAAATTTTTGGTTTCATTTGAGTCAGAAAATTTTTTCAACTGTAATTGATTTTTGAAAATCTCAGACTAAATTTTTTGTAGCAACTTCTTATCTTGTTTTTTTGTCTATTTCTGTACTAAAACATACTAAATTTTTAACAGATTAGTTATGACACTTAACTACCTAGAAAATAAAAATTTTGTTCAACTAATCTTGTTAATGGAGTTTAATAGAAAGGTTATTAATGCTAGTTTTTGAAGGCAAACATGTCAAAGAATCGAAACACTATTTTAATAAAATAACTATCCACTTATTGTATAGGTATAGCCAGTTATAGTGTAAAAAACCTGCACATGCTATACTTTGAAAGAACTAAAAACAAAACTAAAGATATTGAAAAAAATTAGTTAACTTGGAGTTGTTGTATAAAAAAAGAAATGTATTAAAGCAGCTTCGTTTATTTTTTTATTTGTCTTACTCGGTTATAAAAGTATAACTACCTTAATTTCGTTCTGTTATAATAAATGTTTTGCCTCTTTCTAAGCTTACCTTCTGATTGTTAAAAGATAGTAACAAGGTTGCTACACACTCAAGATACTCAGGATACTTCTGGCTACTTTAAACTTTTTAAAATATTTTAGATAACTTAGGCCAGTTAAGTTTTTAGACTTGTTTTCATTTTATGTAGAACTTATTTATTATAAAGCGTAATTACTATTCAGGTTGGGGCCAGGATGGGAGGTCAGAATTCGTGGACGGAATCATAATTATGTTTTTGTTGGCTTTATACTTTCTTTTCGCCTACTGCCTACCTAAGTATTTATTTGGAAAAATAACAGGTTTGTTTCTAATATTTGTAGTACTCGCTATGAGACTTAAGAGTATTTGAATTTACGTATAAAAAATTAACGCTTAACTTTCTGATTACATTTAACTAATGCTTACATGGATTATTTGGACTATTTCTTTACATTGAATTAAAGCTTTTCTAAAGTAGTAAAGTTTTATAAATGCTTTTAAGTTCTGTTAGAAAAAATTTTCTTTAAAGAAAGTACTTAAAAATAGCGGTTTTTAAGTATATTACTTTTTTGCTAGCTATACTTATATAATTGTTCATCAGACTATGTAAACTTAGCCGAGTCCTAATAAACAGACAAGTTTTAATGGTCTTGAGCTTCAATTTAGAAATAATTAAAACAAAATTGATTTTTTGTTCACCATCATTTTTTTAACCTTAAATTAAACAAAATTTTGAAGTTAAACTTTCTATCCTAAATAAAACTTAAAAAAAAACATACAATTAAATATGCTGTTTGAGATTTTTTAAGTGGTTCGCTTACATAAACCTTTTTTTTGGTATAAATAAACTTAATAATATAATAATTTTAATTTTTTAGAAAGTTTTTTTATGGTTTTGCTAATATAAGAAGTTTAAACTAGTACAAAAAAGTCTTTTTATAACTTACTAATTTGATATGAAAGAAAAGATATTTTGTTGAGGTCAAAACTTCTAGATAAAGTTTACAATTTAAAGATAAATTTTTAACCTTTATACAAGATAAATTTACTAAAACAACCGAACGAACAAATTCATATTCATGTCGTATTCTATACCAAAGCAAATTCTAACTAATGTGTTTTTTTAATTCTTGTCCGCTACCTCAACACTTATGATATGAACAAAACTCATTAATATAGAACAACTCAGTCAATCATTGAAATATTAAAACTGATAATAACGTGTGGTCTTTAATTGTTTTACAATGTATTATTAAGACTAACATTTTACATGGAGTTAAAGCTTTTCTAAAAGATTAAAGTGTTATAAATTACTTGGTATTCCAGATTTTTTTTTAACATGACATTGTTTTAGTGCACAACAAAGTGAAAAGCAAACTGTTTTTGAAATTAGCAAATTCTAATATTGCAATATATTCTAATGTTTTACTTTTTAAAAACAGCAGCTTTAAGAAGGAAGCGGGTAAATAAAAAAGAGCAATAAAATCACAAGTCAACCTTGGATGACCTAGTCAGGAAAACACTATTAGCGTAGACTTGCTTCAACTCTAGGATTGTTCAAAAACTCTAAATGAGGGAATTTTTTATTGCTTAATAAATCTTTTTTCACAATGTCTTATCATGTTTTATTTTAATAACTTTAAGATATTTATCAGGTTTACAGTAGGGGAATAAACAAGCATTAACTAAGCTCGTATAGCTTTTTTTACAATTTTTAAAAAATTTCCAAACTTTAGATCCAAATATCTTATTTTTAAAGCTAACTAATATTTTTTTCTAGAGATAGCTCCTTTGCTTTTAATTTAAAAACCACCCATTAGATTGGGGTTTGAAGTTTTGAGTTGAGCCCCTTAGAAAAAAAAATTGTGGATATGTTTACTCCAACCGATATTTTAGCCAGAAAATATTACTATTATGTTTTAATATTCTTACTTTGTTGTTTTTTCAAGGATCGGTGTTTTTTTTTTTCAGAATTTTTATTGTTTTAATAATATGTAATAATAATGTATAAATAATGTATACAAGTATGCCGGGTTATAAACTTCAAAGACCCTCAATTTTCTAACGATCATTGTAGCAAAAAAACAAATATTTTTTTAAACTTCAATTAATACACTTAATTATGACTATTTTAATTGGTCCACGCCTTTTTTTATTATCTAAACTGTTTTTATGTAAGACATGATCTATGCACGTTTTACTAAAATTATCATGTTTCTTTTATGAGGGATTTCATGTTCAAATAATGATAATTTTAGTAAAGCATGAGTCATGCTCATGTCTTACATAAAAACAGTTTAAATTATAAAAAGGGGTGGACCAATTAAAATATTCATAATTAAGTGTATTAAAAGAAGTTAAAAATATTTATTTCTCTGCTACAATGACCGTTAGAAAATTGAGGGTCTTTGAAATTTTCAATTGGGCATATTTTTATATATTGTTAAAATGTTATAAATTAAAAAAAAAAACACCGATCCTTGAAAACACAACAAAGTAAGAATATTAAAAAAAAAATATTATTTTTTGGCTTCAACTTCGGTTGGAGTATAAATATCCAAAAAAAAAAAAACATCTTTAATCTAAGGGGCCTCAAAATCACTCAAAAAGTCAAACACCTATATAATGGAATTTGTTTTAAACTTATAAGCAAAGGACAGTTCTCTTGAATAAAAAACTTTAGTTAGCTTTAAAGAGCGGAAAATAATAGGATTTAAAATTAAGAAACTTTATAAAAATTGTAAAACAATGCTAATCAAAGTAAGTTAATGCTCGTGGAGAACAAACCAACAGCCCGCTAGGAGAAATACCTTAATAATGTTAAAGTTAATAATCTTAATTCAAAAATATTACAAAAATGCTGAAATATGTCATGTTTATTTTAGGATAAGAATAGTGCTTTTAATTAAATACTTTGATTGAAATAAAAATAATTCCACAAAAAAAAGTTTAATTAGATTTTTTGTATTATGATAGTTGGACGTCGAAATTTATTCTTTTAAGAACTAACAAAACCAAAAAAAAAGCTCTATAAAGATTAATTGGTTAAAAATGCTTAGTTTAAGATTTTTTTTTGAAAATTACGAAAGTCCTTGTATGTAAAAGTAGTTAAGTAAATAGAAAGCTAATATTTGCTGAGAATATTATAAAGATGGTTTAAAAGCTGTAGAATACGAATGGTTTTTATCGAAATATTATTTTTATTATCTTTTTAATTTGCACCTTAGCTATGGAACTCACTAACTTTAATCTTTTATATATCAAAAGCTACTTTTCAAATTATGATCTTTGAAAACTACCTGGTATCTGAGATTAAAAACTACATAACTGTAGGTCTAGATATTATTTTAGGGAACGGGTCTAAATTGCACGACCTAAACAATGCACAAGATTACTAAATTGCACGAGGTGACTAAATTGCACGAAGACAAATTTTCACTAAGGAACATAATTTCACGAAGACAATTTTGCACTATTTATATTTTTGCACGAGAGTAAAAGATACGAAAATAAAAACAGAAAAAAAATTCTATCGACCTAAGGGTGAGGTTTAGGGGTAACAATAATAACAATAAAAAGATAATAATTGTTAAAAAAAAAATAAAAATTAATAAAAAAAATATTAATTAAAAAAGTAGCTACCGACCGAGGATTGGTGAAAACAGTGATAGTAAAAAATAAATTAAAGAATTTAATAATAATATTTAAAAATAAAATAACTTACCGACCTAGCTTAAAGGTTAGGGGTAACAGTGATAGTAAAAAAAAAATTCTAATTAGAAAAACTATAATTAATAAAAAAATAAAATGGATAAAATTTTACCCGTGCAAAAATGTCTCCGTGCAAAATTGTCTGCTCGTGCAAAAGTGACCTTTCGTGCAAAAGTATCTTCGTGCAATTTTATCTTTGTGCAATTTTATCCCCTCGCGCAAAATTGTCTTCGTGCAAATTTGTGCACTCGTGCAATTTTGTCCCTTCATGCAATTTTGTACGCTCGTGAAAATTTGACAACTGACCATTTTTTAAGATACTTTTGTTCATTAACTAGAAACCATTAAAAACTTTAACACCTCTACATTTCTTAAATGAATAAAAAAAAATTTTATAACTTATTTTACCAAATTGTGCATAAAACTTTTTATTTATCTTGAAAAAATTTTTCCTAAAAGCAAATTTCAAAGCTCATATAAGGTTGTGCCATTAAAGGAAGCTATCTTAATACATGTTTTTAGTTAGAAAACAAATGAAACAATTAATGATTAAATGAGTTTCCGCTACAACGTACTAAAACAGGGTTTCCTAACCAGGGGTTCTCTCACCCCTTAGTGGTTCTAGGCAGCATTCAAGGGGGTGCAAGATGGCTTTTAAATTTTGTTTGATAGATAAGGAAACTTTCTTTAACTTGGGTGACTGTAAGCCAAAACTTCGTTCACTAAACATAACTATCGATTTTTAAAGCTAACAAGCAGTTCCAATCATTAGAAAAAAAATTGATAATTACGCCAAAGTATAATTGAATAACTTTAACCTAAGCTTTTAAATTCAATACTAATTTAGAAATAAAGAATAAAATTTATTTATAACTTAATAATAAATAGGAATAAATGGTCATTAAATTTAAAGTGGATCTTTTGTTGAATTCTAAATCTTTTCAAGAAAATCTAGCGTAAATAAAAACTTAATTTTCCGTTAAATACGTTGTGAGTATTTGCCAAACGACGTGTCAATAGGAGTTTTATTGAAGAAATAGGATTATTTTTTATTTTCGTTAGTTAAAAATAAAATTTTATTTTTTGTGTTTAAAAATAGATTTATATTTATTTCGTTTGATAAAAATTTAGTTGTTTTTTAACTTATTTAAAGATAGGGCAGGTAAGCACTTAAAACTGATAAGCTTAAAACTCACTTGCTTGACCTTCAGAAAACGTTTACCGTTGCAGAAGGAGTGTGAGTTCTGCTGTTATTTTACCTTAGAAAAAAAACTTACGCCGCCTGTTTTGTTTTTTGACTTCCATATATTTAATTCTTGTTAATGTAGACCACTATATTAAAATTGATAAACAAATCTTTATCGTTTTCTATAAAACTGTTCTTAAATAAATCATTACATCTACTGCAAGGGATGCGAGAGCAAATAAAAATATTTTAGGGGTGCGGGGCACTAAAAACGTTAGTAACCATTGTACTAAAAGATTTCTATTTGAAACTAAACTGTACTAATTTAGACCAGGGTTTCCAAACTTTTTTTAGCAAATGGCTTCCTTTAAAGAAATTAAAAAAGCCATGGCCTTCAACAAGATTACTCAAAACTACTATTTTAAAAAAAACCTAAGACTTTTTTTGTCTCTTCATTTGCAACTCGAGAATATCTAGTGTAAGTTTCAAATTTTGACGTCTTGGCCCCCCTGTGGCTCCTCTAATGCTCATGGACCCTCTTACCTCTTTGCTGCTGGTGGCCCCCTGAGTATCTGTCATGGCCCCCAAGGGAGCCACTTGGCTCACATTGGGAAACCCTGATTTAGACGGTTAAATAATTTTGTCATTAACTGAATTCTAACTTTCTTATTTACAACTTTCAATATAGTAAGTAAAACCTTTACTCAGTACATCATTGATTTTTTTTTTGCAACAGTCTTTTATATGTGTTCGATTTACTATTAATATCATTACTATTTAATCATAATAATTCGTATAAACGTAGTAAAATTTTAAAACGCTAATCTAATTATACATGAAACCTAAAATTCAAGACACAACTATGCTGCAACATTATGCAAAATTGACTCACAATTTAACAGTCTTTATGAATCGTGCTTTATGCAGTCTTGACTTGTTCCCCGATAAATACAATAGGAAATTTCAAACAATTATAACTAAAAAGCATAAGATACTTTTTTTAAACAATAATAAAAAAGTGTTACGGAAATTTACCAGTAGTATCTATTATCAGTTAGTTGCGCTAACGATGTATTGTATAGTAAGAGTTCTACTAACAATAACCAATTGCATACCTATAAATTAATTGCACACTTTTTTTTATTGCTGAAAGAAATTTCGAAAAATTTAAAACTTCAGTGTTCTACAAAACTGTTTATGTTCAAACAATTTAAAAACAAGGTTTAGAAGATATAACAGGAACAAAAAACTGATTATTTGCAATATTTTTGATTGATAATACTAGAGAAATAATATTGATAAACACTTTTCGTTATACACATTGTTTAATTAAAATAAAACTTTAATATAGGCATCAACAAGTATTTAAAGAAAAAACCTTTATTTATCTATAACAGTAGGAAAAGTAAGAAATATTTAATAAACTTCTTAAACTTAAAAATAAAACAAAATAAAGTAAATGAGACCTTTTACTATTAAAAATGCATTAAATAGTGTATTAACGATAAAATTTACGACTAAAGTTTATTTAATTATAGTATATGATAACTATAAAATAAAAAATTTGAACAATTGAAATAAAGTCATTGCAATGCTTTATAGAATAAATATTCTAGTCAACTGTAGTTACTTAACTTAATTATTACAGCTTGAAATTAAAAAAAAACTGTTACGTCTACTTCAAAGAACTTTAAAACTTATAAACTTGAATAAGGTTGAAAATAAAAACTTTTTTGATTTTTAATACTGTTATTGAAATTTTTAATTAATATTTGTTTAAAGTTTAGTTTCTTAAAAAATAAGTTGTGCAAATAAATTCAAAAATAACTTAAACACGCCTGAAAACATACTTTTGAAGAAATGTACAAAAAAAGACTTAATTTACGTTTTATTTTAGTATATAGATCTTAAAACTGTATAAAATAATAATCACTACGGCTACAGCTTTATTCGTTAATTACAATTCTGTTCGTACGATCTAAGAAGGTCACGGGAATGTTTTTAGCATCCAGGGTCCCCAACATTTTCCTCAAAATTTCAATCATGGCTTCAATAGTCTTACCTTCAGCTTCGTGCTCCTTTAGAGAACTGTAGATTCCCAAAGTTGCATCTCTGGCATGATTGAACAAACTAAAGAATTTTCCTGCTTCCTTCACCGCGCAAAGTCTTTTGCCTGAAAAATAAAATTTAACTTTACCTTTTAGCCTTACTTGAGCGACGTAACGTAAAAGTTTTTCTGTCATCTTAGATTAATGACCTAATAAACTTTTTTATTAACCGTGATAAAGGTACAGAGGCATTGTGACGTGCTGCGGTTTACGACCGGAGAAAAACATTTTACGCTCAAGACCGCCCTCTAGCGTCTTGTACCACGTGTAGTGCGAGTTGTTGGCAGTAGGACCGTGCAATGCTGTGTACAGTGGATAATTGTGGTACGGCCTTTCGACGGCCTTTGAAAGCTTGCTTGTCGTGTAAACTGGTTTCTCAGATGGTAAGAATTCGGAAAAGTGTTTGTCTGTAGACACATATATAAAAGTTAGTTTGGTGTAAAAGTTTTAAATAACACCACTCGATGACAATTTATGATGCAGTCTAGCATTGATTATGTTTTTTAGTAACTCATCAGGCAAACATAGTCAAAACAAACCCTTGTTTCAGTCTAAGCAAGCACGATTTAATACTGCTTAATGAAGTTTTTTTTTGTGAAATCAGTAGAATAAAAAAAGACTTTTATATTTGCACAAAAAACTTTAGTGTCTTTTTTTTTGTTGCTGACTATTTTGCTGAACTAAAACAAAACTAACTGTGTTTAAGTTTGCAATTTGTATTAACATGGCTCAGCCTCAATCTCTGATGCATTTCTTTAGTGCAATAATACTGCAAGCTTATGGACTTATCCCACTCGATGGTCTTGAGGACGATCATGTGACCAGAGTGCTCTTCAATTGCAACCAGCATCAGTTCAAAGTTGTCCTCTCTTTCCGCTTGTTTCGTTCGGTTTCCGTTGTGTTTATTGTCAATTCGCGCACTCGGAAAGTCTTGAAGCTGTATTTGTATTTTGTTATCTAATATTATATATCTTGATTTTTTTTAGTAATTATTCTAAAATAAAATATTTACTTAGGTTTTCAATTTAAATATGATTAACAATAGACGTTACTGACTTAAACTTAGAAACAAACGATTAATAAGTTTTAGTTACCTTGTTACAATTAACATCTAAAGGCCAACTTTGTTACATTTTTCTCGGAAAACATTAAGTTTTCAAGAGCTATCAAACTTATCAATACTACTTAGATTTACAAAAAAGAGTCAACTTTAAATAAGTAACCTACTTTTGTCAAAACCTCGTCTAACAATAGACTTCAAACCACAATATGTAAAGAAACTGTGCGTTTTTATAAGCAGCGGAATATTTTGTAATGCAACAGAGCAGCACTATACTTACCGAGACGCGCACAATGGAATACTGCTCAGTCGGACCTTCTATTGTGACGAGCGCACTGTCTGAATACCACGGGTAAGTGTTGCCTCCGCAGTCGTTGCAGTATTTGTTTCCTTGGTCGAGCCCATTGAGGCTTCCATGTAACCTGTAACAATTTTGTTGCTTGTCGTTTGAAAGGGCTTTTAAAGTTAAACCAACTTTTTAACCGATTTATATTAATAAAATTATAGTTTTTTTAATATTGAAAACTATATATCGTGATAAAAAGGTTTTAGTTATAAAAGTAAATGTTTTTTAGATTTTAGTATTTAAAAAAACAGTAGAAAATTCATCTGAGGTAAAATAAAAAAAAAAAGTATTTAGAGCTTATTCGTTAGTGGCTGATAAGTGTTTAAAATTTTATTATATTATAATTGTAATGTTTATTTTAAAAGATTTTAGATTTTTTTCTAACTTTAAGATTCTAGTAAATCAATATAATGTAGAATGATTTTATACAGTTTTTTGATAAAATATTTGTTTATTTCTTTTTTAGACTTGACTAATGTTTGAAGCAAAATTTTATTTATGACATTTTATGAATTAATTTATCTTTAATTGATTATTATAAAACAAAGAATGGCTAACTAATGTTTTTATAGATATAAAATTAAGAAAAATCAAAATAAATAAAATAAATATGAGTTTTTCCTGTCACAGCTTTAAAAATTATTCTAATTCTCAACTATACATCAGTTTTAAATAGCTTTGACATCTTTAAAAAATCATTGCTTCCAAACATAATATGTGTAAAAACTTCAATCTATAAAAAATTTTATTCATAAAATCGTAATTTCTTAAATCAAAATTATTTGTAAGAACTTAAAAACAAAGCAACCGACACAAAATCATTCTCGCAAGCGACCATTTTCGACGCCTTCGTCACCGCCTGAACCCATCCCACCGTCCACACTTCGCCGTGGCAAATTGGCGGAAAAGCCACCGTGGCTTTGGCGTAAAAAACATGCGGCATGTAGCCAAACTGGCTTTCTGTTTCCTGCACGAAGTCGTCATCGGAGCTGTAAGTGGCGACGATTCCGACGTATATGTTGCCCACAAGCGGTCTGTTAGTCGACCTCTCCACGCTCTCAGGCCTCTTCTTGCTCAGCCACGGAGTGCACTCTCTCAGATCTGAGTGGTCGGGCGTCGGGACGAACTGGTGGAACCTGCGCCTAACGGTCTGGATCATTTGATCGAAGCTGACTTCCCGAAGGTCGGCAAGGTTGCCCAGATCGTCCAGAGTGAAGTCGTCAACTCGATCGTTGAGAATCGGCTCCGCTTCGTCGACCATGGAAAAGGTGTTTGTGACGTCACACGCGTCGGCGAACCTCGCGTACCTGTACTTGGGCATCCTCAACTGAACTCGGTTGACGAGCCGAGGGTTGAGTTTAATCTTGCCGATGAGAAAATTGTTTTCTGTTTTGTGCATTTGTTCTTCATCAGGGTTACATTCGATTGCGACTGTTTTAAAGTAGTAATGAAAGAAAACTGACAACTTAATATTAAACAGTTAATTTTAAACATCACTATTAGTAAAGTGATTAACTTTATTAGTATACTTAAAAATGTAAAGCTACAGTAAAACAACTTTAAATTTAAAAAAATAGTTGTAATATATTTTCAAACTTTATTTCTACAAACCTTTGGTCGGTATGACGTTGTTACAATTTTGTTTACTGTTTTTTATTTGCAATAACTCTTGTTTTCTGTTTTCGATTTTCTTCCGACTGTGACAAAACGATTTTATGTAGTCAGTTGCAATCATTGATAATAGTTTACCTGAAACAAAAAACTAAATTTACATACAGCTACGTACCTTATCTTAAATACTAAATTGCTGTACCTGTTCGTAAAAAAGAGATACATACTTTTTAAATAGCAATAAGATAAAAATAAGTAGTAAATCGGGTAATCCTAAAAATATTATGTAATCTTTACCAAACTGTAAAGTCAAATAAAACTCACTCAAAACCTCTGTGTCTGTTTTATCATCCTGCAAACTTTTTAGAGCGTCTTTGGTGCTTGCCCTCACAACAGGATCAACACAAAGCATTTGCGCAAACACCTTCAACGAGTTTTCTACGGTTGATAAAAACTTACCTTCACACTTCCACAGGTAAAAATTCGCATCTTTTTCATCGGCGAATTGCCAAGGAAAGCTCAAGTTGATGACGTAATAAACGCATATTCCAGCCGCCCATACGTCACCCGCCTTACTTGTTTTGTTACAGTTCAACAGTTCAGGTGCTTTAAACTCAGCATCTGTTACCAGTTTTGCGTCATTAGCTGAGATTTCAGACACATTAGTGAGCACCAAGTCGTTGTTGCCGTCTACTTTCAAGTTATCAAGACAAATATTGCAGTGGGCGTTATTAAACTCGCTGTGTATGATATGAAGTTTGTACAGTAACTGTTTGCACCACTTTCTTCTAACTTTTTTGCTTGAAAAATCAACATTTTTTGTTAAAGGAATTAAAGATGTCCTGTCCTCAGTCGTATCTATTTCAAGCAGGTTTGGTTTTTTATCCGCATAACTACGATAAACACTCATATTATCTATAACAAGCCTAATAAACGGACTTTTGTTTTTAAATATTAGTGTTAATTAAAAGTTTTTGTTTTTAAATTGTTAATGCTTACATTTTAATAACTGTAACTAAGTAATATAATTAAACAAATGTTTTGTACCATAAAAATGTTATATTATTAATAAATAATTTAAAAATCTGAAGTTAATTATATTTGAAATATCTCAACTAACAAATTTATTTTATGGTGTTCGAACTTTTTGTTCAGAATATATTATTAGTTCTGTAATTTATTCGTAAGGTTTAATTAGAATAAACATTTCTAATGATCAATGGCAATGCATTAAATAAAAATACAGTTGTACAATTAAGCTGTTAATTGTACAGGCAGCAAGTAAAACCTTGAAAATTTGAACATCAGTTATACTATAGAGGTGAGTTTAAATTTAAGATGATACAATATTAAAAATTTTTCAATTTTTTTTTTGTATTTTTTAGAATTATAAAAAGCGTAACTAAACGATAGTTCGTAATAATACGAGTGCGTAGATTCGTGAGAGGTGACTGCACTTCCCTTTGATTACAATATTGTATCCTTATTTACTGTTCTATTAACAGCAAACAAACGTGTATTAAACGTAACAATTTCAAAAAATCTTATTTGTCATTCAAATGCAGTTTACTTTAGACTAAGTCATTATAAACAACAAGCCTAAATTAATACCGTAAAACTTAATCTAATTAAAATTATTAAACAAAATAGTATGTTGAAAAACAACAAATATCTAATTCTACAAAACTTTAAACTACGAAAGTAGCTATATAGTATCAAAATAATTATAATATTTTTCCCCGATTATTACTTTGTTAAAACTTCTTTAAATATAAATTTGAAAAACTAAAATCTATACTAAACTCTTTTGACAAATTTTATTTTGGTTATAAACTAAAATATACTAAACTAGATAAACTAACTGTAAACTTCGATAAAAACTAATGCTTAAATTTAATTAAGGTATTAAACTTTCTCTTTGTTATAATTCATTGCCTATCTGTAAACTATGATCATGTTACAAATTTTTTTAAACATTATGATGACTTTAAAACAAGCTAAATTATTCTTAAGTAACGTTAAATCTTTACTGTATTTGTTTGAATATATAAATGAGTGATTTAGATTAGTATGGCTTAATTTAATCTAGACGTATTTTTATTAATTTTTTCTACACTATATATAGATTATTAGTATAAACAAAATTATTATTAAGAAAATTATTATGTTGTGTCTGTTATTCATAAGTTGTTAAAACTAAAAATTATATACAGAATTAAATTTAATCTAAAAAATTATATTAATCAAAAGATTTGAACGGATTTAAAACCTTCTCGTATAGTGAAAATATATACTTTTATTTTAAAAAGCTTGATTTAATTTTTTCTTTAAACCATTTTTTTCCAAGTAATTAAACTTTGTTGTTCCTGCCCTAATTAATTTCTAATTACAAGTACAACTTTAATTTTAACTACGGTAAGTTGTTTCAATAAATTTGTAAAGTTTAAGTATGCAAAGCTTAAAATATTACTTTTCCGAACAAACTCCAACTACTTATTGATCATTTCATAATATAATGTTAAATTTAAAGTAAACGATTATTTTTTATAACTATAAGCTAATGTCTTTTCTGCTTTCTAACTAGGACAGTTTATCATAAAATTATAAATAAGTTTTTGTTTGTCTCAATATATACATTTTTTAAAAGTAGCTTTAAAGCATTAACGTTAATAATTAGTAGTATACCAAGTACTAAGTTAAACATTAATACCATCTAACTTTAATAATTACTTTAAAAATGTAAAAAGTGTCCATAATTATCATACGAGGTCTTTAAGAAACAAATTTTTTTCTACCTAGAATCAATAGCAAAATAGGTCATAAACCGCTATCTTACCAAGGAAGTTAATTATGGATTAAGCTACCATTATGTTTGAAAAGTAAAAGTCATTTTGGAAACTTCCAGGATGAACTTAAAAGTTATCTATTAAATAAAAATAATCAAGGTCATTAGTCATCATTGCTACTCGTCTATATACTTTTGTTTAAGGAATTAATAGTATTTGTCATTTAATACCCAACTAATTTTAATTTGTTTTGTTTTTATTTTTGTTTTTTTTTTTTGTTAAAAAGTTGATTTGTTTGGTAACAATAGCAGTCTTTAGTTTAGATTGCAGCATTTTCTACCTGGTTATTCTTTACATAACTTTTTAAGATTACTATGTTGAATTAAGTTCAGAATACTTACAAACTTTTTGTTTCTTTTTTTTTAGCATTGCAATGTAAAAAAAATAGTTATAGATATATATACTTAAACAGAAAATTAAGTATTTAACTAGTAAGCTGAGATAACTGTTTCAAGCAAATTTATGTTAAATAATATCTTTTTCTGAGGAAATCACAGAAAAAAAATTTCTTCTTTTTTATGTTTAAAAATATTGTTTGCTTTCTATTATTAAAATTTTAGATCCAGACAAGTATTCAAAATAAAAATAAAAATTTAAATAAAAGGAAACTTGTTGTTAGTATTGTTTTTTTTTTGTTTTTTTATTATTAAAAGTATAAATTTTACGTTACTTATCTTTATATTCTCATTTATAAAAGTTAAGTTCAGTTATGATAGAATTCACTTATTTAAAATTATTTGAAAATTATTCAATAGGCTATTTATCTATACAAATGTAAAATTATTTTTACTATTCAAGTTAAACTATTAAATAAAATAAAAATTACATTTTTAACACAAAATACTGATAAAGTTTAACGTAAAAATATTTCACCGTTTTACATTTTACTTTTTTTAAAGAGGTTGGAACCTATCATTAATGTATTCACATGTTTGCTATTAGAATTGTTTATCTTCTTTTGAAAGTTCATTTAAAGTTATGTATATTTATTAGTTCTTATGTTTCTAAACAAGTTGTTAAATACATTTCTAAACACAAAATTCAGTTAATTTTCGTTTATTTTTCTTTTCTTTCTTTTCGTTTATTTGATTGCTTTACTAAAAATATTGCTATAAATATTTAAATATTAAATGAATAAAAAAGATGTGTAATAACTCGTAAGAAACTTTATAAGCGTGTGATGTAAGACTCGATAACCGAAAAGTTCCTTTGCACACCAGGTCCTTAGCGAATTTAAACTTGGTTTTTAAACAAGTATTAAACTGCAAAAAAAAAGTAGTTTTTGAAAGTTAGGTAAATCTTTACACTAATTTTTTGGAGCATATCATTCATTACCTGCAATCATATCTAACCCGATCATTTCTAACCCGATTACTTTTAACCCAATAATTCATAACCCGACCAATTCTAACCCGATCAGAAAAGTTTGTCTGATATTAGAATTGCAATTAGGATATATTCTGTGTTAAAACAATGTTATTAAACTTGGTTTATGTTGTTTTAAAGAAGACTTAATATTTGTTAAAACTTTTTTTTTAATTTCTTTTTATATAAACTAAAGAGCACAAACTAATTGACAACCTAGATAAATACAACATTTTAAAAGGAAAGTAATTAAATTATACATTGTTAAATATAGCAATAGCTCGTAAAAATTCCATCGCAGTTTTTTTCCCTTTCATAAATTATTTTTAAACGATTATTAAAGGCAATATTCCTATCTTTTTTTTTTACTGAAAAGTCAGCTTAAAGATTTTTGACTTTTTTAATGGCGGTCACTGGTCATTTTCTCCTACAAAATTCTTGTTATAATGTATGTTTTTTATATCAAAACTTATACAATAGTTTTTACAAGGGAACTATAATGCTTATTCCTAAAACCCTTTAATTATAACAAGTAAACTTCAGTTATTTTATCTTGGACAAACACTTTAAATGTAGATGTTTACTAAAGTTGCTAAACAAAGTATGAAATTTTTAAAACTATTTTAAAAATTTTCTATTTAATAAAATAACACGTTTGTTTATTAATCAATTTTTATTATGTGTTACTGTTTATGTACAAAATTTCGTTACTTAGAATTTTTTTAATTATTACTCCTTTTTTTAAACTAATTTACAAATACTTCTTTTTTAAACATTATATCTTTAAGTGTTTTACGTTATTTCAATTATTTTCGTCAAAGAATTGTAAACATGGCAAGTTCTAGTAAACATCTACGTTTGAAATTTTTCTTTGATAAGATAGTTTAACCTTACCAGTTATATTAAAGGCTTTTAGGAATAGTCATAATATTGCTCGACTCAAACCTAATGCAATTATTTTTTTCAATTAGGTTCTGGACTTGAATGAAAGATCTAGAAACAATGAGCATAGAACTAACACCAAGTCGAGAGCGGCAAAGAAGATTCCAGTCTGTGTAATAATCGGGTAATCCTGCTATTTTACTTGTGTTTAAGTATTGAAAAGAGAACAGATGAACACAATGACAAAGTCAACATACTTAAAGCTGTCTTTTTTGTAAAAAAAATAATTGGATAAAGAAAAGAAAAAACTGTGATAGAGTTTTTACGGGCTATTACTCGTAATTATAATTAGTTAAACAATAAATAACTTCATTACTTTACTTTATAAATGTTTTTTTTTGTTTTAGTTAAATTAAAGCTTTTGTTGTTTTAAATCTTCTTAATAAAGTAAATGTAAAAAAATATTTCTATTAGTTTATTTAATTTAAGTCATAAAAAAAAGTAAATAAAGTGATATTACATTTCGCATATCTTATTAACTTAAGTTATATAAATCTTAAAGAAGATTAACAAGACGTGATTTGATCAACAACTATCAACACCACAGTAATGGGGAGCTACAACTATCAACACCACAGTAATGGGGAGCTACAACTATCACACCACAGTAATGAGGAGCTACAACTATCACATCACAGTAGTGAGAAGCCACAACTATCACATCACAGTAGTGAGGAGCCACAACTATCACATCACAGTAGTGAGGAGCTACAACTATCACATCGCAGTAGTTAGGAGCTACAACTACCACATCACAGTAGTGAGGGGTAACAACTATCACATCACAGTAGTGAGGAGCTACAACTATTAAATCACAGTAGTTAGGAGCTACAACTAACACACCGAAGTAGTAAGAAGCCACAACTATGACATCACAGTAATGAGGAGCTACAACTATCACATCACAGTAGTGAGGAGCTACAACTATTATATCACAGTAGTGAAGAGCTACATTTATCACAACGCAGTAGTGCTAAAACTAAACATATATGATAAATTAGATAACACATCATATAAAACTATACATAAAAAATTGTACATTAAGGTAAATTACTAGATTAATAATGAAATTCAGGTAGAAAAGAATTTATAAACGGTTGAAAAAGTATTTAATCAAACATTCTTTTTGTTTCATTAATACTAAGTTTAGTTAATTGCTAGTTTAAAAATGGACTATATCGTTTAATTAAAAATGCTTGACTAATCAAGGTCTCAAGTTTTTTTCTACATTCTTTTAAATTACTGAAACCGTTGACAGTTGTTTTTTTTTTTTGTTTATACAATAGTTAGAATTAACAATATGGTCTGATACTTCTGTTTTTTCTTCAACTACTTTTTCACTTTTTTAACCAGTGCTCTCGAATCAAATCCAATACATTGGTTACTCTTATCATTAGTTAGAGCACTTATATTTGTAGGCTTTATTAGATTTCAATTCATTATTTACTTAGCACGCTTTTAGCTATTCTTTTTAGTATAATCTATGAAAGTACTAAGATCATGGAAACTTTAAACGAAAAAAACAACTTTTAAATATGTATTTGTTAAATGTTCAAATGTTCAAGAAATAACATAATTAACAAAACTCTATATAAGATTCAGCAATTTCTTTAGTTTTCTTACCTTGACATTTGCATCTTCTATATTTAATGTCTTTACAACATACAAGAGTTCGTCAATAGCACCAATTATACTTTTTTTTAATTTGTCAACTTGAGTAAAAAACTTTAAGTTAGTAAACTCTATTTCTAACTGTGTTTATTTATATGTATAAAAGCTACTAAAGTTTTAACACAAAAAAATAATAAGTGTAAAAACAATAATAAGTTTAAAAAATAAGCAAAAAAACTATAAAAATTTGTGTTAAAACTAAACGTGTTTTAATCAAAATAAGTCTTATAAACAATGTATACAGTAAGAAATTAGCAATTAATTTGTGTTTTTTAATTAGTTATCACAACCTGATAACCGTTTGTAATGCAAAAAAGTAATTAAAAATAAGGTCAAAGTCTGACTTCTGTAACAAACTAAAAGGATATTTACGCTTTAAAATAGAAGCTTTATCGTACTTTCCAAAACATTAAGGAAATTACAACTATTACATCACAGTAGTGACCATGATGTGATAGTTGTAGCTCCTAACTATTGTGATGTGATAGTTTTGGTTTCTCACTACTGTGATGTAAAGTTCTAGTTCCTAACTACTGTAATGTAATAGTTGTAGCTCATTACTACTGTGATGTGATAGTTGTAGCTCCTTACTACTGTGATGTGATAGTTGTAGCTTCTCACTACTGTGATGTGATAGTTGTAGCTCCTCACTACTGTGATGTGATAGTTGTTACCCCTCACTACTGTGATGTGATATTTGTAGCTCCTAATTACTGTGATATGATAGTTGTACCCTCTCACTATGGTTATGTGATAGTTATAGCTCCTCACTACTGTAATGTGCTAGTTATAAACTCCTTAATGTTTTGGAAACTATGATAAAGCATCTTTTTTAAGCATCAATATCCTTTTGGTTGGTGACAGGAATTAGAACTTTAACTGTTTTTAAGTTACTCATTTGCATTACAGTTGGTTATCAGGCTGCTATAAATAATTAGATTACACGAACCAATTACTTTTTGTTACTCTATACATTGTTTATTACAGTAATGCTAATTAAAATAAACAAAACTTCTAATGTTTGTTTAAGTTCTTTTATCTGAATAGATCTTTGCAGGTTTTAGAACAATTTGTATAAGTTTTAAAGTTAAAACTTATAATAAAGTAGTGTATATAAAATTAGATAACGACTATATAAAGTTTGCGCCTAGACTTACAGTGTAGCTTATAATATCCTGTCTATTGATGTTTTTAATACTTTTTTACCTGAAAAATACATTTGTAAATGTTTAACTTTTTTTTGTTTACTCGTGTTAAAAACATTAAAGGTACGTAAATGACAAGAAGATGTAACTTAAATATATTTTTAAAACTTTACTTTAGGCAGTCAACTAAGCAAAATTTAAAAATATCAAAAAACTCTTTAGTAAAACTTAAATAATCGAAATAAGAAAAGTTTGATTTATTTAAACTGACAAATATCATAAAATAGAAAATAATTAAATAATAAATAATAAAATAAGTTAAAATTATATAGGTTAAAACTAATTTTAATATAAAAAAGTACTAACAAAACTAATAAATTTAAATTATCATCAAGTTTTCCTTGAGACAAAGTGAATTAATTTTTATTATAAGACAATTTTGCTAATGGTTTTATAATATATTCTCATCAAAAAATCTTAAGTAAACAAATTTTTACTTATTAGATTAGAAATGATCAGGTTAGAAATGATCGCGGGTTAGAAATGATAGTAAGCCATTTGTTGTAAACCAAAGTAAAACACATTTAAATTTTATTATTTATTAAGCATATTTGCTTTTTTTTCTTATGTATCTAAAAAGTTAATAGATTCCTGAAATAAAATATTTCGGTTCAAAATGATTTACATAAAAGTTTAGTATTAAACAGAGGCAAGTTTTTAGACTCATTTTTAGTGGGGTTTCACAATTTTTTGTACATTTATAGAGTATTTTCTGTAGTACTTCTAATAATACAGTTTTAAATTACATAACTGTTTACTACATAACTGTCTAAAACTTCTCAGGTACATAAAAATATTTGAACTCTACATAGTTTGAAAATGCCAGTAAAACTGAATGCAAAATCTAAAAAAGTAATCGAGTTTTTTAATTTCTAGTAAAATATTTTAAATATAAACTTTAGACCTATTATTATTGACAATGTAGAATTTTGCCAAGTTGTGAAGATAGCACGTAAACGAATTTTTTTATAAACAAGAAACTAAAAACGAAATAATAACAAAATTAGTAAATAACTTGTCTTAATAATAGAAAAAATTTACATGATGTGTAACAAATTACTTAGTCAAACAGTTCCAATTATAAAATATATAGCAAAAAATAAAAGTTAGACCAATAACAATTTATATTTCCAAAAAAACTAACAGCAGACGTGAAAAATTGTTTCACAGCTTGATTAAAAAAAAAACAAATTGTAAAACTATGGTTTTTCTGATGTTGTAAAATAAAAACAATATATAATTTGATCAAAAATTTTCTGGTTAAAAATGAAACACTAGGAGTTGTAAAATTATTCAAAAATAATTTTCAAAACGCTTTTGATTTGTTAATTTTGAACAAAAAGTTTTGTTTCTCAAATGTGCTTTGTATTTGATAATGAAACTTTTATATACTATATACTTTATAATCATTTTTGACATAGTTCTTTTAAAAAATAAACTAAATTTTGTTTGATTTGATACCATAAAGTTAATTTCTAGAAATTATTATTTGTTAAAGTCTTGTAAAAGTTTAATTTTAATGACTTGATGTACTTTTAAATGAAAATATTAAGTATTACGACTTTAACTAATAATTTGCATTAGAAAAATATATTTAACTACTAAAAACCATGTTGTAATTAGAAACAGTACAATATTGCTTTGGACGAGCTATGTTTCCAATAACTTATAATGCAGTTTTTACTTAAAACTTGAATTTATTTACGAACTAATAACAATATTTTTTTGAATAACTTATTTAAAATTGGAGTATAAGCAAACGGTAAAACTTAGATAAGCATATATTTCTTAAAATATCTCAAACAATCTTCATTCTTTTGCCGTGTTTTGATAAAAAACCTAATTAAAAAGTAAATTGTAATGAATAAATCATAAAGTAAGCTTTAATTTTGATATTGAGGTTAAAACAAAAACATTGAGTAGAATCACAACTAAATTAACAGCAAAAATTAAAAATTTATGCTTGAAAATATTTTAATTATTATTTCTTTTCTTAACTTCACTCTAAATTAAAACATAGGTCGTGAGCCGGATATTTGTGCTTATTTTTTATTCAAATTTAAACTAAAAAAGGACAAAAATTCACTTATTAAATTTCTTAACGTTTTTAAATACCATAAGAAAAATTTTTAATGAAAATAGTTAGCGATACTTTTCAAAACTACTTTACTAAAAATAGTTCTGTTTTACTTAAAACACTGTGTAAAATTCTAAAAGTATTCGGTAGCCTTTAGTAAGTCGCGAGCAAACCTAGATAAAGTTGTTCGCTGCCCGCACTTTGTAAAAAAAAAGTTCTTTGCGGGCCACAACTATGTAAAATATTTATAGTAGTCAATACAAAAAAAAAACAAAATGAGATAAAGTAAGCAATAAAAAAGAACTAGTAATAATTAAGTTAAGAGCCTAATTATAAGGTCTTACCAGAATTTTTTTTTAGCGTTTTAGTAAGGTATAAGTTAACCTGAAAACTGCATCACGGACCGCAATTCACCGACCCTTTTATAACTTCAGATAGTGTAAGAATTTTTTTTAATCATATTGCATACTAAATCTGTTTACTCTTTTTTAGGCCAAAACTAAAAATAAAGTATAACTTTTTCCATTATTCTAAAGTTCTAGCAACATAAGAACCTAAATATTTTTATTTAAAGTTAAAGGTAGATGAACTAAATACAGTAGACTACCACTTAAGTACGCACATTTTTTGGTACGAACCTCGCCTTAAGTACGCACTTACCTAGAAAGACCAAAATTTCTAAATTTTCTTAGACTTAGATTTTTACTAAAGACTTGTTTCAAAGAGTCATTTTCTGACGCTTTACATCAATTTTTCTAATTTTTTTTAAAATTTCTAGTTTTTTTATTCAAAAACTTTCAGAATATCTCCAAAAGAAAGTCTTATTTTAATGTGATATAATACAAAACTAGTTAACCACAAAAACTAGTTACAATTTTCTAAAGTCAAAATAAACATATAAAAAGAAGCAACAACAACAAAAAACTAAAGTTCCAAAAAAAATAATGAGCATCTTATCATTGTGCACTTATACTATTAATGTTTCTACTGATATAAACTTTCTTACAAAAACAGCCCTGAAACGTTTTTCTTTCAAAAAAAAAACTTTTTTAGCTAATGGAAAATTATAATAAATGTATTAACTAAACTTAGCTTGACTAGCATTATGTAGAAACTTTTTATAGAAAAAATAAATCATTTTAAAATCTATAAAAAAATTTTGTAGATTAGAATTATGTATCAGATGTTATTTGAATTAAAAAGACTTGTTTATTTGGCTTAATTATTTGGTGGCTAGTTGTAAGAAAGAAAACAAACAACTAAGTTTCATATTATACTATGTCGTCAAAAAGTACGCACTACCCGTGCTAAGTACGCACTTTTTGGTCGGGTTCAATTTGCGTACTTAAGCGGTAGTCTACTGTAGCTGCTATATAAAATAATTTATATAAGTTGAAGCTTTTTTTGCAAAATACTAATGTATACTTACAATGAAAACATTTTAAAAAGTAGAATGTTCAACTTAAATACAAAGATGGTAAACTTTAACGGAAAGTATATTTATAGGTCAGTCTGGGCTAGAAAAATGATAAAACGCTGATTCATCAATTTTGTTTAATATTTTATTTATTTTTCTATACCCTTATCCCTAAACTACCTTACCTAAACATATAAAAATTTGATCAAAAAATTAAGATTTAACCATTAAAATTGTAAAAATCATGAAAAAATGCTTTTTTATTTTGCTAATTCAGCAACTTTTTTCAGATGAGACTGACTTTTAAATGACAAATTATAGTTAACTTAAACAAAAACAATTGAGGACAGTTTATAAACTTTCATTGATCCATTTTTAAACTGTTTCCATTTATTCATAATTTGTTTCTTGACAACCGATGAAAAATATTTTTGAAATTTATTATGACGTATTAGATTTTATACGACTTTTGCAAATTCATTAAAACTTTATTATACAATTTTTATTGTACTAGATTTACAATAGTCAAAGTTGATAAGTTGATCTAATTAAAGCAATAATGAAGACTGATCATTCGCGAATTATCGAATTAGAAAGTCAATTAAAGTTGTTCAAGGTTAGTTTCAGCTGTTTAAAATGATTAAGTATGTAAAAGCTCATATAATAAGCATAAAATTCTAAAGTTAAAGAAAAAAATTTCAAAGCTGCTAGAAATTCAAGTACAGTAACCTCTCACATCTTTACGCACTCGTGACGTTACGCACTCTCGTTTAGTTACGTATTTTAGAATTCTAAAAAATTCAAAAAATTAAAATTTAAGTTTTTTTAATATTTCACAAATTAGGTTAATTGTATATCTTTATTAAAAAAAAATGTTTTTAAACACTATTTCACCTCTCTATATCTTTAGAATTTGTAACTTATGTTCCTTTACTAATTGATAAACATTTAGTTATATCTCAGTGTATCAAAAATTATATTAACAATAAGAAATTAAATTAAAATTCTGAAAAAAGTATGACTGTGTTAAATAATGATAGTATAATTAAACATTGAGAGTTTAAAACACAAATAAATAGTACAACACTCTTGCCCTATTTACAAATAAAGCAACATGAATTTAATATAGACACCACACCATTTCTTAGTTGTTAACAAATGCTTAATTATAAATTGAAAATGCTTAGTAGACTAGAATATAAATTTTTAGTACCAAATAAATCACATTTAAATATATATTAAGATAAAATCTACTTAAAATAAAAAGTAGTAAAACTTTTCTACAAGTATAATTACTTAAAATATATCTGAATCCTTTTTTTTATTAATATATGTATAGTTTTATCTTTTGTTTTTTTATTTATTAATAAAGCAAAGAAGTTGTTATAAGTACAAAAGTCCCCAGTCTGCTTTTAACTAAAAGCAATATCAAAAAACAGCCATTATAGTAAGTATATTTGGTACCTCTCGTATCTTTACGATCTCTCATATCTTTACGCACTTTTTCTGTAGACACAATGTGCGTAAATAAGCGAGAGGTATTTATACGATTTCTATTGTTTTTATATCTTCTGCTTTTATTTAAGCGTAGTTCTCTAACTGAAGTTGTTTTAGATGAACGACGAAAGGCTCAAGAATGAAAACAAAAAACTCATTTCACAATTGAGAACAAAGGATGAGATTATAAACAAGTTAAAGGATGTAAACATTGATACAAAGGAGGTATACAGTACTCATATTATTTTGATAACTTACATTTAAAAAATGTTGCTTTTTTGTAAATATTTATTAAAATTTTACATTTAAGATTTTTATTCAAACGTTTGTTTTAATTAAAACAATTTTAGATTACTAACGAAAAGCTCGAGCTGGAAAATAAAAAACTCAACTCACAATTAAGAAGAAAGGATGAGATAATTTACAAGTTGAAGAAGGATAAGATGTTAGGTAGGAAGGAGATATCGGATGCTTGGAGGGAGATATATAGTATTTGTGCAGTTAATGATAATCTTGAGAAGAAACTCAATATGGTTAAGAAAGAAAAGGAAATACTCGAGAAAGATCACGAAATGCTGAAAAATTGCAGTAAAAGTATTGAAGTCGACAAAATAAAGCTGCTTTTTGCGAACGCGACATTAAAAAACAAAATTGAGACTTATGATAAAAAGTTAAATGAGGAAAGTGAAAAAAGATTGAAATCCTTTATAGAGCGATCTATTTTGAAGGAAGCAAACGAATATGAGTTTAAAGAACAAATCAAAAAAATTAAGATTCAAAATGAAAGAATACAAAGTTTAGAAAACACTATCAGTGTGAATGCTCTTAACCTAGAAAGCTTAGAAAATAAAAACAAAAGCAAGGAAAAAAGTTTTGAAAATTTGAAAAACAAGTTTAACAGAATTATCGCGGAAAGAAACAATTTTGAAACGGAAAATATAAAAAATAGCAAGTACATAAGCTGCTTGAAAAAATATTCAAATGAAAATGATACAAGAATAAAAGTTTTAGAGAACAGCTATAAGGAACTTTTAAACACATTTCTAAATGAAAGACCTAAAAAACGGAAGCTAAGATTTTTTTGCTTCTAGAGTTTATTGTTTTAAATCTCTAGAATTTGCTCTCGTATCGAACTTTTTAAATCTATGTTGTATATCTTACAGTTATTAATGCTCAAATTTATTTTTAGGTTGTTTTTATAAATTCTTGTGAGGTTTATTTGAAAAACTGTCTTTATTCTGTTCTGTTTTATAAGAATAACACTTTGTGTTGTTGTATCTAAATTCACCTTATGTGAAAATTTTCTGACGGTAAAATTTGAGAAGTAATAGTTTTAGAAAACTTCTTTGAACTTTTTTTTTTTTACTTCTAAGTTAAATGCCATTTGAATTCCTTTATAGTATAAAAATATCATATGATTTTATTTTGGAATATTTTTTTTTCATTATTTTAGTTTACAAAGTAATTTTACTTTATGTGAAAAAGGTTAGCTTGTTGTTTGCTTTTTATTGGAGTTTTTAAGTTGAGTGCCACTTGTAGTAAATTATTATTTGAATTCTAAAACAATTGATTTTTGAGAATTCATTTTGTTATAATTCAGTTTTTAAGCAACACAATATAAGTAACGCTTAAATCAACGGTTTATAAGTAACGCTTGAAGTAACGCACTATAAGTAACGCTTTTTAATGCAAAATTTATAAGCTTGGTCTTACTACAAAGTTCTTGTTGTTTTAATTTTACAAAGAAAGCACTTTCTGTTTTGTCTTTCAAAAGAAAAGCAAAGATTTAGAAGAAAAAATTCAAGACTTTGCAGGCTAATAGAAATTAATTGTTTACAATAAACTTCAAATGTAAAACATGTTTTCTTATTTCTAATCTAAGTGCTAAAAACTATTATGTCTCAAAAGAGTAGGATAATCATTTGTTTTATTTTTTAACCAACAAAGTTTTACATACATAAAAACTAAATTAAGATTTATAACTAAAGGTATATCAAAATTAAGAATTGTGTAGTAAAAAACATATGTGTATTTTTTTTAAAACATTGATGTACTTAATGTTTGTTGAATAAAATATTTAGAAACTGATTCCACTTATCACGAGTAAATTAAAACTAACTGCTAATGAAAAGGTTAATTAAAACGTTTATTACAAACTTTTTAAAGCTTTTTGATTTTTTTACTTTTTTTTTCAGTGTTTTTTTTTCATTTATATAATATAAGTTTTTACACAACACAAGTACTACAACTTTTAAATTGTTTATGAAGTTGAACTATGCGCAGTAGACTGTGCATAAAGTATTTTTCTTGTAGCGCTATATGTGTTTGCTTATACAATTAATCACATACTATGGTAAGGAAAAACTCGTACTATGGTCTTATAAGTTTTAAAGAAAAATCCACGTTAATTACAACTATTTAAACTTTTCAGATTTATCAATTGTTCAAGCAATTTAACTTGTTTTTTTTAGTTTGCCGTTGAAAACTAAAAGAATAGAAGGCATCCGCTCTTAAAGCTTTTCTTTTAACAAATTGTTAAAGAATTTCCGAAACTTTTTTTCATAAGGTCCTATCGAAGAAACAGTGAAAGCAATGGCTTCCTCTTAATCGATTTAACAAAAAACTACCCTAAACCTTTTATTGCTCGTCATCATCAACTTCAGAATATCTAGTGTAAATTTTAAGTTATGACATCATGCCCTTTTACAAGTCACGACCCCACTTTAGCACGTTTGCAGCCTATGACACACTTTAGGAAACCCAGTTTAAATGATCTACTAGGGTATGAAAAACTAAATATTTAAATTCGATTGAAGCTTTTGCAAAAATAATAAGAAGTTTTGTTGAGAGACTTGGTTTGAGTAAAGTTTGCACAAAATTTTACGCTAGAAAAGTTAAGTAATTCGTAAAGTATTGAAAAAAGTTTAAACTTTCAACAAAAATTTTAAATTTAGAAAAATTTAAATTTTAAACTGGTTTAATAAAGAGTAAGGTTATTAACGATAGTGAGTCTATCATTTAAACTCTACTTCTAAATAATAGACTATGAAATTAAAATTGTCTAATTGATATTTACTTACTCCTTTTAGTTGAGCTCTTTTCTGTGTAATTATAACTTATCGTAAGGCTATTACCATTAAAAATTAAGTTTTATATTATTTATACTATGACTTTATAACTTTTAAAGAAAAATCCTTGTTAACTACACTTATCTAAGTTTTTAACATTTATTAATTGTTCACTTAATTTGACTTGTTTCTTTTAGTTAACTTTTGAAAACTAAAAGGTAAGAAGGCATCCGCTCGTAACACTTTTCTGTTAACAAAGTCTAGAACAGGGTTTCCAAAACTTTTTTTCATAAGGCTCCCATCGAAGAAATTAAAAAATCAATCGCTTCCTCTAACACGATTTAACAAAAAACTACCCTAAGACTATTTATTGCTATACTTCAACTTCACAATATCTAGTTTGAAGTTATGACATCATGCCCTTTTACAAGTCACGACCCACTTTGGTAAGTTTGCACAGTATAGCAAACTTTAGGAAACCTCGTTTAAATTATCTACTAGGGTATGAAAAACTTTGAATTCAATTGAAGCTTTTACAAAAAAAATAAGAAGTTTTGTAGAAAGACTTGGTTTTAGTAAAGTTTGCACAAAATTTTACGCTATAAAAATTAAATAATTCGTAAAGTTTTAAAGAAAGTTTAAAGTTTTCACAAAAAAATTGATTTCAGTAAAATTTAGATTTTAAACTGGTTTGATAAAAAGTAAGATTTTCAACGATACTATTTTAAATTCTGAGTCTATTATTTAAACTATATTTCTAAAAAATAGACTATGGATTTAAAATTATCTCGTTGATATTCACTTACTTCATTTTAGTTGAGCTCTTTTCTGTGTAATTATAACTGATCGTAAAGTTATTACCATTAAAAAGTAAGTTATATAGCTTTAAAAACTTCTGTTTTTTGTATAATAAAAACAACTTCGAGTTGTCTTATACGAAACCTTTAAAGTTTATTTTTGCTTTTGAAAACAAGTATGATACAAATCTATCACTATGACTTAAAACTTTCGAATATATTTTACAAATTTAAACTTAATTTAAACTTTAATAAATGTTTTTAAAACATATTTTAAAACCTCAAAAACTATTTTTTCCGTTACAGGACGCACCGTTATTCAACTTTGCTTAAAAACTTTGTCTTGTTGATAGAAATACCAACGTTTTAACCAACTTGAAAACGTTTCCTACAAAGTTCAACTTCTAAATCCCAATCACTTTACTCTTTAAAGGAGATTTAGTTGCAAATGAAAGATTCCTTGAAGTTCACTAAGATGATTATTAAATATATTATCTCCTGAAGTTTGCTGAGAATTTTTCGCACCTTTAGTCACTCTGACTTTCCACAATTCAGTCATTTTAACTTTAACAAAACTGTGATGAATTGTATTTTGTTGTTTTTGAACGTAGTAAGTTGTTTTATTCAATTTAAATAAAAAAATCTATAAATTCAAAAACAAAGGTTAACCTTTTTTATTATTTATTAATAGCTACTGTAATTTTTTAATAATTTTAAATAAACTAGTTAAGTTACTAAGAAAAGGTATGAAAGTATAACTTAAATTTCAGTCTAAAATATGTTTTGTTCTACAAGTATTTAATTTACTTAGAAGTAGAAATAATGAAATTTAGTTAAATGATAAACTATATATGATTATGAAATAATTATCTTAAATATTATTCACGGAGTGTTATAATGAGTATGAGCGGTAGATAAATGACAATTGGTACAACAGTGATAGTGACAGATACCATAATGTTAAAACGGTTTTTGTAAAAATTTAAAAACAATTTACTTCGATTATTTTGTGTTATTTTTACCCTTAAAGTTTTCTGAATCCTAAACTTGTGCTTATGCCTTATTTTTGATATTTTTTGAAAGATAGCTAATCAAACTATCTCAAAAAACCTTAAATTAAGCATGAATATTAATTTGAAAGTATGAAAAATTACTCCGAATAATTGAAATTTATTTTCTAAACGATTACATATTAATCATTCTCAGTTGCGGTATTTTGATTATTTTTCTCAACCGCTAAATATTTTCTTCAGTTACTTTTTAAATGTGTCTAACTGACTTTTAATCACTTAGATAACTAATCATTCTTTGAATATAGTACCAAGTTTTATAGAATTACACTTTTAAAACTATCACAGTTGATATAACAAAAAAAATATCTTTAAAAGTATAATACAAGTAACTAAGTTTTAAAAAAATAAAATATATTTTTGGAAGGTATCAGGTTTTTACACTATAGATTTTTTATAACATTTCTCGAATAACATATTATTTTTAGAATTTTTTAAATTCAATCTTCAAAAACGTTTGAATTCATTTTTTAATGCAATTGTTTTATACCTCTAAAGTAAAAATAATATATTTAAACAACAATAGTTAATACTTTATTACAAAGCATAAGTGCATTAAAAGACCTGATTTAAAACAATTGTATTTCATTCTTGTTGAACCATCGGTTTTAAGATAATCTATATTTTACTAAAGTTTCAGTTTAACTACAGTTGATAAGCTTTTAAAAGAATCTTATTGTTATCTTTTTACTAAGTACCATTTCAAGTTTCTAGTGATATTTAAATGTAGTGTAAAAACTATCGAGCAAAGAGGTTTGTAGTAAAATAGCTATAATTTCTTTGTTTTGATTTAAAGTAAATTTTGCTAAATTTTTCATGAAAAAGAAAGTACAGTAACATTGGTAGTTTTTTTTTCAATAAATTTGAAGTTCTTTTAGTTGTTTTTAAGACTTATTTACGATTTATAGTAAGTTTCTAAAAGGAACTAAAAAATATTATTTCTTAATCTCAACATAAATACCTACATACTTTACTTTTATTTTTGAAATTAGTGAATTTTTAACAATTCTTAAACAAATTTTTAAATTTGAAAAAAAATGGTACAAAAAGTTTTGCCTAAAGGAGTGTGACTTTTTATATGTTTAGTCGAAATTTATTTCTTAAAATAAATTTTTTGTTATTTTTTAAACCTTCTTTTTTGGTTTTGTTTAATGTTTTTAACTTAAATAACAATTTTTACATGATTGAGTCACAAGATGCAAAAAAAAATTATATTATATTATAGTAGTTTTAGTAATGTCTTTTTTTAAATACGTTTGATAACATAACTATGGTAGGCTAACAAGTTTTTTCTTTACTTAAGATTTATAATAAAATGATTTTTTTTGTTTTACATACGACATGTATTTAAACAGGCTCTTAGTGATCATGATAAAACTATGATCGATCTAAGTTATTTTATACTTAAACCACTACTAAATAAATAAGAAAAAGTTTATTTTTAGTTTTTTAAAATACTTAATAGTTTACTTTCTAACAACTAGTTTGTTTATAAAGATAAAAAAGGTAATCCGCAATTTTAAAAATAGTATTCATTAAGTTTAATATTTTAATAATTTAAAATATATAGAAAAAGCTCTTATAATTCCAAAAACGTTTTAAAAAATTTGTTTTAATGTTAAAAACTTAATAGTAAAGGCAAAACATTAAAACAACCAACTTAACTTTTACCTGTAACCGTAGTAGTAAAAAATCGATTAAAAAATAAAAATTGAAAAATCTTTATTTAGAGTATATCATAAAGCTTTTTTTCTTAAAGTTGTAATTTTCTTACAAACTACTTTGACAACATTTTTTTTTACTTCTACTAATACTAAACACCATGAAGTTTGTTTATTTATTTTAGCTAAACAGTTAAAACACTTATAATAAAAAAGAACACGATTGTCTTAAAAATAGCTTTTAATATCAGAAACAAAAATAAATGCTTTTTCGGAATATGAAGAAGTAATGTTTCTATACGTAGTCTATCAAGTTTCTTTGAAAATCCTTAATGTTTTAGAATTTGCTCTACTTTAATATTGTTTACTGAGCGATAAGAAAAATCGCTTAAAAAGCTTGGTCTAAGGATCTGGTGTACAAAGGAACCTTTTGGTTATCAAGTCGAACACCACACTTTTAATACTTTATTAAATACTTTTACGGTTGAGAACAAAACTAATCTAAACCAATGTTTAAATAATGTTTTTGAAAATTGCCTTGAAAGCTTTTCAATTATCATTTATTACGAATTTATTTTATTAGTTTTTATCTTTCAAAGATAGTTAAAGTTAACTATTTACTAAAATATTTTTTATATGTTAACTATATAAATATGACTAAAATGCAGTTCTGTTGAAAAAATATTGCAAAATATTTTACAAATTTTTTCTATTATTAAGTTATAAAAAACTATGTTTTACAATAGTATTAACTATTACAAATTTATAATTTAAACATACCTAGCTAATACTTATTATATTAAATTCATCAAATTGTTATAAAAGTTGGTGTTTAATATTCACAACGTATTTTACGTGAAACGATCTAAACCACAAATATTTTAAGCTAAAACTTAAAAAATGACTATCATCACATAAAGCATAATATTAAACTTATACTATAGCTTTATTGGAAAATTACACAACAAAAGTTAAAATAGAAAACAAATATTTATAAAGGCTGTAGAAATAGCGTTAGTTTTAAATTAAAACTTTAACTCGTAAATTTAAATAAACTTGTTTTACAAGGATGGTTGAAGGTATTTTAGTTAAATCCCGCACAATTTGTTGAGCTATGCTAATTTGAAATACTAAAAATGAAAAAGAGAACTTTTGTTGCTCAGTGAAGCGTGTAACCACAATATTTCAATTATTGACTATTTAGTAAAATGAGGATTACTGAGTAACCAGTTACCCTTTACTTTATTTATAACTATCTTCAAGTTGTTATTTCAGGGAGCTTAATCACAAGCAATAAGTCAGCAGAATCCAAAAATCAAAACTGTTTTCAAAATTTTGGTACAAAATTAGGTAAAGTTAATGAAATTGTGTGCTATTTTATAGTTACTTTTAACTGTACACTGCAGTATAAAGTTATCACATCAGTGATTTAAATTTAACAGTTGTTATAAAGTTAAGGTGTTAAATTTTTTATTATCATTTTTTCATGGAACTTAATGTAAAAATTGCTTGTACACTGCAGTATAAAGTTATCACATCAGTGATTTAAATTTAACAGTTGTTATAAAGTTAAGGTGTTAAATTTTTTATTATCATTTTTTCATGGAACTTAATGTAAAAATTGCTTATACACTTAGTTGTATTTAGTATTTTAAGTGGTTCTAGTTGAATATAATTTTTAATAAATTAAATAGTTATTTTGTACAAATAAGCTATAACTAAGCAACAGTTAAGTAATAAGAGTAAAGGTATTAAGTACCACTGTACTATACACTCACCAGTTAACTAAATATAAAATAAGTAAAGTGAAACTATCATTTGTCAAAAACAAAACTAACTAAAACGACAAGTAATTAACAAAATGGATTTTTTTTAAACAATTAAGACAAAATGGATTATTTAAAAATATTAATACTTATTAATAGTTATCTTTGATCCTTTATCAGGATCAAGCTGATTATTTAAATTTGGTTAAAGTATTTTAATTAGTAGATCTTCTGAAGATAATAAATCATTATACGAACTGCACATTTTAATAATTTCAAAACAATTATAAATGTTGTTACAATTAGTACAAAATGCACAATTTTCAATATGTTTAAATACCGCTCTATTAATTGAAGTCAATGTTCTTTAAATCTTACGAAAAGTTGTCTTTCAGTCTCACCAATATATTGGTTGTCACCTGGACACGTAATTTTATAGAATAAACGATTTTAACACAAACGAGTTATTGATATTTGCTCAGATAAAATTAATTTAAAATTAAATAACATATTAGTCCGAATTTTGAACATAGAGAATCAGTTTTATAACTTAAACTAGCCGTAACAAAAATGTTTTTCTGATCAAAGCAACATAAGAAAGTTGCTAGTTAAAACAAAGTTCATAGAATAAGAAGAATGTTTAGCTAAGGTAAATAGCAGAAAAAAAATAAAAATTCGCAGCTATATACTGGTTTTAAATAAAGGCTATATATATATATATCTTTTCAAAGCTCTTGTTAAAAAAAAGTATATAAAAGTATATTAAACATTTGCAAAGTTTTCTACTATTACCCTTTTATATGTTGATTGTAGTTTGTTTTGAGTTGTGTTTTGTACATTAAAAAACTGAAAAATTTTTTTTAAGAACATTTGTCTAGAAAAGTTATATACTCTAATTTGTGCACTTAGTACTACCAAAAGTGTCATATATTATTTATCAAGTTTTTAAACAATATGATAAATAAACTTCAATATTTTCCTTTTTATGGTTATACTCCCTTTTATGTAAAAAATTAAGTTTGTGAGTATTCTGTCAAAAGTTTTTAGATTATAAATTTTTTTACAGTTTTTAACGCAAAGTTTTTTAAAGCCATTGAGAAATTATTGTAATAATTTATTTATGTATTAAAAAGTCCTTTTATAAGTTCATGTTTGATTAAATTTTATATAGTGCTAAACAAAGATTTTTTTAAAGTATTGTCTAATGATACTGGGATAAATATATTTATGGTTGCCATTTAATTATTTTTACTTTGGTTCTTGTTTTGCTTTTGTATATCTTGATGATTGAAAATTTAATTTATAAGTTAGTTTTATATTTTTAATTATTAGCTTTTTTACTTTTTAGTTATGTGGCTAAACGTATATAGTTTTATTAACATTACATAAGTTTACATTTTATAATGTTTTTTTCTTTCTTTAATAACTACATTTAATGAAAGGTAAAATTAAAGTTATACTAATCTTCTTAATCTTTATTTAAGATTTTATCATTTTTAAACCTTAATTTGTAAAAGAAAACTATTTTATCTGAGTAAAAAAATCCTGAAAGCCTTTTTTTTTATTTGTTTTTAGTTATGTATGATTATACTACTTTTTTCATTTACTAATTTCACTTTTTAGGGCAGTTTTTAGGTCAGGAAAGTTAAAAAAACAGCAAAAACTAAAATGAGACAAAGACAAAAAATGGGGGTTTTTGAAAAAAGTCAGGAAAAGTCAGGAAATTTGTCAAAATTTTAAAAAACTTCAGGTATTTTCAGTTTAGTTTTACAAAGCTCCTTCTTTTTTATAGCCTTCAAAATGTAAAAATTAGAAATTCTTTTAAATAAGAATAAAATTGCAAAATTTTCCTAGAAGTTTTCAAAACTATTTAATTTCTAACGCCTTCATCTGGTAAAAACTAATAAATTTTCTTTATAAAACTGCAAAACTTTTCTATCAACATATTGAACAACTACCTTACTTGAATAAGTGTTTTTTTATGCATTTTAGTATTGATGATCTGTAGCAAGGACACTTCCATAGTGAAACTGTAATACTTACTCCAAAGCTTATCTTAGAAATTTTAGAACTAATGTGTCTTTGTTTGAAGTAAAAATAAAGTTATTTTTAGTTAAGCACTACACATGGAATTTTATGTAACAAGTTTATGTGTGTACTTTACTTCTTTATATATGTTTTTAAATTGTTTAAGTTTTAAAAAATAGTTATAAGAGAGGTATATATCATGATTAAATTTATTTACCTGTAGTTTTTTGTAGAACAACTTAATTTTTTAAATAAATAACAGTAGATTTGTATTTTAGTACATTTATAAGTATATTATTTTCTAGTTGATTTTAATTTAAGGATTTTATTTTAAATGGTTTAGGTAGTATTTACAGGGTTGCCACACACTCAGGGTATTCAGGGAAACTCAGGGAATTTTAATTATTTTTTTAACTCAGGGAAACTGAGGGCAGTTTTGTTTTTTTCTAAAAACTTCAGAAAAATTAAAAGATTTTTTTTTTAATTCTCAGGGAGATTTTTTTCTAGATCTATAAGGTGATTTAGTTAATCCAGTTTCAATATTTTATTCAAAAAAGTCAATTTTGTTTATTTTCAAAAGCTTATTTAGAAACTTTTTAGCCTTGCGGCTTGTTGTTCAATATTCTTAGAATTAACATTGTAATTTTTAATAAATAATAAATTTTTTTAAAATTTGATAAAAACTCATGGAAACTCAGGAAATTTAATGTTACTCAGGGAATTTTCTGGTCACTCAGGGAAGATTTTTTGACTCAAAGAGTGGCAACCCTGTATTTAATTAAACTAAGTAAAAGTTTTATATATGCAGTACATGTTTAAGATAATTGTTTTTGTTTTTAGATTTTATTATTTCTAGGTTGCTTTAGAATATATATATCCTAAGTCTGACTATATTTTGCTTAAAGAGATGTTTATTCCAAATACATTAATCATACCAGGGGCGTGTTTTGACTGGTTTCCTGTGAACTCACTAAAAAAGGGAAAATATAAAAGTAAAAAAATTCTTAGAATATCACTAAAAACGTTGTTGATTGACTTTGTTTTGGTTATTTCATAAGCTTTGAATAAAGAATGTATAATTTATAAAACTGAAAAATTCTAAGTTTCCTTAACAAAATGCTCGTTTTTGCCCAGCTGAAGTAGTTTTAAAATAAAACTTTAATTGTGACGTGTTAATAGGTAAAAGTTTTAAAGTAGCATTTTTTTTCTGGAAAACTTTTTACTAAGATTCTCTTAGTTTCCCTTATAAATTGTTACTAAGTGTAAATAACTTTTGATTAAGTATTGTTTTACAACTAGTATATACAGTATTACTTAAAAATGTCCAATATAATCACTAAAGTTTTATTTTACTTAGTTAATTGTACATAATATTGTTGTGTGAAGCTTTTAAACCTTGAAAAATTTAATTCAGAGAGTTTTCAAATCATTATTAGACCACTACACCACCTGGCAATTTGTTTTTTTATTATTTAAAGGTATTTTAATATTTTTATTCAAGTTATATTATTTTTGTACATCTGTTCGCCACAAGGTTGATTCTTGATTTTTTGAAATTTTCAACTCAGAGAGATTTCAAAACCATCATTAGAATCCCTGCACCATCAGGCAAACATTCAATTATAGTTTAAAAAAATTTAAATTTAGTTGTATAAGTCTAAACATTTTTGTTAGTTAAATTTCAAACTTTATAGATTAAACTACTTGAAAATTTTTTTTATTATAAGTAGATATATAAATGTAAAGAGTTTAAACTTTAACTGGCAGTGCATACCTAAGAAATGACTACTTAAGGGGCAAATTAAGAACAAAAAATTTGCGAACCCCCTTTGAAAAATGTCTAGACACGCCCACTAATCATACACAGATAGTTTTTCTGATCGTATGGAAGTAAGATGATTGAATTGAATTTAGCAAAAAAGCTGTTGTTTTAACCTAAATAAAAAAAATATTGAAAGCTTAAGATAGTTTCAAGTGTTTGATTCAGGGGCGTGTCTAGACTTTTTTTAAAGGGGGTTCACATTTTTTTTGATGCTTCTCGTTTGCCGCTTAAGTAGGCATTTCTTAGGGACACGGAGTGACACTTTAGCATAGAGTGACACTTTAGAACGGCGTCACTTTAGCACGGAGTGACACTTTAGTACGGAGTGTCATTTAAGCACATAATTTATTTTGCATTTTTTTGCTTAAATCACAATAAATACTGTATTGTTTAAAAAATCTAAAAATGAACTATGCAACATGTAAACTAAAAATTAACAAGCTTTAAATGAGTTACAAGTTTAAGCTTTTAGTTTGAACACGGTTTAGCATGGAGTCAAGAAACTAAGACAAAATTTAATTTAAAAACTTTATCAACTTGTTTTTCTTTTTAATTTTAGATAAAAATATTTTGATACTTTTTTTTAAGGTTTTCGACATAAAACAACTTAAATAAAGTTAGCAATAAATACAAGCTCTAAGATTACTAAATATTTTTTTATGCTTTAACTTATTCTAACAAGACAAAACTATAAGCGTAAGGTTTAAATTAAAAGTGAGAAATATAAAGATTAAAAAATTTCTTATATCATTAAAAGCCCCTAGTAAAAACTTTATTTATAATTTTTTTAAGACGATATTTATAAAAGTGTTAAAACTTGTTTTCATTGTTTTATGTTAATTTAATTATTTTAGATAATTAAACATTATTTAAGTAAAAATTTTAAAAGATTTAAAATTTCTACGTGCAAAATTGTCACTACGTGCTAAAGTGTCACTCTGAGCTAAAGTGACGCCGTGCTAAATTGTCACTCCGTACTAAAGTGTCACCCCGTTCTAAAGTGACATTGTGCTTTTCTGACACCTACCCTTTTTTAGCTATGCACTGCCAGTTAAGTACGCAACATTTAGCCGAAAAACTCTGTGTTTAAAGTGATTTTTTCTGCTTAGAAATAAAAAAAACATATAAGTAGTAATAAAAAAATATTATACTATTTTATTTATTATAATGTATTAAATTAAGACATATTTTTCTGGTTCTTTTAGTTTTTATTTATTTAAATTTTGTACAGTATGATAAATGAACTTACAAATTTGATTTAAATGTTAGTCTAGTTGGAGTTCTTACAAAATTTTCTTTTAAGTTTTAAACTCTTTACATTTATTTATTAAAAAAAAAATCAAGTTATTTAATCTATAAAAATTTAAATTTCACTAACAAAAATGTTTAGACTTATACAACTAAATTTAAAATTTTTTAAATTGTAATTAAATGTTTGCCTGATGGTGCAGGGATTCTAATGATGGTTTTGAAATCTCTCTGAGTTAAAAATTTCAAAAAATCAAGAAACAACTTTGTGGCGAACAGATGTACAAAATAATATAACTTGAATAAAAATATTAGAACACCTTTAAATAATAAAAAAACAAATTGCCAGGTGGTGTAGTGGTCTAATAATGATTTGAAAACTCTATGAATTGAACTTTTCAAGGTTTATAAGCTTCACTCAACATTATTATGTACAATCAACTAAGTAAAATAAAACTTTAGTGATTATATTGGACATTTTTAAGTAAAACTGTATATACTACTTGAAAGACAATACTTAATCAAAAGTTATTTACACTTAGTAACAATTTATAAGGAAAATTAAGAACATTTTAGTAAAAAGTTTTCCAGTAAAAAAATGCTACTTTAAAGCTTTTACCTATTATCACGTCACAATTAAAATTTTATTTGAAATCTGTTTCAGCTGGGCAAAAACGAGCATTTTGTTAAGGAAACTTAGAAATTTCAGTATTATAAATTCAACATCCATAGTTCAAAGTTTTTCAAATAACCAGAACAAAGTCAATAAACAAAGTTTTAGTGAAATTATAAGAATCTTTTTTACTTTTTTCTTTTCTTTTTTTTTTCCGGGGGTTCACAGGAAACAGGAAACTAGTCAAAACAAGCCCCTGGTTTGATGATGTATTTCAGAATAAGTTTAAATTTACAATTTGAATTAAAAAAGTCAGGAAAATTTTAAGTGAAAGTCAGGAAAACTTGATCTGTGACAACCCTGAGTTTTATATCGGTGCAACACGATTGTATGTATTTTTAAAAAGCAAAAAAAACTAGTTCATAATGAAACTATACATAATTTCTTTATGATATTCTAATATTTTAGATTCCTTAATCATTGTACAGTTGCGCAATGGTCAATACTATAAAAAATGATAGTTAAATGGAAAGCTCAATTTTTACAAAATAATTTAAAAATTAATCTTTAAATTTTTATAGCTTTTTAAACTTTTCACTAATATTTTACTTAAAAACTTGAATAAAAGAAATATTTACATAAATAAATTAATAAAAACTTAGCTAATAGACCAATGATATTTTTCTTACTTAAGCGTCAAATTTATTTTAATGTTTTTCTAGTTTATATAAGTTAGTTTAAAAAGTGTTTAATTGATAGTTAAAACACATTTTTTTTAAATTTAAGTAGTATTAGTTTTTTTTTGTTTATGATTTGTAGTAATCAATCAAAATTATATTCTTTATTCACCTAAATACCATTTTATCGTTTATAAAAAATTTACAACTATTTCATTTTATAGCTTCAAAAAAATTCAGACTAATGAATGGAAAAGAGTCAAAGCGAAGACCTTACTGGCTGATAGAAAGCAATAGGAAAACATCAAGTGTGAAGAAAAGCAAACTGGAAAGTCAACAACCAGCTGATAGTAGTCATCAAAATCAAATTTGTAGCTTTGTCGAAAAATGTATTGCAAAAGCACAAAAGAAAAAACTTAAACAGAACACCACTAAAAATTCTACAGCAAGCAAGGAAAGTCGTAATACAGGTATGGAAAATATTTTTCATAGCACTTTTCTAAAAACTGATACTTTAATTCCTTTGTTGCAGAAATTAAATAAACTTCCAAACTAAATTATATAGTAATAATTTTTTATTATAAAAAGTATAAATGTTTTATATTGAAATTTCTTTTAAAATCTAAATAAGTTGAATAAATTAATTACGTATTTCTTTGAATATCATTTGGTTTCAGACTGTTTTGTGCAATTTAAAGCTTCTTATTTTAAAAATAGCCAAATATTATGTTGCTGCTTCTATATCTTTACTAAAAAAGTTATTTTTACATATTTTATAGTTCACATTTATAGATGAACATACATTACAAGAGTATCGCATAACAAAAACCATGCAGTTAAACAAGCTTGTTTTGAATGCTAATGAATATGATAAAGTTATACAGTGTCTAAAAAAGAAAATAAGTCATAAAAATATTCGTATACATCTTAAGCTCTCAAAACTATTCTGTTGTTCAAATGAGTATGCTTTTAAATATATAGATAGCTGCTTGATGGCAATTTATAATACTATTGAATTTTTACAATTGGATATAGACTCACTTGAAAATATACTTTTAAGACCAAGTTTGTTAGTTACTTCTGAGATTGATGTGTACCATGTAGCTAAAGAATGGATTGGGCACAATTTGAAAAAGAGAGGCAAGTTTACAAAAAGGTTACTTCAAACAATCCGTCTTCCGCTCTTGGGTATAAATACCTTAAAAAAGATTCTAATGATAAATGATTTTTCTTTTAAAAAGAATAAATACTTCTGTTTAGCTGTAGATGAAGTTTTAACTGGCACCAACTTTTTAAAAAACACATCAAACAAGTATTTAACAACAAGATATTGTGGTCACAATCTGTTTGACGTCTTTTGTTTTGGAGGTCTTAAAAGTAGAACAGTTGATGATGTTGTAGTTGACGGCAGAATACAGCGAACAAACAACTCTGACGACTATAAAAGTTCTGAGGTAGTTTCTTCGCTAGTTAAAAAACGTTATGATTTCAAGGTGGTTTATCTTAGGGGAAAGTTCTAGATATTTTGTGGTACTGATGAAAGAGATGACGTCGTAAACGAAATAGAAATGTACAGTCTCTTTACAAATAAATGTAAAGTAGTTGCTGATATAAGACATTATCATGTGATTTATGATAAATTTTGCAGTTATGCTGTGTGTGGTTTTACTGATAAAATATATCTACTCGGGGGATTTGATACAGATGAACTAGATTTTTGCATAGAGTTCGATACAAAAGACTATTGTTTGAAACACAAGTCTTCGATGTTCGAAAGAAGAGAAGATCCTGCCGCATGTGTTTTTGAAGAGAAAATAGTCGTGTCTGGTGGCAAAGAACATGAAAACGAAGAGTTTGTTCCAGCTAATTTAAACGACACTGATAGTTATCGAGCGATCAACACAGTTGAGGCATACGACCCAATAGGCAACACTTGGGAACGATTACCGAATATGAACTTCACTAGAGTTCATCATCAATTAATTACAGTTCACAATAAACTGTTGGTCATTGGAGGAGGGAATAAAATAAACGAGGTTTATGATTCTATCTCGAAAAGGTTCACAGTTCTTAAACCACCATTGAGTCTACACAATACCGGTCGGTACAATACGTTCGCATCTTTCAGTGTTGGAAGTACGTTGTTTGTTTATTTCAATGGTTCGTCAAGTGTGTTCAGTTATGACGTCATAAAGAAAAAATGGTCTGAAGAACTCTGCAAACCAACAAAATATTTCATCGGTTTTTCCGCCATCACAGCTCCTCGATTATAAAGTGAGATTTTGTGTAGAATTGTTTCAACATTCTGAACATGTGAAATAGTTATTTTAGTTTTACATCTTGTATCGTGGCTATAAGACAAATAAAAAAAGTTAAAAATACTCCATATTAACTAAAAAGCTTTGTCGAGTTTGTAATATTTTTTTTCTAATACTAAAAATTTTTAAAAGTATAATTTATATTAACTCGAGTTAGTATAGAAGTAGTAGAGAAGTTGTCTATAGTTAAGCCAACTTGATTACAATTTTAAAGATCTATTTTACACTAAATTTTCTATAGTAGAGCTATAAAGTGGCTTAATTTATACTTTTGAAAACTGATTTTTAATAAGTATTGTGTGAAAAAAGCACATTGAATTATCAATTTAGCGTTGAGTAGTCTACAAAATCCAAAGGTTTATTTAAACATCTGGTTGGAATATAATTATTTCTTTTATTTTTCAACCAAAAGTGTTTAAAATCGAAACTTAGTTATTAACGCTTTATTAAGTTTAGAGTAAAATGTTTTTGAATTCTATATAACTTCTTCGTAAAAATAATTGCAAACAAACTTATTTTTTATAGAGAAACATATAACTTATAAAAAAAATATTTTAATAACTAGATGTCTGGTTTCATGATAATAAAGAAATGTTTATTTTAAATTTTGATAACAATCACACTAATAAAACTGCATAATTTTTTAAAGTGCATATTACAAATAATATATTTTTGTGTTATAAATAATATTGTGAAAAATAAAAAAATGTTATTTATATGTAGAACTCTTTAAAAATTCAAAAAAAAATATCATACTAATACTTTTAATTTAAAGTTTAATTCACTAAAGTTATTAAGAAAACATGGTTAAACAAAAAACTTTTTATGAATAGTATGGTTCTATAGACATTCAAATCACTAACTACTTTGCATGATTTTTAAATTTTGAACAATCTTATCAAAATTAATACGCTGAACTTATAAATAAAATCTTACATAAACAAATAGAAACGTCATATATATTTTTATAAACCAGAATTTCAGATATTGTACGACAAGCATAACACTAATTTTAGTACACTTTTGTGTTTCTCTGTACAACATGCGACAAAAGTAACAAAAAACCATTTGTTCAGTATAGGGGTGGGCAGCGTTTTTAATCGGCGGGCTTGATAACGAAAAATTTAGCATTTTGAATTAGTAATCTATCGGATCCAGTATACGAATTCGGTCGGATAATCCCTTTCTAGATCCGTATCCTATACAAAAAATATCAAGATCCGGCCGGATACTAATTCTATTGATCTGGTTAATCACTTTTTAAAATTTATTTGTTTCACAAACATTTTTTAAGTATGAAATTTTATGTAAATAGCTATTAAGTATTTGTAATTCATTTTTATTTCCTGCAATTGTTATTTTTAACTTATAGAATATGTTTTTTTTGAATAAACGATAAAACCAAAAAAAAAGGCACAATTTAAATACATGAATAGCTTTTGTACAGCAAAAAGCGCTGAAAATTGTCTCTTTTCGTACGTAAAATTAAACTACTAAACCATTTATAGTACATACTTAAAAACAGTTTCTCTTGTAAATATGAAACTGAGACTTGTTTTTATATTTTGTCTCTGAGTAAACTTAAATAATTAGTATTACTAGTTTTCAAACAGTAAACAACATTTGAACAATAAAAATACAGAATAATATGACTTAAATATAGTTTATTTTTATAAAACTAATAAATAAATCAAAGTAAAAAGTTTTCAATACAACCTAAATATTACTTCAACAAATCAACAAAAATATTAGGAAAAGACAGTTGTAATATCAAACTATAATACTTAAAAAGTATATATATCATTGAATAAAATATACATTTTTGAATTGTAAGTGAAATATTATACGTAAACAGTATTTGTCACTGTAATCGTGTTAAACCAAACAATTTATTAACTAAAAAAATCAAAGTATTTATTCTAATACTGTTTGAAATAAAACTTGAATAGTTTTATTGTTTTTAGATAGGAAAATATGTTTTTTTAACTAAAAAATTGTATGAAGAAAATGTTCTTTTAAATAACTATGTAAACCACAAATCTAAAAATGCCGTTCTTTAATATAAATTCACGTTTTTTAAATTATATATTGCTTATTATATTTCAACTACATGATTGTGTACGGATACAACTTAAAAACAAAATTTAGACTTATTTTAAAACTTTTAGACTATTCTCTAGTATTTTGCATCACTTTGTGATAAAGTTCTATTAAAGATAGTAATAGTAATAAATTTATATTTTTGTATTGTTTGATAAATTGTGTGAAAGTTTTACTACCTTTTGACTTTACATAAATTTGATTTAATTAAGCTCAAGTTATCCGAACAAGCTGAAAACCTTCTTGCATCGTTCATTTTTGATTTTTTTTTTTCCATTTTAAAGCTTTTGTATTAAACTCAAAACAAGTAGCTGTATCGTGCCTTCCTATAAATACAGCCGCCCATGATATAAACACTATCCATAAAAGAACAAGAAGAAAATTAAGTACATTTATCTTTCATGTTCATTATATATTCCCAAGTGTCTGTATAAGGGGAGTATTTTTCAACTGACTTTTTTTGTTTTCCATAACAATCAATGCCACCAAGCACAAAAGTTTCACCTTTAAATACAGACTGCTTCAAATAAGCATCTGGCTTTTTTCATGGGTGACAAAATTCTGACTTCACTAAATTTGTCTACATTAAAGAATTTTACATCGTTAATAACTTTAACTCGATAATCATTATCACCTCCCCAAACTAATGTGTTAAAATTAGTTTGGTTGCAGTACCTGGTTGAATTTAATTTTTGTTCATTGTTTAAAACAGCTTCAATAATATCACTACAATCAGGATACTTTGATGCAATATTGTCTAAAATTTGTTTTAATGCAGGAACTGATAGAAGTGAAAGTCTAACCTTAGACATAAGATTTTTTGCGTATTTGCTACGTCCAGTTACGTCCTAACACAACCAGCTATCTGCTGCATTAAATACTTGCAGTTATGAGTCAATACTTAAACCACGGCTTGAAAATATATTTCTAATAAAAATAACGTCTAACTCAAAAAAAATGTCGAAATCAACAATCATTGGAAAAGAGCGCTCTATAAGGCTCATGGAAGCTTTAGATGAATTTGATAGCTTGAAAATATAAGAAGGAACTAAACAATTTTTTATATCGGTTTTAGGCATCATAGTTTTGTTTATTTTATTAAGTTCAATCTCGTTTAGTAAAATATTATAAATTTCATTAACGTAAGAAGTTTGTTCTCGTCCATAGTTAAACTTCCTGTAAAAAATACAATACAAACATTTTTAAGTATATTAATATATTATCCAAGCATAAAAACTTATATCAAGCTCTCCAGCTTTGTCAGCCATCGTTAACTTAGCGTCAATTTTTGTTAACAGGGGAACGAGTTAGCAAAGTGGTGAAATTTGAATAGGTAGTTTTCTATTAAAAGGGCTTTATCTGATAAAAGGGGCGATTATTTTTGGACTTTTGCCTAGCGAGAGATGAATAAAATATTTTTCGAAAACCTTGGATAGGTTTTACACTTTTTATAGTGCAATGAATGCCCCGGATATTTAGCAAAAATCTTAGTTAAAAAAAAAGTTATGAGTTCGGAAAAGTTACAACTACAAACCATAAAATTTGTTAGAATAAGCAATCATAGGAAAACATCGCTTAGTTAAGTTTATATAAACTTTAACTAAATTTGATAGCTAAAAAACTTTTGATAAATAATAAATTGCTAAATTGTTTTTAACATCTACTTTGACATTATAATTTTGCATATTAAAATCCTTAACATCGTTTAGAAAATTAAGTTAAAAGTTACATTTGACAAAAATATTACCCTTTCTATAATAAGATTTTCTATTGAATTAACGTTTTAAATAAAAATATATAGGTTAGTCATATTTTTTATAACAAAAACGTCTACTAAACTCTCTAGCTTTTTCTGAGTTTCCTAAAATAGATAGAATATCCCTCTGGGTTTTTTTTTAATATCAGACAACACTAACTGGTAAATGAACTCAAAATTAAAGAGATTGATAACTAGTAAAAAAGATTTTATTTTAAAACTTGTTGCTGAGGGGAGTTCATAAAAATGAGTTTTGAAACCTTTATTTAGTCATGTACTTTTTACTGAAGCATTAAAAGTTATTGAAGTAGTTTTTAACAAAAAACATCTAACTAACGAAAATATTTTACAATTCTGAGATAGTTAGAATTTTAAATTGTTATATAAAACTAACTGAAATAAATATGCAATTCAAAACAAAAGATAATAAGTTTTTTATAAGATCAAAAATACTATATAATTTACAAAATTTTAAACAGAAAACATTTTAATAAAAAATAAAAAACCTTGCTTCCCAAAGTCTTTTAACTCATCAAACACTTTTCCGTTCAGTTTTTTAAAAGCAGCTTTCCTGTTTAACATAACAAATTCAGGGCAGTTTTGGTTGACAGTATTGCATTTGCGCAAACAGCTTTACAAATGAGCTTTCTACGATTGATGAAAATTTACCTTCACATTTCCACAAGTAAAAACTCGCATCTTTTTCATCGGCGACTTGCCAAGGAAAGCTTAAGTTGATGACATAACAAACGCACATTCCAGCCGCCCATACATCACCCGCCTTACTTGTTTTGTTACAGTTCAACAGTTCAGGTGCTTTAAACTCAGCATATGTTACCAGTTTTGCGTCATTAGCTGAGATTTCAGACACATTAGTGAGCACCAAGTCGTTGTTGCCGTCAACTTTCAAGTTAACAAGACAAATATTGCAGTGGGCGTTATTAAACTCTCTGTGTATGATATAAAGTTTGTACAGTAATTGTTTGCACCACTTTTGTCTAACTTTTTTGCTTGAAAAATTAACAACTTTTGTTAAAGGAACTAAAGATTTCTTGTTTTTATTCGTATCTATATTAAGCAGATTTTGTCTTTTATCCGAGTATTTACAATAAACACTCATCTTATTTATAACGTGCCTAATAAATTAATAGTAGTTTTTGAATATTAGTGTTTAGTTATGAATTACCATTTATAAATTAACACTGCTTATATTTTAATAACTATAATTGAGTACTATTATTAAACGAGTGATTTGTAAAAGAAAAATTTTATATTATTATCATATATTTTTAAAATGAAAACTTAAGTATTTTAAAATATATCAAATATCAAGTTCTTTTAATCTTGTTTGAACCTTTATTTAAATATATATTATTAGTTCTGAAATTTATTCATATTATATAGGTTTCAGTAAATAAATATTTGTTAGTCTTCTCTGACAATGCACTTAATAAAAATACAGTTGTACAATTAAGCTGTTAATTGTGCAGGCAGCAAGTAAAACCTTGAAAATTTGAACAGTAGTGAACAACTATAGAGGTGAGTTAAAATTTAAGATGATACAATATTAAAAAATTTTCAATTATTTTTTTGAATTTTTTGAAATATAAAAAGCATAACTAAACAATAGTTCGTAATAATACGAGTACGTAGATTCGTGAGAGGTCACTGCAGTTCACTTTGATTATAATATTGTATCCTTATTAACTGTTCTATTAACAGCAAACAAACGTGTATTAAACGTAACCATTTCAAAAAGTCTTATTTGTCATTCAAATGCAGTTTAGTGTAGACTAAGTCATTATAAACAACAAGCATAAATTAAATACCGTAAAACTTAAACTAATTAAAGTTATTAAACAAAATAGTATGTTGAAAAACAACAAATTTCTAATTCTACAAAACTTTAAACTACGAAAGTAGCTATATAGTATCAAAATAATTATAATGTTTTTCCCCGGTTATTACTTTGTTAAAACTTCTTTAAAATATAAATTTCAAAAACTAAAATCTATACTAAACTCTTTTGACAATTTTAACTTGGTTATAAAATAAAACATACTAAACTAGATTAAACTAACTGTACACTTCGATTAAAACTAATGCTTGGCTTTAGTTAAGAAATTAAACTTTTTCTGTATTTTAATTCATTGCCTATCTGTAAGCTATGATCATATAACAAATTTATTTTACTTTTTAATGATAGCTGAATCATCATATAAAACAAGCTAAATCATTCTTAAGTGACGTTAAATTCTTACTTTTTTTTTTACATACATAAATGAGTAATTTAGTTCAGTATGGCTTAATATAAGCTAGACGTATTTTTAGTAATTTTTTCTACAATGTATATAGATTATGAGTATAAACAAAATTATTATTAAGAAAATTTTTATGTTATGTCTGTTTTCCATAAGTTATTAAAACTAAAAACTTATATACAGAATTAAACTTAATCTAAAAAATTATATTAATCAAAATATTTTAAGGATTTGAAACCTTCACGTATAGTGAAAATTTATACTTTTATTTTGAAATGCTTCATTTAATTTTTTACTAAACCATTTCTTTCCAAGTAATAAAACTTTGTTATTTCTGCCCTACTTAATTTATAATTACAAGTACAACTTTAATTTTAACTACAGTAAATTGTTTCAACTAGTTGTTAAACTTAAGTGTGTAAAGCTTAAAATTTTACCTTTCTAAACAAACTCCAACTAATTATTAATCATTTCATAATAAAATGTTAAATGTAAAGGATTTTTCTTTATAATTATAAACTTTTTTTTCTGCTTTACTAACTATGACAATTTATTATAAAAGTATAAATAAGTTTTTGTTTGTTTCAATTTATACACTTTTTAAAAAGTAGCTTTAAAGAATTAACGTTAACAATTAGTACTGTGTTAAATACTAAGTTAAACATTTTAATACCGGATAACTTTAATAATTACTATAAAAATGTAAAAAGTGTCCATAATTATCATACGAGGTCTTCAGAAACAAATTTTTTTCTACCTAGAATCAATTGCAAAATAGTTCATAAATCGCTATCCTACCAAGGAAGTTAGTTATGGATTAAGCTACCATTATGTTTAATAAGTATAAGTCATTTTGGATAATTTCAGGATGAACTCAAAAGTTATCTATTAAGTAGTGATAATCAAGGTCATTAGTAATCATTGCTACTCGTCTATGGACATTTGTTTAAGGAATTAATAGTATTTGTCATTTAATACCCAACTTTTTTTATTTGTTTTTTTTTTATTCTTGTTCTTTTTTTTGTTTAAAGTTGGTTTGTTTGGTTACAATAACAGTGGTTTAGTCTAGACTGCAGCATTTTCTAACTGGTTATTCTTTAGATAACTTTTTAAGATAACTATTTTGAAATAAATTTAGAATATTTACAAACTTTTTGTTTCTTTTTTGTTTTTTTTTAGCATGCCAATGTAAAAAAAATAGTTATAGATGTATATACTTTAACTGAAAACTAAGTATTTAACTAGTAAGCTGAGATAACTGTTTCAAGCAAATTTGTGCTAAAAAATATCTTTTTCTGAGAAAATTACAGAAAAAAACAACTTCTTTTTTATGTTTAAAATTATTGTTTTCTTTCTATTATTAAAATTTTAGATCTAGACAAGTATTCAAAATATAAAATACTAAGTTTCAAAATAGAAGGATACTTGTTGTTGTTAATATTGTTAGTTTTTTTGTTTTTTCTTATTAAAAGCATAAATTTTACGTTACTTATCTTTATATTTTCATTTATAAAAGTTAAGTTCAGTTATGGTATGATTCACTTATTTAAAACGATTAAAAAATTATTCAATGGGTTATTTATCTATTCAAATGTAAAGTTGTTTTTACTATTTAAGTAAAATTATAAAACAAAATAAAAATTACATTTTTAGCACAAAATACTGATAAAATTTAACGTAAAAATATTTCATCGTGTTATATTTTTACTTTCTTTAAAGAGGTTGTAACCTATCATTCATGTACTCACATGTTTGCTATTAGTATGGTTTATCTCCTTCTGAAAGTTAAATTAAAATTAGGTATATTTATTAGTTCTTATATTACTAAACAAGTTTTTTAGTACACTTCTAAACAAAAAATTCACTTAATTTTCGTTTAGTTTTTTTTTCTTTCATTTCGTTTATTTGATTGCTTTACTAACAAATATTTAAATATTTAAATTAAAAAAAAGTATGTGTATTAGCTCGTACGAATTTTTATAAGCATGTGATGTACAATTCGTTAACCGAAAGGTTCCTTTGTACACCAGGTACTTAGACCAAACTTTTGAGCGCTTTTTTATCGTTCAATAAACAATCTATATTTACTAACTTTTGTTTCTTTTGCGGTTGTTAAGCGAATTAAAACTGGGTTTTAAACAAATATCAAACTGCAAAAAAGTAGTTTTTGAAAGTTAGGTGAACCTTTACACTATTTTGTTGAGCAAATCATTCCTTACCCCCAATCATTTCTAACCCGATCATATCTAACATGATCATTTCTAACCCAATTACTTTTAACCCAACAATTCATAACCCGATCAATTCTAACCCGATCAGAAAAGTTTGTTTGTTATTAGAATTACAATTAGGATATATTATGTAATAAAACAATGTTCATAAATTTGTTCTTATATTACAACTTGGTTTATGTTGTCTTAAAGAAGACTAAATATTTGTTAATAAATTTATTATTAACAAATATCCATCGCAGTTTTTTATTACCTTTCATAAATTATTGTTAAACGGTTATTTAAGGCAATATTCCTATCTTTTTTTTTTACAGAAAAGTCAGCTTGAAGATTTTTGACTTTTTTAATGGCGGTCACTGGTTATTTTCTCCTACTAAATTATTGTTATGGTTGTATATATTTTTGTATCAAAACTTATACAATAGGTTTAACAAGGGATCTATTATGCTTATTCCTAAAATCCTTTAATTATAACAAGTAAATTTCAGTTTTTTATCTGGGATAAAAAATTTAAATGTAGATGTTTACTAAAGTTGCAAAACAAAGTATGAAACTTTTTTATACTATTTTGGAAGTTTTTTATTTAATAAACTTACACGGTTGTTTATTAATTGTTTTTTTTTATGTTTTACTGTTAATGTACAAAATTTCTTTACTTAGTTTTTTTTTATAATTATTATTCCTTTTTCTAACTAATTTATTATTTTCATTTTATGTTAAACATTATATCTTTAAGTATTTTACGTTATTTTAATTATTTTCGGCAAAGAATTGTTAATATGGCAAGTTCTAGAAAACATCTACATTTGAAGTTTTTTCTATTGATAAGAAAGAACTGTGATGGTGTTTTTACGAGCTATTACTCGAAATTATAGTTCGTTAAACAATAACTAACTTCATTACTTTATTTTATAAATCTTTTTTTTTGTAACTAAGTTAAAGCTTTTGTTTTTTTTTATCTTTTTAATAAAGTAAATGTAAAAAAATACTTATATCATTTTATTTAATTTTATGCATAAAAAAAAGTAAATAAAGTGATATTAGATTTTGCATATTTTTTTAACTTAAGTGATATAAGTCTTAAAGAAGATTAACAAGACGAGATTTTATCAACAACTATAAAAACGCAGTAGTGAAGATCTACAACTATCATATTGCAGTAGTGAAGAGCTACAACTATCATATCACAGTAGTAAATAGCTACAACTATCAAATCACAGTAGTGAGAAACTACAACTATCACATCACAGTAGTGAAGAGCTACAACTATCAAATCACAGTAGTGAGAAACTACAACTATCGCATCACAGTATTGAAGAGCTACAACTGTCACATCACAGTAGTGATGAGCTACAACTATCACATCACAGTAGTGATGAGCTACAACTGTCACACCACAGTAGTGATGAGCTACAACTATCACATCACAGTAGTGAGAAGCTACAACTATCACATCATAGTAGTGAGGAGCTACAACTATCACATCATCACAGTAATGAGGTGCTACATTTATCACAACGCAGTAGTGCTAAAACTAAACATATAAAATAAATTAGATAACACATCATATAAAATTGTACATAAAAAAGTTTTACAGTAAGGTAAACTACAAAATTAATAATAAAATTTAGTTAGAAAAGAATTTATAAACAGTTGAAAAAGTATTTCGTCAGATATTATTAATGTGTCGTTAACACCCGGTTTAGTTAATTGCTAGTTTAAAATTGGACTATAACGTTTAATTTAAAATGCTTCTCTAATCAAGGTCTCAAGTTTTTTCCTACATTCTTTTAAATTACTGAAACAGTTGACAGTTGTTTTTTTTACAATAGTTAGAATTAACAATACGGTCTGATACTGCTGTTTTTCCTCTTAAATGGTTTTTCAGTTTTTCAATCAGTGCTTACAAATCAAATCAAATACATTGGTTACTCTTATCATTAGTTAGAGCACTTATACTTGTAGGCTACATTAGATTTCAATTAATTATCTATTTAGCATGCTTTTTGCTATTGTTATTAACATAAACTATAAAAGTACTAAAAACATGGAAACTTCAAACGGAACAACCAGTTTTCAAATGTTCATTCGTTGAAATTTCAAATGTTCAGTAATAAAAAGTTAATACAACTCTATATAAGATTCAGCAATTTCTTTAATTTTCTTACCTTGAAATTTGCATCTTCTAACTCTTATGTCTTTACAACATGCAAAAGTTTGTCAATAGCACCAAGTAAATTTTTTTTAGTTTGTCAACTTAAATAAAAAAGTTTAAGTTAGTTAAATCTATACCTAACTGTGTTTATTTAACTGTATAAAAGCTACTATAGTTTTAACACAAAAAAAATAATAAATGTAAAAAAAACATTATAAGTTTAAAAAATAAGGAAAAAACTTTAAAAAATTCTGTTAAAACTAAACGTATTTTAATTATAATAAGTCTTATAAACAATGTATACAGTAAGAAATTAGCAATTAATTTGTGTTTTTTAATTACTCATCACAACCTGATAACCAATTGTAATGCAAAAAAGTAATTAAAAATAAGGTCAAAATCTGACTTCTGTAACAAATTAAAAAGATATTTACGCTTTAAAATAAATGCTTCATCGTAGTTTCTAAAACATTATGGAAATTACAACTATCACATCACAGTAGTGACCATGATGTGATAGTTGTAGCTCCTCACTACTGTGATGTGACAGTTTTGGTTTCTCACTACTGTGATGTAAAAGTTGTAGTTCCTAACTAATTTAATGTAATAGTTGTAGCTCCTCACTACTGTGATGTGATAGTTGTAGTTCCTCACTACTGTGATGTGATAGTTCTTGTTCCTAACTACTGTGATGTGATAGTTGTAACTGCTCACTATTTGTGATGTGATAGTTGTAGCTGATCACTACTGTGATGTGATAGTTGTGGCTTCTCACTACTGTGATGTGATAGTTGTAGTTCCTAACTACTGTGATGTTATAGTTGTAGCTCCTCACTACTGTGATGTGATAGTTGTACCTTCTCATTATGGTTATATGATAGTTATACCTTCTCACTATAGTTATGTGATAGTTGTAGCTCCTCAATACTGTAATGTGCTAGTTATAAACTCCTTAATATTTTGGAAACTATGATAAAGCATCTTTTTTAAGCATCAATATCCTTTTGGTCGGTGACAGGAATCAGAACTTTATCTGTTTTTAAGTTACTCATTTGCATTACAGTTGGTTATCAGGCTGCTATAAATAATTAAATTACACGAATCAATTGTTGTTTTGTTACTGTATACATTCTTTATTACAGTAACTTTAATTAAATCAAACAAAGATTCTAATGTTTGTTTAAGTTTTATATCAAATATGAATTTGCAGGTTATAGTATAATTTTCATAAGTTTTAAAGTTAAAATTTGTTAAGTCTTTAAAGTAAGGTATATTAGATTAGATAACAACTATACAAAATTTGCGCCTAGACTTACAGTGTAGCTTATAATATCCTGTCTATTGATGTTTTTAATACTTTTTTACCTGAAAAATACATTTGTAAATGTTTAACTTTTTTTTATTTACTCGTGTTAAAAACATTAAAGATACGTAAATGACAAGAAGATGTAACTTAAATATATTTTTAAAACTTTATTTTAGGCAGTCAACTAAGCAAAATTTAAAAATATCAAAAAACTCTTTAGTAAAACTTAATTAATCGAAATAAGAAAAGTTTGATTTATTTAAACTGACAAATATCATAAAATAGAAAATAATTAAATAATAAATAATAAAATAAGTTAAAATTATATAGGTTAAAACTAAGTTTAATATAAAAAAGTACTAACAAAACTAATAAATTTAAATTATCATCAAGTTTTCCTTGAGACAAAGTGAATTAATTTTTATTATAAGACAATTTTGCTAATGGTTTTATAATATATTCTCATCAAAAAATCTTAAGTAAACAAATTTTTACTTATTAGATTAGAAATGATCAGGTTAGAAATGATCGCGGGTTAGAAATGATAGTAAGCCATTTGTTGTAAACCAAAGTAAAACACATTTAAATTTTATTATTTATTAAGCATATTTGCTTTTTTTTCTTATGTATCTAAAAAGTTAATAGATTTCTGAAATAAAATATTTCGGTTCAAAATGATTTACATAAAAGTTTAGTATTAAACAGAGGCAAGTTTTTAGACTCATTTTTGGTGGGGTTTCACAATTTTTTGTACATTTATAGAGTATTTTCTGTAGTACTTCTAATAATACAGTTTTAAATTACATAACTGTTTACTACATAACTGTCTAAAACTTCTCAGGTACATAAAAATATTTGAACTCTACATATTTTGAAAATGCCAGTAAAACTGAATGCAAAATCTAAAAAAGTAATCGAGTTTTTTAATTTCTAGTAAAATATTATAAATATAAACTTTAGACCTATTATTATTGACAATGTAGAATTTTGCCAAGTTGTGAAGATAGCACGTAAAACGAATTTTTTATAAACAAGAAACTAAAAACGAAATAATAACAAAATTAGTAAATAACTTGTCTTAATAATAGAAAAAATTTACATGATATGTAACAAATTACTTAGTCAAACAGTTCCAATTATAAAATATATAGCAAAAAATAAAAGTTAGACCAATAACAATTTATACTTCCAAAAAAACTAACAGCAGACGTGAAAAACTGTTTCACAGCTTGATTAAAAAAAAACAAATTGTAAAACTATGGTTTTTCTGATGTTGTAAAATAAAAACAATATATAATTTGATCAAAAATTTTCTGGTTAAAAATGAAACACTAGGAGTTGTAAAATTATTCAAAAATAATTTTCAAAACGCTTTTGATTTGTTAATTTTGAACAAAAAGTTTTGTTTCTCAAATTTGCTTTGTATTTGATAATGAAACTTTTATATACTATATACTTTATAATCATTTTTGACATAGTTCTTTTAAAAAATAAACTAAACTTTGTTTGATTTGATACCATAAAGTTAATTTCTAGAAATTATTATTTGTTAAAGTCTTGTAAAAATTTAATTTTAATGACTTGATGTACTTTTAAATGAAAATATTAAGTATTACGACTTTAACTAATAATTTGCATTAGAAAAATATATTTAACTACTAAAAACCATGTTGTAATTAAAAACAGTACAATATTGCTTTGGACAAGCTATGTTTCTAATAACTTATAATGCAGTTTTTACTTAAAACTTGAATTTATTTACGAACTAATAACAATATTTTTTTGAATAACTTATTTAAAATTGGAGTATAAGCAAACGGTAAAACTTAGATAAGCATATATTTCTTAAAATATCTCAAACAATCTTCATTCTTTTGCCGTGTTTTGATAAAAAACCTAATTAAAAAGTAAATTGTAATGAATAAATCATCAAGTAAGCTTTACTTTTGATATTGAGGTTAAAATAAAAACATTGAGTAGAATCACAACTAAATTAACAGCAAAAATTAAAAATTTATGCTTGAAAATATTTTAATTATTATTTCTTTTCTTAACTTCACTCTAAATTAAAACATAGGTCGTGAGCCGGATATTTGTGCTTATTTTTTATTCAAATTTAAACTAAAAAAGGACAAAAATTCACTTATTAAATTTCTTAACGTTTTTAAATACCATAAGAAAAATTTTTAATGAAAATAGTTAGCGATACTTTTCAAAACTACTTTACTCAAAATAGTTCTGTTTTACTTAAAAAACTGTGTAAAATTCTAAAGATATTCGGCAGCCTTTAGTAAGTCGCGAGCAAACCTAGATAAAGTTGTTCGCTGCCCGCACTTTGTAAAAAAAAAGTTCTTCGCGGGCCACAACTATGTAAAATATTTATAGTAGTCAATACAAAAAAAAAAACAAAATGAGTTAAAGTAAGCAATAAAAAAGGACTAGTAATAATTAAGTTAAGAGCCTAATTATAAGGTCTTACCAGAATTTTTTTTTAGCGTTTTAGTAAGGTATAAGTTAACCTGAAAACTGCATCACGGACCGCAATTCACCGACCCTTTTATAACTTCAGATAGTGTAAGAATTTTTTTTCAATCATATTGCATACTAAATCTGTTTACTCTTTTTTAGGCCAAAACTAAAAATAAAGTATAACTTTTTCCATTATTCTAAAGTTCTAGCAACATAAGAACTTAAATATTTTTATTTAAAGTTAAAGGTAGATGAACGAAATACAGTAGACTACCACTTAAGTACGCACTTTTTTTGGTACGAACCTCGCCATAAGTACGCACTTACCTAGAAAGACCAAAATTTCTAAATTTTCTTAGACTTAGATTTTTACTAAAGACTTGTTTCAAAGAGTCATTTTCTGACGCTTTACATCAATTTTTCTAATTTTTTTTAAAATTTCTAGTTTTTTTTATTCAAAAACTTTCAGAATATCTCCAAAAGAAAGTCTTATTTTAATGTGATATAATACAAAACTAGTTAACCACAAAAACTAGTTACAATTTTCTAAAGTCAAAATAAACATATAAAAAGAAGCAACAACAACAAAAAACTAAAGTTACAAAAAAATAATGAGCATCTTATCATTGTGCACTTATACTATTAATGTTTCTACTGATATAAACTTTCTTACAAAAACAGCCCTGAAACGATTTTCTTTCAAAAAAAAACTTTTTTAGCTAATGGAAAATTATAATAAATGTATTAACTAAACTTAGCTTGACTAGCATTATGTAGAAACTTTTTATAGAAAAAATAAATCATTTTAAAATCTATAAAAAAATTTTGTAGATTAGAATTATGTATCAGATGTTATTTGAATTAAAAAGACTTGTTTATTTGGCTTAATTATTTGGTGGCTAGTTGTAAGAAAGAAAACAAACAACTAAGTTTCATATTATACTATGTCGTTAAAAAGTACGCACTACCCGTGCTAAGTACGCACTTTTTGGTCGGGTTCAATTTGCGTACTTAAGCGGTAGTCTACTGTAGCTGCTATATAAAATAATTTATATAAGTTGAAGCTGTTTTTGCAAAATACTAATGTATACTCACAATGAAAACATTTTAAAAAGTAGAATGTTCAACTTAAATACAAAGATGGTAAACTTTAACGGAAAGTATATTTATAGGTCAGTCTGGGCTAGAAAAATGATAAAACGCTGATTCATCAATTTTGTTTAATATTTTATTTATTTTTCTATACCCTTATCCCTAAACTACCTTACCTAAACATATAAAAATTTGATCAAAAAATTAAGATTTAACCATTAAAATTGTAAAAATCATGAAAAAATGCTTTTTTATTTTGCTAATTCAGCAACTTTTTTCAGATGAGACTGACTTTTAAATGACAAATTATAGTTAACTTAAACAAAAACAATAGAGGACAGATTATAAACTTTCATTGATCCATTTTTAAACTGTTTCCATTTATTCATAATTTGTTTCTTGACAACCGATGAAAAATATTTTTGAAATTTATTATGACGTATTAGATTTTATACGACTTTTGCAAATTCATTAAAACTTTATTATACAATTTTTAATGTACTAGATTTACAATAGTCAAAGTTGATAAGTTGATCTAATTAAAGCAATAATGAAGACTGATCATTCGCGAATTATCGAATTAGAAAGTCAATTAAAGTTGTTCAAGGTTAGTTTCAGCTGTTTAAAATGATTAAGTATGTAAAAGCTCATATAATAAGCATAAAATTCTAAAGTTAAAGAAAAAAATTTCAAAGCTGCTAGAAATTCAAGTACAGTAACCTCTCACATCTTTACGCACTCGTGACGTTACGCACTCTCGTTTAGTTACGTATTTTAGAATTCTAAAAAATTCAAAAAATTTAAATTTAAGTTTTTTTAATATTTCACAAATTAGGTTAATTGTATATCTTTATTAAAAAAAAAATGTTTTTAAACACTATTTCACCTCTCTATATCTTTAGAATTTGTAACTTATGTTCCTTTACTAATTGATAAACATTTAGTTATATCTCAGTGTATCAAAAATTATATTAACAATAAGAAATTAAATTAAAATTCTGAAAAAAGTATGACTGTGTTAAATAATGATAGTATAATTAAACATTGAGAGTTTAAAACACAAATAAATAGTACAACACTCTTGCCCTATATACAAATAAAGCAACATGAATTTAATATAGACACCACACCATTTCTTAGTTGTTAACAAATGCTTAATTATAAATTGAAAATGCTTAGTAGACTAAAATATAAATTTTTACTACCAAATAAATCACATTTAAATATATATTAAGATAAAATCTACTTAAAATAAAAAGTAGTAAAACTTTTCTACAAGTATAATTACTTAAAATATATCTGAATCCTTTTTTTTATTAATATATGTATAGTTTTATCTTTTGTTTTAATATTTATAAATAAAGCAAAGAAGTTGTTATAAGTACAAAAGTCCCCAGTCTGCTTTTAACTAAAAGCAATATCAAAAAACAGCCATTATAGTAAGTATATTTGGTACGTCTCGTATCTTTACGATCTCTCATATCTTTACGCACTTTTTCTGTAGACACAATGTGCGTAAATAAGCGAGAGGTATTTATACGATTTCTATTGTTTTTATATCTTCTGCTTTTATTTAAGCGTAGTTCTCTAACTGAAGTTGTTTTAGATGAACGACGAAAGGCTCAAGAATGAAAACAAAAAACTCATTTCACAATTGAGAACAAAGGATGAGATTATAAACAAGTTAAAGGGTGTTATTATTGATACGAAGGAGGTATACAGTACTCATATTACTTTAATAACTTACATTTAAAAAATATTGCTTTTTTGTAAATATTTATTAAAATTTTACATTTAAGATTTTTATTCAAACGTTTTTTTTAATTAAAACAATTTTAGATTACTAACGAAAAGCTCGAGCTGGAAAATAAAAAACTCAACTCACAATTAAGAAGAAAGGATGAGATAATTTACAAGTTGAAGAAGGATAAGATGTTAGGTAGGAAGGAGATATCGGATGCTTGGAGGGAGATATATATTATTTGTGCAGTTAATGATAATCTTGAGAAGAAACTCAATATGGTTAAGAAAGAAAAGGAAATCCTCGAGAAAGATCACGAAATGCTGAAAAATTGCAGTAAAAGTATTGAAGTCGACAAAATAAAGCTGCTTTTTGCGAACGCGACATTAAAAAACAAAATTGAGACTTATGATAAAAAGTTAAATGAGGAAAGTGAAAAAAGATTGAAATCCTTTATAGAGCGATCTATTTTGAAGGAAGCAAACGAATATGAGTTTAAAGAACAAATCAAATAAATTAAGATTCAAAATGAAAGAATAAAAAGTTTAGAAAACACTATCAGTGTGAATGCTCTTAACCTAGAAAGCTTAGAAAATAAAAACAAAAACAAGGAAAAAAGTTTTGAAAATTTGAAAAACAAGTTTAACAGAATTATCGCGGAAAGAAACAATTTTGAAACGGAAAATATAAAAAATAGCAAGTACATAAGCTGCTTGAAAAAATATTCAAATGAAAATGATACAAGAATAAAAGTTTTAGAGAACAGCTATAAGAAACTTTTAAACACATTTCTAAATGAAAGACCTAAAAAACGGAAGCTAAGTTTTTTTTGCTTCTAGAGTTTATTGTTAAAAATCTCTAGAATTTGCTCTCGTATCGAACTTTTTAAATCTATGTTGTATATCTTACAGTTATTAATGCTCAAATTTATTTTTAGGTTGTTTTTATAAATTCTTGTGAGGTTTATATGAAAAACTGTCTTTATTCTGTTCTGTTTTATAAGAATAACACTTTGTGTTGTTGTATCTAAATTCACCTTATGTGAAAATTTTCTGACGGTAAAATTTGAGAAGTAATAGTTTTAGAAAACTTCTTTGAACTTTTTTTTTTTTACTTCTTAGTTGAATGCCATTTGAATTCCTTTATAGTATAAAAATATCGTATGATTTTATTTTGGAATATTTTTTTTTTCATTATTATAGTTTACAAAGTAATGTTACTTTATGTGAAAAGTCTAGCTTGTTATTTGCTTTTTTTTGAAGTTTTTAAGTTGAGTGCTACTTGTAGAAAATTATTATTTGAACTCTACAACAATTGTTTTTTGATATTTTTTTTGTATTAATTAAGTTTTTAAGCAACGCACTATAAGTAAAGCTTAAAGCAACGGTTTATAAGTAACGCTTGAAGTAACGCACTATAAGTAACGCTTTTTAATGCAAAATTTATAAGCTTGGTCTTACTACAAAGTTCTTGTTGTTTCTATTTTACAAAGAAAATACATTCTGTTTTGTCTTTCAGAAGAAAAGCAAAGATTTAGAAGAAAAATTTCAAAACTCTGCAGGCTGTTAATATAAATTAATTATTTACAATAAACTTCAGATGTAAAATATGTTTTCCTTATTTCTAATCTAAGTGCTAAAAAACTATTATATCTAAAAGAGTAGGAAAAACAATTGTTTTATGTTTTAACTAACAAAGTTTTACATACAGAGAAACTAAATTAAGCTTTATAACTTAAGGTATATCAAAATTCAGAATAGTGTAGTGAAAAACATATGTGTATTTTTTACCACTTTGATGTACTAAATGTTTATTGAATAAAATATTTAGCAACTGATTCCACTTAACACAAGTTAATTAAAATTAACTGTTAATGGAAAGGTTTATTAAAACTTTTGTTACAAACTTTTTAAAGCTTTTTGATTTTTTCTTTTTTTTTCAGTGTTTTTATAATTTTTATAATATACATTTTTACACAACACAAATACTACAACTTTTAAATTGTTAAGGAAGTTTAACTATGCGCAGTAGACTGTGCATAAAGTATTTTTCTTGTAGCGCTATATGTGTTTACTTATACAATTACTCTCATATTATAGTAAGAAAGGAATCGTACTATAACTTTATAACTTTTAAAGAAAAATCCTTGTTAACTACAAATATCTAAATTTTTAATATTTATTAATTGTTCACGCAATTAAACTTTTTTTTCTTTTAGTTTACCGTTGAAAACTAGAATGTAAGAAGGCATCCGCTCTTAAATCTTTTCTGTTAACCAAGTCTAGAACAGGGTTTCCAAAACTTTATTGGCCCCATCGAAGAAACTATGTAAGCAATGGCTTTCTTTTAATCGATTTAACAAAAAACTACCCTAAGACCCTCTTTTTTGCTCTTCTTCAACTTCAGAATATCTAGTGTAAGTTTTAAGTTATGACATCATGCCCTTTTACAAGTCACGACCCACTTTGGCACGTTTGCAGCCTATGGCACATTTTAGGAAACCCAGTTTGAATGGTCTACTAGGGCAGGGGTCGGCAGGCAGTTGGTGCTCGCGGGCCAAATTTCAAGTTTTCAAAATCTTTGCGGGCCACAGTTTTAGTTTTAGTGATATTTGAATAATCTTTTGGCTTTAGTTTTAGTCACACCAGAGATAGTTTTACTTTTATTCACTTTATTAGTTTAAATAACTTTTAGCTACACATAGAATGCCTAATTAATATATAAACATCTATTTGAATATAATCTACATTGTTTAATATACATAAGTCTTAATAAAGTATGTACTTTCTTAAACATTTAATAAGTTAAACTTAATAAAATATTTTTATTATTTTACTTACAACCTAAATCTCTATAAAATCCGAGCTGGAAAAACATTTATGGGTCACTTTCATACATTTTTTATATTATGAACTACCTTTTCATATTTGAAAATTTTAACTTTTGAAAATATTTTTTGCGTTTTAAATAGTTTGCATTCTTTAGAAAAACCAGTAATTAGTTTGTTAAATAAAATTAACAGTTATTTGTACTGTAGATAAGCTATATTGTATTTTTAAAATAATTAATGCTGGTATACTTTAACAGAATGCCGTATTAGCCTTTTACTTTATTAGCCTCGAAGATTTATTCAAAGTTTTTGAAAAAAAACTTTTAGATACACCTGAGTTTTACAACAATTTCTTAAACATCTTTAACCTAGTCTGAATTAAAAAAAATAAACTATCCTGTTTGTTTGGCAGCGCTGTTTAGAATAAAGTTCACAAAATAAAGAAATACCAAAGTTTATTAACAGTGAATTAATTATATAAATAAAAACATTATCATTTAGTTTGAATGTACAATTAAGTTTTTAATAATTTTTAACAAATGTATAAAAAATTTATTAAGCTATTAAGAATTATAAACACCTATTTTTTATTGAGCATTATAGCAATTCTTTTTACTGCAATAAAAATATTGCATTTTAAAAGAGCAAATGTGAATTTTGAGACGAGCTAATAGAACTATAATACGTTAGTTTGGAGTTATTGCGAGAAACGAAAAAAAAAGTAAATTGTTTAAGTCAGTTTCAACAACGCACACGATTATTTTTAGTAACTACAGACTGATCAGAAAAAACTGTTAAGGCAAGTTATTAAGTAGAAAAAGTAATTCCTAAAAAAATGCCTTTTAAAATTGAAAACTTATTTAAATGTTGAGATTAGTAAAATATTTAGGTTTATTTCTTCAATATTAACAAGAAATCGTGTTTAGGAAATGTCTGAAGACTATAAAGTCGCATAAACCAAACTAGGACTTAAATCAGTTTGTTAAGATGTGAGAACTGATACAACAAACGTTGCTCATTTTAGAATTTTTATTACAGGCTGTTTTACTAATTTTGACATTTTAGAAGAATTTCTAGGTATAGTTTTAATACAAAACACAACAATAGGTAAACACATTTTAAAAGCAAAAGTGCAATGCACCAAATTAAAGTTTTTAAAATTACAACTTTTGCTTCTATTTTTAGTATATAATTAAGTTAGAAGTAAAAAAAAAACTGTCTTAATTAATATAGAAAAATTTAAGAGATACTGTTACGCTTCATTAAATGTCTTTTTTAATAAAAAATATTTATATGGTAAATTTTTTATGTCAAACCATTACTTTTAATGTAAACTTTAAAATTTCGTTACTTTACATGTAAAATTTGTTTAAAATTCAAGGTTTTTTCGATAATTCTCAAATTCAAGGCTTTTAAAGATCTTTTAAGCTTAAATTGTCAAATTCCAAGCTTTTCCGGGATTTTTTTGGCAACACTTATACGTACACAACTAATATAAATAATAGTTCAAGTTATATTAGCTGCAAGATTTAATATCTAAAATATGTTTTAACTCAAACCAACACTGTGCATTGAACAAAACATACATCATAATTTTAATTTACCACTCTTTAAAGCAAAAAAGTCAGTCCGAGTAACCAAAACTAGCCTGATATTTTAGCATACAAAAATCAATTCAAGCCAAAAACTGAAAAATGACTAAATTGGCCTGAAATTTGAAGCCTTCAAAAAGTCATAGTCTGAGTGTAGCAACTTTTATTTGTTTATTTGATGGAGTTTGAACTATTTTGATTAAAAAGGTACAAACTTAATATACTACCATCTAGTTTGAATTATATAGGTAGTTCCAAAAAACAGCAACTAATTTATATTAGTATGCAGCACATTAAAATTAACTTATTTTGTCAAAAAAAAAAACATTGTTTGAAAAATCAAAAAGTATACTTAACAAAAATTTTAAATATTTATGTCATATATATTTTTTTAAATGTGTCTGTACACACTTTAATATTAAATGTAGAAACAACAATGTTAGAAAACTATGCATAAACTAAATTTTATCTCGTTAAGTATTGAATAAAAAGTGGTTTGAAATATGAACATCTTTGTTTATTTGTGTGCATAGGAATTAATTTAAAATGCAAAGTAAACTTCTAAAAAATCAAAGGTGTCAAAATAAAAATAAAATTAACCTTATTTTTTTTTATTATTAAAAATGTTTTTGTACACACTAGAATATAACATTAAGTAATAAAACATCTGTAACAGAAACTTAGGTATAAAAAACGTGTAAAAAAACTAAACTGTAAAGAAATAATATTTTGGTTATTTACTGTGCATTACTTTTGTACAAAACAAAAAACAATTGCATTTAGTTTTTACCAAATAGGTATTATATAACTATTTTACTAATTCAAAGCACTTTTTACACTCTTTTTCAGAAAAAAAATTGCTGTTGTAAGAAGAAAGTTACTATGAAATTGAGCAAAAAAACTTGGTGGAATGCTAACCTGTATTTTTCAAATTTTTAAGCTAAATCAGCAAAGTCTTTTAGTTGTTTTAGAATGTTAAATAGTAACTTAAAACAAATCTTGTCAAACAAGTTTAATTTAAAATATATTTTTGCTCAGCGGGCTACTTTTACACGCTCGCGGGCCGCAAAATATTCTTTCGCGGGCCGCATTCCATTTAAAAAATTTAAGTGCTCGCTGGCCGCAGATTTACCCTTCGCGGGCCGCATTTGGCCCGCGGGCCGCAGTTTTCCGACCCCTGTACTAGGGTATGAAAAACTTAATACTTAAATTCAATTGAAAAAAATAAGAAGTTTTGTAGAGAGACTTGGTTTGAGTAAAGTTTTCACAGCAATTTTACGCTAGAAAAATTAAGTAATTCGTAAAGTTTTGGAAAAAATTTAAAGTTTCAACAAAAACTTTGAATTTTGAAAAATTTAAATTTTAAACAGGTTTGATAAGAGTAAGGTTATCAACGATACTATTTTAAATTCTAAGTCTATTATTTAAACTATACTTCTAAATAATAGACTATGAATTTAAAATTGTCTCGTTGATATTTACTTACTTCTTTTTAGTTGAGCTCTTTTCTGTGTAATTATAACTTATCGTAAAGTTATTACCATTAAAGAGTAAGTTTTACATAGTAAGTATATAACTTTAAAAACGTCTGTATTTTTGTATAAGAAAAACAAGTTCGAGTTGTCTTAAACAAAACCTTTAAAGTTTATTTTTGCTTTTGAAAACAAGTTTGTCACAAATGTATCTACTAGGACTCAAAACTTTTTAATATATTTTTACAATTTTTTTTTTAATTTAAACTTTAATAGATGTTTTTAAAACATATGTTAAAACCTCAAAAACTATTTTTTTCGTTACAGGACGCATTGTTATTCAACTTTGCTTAAAAACTTTGTCTTGTTGATAGAAATACCAACGTTTCTATTAACTTGAAAACGTTTCCTACAAAGTTCAACTTCGAATTCCCAACCACTTTACTCTTTCAAGGAGCTTTGGTTGCAAATGTAAGATTCCTTGAAGTTCACTAAGATGAATGTTAAGTATATTATCTCCTAAAGTTTGCTGAGAATTTTTTTGCACCTTTAGTCACTCATCCTCAATTCAGTCAAAGCTGTGATGAATTATATTTTGTTGTTTTTGAACGTACTAAGTTGATCTAGTCAATTTAAATGAATAGTTTATAAATCAAAAAACAAAGGTTAACCTTTCTTATTATTTATTAATAGCTACTGTGTTTTTTTGATAAATTTAAATAAACTAGTTACGTTATTAAGAAAAGGTATTAAAATACAACTTAAATATCAGTCTAAAATATGTTTCGTTCTACAAGTATTTAATTTACATAAAATTTTAAATAATGAAATTAAGTTAAATAATAAACTATCTATGATTATGAAATAATTATCTTAAATATTATTCACGGAGTGTTATAATGAGTATGAGTAGTAGATAATTGACGATTGATACAACAGTGATAGTGACAGATACCATAATGTTAACGTTCTTTTTACAGAAATTTAAAAACAATTTACTTTAATTATTTCCTGTTGTTTTTACCCTTTAAATTTTCTGTATCCTAAACTTGTGCTTATGCCTCATTTTCGATATTTTTTGAAAAATAGTTAATCAAATTATCTCAAAAACCTTAAAGAGGCATTAATATTAATTTGAAAGTATTAAAAATTACTCTGAATAATTGCAATTTGTTTTCTAAAGTATTACATGTTAATCATTCTCAGTTGCGGTATTTTGATTATTTTTCTCAACCTCTAAATATTTTCTTCAGTTACTTTCTAAGTGTGTCAAACTGACTTTTAATAACAAAAAAAATGATTACTCTTTAAATTTAGTACCGAGTTTTATAGAATTACATTTTTAAAACTATCAAAATTGATTTTAAAAAAATTCTAAATGGTAATTAATATGAGGTTGACTTATAAGTGAAGAACTTGTTAGCTTACTAAAGTTTTAACAAATAGTTTTAGCATCTTAAAAAAGTGCAATTAAAGCTATAAATTTAAATTAAAATACAATATTATTGTATTTATATTTTAAGTAAGATAAAAGTATCATTTAACCTTTTTATACTCAACGTATAAAAAGTACGAACAAAAAGGGTAATTGTATTTTTCTTAAAAAAAGCCTTTTTTACATTACAATTAAGATTGAAGCTTGCATAGAGATCATGCTCATACTTTTTGATTATAAAAAGTAATTTAAAGCTTAACTTAAAGAAAAAAAAAAATCATATAAGATTTAATTACAATTTTTTTAATGCTTTAAACAGGGTTAAAATTTTCCTGCAATTTGAACGAGTATTGTATTGTTTGAATAGTAGTTTTAATACACAATCCTTCAAACAAACCACTGTATCATTCAAATTTAAAACATTTTTGGTTTATTAAAACAAAAAATATTGTTTAAAAAACACAAATTTACGAAGTTCTCGCTATTGAAACTGTACTACATTATAGTACAAGAAAACTTATTGAAAACTATTTACTAGTTTCACAGAATAGCTTCAATCAACTTGTAAATTTTAGTTCTTCAATAGTTCCTCATTTTTAATTATAAAAAGTTTTAAAGAAATTCATCGTTTTAGTTTTTTAGGTAAATGCTTTCCATTACTTTTAGTTCAGTATAATTCAGTAAAAACAATTGATTTTCTTTTTTTTTCTCATTTTTGTTTCATATGCACTAGTTCTCTGGAAACTGCAGCCCGAAAAGTATAAAATCTACGGACAGCGATGCACTTTAGAGGTGAAAACTTTTGTAATAAAAACTTAGTCATTTTTTAAAATTAAAATTGGCACTAGAGCTAAACTTTATCACTAATTCGTTTTAACAGTATATATTTTTATCTAATAAAAGCAACTCAGGGAAGACTTTTAAATGCACTTCCGCTTGCAAGCATTTTTGGTCTAAAACTGGCCCGTTACTTATAAAAGGCTTCCGTTTCTTGCAGCATTTTAAAATTTAAGTTTTAAAGTTTCGGAAATTATCGCAAATAACTTTGATCTATTCTTAAACCTATTCTAATTGATAAAATTATTCTCTTAACTGCGCTCGGGTGAAACCTGATGGCAAAAAGAATGAAAATTTCATTGACGTATGAAAAATTTGAGTGGGAACCGATTTTAATGTCGATACATCTGTCGAGGCCAATCAAAAGGCTTCTTAGATAGATTTGCAAGAGTATTCATAGCCAGTAAAAACCAAATCAGCTAAAACTTGTAGAGACCATATAAAAGACAATAGCAATTTGAACTTGATCTACACAGAAAAGATGTCTGAAGAAACCTAATGCATCAGCATGACTACAAATGACAGGAGTTTATAAACTCATCCATATTCCTTATACTTCGTTCTTTTAGTCTAAATACACTGACTTAACGGATTACTAATAAGAAAAGAATATTCATTTGGTTACAGAGAATCATGTTAGAATATTGATTGGCAAACTGTGTCGTGCAACAGGGGTATTTTATCGTGAACAAAACACACAATCTTAGATTCACCTACTCCGATAAAGTTAAGTGCATAGACAGCTTACATAACAAAAAAGAATTCATTGTCTTAGCTACGTTTTTTAATTTATAAAGAACTTAAAGTTAATGTTACTCTGTATGAACACAAATTACAAAACCTTCAACAGCAGCAGAAATTACGGGATCTAAAACAAAACGTATTATTTTTTGGTCAAAATTCAGGAGAATTAAATCAGCTGAGCGGGGAAGTTTTTTTATGGGATGAACTCTACTTCTTACATTAAACGTTTTACTTTATTTTTCACTAAAATAGTTGTATACATTTACTAGTTTTAATCAAGTATATTCTTTTGATGTTAGCTAAGTTTCTTACACAGAAGACAATGTGTTTCACACAAACGTAATAAATCTTTAAAACCAACAAAGTTTACTTTTAATAGTATATTTTGTCAATATTTTCTTTTATTTTGTGTAAGCTAGGTATGGATTCGATCTATTTATACTTGAACTACTCAAAGTCTAGTAAAAATGTTCACTTAAAAAATATATAAAATATTATTACCTTTGAACGAAGATGATAAGTTTAAAATCCATATTTTGCACAAAAATACACTCATATATAATAAAAATATCTAACGATTATTAAAAACATTATTAAAATATTAAATATTAAAAACTCTAACGATCCAACTTACTTTTACCCATGTTTTATTCATTTAATACCTAGCCTCAAGAATATGGTAAGGCATAAACAGATATTTACCTTTGTAGAAGGTTTAGACCCTTTAATTAGCATTTTACGTTTTCAGACTGTTTAACCTACATATACTTTAAAATAAAGTTACAACAGACCTGACATTATAAGAAAACAATATTACAACTGATATAAATTACTTATGCAACAAAAAGCTTATGTTTTAGCATATTTACCTCTATATCTAGATAATATAAATAGATGGTGTTACAATATACCGACTAATAGTTAATGTATTTTAAGTTTAGAAGTATAGCAATTATAAGTTTTATTCACTATCAGAATGAACTAATGATCAACAAAAAAGATCATTACTGTAATTTAACGAAAATATTATAAAATATAAAATTATAAAAAAAAATAATTAAAAAATGATCTACAGACCAAGGGTAAGGGCTAGGGGTAACAGTAATAATAGAAAAAAATAATAATAATAATAAACTTTAAAAAAATAACTTACCGACCTAAAGTAAAAGTTTGGGTTAACAGTGATAGTAAAAAAAAACAATTTAAAAAAAAATTAAAAGTAATAAAAAATTAAAAAAATAAAAATTTAAACCGTGCAAAATTGTCTGCTCGTGCAAAAGTGACCTTTCGTGCAATTTTATCTTTGTGCAGTTTTTTCTTCTCGTGAAAAATTGTCTTCGTGCAAAAGTATCTTCGTGCAATTTTGCCCCCTAATGCAATTTTGTACGCTCGTGCAAATTTGACGACTACCCATTTTTTAAGATAGTTTGTTCATTAATTAGATAACATTAAAAACTTTAACACCTCTCCACTTGTTATATGAACAAAAAAGTTTATATTAAATTTAGTCAAACACATATTAGCAAATTGAACATAAAACTTTTTATATATCTTGACATAAAATTTTACTAAAAACAAATTTAAAAGCTCATACAAGGTCGTGCCATAAAAGGAAGCTAAGTTAATACATGTTTTAAGTTATAAAACAAATTAAACAGTTAATGACTAAATGAGTTTTCGTTACATTATACTAAATTAAAAAATTTAAAACTTCGTTGTTCAACAAAACTGTATATGTTCAAAAAACTGAAAAACGAGCTTATAAAAGATATAACAGGAATAGAAAACTGCTTATGTGCAACATTTCTGATAGGTAATACTAAAAAAATTATATTGATAAACATTTTTTGTTATACAGATAGTTTTATCAAACTAAAACTTTAGTATAGGTATCAACAAATGTTGGTTACAATAAAGATTAAAACTAAAATAGTAATTTTCGGTTCTTGATGTATCTATAACAGTAAAAGTGTAAAAATTAATTAACAAACTTCTGAAACTTAAAAACTTTTAAGGTAGTTTACCTTAAAAATTGAATAAACATGAAGTAAATGTGATTTTTTACTATTAAAAATACTTTAAGTAGTATATCAAAAATAAAATTAATGAACAAGCTTTATAATATGATAACTTTAAAACAAAAAATATTGAACGATACAGAAATAAAGTTGTTGCAATTCTTTACAGAATAAATATTCTAGTCAATTGAAGTTACTTAATCTAATTGTTACAGGCTGAAATTTAAAAAGAACTGTTACGTCTACTTCAAAAAGCTTTAGAAATCAAACTTGAATAAAGTTGAATATAGAATGTTTTTGATTTTTAATACTGTTATCGAAACTTTTAATCAATATTTGTTTAAAGTTTAGGTTCTTAAATAAAAAGTTGTAAAATAAATCCAAAAATTAGTTAAACACGCCTGAAAACATACTTTTGAAGAAATGTACAAAAAAGTCTTAGTTTACGTTTTATTTTAGTATATAGATCTTAAAGCTGTATAAAATAATAATCGCTACGGCTACAGCTTTATTCGTTAATTACAATGCTGCTCGTACGATCTAAGAAAGTGACGGGAATGTTTTTAGCATCGAGGGTGCCCAACATTTTCCTCAAAATTTCAATCATGGCTTCAATCGTCTTACCTTCAGCTTCGTGCTCTTTTAGACAACTGTAGATTCCCAAAGTTGCATCTTTGGCATGATTGAACAAACTGAAGAAGTTTCCTGCTTCCTTCACCGCGCAAAGTCTTTTGCCTGAAAAATAAAATATAAATTTACCTTTTAGTTTTACTTGAGCTACGTATCGCAAGAGTTTTTCTGTCATCTTAGTTTAATGATCAATTAAAAAATTTGTTAACCGTGATAAAGGTACAGAGGCATTGTGACATGCTGCGGTTTACGACCGGAGAAAAATATTTTACGCTCAAGTCCGCCCTCTAGAGTCTTGTACCAAGTGTAGTGCGAGTTGTTGGCAGTAGGACCGTGCAATGCTGTGTACAGTGGATGATTGTGGTACGGCCTTTCGATAGCCTTTGAAAGCTTGCTTGTCGCGTAGACTGGTTTCTCAGATGGTAAGAATTCGGAAAAGTGTTTGTCTGTAGACACATATATAAAAGTTAGTTTGGTGTAAAAGTTTTAAATAACACCACTCGATGACAGTTTATGATGCAGTCTACCATTGATTATGTTTTTTTAGTAACTCACCAGGCATACATAGTCAAAATCAACCCTTGTTTCAGTCTAAGCAAGCACAATTTAATACTGCTTACTGAAGATTTTTTTTTTGTGAAATCAGTAGAATAAAAAAAAACTTTTATATTTACATAAAAAACGTTATTGCCTTTTTTTTTTGTTTTTGCTGACTAAATTGCTGAACTAAAATAAAACTAACTGTGTTTGAGTTTGCAGTTTGTATTAATATGGCGCAGCCTCAATCTCTGATGCATTTCTTCAGTGCAATCGTACTGCAAGCTTATGGACTTTTCCCATTCGATGGTCTTCAGTATGATCATGTGACCAGAGTGCTCTTCTATTGCGACCAGCATCAGTTCAAAGTTGTCCTCTCTTTCCACTTGTTTCGTTCGGTTTCCGTTGTGTTTATTGTCAATTCGCGCGCTCGGATAGTCTTGAAGCTGTATTTGATATCTAGTATTATATATGTTGATTTTTTATAAGCAGTGTAATGTTTTGTAATGCAACAGAGCAGCACTATACTTACCGATACGCACACAATGGAATACTGCTCAGTCGGACCTTCTATTGTGACGAGCGCACTGTCTGAATACCACGGGTAAGTGTGGTCTCCGCAGTCGTTGCAGTATTTGTTTCCTTGGTCAAGCCCATTGAGGCTTCCATGTAACCTGTAACAATTTTGATGCTTGTCGTTTGAAAGGGCTTTTAAAGTTAAACCAACTTTTTAACCGATTTATACTAATAAAATTATAGTTTTTTAATATTGAAAACTATATATCGTGATAAAAAGGTTTTAGTTCTAAAGGTAAATGTTTTTTAGATTTTAGTATTTAAAAAAACAGTAGAAAATTCATCTGAGGTAAAATAGAAAAAAATGTATTCAGAGCTTATTCGTTAGTGGCTGATAAGGGTTTAAAATTTTATTATATTATAATTGTAATGTTTATTTTAAAAGATTTTAGATTTTTATCTAACTTTAAGATGCTAGTATATCAATATAATGTAGATTGATTTTATACAGTTTTTTGATAAAATATTTGTTTATTTCTTTTTTAGACTTAACTAATGTTGGAAGCAAAATTACATTTATGACATTTAATGAATTAATTTATCTTTAATTGAACATTTAATAAAATTTAATTTAATAAAACAAAGAATGGCTAATTAATGTTTTTATAGTTATAAAATTAAGAACAATCAAAATAAATAAATTTAATATGAGTTTTTCCTGTCACAGCTTTAAAAATTATTCTAATTCTCAACTACACATCAGTTTTAAATAGCTTTGACATCTTTAAAAAAATCATTGATTCCAAACATAATATGTGTAAAAACTTCAGTACTAAAATATTTTTAATCATAAAACCTTAATTTTTTTGATATTACAAACAAAAATTATTCACAAAAACTTGAAAATAAGCAACCAACACAAAATCATTCTCGCAAGCGACCATTTTCGACGCCTTCGTCACCGCCTGAACCCATCCCACCGTCCACACTTCGCCGTGGCAAATTGGCGGGAAAGCCACCGTGGCTTTGGCGTAAAAAACATGCGGCATGTAGCCAAACTGGCTTTCTGTTTCCTGCACGACCACGAAGTCGTCATCGGAGCTGTGGGTGGCGACGATTCCGACGTATATGTTGCCCACAAGTGGTCTGTTAGTCGACCTCTCCACGCTCTCAGGCCTCTTCTTGCTCAGCCACGGAGTGCACTCTCTCAGATCTGAGTGGTCAGGCGTCGGGACGAACTGGTGGAACCTGCGCTTGACGGTCTGGATCATTTGACCGAAGCTTACGTCCCGAAGGTCGGCAAGGTTGCCCAGATCGTCCAGAGTGAAGTCGTCAACTCGATCGTTGAGAATCGGCTCCGCTTCGTCGATCATGGAAAAAGTGTTTGTGACGTCACAGGCGTCGGCGAACCTCGCGTACCTGTACTTGGGCATCCTCAACTGAACTCGGTTGACGAGCCGAGGGTTGAGTTTAATCTTGCCGATGAGAAAATTGTTTTCTGTTTTGTGCATTTGTTCTTCATCAGGGTTACATTCGATTGCGACTGTTTTAAAAAAGTAATGAAATAAATTGACAGCTTCAATACTAGACAATTAGTTTTTAAAATCACTATTGGTAAAGTGATCAACTTTGTTTGTATACTTTAAAATGTAAAACTACTGTAAAACAATTCTAAATTTAAAAAAAAATAGTTGTAAAATATTTTAAACTTTATTTCTACAAACCCTTGGTCGGTATGACGTCGTTGTAATTTTGTTTTTTGTTTTTTATCTGCAATAACTCTTGTTTTCTGTTTTTGATTTTCTTCCGACTGTGACAAAACGATTTTATGTAGTCAGTTGCAACCATTGATACTACTTTACCTAAAACAAAAAACAAAATTTACGTACAGCTACGTACCTTATCTTAAATACTAAATTGCTGTACCTGTTCGTAAAAAAGAGATACATACTTTTTAAATAGCAATAGACAAAAATAAGTAGCAAATCGGGTAACCCTAAAGGTATTCTGTAATCTTTACCTAACTTTAAAGTCAAATGAAACTTACTTAAAACCTCTGCGTCTGTTTTATCATCCCACAAATTTTTCAGAGCGTCTTTGGTGCTTGCCCTCACAACAGGATCAACACAAAGCATTTGCGCAAACACCTTCACAAACAAGTTTTCTACGGTTGATGAAAATTTACCTTCACATTTCCACAAGTAAAAACTCACATCTTTTTCATCGGCGACTTGCCAAGGAAAACTTAAGTTGATGACGTAATAAACGCACATTCCAGCCGCCCATACATCACCCGCCTTACTTGTTTTGTTACAGTTCAACAGTTCAGGTGCTTTAAACTGAGTATCTGTTACCAGTTTTGCGTCATTAGCTGAATTTTCAGACACATTAGTAAGCACCAAGTCATTGTTGCCGTCTACTTTCAAGTTATCAAGACAAATATTGCAGTGGGCGTTATTAAACTCGTTGTGTATGATATGAAGTTTGTACAGTAATTGTTTGCACCACTTTCTTCTAACTTTTTTGCTTGAAAAGTTAACAATTTTTGTTAAAGGAACTAAAGATGTCTTGTTTTTATTCGTATCTATGTTAAGCAGATTTTGTTTTTTATCCGAGTAATTACTATAAACACTCATCTTATTTATAACCAGCCTAATAAATGGACTTTTGTTTTTAAATATTAGTGTTTAGTTACGAATTACCATTTATAAATTAATACTGCTTATTTTTTAATAACCTTTACTGAGTACTATTATTAAACAAATGTTTTGTAACAAAAAAATTTTATATTATTATTATATATTTTTAAAATAAAAACTTAAGTATTTTAAAATATATCAAATATCAAGTTCTTTTAATCTTGTTTGAACCTTTATTTAAACATATATTATTAGTTCTGAAATTTATTCATATTATATAGGTTTCAGTAAATAAATATTTGTTAGTCTTCTTTGACAATGCACTTAATAAAAATACAGTTGTACATCTAATCTGTTAATTGTGCTGGCAGTAAGTAAAACCTTGTAAATTTGAACATCAGTGAACAACTATATAGGTGAGTTACAATTTAAAAGGATACAATGTTAAAGATTTTTCAACTTTTTTTTGAGTTTTTTAGAATTAAAAAAAGCGTAACTAAACGATAGTTCGTAATAATACGAGTGCGTAGATTCGTGAGAGGTAATTGTACTTCCCTTTGATTACAATATTGTATCCTTATTTACTGTTCTATTAACAGCAAACAAACGTGTATTAAACGTAACCATTTCAAAAAATCTTATTTGTCATTCAAATGCAGTTTAGTGTAGACTAAGTCATTATAAACAACAAGCCTAAATTAAATACCGTAAAACTTAAACTATTAAAGTTATTAAACAAAATAGCATGTTGAACAACAACAAATTTCTAATACTACAAAACTTTAAACTACAAAAGTAGCTATACAGTATCAAAATAGTTATAATGTTTTTCCCCGGATATTTCTTTGTTAAAACTTTTTAAAATATAAACTTCAAAAACTAAAATCTACACTGAACTTTTTTAACAATTTTAACTTGGTTATAAACTAAAATACACTAAACTAGATAAACTAAATGCAGACTTCGATTTAAACTAATGCTTAATTTCAGCTAGGATATTAAATTTTTTCTTTGTTTTAATTCATTGCCTATCGGTAAGGTATGATCATGTTACAATTTTTTTTAACATTATGATTACTTTTAAAACAAGCTAATCATTCTTAAGTAACTTTAAATCTTTACTGTATTTGTTTAAATATATAAGTGAATAATCTAAACTAGTATGGCTTAATTTAAGCTAGACGTATTTTTAGTATTTTTTTCTACAATATATATAGATTATTAGAACAAACTAATTATTAAGAAAATTGTTATTTTGTGTCTTTTATCCAAAAGTTGTTAAAACTAAAAACTTATATACAGAATTAAAATAATCTAAAAAATTATATTAATCAAAAGATTTGAACGGTTTTCAAACCTTTACGTATAGTGAAAATTTATACTTATATTTTAAAAAGCTTGATTTAGTTTTCTTTTAAACCATTTCTTTATAAGTAATAAAACTTTTTTATTCCTGCCCTACTTAATTTCTAATTACAAGTTCAGCTTTAATTTTAACTACGGTAAGTTTTTTCAATAAATTTGTAAAGTTTAAGTATGCAAAGCTTAAAATATTACTTTTCCGAACAAACTCCAACTACTTATTAATCATTTCATAATATAATGTTAAATTTAAAGTAAACGATTATTCTTTATAACTATAAACTAATGTCTTTTCTGCTTTCTAACTAGGACAATTTATTACAAAATTATAAACAAGTTTTTGTTTGTCTCAATATATACATTTTTTTAAATGTAGCCTTAAAGCATTAACGTTAATAATTATTAGTATACCAAGTACTAAGTTAAACATTTTAATACCAAATAACTTTAATAATTATTATAAAAATGTAAAAAGTGTCCATAATTATTATACGAGGTATCAGAAACAAATTTTTTTCTACCTAGAATCAATAGCAAAACAGATCATAAACCGCTATCCTACCAAGGAAATTAGTTATGGATTAAGCTACCATTATGTTTTAAAAGTAGAAGTTATTTTGGAAATTTACAGGATGAACTTAAAAGTCATCTAGTGATTATGAAGGTCATTAATAATGATTGCTACTCGTCTACATACTTTTTTTAAGGAATTAATAGTATTTGTCGTTTAATACCCAACTTTTTTATTTGTTTTGTTATTTTTCTTCTTTTTTTTATTTAAAATTTGATTTGTTAGGTTACAATAACAGTCGTTTAGTCTAGATTGCAGCGTTTTCTATCTGTTAATTTTTTAGATAACTTTTTAAGATTACTATTTTGAATTAAGTTTAGAATATTTACAAACTTTTTGTTTCTTTTTTGTTTTTCTTTTTTAGTATGCCAATGTAAAAAAATAGTTTTAGATGTATATACTTTAATAGAAAATTAAGTATATAACTAGTAAGCTGAGATAACTGTTTCAAGCAAATTTATGTTAAATAATATCTTTTTCTGAGGAAATCACAGAAAATAACTTTCTTCTTTTAAAGATATTGTTTGCTTTTTATCGTCAAAAATTTAGATCTAGACAAGTATTCAAAACATAAAAAAAAACTTTAAATAGAAAGAAACTTGTTGTTGTTAATATTGTTTTTGTTTTTTTTTTTGTTTTTTTCTTATCAAAAGCATTAAGTTTACGTTACTCATCTTTATATTCTCATTTATAAAACTTAAGTTCAGTTATGATAGAATTCACTTATTTAAAATTATTAAAAATTATTTAATAGTTTATTTATCTATTCAATTCTAAAATTATTTCTACTAATCAAGTAAAACTATTAAATAAAATAAAAATTACATTTTTAGCACAAAATACTGATAAAATTTAACATAAAATATTTCACCGTTTTACATTTTTACTTTCTTTAAAGAGGTTGTAACCTATCATTCATTTATTCACATGTTTGCTGTTAGAATTGTTTATCTCCTTTTGTAAGTTAATTTAAAGTTAAGTATGTTTTTTACTTTTGATATTACTAAACAAGTTTTTAAGTACATTTCTAAACACAAACTTCAGTTAACTTTCGTTTAGTTTTCTTTGCTTTCATTTCGTTTAATTGATTGCTTTACTAATAAAGGTTTAAATATGTGAATTAAAAAAAAATAATATGTGTAAAAGCTCGTAAGAAATTTTATAAGCATGTGATGTACGACTTGATAACTGAAAAGGTTCCTTTGTACACCAGTCCTTAGACCAAACTTTTTGAGCGCTTTTTTTATCGTTCAATAAACATTCTGTATTTACTAACTTTCGTTTCCTTTGCAATTGTTAAGCAAATTAAAACTGGGTTTTAAACAAATATTAAACTGCAAAAAAAGTAGTTTTTGAGAGTTAGGTAAACCTTTACACTATTTTTGTAGCAAATCACTCCTTACCCGCAATCATCTCTTACCCGATCATATCTAACCCGATTACTTTTAACCCAATAATTCATAACCTGATCAATTCTAACCCAGTCACTTCTAACCCGATGAAAAAGTTTGTTTGTTATTAAAATTGCAATTAGGATATATTATGTAATAAAACAATGTTAATAAACTTGTTCTTATATTACAACTTGGTTTATGTTGTCTTAAAGAAGACTAAATATTTTTTAATAAATTTATTATTAACAAATATCCATCGCAGTTTTTTATTCCCTTTCATAAATTATTTTCAAACGGTTATTTATGGCAATTTTTCTTTTTTTTTTTGCAGAAAAGTTAGCTTGAAGATTTTTGGCTTTTTTAATGGCGGTCACTGGTCATTTTCTCCTACAAAATTATTGTTATGTTGTATATATGTTTGTATCAAAACTTATACAATAGGTTTAACAAGGGATCTATTATGCTTATTCCTAAAATCCTTTAATTATAGCAAGTAAATTTCAACTTTTTTATCTGGGATAAAAAATTTAAATGTAGATGTTTACTAAAGTTGCAAAACAAAGTATGAAAATTTTTTATACCGTTTTGAAAGTTTTTAATTTAATAAACTAACACGTTTGTTTATTAATTTTTTTATTACGTTTTACTGTTAATGTACAAAATTTCTTTACTTAGTTTACTTTTATAATTACTACTCCTTTTTTTAAATAATTTATTATTTTCATTTTATGTTAAACATTATATCTTTACGTATCTTACGTTATTTTAATTATTTTTGGCAAAGAATTGTAAACATGGCAAGATCTAGAAAACATCTACATTTGAAGTTTTTTCTTTTGATAAGAAAGAACTGTGATGGTGTTTTTACGAGCTATTACTCGTAATTACAGTTAATTAAACAATAACTAACTTAATTACTTAATTTTATAAATGTTTTTTTTTGTTGTAACTAAGCTAAAGCTTTTTTTTTTTGATCTTTTTAATAAAGTAAATGTGAAAAAAAATATTTATATCATTTTATTTTATTTTATGCATAAAAAAAAGTAAATCAAGTGATATTAGATTTCGCATATTTTTTTAACTTAAGTGATATAAATCCTAAAGAACATTAACAAGACGATATTTGATCAACAACTATCAAAACGCAGTATTGAAGAGCTACAACTATCAAATCACAGTAGTGAGAAACTACAACTATCACATCATAGTAATGAGGAGCTACTACTATCACATCACAGTAGTGAGGAGCTACAACTATCACATCATCACAGTAATGAGGTGCTACATTTATCACAACGCAGTAGTGCTAAAACTAAACATATAAGATAAATTAGATAACACATCATATAAAATTGTGCATATAAAGTTTTACAGTAAGGTAAATTACAAGATTAATAATAAAATTTAGTAAGAAAAGAATTTATAAACAGTTGAAAAAGTATTTCGTCAGATATTATTATTGTGTCGTTAACACCCGGTTTAGTTAATTGCTAGTTTAAAATTGGACTATAACGTTTAATTTAAAATGCTTCTCTAATCAAGGTCTCAAGTTTTTTTTACATTCTTTTAAATTACTAAAACAGTTGACAGTTGTTTTTTTTACAATAGTTAGAATTAACAATACGGTCTGATACTGCTGTTTTTCCTCTTAAATGGTTTTTCAGTTTTTCTAATCAGTGCTCTCGAATCAAATCCAATATATTGGTTCCTCTTATCATTAGTTAGAGCACTTATATTTGTAGGCTACATTAGATTTCAATTAATGATCTATTTAGCATGCTTTTTGCTATTGTTATTAATATAAACTATAAAAGTACTAAAAACATGGAAACTTCAAACGGAACAACCAATTTTCAAATGTTCATTCGTTGAAATTTCAAATGTTCAACAAATAAAAAATTAACACAACTCTAAATAAGATTCACCAATTTCTTTAATTTTCTTACCTTGACATTTGCATCTCCTAACTTTAATGTCTTTACAACTTGCAAAAGTTTGTCAATAGCACCAAGTATACTTTTTTTTAATTTGTCAACTTAAGGATAAAAGTTTAAGTTAGTAAACTCTATACCTAACTGTGTATATTTATCTGTAAAAACCTACTAAAGTTTTAACGCAAAAAAAAACAATAAATGTAAAAAAAAAACATAATAAGTTTAGAAAATAAGAAAAAAACTTTAAAAACGTGTGTTGAAACTAAACGTATTTTAATTATAATAAGTCTTATAAAAGATGTATACAGTAAGAAATTAGCAATTAATTTGTGTTTTTTAATTACTTATCACAACCGGATAACCAATTGTAATGCAAAAAAGTAATTAGAAATAAGGTCAAAATCTGACTTCTGTAACAAATTAAAAGGATATTTACGCTTTAAAATAGATGCTTTATTGTAGTTTCGAAAACATTAAGGAAATTACAACTATCACATCATGGTCCCAAAACTGTCACATCACAGTAGTGAGGAGCTACAACTATCACATCATGGTCCCTACTGTGATGTGATAGTTGTAGCTCCTCACTACTGTGATTTGACAGTTTTGGTTTCTCACTACTGTTATGTAAAAGTTGTAGTTCCTAACTACTTTAATGTAATAGTTGTAGCTCCTCACTACTGTGATGTGATAGTTGTAGTTCCTAACTACTGTTATGTGATAGTTGTAGCTCCTCACTACTGTGATGTGATAGTTGTAGCTAATCACTAGTGTGATGTGACAGTTGTTGTTCCTAACTACTGTGATGTGATAGTTGTAACTGCTCACTACTGTGATGTGATAGTTGTAGCTGATCACTACTGTGATGTGACAGTTGTAGCTCCTCACTACTGTGATGTGATAGTTGAAGATCCTTTATACTGTGATGTGATAGTTGTGGCTTCTCACTACTGTGATGTGATAGTTGTAGCTCCTCGCTACTGTAATGTGCTAGTTATAAACTCCTTAATATTTTGGAAACTATGATAAAGCATCTTTTTTAAGCATCAATATCCTTTTGGTTGGTGATAGGAATCAGAATTTTATCTGTTTTTAAGTTACTCATTCGCATTACACTTGGTTATCAGGCTGGTATAAATAATTAAATTACACGAATCAATTGTTGTTTTGTTACTGTATACATTGTTTATTACAGTAACTTTAACTAAATCAAACAAAGATTCTAATGTTTGTTTAAGTTTTATATCCAAATATGAATTTGCAGGTTATAGTATAATTTTCATAAGTTTTAAAGTTAAAATTTGTTAATTCTTTAAAGTAAGGTATATTAGATTAGATAACAACTATACAAAGTTTGCGCCTAGACTTACAGTGTAGCTTACTGTATCCTGTCAATTTATAATTTTTATATGCTTTTACTTGAAGAATACATTTGTAAAAGTTTAACTTTTTTTATTTACTCGCGTTAAAATCATTCAAGTTACGTAAATGACAAGAAGATGTACCTTAAATATATTTTTAAAACTTTACTTTTGGCAGTCAACTAAGCAAAATTTAAAAATATCAAAATACTTTGTAGTAGAATTTATATAATCGAAATAAGTAAAGTTTGATTTATTCAAAATGAAAAATATTGTAAAATAAAAAATAATAAAATAGTATATTTAAAAATAAGTTGAAATTATACAGGTTAAAATTAAGTTTAATATAAAAAACTACTTTAATAATACTAATAAATTTAAATTATCATCAAGTTTTCTTTTAGACAAAGTGAATTGATTTTTATTATAAAACAATTTTGCTAATGGTTTTATAATACATTCTCATCAAAAAATCTTTTGTAAACAAATTTTAACTTATTGGATTAGAAGTGTTTGAGTTAGAAGTGATCAGGTTAGAAATGATCGCGGGTTAGAAATGATAGTAAACCATTTGTTGTAAACCAAAGTAAAAACACTTATAATTTATTATTTATAAAGGTCATTTGCTTTATATTTTTTCATATATCTAAAACGTTAAAAGGTTTTTGAAGTAAAATATTTTGGTTCAAAATAACTTACATAAAAGTTTAGTATTAAATAGAGGCGAGTTTAGACTCTTTTTTAGTAGGTTGCACAATTTTTTGTTCGTTTATAGATTATTTTCTGTAGTACTTCTCATAACACATTTTAGAAATTACATAACTGCTTACTTCATAACTGTCTAAAACATCTCAGGTACATAAAAATGTTTGAACTTTAAACAGTTTGAAAATGCCAGTAAAACTGAATGCAAAATATAAAAAAGTAATTGAGTTCTTTAATTTGTAGTAAAATATTTTAAATATAAACATTAGACCTGTTATTATTGACAATGTAGAATTTTGCCTTAAGTTGTGAAGATAAAACGTAAAACGATTTTTTATAAACAAGAAACTAAAACCGAAATAATAACAAAAATTAGTAAATAACTTATCTTAATAATAGAATACATTTACATGATATGGAAACAAACTACTTAGTCAAACAGTTCCAATTTTAAAATATATAGCAAAAAATAAAAGTTAGACCAATAACAATTTATATTTCCAAAAAAACTAACAGCAGACGTGAAAAACTGTTTTACAGCTTGGTTAAAAAAAAAACAAGTTTTAAAACTATGGTTTTTCTAATGTTGTAAAATAAAAACTATTTATAATTCGATCAAATATTTTCTGGTTAAAAATGAAACGCTAGGAGTTGTAAAATAATTCAAAAATAATTTTCAAAACGCTTTTGATTGTTAATTTTGAACAAAAAGTTTTGTTTCTCAAATGTGCTTTGTATTTAATAGTGAAACTTTTATATACTATATACTTTATAATCATTTTTGACATAGTTCTTTTAAAAAATAAACTAAATTTTGTTTGATTTGATACCATAAAGTTAATTTATAGAAATTTTTGTTTGTTAAAGTCTTGTAAAAATTTAATTTTAATGACTTGATGTACTTTTATATGAAAATATTAAGTATTACGACTTTAACTAACAATTTACATTAGAAAAATATATTTAACTACTAAAAACCATGTTGTAAATAGAAACAGTACAATATTGCTTTGGACAAGCTATGTTTCTAATAACTTATAATGTAGTTTTTACTTAAAACTTGAATTTATCTACGAACTAATAACAATATTTTTTTTGTAGAACTTATTTAAAATTGGAGTATAAGCAAACGGTAAAACTTAGACAAGCATATATTTCTTAAAATATCTCAAACAATCTTCATTCTTTTAGTAAAAAAGAGCTTAAGGTTTAAATAATTTTTTTTTTGTTTTGTAATTGAAAAGCTTTTGAACTTTAAAATTTCAGCTATTTTTCTATTGACGCTGTAGGAAGTTTTTGTACCTAACGAAATGTTTCATTTAAGCATAACTACTTTCAAAAGTTACAAACATTGTTTTTAAAGTTTAAGCATTAAATATATTTAAGTATTTGTTTACTTTTTTAGCTGATTCGTTTACATAAAACAAAAGTAAACGTATCAGTAAACGTATAGTTCAAAATCATACTATGTATAAAATGTAGTTATCAAAAATATTTTCAAACAGTTATTTAAGTTAATAAATACTTTTCTTTACTTTATAAGAATTTTTTTGTACAAGTTGAAATACTTTTTGATTTGGTTCAATTATTTTATCAGTTTCATTAACTGTTTTAAAAGTGTTTCTAAAAAAATGCAACGTGTAACTTTTCTTGATTATAGTTGCAATTTTTACTGAAATACCGTCAGAGTCTTTTTTGTTTTGCTGAAGACAGTTTAATTTGTAAATTTTCAGACAATTTGTTGTTTTTTATAACTTTTGTTTTACTTAAATACAAACTATAGTACAATTTAAACCATTTTTCATTCAAAATAGCATCTAAGCTGCTTACAACAGAGTCAATATCGGATGTTACTTTTATCATAGAAAGAAGAGTTGTTAATTTTTTCTTAAATATTGTGTTAAGAAATTTTTGATTTTTCTACAAAATACATCCGAAGTCTCCATTTATTGTTAAAATGTGTTCTAAAAGTACATTTGTTTTTAGAAAAACAGTTCTTGTAAAAGTAATATGATCGAAATTTTAATAAAGTTTACTGCTTTGTGCGGATCATAACTTTTCTTTAAATTATTTTTTGTATATTAAATCATGTTGTCAACAGAAAAAAGTTAAAACGTACAAAATTAAAAAACTTTGTAACAGATCTTGATACCTGACTTCCAAACCGGATGATTTGTTGCACCCAATACAAACAGAAACTTTTGAAACTTGATACACGGCAAGCTTGTAGTGGTCTAAAGTTATGCTTTTGGCTTCAGATCCGACCAACGAAGCAACACTGGTTCACAAAGTGACATTAAATCCACAAACCAACACATCTTGTTAGGTTGAAATATTAAGAGGAACAATACACAACTGCTTTGATTGGGTCATTGCTTTCTTTTTGAAACCGGTTTTTGTCAGGAAAAAATAACAGGAGGTTTTCGCTTGCTTTTACATCCGAATAACTCATATTACAGAAAAATTTTTCAAAATTCTGCTTATTTTTGTTACATTAACATTTACCGTGGTAGTCTTTAAAATTTGAAATGTAAACAAGCGTTGCATAATTATTTGTTAACTTTGTAAATGCATTGCACTTTTTACTATCGACACAAAACGCTTCTTTTATTTTTTTGTAAGTTAAAACAAAAGTACTTTTTTTATTTATACCTTAACTCTGAATAGTAATTTATGCTTATAATTTGTAACAATGTGTTAAAGTATAAAAATATTCTGTCATAAATTATTTTAAAAAATACTTTTATGTAGACTTCTAAGATCTAAATGTAAAATCAATAGCAATATATCTTGCAGAGTAACTTCATACTTGTCTGTAAGTTTTTTCATAAAAATCTTTTACAGTATGCAGGAAAAAAATCAAAGTACACTGATATCAAATTAACAATCAACAAAAGCTGTTGCAAAAAGGATAGAATAAAAAAAACTCTATTTTGTACGCTTTTCTAGCGGATTATTGAGTGATCTAATTTTAAAATAGATTTCAGAAATATTTATGAGGTCTTAATTAAAACACTTTTTAGTTGTTTAAAAAGCTATATTAAACTTAACCAAAAAAGCTTAAAACTTTTTGTTTTCTAATCCAAAAAACTTTTTAAAAAAAGTCAATATCTTAAATGTTGTTAGTTTAATAATTAGTTTAGGATCCTCTTTACATAAGTTTTGGTTGTTACTAAAATATGATTTACTTGTTTTATCAGAATTATATAAAAATGTTAGTAATTGTTCTTTGAAACACTTCTTTTTTTAAATAACTAGTTAAGATTTATTGTTCAAATGATGAAAGAAAAAAAATCAAACTTCAAATATGCTAAGTTATGAAGATAGTTATTACGACAATATTTTGTTAGACTATGGTTTATTAACTTTTAATAAAGTTACAGTTTAAAGCAAAAGTAATTATTAAACAGAAAACAGTTAGTTTTTGACAATATCGTAAAAAATGTTGTTATTTTTAATAACAGTTTTTAATAAAACAATCACTTTTTTACAAGTCCTAGTTAACTCATAAATAAAAACTGTTTTTCTTTAATTGAATAGTTAGTTGTTAATTTTAATGAATAGACTAGTTTGAATAATTCAATTAAAAGTTCTATTTACATAATTTTTTAGTTAGATAATCCAATGTATACTGATTCTAATATAATTTAAAAAGCTTTTAAAGAATAAAAGTTAAAATATTGATTATAGACCGTAAAAATTTGAACTTTTATAAGTTGCCGTGTTTTGATAAAAAACCTAATTAAAAAGTAAAATGTACTGAATAAATCATTAAGTAAGCTTTACTTTTGATATTGAGGTTAAAATAAAAACATTGAGTAGAATCACAACTAAATTAACAGCAAAAATTAAAAATTTATGCTCGAAAATATTTTAATTATTATTTCTTTTCTTAACTTCACTCTAAATTAAAACATAGGTCGTGAGCCGGATATTTGTGCTTATTTTTTGTTCAAATTTAAACTAAAAAAAGACAAAAATTCACTTATTAAATTTCTTAACGTTTTTAAATACCATAAGAAACATTTTTTAATGAAAATAGTTGGCGATTCTTTTCAAAACTACTTTACTCAAAATAGTTCTGTTTTACTTAAAAAACTGTGTAAAATTCTGAAAATATTCGGCAGCTTTTAGTAAGTCGCGAGCAAACCTAGATAAAGTTGTTCGCTGCCCGCACTTTGTAGAAAAAAGTTCTTCGCGGGCCACAACTTTGTAAAATATTTATAGTAGTCAATACAAAAAAAAAACAAAATGAGTTAAAGTAAGCAATAAAAAAGGACTAGTAATTATAAAGTTAAGAACCTAATTATAAGGTCTTACCAGAAAATTTTTTTTAGCGTTTTAGTAAGGTATAAGTTAACCTGAAAACTACATCACGGACCGCAATTCACCGACCCTTATATAACTTCAGATAGTGTATGAATTTTTTTTTTTTCAATCATATTGCATACTAAATCTGTTTACTCTTTTTTAGGCCAAAACTAAAAATAAAATATAACTTTTTCCTTATTCTAAAGTTCTAGCAACATAAAAACCTAAATATTTTTATTTAAAGTAAAAGGTAGATGAACTCAATAGCTGCTATATAAAATAATTTATATAAGTTGAAGCTTTTTTTGCAAAATACTAATGTATACTTACAATGAAAACATTTTAAAAAGTAGAATGTTCAACTTAAATACAAAGATGGTAAACTTTAACGGAAAGTATATTCATAGGTCAGTCTGGGCTAGAAAAATGAAAAAAAGCTGATTCATCAGTTTTTTTTATATTTTATTTATTTTTCTATACCCTTATCCCTAAACTACCTTACCTAAACATATAAAAAATTGATCAAAAAATTAAGATTTGACCATTAAAATTGTAAAAATCATGAAAAAATGCTTTTTTATTTTGCTAATTCAGCAACTTTTAAAAAGTAGAATGTTCAACTTAAATACAAAGATGGTAAACTTTAACGGAAAGTATATTCATAGGTCAGTCTGGGCTAGAAAAATGATAAAACGCTGACTCATCAGTTTTTTTATATTTTGTTTATTTTTCTATACCCTTATCCCTAAACTACCTTACCTAAACATATAAAAATTTGATCAAAAAATTAAGATTTGACCATTTAAATTGTAAAAATCATGAAAAAATGCTTTTTTATTTTGCTAATTCAGCAACTTTTTTCAGATGAGACTGACTTTTAAATGACAAATTATAGTTAACTTAAACAAAAACAATAGAGGACAGATTATAAACTTTCATTGATCCATTTTTAAACTGTTTCCATTTATTCATAATTTGTTTCTTGACAACTGATGAAAATTATTTTTGAAATTTATTATGACGTATAAGATTTTATACGACTTTTGCGAATTCATTAAAACTTTATTATACAATTTTTATTGTACTAGATTTACCAAACACTTGAAAGTTGATAAGTTGATCTAATTAACCAAAATGAAGACTGATCATTCGCGAATTATCGAGTTAGAAAATCAATTAAAGTTGTTCAAGGTTAGTTTTAGCTGTTTAAAATGATTAAGTATGTAAAAGCTCATATAATAAGCATAAAATTCTAAAGTTAAAGAAAAAAAATTCAAAGCTGCTAGTAATTCAAGTATTTATACGATTTCTATTGTTTTTATATCTTCTGCTTTTATTTAAACGTAGTTCTCTAACTGAAAATGTTTTAGATGAACGACGAAAGACTCAAGAATGAAAACAAAAAACTCATTTCACAATTGAGAACAAAGGATGAGATCATCAACAAGTTAAAGGATGTAAACATTGATAGGAAGGAGGTATACAGTACTCATATTATTTTGATAACTTATATTTAAAAAATATTGCTTTTTGTAAATATTTATAACTATTTTACATTTAAGATTTTTATTTCAATTAAGTTTTTAATTAAAACAATTTTAGATTACGAACGAAAAGCTCGAGCTGGAAAATAAAAAACTCAGTTCTCAATTAAGAAGAAAGGATGAGATCATTCACAAGTTGAAGAAGGATAAGATGATAGGTAGGAAGGAGATATCGGATGCTTGGAGGGAGATATATAGTATTTGTGCAGTTAATGACAATCTTGAGAAGAAACTCAATATGGTTGCAAAAGAAAAGGAAATCCTCGAGAAAGATCACGAAATGCTGAAAAATTGCAGTAAAAGTATAGAAGTCGACAAAATAAAGCTGCTTTTTGCAAACGCGACATTAAAAAACAAAATTGAGACTTATGATAAAAAGTTGAATGAGGAAAGTGAAAAAAGATTGAAATCCTTTATAGAGCGATCTATTTTGAAGGAAGCGAACGCATATGAGTTTAAAGAACATATCAAAAAAATTAAGATTCAAAATGAAAGAATAAAAAATTTAGAAAACACTATCAGTGTGAATGCTCTTAACCTAGAAAGCTTAGAAAATAAAAACAAAAACAAGGAAAAAAGTTTTGAAAATTTGAAAACTGAATTTGACAGAATTATTGCTGAAAGAAACAATTTTGAAACGGAAAATATAAAAAATAGCAAGTACATAAGCAGCTTGAAAAAATATTCAAATGAAAATGATACAAGAATAAAATTGTTAGAAAACGGCTATAAGGAACTTTTAGACACATTTCTAAATGAAAGACCTAAAAAACGGAAGCTAAGATTTTTTTGTTTTTAGAGTTTATTGTTTTAAATCTCTAAATTTTGCTCTCGTATCGAACTTTTAAATCTATGTTGTATATCTTACAGTTATTGATGCTCAAATTTATATTTAGGTTGTTTATATTATAAATTCTTCTAGATTTATTTGAAAAAATTGTCTTTATTCTGTTCTGTTTTATAAGAATAACACTTTGTGTTGTTGTATCTAAAATCCCCTTATGGTAAAATTTGAGAAGTAATAGTTTTAGAAAAGTTCTTTGAATTTTTTTTTTTACTTCTAAGTTAAATGCCAATTGAATTCCTTTATAGTATAAAAATATCGTATGATTTTATTTTGGAATATTTTTTTTTGTTTCATTATTTTAGTTACCAAAGTAATGTTACTTTATGTGAAAAAGTTTAGCTTGTTATTTGCTTTTTATTGAAGTTTTTAAGTTGAGTGCTACTTATAGAAAATTGTTATTTGAATTCTACAACAATTGTTTTTTGATAGTTTTTTTTGTATTAATTTAGTTTTTAAGCAACGCACTATAAGTAACGCTTGAAGCAACGGTTTATAAGTAACGCTTGAAGTAACGCACTATAAGTAACGCTATTTAATGCAAAATTTATAAGCTTGGTCTTACTACTAAGTTCTTGTTGTTTCAATTTTACAAAGAAAATACATTCTGTTTTGTCTTTCAAAAGAAAAGCAAAGATTTAGAAGAAAAATTTCAAAACTCTGCAGGCTGTTAATAAATATTAATTGTTTACAATAAACTTCAAATGTAAAATATGTTTTCCTTATTTCTCATTTAAGTGCTAAAAAACTATTATGTCTTAAAAGAGTAGGAAAAACAATTGTTTTATGTTTTAACTAACAAAGTTTTACATACAGAGAAACTAAATTAAGTTTTATAAATTAAGGTATATCAAAATTAAGGAAAGTGTAGTAAAAATCATATGTGTGTTTTTTACCACTTTGATGTACTAAATGTTTGGAGAATAAAATATTTAGTAACTGATTCCACTTAACACGAGTTAATTAAAATTAACTGTTAATGGAAAGGTTTATTAAAACTTTTACTACAAACTTTTTAAAGCTTTTTGATTTTTTTCTTTTTTTTTCAGTGTTTTTATAATTTTTATAATATAAATTTTTACACAACACAAATACTACAACTTTTAAATTGTTTAGGAATTTAAACTATGAGTAGTAGAGTAATCATAAAGTATTTTTCTTGTAGCGCTATATGTATTTACTTATACATTTAATCTCATACTATAGTAAGGAAGGACTCGTACCAGGGGCGTCGCGTGGGATGTTGCACTGCCGCAACTGCACCACCTTGAAATTTTGTAAGAAAAAAAAAAAGTATCTATAACGTTTTTGTTATTTTTTAGAACAAAATTTCTTTTAAAACTCCAGTTTAGAAAACGACCATTTTGCTCACTTCACTGCCGCAAACTCATAGCTGACTGCCGCAAATGAACTCAAAAAAGCAAAAATTCTTTAAGAATTACCGCAAAATCAATATCTTGCGGTAAGTAAGCTAAGTTGAAAATTCCCTAAAGACATACTAAAGTATCAACTACAAGCTATTGTAAACATAAAATAAAAACAAAGCTAAGCTACTGCAAAGGATTAAACTTAAGTTTATGTACCCACATGATTTTTAGAATTAAGAGATCACTTCTATTAAACCGGGACAATAAAAGAACAAAACTTGTCATAAATTAAAAATTTTGAAAAAATAGATAAAAAACCTAAATCACTAAAGTCTTAAATACTTGATTTTTTATTTTAATCTGTATACATAAACTTAACTATAACTGATTATTGTTGTCATAAAGTTAATAAAATATTTAATCAAATTATATTTAAATGTAAAATTTGAGTTCTGAAAAAAAATGTTAAGAAGTTTATTATAAACTTCAAGTTTACTATTACAGAAAAATAATTTAGATTTATAATCAAAAAGATTATTATTATTGAAACAGTCACATATTTAAATAAAGTAAATAGCCTTAACTTAAATTATTGGTCTGACCCCCCAAGAAAACTTTGATTACTTAGAGTAGTTTAACACTTTAGGAAAATTTAGTCTACTTTATATGACTTTTGGTTTAATTTTTTCATAAACTAAGCAAAAATTTTAGATAAAGTTGTTGAAACATGGTTGCCTTGCCTCATAATCAGGATAACTTAGAAATGTTAAAAAAGCTCAAGATGACCCAAGATAAACTAAAACAGACCAAATTAAAAAAATATTCAGGCTGACTAAATCAGTTTTAGTCTTTTACTCTGAAAATAAAAAGCTTATTTGAAATTAAAAAATAAGTGTTTTACCTTATGGCCACATGAAAACTAACTAACAATTTTTTTATGTTTTAATTGTTAAATATTTACAAATTATCTTTAAATTTCTTGAAAAGTTCAACAGCCTCACCAACTAAACTTAAAAAATGTTGAGCTCCTGAGAAAAATAGTGTCATAAAAATGAAAAATAAATTAAAATTTAAATATAGAAAAGATACCTTTTTTTAATAAACGCTGTTAAAGTTGGTGCCTCCCATAAGGAACCTTTTGTTGCCTTCAACCTTGACGGCTATATCTAAAAATTTATTTTGTATTTTTAGAATCTGTAAAAGCATCTTGTATCTTAGTAAAAACTACATAAAATAAGATCAATTGTGAAGAAAGTGTTTCATCCCCCCTATGCCCTTAAAAGCAAAGCTTATCTTCAGGTGTAGCAAAAATTAAGTTGTTTTAGAACTTAATAGTAAAAATATATTTTTATAAAAATATCTTATTTTGCTTAAAGTTATTGATAAAATGAATTTATTTGTTTTTGAAATTATTTCAATCTTTTTTTAGCTATATTCAGGATTGCCACACACTCAGGGTACTCAGTGAAACTTAATGATTTTTTAAATTCTAAACATTCTCAGGGGAACTCAGGGTATTTTGATTTTTTCTTAAAAACACAGGGTGACTCAGGGCATCTTAAGGTCACTTAGGACAGTTTCTTTTGACTCAAAGAGTGGCAACCTTGTTTAAAAAGTGGCAACCTTGCTTTTATTTTATTTTTTTTTAATATTGAAGTTGTTTATTAGTTTACTCTGTATTGTTAGAACAATTTTTTGTTGAACAAGGTAATTGCTATTTTTATATATTTTATAACTAAGAAAATGCAGAAAAATACTATTCAAGTAAATTGGACAGTTTTTAAGTTTAAATCATGCCAGTTATCAAAGTTAACAGAGGCTGAAAAGCTTATATTGAAACAGAGTAGACCAACCCAAGATCTTTCAATTTAGCAAGAGTTCATTTCAAAAAGTTTATTTTATTTAAAAATACTAGTTTAATATTTTAAACACTACATACTTATTAAACTTCTGAGGCTTAGTTAGTTTGTTTTAGCTTTGTTGATATGCAGTGCCAAAACTTTTAAAGATTTAAAGTTATTAGAAATTATTTTTTTTTTAATTCTAATTTAGATTTAGATTTTTATGATGATAAAAAATTAAGCAAGTAGAATAGTTAAAAATTTCAGTAATGGTTCAGTGAAAATTCTTACAATAAATTTCTTACTAAAATATAAATGAAATTAAAGATTGTAAATGTAATTAAATTTATGACTTTATAACTTAAATACAAATTGCTTTAAAATTTTAAAAGACCAAAGGGTATAATTAAAAATTAATTTGTGAGAAAGATATGTATATTTCTTTCTTTATTCAGTATATTTTAAATTGTTTTTGTCACAATAACTTTTTATGATTTTAAATATTCAGATATACCTATATCCTAAAGAAAAAAAATATTAGAAAGTTTGTATAGTCAGATTTCTTATCTTTAATTCTAAATAAAAATTAACATTTTATAAATATTTTCTTATGTTTTGGGTTTTAAGAAAACAAATAAAGAGATCTTAACTACTGGATGAGAAATAATGAATTTATTCTTTCAAAAATTTATTTTACAAACTAAGTTTCGGTCAAAGACCTCCTCAGTGCTTAAATAAAACTTATTCAAATAGAATCTATTTAACGAAACTACAAAGCTTTTTAGAATTTCGATAATCATTCACATGACTAGTGTAGAAGCTGAAAGAACATTTTTATTTTTGAAAAGGATAAAAACATTTTTGAAAAACACCATGGGTGAGTCAAAATTAAATTCTTTAAGTGTAATTTCGATTGGTAGGGACTTACTTAAAAACTGTAAGTTTAAAAAGTATGTAGTGTTTAAAATATTAAACTAGTATCTTTAAATAAAATAAACTTTTTGAAATGAACTCTTGCTAAATTGAAAGATCTTGGGTTGGTCTACTCTGTTTCAATATAAGCTTTTCAGCCTCTGTTAACTTTGATAACTGGCATGATTTAAACTTAAAAACTGTCCAATTTACTTGAATAGTATTTTTCTGCATTTTCTTAGTTATAAAATATATAAAAATAGCAATTACCTTGTTCAACAAAAAATTGTTCTAACAATACAGAGTAAACTAATAAACAACTTCAATATTAAAAAAAAATAAAATAAAAGCAAGGTTGCCACTTTTTAAACAAGGTTGCCACTCTTTGAGTCAAAAGAAACTGTCCTAAGTGACCTTAAGATGCCCTGAGTCACCCTGTGTTTTTAAGAAAAAATCAAAATACCCTGAGTTCCCCTGAGAATGTTTAGAATTTAAAAAATCATTAAGTTTCACTGAGTACCCTGAGTGTGTGGCAATCCTGAATATAGCTAAAAAAAGATTGAAATAATTTCAAAAACAAATAAATTCATTTTATCAATAACTTTAAGCAAAATAAGATATTTTTATAAAAATATATTTTTACTATTAAGTTCTAAAACAACTTAATTTTTGCTACACCTGAAGATAAGCTTTGCTTTTAAGGGCATAGGGGGGATGAAACACTTTCTTCACAATTGATCTTATTTTATGTAGTTTTTACTAAGATACAAGATGCTTTTACAGATTCTAAAAATACAAAATAAATTTTTAGATATAGCCGTCAAGGTTGAAGGCAACAAAAGGTTCCTTATGGGAGGCACCAACTTTAACAGCGTTTATTAAAAAAAGGTATCTTTTCTATATTTAAATTTTAATTTATTTTTCATTTTTATGACACTATTTTTCTCAGGAGCTCAACATTTTTTAAGTTTAGTTGGTGAGGCTGTTGAACTTTTCAAGAAATTTAAAGATAATTTGTAAATATTTAACAATTAAAACATAAAAAAATTGTTAGTTAGTTTTCATGTGGCCATAAGGTAAAACACTTATTTTTTAATTTCAAATAAGCTTTTTATTTTCAGAGTAAAAGACTAAAACTGATTTAGTCAGCCTGAATATTTTTTTAATTTGGTCTGTTTTAGTTTATCTTGGGTCATCTTGAGCTTTTTTAACATTTCTAAGTTATCCTGATTATGAGGCAAGGCAACCATGTTTCAACAACTTTATCTAAAATTTTTGCTTAGTTTATGAAAAAATTAAACCAAAAGTCATATAAAGTAGACTAAATTTTCCTAAAGTGTTAAACTACTCTAAGTAATCAAAGTTTTCTTGGGGGGTCAGACCAATAATTTAAGTTAAGGCTATTTACTTTATTTAAATATGTGACTGTTTCAATAATAATAATCTTTTTGATTATAAATCTAAATTATTTTTCTGTAATAGTAAACTTGAAGTTTATAATAAACTTCTTAACATTTTTTTTCAGAACTCAAATTTTACATTTAAATATAATTTGATTAAATATTTTATTAACTTTATGACAACAATAATCAGTTATAGTTAAGTTTATGTATACAGATTAAAATAAAAAATCAAGTATTTAAGACTTTAGTGATTTAGGTTTTTTATCTATTTTTTCAAAATTTTTAATTTATGACAAGTTTTGTTCTTTTATTGTCCCGGTTTAATAGAAGTGATCTCTTAATTCTAAAAATCATGTGGGTACATAAACTTAAGTTTAATCCTTTGCAGTAGCTTAGCTTTGTTTTTATTTTATGTTTACAATAGCTTGTAGTTGATACTTTAGTATGTCTTTAGGGAATTTTCAACTTAGCTTACTTACCGCAAGATATTGATTTTGCGGTAATTCTTGAAGAATTTTTGCTTTTTTGAGTTCATTTGCGGCAGTCAGCTATGAGTTTGCGGCAGTGAAGTGAGCAAAATGGTCGTTTTCTAAACTTGAGTTTTAAAAGAAATTTTGTTCTAAAAAATAACAAAAACGTTATAGATACTTTTTTTTTTTCTTACAAAATTTCAAGGTGGTGCAGTTGCGGCAGTGCAACACCCCACGCGACGCCCCTGGTAGGGACTTATTTAAAAACTGTACTAGTTTCAAGAAAGAGGTGATGGAGAAATTTATCAACCAAAATAAGAGAAGAATGAATTTTAGTTACAAAGGTGAAAAGTAAGAGTCTAAGTATTTTTTAGGTAGAAATTTAGTAGTAACTATTTTCTGTACTAAGCAAGTTTAGTTTTTCTTTAAAAAATTGTAATTTGTACATGAATTTTCTTTGTTTGTTGACTTTTTATTTTACTTGCCAAGCTTCATTATGCATTCCTTTTTTTTTGTTTAGTTAAAAATAAGTAAAAATATTATTATTATTTTGTAATTCAATCCAATATTTTTCAAGTCAAGTTGAAGCTAAAATGAAATATTATTAAAGTTGCTGTGTTTTTTATTATGATATAAGTTTGTTATATCTAAATTGTAAGCTACTTTTAGTTTTAAGTTTAGAGCCTTTGTAAAACTTAATATTATTTAGTTTGCTTGTTTTACTTTTGAGTTTTTTACCTAGTCAAACTTTTTTTTTTATCTTAAATGTATTTTAAATTTTTTAGGATTTTTTTACTGAAATGTTTAGTTATTATAAAAAAAAATAATTTGAACACAACATTTTATTTGTTTGTAGACTTTTTAATTTACTTGCCAAGTATAATTAGACATTTTTTTAAATTAAATATTAGTAAAATAATTATTAATAGTTTGATGTCTAATTAATCCGATCTTTTTAACTAAAGTTGAGGCTAAAAGAAATATTATAGCAGTTGCTGTATTTTCTTAATATAATATTAGTCTGTTTAATCTAAATTGTAAGTTAGAGACTTCGTAAAATTTGATATTTATGAGCTTGCTTATTTAACTTTTGTGTTTTAACTTAGTAGTCGAGCTGTTTTTTTTTTTCAAACATAAAAATTTTTAATTAGTTATAAGTTGATACTCGTTTATTATTTTCAATATTCAGCAGTAAATAAGCAATTATTTTCTACTGTGTAAAATACATTTTATCTAAAATAAACTTGCAGTTTGTACATAATTTTTTTTGTTTGTTTGTAGACTTTTAAATTTTCTTGCCAAGTCTAATAAGACATTTTTTTTGCTAATTTAGATATTAGTAAAATAACCATTCTTAGTATGATGTTTAATCAAATAATTTTTAATTAAAAATCAAGTAAAAAAAAACTATTAAAGTTGCTGTATATTTCAATATCATAAAAAAATTGTTTTGTCTAAATTTTTTTCTACTGTTAGTTTAAACTTTAAGCCTTCTTAAAGGTTAATACTCATAAGTAAGCTAACATTTTTTGAGTCTTTTAAATTACTTAAACAATATTTTTTTTTATTCTGATATTTGTTTTAATTTTCAAAGTATTTACTTTTTTTTAAAGTTATTTTCTTAAATAATTTTTTTTTGAAAAAATTAATGTTTTATTTTTAAACAAAATTTCCTAGGTTACGTTAGCAATTTAATGTAAATGTTATAGAAAATAGTCCTTATTTAAGATTAAAAAAGTTTTTAAGTAGGAGATTTTTTTTCAATTCTGCACCACCTAAAAAAAATACCACGCGACGCCACTGACTCGTACTATGACTTTATAACTTTTAAAGAAAAATCCTTGTTAACTACACTTATATAAGTTTTTAATATTTATGAATTGTTCACGCAATTTGACTTGTTTCTTTTGGTTTACTTTTTAAAAATATATAACAGAATACATTTCAAGTTCTTTAAATTTATTTAAGTACTTTCAAGTAGGACTCGTTAGAAATAGTTTCCTACTGAATTGGAATGGATACAAATTGAAATAAAATTATACTGCAGTTTAAAGTTTTAAGATATAAAATGACGTAATAATTAAAAGTTAAAAATTAAATAAGTGCTAATGTTAAATAAAAATGGTATACTAATAAAACTCGGTAGAATTAAAACAATCTAAATAAAGAAGCGATAAAAATTTTTAAATTAAAACTATGCCTAAAAATAAAGTTTAACAAGAAACTAATTACTTTAAAATTACTAATATAAGGATTTAAAAAGGTAACTTAGTTTCGAAAGTTATAACAAGAGCTAGAAGTTCAACAGCTTTAAAAATGATTGGCCCTTAGAAGTGTCCAGTATACTTAAAACTTCCTTATCTTGGAGATATTTCTGTGAGGTTTTCTAAGAAAATTTCAGAGGAAATAAGCCGAGTTTTCAGCTCTGTTCATTTAAGAACAGTTTTGTATACTGATTAACCTCTAAGTGGAATTTACAAAGATGTTTCTCCCACCCATGAAAAAAGTAACATCATCTATAAATTTAGTTGTCACTGTGGTAGTAACTACGTGAGAAAAAAATCTCAAAGGTTTCATGTAAATCGATCAACATGTTCCGAAAGTCTTGAAAAAGTGGTTTGATGGCCGTTCTGAGAAACCAACTAAAAAATACTTCTCGGCGATTGGGCAACATTTGTTGGACAATTCTGAGTGTGTTAAAAGTTATAAAAAGGACAATTTTTCAGTCTTAGTGAGAGCGGAGAACTCTTTTCAATTGCATATTCTGGAAGCCTTATGTATTCAATCTTTAAAGCCCAGTTTATGTAAGCAGAAAAAGTTCGTTTACCAAACTAGACTTTTTAAATCCTTATATTAGTAATTTTAAAGTAATTAGTTTGTTGTTAAACTTTATTTTTAGGCATAGTTTTAATTTAAAAATTTTTATCGCTTCTTTATTTAGATTGTTTTAATTCTACCGAGTTTTATTAGTATACCAAATTTGTTTAACATTAGCACTTATTTAATTTTTAACTTTTGATTATTACGTCATTTTAAATCTTAAAACTTTGAACTGCAGTATATTTTTTTTTCAATTTGTCTTCATACCAATTCAGTAGGAAACTATTTCTGACGAGTCCTACATGAAAGTACTTAAATAAATTTAAAGAACTTGAAATGTATTCTGTTATATATTTTTAGTAAGTTATGCACCGGAAAAAAGCTGTTCAAATAGTTTAAAAAGCTGTTTTAAATGTTAACTTGTTTCTTTTAGTTTGCCGTTGAAAACTAAAAAATAAGAAGGCATCCGCTCTTAAAACTTTTCTGTTAACAAAGTCTTGAACAGGGTTTCCAATACTTTTTTTCATAAGGCTCCCATCGAAGAAATTAAAAAAGCAATCGCTTCCTCTAACACGATTTAACAAAAATTACCCTAAGACTATTTATTTCTACTCTTCAACTTCAGAATATCTAGTGTAAGTTTTAAGTTATGACATCATGCCCTTTTACAAGTCACGACCCCACTTTGGCACGTTTGCAGCCTATGGCATACTTTAGGAAACCCCGTTTAAATTATCTACTAGATTATGAAAAACTTAATATTTAAATTCGATTGAAACTTTTGCAAAAATAATTAGAAGTTTTGTTGAGAGACTTGGTTTGAGTAAAGTTTTCACAAAATTTTACGCTATAAAAATTAAATAATTCGTAAAGTTTTGAAGAAAGTTTAAAATTTTAACAAAATTTTGAATTCAGTTGTAGGACACTTATGCAAAATCTTATTTTGCCTTGTGTCCAAATTTTGATAACCTAAAGAAATTTATGTTAATCACTTGATATAATATTTTTCCTTTAAGAAAAAACAACAAATAAATATACTAAAACTAATTTCCAAAAAACTATTTTTCACAAACAAAATAAGTGCTAGTTAAAATGATTTTTCTCTTTGATTTCTTGACCAAACTGGAAATAGCTTGTTTATGGGTGTGGCTAAGGGAAAATGAGAGAATCAAATGATAGATCAAGTGATCTACAGTCCAAAGTCCAGGAAAATGAGAGAATCAAATGAGAGATCGCGTGATTATCGGAAGTTCTAGAAAAAGAATCGAAAAAATATAAATACGCCCAATCAGAGCGTGAAGCAGGTCATTTACCTCGAAACAAGCACGAAGCGACACTCTGCTGCTCGCAAATTTGAGCGTTAGCCGCCATCTTGGAAAAGCTAGCTAATCTTTGGAAAAACCTTCTCTTGGCGCTTTGAACATAAGTCGCCATCTTGGAAAAGTTAGATGACACCCGAGAAAACCTTCTTATTCAACAACGTCGACGGGGCGAACAACTCGATTTGAGTTGTTAACGTGCCATACTCATAAGCCTACGCATACTGTAGCAGACAACTTCTTTGGATCAATTTGAACACTGAATTCCACGATTGAGTCCACAGCGTTCAAGGAAACAAAATTGAACATTCATCTTATCGAGCAAGCCCACACAGACTGTGGCGTCAACCTTAGCTACACTTCTACAAACAAGTTGTTTTCGTACTTTTAAATTATTCTGTCGTAATATTTATAGATATTTATATTATCGTATTTACTTACTATTGTACTTGTATTGTAATATTTATACATATTTATATTATTGTGCCTATTTATATTGTATTTTATCGCCACGCTTTAATTACGGAAAGGAAACGAAAGTAAACGAGACGAACCAACGTCGAGTGCCGGAAACTGAACGACCGGAGACCAGTGAAACGTCAAGGAGGGAATTCATAGCACGTTTTCCTTCTAATTGTTAACTTTAAGTGTTTAGACTTATTGTGAGCTGTCATTGCATTTATTTGTACATAATAGAACAACATTACTTAGTTTTATTATATTTAGTTATATAAATGATATAGTTATGTCCCTAAAACCCCTAAAAAAGGCATTAGTCTTGAAAGTGCCACGCACACATTCGTGCACCGAAATGAGTTGTTCCGAGACTACTGCTAACCTGGAATCTGATGAGATTGTCGAGCCTGAGACCGAGGCAATTTCGAAGGAAATCAGTGAGGCTCCTAGTCTAGGTAACAATACAGAAAAATTTAAATTTTAAACTGGTTTGATAAAGAGTAAGGTTTTCAACGATACTATTTTAAATTCTGAGCCTATCATTTAAACTATATTTCTAAATAATAGACTATTGATTTAAAATTATCTCGTTGATATTCACTTACTCCATTTTAGTTGAGCTCTTTTCTTTGTAATTATAACTGATCGTAAAGTTATTACCATAAAAAGTAAGTTATATAGCTTTAAAAACTTCTGTATTTTTGTATAAGAAAAACAAGTTCGAGTTGTCTTAAACAAAACCTTTAAAGTTTATTTTTGCTTTTGAAAACAAGTATGACACAAATCTTTCTACTAGGACTTAAAACTTTCGAATATATTTTTATAAATTTATTCTTAATTTCAACTTTAATAAATGTTTTTAAAACATATATTAAAACCTCAAAAACCAGTTTTTTTGTTACATGACGCACCGTTATTCAACTTAGCTTGAAAAATTTGTCTTGTTGATATAAATACCAACGTTTCTATTAACTTGAAAACGTTTCCTACAAAGTTCAACTTCTTATTCCCAACCACTCAATTTTACTCTTTCAAGGAGCTTTAGTTGCAAATGAAAGATTTCTTGAAGTTCACTAAGATGAATGTTAAGTATATTATCTCCTAAAGTTTGCTGAGAATTTTTTTGCACCTTTAGTCACTCTTTCCTCAATTCAGTCAAAGCTGTGATAAATTATAATTTGTTGATTTTGAACGTACCAAGTTGTGCAACTCAATTTAAATGAATAGTTTATAAATTGAAAACAAAGGTTGACCTTTCTTATCATTTATTAATAACTACTGTATTTTTTTGATAATTTTAAATAAACTAGTTACGTTATTAAATAAAGGTATTTAAGACAACTTAAATTACAGTCTTAAATATGTTTTGTTCTACAAGTATTTAATTTACTTATAATTTTAAATAATGAAATTTAGTTAAACAATAAACTATCTATGATTATGAAATAATTATCTTAAATATTATTACGGAGTGTTATAATGAGTATGAGTGATAGATAAATGACGATTGATACAACAGTGATAGTGACAGATACCATAACGTTAAAATAAACTTTTATAGAAATTTAAAAACAATTTACTCTAACTATTTCGTGTTGTTTTTACCCTTAAAATTTTCTGAATCCTAAATTTGTGCTTATGCCTCATTTTCGATATTTTTTGAAAAATAGTTAATAAAATTATCTCAAAAACCTTAAATTAAGCATTAAAATTAATTTGAAAGTATGAAAAATTATTCTGAATAATTGCAATTTATTTTCTAAAGTATTACATGTTAATCATTCTCAGTTGCGGTATTTTGATTATTTTTCTCAACCGCTAAATATTTTCTTCAGTTACTTTCTAAGTGTTTCAAACTGACTTTTAATCACAAAAATAAATAATCATTCTTTGTATTTAGTACCGAGTTTTATAGAATTACATTTTTAAAACTATCAAAATTGATTAAAAAAAAATCTAAATGGTAATTAATATAACGTTGACTTATAAGTGAAGAATTTGTTAGCTTACTAAAGTTTTAACAAATAGTTTTAGCATCTTAAAAAAGTGCAATTAAAGCTATAAATTCAAATTGAAATGCAATATTATTTTATTTATATTTTAAGTAAGATAAAAGTAATATTTAACCTTTTTATACTCAATGTATAAAAAGTACGAACAAAAAGGGTAAACGGATTTGATCTAAAAAAAAGCCTTTTTTACATTACAATTAAGATTGAAGCATGCATAGAGATCATACTCATACTTTTTGATGATAAAAAGTAATTAAAAACTTAACTTAATGAAAAAAAAAAATTATATAAAATTTAATCACTTTTTTTTTTAAATCCTTTAAGCAGGGTTAAAATTTTCCTGCAATTTGAACTAGTACTGTAATGTTTGAATAGTAGTTTTAATACTCAATCCTTCAAACAAACCACTGTATCATTCAAATTAAAAACATTTTTGGTTTATTAAAACAAAAATATTGTTTCAAAAACAAAAATTTATTCTCGCTATTGTTCTCGCTATTGAAACTGTACTATTGAAACTGTACAAGAAAACTTATTGAAAACTATTTACTAGTTTCACAGAATCGCTTCAATCAATTTGTAAATTTTAGTTCTTTAATATTTCCTAATTTTAAATTATGAAAAGTTCTAAAGTGATTTATCGTTTTAGTTTTTTAAGTAAATGATTTCTATTACTTTTAATTCAGTATACTTCAATCAAAACAATAGACTGTTTTTTTTCTCATTTTTGTTTCATATGCACTAGTTCTCCGGAAACTGCAGTCCGCAAAGTATAAAATCTACGGACAGCGATGCACTTTAAAGGTGAAAACTTTTGTAATAAAAACTTAGTCACTTTTTCAATTTAATATTAGCACTAGAGCTAAACTTTATCAAAAATTTTTCAAAATTCTTTTTTTATTCTCACTTTCAACTTTTAAGTGACAAATTTTGAAACATGCTATTCCTAACCTTGCGTCTTTATGCAGGGTTGACAGATGTCCCTAAATAAATATTTTTGAATACTTTTGTCTGCTCTTACTTAAATATCTGTGTTAAAAAAATTTTATAGCAATTTTTTTTAATGTAAATCTAACAACTCTGCCAAAAAAGTATTTATTTTTGAAAGCTTTGATTTATTTATGAAGCTATAAGAGTATTCAAAGTTTGTTTTTCAAAAAATTTAGTTAGAAGGAAAGTAGTATTTAAAACAGCTAGATTTTAGATTTTTTTTATTTTTTTTGCAATCTTGATGTAAGTTTTAGTAAGTGTAAGTGTAAATATTTTAAAAGAAACTGTAAAAAAGCTTACTGTATGTACAAAACAAATTAATATTTTTTTATTAACCTATTTATATTTATCAAAGTTTTTTTTAGTAAGCTCACTTTTGAATCAACAATTATAAAAATATAGGAGAAATATAAAATCTTAGACTTAATACTAATTAAAGTTAAGTAAATGTTGTGTTTTTCGTCTATCTAAATTTGTACTTAAATATAAGAATATGTATTTAAATTTTTGGTGTTTAGTTTACTATGTATTTCTTCTAAATTAAAGTTTCTAAAATGCCTCTCCTATAAAAGTTTCTTATAAGTCCTGGACAAGACGTTTAAAGGCATCCAAGTGGTGTGCGACTTGATAACGAAAAGGTTTTTTCGTGCACCAGGTCTTAGGACCAAACATTTTGAGCGCTTTTATTTGTCGTTTATTGAACAATATATATAAAAAGTAATTTTTTAAGGAGTCTAATTGAAACTGAACGAGAAGACTTTTTTGAGTCCCTTGTATAACTAATAAATTCAAACTTTCATTCTATTAAACTATCAAACTATAAATTTAAACCTTTTTCTTTTCGTTTAACTAATTGTTTTATTACTAAAAACTTAAGTATTTAAATGATAAAAAACTATGTATGACAGCTCGTAAGAAATTTTATAACCATGTGGTGTACGACTCGATAACCGAAAGGTTCCTTTGTATACCAGGTCCTTAGACCAAACTTTTTGAGAGCTTTTTTTATCGTTCAATAAACAATACTACCTTATGAGGTACATAAACTTCGAATATATAACAGGGAAATTAAATGTAATGTAACGATAAATATTATTAAAGTTGCTGTTTGAAAAATAAAGAAAAATATGGCAAGCATTGAAAAATATGGCAAGTTGTAGTGGACATATATAACAAATTTCTTTAAATGTATCCATTTTAAAAGATCATCAAACATTGTTAATTAATGTAAACACTTTAAATTTTCTATTTATCATACTAATTTTTGCCTTTAAAAACATATCTAGCCATTACTAAACTTATTATTTTCCCTTGATAAGATATTATTCTAGTAGATGAGGTGTTTTTTAGTTGAGTTACAGTATGGCTCTTTTTTTGAGTACGACAAAATGTCTTTATAGAGTAAGTATTTAAACTTTGCGCACTCTACTCTTATAGCAGTTTTTGTAAAAAGTAATGTTTTACTATAATATATTTTCAAAGTATGAGATTTATTTGTTACAGTATATATCAAATTAACTGTCGGTTAAATATTTACTTTTATAATATTTTGTACACATAAAATGTGTGCCTAGAGTAAATGTGCTATCAAAGATAATATTTTGCAGAGTTTTATTTTAACTTTTTTCAAATATGTTCAATTATATTATTAGTTATAAGTCTAAGCAAAAGTATGAGAAAAATTTTATTTGCAACACTTCAAAAATCATAAAATTAAGATATTATTCATTAGTTTTCTTTTTATTTTGTTTTTTGTTTACTATGTTTCTTACTATAATCTAATAGTAAACATTTTTCTCACAAAAAATAACATTGTTAACAAACCCAGGAAAAATAAATTAATATACTACTTAATTTTAAGTTTAGTAAAATATGAATAGAAGATATTTAAGAAAAAATATCTTGAATATTTTCTTAAGATAGACCTTAAAATCTAATTAAAAGTAAAGACATTAGTACTTTTAGGTCTCTTTAATTTTCCACAATCATATACCCAATCAGAGCTCATCTGTTTTAGGTTGTTTCAACACAATAATTAATTTTTAAAGAAGTTGATGAATTTTTTAAAGACTTACCAAATTCAACATATACTATTTATTTATTTATTTTATGTTTAGTTATTTAACTTTAATAGCTAATGCTTTTTGGTTAGTTTCTATTGTTGGTGCTGGAGACCATATAAAAAGTACAATTAATTTTTATTTATTAGTTTTGGTTGCTTTTCTCAAAAAAAACTTTTTTTTTTGCTTATTTTAATATTTTATAAATAATAAACCTGTTGTTAAATTTTTTTTTTCAAACTTTATATTATTATAGTATTAGCTTTTTGGTAGTTTGTAAATTTTAACAAGTTTTATATGAAGTATAAATAAATTACTCTAAGTTTTTCTACATAATTTATCTTGAAAAGTGGCTTTTCTAGAAAATTTAAAAAAAAAAATTAAATAAAAAAAAACAAGCCCTGAACGTTTTTTTATACTTTTATATATAATACAAAAAATTTAGTTTAAAAATTTTTGTAATATTTCATATCTAAGAGATTTTCAGTTTTTGTAGCAAATCTCAAAAATAAATTGAGTTAAGTTTTTTTTTTTTTTTGTTATCAAAATGATTTATTTAATTTTTTTTTAAATTTTCTAGAAAACCACTTTTGAAGATAAATCTTTTAGAAAAACACCTTTATTTATACTTCATATAAAAATTGTTAAAATTTACAAACTACCAAACAGCCAGTACTATAATAATATAAAGTTTGAAAAAAAAAATTTAACAACAGGTTTATTATTTATAAAATATTAAAATAAGCAAAAAAAAAAGTTTTTTTTAAGAAAAGCAACCAAAACTAATAAATAAAAATTAATTGTACTTTTTATATGGTCTCCAGCACCAACAATAGAAACTAACCAAAAAGCATTAGCTATTAAAGTTAAATAACTAAACATAAAATAAATAAATAAATAGTATATGTTGAATTTGGTAAGTCTTTAAAAAATTCACCAACTTCTTTAAAAATTAATTATTGTGTTGAAACAACCTAAAACAGATGAGCTCTGATTGGGTATATGATTGTGGAAAATTAAAGAGACCTAAAAGTACTAATGTCTTTACTTTTAATTATATTTTAAGGTCTATCTTAAGAAAATATTCAAGATATTATGCTTAAAATGGTCAAAGGCACATTTGTTATTAATTGATTGTATTTTGTGATAAATCTTTATAGCTCATTCATAGTGATTTATTGATAAAGTAAAAAAAAAAGATTTTTCTATACTTTTTTGTCTAGATCCAAGTTAAGAATTTCTTAAAATTTACAAAAATACTATATTTAGATATATTAGAGTAGTATGCTGTCACTATATGTTCTTTTATTGTACATTTGGAGTTTAGTAGTGAATGCTTGGGTAAACTGCTTTATACCAGTGCTTCTGAAATGGGGTTCCGCGGAACCCTAGGGTTCCGCGACGACTCTCAGGGGTTCCGCGAAGCCTTTCAAAATTTAAAAAGAAATTTGAAAGAAAAAAAAACATAAATTATAAAACTTCAAAAAAGTGGAACACATAAAATGGAAAACATATATAACTATAGCATTCATTAATCTGCTTAGTGTGTATCTAGCGTATCTAGTGTATCTAGGACTATTAATGGGTATTCATTATTAATAGGTGTCCTGGTTGCGCAATCTTTTACAAATTTTTTGAATTTCTATTTTTAGTGAAGTCATGTTAATACTGGTATTATCACTAAAGCAAACAAAGGCCAGATGTTTTAATGACCTATGTGAAAGTTTAGATGCTGACCATTGCGACTTCTTTATCACAACAAAGTTCGCTGGCTGTCGAAGGGGCGACACTGGTTCGTCTTGTTGAATTAAAGAAGCAGGTGTTCAACTTTCTTAATGATGAAGGCTCAGAATTAGTGAAGTTCTTTGAAGATGATGTTTTTTTGGTCAGGCTAGCTTATCTCACCGATATTTCCGAAACATTGAACACTTTGAACTTAAGCATGCAAGGGAAGCAAAATTCCATTTCTGTCATGACAGACAAGATTGAAGCGTTTAAAAATATAATTAACTTTTGGAAGAAAAAAGTTAGCAATGGTAATTTTGCGATGTTTCCCCGGTTTGATGAGGTCCATGAAAAATGCATAGAATTCAACTTCTCTGACGAAATATACAACCACCTTGATATTTTGTCTATAAAGTTTCACCACTATTTTCGTGAAGATGTTCGCTTCGGAAATTTATGGATTTTTAATCCTTTTATGTGTGATATTGCTTCCAGAAGAAGTGAATCTTCCTACAGATACAGAAAACGAATTGTTGCAACTATCTGAAGATAGCAATCTAAAATTGAGTTTCTGAGGGAAGGAGCTTTTAGATTTTTGGATATGTGCAATTTCAGAGTACACCGTCTTAGCACAGCGTGCATTAAAATTTCTTTTACCATTCACCACCACTTATCTTTGCGAGTCCGGCTTTTCGCATGTAACAAACATTATAACGAAGCAAAGGAACTGTATGCTGACTCCAACCTTATCTGCCTGTCTCCGTCTCAGTCTATCCAAAATCCAGCCGCGCATTGACATGCTTGTTGCTAAGAGACAAGTTCAAGTTTAGAACTAAATATTTTTTATTTATTTTTCGTAAGGCATCTTACCCGTTTATTACAGTAATCTGTAAATTCGATTTGGTTCATGTTCATTTCATTATTGTTTGTTGCTCTCATTTTGTTTGTATTATGCAAGGAAAGATTTTTATGACGTTGCGATTAATCATGTTTGTTTTCGTATATTTATTATTGAGTCTTAAAATACCTATTGCCTCTGGCGCACTTTGAGTCTGACTCGACTTAATACTATTACAATTGGTATGATTTCTAATAATGATTTAGTTTTGTTAAAAAAATTGTTTTTCACTAAAATTTTTTTGTTTTTTGCAGGAAATATTATATTAAACATTTTATGTAAAATTAAATTAGGGGTTCCGCGGAAAAGTTGAACTTTGGAAAAGGGTTCCGCTACTAGAAAAAGGTTAAGAAGCACTGCTTTATACAATAAAATTTAAGAAGTTTTTTCAAATGTAAGATAGGGTTTCAACAAAGAGGATTTTTAGATATGCTTTATTAGTTATTTTTACTTGAACTAAATCAGGGTTTCACAAACTTTTTTCCATAACTGCTTAATTTGAAAAAAAACTAAAATATTTTTCTCTTTATTAGATATTGCCCCTTTACTTTTATTAAGTTCTTTTTCAACTTCCATTATTATAATTATGTTTTATTGTCCACCTTAGGATATTCTGCTCTAAGATTTAAAAGTAACATTGCAATGATTCATTAAAGTTACAAAATATTTAGCAATAAAGTTCATAAGCTGTAAAAAGTATTTTTGAAGTACGAGCATAAAGTTAATTTTATAGGCAAATTCATTAATTTTTTAAAAAACATAAAACTTTAACATCAATTATTTTTTCATCTTTAAAGCTATCTAATTTATTTTTTTTAGATAACGCACCTTTGTCTTTAATTTTTAAAAAAATATTTGGTTTTGGGTTGGAATTATTTCGTGGGATACCACCAAAAATAAAGGTTTTTTTTTGTTTTTTTCATTATTATTGTTTTAAAACCAAAAATTTTTTTTTTCCCCTATTTTGTATGTTATTTAAACTCTTAAATGTTTATTTTATAAATAATTATAATATCTTTTACGATTTGGCCCCAAATCAAAATGATGTACATTACACTATCATTTGCCTTGGCCATTTCCTAGATAAAAAATTGATAAAAGAAAAAAAAAAATTAATAAGAATGTGAATTACATCAAATTAAATTAAATTATTTTGGTTTAATTAAATTTGTTGTAATTCACATTCTTTTTTTTTTTTCTTTTATCAATTTTTTATCTAGGAAATGGTCAAGGCAAATGATAGCGTAATTTACATCATTTTGATTTAGGGCCAAATCGTAAAAGATATTAACATTATTAATAAAATAAACATTCAAGAGTTTAAATAACATGCAAAATAAGGAAAATAAAAAAAAATAAAATAAAAAACATTTATTTTTGGTTCTAAAAATATATTGATAAAAAAGCAAAAAAAACCTTTTTTTTTCTAGGGACCCCATGAAATAATTCCAACCCCAAACCAAATTTTTTTTTATAATTAAAGACAAAGATGCGTTCTCTAAAATAAAATAAAAAACTTTAGATAGCTTTTAAGATAAGGAAAATAATTGACATTAAAGTTTTATGTTTTTTGAAAAATTAATAAATTTGCATATAAAATTAACTTTATGCTCGTTTTTAAAGTTACGAGCATAAAGTTAATTTTATAGGCAAATTTATTAATTTTTCAAAAAACATAAAACTTTAATGTCAATTATTTTCCTTATCTTAAAAGCTATCTGAATTTTTTTTTATTTTAGAGAACGCACCTTTGTCTTTGATTTAAAAAAAAATTATTTAATTTGGGGTTGGAATTATTTCATGGGGTCCCTCCAAAAATAAAGGTTTTTTTTCGTTTTTTTTCATCAAATGGTATAGAACCAAAAATAAATATTTTTTTTTAATTTTTTTTTTCGATTTCCCTTAGTTTGCATGTTATTAAAACTCTTAAATAGTTATTTTAAAAATAATGTTAATATCTTTTACGATTTGGCCCAAAATCAAAATGTAGTATATTACACTATCATTTGCCTCGGCCATTTCCTAGATAAAAAATTGATAAAAGGAAAAAAAAAAAGTTAATAAGAATGTGAATTACATCAAATTAAATTAAATTATTTTGGTTTAATTAAATTTGTTGTAATTCACATTCTTTTTTTTTTTTCTTTTATCAATTTTTTATCTAGGAAATGGTCAAGGCAAATGATAGCGTAATTTACATCATTTTGATTTAGGGCCAAATCGTAAAAGATATTAACATTATTTATAAAATAACTATTTAAGAGTTTTAATAACATGCAAACTAAGGGAAATCGAAAAAAAAATTAAATAAAATATTTATTATTGGTTCTAATACCATTCGATGAAAAAAAACAAAAAAAAAACTTTATTTTTGGAGGGACCCCATGAAATAATTCCATTCCAAATTAAATAATTTTTTTTTTAAATTAAAGGCAAAGGTGCGTTCTCTAAAATAAAAAAAAAATTTAGATAGCTTTTAAGATAAGGAAAATAATTGACATTAAAGTTTTATGTTTTTTAATAAATTTGCCTATAAAATTAACTTTATGCTCGTTTTAAAGTTTGGTATTAAGTGATTAAGCTAACAAAAAAATTTATGTTTTAAAGCATTATCGGTGTTATAAACTTGTTGTAAAATAAATTTTCTACTCACAAATATTTTAATAATGTTTTGATGCCTCATTTTTTTTTAACTTTACATAGCTGTAAAAAAAACTACAAAAATTAATTATAATAGTATATAGTTCTAGTAGTATTTTTTAAACTTTTTGAATAATTTTTTAAATTAGTTATAAATTCTACCTAAAACTAAAAACGTTAAAAAATTATCAGTCATTTAGAAGTAATAAAGTAGTAATATCTAGCGGTTACATAGCAGTTTAATTTCGGACAGTTTAGAATTTGACAACTAGAACTCTTTAAAAAAACTTGAAAGGCAAGAACTCAAAAAATAACATATAATTGAAAAAATGTTGAAATAATGGTTTTTCCATTATAAAAATCACAATTTTTTATACATTAGAGTTTATTGCAAACAAAAATACAAAATAGAAGTACTTTTCGGACACGCTCTTCAGTATTTTTTCGTGTCAAAACAGGCTGAAATAATGATTAACTGATAAAAACTAGTAAAACTAAGTATTTAAGAAAACAAATTAAATTTAACACAATAGTAATAATTAACAAATTGAGGCAAACGTTTAATCAGAAATAATATAAATGTAACACCACTTTACTAATCAACTAATTTAAGTTCAACGAATTAAACAAAATGGTCGAATAAACAAATTTCTTTTGTTTACAGAGATATGGCTTTAAGCTTAAAATGTATATAGCTTCTAAAGTTTTTAGGTGAAATTCATTACGAGCAACTGATAATATTTTGAAGTTATCCACTTTATAGTTTTCGAAACACTTAGGATTAGTAATCAGGTGTTGGCCAATCGCTGAACTACTATTTAGTTTTTCCAAATCATCAAATTTCTTTTCCTCGTTACATGACTTAATCTTGTTTAAAAGGTTTTGTGGTAAGTGTTGGTTAATTCTTGCAATCAAGTTATTACTCGTTCTACCCACGTATGTTTTTTTACATAAACATACAAATTTATAGATTACATTGCTGGTGTTTAGGGTGGGTAATTTTTTAATCTGAAACAGTTTTTTGGTCGAGTATACTATTCGTAGATTAACAGATCTATAGCCATTTTCTACTATTTTCTTCAAATTATTATGCAAAACTGTATTCTGATTGTATGGCAACTTAAGGTATACCTGACACTTTTTTCGACCAAATTTTATTGACTCAAACCTTGTCTTTGTTTTTTGTATTGTGTTCTTTATTATGTCTAGAGGGTAACCTAAAGTCGCAAAGATTCTTTCCACATTTGATAATTCTGTTTCTAAATATTTTTCAGAACAAATTTTCATTGCTCTATATGCAAGGCAACTGATTAGATTTAGTTTTTGTCTCATTGGGCTGTATGAGTTATAAGGGACATAATCCCCACTGAAGGTACTTTTTCTAAAAATGTTCGTATAGAACATTTGATTCTCCCTATTGACCATAACATCTAAGAATGCTATATTGTTTTCAGTTGCTGTTTCCATAGTAAATTCGAGGTTTGTATGCATGCTATTCAGTTTTAATAGAAATTCATCTCTGTCTTTATCGTCTGTAAAGATGGCAAACGTGTCATCTACATAACGTTTGTAATAAATGGTAGAGATATCTTTTATGAGTTGTTGTTCATGGAAACCAACAAAAATGTTTGAGAGAATAGGACCAAGTGGCGACCCCATTGATATACCGTCAATTTGCTTATACATATGATTGTTGAAGCTAAATTCTACTCCACAACATGCTAATATTAATAATTCTTTGAAGACTTCTGGTTTTAGGTATTTTGGAGCTAATCTATATTTAAATAGTTCATTCACCACTAGGTTAATGCACTCCTTAATCGGTAAGCTGGTAAAAAGAGACTTGATATCGAAGGAACACATACTAATGTTTTCCTGACTGATTTTAACTGTCTAATATCATCTGCAAAACTTAATGAGTCTTTAATACAATAGATCGAGTATACTGATTCTAATGGTTTCAACATTTCCACACACCATTTCGCAATCTTCTGTTGCGGTGAATTAATCATTGAAAGGACTGGTCTCAGAGGTACTTTTGCTTTGTGTGTTTTTGGCAACCCATACAGTCTGGGTCTGCATGACCCGGATGGGCGTATAGCGTCATAAACGCTTGCAGTGATTTTATTATTATTTTTCAAAGATAGTGATCTTCGTTTAGTTGCATTTTCTATTTTTTGGGTGTTATCACAATTATTCGCTGGACCCAATTTTACAAATTTATTGGTGTCTAGTAAAATCTCATTCATTTTTGCCAGGTATTTATCTTTTTGGAGTAACACTACTCCACTTCCTTTGTCGGGCTTGGAAATACGATTTAATTATTTCCAAGCCCGACAAAGGAAGTGGAGTAGTGTTACTCCAAAAAGATAAATACCTGGCAAAAATGAATGAGATTTTACTAGACACCAATAAATTTGTAAAATTGGGTCCAGCGAATAATTGTGATAACACCCAAAAAATAGAAAATGCAACTAAACGAAGATCACTATCTTTGAAAAATAATAATAAAATCACTGCAAGCGTTTATGACGCTATACGCCCATCCGGGTCATGCAGACCCAGACTGTATGGGTTGCCAAAAACACACAAAGCAAAAGTACCTCTGAGACCAGTCCTTTCAATGATTAATTCATCGCAACAGAAGATTGCGAAATGGTGTGTGGAAATGTTGAAACCATTAGAATCAGTATACTCGATCTATTGTATTAAAGACTCATTAAGTTTTGCAGATGATATTAGACAGTTAAAATCAGTCAGGAAAACATTAGTATGTGTTCCTTCGATATCAAGTCTCTTTTTACCAGCTTACCGATTAAGGAGTGCATTAACCTAGTGGTGAATGAACTATTTAAATATAGATTAGCTCCAAAATACCTAAAACCAGAAGTCTTCAAAGAATTATTAATATTAGCATGTTGTGGAGTAGAATTTAGCTTCAACAATCATATGTATAAGCAAATTGACGGTATATCAATGGGGTCGCCACTTGGTCCTATTCTCTCAAACTTTTTTGTTGGTTTCCATGAACAACAACTCATAAAAGATATCTCTCCCATTTATTACAAACGTTATGTAGATGACACGTTTGTCATCTTTACAGACGATAAAGACAGAGATGAATTTCTATTAAAACTGAATAGCATGCATACAAACCTCGAATTTACTATGGAAACAGCAACTGAAAACAATATAGCATTCTTAGATGTTATGGTCAATAGGGAGAATCAAATGTTCTATACGAACATTTTTAGAAAAAGTACCTTCAGTGGGGATTATGTCCCTTATAACTCATACAGCCCAATGAGACAAAAACTAAATCTAATCAGTTGCCTTGCATATAGAGCAATGAAAATTTGTTCTGAAAAATATTTAGAAACAGAATTATCAAATGTGGAAAGAATCTTTGCGACTTTAGGTTACCCTCTAGACATAATAAAGAACACAATACAAAAAACAAAGACAAGGTTTGAGTCAATAAAATTTGGTCGAAAAAAGTGTCAGGTATACCTTAAGTTGCCATACAATCAGAATACAGTTTTGCATAATAATTTGAAGAAAATAGTAGAAAATGGCTATAGATCTGTTAATCTACGAATAGTATACTCGACCAAAAAACTGTTTCAGATTAAAAAATTACCCACCCTAAACACCAGCAATGTAATCTATAAATTTGTATGTTTATGTAAAAAAACATACGTGGGTAGAACGAGTAATAACTTGATTGCAAGAATTAACCAACACTTACCACAAAACCTTTTAAACAAGATTAAGTCATGTAACGAGGAAAAGAAATTTGATGATTTGGAAAAACTAAATAGTAGTTCAGCGATTGGCCAACACCTGATTACTAATCCTAAGTGTTTCGAAAACTATAAAGTGGATAACTTCAAAATATTATCAGTTGCTCGTAATGAATTTCACCTAAAAACTTTAGAAGCTATATACATTTTAAGCTTAAAGCCATATCTCTGTAAACAAAAGAAATTTGTTTATTCGACCATTTTGTTTAATTCGTTGAACTTAAATTAGTTGATTAGTAAAGTGGTGTTACATTTATATTATTTCTGATTAAACGTTTGCCTCAATTTGTTAATTATTACTATTGTGTTAAATTTAATTTGTTTTCTTAAATACTTAGTTTTACTAGTTTTTATCAGTTAATCATTATTTCAGCCTGTTTTGACACGAAAAAATACTGAAGAGCGTGTCCGAAAAGTACTTCTATTTTGTATTTTTGTTTGCAATAAACTCTAATTAAAAAAATACGTGTGCAGGTCTAACTTATCCCTTCAAACGCTTTTTATGATTTTGAAAATATACATTTATTTTTAAAAAAAATTGATAGTTACACAAAAATTAATTTTTTTAGGTATTGGTAATCTACAGACGTTTTTTTTTATTTATATTACTTTTTGACTTGTGTACCAATGAATTTTTTTTTAGGAATTTTAATAGTTGTGCACCCATTTCTAGCAGGTATTAAACAAATACATTTTAGGTGCATTAAGTTTATTTAACAAATAAGTAACAAGAAAGATGCATCTGTATAAAAAACATTATACTTATACAATAAAATGTATTTTTACGACTATATTTATTTTTGACCATAAACCTTAGCTTTCTATTATATCTTAAGTTATCTTTTTTGTAGTTTCATTAACATCTTGTTTTCGTTTGTTAATCTCCAGTCATTTAATAAAACATTACGTACGTTTTATTTTTTTTTTTTCATCTCAGTTGTTTTCGAGATTTAGTTCCTTACGTGAATGCATTAGTTTGCGCCTCTTTCAGTTCATATCTTATATATATATATATATATATATATATATATATAAAGAATTATTTCAAGATTTAAAATTCAAATACTCTAGTTTCGTGCTTATGCACTCATCAGCTTCAAAACAAGTTTAAAATAAAGCACAAAACAAAATACAAAAATGAAAGTTAAAAATCTAGCATAAATAGATTATGTTGTAATTTTGAAACCATTAAAAATGATGCAAAACGGCTTGTGCAAAAATTAATTTACTTATTGACAATAAACTGGCAAAAATTCATAAAACTTCAGTGAGTAACTATATACTAGGACAGATAATTGAAAGAGATAAAGATAAAATAAGATAAAAATTGAAACTTAGGTTATTTTAAGATGAAATTAAAACTTGTTAAATTTTAAAAGCGATTTTTTTATATTTCTACAGGACATAATAACACCCTTAAGGTGAGCTCAGTGTGAAAGATTTGGTTTATCAAGTTAAATAACTTAATTCATATATATATTTATTTATTTATTTATTTATAATGTAAAAAAAAAAACTACTAATTTTCAAATCGTTTACTTAGTTTCGATGCTTTATGCATCTCCTCAGAAGATCATCTCTATATATATATTTATCTAATAATATAAAAACTATAATTTATACAGCTGTTTCACACATGAAATGTAAAATTTCATGTGATCGTCAGTAAGTTACAGTTTATTATAATAGTGGACAAAAATTTTGATATCAAAATTTTTACAATAATTGTGACGTAGTAATGGTACAGTTTATTGTACAATTAGCTGAATTTGAAATAATACGCTGTGAATGTTAATTTATGCTTTTTAGGAAAGTTTAAAAAGGTTATTTTGGAAAAATGTTTTAAGCTATTAGAAAAAAATTTTTAGACTGTTGGGAAAAATGTTATAAAATACTCGTGTTTGCCGCTTCGATTTTATTTTGTTTTAATATTTAGTTGGTTTTAACTTTGTTAAAAACGTATTTTTGATAATGGATGCATATGCTTTGTCTTTCGCTTTTCTTGTTTAGTGTTACGATCTCATCTGATTTTTCGATTTCTATTTTTTCTAAGTTACAAAGTTTGCAGCCGAAGTTACAAAGTTTGCAGCCAAAGTTAGTATTGAATTTTGATTTTGTTCTGTTTAATATTTCCCATTTAATTTTGTAGTCTGTATTGTTATCTTTTAAGTTCCATATGTAATTCGCTAGTTCTGTTGTGTGTCTTTTGTTAGTATTGTTGAATGATGATTTATGGACTCTGTATCTTTGTTAAAAGGTATTTCCTGTAGATCCTATATACTGCTTTGTTGTTTTATTTGATATTACTGTTACTTTATAAATTATATTTGACACTAGTCATTCGTTATTTAAAGGGCAGGGTTCTTTACGGCAATTACAAAGTTTATCTTTTATGGCGCTTTTATCGTCTATATTGCTTTTGTTTAATATTATGTTGTTGTGAGCTATTATTTTACTTCGGAAATTATTTGTGCAACTGTAAGATATTTTAATTGTGTTTCGGTTGAATATTTTATGGAATGGGTGGTTTTGTCAAATGATGTAGTAATCAGGTTTAAAAATTGTTTGCCTATTTTGGAACTTATATTTAGACTGAATGGTGGGTTGAAATATATTATGTCTCGTTTTCTTTGTTTTTTATTTCTTTCTGGTAAAGTGGTCTTATCGTATTTTAAGGTGTTTTTATAATTGGCCGAATTTTGACAAACCATTTGACGTACAACAAATTTTGAAGTATTTAATAGTCAATTAACTGTTGTTTTCTTTAGTTTTAGTTGTTTGATTAGTTAGATGGTAGATCGATTTTTGTACTGAATATTTGTATTGTACAATGTTCTACTCTTACGTCATATTGTTTTTGTTTTTTGTAAACTTTTGCATCTTTGTTTACCAAAGTGCTTTTTATTTTAAATTTGAACTGGCTGAAGATTAGAGACAATTTTTTTTGTATTTATGAAACATATGTTCCAGCATTTTTGAAATCGTCATTTCAATAAATTATTTAAAAGCTCTTTAAGTGAGCTCAGTAGAAGGTGTTCAAGTTTGAACATTAACCTTATTTTTATATATATATAAAATTTATTGAAATGACGATTTTAAAAATACTGGAACATATGTTCATAAAGACAAAAAAGATTGTCTTTAATATTCAGCCAATTCAAATTTAAAATAAAAATCACTTTGGTAAACAAAGATGCAAAAGTTTACAAAAAAACAAAAACAATATGACGTAAGAATTGAACATTGTACATTACAAATATTCAGTACAAAAATCGATCTACCATCTAAATAATAATAAATAATAAAAAAATAATAACCATCTAACTAAATATGTTTAATTCTTACGTCATATTGTTTTTGTTTTTTTGTAAACTTTTGCATCTTTGTTTACCAAAGTTCTTTTTATTTTAAATTTGAACTGGCTGAAGGTTAAAGACAATCTTTTTTGTCTTTATGAAACATATGTTCCAGTATTTTTAAAATCGTCATTTCTATAAATTATTTAAAAGCCCTTCAAGTGGGCTTAGTAGAAGGTGTTCAAGTTTGAATATTAACCTTATTATATATATATATATATATATATATATGTCCTAACTAGATTAATAATTAACCTTAAATTAAAAACACCTCAGATTCAACATTTTTAACTCGCCTAACAAGTGCAAAATGAACCAAAGTTGCTCCACGCAAGTCGCCACCCCAACCGGAAAGTTCACTTTTCACAAAGAAAAGCTGTCGATGTGCGAGGCCAAGAAGTTTTGCGCGGAGAAAGGCGAAATACTTGCGCCGATAACCAACGAGGAAGATTTTGCTGCCGTCTACAAGACTCTCCGGGCGGGCTACCACGAAGGGTGCTGGCTGTACGACCGAGGAAGTTACTTCACTGGTCTCGACATCACGCCGTGTGGCAAAGGTAAGCAGGACAGGGTGTTCACGAACGGGGTGGTGTGGGACCAAAACGTCCACGGAAAGCTTTATTACGACAACATCAATAGCTGGAACGAACCGTGCGTCTTCGCAGCAGTCCTGCCCGACTGGCCCCAGCCTGCTTTGGGTTTGTGGTTTGGTTGCTATCAAGATGTAAAAAGTTTTATTTGTTTGAAGCCCGCCGATCCTACAAAAGTCATTTCTAGTGATTCTTGTAACTCTTCATGTTCAGAAGCTCTTATCATAAATAAGACTGACCTGAACTTTTTTGTTCTTGGACTTATTGGCTTCTTGCTTTTATCTGCTGTATTTCTAGCTTTTATTTCATTGAAATATTACAGAAAATACCGTGATGTCGAAAAAAGGTAGCGAAGTAGAAAATACGCTTGTTGTTTTAAATTTTTAACTCAAAACAAACCTTTTATTAGCGTATTATGACATGTATAATAAATTATATACACAACTTACTTATGTTTTTTTTAACTAAGCTTATTTTTAAATAGAAAATGTTCTGTAGCTCAAAATTTTTTTGAATTATTTATTATTTTATCTTAAAACTTAAAACATGTTCATTACCTTGGTAACAAGCACTATATAAAGTTGTTAAAATTCAATTAAGCCATTGGTGAATAACAAACCAATATTAAAAATAAAGAGCAGCGTTCGAAAATATCCATTATACATAATGTTATAACTTGTCATGCAGCTTTAATATAAATTAGATATATATTTGTTTATTAATTTTTTGTATAAAGCTTTAAATTTTTATAATTTGCAGTATTAAGTACTCATTTACAATTTTTTTTTATTGGGCTTATAGTATGATAAAAACAGGATTGTCAAAAAACTTGGAAACCTGGAAAAACTTGAAATTTGGCAATTTAGGCTAAAAAAGCTGGAATTTGAGAAATTTTGAAAAAATAGTTGGATAAAACTGGAATTTTAAACAATTTTTACATTAATAAGTACAAAAATTTTGATTGGACGTAAAAATCTACCATATTGATAAAAATATTTTTCATCATCAAAAACTTTTTTTTAAGAAACACATTTGAAGTAAGTTTACAGTATGTTTTCAATGATTTTATATTACTTAACACAGTTTTTTACCTTAATTTTAAGTTTAAACTAAAAGTAGACCCAAAAATGTGTACTTTTAAAATACTGCAGAAAGTTTGCCAAAAACATTTGGCAACCCCATAAAAAGGAAAGCTTGTTCAACCAAATTTTAGTTAGATTTTTAATAAGTCGGTTTTAAATTAAAACGTTTGACAACTTTATAAGTAACATTTTTGTCGTTATCACTTAAATAAGTAAAAGATTCTTTTGTATATTCTTAACACTAGTTTTTGTTTTAATGTTCAATTTGATTTTATAAAGCGTCATATAACACTTGCTATACCATCAAGGTTGTATCGCAATAAAAATAATTTTGGTTTTAAGCCTTTTGAGAATATTGATAAAAGCTTGTACTTGTCAAAAACTTCAAAACAAAATAGAATTAACACGGGGTGCCCACAGCTGGAAAAAGCAAAAGAAAATTGGAATTTTTCTTTCAAAATTTGTAGGTAGAAAGCTAAGGTTATCATCGAGCATTTATTTATTTAAACTAAATTAAAATATTTTATTTATAACAAAAAATTATGTGAGTTGGCGATTGGAGTTGGAGATTTTAAGAGTTTTCGCTAAGTGAAAATTTTTATGTATTTAAAAATAGAGACTCAACGCTTAAATAAAAAACTACTTTAACATCAAAGTATTTTTTTAATTTTTTAAGATTAAAAAAAGGATGTTTTAAAGACTCGTAAAATTTGAAAAAAAAACTTTTAAATTAATTTTTTTCGTTTTAACAAAATGTATATTTTTTTATCGACATTCAAGTAAACTTTTTTAGATAACAAAAACTCCGGATAGGTGGATACAATAAAGTATACAATTGAGTCGTTACTTTCAGTAGATGTAAAACTGACTAGACTAAACTTTCTAGCACTTCTAACCTCTGTTAAAAATTATATTTTATTTATATTTAAATATGAAACTTTTAAGCAAGTTTTAGAATGCTTCTTCTTTTTCCTATGAATATAACTAAAACGTTATTGTTTTATTATGATACTTAATTTAATTGACGTTTGATATAATTTAAACTCATTTAATTTAAAAATATAATTTAATTTTTAAGAAAGTTCCATATGTCTCAAATAATTCAATTACTACTAAACTTAGAATTGATAGAACGTTTAACTAATTAAGTAGTTTGCAATCCTAAATATCTTTTCAAACATACAGTAGAATATTATAGTTTTAAGTATCTCAAATCTAAAACCTTCCCTTGGTTGTGTGTTGTTCTTCGTGATTTTATTTAAATCTTTTTTTTTTAAACGATTTTCAAACATACTAATAATAAACAGATAATAGATTTGTGGTTAGCTTAAAAGTTTTGAAAGAAAGAAAAAAGTGTATGTTTTAAATACACATTAAGAGGTTGAAACTTGGTTAGGGAAATTATTGAGTTAAATTATTTATATATATGGTTGAATTTTCAATTATACTTCAAACTTTTTTGTAAATCATTAAGTGCAACGAAAAAATAAACATATATTTAAAAAGTAGAACTCAGAACTTGGCGATTAATTTGTTTTTAAGAAATGCTGTGCTAATTCATAAAGGTAAAAGTGGTTAAAATAGTGGTTAAAGATGACTTAAGCATAGTGTAAAAAAATTAGGGTTGTACATGCTAAACTACCTGAAGTTAATGAAGCAGGCATACTACTAATAAATAAAGATGAAGAATGCGGTTGGCTGTTGACTGGTGACGTCACAATCATCTCGATCTTTCCAATGAATATTGTCATCAATATGAAAGCTATTGAAGGACGATTGAGCTGTTGAAATTAATTTATTGTGATCAACATGTAAAACACGGTAGATATGTTAACAAGTAAACTTTTCTTACGCGTGTTTTGCTTTTAGTTTGTGACGACTAAAAGTTTGAAACAAAAACACGCTGTCTTTCTTAAAATTACTTAAAGTTTTACGACTACAAAACGAATTATTTTTGTCGTATAAATTATAACTTTACGACCAAATTTATATACGTTCTAGAGTTTGCTTAAGCAATTTTTTAGCAATACTGCAATTCATGTTCAAAATTAAATTATTGAAGTGTTTGATGAGTTCAATAGTTTAATTTTTAACATGAACTTCAGTATTTCTAAAAAACTGTTTAGTTTAGCTTGAATTTAAAACAAGCTGCTAGTTAACTTTATAACAAATTTATCCAATTTTTAGGTTTCGACTAGCTTTTAATTCAACTAAAAGTTACTTGTGGTACAAATATTAGTAGAACAAATACATAAAACTCGTTTCGTTAACTTGATTTTTACTTTAAAAAAAAAAAAATTGTTCAAAGTGTTTCAGACAAAATAAAAACTTTAAAGTACTTTAGATCTAACTTTTTTAGTTGTTGAATTAGAAAAAATTGAGAAACTTATCTACATAAAAAAACACACTTGTTATGTAATAGTATCAAATATCCTTAGTTAGTATTTGAGTGCAACCAAATACAACTTAAAATCATTTTCTCAACACTTTAATTTGAAAGACAAAATGATAAAGTATTTTATTCTCAATAAGTCATTTAGACAACTAGTCTTTTTATTGAAATTTTCTTTATAAAATAAGTACTCCTAGAAAGTTTTTAATAAAACTAAGTTTACTGAACATTGTTTGGAATTGTTTTTAACAAAAAGAAACAGTTTTAATGTTTTTACTAAACGACTAAACAATCAGCTTCAAGTTTGTGCTTATACTAAAGAAAAAGAAAGTTTTTAAAAGTTTAAAAATACAACAAAAATAAATAAAAATTATTACTCACCTTTTCCATAATACTTTGACGTTTAATTTTTATTTTTAACTGTTTCTTAATAAATTTTAGTTTAGCTGTTGAAAAAATATTATTACTACGCTTAGCTTTAAAAACAAATTAGTTTACGAAAGTTTAATCAAAACTACATACTGAAAAAGCCGTAATTTATAAACCGGCCGAAAAAATTTGGAGCAAGCAAAAGCTTATTAATTCAAATTACTTTTGGAAACTATGTATAAAAGCAAAACAAAAATAAAAATAATGAGAAAAGTTTGTAGATCTTAAATTTTTATTGCTTGTGCTCAAACAAAGCGAAATTTTTAAAATCATCTATATCTATACTTTATAATTATTGGTTTTATATATATATATATTTATTGATTTTGTCATATTATATAAAACATACTATTTAAAAAATTCTTAAAGCAGGTTTATACTTCTATATGTGTACACAAAAGAGTTAGCACTGATACTTTTTATAATTAAGTTAAATATATTACTGACTAAATGTCAACTGAATTAACTGTTGTATAAGTTAAAAGTATAAATTAATTAAAACTAGCAATAAAGTTAAATTTACAACATAAAAATAAATTAAATGGAGTTCTCAGCATTTTGCTGACTCAACTAAGCGAAACCAAACTTTACTTTTCAATGTGAATGTGTGGGCATATTAAAAATCATATGATAGAAAAAAAATTTAACAGATAGCAAAAATCTTGAAAAAAAATACTGGTAAAAGTACATAAAGTATTTTTTACTCGACTTTTTACATTTGAATTTAATTAAAAGAGAATAAAAAGCATACACCGCTAACTTTCTTTTTTTATTTATTTTTTCTCTAAAAAAATATAGTTTTCTATCACAATATTTTATGATCACTTAGGTTATTATAGTTCAAGTCTTGGTTTTTCTTTTCGACGACTTAAAAACAAACTTTAATAAGACAGAAACGTTTTTATTGATTAAAGAAACTTCTAAACTCCAAAATTTAGATATTTAAATTAAGGGTACGAAATTTTAAAACTGATTTAGATTTGTTGTATTTAAACTGATGGAGTTTTTTTTTCGTCTCTTTTTAGTATAATTAATTAGTAACAATCTCTTTTAAGGTATAATTTATCTACACTTCATCTATAATTTTAAACTACTAAAATAAATAAAAAATTTACTGTTGTTTACATTAGGAAACTAATTATTTTTAAAGCATGTATATATAAAAACATTACTTGAAAACTATTGAAAACTTTTTTGTATCTGGCTATATGAGATTTAACTTGGCACTTAATATGTGTTTGTTTTGTTTATTTTATCTTCATTTGACCTTAAATAAATGAAAACTATTTTTTTCTTCTGCTCTATTCATATGATAACTTCCTTATACAAATTTTTATATCGTTAAAATAGCTTACACTATAGTTTATTGAACGTAAAAAAAAACTCTCAAAATATTTGGTCGTAAAAGCATGCACGAAGAACCTTACGGCTATGGAGTTGCACACCACGGATACCTTTTAATGTCTTGTTCAGGACTTTGGTTAAGAACTTTACACTTTAGTTAAGAATTTCTATTAACAAAACTTTTAAAAATTTGTACACTATTTTTAAAAATTTAATTAGTAAGCTTATCTAAGCCTTTTTTGGAAATTTATATAAAAACTTCTGAAACTCAAAAAATGTTATTAGCTTTATTGTTTTACCCTTGCTCAATTAAAGTTTTAGAAAAATCTTAAGTTTAAATAAAAGTTTTTAAATTTCTCTTTTTATAAATAATATAACATATTAGCTTTAAAATGATAATTTAGAAATTTTTAAAGAAAAATATCAAAAACTCTAGATTTCTTAGTTTAGCTTTATTGAAAAAAAGGGTTATAAACTATTTTAAACATAATTTTATTTATAATAAAAAACTAATGATACATGATAATGGTACTGAAAATTTTTATGAACTTTCAACTGAATAATAAAATAATAATGAAGAAAAAACTAGTCTTTTATTTTTTTTTTTGACACAACTACCATTGGATTTTAAACTTAGAAATCAAATTATTAGCTAAAATGCAACGCGTATTGAATTAAATGTTCGATTATTTTGGTGAACTTTAGAAACTTAAAAACAAAGGCGAAATAAAAATAAATAAGTAGTAGAGATAATAGCTAGTATGTACTAACTTTGCTTTCATTTAAGATATCAATGTTTATATTTTATATTATTTCAATTACTACAAAATTTCAAAATTAAAATCATTTCTTACTAGTTTGAATGTTTTTTTAAAGCGTAGTTTTTTATTAACTTGTAATAAAAGTCTTTAAATATTTATAGTTTATTGAACGACAAAAAATAAGCTCAAAATATTTGGTCCTAGGACCTGGTGCACGAAGAACCTTTCGGTTATCGAGTCGCACACCACGGGTACCTTGTAACGAACTAAAACCAACTAAAAAAAACTAAACTAACTTTTTAAAAATAAAAAATAAAATTATTTTGACATTATTGACCCAAGCTTTTAAGTATGTAAATTTGATATGTAATCGTACAGCTCTATATTTTTGCAATAAAAAAATATAATTAAAGTTGAAGTTATTTTTTTTAACAAAACTCTAAAATATTAGCCTAAATCTTTCATAATCAAAAATTTACAGAGATTTTTTTTAACTCGATAATTTTAAGTACTTATTAAGCTTAATGCAGGCTACGAACCATTCTGTCTACAAAAACTCAAAGACTATTAATGTTTAAAACAAACCCTAATAGCTCAATACAAATATACACAAAAATAGCATTTCTTAAGTTTCCAACCAAAAACTTTGCTAATTTTTATCAAGCTTTTTGCACTAAGTTTTGAGCTTTTTATAACTTTAAATACTTTTTATTAATCAGAAAACAATGTTTTTGTTTATAACCTTGAAATAACTAGTCAGATTTTAAAAAGATTATTTAAAAAAGTACGAATGTTTTTTTATTTGATCAGGCTTAATTTAGCAATTATTATTGCTTAATTTAATTTTAGTAGTAGTTTATAGTATTATAGGACAACTAAGTATATTTGATTTCAGCTAAAAATATTTCTATTTTTATATGATTCAAATTCATCAAGTCAAACTTCAAACAAATCAGAAAACAGAACTGCCATATTAATTATGCTGGTTTATTCTTTGTTCCATTGGTGTAAAATCCTGAAAGTTAACAAATTAGTTTTATTTAAACTTGCTTAAAAAAACATATTTTCAAACAAATCTAGTGTGAAAAATTATCTTAAAGATACTTAATGAGATTTTAAAACATAAATTAAAATTACTAGTTCAACATATATATAAAAGTATCAAATGTTTGTTAATTGCTCTTCCAAGTTGTAATACCCACGAATTTAAATGAAATCTTTTGTGGTATTAAGCAACGCAGAGTGTCAGCCAATTGCGAGCAAGTATTTCGCTGATACAACCAATCACCAAGCTTTCTTTTTTTTTTTTTTGAAAATCTTTAGTATTAGTTTTATAATAACTATCAAGTTTTTTTAATGATTTGTTTTATTATTTTCAAGTTTTTAGCTGCAACTTTAACTTATATACAATCTGGAAAAAAAAAATTGAAGTAAACTGTTATGATTAATTTTGTCTAAATGGGTTTTAATTTAAATGATGCTGCACATATTTGTTTTTATTTAGCTATTTGCATTTATTTCATTTTTTTAGAGTGTTTACCAACCATTTAAAATGCATGCATTTCTTTGTAAAAGTTGAGAAATTTTAACTGTTTTCACTAAAATATGAATTTTTTATTACCATTATCATCACTAAAAAAGAACTGCAAATAGATAATATCGAATTTTAAATTTATAACTTCTTATATTAATTAGTTTCAAAAGTTCATACTGAGCTAGTTTTTGCTGAATAATTTTTCTAGAGTAAATGTAATTAAAAACTTTTAATTATTTTAAGCGGAATTATTTAACGTTGTAATGTAATTTCAAAAAAATGAGTTTAAATGTTACAAAATATTTGTTTCACTTATTTGCTTGTACTACATGCACTTTTATTACCGATTTTCTAGAGAATAAAAACATAACCTTCGTATATTTCAATAATTCTAAAACTTACCACAATTTTTTTGTTATCACACTGCCAAAATGCAATTTATTTTTAGTTACAGTCATACAATAGAAATACTGTGCTTAATCACTGAGAATATAAACACTTCTTCATTACACAAAATTTATGCTTCAAAAAATATAGTCATCTTTTAATTTAATTAAGTTTTTAGTAGCGAAATCATCATTTGTTACCTTTAAATTTCAACTGTATTCTATAGCGTTTATTTTCAATAACTTTTATTACAGTAAAAATGATAATTCTATAAACATTTAAGTTAAAGGACTAGAAGTACTTTTATTCGAAAAAATTATTAGAACTTAAAGTACCAGTTTACATATAAAAAGCTTTAATCTACTTTGAACTTGCTTTTTACGAGGGAAAAAATAAAGTAGTTTTTATATGAGAACTTACAAATTAACAGCATATGTTTTTGCATTTATTTATCAAACATTTAATAAAAATTAAAGATAAATGTAAATGAGCAGCTTTTTGTTAAGGTTTCGTAAGCATTTCCTATTCATTGAGTAAAATAAAGCTCAAGTTGAAATAAAAAGAGAACTGTATTTGTTGTATAATTTAAAAACAGTTTAAGATTAAAACTTTTGTATTTTTCTACGGAGACTGTATGAAGTTTTGGTAGTTCTCAAAACAATTCACTCAAGCACAAACACGTAAAAAGTTTAATCGTTCATAATATGTTTAAATATTTATTTAGTTTTAAAAGCTACTTCTTGCTGCATACAACAGAAGTTAAAAAAAACAGATAATTAGTTAAAGCACTGATTTGCTCTTAAAATTAAACACTACTTCAGTAATCAAAATTTGAATAGTATATATTTTTTTACTTAAATTGTTTTCAATGTATAAATTGAACTACTTTTCGATTTGTTCATAATTTCATCAGTTTTAAGAACTATATTTTTTATTAACAACGTGAAGCTGTTTATATATTACGCTTCAAAAAATATTAAGAAATCGCTTCCTCCGGGATACCAAATTAAAAAAAAAGTTCTTGAGGTTTTCAAAAGTACAAGTATTTGGTCCATTTTTAGTATAAAATCAGATTATTGTTAAAAAAAAAACTATAAATAATATACTGTTAAGCAGTTTTAATTATGTTTTTTCAAGAAAAATTTTTGGTTTCTAATTAAAATTATATAATTTTACTATGAAAAAAAGTATAAATTCAAGGTATTGAATTGTTTAAAATTCTAGCTTTTTTTTTGCCTAATTCAAATTGCAAGTTCCACGTTTTAATTTGTCAACCCTGTACTGTGCGCACCCTAATAAGCACTGTGTCATCAATTTTAACACTAGTTGAAAATTTTCATATAAAATTTAAGTTGCTCGGGTAGGTGTCAAAGATGAAAAAGGGATTTTTCATGGGCTTGGGCTGCACAGAATTTGTTTAATTTAGTTTGCACAGATTCAACTAACTTGAAGACAACTGATTTAGACTACGGGAAAATGTACGTGTGGTTAAAAATCTACTTTAATAATTGTATATTTGTTTTATAGCTCGACATACGGAAGATGTGGGTTTCTTATTAAGTAGAACTCAAGGTATATTACAAAAAAAAACTTTCTTATCAGTTCTTATTGTTTTTATTTTTGTTTCAAATCAAATATTATTGTTAAAGAGTAAAATAAATGTTTAATATGTGTAAAAGCCCTTATTCTTTATCAACTCATCTCGTACTATTTTTTCATTAAAATCGAATTTAATACAGATCTGAAAAACATTAAATATAACTTATATACTGATTTAATTTATAAAAATAATTTAACTTTTGTTATACATGTATTACCTCCAATCTAATTAATACAAAGTATTCACATGCAGCAGATACCAAACAAAATTATAAAAAAAATTTATTTTTTTCACAATTAAAATAAACCAATTGCTAACAAATAGAACACTATCGAATTTAAACAAATTAAAAAAATGTTTACTTTATGAAAGAGGGTGTACAAAAAGTGAGCATCATACTAAAGTGGAATGAAATTTTTAAAATTTATTCTATAAAAAGTGAAAATTGTACACCTCAACATAAATCGACATTCAACATTATGATGTCATCAGGCTGCTGGTGCTGTCATTGTTGCTGTTTATGACGTCATTTTAGGGTTCTTCAATACGATGATGACCGAATCGCCTCTCAAAAACATCTTTGAAATGAACCTGTTTTGAAAAAGTAGTCAGGTAAAAGTTTTTATCATTTGGATACATTCTTAAACTCGCCTAGAATTTATTTGAATACTTTTTTTAGGCTTTTTACTAGTTCTCTTTACATACAAGTATGTTCTATCAAAAAATTTATAAATAAGTATATAAAAAAAAGTTCAATATTCTCAACATTAAAAATCAATTTATTGCAGTTGACTTAAAGCCTAAGCTGTTGCTAACAGTTTTAATAGGCTGCTCCAATACTACATATTATGACTAAAACAATTTAATTCAATGAATTTATCAAATAATGTTTTATTTTTATAATATTTATTTTATAAATATTTTTATTTTTATTTACCTGTCCCTGTTAACGGGCTTCTTCTTGGCTTCACCCTTCTTTTTCTTCTGATTTTCGGTCCACATTTCTTTCACATTTTCAAGAACCATGTTGCAGTGACGATCGAAAGCCTTGACGCGACCGAGAAGCTTGCGGTTGTTTCTGTGTGCAGAAAATACTCATGTTAGTTTACAACTAAATTTTTCCACGTTTTATTTTTGTATTTGTTATTGAAATAAAAGGTAACAGCATTCAAATTGACAGATTAAAAGTTGAGATTGTTGTAAAGGTAATGTATTGGCCCAGATTTCCCAAACATTTTTAAAGGGCCACTTTTACAGAAATTATAAAAGCTATGGCCCCCTCAGACAAGATTTCAAGTTAAAACTGTTTAAGACCTTTTTTTTAGCGCTTCATCATCAACTCCGAATACCTAGTGTAATTTTCAAACTACCTCATGGCCCCCTGTGGCCCCTTCACTGCTCATGGCCCCATGAATTTCTGTTTTGGCCTTAAGGGGCTACTTGGCCCAGTTTGGGAAACCCTGGTATAGGTAATCAAATATTAACATAGTTACTGATGTTAGTATATATTATAAAATAGTTTTATGTTGTTTCTAAATTGTGTCTGTTGTTATAGAGAAAAATAATTGGGTTTTTAAACCAAGTATCCATACTGAGAGAATACTTTTGTGAGTTTAGTGTTTTAAGCATAGGAAATTCATAATAATTTTTTTTATGAAAAGGTGGATGTGCTAAAAGTGTGCAGTTATTTGAGAACTTAAGCAGAAAGGTATACAGTATCTGTATTTAAAAAATTGCTATCATGTCAAATTTTTGTCAAGTTTGAATACTTGGTGGTACTTGAGTCTATCTTAACATTTAATAAATATATTATACTGAAAAATATTAGTTTTCAATTCAAGCAAAATATATAGAAGTTATTCATTTGTGCAATCTTACAATTCTTTCATTAGCAAAATTTTGACTTCAAGGGAAATTAAACCAAACGCTTAAAATACAAATAAAATATAAGAGCGAGCTACACTTTAATTTAGAAACTGATTTGTTTGTATTTTTATGCTGAATTATTGTTACTTCTTCTGTGAGAAAACTTTTTACCGAACTATATTTTTTCGCTATCGAAAAAATAAGAAAGTGGTATTTTTAGAAACAATAATTTTATTTTAAATATTTGCTTTAATCTAAATAGTTGAAAACTATTTGGAATATATTGTGTTAGTTATTTAATATCTTGTAATATAATTCAATTAGACAACACAATTGAAAATTTTATAACTAAGAAGGTCTTTTAAGGGTGCACGACTGTTGAAATTCGGACAATTCAAATTCTGACAATTAAAATTGTTTTTATTAATTGAAACGGCTACAAATAGAAAAGTATAAGTTAAGAAAAGTATAAAAACATATTTTTGAAACATAAAAAATACATATGTAGATTCGTTTAATATCTACAAGCCTTTATTTTCTTTTTGCAAAATTTTAAATATTTTTTGAGATGAGACTTTAATAAAGTAAAAAACAGATATTTTTAGTAGCTTTAGAATATATTTAAAAAAAAGATTTTGAAAAAAATGGCTGGTAGTTATCAAAAGAACCTTCATATGTACTTTAATATTCGAAAAATATACATTATACATAAAACAAGTCTTTTTCAACAACACATATATATTTCAACAATTTTCTTCAGTGTGATTACAATTGTAACAAGGTAAAACAAATTTTAAAGACTTGTTTTATGTACAAAAATTAAAATTAGCAGACATATGTTTAAAATTTTAAAAAGTAGTTATTGTCTGACAACTGTTAAGCTGGGTAATAAGCTTATATCAACAGAATGTTAAGTGAAAAGAAATGAACTGTTAAATAATTTTCTAAAGGAATGTTTGAATAAATTGGTTTGTCCTAAGTGGATTATTGCTAGAATCTACAAAAGTAGATTGAAATACAGCTACAAAGTTGAAAAGATTTTTCTAAAGTTGGAAATCAGAAAGATTGAAGAGAGGTTAATTAACTTAAAAGACTCTGCAGTTAGTATTAAAAATAGTTTAAAAATAAAGTTAAAAGAAGAACATTTTAATGAATTTATTAGTTATTCTGAAAATATTACTAAAAAGCAGCAAGAGAAGTATTTGGCAAAAAACAAAAAGAACCTAAACAGACTGGTAGAACTTAAATTTGGAAACTTCACCAAGCAAAGTGTCAAAAACTTATCTTCTCAAAAATTTGACGAAAAAGACTTGACTGCGTTAAGCTATGGAATGAATTTTTCACTCCCCGCAAAAAAGGTTGATCAAGTTGCTACTTATTTAGGATTTGAGAAATATTTAAATCAACTTTTAAAACTCCAGCCAAGTTCAAAACAGGATGAAGTTGCTTTGAAAGCAAACTTAGTCTCAGTTGCACACAACTTTTGCAAACTTAAGCCAGAACATAGTTCTGTAATTAATTCAAAAGAAATCATAAGTAGCCTGACTAAGATTAAAAGTAATGAACATATTGTCATTACCAAACCTGACAAAGGTTCAGGAATCGTAATTCTCAATAAAGATGACTATAATTCTAAAATGTTGAACATAATTAATGATGAGAAGAAGTTTTTGAAAATAGGTCCTGTAGGAGATAACTTAACTATAGTTAAGTTGGAAAAGAAAATTATTCAAATATTAAAAGATTTGGTGGATAAAAATGAACTTTCTCAAGAACATTATAATTTAATTAGACCGGTAGGTTCCATAAGACCTCGTTTATATGGTTTACCAAAACTACACAAAGTGGATATACCTCTGAGGCCTATACTTTCTATGATAAGATCTCCACAACATGAATTGGCAAGATACTTAAATAGTCTTTTGGATCCAGTGTTGAAGTATTTTTCTAGATATATTGTAAAAGACTCTTTCAAGTTTGTAGGTGACTTAAAACTCCAGGGAGCTAAAGACATGTTTCTTTGTTCTTTTGATGTAAAAAGTCTTTTTACAAGTGTACCTTTAAATGAAGTGATAGATATTTGTGCAGAAATGTTATTTGACCTTGAAAATCCGACTCTGAAAAGAAGTAATTTTGTTCGACTAATGAGACTCGCAACAGAAGAAGTTGAATTCAGTTTTAATAATATATTATACCGTCAAATTGATGGTATTGCCATGGGTTCCCCATTAGGACCTACATTGGCAAACATATTTATGGGCTATCTTGAATACAAAGTTCTACCAGAATTCGATTCAAATTGTAAGTACATGAGATACGTGGATGATTGTTTTGTTATCAGTGATAGTGTAAAAGTTAGTAATTTATTGTTTGAGAGGTTAAACTCTTTGCATAGTGCTATTAAATTTACAAAAGAAAATGAAGAAAATGATCAAATATCATTTTTAGATGTTTTAATCAAAAGAAAGGATAATAAATTCATAACGTCTATTTTCAGAAAACCATTTACTGGTCAATACCTTAACTTTCAATCATATTGCAGTAAAAGAAGAAAAATTGGTTTGATTAAAACCCTATTTCATAGAGCAAATAAAATATGTTCGCCAGAAGTATTTCAGAATGAACTTAAGGTTATAAAAGAATTACTAATAAAGAACAGATATCCTAATCCGTTGATCGATAAGGTATTCAAAACTGAATTGAAAAGACTAAAGTACACAAAACCTTATGGACCAGAGAAATGTCCTGTTCTATTAATTTTGCCCTATGTGGGTGAAAAATCAAAACAAGTTGAAAGAGATATCAAGAATATGACAGAAAAAGTTTACCATGCATCTAAACCAAGAGTAATTTTTACATCTGCTGCTATACTAAATCCTAGAGGTAAAGATCTAATATCCTACAAACACAAAAGTTGCGTGGTATACACGTATAAATGCTGTTGCGCAAACAGCTATATAGGACAAACTTCTAGGCATTTAGAAACAATAATAAAAGAGCACGTACCTAAGTGCGTGAAAGACCATATCAAAAATCAACCGAAGAAAATGAGTAATGCAACCTTAAACGCAACAAAAAGATCATCAATTTCAGAGCACTTAGTAAAAAATCCTAAATGTGGTAATAATTACAGTGAGACAAAGTTCAAAGTTTTAAGAAGTTGCACGAACATTTTTGATTTAATTAAAATAGAAGCTATTTATATTCATTTAAACAAGCCAGAATTATGCAAACAAAGAGAATTTGATTACTCATTATCCTTGTTTAAATTAGACTAATTTTGTTTTGTTTTAAATTGGTACAGTTAATTACGTTTTCCTTGTTGTTTTTAATTTTTTTTGTTATAGTTTAGGGTTTTTTTGCTAATTGATTGATAATTTCTCTTATAATTAAAAAGGCTATATAAGTTTAAAATTTGTTTTACCTTGTTACAATTGTAATCACACTGAAGAAAATTGTTGAAATATATATGTGTTGTTGAAAAAGACTTGTTTTATGTATAAAAATTAAAATTAGCAGAAATATGTTTAAAATTTTAAAAATATACATTACTTTTTTAGTTGTGGCTGTTTAACTTTTTTTTAAGAATTTGAATTGTCCGAATTTGAATTGTCATGTAACCCTAGGAAGGTTTTTAAATGTCTAAATATTAGGGGTCATCTACAATAGTTTTTAAAATACAAAATATTTAAAAATAGTTTTTTAATAGATCTAACAAATAAAACAGGCAAAATTTAAACAAAACAAGAATAAATGAAGTTGCTAAACAAGACTAAATGCACAAACAAAACCAACCAAAATAACCAAGCACTATGCAAGACCACAAAAGCTTGTAAGAGATAATAACAAACTTATTTACTGAGCGAAAAATATGAATTTTAGCTTTATGTTCCAAAAATTATTTGATTATGACAAAACAATAACAGGCTGGCATAAAATTATACTTAGTGCCATCTTGCAAGTTCCAAACTTAATTATCCAGAATAGCAAGGATGCACTGTTGTTTGTTTTGTAAAAATTTCCCATACAAATAATTTAGAGGAAATTTTAATAACAGGATTGCCACTTATTTTTTCAAAATTTCTTCCAGGTTTTTAAAAGTACACACTTTTGGGTCTATTTTTAGTTTTAAGTTAAGTTTAAGGTAAGAATAAAAGTATACTTAGTGCCATCTTCCAAACTTAATTATCCGGATTAGCAAGGTACTTGGTTTTGTAAAAGTTTCCCATTCAAATGAACAAAGGAGAAATTTATTTTCATAATGAATTGTTGTTGAATTAATAAAAATACTTTATTCTCTTAAACATTTTTCAAGCTGTTTCCTCAAATTTTCAAAAAATGTTTCTTGTAATAATTAAAAGAAACTATAGGTAGCATTTTTTTTTGTTTTTCAAATGTATGACCGAAAATTTTATAAATACATAGTTACTTTTTGTTTTTGAAAAGATAAAAATAGCCAGTAATTTAAAAAAGCTCTATCCTACAAGCAATGTGCAACAAGCAGGATCAAAAAAATGTCTTAAGTGACCTTAAACTGTCCTAAATAATCCTGAGTTGTTTAAATTTTCAAAATTAGTAAAAATCAAGTTCTTCAACTGACTTAGTTATAAAATAACAAAATATTGCACTATTTCAACTAAATCTAATTCAAGTTTAAGTATCCTGAGATTTTTTAATAATCTTAAAACTACCCTACACTTTTCATAATTACAAAACTATCTTGAGTCAATCAATAAAAAACTCAAATTATCTATTGAGTTATCCTAAAATTTAAAAAACTTTAAAATATCATTAGTTATCATGAGTGTCCTGAGTGTGTGGCAATCCAGTACAAGTTTTTCATAATTTCATAAATATTAGACTGAGAAATTGGTCAAAATTGTAGGGGAGATATATATTTTTAAGATCTTGCTTTACTTTTGTAGTTGTGTTTTTCTATGAGAAACTCAGCAACTTTCTTAAGTTAATATTGCTTATATCTCTAGAACTACTAATTTAAAAAGACTTTTAGCTTAATTTAAAAAATAAATTGAGGACTAAATAAAAATCAAGACTAAGTATTTAAACAGCAATATACCACTATGGCCATAACTTTGTTTTTACCTTTAGTGATACAAACAGAATATATAGTAAAAATTTTACATTTATATTGATTTCAAATTATAGGGTAATAAGATTTTTTGGCAACAAACTAATTAACCTTTTCAACTAATTAGGCTTAACTAAGGGGTAGGCAGGTCAAAAAAGGAAGTTTTTATTGTGCTTAAAAAAATATTTTCACTTTTTTTAAACAAAAAAAACACTTTTAAAGATAACACTAAAGTTTAATTTTGTTTCAAAAGGAAAATCATATTAATTAACTTTAAAACAAAATATTGAATGTGGCTCGCAGGCTGACTTAATAAAACCTTGACATAAACTTATTGTTTTGATAAACAACACTCACAGTAGAAAATAAAATTTAATTAAAACAGTTTTTAAATTTATTTTTAGTACTGAAATTTAAACGCATTGTATAAACTAATACACGCACAAAAAAATTCATGTTTAGTACAACAAAAAATCATTTTAGTTCCACAAATAAACAGTAGACATTATTTTAACACCAAATTATTAACAACTTAATTTGTTAGTGTAAAATTAAATGTTCAACATACAGTTTAATACTTTTAAGGTTTTCACAAAAAAAAAACAATTTACTTAAAACTCAAAACTTTGTTTAAACTTATGAATATCTTATTTTAAAAACTTAAGGGGTTAACAATGTAATAATCAGACCAGCAACTCTTTATAAAAAACTTAGTTTGAAACATGTGGTCAATCAAAATTTTAAAGCTTAGTAACATTGAGAAACACTTTGTTTACCACAATGACAAAAAACTATTTTTAGAATAGATTTGTTTTTAAGCTATACAACTAAAAACTACAGGGCTGCCAAATTTTATTTTAACTTTTTACAGGTTTTCTGAAATTCTTCCAGGTTTTAAAAAAAGAATTTTTTTGGTTCAATTTTTTAGTACAAAATTTAACTTATAGGAAAAAAATGTCTTAAATACTATAACAACATTAAAAAATACTGTTAAGCTACTTTAATTTTGATTTGTTAATGAAACAATATTTTAATGATACAAAAAATATTCTACGACAGATTTTTCATATTTCAACAAAAAATTTTTACTTAACATCTAAAAACAGTTTCAAATAGTAACTTACATCTAGGTTTTTCCAGGTATTTGTAATTTTTGTTTGAAATTCTGAGTCTTTTTTTTCAAATTTCTCAAACTCCAGGTTTTTCCTTTTTTTTGCGTAAATTGTCAAATTCTAGATTTAATCCAGGATTCCAGGTTTTTTGGTAACCCTCAGGGTATTAACACATATAAAATCAAACTATTTTGTACATATAAAATCAAGTAGCTTATGTTAATAGCAACATAAGTTTTAGTTACATTTATGAGTAGTATAGTAATAGTCATGTAATTTTGGTCAACAAATTGAATTTTTTCACATTAAAAGTTTTCAAGTAAGAATGTGTATAACTTATCTAAGAGCTTTTTAATACCAGTTTTAAATCTTATATTATTGTTTAAAACATACTCTTTAAACTACATATAAATATTTAACATTTTTTATCTTAATTCAATCTACAAAAACTCAAGAGGAATTTTTTAATTTGAAAGTGAAATATATTATGATATAAAGTTTGACTTTTTGAAGCCTTATATTATATATTATAAATTGACAACTACATTTAAAAATCAAGTTTTTCTTCTTAAAAGCTAAACGTCCCAAAAGTATACATTTTAGTAGCAGTAGTTTACAAGTTGGTCTTTCTTAAATACTTAAACAATCTAAAGCTAGTACTTTTTTCTTTTATAAAAACTTTAAATGTTTGTTTACTTCTTAAAAATTTGTGATAACCTTTTTATAATAAAATTAATTAGATATTGTCACTTTTGTATTTTACCTACCTGAATTAAAAAGAGTTTATTTCCAACTTCTAGATATTAAAATGGTCTACTTACATTCAACAAGCAAAAATACTTAAACAACAAGACTTCTTGAAATTACCTGCAATTAATAAGAACTTGAGTGTTATTTTTAACACTTGCAGTCAATATATTCAATGGTCCATGTTCAAATTCTTCTTTTTCTATTTTTTCCAATTCCTCATGAGTCAACTCAGACTTTGCTTTTCCTGTCAAACCTGTGCTCATTTTTTTTTTTTTTAAACCTGTAAAATTTATAACTTGTCACATTACTGGTTTTTAAGTGGTAACCAAGTATTTTTTTTGTACTAAAAACTTATGTTGAAGTTACTAAGCTAGCTTTATTTTAAGTTAAAATATTCTATTACCTTATTTTTCCCTTACTTTTTTACCTGTTAAAGTTTTTTTTTTTCTTTTAAGTTTAAATTAAAATTTATTTTACTTTATGCAGATTAAATTTCTTTAGGTTCTATTTATTTTTGATTAATATTTAGATTATTCTTTTGTTCAAATGTGTTCTGTGTTGTTATAAACTTGTGGATTTTTGTTGTACTAGCTAATGATGTTTTAAGAGTCATAAAAAAGGTAAAAATTTTAATAGCATTAAGTCTCTTTTGGCTAAAATAGGTTAGCCATAAAACTGCTTTGAACCTAAAATTTACATCAAGGCAATAAATGATTAAAAGATAGATTTCTCAAAAATTAGCATTAGTCTTTTTTTGATAGTTTCATGTAATATTTTTACAGAATATAAACATTTGAGATATAGGCAGTAATGTTAATTTCTAAAACATAAGTACAACAGGAAAAATTTATGAAAACTTAAAAATATGACAATTACGTTTTTTGTCTAAGCTATGGCCCTCTTAACTTTTTGAATATGCTTTTGGCATAAATGAAAAAAATAAACCTAGGCGATTATGCTTGATTACAGTTAAAACATTTACAAGAAACACATTTCATAGTTAATAAAAATTCATGCAGTTTAAAATTAAAATTTATAAGTTATTAAATAATTTCTTTTTGACTGTGAAAAAAAGTTACTTTTACCTAATTCTTCTTTTTTTGAACTATATTTATCAAATATTATATACTAATTATAAAAAAATTAAAAATTTTATATAAAAAATAAACAAAAAAAAGTTTTTTTTTAGTTTTTTTGTTATAAAATTTTCATTTATTAATTGTTTTAATATTTCAAGGAAAATTTCCTAAAAATTTGAGGTAGTTATCTCAAAAAACGTAGGAGAAGACAGATTTTTAGTGATTTCTAGTTATTTGCCGTTTTAGTTTGCGCCTCCCATAAGGATCCTATTGTTGCCTCCGACTTTGACTGGCTATATCTCAAAAATTATTTCGAATTTTTAAAATCTGTAAAAAGCATCTTGTAGCTTAGTAAAAACTATACAAAATAAGATCAAAAACCAAAAAAGGTGTTTACCCCCCCAACTCCCCCTATGCCCTTTAATTTATTCTAAAATACATAATCAAACACTTGAAACTATATAAATCTTAAATCTTATTTTTATACAGGTTAAAACAAGAGTTTTTTTGATGAATTCAATTATTTAACTTCCATTAAATCACTTCAACCGTCTGTGTACGATTGATGTATTTGCAAAAAACAGCTCTATCAGCAAAATACTTGTATTTTCTAACTTGATACAGTTCTAGTTTGTATGCATACATATAATGTTAATACTTCTTCTGGAAGTATATTTTCTCATTTCATACAGTTTTCAAACAGAGCTTTGTTAATACTTAATCTAGTTCGACCTCAGCCTGGTCAAGGTGTAAAACAAATAATGGTTGCAACAACTTTTCGAGAGAAAATTAGTCAGGAAAATTTAATGGTTCAAAATAGAACTTGTCTAAACAATCTTCCTTTTGCTTGAAGCTCTTAAACTTTAATGCATTCATTGGACAATTTACTAAAGTTCTAATTGGTCAATGCTAGTATAACTTTCAGAGTTAGAGCACATTTTTTCTGTATTAGGGAGTGCAAAATGTTGGCAAAACGCTTAACAACTATAGTAACTCCTAATTTTTCAAGGCTATGCGGATTTAGGCATAACATATACTTTACAAATGTACTTCCAATAGCCATTCTGCTCCGGAGATTTTCAACAGCTTTTATAACAAATAATCTATATTTTTGTTGAATTTAAGACCTTTTATTTCTCAGGTCTTTTTTTCTTCAAATTTGCAAGCAAACTGGTTGAAGCACAACCAAGTTCAAGGGCAGGTTTTAGGGAAGCTTGATAATTAAATTCAACCTTGAATAATTAGTTAAGTTGAGGTTTGTAACTATCACATCTTTCATAATGATGCACAAAATGTCCTCATGCATAAAGGCAACAACAGGATGGATACTTTGATACAATGTCAAAGAAGCCTGCATAAGAGATATCACATAACTAAAGAAATGCAAGAAAGTAGGGTAGTGTTCAATATGTTAACAGTAAAATTTTACAGTTTTATGAAGGATATTTTATTAATTTATACCAGATGAAGGTATTGAAATTTCCAATTACCAGATAAAGGCATTGGAATAATGTTGTAAATTTCTAGGAAAGTTTTGCAACTTTTGTCTGACTTTAAAGGATTTTTAATATTTTCTTTACTATTTGAAGGCTTTGGAAAATAAGGAATTTTGTAAATTAATCTGACAAAATCTGACCTTTTTTAAACTTAGTCAAATTTCTGACTTTTCCTGACTTTTTTTTTTAAACCCTCACTTTTTCTTGACTTTTCTTGACTTTTGTCATTTTTTTTAGTTTTTCTTGAATTTTCCTGATTCCCTGACTTTACCTGACCATGTGGCAACCCTGAAATAGTTTTTTGGTGCACCAGGTCCTAGGACCAAATATTTTCAGAGCTATTTTTTTTTGTTCAATAAACAATATGTTACTTGCATAAATAACCGCAAATCATGATATCTAACTTTAAATCTAAAATGAAAACTACATTGTTGTTAAAGAATAGTTGAGAGATAGCTGCAATGCTAAAATAAAATTCAATAAGCATTTCATAATCATGTTCTTGAACTAAATCGGTTAGGTAAATAAACAAAACATTGAAACTGGATCATTAAATCTCATTTCTAGATCTAGAAAAATCTACATTCAAATTTTCAAAAATTCTTAAAACTATCCAGAGATTTTTTGCTTATAAAAAAAACTGCCCTGAGTCTTCCTGAGTTTTGAGTACTTTGAGTACCCTGAGTGTCTGCCACCCCAGTACATATTTATGCTAAGCATAAATAACTTACAAGATCATCCATGCATGTTTAATAAGCAATACTTTATCCTTAGACTTAAAACTGATGAAGTACATGAATTTTTTACCAGCAACACCGACTTAGTTATCAATTTTAGTAATTTTTTGAAGACTCTAAACTTTTTAACTTTCTTTTGTTATCTTTTAAGCTTACTAAAAAAGTTTTTCATTCAAACTTTTTTTTTGCCACCCTTTTCACAAAAATTTCCATCAAGTTGGGTTTGACTTTGGGAACAAGGGTCACTTTATATATTTGAGTTTTTAAGCATATTTTTATTCTGATCAATGTAATAAAAATGAAAAATTATTGTTTTCTTTTTTTAATTTATCAATAAATGTATGAATTGTACAAACATTCTTAGTCTTTTTTTTTGAATTTTCTTCTTTTGATTGCTTTTGATCGTTTTTGTGCAGTAGCTGATTTTGTACTTTAGCAAATATTGCAGTGCATTTTAGTCTGTTTCACTTAGCTCGACTGATTAGCATTTTTTTGCAATTTTAAAAAATGTCCAAATTTTAGATTCCAACTATTTTCCTTATTTTTAAGGCTAACTAAGATTTTTTCTAGAGAGCGCTCTTTTACCTTTAATTTAATTCTAATCCATTGGGTTGGGGTTTGACTTTTTGAGGAGGCCCCTAAAAAAAAAAAGTTTTTTTTTTTACTCCAATCGATGTTTTAGCCAGCAATTTTTTATTTTCTTTTTTTTTTTTATGTTCTTACTTTTCTGTGTTAAATGCCTCTGAAAACAAATACGAGGGATTTCATGTTCAAATAACTTTAGTAAAACGGTGCATGGGTCATGTGTGTCTTACATTAAAACAGTTTAGTAGACAATAAAAAAAAGCGTGGAGTGGACCATCTAAAATAGTCATTATTAAGTGTATAAAAAGAAATAAAAACGTTTTGATATTTCTCTGATAAAATATAACGTGGAAAAGAGTTAAATTTTACCCCTATTTATGTTTGCGTACTTAACAAACATCAGTTTTTTGTATAAAAGTTTCAACTTTTTAGTTCTTCTAAAGATTTTGAATTTACTATACTTTAAAAAATAATTATCATTAGTACTTACTTATCTTTATGTGGCTAGAACTAAATAAACAATTGGAAAACTTTTTTTCGCATTAAAAAATATTAAATTTACTTAGAGTACTTAAGTTATTATTTTTTATTTTCTAAAACTGTCTTGCACTATATATATATATAAGTATATGTATATAGTTTATTAGAAAAATACGATTTTAAAATACTAGTACATATGTTTCATAAAGCTAACGCTTTAATCAACAGCTTTTTTATATAGAAAAATTTTTATTTACATAATGTCTTAATATACTTCAAAACAAGCAACATATTTTATTTAAAAAAGCCATAAGTGTGTTATATTATTATTCTAAAACTTGATAAATAATAGTTTATTCTATGAACATTTTTGTTTTAAGAAATTCTATGTAGAAATCATAAAATTAGAATTATTATAAATGCAATTGATTGTTCGAATCAATTAAATTCCTTTGATAGAATTATAAGTTTTAAGTTTGAAATTAAATAACCTTAATACTATTTTGTCAAAACTATTTGATAAATAGTGAAGATAAGTACATAACTAATATTATTCTTAAAATTAGCTGAATCCCAGCTAATGATTAAAACGTTTAGCTTAATGAAACATATGTAGTAGTATTTTAAAATCGTATTTTTCTAATAAACTATTTAAAATCCCTTTAAGTGGGCTCTGTAGAAGGTGTTTGAATAATCACCTTAATTCGATTGTTTATTGAACGAAAAAAAGCGCTAAAAATTGGTTCAAAAATCTAATTTTATATGAAAATTTAAAAAATCTGTATTAGTTTTAAATATTATTGTTACTTATAGTGGTTTCAAAAGAGCAATATTTTAAGTTGTGTTATACTAATAACTTATAGATATTTTAATGAATATTAAGCAAGCGAATTTTTATAACTGTCAATTTTTGATAACTTAAAAAAATTCTGCCACATAATTAAACTTAATTTTAAAAGCAAAAATCTATGGCCCGTAACGTAACCTACTTTTCAGTTAAAACACAAAAATTTAGAAGAATCAAAAATAAGCCTTTTTTAACTAAAATGCACAAACAAATACATTATTTCTTGTAAGTAAACTGCCCTGCTGTTTTTTTCATTAAATCTAAGCTCTTAGTACAAATACTTTTATAAGAATGTATTTTTAAAAACTATGACCCATGAACAACTAGTTTCACAAAATCTGACTTATTCTCCATAAAACGCTGCCGACATCTATTTTAAATATTTAAAAAAAAATACAAGTCTCGTTAATTTACTAAACAGAGAGTTTTTCAAGCGAACATTTAAAACCAAATTTAAAATTTAACATCTTTTTTCTATAAAGCTACTTGCCTTTTACTTAAAAAAAAGATTAATAATTTACTTGTGTTTTATTTTTATAAGTTAAAGTTCAGCTGAATGCTTAATAATTTATATTTTTATAATTAAAAATAATCATTGCTACTCGTATATTTACTTTTGTTTTAGAAGTTAATTATAGTTCTCATTTGATAGGTTACAATAACAGTAGTTAAGTCTACTTTACAGCATTTTCTATCTTGCTATTCTTTACATTAATTATTAAGATTTTTATTTTGAACTAACGTCGGAATACTTACTAACTTTTTTTTCTAAAGCTTTTGTTGTCTTGCATAGTGCTTGGTACTTTTGGTTAGTTTTGTTTGTGCATTTAGTCTTGTTTAGCAACTTCATTTATTCTTGTTTTGGTTAAATTTTGCCTGTTTTATTTCTTAGATCTATCAAAAAATTGTATTTTAAAAACTATCGTAGATGACCCCTAATATTTAGACTTATAAAAACCTTCCTAGGGGTACATGACAATTCAAATTCGGACAATTCAAATTCGTACAATTCAAGTTCGGACAATTCAAATTTGGACAATTCAAATTCTTAAAAAAAAGTTAAACAGCTACAACTAAAAAAGTAATGTATATTTTTCGAATATAAAAATACATATGTAGGTTCTTATGATATCTACCAGCCATTTTTCTTTTTTTGCAAAATCTTAATTTTTTTAAATATGTTCTTGAGTTACTAAAAATAACTATGTTTTGTTATTTTATTAAAGTCTCATCTCAAAAAATATTTAAAATTTTGCAAAAAGAAAATAAAAGCTTGTAGATATTAAACAAATCTACATATGTATGTTTTATATTTCAAAAATATGCATTACTTTTCTATTTGTAGCCGTTTCTATTTTTTTTTTAAATTTGAGTTGTCAGAATTTGAATTGTCCGAATTTCAACAGTCATGCACCCATAAAAAGACCTTCGTAGTTATAATACTTTAAATTGTGTTGTCTAATTGATCTTTATTACAAGATATTAAATAACTAACACACTTATATTCCAAATAGTTTTCAACTATTTAGATTAAAGCAAATATTTAAAATAAAATTATTGTTTCTAAAAATACCACTTTCTTATTTTTTCGATAGCGAAAAAATATAGTTCGGTAAAAAGTTTTCTCACAGAAGAAGTAACAATAATTCAGCATAAAAATACAAACAAATCAGTTTCTAAATTAAAGTGTAGCTCGCTCTTATATTTTATTTGTATTTTAAGCGTTTGGTTTAATTTCCCTTGAAGTCAAAATTTTGCTAATGAAAGAATTGTAAGATTGCACAAATGAATAACTTCTATATATTTTGCTTGAATTGAAAACTAATATTTTTCAGTATAATATATTTATTAAATGTTAAGATAGACTCAAGTACCACCAAGTATTCAAACTTGACAAAAATTTGACATGATAGCAAGTTTTTAAATACAGATGCTGTATACTTTTCTGCTTAAATTCTCAAATAACTGCACACTGTTAGCACATCCACCTTTTTTATGAAAAAATTATCTTGATATTCCTATGCATAAAACACTAAACCCACAAAAAGTATTCTCTCAGTATGGATACTTTGTTTAAAACCCAACTATTTTTTTCTATAACAACAGACACAATTTAGAAACAACATAAAACTATTTTATAATATATACTAACATCAGTAACTATGTTAATATTTGATTACCTAAACCAGGGTTTCCCAAACTGGGTTAAGTAGCCTCTTAAAGCCAAAACAGAAATTCAGGGGGCCATGAGGCCAAAGTTTGAAAATCACACTAGGTATTCGGAGTTGATGATGAAGCGCTAAAAAAAAAGGTCTTAAACAGTTTTAATTGGAAATCTTATCTGAGGGGGCAATTTCTGTAAAAGTGGCCTTTTGAAAAAATGTTTGGGAAACCCTGGCCAATACATTACCATTACAACAATCTCAACTTTTAATCTGTCAATTTGAATGCTGTTACCTTTTATTTCAATAACAAATACAAAAATAAAACGTGGAAAAATTTAGTTGTAAACTAACATGAGTATTTTCTGCACACAGAAACAACCGCAAGCTTCTCGGTCGCGTCAAGGCTTTCGATCGTCACTGCAACATGGTTCTTGAAAATGTGAAAGAAATGTGGACCGAAAATCAGAAGAAAAAGAAGGGAGAAGCAAAGAAGAAGCCCGTTAACAGAGACAGGTAAAAATGTTTAATTGGTAGTTTTATAACATCTTGACTAATAATTTTTGTTGTAAGGTTTAATACAACCTTTTAAAATATTTTATTACGATTTTGACTTAACTGAATAAATAAATTTCTAGTTATAAAAAAAATATCAGATTGATTAAAGCTATTATTAACCAATTTAATCAGTAATTTTACATTAAGGTTACAGCAGTATAGGAAAAAGTTAGTTAAATAATGTGTCAATCAAAATATTATGTATATGAAGTTAATGCTAGAAAGTGTATTTTATATGTATATTATGATAATAAATTTACCTGAATACTTTTTGTACAGGTTCATTTCAAAGATGTTTTTGAGAGGCGACTCGGTCATCATCGTTTTAAAGAACCCTAAAATGACGTCATAAACAGAAACGATGACATAATGCTGAATGTTGATTTATGTTTAGGTGTACAATTTTCACTTTGTTTAGAAAGTTATAAAACTTTTAATTCCACTTTAGAATAATGCTCACTTTTGGTACACTCTCTTTTATATAGCTAACAATATGTTTTGTTTAAATTCCAGTAATGTTCTTTTTGTTGATCATTAGTTCATTCTGATAGTAAATAAAACTTAAAATTGCTATACTTCTAAACTTGAAGTACATTAAATGTTAGTCAGAATATTGTAACACCATCTATTTATATTATCTAGATCTAGAGGCAAGTATGCTAATACATAAGCTTTTTGTTACATGAGTAATTTTTATCAGTTGTAATATCGTTTTCTTATAATGTCAGATCTGTTGGAACTTTATTTTAAATCTTTAAATTTTATGTAGGATAAATAATATGAAAGCGTAAAATGCTAAGTAAGAGATTTTCTACAAAGATAAATATCTGTGTATGCTTTAACATATTCTTGAGGCTAGGTATTAATGATTAAAATATGTTAAAAGTAATTTTGATCGTTAAGAGTTTTCACACTTACAACATCTGAGTTATGTAAGATATTTTATTATACATGAATGTATTGTTGTGCAAAATATGCATTTTAAACTCATCATCTTCGTTCAAAGGTAATGTTTTAGTTATTTTTTAAATGAATTTATTTACTAGACTGAGTAGTTCAAGTATCATTAGATCGAATCCATACCTAGCTAGCATAAAATAAAAGAAAATATTGACAAAAAATACTATTAAAAGTAAACTATGTTGGTTTTAAGAATTAATTACGTTTGTGTGAAACACCAGGTTTCCTGTGTAAGAAACTCAGCTTAACATCAAAAGAATATGCTTGATTAAAACTAGTAAATGTATACAATTATTTCAGTAAAAAAAGTAATAAAAATTTTAATATAAGAAGTAAAGTTAATCCAATGAAAAGCTGCCCCGGTCAGCTGATTTAAATTCCTGAATTTTGACCAAAAAATAATCAAGCTTTTGTTTTAGATCCCTTAATTTCTGCTACTGTTTGAGATATCGTAATTTATGTTCACACAGAGTAACATGACATGATAAATCTAATTAGTGACATTAATTAATTTTAAGTTCTTTAAAAATTTAAAAACTTTGCTGGGACAATGAAGTCTATTCTGTTATGTGGCCTGTCTATGCACTTAATTTTATCGGAGTAGGTGAGTCAAAGACTGTTAGTTTTGTACACGATTATATAGCCCTGTTGCACGACACAGTTTGCCAATCAACATTCTAACATTCTTCTCTGTAATCAAATAAATGTTCTTTTTTTAATAGCAATCCGTTATGCCCGTGTATTTAGACTAAGAGAACGAAATATAAGGAATATAGATGAGTTTATCAACTCCTGTCATTTGTAGTCATGCTGGTGAATTGGGTTTCTCCAGACATCTTTTCTTTGTAGATCAATTTTAAATTGCAGTTGTCTTTTATGAGGTCTCTACAAGTTTTAGCTGAATTGGTTTTCACTGGCTATTATTACTTGCAACTCTATCTAAGAAGCCTTTTGATGGGCCTTGACAGATGTGTCGACGTTAATATCGGCACCAACTTAAATTTTTCATACGTCAATAGCATTTTCATTCTTTTTACCATCAGGTTTCATCCGAGCGCATTTAATAGAAGAATTTTATAAACACTACAATTAGTTGAGATAGACTTAAAAATAAATCAAAGTTATTTGCAATAATTTCTGAAATTTTAAAACTTGAGTTTTAAAATGCTGCAAGGAACTGAAGCCTTTTATAAGTAACGGGCCAGTTTTAGACCAAAAATGCTTGCAAGCCGAACTGCATTAAAAAGTCTTCCCTGAGTCTGAGTTGCTTTTATTAGAAAAAACTATATACTGTTAAAACAAATTTGTGATAAAGTTAAGCACTTTTGCCTAATATACATTAAAAAAAATATGTAAAAGTAAGTTTTTATTACAAAAGTTTTAAAAATGACGTGTCATTAGGAGATTTATTGAAGAAATAGGATTAGTTTTTTGTTTTTATTTTCGGTAGTTAAAAATATTTTTTTTGTTTAAAAATAGATTCATATATATTTCGTTTGATTAAAATATAATTGTTTAATGATTTAAAGGTAGGGCAGGTAGAATAACGAGTGATGAGCTTAAAACGCACTTGCTTGACCTTAATAAAACGTTTATCGTTGCAGAAGGAGTGTGAGTACTGCTGTTTTTTACCTTAGAAAAAAAAAACTTATACAGCTTGTTGTGTTTTATAATTTCTATATATTTTATTCTTCAAAATATAGACCACTATAAAAAAAACTGATAAACAAATCTTTATCGTTTTCTTTAAAAATGTTCTTAAATAAACCATTACACGTGCTGCAAGGGTGCAAGAGAAAATAAAAATATTTCAGGGGTGCGGGGCATTAAAAAGGTTGGGAACCACTGCCCTTGTAGATCATTTAAACGGGGTTTCCTAAAGTGTACCATAGGCTGCAAACGTGCCAAAGTGGGGTCGTGACTTGTAAAAGGGCATGATGTCATAACTTGAAATTTACACTAGATATTCTGAAGTTAAAGAAGAGCAAAAAAGAGGGTCTTAGGGTAGTTTTTTGTTAAATCATGTTAGAGGAAGCGATTGCTTTTTTAATTTCTTCGATGGGGGCTTTTTGAAAAAAGTTTCGGAAACCCTGTTTCAGAATTTGTTAACAGAAAAGCTTTAAGAGCGGATGCCTTTTATTCTTTTACTTTTCAACAGTAAAGTAAAAGAAACAAGTTAAATTGCGTGAACAATTAATAAATAATAAAAATTCAGACAATTGTAGTTAACAAGGATTTTTCTTTAAAAGTTATAAAGTCATAGTACGAGTCCTTCCTTATCATAGTATGTGATTAATTGTATAAGCAATCACGTATAGCGCTACAAGAAAAATACTTTATGCACAGTCTACTACGCATAGTTTAACTTCCTGAACAATTTAAAAGTTGTAGTAATTTTGTTGTGCAAAAATTTATATCATATAGATCATAAAAACACTGAAAGAAAAAGTAAAAAAGTCAAAATTCTTTAAAAAGTTTGTAAAAAAAGTTTTAATAAACCTTTTCATTAATAGTTAGTTTTATCAATTCGTGTCAAGTAGAATCAGTTACTAAGTATTTTATTCAATAAACATTTAGTACAACAAAGTTGTACAAAAATACACCTATGTTTTTTACTACACTATTTTTAATTTTTATATACCTTTAGTTATAAAGCTTAATTTAGTTTCTCTGTAAGTAAAACTTTGTTGGTTAAAACATAAAACAATTGTTTATCCTACTCTTTTAAGATATAATAGTTTTTTAGCACTTAGACTAGATATTATAAAAAAATTTATATCATAACTTTTGCATTAAAAAGCGTTACTTATAGTGCGTTACTTTAATCGTTACTTATAAACCGTTGCTTTTAGCGTTACTTATATTGCGTTGCTTAAAAACTAAATTAATACAAAAAAACTATCAAAAAACAATTGTTGTAGAATTCAAATAAAAAAGCAGCACTCAACTTAAAAACTTCAATAAAAAGCAAGTAACAAGCTTAACTTTTTCACACAAAGTAACATTACTTTGTAAACTAAAATAATGAAACAAAAAAATATTCTTAAATAAAATCATATGATATTTTTATACTATAAAGGAATTCAAATGGCATTTAACTTAGAAGTAAAAAAAAAAGTTCTAAGAACTTTTCTAAAACTATTACTTCTCAAATTTTACCATCAGAAAATTTTCACATAAGGTGAATTTAGATACAACAACACAAAGTGTTATTCTTATAAAACAGAACAAAATAAAGACAATTTTTCAAATAAACCTACAAGAATTTATAAGATAAACAACCTAAAAATAAATCTGAGCATTAATAACTGTAAGATATACAACATAGATGTTAAAAGTTCGATACGAGAGCAAAATTTAGATACTTAAAACAATAAACTCTAAAAACAAAAAAATCCTAGCTTCCGTTTTTTAGGTCTTTCATTTAAAAATGTGTTTAAAAGTTCCTTATAGCTGTTCTCTAGTACTTTTAATCTTGTATCATTTTCATTTGAATATTTTTTCAAGCTGCTTATGTACTTGCTATTTTTTATGTTTTCGGTTTCAAAATTGTTTCTTTCCGCGATAATTCTGATAAACTTGTTTTTTAAATTTTCAAAACTTTTTTCCTTGTTTTTGTTTTTATTTTCTAAGCTTTCTAGGTTAAGAGCATTCACACTGATAGTGTTTTCTAAACTTTTTATTCTTTCATTTTGAATCTTAACTTTTTTGATTTGTTCCTTAAACTCATATTCGTTTGCTTCCTTCAAAATAGATCGCTCTATAAAGGATTTCAATCTTTTTTCACTTTCCTCATTCATCTTTTTATCATAAGTCTCAAATTTGGTTTTTAATGTCGCGTTCGCAAAAAGCAGCTTTATTTTGTCGACTTCTATACTTTTACTGCAATTTTTTAGCATTTTATAATCTTTCTCGAGGATTTCCTTTTCTTTTGCAACTATATTGAGTTTCTTCTCAAGATTATCATTAACTGCACAAATATTGTATATCTCCCTCCAAGCATCCGATATCTCCTTCCTACCTAACATCTTATCCTTCTTCAACTTGTGAATGATCTCATCCTTTCTTCTTAATTGTGAATTTAATCTTTTATTTTCCAGCTCGAGCTTTTCGTTAGTCATCTAAAGTTGTTTTAATTAAAAATTACGTTTGAATAAAAATCTTAAACGTAAATTTTTTTGTAAATATTTACAAAAAAGCAATATTTTTTAAATGTAAGTTATCAAAATAATATGAGTACTGCATACCTCCTTCCTATCAATGTTTACATCCTTTAACTTGTTTATAATCTCATCCTTTCTTCTCAATTGTGAAATGAGTTTTTTGTTTTCATTCTTGAGCCTTTCGTCGTTCATCTAAAACAACTTCAGTTAAAGAACTACGTTTAAATAAAAGCAGAAGATATAAAAACAATAGAAATCGTATAAATACTTGAATTACTAGCAGCTTTGAAATTTTTTTCTTTAACTTTAGAATTTTATGCTTATTATATGAGCTTTTACATACTTAATCATTTTAAACAGCTGAAACTAACCTTGAACAACTTTAATTGATTTTCTAACTCGATAATTCGCGAATGATCAGTCTTCATTTTGTTTTATTAGATCAACTTATCAACTTTGAAGTGGTTGGTAAATCTAGTACAATAAAAATTGTATAATAAAGTTTTAATGAATTAGCAAAAGTCGCATAAAATCTAATACGTCATAATAAATTTCAAAAGTAATTTTTATCAGTTGTCAAGAAACAAATTATGAATAAATGGAAATCGTTTAAAAATGGATCAATGAAAGTTTATAAACTGTCCTCAATTGTTTTTGTATAAGTTAACTGTAATTTGTCATTTAAAAGTCAGTCTGAGCTGAATAACAAAATGCTGAATTAGCAAAATAAAAAAGCAGATTGTCATGACTTTTAAAATTTTAATGGTCAAATCTTAATTTTTTGATCAAATTTTAATATGTTTAGGTAAGGTAGTTTACGGATAAGGGTATAGAAAAATAAATAAAATATTTTTAAAAATTTGATGAATCAGCGTTTTATCATTTTTCTAGCCCAGACTGACCTATAAATATACTTTCCGTTAAAGTTTACCATTTTTGTCTTTAAGTTAAACATTATACTTTTTTAAATGTTTTCATTATAAGTATACATTAGTATTTTGTAAAAAAAGCTTCAACTTATATAAATTATTTTATATAGCAGCTATTTAGTTCATCTACTTTTAACTTTAAATAAAAATATTTAGGTTTTTATGTTGCTAGAACTTTAGAATAATGGAAAAAGTTATATTTTATTTTTAGTTTTTGCCTAAAAAAGAGTAAACAGATTTAGTATGCAATATGATTGAAAATAAAAATCTTACACTATCTTAAGTTATATAAGGGTCGGTGAATTGCGGTCCGTGATGTAGTTTGCAGGTTAACACATACCTTACTAAAACGCTAAAAACTTTTTCTGGTAAGACCTTATAATTAGGTTCTTAACTTAATATTTACTAATCCTTTTTTATTGCTTACTTTAACTCTTTTTTTTTTTGTATTGACTACTATGAATATCTTAAATAGTTGCGGCCCGCGAAAAACTTTTTTTACAAAGTGCTTTTTACAAAGAGATTGTGACTTATCTTTTAAATATTTTCATGTTTGCTATAAATACTGTTTTATCTCTTTTTATAAATTAAGTTAAAATTATTTTTTAGCTCTTTTTATTTTTTACACTTATATATCTTTTAAGGTTCAGCCTTTGACTATATTTTATTTCAATATAACTAGACAATTTTTTGAGTTCATTATGAATAAATTTTTTTAAGTAAACACATAACTTGATTAAGTTTCTTTTCTTTCACTCTATTGATTGTATTTCTTTCTTAAGATTTAAAAGTTCAGATTATAAGAATTTAATTTTTATTTTCTCGTAAGAAACTGTAAAAGCATGTTTGTATGACTCGATAATCAAAAAGTATTTCGTACACCAGGTTTTTATATCAAACCTTTTAAGTTTTAAGCGTTTTTTAACGTATTTTTTGTATTTAGTCATAAAGTTACATGTTTACTAGTATCTTCTATTTATATAGTCTACTTTTTAATGTTAGAGAACGGCTGTTTTAACAAATCCAGCCAGCAAAAAACTTTTCTTCTAAAATTTTACGAGCTTTAACATGGCTTGAATGAATTTTTTTGTAATTTTTTTTTTAACCAAACTTTAAAACAAATTATTTTAAATTTATATAATGCTAATTTGGAACTTTTTTTTATTCTTTAGGATGTTCTTTTGCTTGGCTTTTCACAATAATTTTCATCGAACTGGGGTTTTACTTTTGTAGTAAGGCTCCTTTAAAAATTTAATGTTTTTTTGCATTTTTTCACTTTGCAATGTTTTTCTACAAAAATGTTTTTATTTATTTATTTTTATTTTTTTAATTGAGTTTTATAACGATATTATTATTTTTTTTAATTTCTTTTTTTGTTATAACATATGCTTTAATAAATTTTTCAGAAAATTTCTGAATTTGCATGGTTTTTGCTTTTTTTTACATGGTTTTGTAGCAAGAGTAATTTGTTTTTTTTTTTAATTTTGTTTTTAACAAACTTATATAATTAAGTTTTATAACCTTATTATATTTTTTAAAATATATGACTCATACAAGTTTTACCTAAATTTTTTGTTTACGTAATTTGAGGGATTTCTTGATCAAATACTAAGAATTTAGGTAGAACTAAAATGGGTCATATATTTGAAAAAATAGTAAGTTGGAAAAAAATATAATAACGTTATGAAACTTAACTACATAAGTCTGTTAAAAAAGAAAAGTAAAAAAAAAACAATTTACTTTTGCTATAAAACCATGTAAAAAGAACCAAACCGTGCAAATTTGCAAATTTTCTGAAAAATTTATTTGAGCATATGTTACAAAAAAATAATTTGAAAAAAAAAATTAATATCGTCTTAAAACTAAATAAAATAAGTATGTTAATAATAAAAAAATTTGAAATAAAAGATATTTTTTGTAGAAAAACGTTGCAAAGTTAATAAATGCAAAAAAAAATACATTAAATTTTTAAAGGGGCCCCATTACATAAGTAAAACCCCAATTCGACAAAAATTATTGTGAAAAGCTAAGCAAAAGAACGTTCTTTAGAATAAAAAAAAGTTTCAAGTTAGCATTAAAAAACTTGAAAATAAATGGTTTTAAAGTTTGGCTTAAAAAAAAAATTACAAAAAAGCCATTCAAGCCAAGTTAACGCTCGTTAAAATTTTAACTGCAGACTGGAAAAGATATCCCTTTCTCTTCTAAAAAAATTAAAACATTAAGAACTTAGTATTCTTTTAAACTTCCAGACGTGATAAATTATTTTTATTTATTTTATTGGTATAAATTCATATTTAACCGCTTTATACATTTAAAAAAAATTAATGTGTAACACTTTATATGATGTGAGTATCCTATAAAATAAAGAAAATTTTAGTAAAGATAACTGAAACACTAGTTTTCTTTGTATGGTTATGTATTAAATTTAAATTTTTATACTTGAACCGATCTGCAAAGCCATTAAGTATTTCTACTTAAACTAGTCATTTACAATTAAATATCATTGATAATACACACAGTAAACTCATATTGCGCTGTAATGAAAACAGTGAACGAAATATTGTATAAAATTGGCATTATGAAATCTTCTTATTGAAGTGATAAATAGAAGATTATAGACCAGGGTTTCCCAAAGAGGGTCAAGTAGGCCCCTTGGGTTCATTACAGAAATTTAGCGGCAATGAGCAGCAAAGGGTCGAAACGGGGGGCATGAGGTCATAATCTGAAACTTACACTAGATATTTGTGAATGATGAAGAGCAAAAAAAAAGGTCTTAGGCGTTGTTAATGGTAGTTTTGAAATTTATACTAGATATTAAAAAAAAAAAGGAAATTTAGAGGGTCACAAACCGTAAATGGGGGAGCCACAAGGCCATAACTATTACACTAAGTATTCTGGAGTTAATGATGAAGAGTAAAAAATAAACCAAAAAAGGTCTTAGGCGGTTTTAACTGTAGTTTTTGAGAAATTCTGTCGGAGAAGGCCATAGCTCTTTTAATTTCTTTAAAGGGAAACAGTTTAAAAAGCTTAGGAAACTTACATTTTGAAGCTTATCCTACAGTTTTGATTTGTAAAACAAAACCAGCATTGAAATGAAATTTGAAAGTCATTTTTTACTACTTCTTAGTAAAAAGCTTTTTTCTAATTTAGATTAGTGGAAGTTTCACCACTTATTGGTTTAAAATAGTGGTCAAACTCAAGTTTTTTTCTTTAAAGCATGAATCGGCGAATTGCTTCCCGCGGACCAAATGCGGCTCACTCAAAAATAAAATTTTGTTTGTCGATTGATGTAAGACGTAAAAAACATTTAAAAATGCGCTAGAACTTTTCCTTCTAAAAACCATTTTTCAAAATAACAATCATTATAAAATGTTACTTTTCAGCTTGTGTCCACTTATTTTAAAGAAAAATCAAACCTTTAAAAATGTTCTAACTTTAGACTGAGCGGGTTTATCATTGTAATGTATTAGAGTTTTGCGCTGTAATAGTTGTTTTTTACTTTGGCACAACATACTTGTTTACTAGATGAACTTTTCAGTTAAGATTATTCTATTTTAAACAATGCATTACTAAAAATGTGGTACAATATGTTAAGGTTTAAGTTTATGTAGCATTAAGTTAAAACAATCGGTAGGAATAATACAAATATAATTTGTTTGATAACTTAAGTAAACCAAAGTTTACAACACAGGTTCGCTAAGAACAAAAAGGTGGATACATAACTAAGCAATATAAGAAGACTTTTATAAACTGAAAAAAGCTGACAAAACACAAATTAACATAAAAAATTATTAATATGTTAAGATAAACTGGTACGAATCTTGTGTACTTTTTTCGTTTTTGACAATCTTTGAGCCTAAGTTCTCTTCAAAGTATGTTAGGACATTTTGAGATAGTTTACTCATTTTTGAAAGTTTTTCCGAAAGTTCATTTTAGTCACTTATTTTTAGTAACTTTGCCAAAAGTTCTAAGTCATTTAAAAATGCCCTCTTTATTTTTCAATATTTTCGTTCCTATCTATAATTATGTTGTAGAGTTCATTTTTCGTCGGCTTTGGAGTACTTGCAAGAATTTCAACTAATTCTAGCAAAACTCAAAGCACTGCTAAAATAAATACACAATACCAATATATTCATTTGCATATTTAAGTTAACTTTTAGTTGAGTTTTCTTTTCTTGACTCATATGAGAATGTAACTCTGGAAACTAGTTACTACTTGCTTTATTAATTCGAGATATGTGACCAAAAATTCCGAACACACTTCAATATCTTCAACAAATGCTGCCAAAAGCAGCTATACTTTCTAAACTATTAAAAAATTGATTTTTATTCTTGTTCAGTTAGTTAGCTATTCTCATTTAAACTTTTTGAATCCGATTTATTTAGGAAATCTTGGAAAAGCGCATTGGCGTTGTTTAACAAGTTATAAAGCACTATTTTCACATTGAAATCTCTTTTCAAAATAGCTGATAAATTACTTTCTTTCGAAAATCTAATGGTATATCAATACTTTGACCATCAATAAGGCTAATGCTTTCAGTTTATCTTTTGAAAAGCTTCTGGCGATTGCCTTAGACATTTCGGATTGTTTTCCGAAAAGTTTCCTTCAGCGAATTTGCAGGTTTGCTCAGAGGCTTCGCGTTGAAAGTTTTAACTGCACTTTGAAACATCGTCTTCTTTTTCATTTTCTGAAATAATTCACTTTTGAGTGCTTGCGTGTTCATTTTAATTAGACTGTCCAAGATTTCTACAATAATTTTGACTCTGTTGTCCTACAAACAATACTTCTTTTGATTTTTTTCCTTGTTTATGTTGATTGCAGAGGTTGTTTCTGAAGTTTTTCCAAGAATTTTCATCTTCAATTTATAATTTTTAGAAGCACCTATATTTGCTACTTCACTTTTTGTAATCGGAAATTCTTTTGCGTCTTCATTACAATCATACGCATCAGATTTAGATTTCATTGAAAACTTATCAGAGACGCTTTTATCATTTCTTTTGAAGCTGATGTAATTAAACTAGAGACACACTGACAAGTACTATAGCATGAAACCGAACCAACAAAGACTTACGCCACTTTGCTAATGCAAAGTCAAACTCTAATAATAATTTAATCATTTTACCGCATACAAATACCTGGTTTGAAAAAATGGCGAATAAAAAATAAATGCTCAAGTTTAAATATCATATGCTTTACAGATTATGCAGTTTGAATTGTCTTTTTTATATGTAAACAGTATATAAATATTAGTTTACTTTTAAAAAAAAACTGTATAGTATAAAAATATTAAAGTTATACTTTACAAAATAAAGTAATAAACCATTATAGCAGAGTTGTTTTTAAAGGAATAACTAGTGGTAGCAAAAGTATTATCATTAAAGAGTAAAACAGATTTTTCAAACATTTAAGTATTGCCTTTTTAAGTCAGGCCGCAGTTTGTAGAAAAAAACCTTCTGCGGGCCGCATTCATTTAAAGTAATTGTAGTAGTTGTTATAAATGTACTATATTATTTAAAACAAAAATATGTTAGAATAAGCAATAACAAAACACTACTTAATTAGTCATTATTTGACTAAGAGTCAAAGTTTTTACTAAAAGTTTTTTTTATTTTTAGATATTTATAGGTGAAAAGTACATCGCAAGCCGCAAGTTGCTGACCCCTAATATAACTTAAGATATGATTACAAAATGTAGGTTTAATACTATAGTAGGTTTTTAATTACTATAATTATGTACTAATTCTGTTAGCTGTGTTTAAAAATCCAAAACTTAAAAACATTTATTTTTTATCCATTTTTTAAAATATAGCCACATAATGAAAGAATATAAATATTTCCATTTTAGTTTTAAATTGAATTAGAAATGTAGTGGTTAAAAGTGTTTTATAAGACTTGAAATTGTTTTCAAAAAACTAATGCTTACTTACAGTACAAACAGAAATAAAAGAATAATTTTAAGAATAAATACAAAGATTGTGTGAAAATTGTTATAGTTGACTTTAAAAAGTTAAAGCTAACTTAATAAAAACTATAGAGGACTGTTTGTAAACTTTCACTAGTTTCTCTAATTAAAAAAATTCTAACAAAAAACGCAGCAAAAAGATCTTCAGTTGCAGAACATCTAATAATAATAGAGATTGTGCTAGGAAATATGACATATAAAGATTTAGAATAATCCATCATTGCAATAGTGTATTTGATCTCGTGAAGTTGGAGGCTATCTCCATATTTTAGAAAAACTAAAACTGTGCAAACAAAAGGAATTCGATTACAATAGTGTCTTTATTTAATTAAAATATCTTCTTTTTTCCGTCAGTAGTATTTGAGTTTAATTATTTGTTACTTTACACTGATTACTTATTGCGCTTATTACTTTGTTAGTTTTAATTTTTTGTGTTTTCGTTTAAAAAACTATTCATAATTTTAAATTTGTTCTACTGTTAAGTTCTGACGAAAAGTAGTGTAATACGTATAAACTATCACAGAAAAACTTGGGAGAGTGTTTTATATATTGTTATGCATTTAAATGAATTAGCTAATAATGTTTGAAATTCTTGTTTATCGCTAAACATTTTTTTAACAACTGGTAAATTTTGAAAATTAACTATAGAAATCGTTTATGACGTTAAAGGTCTTATAAGACTAGTTTAAACTCATTAGAACTTTATTATAAATACTTATTTCACTAGATAGATTTACCAACCGTTTAAAAGTTGATAAGTTGATCTGTAAATATTTTGAAGACTGATAATTCGCGAATTAATGAGTTAAAAAATCGATTAAAGTTATTCAAGGTTAGTTTCAGTTGTTTTATATAATTAAGTAAACAAAAGTTCATATGATAAGTACAAAGATCAAAGTTTTAATTTAAAGTTCAATTTTTAATGCTGCATATTACTTTTGCTTTTATACCTTTGAAGCAAGTTGTTTTTTTCTATAAGAATTTAACATGGTTTTTACGCACCGTTTACACGTAGTTTCAAATAAAAAATGATATTAGAGAAACTGTAACAGGATATCAAGTTGCACTTGATTACTGTTTAGATTTGGTTGGAAGTTTTGAGCTAAAAGTTCATCCAAGCGTTAAGAGAAAGCTCGCAAGGTCAAGTTTTATACTGATGCAAGTTTAATTCAGTTGACAAAAAGAGAAAATAAAGTGCAGACCAGAAACCCTGATGCAACATTGAGTTAGGGAATGTTATATATAAGCTGATACAACAGACAGAGGGGAGATTCTAGCCACAGCCTGCTGCAGTAAACGTGATAATGAAGAATAGACATTTATATTGTTTTCTTGTGTTATATAAAGTGTTTTTTGATTAGTATTATTTTTATAAGTATTTCTTATTTACATTCTAAGTAGTTAAATCTTATTTTGTTTCATACATTCTTAAAGTATATTCTTGCTAGATTAAATCTTGTGTAAAGGTTTTGACCACATTTAAAGTGTTTTCTAAATTTGATGTTCTTTATATATTTGTTAGTATTTGCAATTGTTCTTTATATAAAATATTTTACTCATGTCATGCTTAGTTTTATATAGAGAAGCCTAAGTATTATTAGTATCATTGTTTAGTATAAGTTAAGTTTAGTATTAAAGGTACCTACATCTGTAGGTTACAAAACTACTAAAGGCTAAAGAATGAAAATAAAAAGCTCAATTCACAATTAAGAAGAAAGGATAACGTAATTAGAAAGTTGAAGAAGGATAAGATGTCAGATGGGAGGGAGATATTGGAAGCTTGGAAGGAAGTTAATTATATTTAGTACTCGCAAGGAAAATAAAGATCTTACATAGAAACTTAAGAAAGATCAGGAAGTGCTTAAAAGTGCACAGAAGGAAACAGAAAGTAACAAAATAAGTTACTTTAAAAAAATTCGTCATTGAAAGAAGAATGAGTTTTAATAAAAATTAAATAGGCAAAAAAAAATTACAATACTTTATCATCAATTAATTTTGAACGAAGCAACTAAGTTCGAGTGTAAAGATAAAATGCGAAAAATATCATTGAAATTTAAAAAATAAAATGCTTAGAAAATACTGATAGTTTGAATGCCCTAAGCATAAAGAACTTAGAAAAGAGAGCAAAAACCAATTAGATGTACTTTAAGAAAAAAAACTGTGCAAAAATGTCATAGAAAATTTAAATGAGCAAAAACAGTAAATTAAACACAAGAAAGAAAGTTAATTCAAAATTTTTAATAACGACTTTGACAGAACTACCAATGAAAAAAAGAAGTTAAAAAAACATTATGAAAACAAAAACATTTATATAAGCAGTTTGGTTATGAAATCAAGTGCAGTTGACAAAAAGATAAAAATCTTAGAGAACAACTATAACGAACTTTTAAGCAGATCCACTACTCTAAACAATATACTTTAAAAAGGAAGCTAAAATTATTTTTTTTGGTTTACTATCATTTCTAACTCGCTATCATTTCTAACCCGATCATTTCTAACCCGATCACTTCTAACCCGCTATCATTTCTAACCCGATCTTTTCTAACCCGATCATTTCTATTCCAATCACTCTAAGCCGATCATTTCTAACCAGATCACTTCTAACCCTATCATTTCTAACCCGATCACTTCTAACCCGATCATTTCTAACCCGATCACTTCTAACCCGGTCACTTCTAACCCGATCACTTCTAACCCGAGTTAACCCTATCGTTTCTAACCCGATCATTTCTAACCCGATTATATCTAACCCGATCATTTCTAACACGATCATTTCTAACTCGATCGTTTCTAGCCCGACAATAATTAATTATTATCTAACCCGATCTGTATAAATATGTTTATGAATTATTGTATTAAAATAAGGATTTGTTTGAAAAACAAAATGATCTCAAAAAGGATTTTTTTTCGAAATTTAGTTAATTTTGTTTAAAGTAAACTTAATGTTCAGATAGCTTTAATAAAATTTAATTTTTAATGTTTTTATCTATTGAAAGTTTTTTTTATCCTACGCTAGACCCACAGATAAAAATCTGGGCCGCTTAAACTAAATAGCACATAAGGAAGAGAAAAAAAATTATATATCTTAAAATCAAAAACTACAGTTTTATCTAATTTTTTTAGATTAACAGCAAAAAAAATCAACACTTAGTATAAGAATAATTAACTTATTTATGATTCGAATGAGAAATAAGTTAACAAACTTGGTTTTAATTTTATAATAAGCAACTTAAATATCAACTCTTTTAACGGTCAGTGAGTTCCAATAAAACAAAACACAGCTGCACAATCTTTTATTTTAGAATTAACTTCCAATTTATTTTCAACAAACAACCTTCTCTGCAAAATTCAGCAATACATATTGAAACAATTTAGTAAATTTTTTCTATAATTTTAGGTTAGCAATCAGCAAAATAGTCTAAATTACGCACTTCTACATTTAAATAAGTTCAGGATTACTTTTATAAAATAAATTAAGAATATACTACAATGTCAGAATTCAAACAAACTACAAAAATTTATGACTAAAACTTCTTCTTTAATATACATCTACCAGATATACACATCCTAACTTTTAGAGTTAGGTTCTGCACATTTGTGCAACTATTTGGTATTTCATTGTTTTTTATCATTTTTTTTGTAGCTTTGCCAAAGCATAATCGAAAAATAAAAATAAACATTATTAGAATTAAAGTAAAGACAATTGAAAAAAGAAGTCAAAAATTTAAATGCATTGACTAAGCACTAGGTTTAAAACCTTAAGTCTAAATCACATTAACAATACAGGTCAAATAAAAATTTATCAGAAACATTGGAAAATGGTTTACATAGGAAAGGCAATTCTAATAAAACCAAACTATAGAATGAACAAAATCCTACATATTATATCAATGGTGCATAAGTTTAAAATTTGTTAAATTACTTTTAGTTTCTAATATAAAGTATCTTATTTTAATCAAGTAAGCTTTAATCAAGTTTGTTCAACTTTATGCAAAGATTCATTTTTTTTTTAAAGCTAACTCCACATTTAAACTGAAAGATACTTATGACTGCATGCATTTTTCGATTTATTTTTGTTGTGACTAATTTTTTTTGTAAGATTCAAAAATTGATTATAAGTTAACTGTAGTTTTTAGTTTTGAAAGCATTAGGGAAAGTATAAGTCTTCTGTATTCTAAAGATTAAATATTAAGTTTTGATAGTCGTCAAAGTAAGAAATAAAATGAGCATTGCAGCGGTTAAAGACTATTCTTTACTTTTTTATGAAGAGATTCTATATGGTTATCATAAATTTTAAGTATGGAGACCAGATTGGCATGTTGCATTCAAATTTAGGGCAAATTTATACGAAATACCATTATCAAAGAGTATTAGTATGAATATATATAATCTTAGAATAATACAGTTGATAAAATTTAGTAATCGTAATTAGTATTGTAACTTCATTTAAAATTATCATCATTAAGTTCTAAGTTCTTAAAACGAAATTGTACACTGTTAATACAAAGTAAAAAGTAGAGGCAAACGTTTATTTTTTTATAAATAGACCCTGTCATTTACTAGAATTTAATTTAGATTTTCTTTCTTTTAGCCAATGGTAAATTATATTTAAAGATTAAATAAGAAATATTACATAATAAACTTAAATATAAAAGTTAAGTTTCGAAAACTTATTAGTTTGATTTTTTCATATTTCTTTCAAAATATGTTGTATATAGAGCAAAATAAATTTACATTTTTAATAAAAATTTAAAGTTTTAAAAAATTAAAATTTCAAAAATAATTCTACACGATTAATAGTGAAAACTTCTTTAATATTTTTCTTGATATCTTTTTAAAGTTATTATTTAACAGATTCCCTAAAACACAAAAACTTAGATTATTTAGCGATCATTATATATGAATTAAAAATATAAGTTATTTTTTGAGTTTCTGCAGCTTTTGTTACATTACAAGTTAGAACTTTGATATGAGTTTGATCTTCATTGAAACTTTTAATGTTAAATGCTACTTGTGTTAAATTTTAATTTTTTATTCTGGTATGATGCTATTTTAGAACTATTCCTTTACTTAATATCATTGTGGTCTTTTAAGTTACACCTTGTTATTTATAAGTACTAGCTTTTTTTGTTGTTGTAATTTTTTTAAAAACTAGCTGATATTTTGGTTACACTATAAGTTGAATTATGAGACAATTGTTATTTCTTTAGTGCTTGTTTTTACTGATGCAGTTTTTAAAGTTGCACTTTACTATGCAAAAAATTAGTTTGATTTTATTGTTTTTATTTAAAACTTCTTGAAGTTGTAGCTTTTATTTATCAAGTTTTCAAAGTAACGCACTGTTATTTAAAATTAATTAGATTCGTTTCATTATTCTTATTCGAAAGTTCTTTCAGTTCTATTTTCTATTGGTGTAGTTTTATTTTGAAGTAACGTTTTTATTGAGTAAATATTAGCTTGTTTTTTTTTTACTTAAATTTTTCTAAAGTTAATACCAGGTCAGTCTGAGCTGATAATAGTTGGATCAGCAGATTTTTTTCAAAGCTTTTTTTTTGTGTCCCTTACCCCTAACTAATAAATTAATCAGATTACAAGTTTAAAATATCATGAAAAACAGCTTCTTCTTTTTTTTTTTTGCTGACTTGGTTTTTTTCAGCTCAGATTGATCTTTGAGTATAAAAGCCTCTGCTTTACACCATTAGTTTACACTAGTAATGTTTACTTATTAGCTTTATCGATGGCTGTATGTATAGACAGAAAATATCATTAAACTTTTGGTTTCGTCGACCCTCATAATGTTATTTATTTCAAAAAAGAAAAGCAAAGATTCAGAAGAAAAAGTTTAAGTCTCTGCAAGCTGTTGATAATGAAAATAATATGGGCAGCTGTCAAATTTGCATGAGCGTACAAAATTGCACGAGGGGACAAAATTGCACGAGTGCACAAAATTGCACGAAGGGTCAGTTTTGCACAGAGACATTTTTGCACGAGTTGAATTTTTTTTATTATGATTTTTATTTTTATATTAATTTAAAAATTTTTCATTTAGTTTTTATTTATTTTTCTATCACTGTTACCCCTAACCCTTACCCTCGGTCGGTAGCTTTTTTTTTTAATAGTTGATTTATTTTTATAGAATAATCATTATTAGTTATTATTTCTTTTTTTTACAATCATGTTACCCCCAACCCTTACCCTCAATCAATAACTTTTTATTACTTTTTTTTTATATACTTAAAAACATTAAATTTTGCTCTCTCGTGCAATTTCGTACCCTAGTGCAAATTTGTCTTAATACCAAAGTATCTTCGTGCAACTTCGTTCCCTCGTGCAAATTAGTAACTTTGTGCAAATTGTCTTCGTGCAATTTTGACCCGTTCCCAAATAATAAACAATAAACTTTAGGTTTGAAACTTTGTTTACTTATTTTCATCAAAAAGTTAAATAACTATTTTCCTTTATAGGACTAGTTAATTTACTTAAGAATTTAATATTTTATCCGAAAACTTTTTCTATGTACAAGAAAACTGTACTAAAGTTGTATAAATAAAATTAGTTAAAAAAAAATAAATAAACCAACTAATGATCTAACCGAATTCGGTTTTCACCAAAAATTAAAAAATGGATCTGATTTCGGCTAGATCTTAATTTTTAGATATTAGTTTTCGCATATCTTATTATAAGTATATCCGGATCCAGTTATTTAAAAGGAGTAACAGTCATTTATTATTAAAAAATGTCTTACTTTAAAGAAACAACAACTTTACATTTTTGACATAACGTTACCTCAAAAGACACAAGTAAACTATCGAAAATATATAAATTCACAGTTTCAGTTCTTTTAATAATTTTAAGTGATGTATACTGTAAGTTGACAAATACTTATTTATGTTTTTTTGATACTATAAAAAACAAAAAAAGATAAAAAACGAAGGTAAACTTTCTATTTACTCTTTATTTGAATATGTTTACCTTTACTGTATCAATAAAAGCATGGTGCTTGCTTTATTCATAATAGTTTTGCTTCCTTCGTTTCATGACAAATCAATACTTCTTAAGTGTAGTGTCTTAAATTTTAATGAACTCTTGTCCCTAAATTTATCATTTTAGTAATGTTTTTAGTTTGTTAATAGTTAAATTGACATGGTCAGTTCTTAGTCAGCATCCAATTTATAAAACATTAGTATAAACAGTTATAGCATTAAATAACAATAATATAAATATAATAAGTGTTAATAAAAAATACAATAATTTTTTACTACTTTTTTGAAACAGGTTAAGTGTATACCGCCTAATAAAGTTCGTTTTTTATTTGAAAAAATCAGACAAAGCGCTTAAACACTAAAAATTCTTTATAAAAACAGTTTAAACTTTGCAGATTTTGTTAAATGTACAGTCTTGTTCTTGTATAAAAATATATTATTATTATTTTAGTTAATGTTTTACAATTTTTACTATTGTCTGAACTTTACTTTTAAAAAACACACCTACATTTGCTTTTTTAAAGTAAAGGCCAGTACCAAAAGAACTCTAAAACAAAAAATTATTTACAAAAACCGTTCAATTTTGTACACATGTTGTTAAATGTACACTACAGTCTTGTATGCACTTTTTTTATTGTTCTAACTAATGTATTGAATCTTTTTGACAGTCTGAATTTTAACTTAAAACCAAAACCTATGTTTGTCCAATGTGATTCTGTCCAGTGAAAAAAGGATTATCTTATGGGATAGTCAATTAAAACAAGTACTTAATTATGACCATTGACTTTACTTATTTTAAACTAATAGTTTTTTTTGTTGTTGGTGTTCAGTATTCAATTAACATTAAAAAAATTAAAATATGTTACTAATTTTTTTTGTTACTGTTGTATAAAAAAAATTATAGTTTAAGTTGTGATTAATGTTTGTATTCAATAAAAAAAATCAAGAATATTGAAAATTATATAACCTTCAAAAAATCATAATTGTATATTTGACCAAAGAAAAAATATACATATAATGACATATGTAGTACTTTTTAAGCTTGATCAAACTAAAAAGTTATTTTTGAGAAGAAGATTAATATATATTTTTAATAATATATATAAATTCAAAAAGCACAAAAAAAGTAACAACAAAACATCAACAAAAACCAAATTATTTCAAAAACTTATCCACACTTAAATCAAATTATAATAGTATGGAACACTTAATAAAGGTTCGTTTTCTTTTCAGATTATTAGTATAGATTTTTTCTTGTGTTTGCTTTAATTCAATAGTTCAGTTTTTTCTTGTAAAAAGAGTTTCTACTTGAATGAAGTATTAGTGAGGCTTTTCTATTTCATTGTTCTAAAAACTTTAAACTTTTCCTAAAACGACATACTTTAAAAAATATTAGTCCTGGACAAGACGTTAAAAGCTATACGTGGTGTGCGACTCGATAACCGAAAGGTTTTTTCGTGCACCAAGTCCTAGTACCAAATATTTTGAACGCTTTTATGTCGTTCAATAAACAGTATATAAATAAAGAAAATTATTGATAAATACATATACAAACTATGTAAACATGGCATAAATATTAAAAAAAATATATACAAACATATTAGCAAATTATGAATTTAATTTCAAGAAAAAATGTTGTGAATTTCTGCATCTATTTGGTGATTTAAAACCCTTAAATTGTTTATGTAACTTAATTTGATTATTAGCTAGAACATTTTCATTGGTTAGCGGGTAGGCAAAGTATGGCCTATAGGCTGAGTCTGGTCCGCTAAGTAGAATCCTCTGGCGTACAACCTTTTTTTAGAGTGTAAACTAAATTTAAGCTTCTTTTATAACAAAGTGGTTTACTAATTTGCTATAAGTTATATTTTTGGTACATAATGGTAGATAAAAAAAAATCAATACAATTTTGCGATTAAAGCAAAACAAATTTAATTTTCCAAAGTTACTTGGCTGGCCGAAATTTTTTTCTAATAAATTCTGCCCGCAAAAGCTTTTGAAGTTAATCTAGTCTGTCGACTACATAAGCTTTTCTTTCCTATTAGAATTTAAGTTATGATAAATGGAGGAAAAAATAACCTCCAAGTGTAACACACTAAAACTTTTGAACTTACTGGATCCAAACTCGGCCTATCTTGATTTGAAAATGAGATGCGTATATGGCCACATTTTAATTAAAAAAGCAGATGATTTTGATTTGATGGATCTGGTAAATCTTTAGTAACAACAAGTGCAATTTTTTTGCAATTCGATGTAGTAAGGGTTTTTTGAGTAGAACCTATAGTAAATATTCACTTAAAAAATAAATTGTAACAAAAAGTTAATAGACACTTTCCTTTAAATTAACAAAAATCTGCACCAAAGATACGTCAAATTAGTTATATTTTTCTTAGAAAAATTATACAATGTTTTAGTTTTTTATGTGTGTTCTATCAGTTTAATGTCTTTATTTTCTGTTTAAGTATATTTATTTACGAATTTTAGGACTTTTGTTAAGTTTTCTCGTTTAATGTTTGGATAAAATTGAACTATGTAAAGTTTGCATTTATTGTCTATAATATCGATTACTTAGATAATTTTATAACTCATTACGATATTTTTTTCAAAGTTAGAATAAATTTATTTCTTTTGTCAATGTATTATTTTCTAAGACTACCTTGTAACTAATTGTAGCTAATTTTTTCGTCGGTTTATTGCTATTTTTTAAAACTAACTTACAACAGGCTAAACACCTTAAATTAAAATAAAGTACTTGCAGCTCTTATTACTTATCAGACTAGTATAGATTTAATTTAATTCATGAAAGAATCCATGGTCAGACCAACTTTTATTAAAGAGACAATAACTTTCCACACAAGAAAACAAATAAGGTTTCCAAAAGTCATTTTTAAATTATTTCCAAGCCTCATAATGAACAAGTTTTTAAATTATATAACTCAATTGAAATTGAGGTAAAAACTGTCTTAAACAGCATAAAAATATAGAAAAGATTAAGTTAGGCTACTTAAGGTGTTTAAAACAAAAAATTAAATGGAAAAAAAATGTTAATATGATAGAGTTCACGTTTATAACCGAAACTTTATTACTATTTATCTAAAAACAATTTAAAATTCAAAGTTTTATAAATGATTCATGTTTTAAAAATCTATAAAATTCCAATTTTTTTGGCAACCCTGAAATAGAGTACAATTTAGTATGTAACAATCTGATATAATTGGAACAAAAATTTCATTACGACGACATAATCAATATCCTTATTCAATATGTAGAAATCAACCACTACTTATGCCTGTTTTAAAATATTCAATCAATAACAAATTTTTTGGACCTTTTAAAAATATTCAGGAAATAGATTATTGTGCTGTTATGATAAAATCGAACTTATCTCTTGGCATTCGAATTCCAGACTTGTTTTGTAGACTTTCACCTATGCTTTTGTTGATTGTTATAATAAAGTTAACATAGTGCTTGTTGGCGACTTATTATAAGAAGTACCGTGTCCGTAAGAGCTTCAGACCATTTACCAAGAAATCTTACATTGTCCGTTTTTCGCTATTTCCTATAATTGTCAGATTGATTGCTCATAGCGTACGCATTCACTAAACACTACATATTACAAAACAAAACTACATATATAAATACTCTCAAGGTCCCTTCCTATTTATTTTAGGTCTTGACTTAACATATTAAAGATTAGTAGTGTTGAATGTACATGTGTTAAGTAGTAGATGTATTAATTCTACTAATAGCAAATAACTGTGAAGATATTGTTTTCTATTATTATATGTTATAGTATTGAAGGACACAGATACTATGTAATTTTAGTTAGTGCTTTGTTTGGCATTCGTGTTTATTAAGCAGGATACTTAGGGTTGCACTAGTCTATCTTAAATGAGTTTTATTATAATTTTTAGAATTGAGATGGTAAAATGTTTAACTATCAACTTTATACTGGAAAACAAATTTAAATACTCTGCGAACACTTTGTTGAAAAGAGCGAAATTAATTGGTATTACAAGTTATTTTAATCTAAAATTATACATCATGGATCAAGTATCTTGTGTATTTTATTATACCGGCACGTACACTTTATAAGTTAATCGATATTATTAGGCAGTTAAAAACAAGGGGCGATTTGTCAGGGAGGTGTCTATGAAATTAAGTTTGAAAACCGTGGTTAAGTTACAAATTAGCGAAATGCTGTTAGCAACTTTAAATTTTACGTTCAAGTTTAACATATAAAAAATATACTTACGGCTGATTCTTATGAAAAATTTATTTTTGTTAAGGTGTAACCTAGTATTTTTTAGAGACATAAAACGATGTCAGTTTTTTTTAATTTAGCAAGTTACTGTATTTAATAAAATTTCAACAAAAATTTGTGCTGCCTTACTTTATTTTTAGTAGCCTTACGTCGCGTTAAATACCAATGTTATTCATTAGTAGTTGGTCTTATAAATCTTTATATTTAATAATTAACACAAACACTCAAAATGCATTTTTGGTTTATTTATTATTTGCCTAATAAATTCAACAACTCTCAAAAATCACATTTTTTAAAACGTATTCATTTGATTGCTGTTGAACCAGAATGGGATCTAGTAGCGCTTGACTTCCTGCTTCTGAACGGCGACCGCCTCGTGGGTCTTGCTCAAGTAGTCGGTGTGCTGCTGGTAGGGAGTGGCCTGCAGGGTTTCTTCCTTCCACAGATCAGGGGTCAAGTAGCTGTAGGTCTTGGCGATGGCGTTGAAGGTTGCCTTTGCTGTAAAAATAATATTTTGCTTTTATACACAACTTTTTTACTTTGGTGATAAATTAAAGTTAGTTATGATGCAATATATCTACTGAATATTAAATAATCTAGCAATTGTTATTGATACACCACAATATAACACAGCAAATGCTACATTAATTTTGAAGCGACCGGTTTCTGTAATTTAGTTTAGGCAAGAGTTGATACCCAAGCTAATGGAAATACGCCATTACTTTCAAATAGGTTACAAAATATATTAAATATTCACTGAAACACTTCTACTCTTTATTTTTATCATAACTTTCCGTAACATGTATATACTTTGATTACTTGATCAAATCTCAACTAACCGAAGTTTCCGAGGGTGGCGGTCTGTCCGCTGGCGCTGGTGTAGCAATCCTCCAAACCGGCCATACCCAAGAGCTTCTTGGGCACGGGAGCGGAAACGATGCCAGTACCCCTGGGGGCGGGGATCAAGCGCACGTGGACGGAGCCGCACTTTCCGTGGACCTTGCACGGAACGGTGTGGGGTTTGCCGAGCTTGTTGCCCCAGTATCCGCGCCTGATTGGGATCAAAGAGAGCTTGGCGAGGATGATGGCGCCGCGGATGGCGGTGGCGACTTCCTTGGAGCACTTGACTCCGAGACCGACGTGGCCGTTGTAGTCACCGACGGCAACGAAAGCCTGTGATTAGAAAAATTTATGATGAAGTTAATTTGTTTGATAGCTTTGAGGCTTAGTATACATCCTTGTAGTTTAAAGTCTTTAAATAAACTGTACTGATGCTCAACTACTAGTTCAAAGTTAATTTAAATTAGACAATGGGAGAATAAATATATAACATAATGATTAAAAAAAATTATATTAAATTATATTTGAGACTCTTCTTTAATGATATCAAACTCAATTAAATAGTGTTAGACTTTTAAAGTTGAAAACTTAAATTTTTAATGCTGAGTGTTTCTAAAATTTGTAGGAGCTTTTAGATAGACTTAAGTTCCTATTCAATACAAACCATAATGAAGTCAGCAAGTTTTCTAGGCGAGCTAAAAACATCATAATTGCATCGAATGAATTTTAGATATTTTAATTTTAGCATGCGTTGACACCCCCAACCAATTAAATGTGGTTGCAAGCAACGCCACATGCTTATTAACAACAGAAAAGTGATTGGTTAAAATTAAAACAACAAAAATAATGAAATTTATAACTGATTAACGTTTATATAAAACAAAACTATTTCAACAGCAGCCTAATAACTCAATTTTTCCACAACACAAAAGTTTTATTGAACTAACCTTGAAACGGGTACGCTGACCGGCCCTGGTCTGCTTCTGGACAGGCATGATCTTCAAGACCTCGTCCTTCAATTGTTCGCCGAGGAAGAAATCAATGATTTCCGACTCCTTGATGGGAAGCGCGTAGAGGTAGATCTCCTCGAGAGACTTGATCTTGCCGTCTTTGACGAGGCGACCGAGCTTGGTTACTGGCTGCCTGATATTTAGAAAATATATGTTTAAGAAAAACCATTGCATGTGTTAAGACTTTTTCATTGTACGGTTCAGATAATCGTTTTTAGAAAATTTGTTAGAAAGCAACCAAGTTCAGTAGTTATTCTTTGTCTCAGTAGTTTTAATTATTAGATTGTATTCTTTTTTTTAACCAACAAATTTGTTTATAGTACGTATACACAGAAAAATAAATTTTGAGTAATTTTAGAAGTACTTCTTAACCTTAATTTGACATCCTATACATAGTTTAATAATTTTTGCTTAGACTAAAGAAACATTTATCATCTTAAATTATGTATTATTAATAATTTAATTAAATTAACAGTAGGACAGTCTTTTTTTGACTTAATTAAATAATAATTTACTCTGCAAAATGAACATTCCAGTATATACAAGTTAAATGCACAAACTTATTAATCTTTTAATCATAGGATAAATGTTTCTAAAACAATTAGAACTTGAAGAATATTTCAGTTCTTTTTCTATACAAAATCACATTGAAGTTAACAAACAAAATAGCTTTTGACTTTTGAAGTTGACAACTTAAATTTTTTATGTTGAGTGTTTCTAAAACTTGTAGGAACTTTTAGATAGACTAAAGTTCCTATCCAATACAAATCATAATGAAGTTAGCAAGTTTTCTAGGCGAGCTAAAAACATAGAGATTGTACTGAAAAAATTTTAGATATTTTAATTTTAGCATGCGTTGACACCCCCAACCAATGAAATGTGGTTGCAAGCAACGCCACATGCTTATTATCAACGGAAAAGTGTTTTTTAAAATTAAACCAACAATATAGTTGATAAATGTTTTCACAAAATGAAACTTTTTCAAAACGTCACATGCTTCAAATTAGATCAAGGAAACATTTTACTGTTTTTAAAATATAGTTTGTTTTAATTCTAATGTAACTCTATATTAAGATTGTTTTAATTTTAAAGAAAAATATTTCAAAACCAATTGGGTTGTTGATAGAATATAATGAAATATTTAGTATACTATGAAAAACAAATAATTTGAAATAGTTTTTAATATTAAAAATATAGAAACTTATAAGTATATGCATATGTTTGTTAATTTAAAAAACTGTATGTAGTTCTTTGAACCTTAATTATATTGAGTTGTTTACTTATCATTAAAATTTTAAGTTTATAAATAACTTGATGGATCTTATTTCTATACTTATAGTTTTTGTCAATCATTACATAAGATAGATGTTTGTATAAATAATTCATTTATAAATATAAAGAACAGAATATTTCATAAATATTTTAAGGTATCAAAAAATAATATTAGCTTATTTACTTCATAAAAATAGCAGCACAAAACAATACTTGATTAAAAACAAGTTTCAAATTAACTGAAAAAACAAATTGGACACATTCTTAAAAATCTCATATTTATACAAATAAAATTCTTGTCATCTTCAAAAATTAGGCCTTTTAAACAAGGTAAGCTAGAGCAAACTATTATTTTTGCTTACCAGTTTTAATACAAGTTAAGAATAAGTTTGTTTTTAAAATAAATGCTCACCATTGTTTCTCCTCGTCTTTACCACGTCCCCTTCCACGGCCACCACCGCGACCACGTCCTCTACCACGGCCCCTGCCGCGTCCTCCAAATCCACCACGGCCTCTCTCTGCTGTTGCTGGTGCTGCGTCTGCCATGATTTTTTATATGTGCCTGTTGGAATGAGTTGTGTTATGACAAATTATTAGAAGAATATTTTTGTTAATTTTGCAATAAACATAAATATGCTAAACACATTATAGTTCTATTCTTTTGTTCTGTATACATATAATATTAAGTTGCATCATTAATATAGGCTTTATCATAACTAACACACTTTTTTATATATTGAGGGATCGCAAAAGATTCTTTTTAATATCAAGTGAGGTTAATATACAAAAACTCAACTGCCTCAGTGAACTTATGAAGTCAAAAGTTTATTTTTGCCACTTACAAAAGTTATTTATTTTGATGGGTGGGGGAGTAGTTGTAAATAGCTAACAAAATAGCAAATCAGTGTTGTAGTTTTAAATATATTAATGGAGTATTATTACTCACTAAGCTCATGTTGAGACACTTACACACTTTCAACATTAATGTAGGAATTTATCACAAAAGCTAAAACTATATCCAATAAAATTCAAAAATCTTTATTCAGTTTAACATCCTTAGCTGTCACTACAAGCTCTACTACAACTTACCTACAACTGGTTTCATAATAGTTATTCTGTGTAAATACTGTTTGTTATAATATTACATAACTACACCTGATACTACTTCCTAAGTGGTTCTAATTTTAAGGAATCAAGGACACGAAAGCGTGAGGTGGGGCAACAATGTTAAAAATTGTAAGAGCCATGAAATTTCACTTTGAATACTCAACAATTTTAATTTAACTTGATTTAAAATTATTTTCAATATTACAAACAATATGTAGGGTGTGGATTTTCTGTAAAATTAAGTTATGAAGTAAATTGTATAAAATTATCTAATTTCTATTAATAAATTTTAATACATAATCTTAATTTCTGAATCCTACAAGTTGTTCAAAAATTATTCAAGATCAACTGAGATAGTTTTAAGAGAGTTGTTCAAAAACTAAGGATAGATTTTTATTTAAATTTTGTTTGCCTCTCTCTGATTGCTTAAAAATCATAATTAATTTGAGTCTTTAAGATGCAGTAAAATAAAGCAGGTTACTTAGTATAATTTACTCCCCCTCTATGGCCTTAATAAAGTTTGAATCATATTCAATCAAAACTGTCTTGATGCAAAAAATCAAGTCAGATAATTATTAGTTACTTATATCATTTGTATTCAGTGCCAAAAAACAAATAAAACAATAAAACAGTCACTTTCCTTAGATAATTAATTAACATCTGTAACTTAAAACTAGGTTAAGCAATAAAAATTAAAAGCATTGTTTTCAGATAAAAGTTAATTGATGTAGTTTGAAGTTTGAGTTAAACATTTGCTTTTTTTGGTATAACTATAATTTAGAGAGTATACAAATCCAGTACTATGAAAAGTAAAAAAATATCCCCAACTAAAACAACCAAAAGTCTAACTTACAACTTGGTGAAAAATTTATATATTTTTATTATTCTTATAAATAATAACTCCATTATCTAGGGTATCTCAACTACATTAACAACTCCATTATCTAGGGTATACCACTTATTTAATTTTTTATAGATTTTGACTATTAGAAAGCAATTGATACTCAGGAAACAAAAAAGTAAATGCTAAATTTAACACTTAAGGATTTAAGAAACAAGGTGCTACCATTTTATATATTTTAAACTTAAATGAGGCAACTATAAAATGAGTTTTGGAAACCCTGGTCTAAAAAGAGTTATGTTAAGTCTTTAAATAACAAGATTTCTACAGGGTTGCTAAATGATGGAGGCAAATTCTCCCCAGGTTTTTAAAGTACACATGTTTGGGTCTGTTTTTAATTCAGAGTTAGAATTAAGGTGAGAAACTGTATTAAAAAGTATGACAACTTTGAAAAGATACTGTTCAGCTAATTTAAATGTGTTATAAATATTAGATGATGACAAAAAATTTTATCCGTTTGATAGGTATAAGTCAAATCCAAATTTTGATACTAAAAAACATGTTGAAATTGTTAAAAATTCAATGTTATTTTTTTTAATTTCGTAAATTCCATGTTTTATTTTCCTAAATTGTCAAATTAAAGGTCTTTTCAGATTTCTCCAAGTATTCAGGTTTTTTAGCAGCCCTGTAGAATGACTGTCAAATTCCAATTTTTTTAAAGTTCTGTAACAACCTTTTTTAAAGTTTTTGTAAAGTTCATGTTTTTATTTATTAAATATACATAACTGTCCCAAATAGGGAAATGTAAAACTAATTTGAGGAATTTTGTGTAGAAGGTTTAACATTTAAATTAACTTGTCTCTATTATTCTTTGAGATATTTATAACTCACATTATTTATTTACTAAACTGATTAATTTTCTTCATTTCAAAAATTTATAGTATGCATAAATCTAAATCTGGAGGTAAAAAGTATCTGGGAATTAAATAATATAAAACCAAACTTTGCATCAGCATCATACTAACTATGTGCAAAATTAAGTAATATTACTCAAATAAAATCCATTAATATCAATTAAACTAAAATTTATGAAAGTATACATAAATGATTTATATACATCAAATGTATAATGAAAAATACTTAGAAAATTATTGAAGACTAGGTTTTGATCTACCTACTCAATACTCTTATACTAGCACAATAGAAACACATCTCTTATTTTAAAAAATTATTAAATTGTTTTTAGTTAAGTTTAAATGTACCTACATATTGTTCTGTATTTAATATACGTACATGAATGAATACTTACTGTTTTAAGAGCTCCCTCTGTAGAAATATTTTTTGTGAAAAGAAAATATTGAAAGAGAAGTTGGCTGTTTATTTTTTTGATACTCACAATTTTAAACATTAGTTATTGCAAGCAGGGTATATTTACAAAATTTTAGTTGTGATAAAGTAAGCAAAGGAGCCTTAAAATACTGAAATTACATTAAGAAAAATTTAAACGGTATATATTTAACTTACATTTATTTGTTATAAAATAGTTACTTAACTATTTTAATAAGTAAACAATTACTTATTAAAAAAAAAACTAAACACTTCTACAAACACATTTTAAAATGTTTTATAACTCATCTTAAACTAAAGTATTACTGTGTTAATAAAAAGTTAAATTTAAAAGCTTTTTTTTTTTGCTTTTTTTCTATAGGTTAACTGTACGGAGCTTTTATACACTTAAACTAATTTCAATATAGTATTTTCTTTTTATAAATGAGTTTTCTTAAATACTAAAAGGATAACCTTGTTATCTTACTTCAATTTTTTTTTTAATTTTTATGTCTTTGTTTTAACAATTATATTGTTTAGTGAACGACAAAAAGAGTGTTCAAAATATTTGGTCATAGGACCTGGTAAACGTAAAAACCTTTTGGTTATCGAGTCGCACACCACTTGGATACCTTCTAACGTCTTGTCCAGGAGTAGATTTTAATTAAAGTCTAGTATAACAAAATAAACGAAAAAAAATTGTTCGTCTTCAAATAAAATAGTGATTTGTTAAATTTCTTGAATGTGAGTCAGAATTAAAAACTAATTGAAACCTTAATAAAACTTTAAAACTTAAGTTTACAACAGGTTAATATAAAGTTAAAAACAAATTGTGCATACTGTTAGTGTGTCAGTTAAATGTTTCGTTCCTATAAAAGTGCTTTCCATAAATATATTTAAGACTAAAAATAAATTTGCCAAGATAAAAACTCTAGTATATAAATTTAGTATACTAAAAGTCAGTAAGTTTGCATATTTCATGAGTCAGCAATTTTTATATAATTTTAATTTTTGTTTTTATATACCCTTATAACTAACCCACCTTACCCAAACATATTAAAAAATAGTCAAAAATTAACTAAAATAAATATAATAAAAATTTAGATAAAAAATGCTTATTTTTTTTACTTACTCAGAAAATATGTAATCAGACTGAGCTCTCTCTAAGTATACGAGCCCTGTATTTAATGTAAGTTTTAAATACACTCGTTTTAGATGTTTTTGAAAAATTACATAATTTGCTGCTTTTTAACCAGTAAAACTAAATATCATGAAAAATATTTACGATTTTTCTTGATAAATGAGCCAAATAAAGTAATAAGTATTTAAGTTTTAAACAAAAATAGTTCTATGCTTTACATACGCAAATTGTTATTAATTCAACTTAATTCCTTAAACATATACGAGTGAAAATACTTCATTTTTTACTAGAAATTTTTTTTATTTTAAAAATGTATAAAATTCTAAATTAGAAAAGAATGAAGGTATGCTTTACACATAAATTAAACGAAAAAATGTATACTTTTTTAAATTGTGCGATTAGGATAAACTTCTTTCTAAAAAATTTGAGAATTATTTTTGTTTTTTTTTTTAAATTTATGGCAGGGTTGCAAGAATTCCGAATATAAGTTCTTTAAATTACTGGACAAACGTTTTTTGTTATCACTTAAAGTATAATGTTTGAACAACGTGTGGTAAATTTGTCTTATTTAGTTTTACGCTTTGAAAAAGTAATTTTTTATATTCAATCAAAACTACTTATTTACATATAACTACAATAACTAAAACTCTGCTCCATACATAACCTTAACAATTAGATCTACATACGCATTTTTTATTTTCTAAAAATTAAAGTTATTTTTTGAGATACGACAAAATCATGTTTTATAATATAGTAGTTTTCAGAAACTTTAAACGTTCTTTTTTTTTTAATTTTTGTATTATAATTGTTTTCTTATTAGTTAGACCTAAAAGAGTATTTTTCGTTTAAAAATGTTTGTTAATCTTTTAGATGTGGTCCCTTAAATCATTTAATGTAAACATTTAATTATATTGGAGATAAAATTTAAAAAAAAAACACAAAAGAAAAGAAAAGTCTTAATATAAAGCTTAAAAGTTTTTAGAAATTATCAGATAAAAAATTAACTTGAATATTGATAAAACTATAAGTGTGCCCTATAAGTAAAAACATACTCGTTGAAAATCATAAATTTTGATGTCAAGATAGGTAAACATTTGTAAAAAGTGTAAATAGTATTTAGTACTTAAAGGTTAGCTAGCAATCTTAAAAGGTCAGATTTCCAGGTCATTGAACCAAATCATTTTTGAGCAAAATTTTTTCTTCGCTTTTTGTTCAATAAACTATACTAAGTTAAAAAACAAAAAAAAAAACCAAATGCCCAGCTAATCTAGCTATAGAAGTTTAAAATTAACGACTAAAAATAAACAATTTTCTACTAAAAAATATATTCTAAATTAAATAAACATTTCCGTATTAAATACTAGTTTTACTAGAAGTAAGCAATAGGCACTTTAAACGCTTTTTTGTGTAACTGTTAAAATTAAACAAAAAAATGAGATAAAGTTGATACAATTTTACTGGAGAAACACGGTTAATTAAATACTTTAGTTTAAATGTATACATGAACACTACAGTTGTATTAGACTAAATTTCTACGTTAAGCTTAAGATGACTGTAAACAAATTGATGCTCATAAATATGGTCAACAGTAGATAAAAACAAATCTCTAAACTAGGGTTTAGCATACTGTGACCCATTTAAAATAATTTTGAAATTTACACTAGATATTTTGGGGTTTTAAAAGAAGATTAAAAACAAAGAAATTACGAATATATTTACAAGAAACGCAATAAATACAGAAGGTATTTCGAGTCTGTTGCCCTAGAACATTTTTAATTTTGAATTTTAGCCTGCAAACACCAAAAAATAACATTTATATTATACAGAATTATTTTTTTTAACTTTTTTAAACGGATAATTTTTACGGCGGTAAACATGTATCTAAACCTTAAAACTTAACAATAACGAAATAAATAATTTCAACAGATTAAAAAAGACCTAAAGTGTATATAAAGTTGTTTTTGATAAAAATCAACTTTACATTTAACCATATACTTCCGAATATGATTCAGCTGTTAAACTTTTTAAGAATTATACCAAGCAATAAGTAATTTTATTTACAAGAAAGAAATACTCTCAACTATTAAATTTTTTCACTAATAAACTTAATTATAACAAGAACATTTTAGAAATTGTTATAACCTTTACTAGATCACTGTCATTTGAACCTGATCAACACACAGTATCCAAAATTCTCAGGTATAAAGTATTTCTTATATTTATCCTAAAGCTTATAGAACTCTCTATGCAACTTATCTGTACTGAAGTAGTTTACTTGGTGTTGAAGTAAAATTACTTTTAGTTCAACCTGGAACCTTCGAAGATGGTCTTTTAAGTGTTAGGCATTTCAGTTAACAGTTTACTCTCTGATAAGCTAGAGATTTTAACCACATTCACTTGTAAATATTAGGAAGTAAGGTTTGTGAAAACCTTTTTAGATAACTATGTTGATATATAACAAACACTAACAAACGTAAAAATTAGTTCCTGTTTTTGTCCTGGACAACGCATTAAAAGGTGTCCGTAGTGCGTGACTCGATTACCGAAAGGTTATTCGTGCACCAGGTCGCAGAACCAAATATGTTGAGCGTCTTTTTTTATCGTTCAGTAAGCTATAGTAATATTTTTTAACTAAACATAAAAAGATTTCCAACTTTAAATAGTTTCAAGTTATTTTTACTTTACTAACACTCCCATTGTATATTTTTAAGTAATAAATTTAAAAGTTCACTATTAGTAAGAAAGTTTACTTAACTAACTTTAGTTTTTTTTTCTTTCCTACACATTAAGCTTATTATAACTCATTGAAAGTGTCTTAAAGACTTAAAGTATAAAGATTTTTAGATATTAATATATTAATTTTTAGAAATATATTTTCTTATATAGAACACCAAGAGTTTTTAAGATTTTAGTTTTTATAATTTTTAAGCATATTCTGACGGCTGGAATTCTCTGGAAAAGACCTCTCAGTCATCGAGTTGCATACCCAAACTTAATCAAAATTATAATGAGCTAAAAATAAAAAAAAAAGAAAAAAATAAACTCTAAAACGAAAAGCTCTATGAACAGTGACACTATTAAACTTTACAACGTTAAATATTTTTCTTAAACAAAAGAAAAAAAAAAAAAGAATTTTCCAAAAAAATTAAAGAACTTTTACACACACATATATCAACATTATATACGCATAAATATATATCTAACTTTACGTTAAAAGGTTAAGTTTTTATCTGAAGTTTCAATTTTAAAATTAATTCAGAATTTTGCAAATAAATTACCCTTTTATATGATTTAAAAAGAGAAAAAAAAATATATATGTTAAGTTATTTCCTTTTTTTTATTTTTGTTTAAGAAATTCGACTCTACTACCAACTCATTTTAACTTATCAAAAAATAAGTAACAGTAAAATATAACTATAACATTAAAAAAAAAAAATATTGTAAAACTGCAATATTCAAGCAAAGTAAAATAAAGCTGTATCCATAAAAAAAAAAATTAAATTAGATAAATTATAGAATAAATATATCATTTTAATTAAGTATTTTGTGCTAAAAAGGTTTTTTTTTTGGATAATTTAAGTTGAAAAATAAAAATATTTCACATTTGAATAGCTACATAAACTATTGTAAAATTTTTTTTAGAATTTTAAAGAAGTGATTTTTACAATAACTGAACTTAACTTTTTTAAATAAAAATATGAAGATACGTATTATGTAAAAAAAAAACAATAATAATTTTAACAACAATGATATTAAAAACAACAAATTTCTTTCCACTAAATCAATCAAAAAAAAAAAAAAAAACTCTTTTCTCTTTGAAAAACTTGTCTAAGTCTTAACTGAAATAATAGAAAGAAAACAACATTTGTAAACATAAAAAAGAATAATTTTGCTTTGCTCAAAAAGAGATTTATCTTTAACATAAATTTGCTTGAAACAATTATCTCAGCTTGCTTGTTAAATACTTTATTTTCTGCTAAAATATAAACATCTATAACTACTCTTTTTACATTTTCATGCAATAAAAAAAATATATAATAATATAGTATATATTAAAAAATAAGTTTGTAAGCAGAAAAAAGATTAAAAAAAAAAAGTTTGTAAGTATTCTGAACTTAATTCAAAAAAGTAATCTTAAAGAATAGTCTTAGAAATAACTGGACAGAAAATGCAAAAATCTCAACTAAACCAATGTTAATGTAACCAAACAAATCTACTTTCCAACAAAAAAATTAAAAAAAAAAACAAAAAATTTGATATTAAATGAATTATTAAATAGTAATCTTTAACTACAATCTTAGAAATAGTTAGATAGAAAATGCTTAAATCCAGACTAAACCAATGTTACTGTGACCAAACAAATCAACTTTCGGACAAAAAAAAAAAAACTAATATTTAAAAAAATTAATAAAAATTTGGATATTAAATGACAAGTACTATTAACTCCTTAAACAAAGTAAATAGGGAGTAGGAATGATCACTAATGACCTTGAGAATTACTATTTAAAAGATAACTTTTAAGTTCATGCTGGAACTTTCCAAAATGACTTATATTTTTTAAACTTAATGGTAACTTAGTCCACAACTTACTACCTTGGAAGGATAGTGATTTATGACCTATTTTGCTGTTGAATCTAGGTAGGAAAAAATTTGTTTCTGAAGACCTGGTATGATAATTATGTACATTTTTTACACTTTTATATTAATTTTTAAAGTTATCTGGTAATTAATTGTTGCTAAACTTAAACATAAAAAGACCTAATTCATATAAATACAGACTCTCAACATTTAATTTTTTTTTCTGAGATTTTAATTCTCTTACACTATCATCATATTTCTTATAATGTATGCATCTAAGTGCTCTGTTTATGAGAACATTAATATCATTTATACATTTTTTATTTGCTCTTCCCCAGCACAACAAGCCATATCTAACATTGCTCATAAGCAAAGAATTAAAGATCAAATATAATGCTTTTTCATTCAAGAAGTGTCTGGTTTTATATAATATACCCAATGTTTTTTGTAATTTTGTTTTTATAGTTTCTATGTGTTCTGACCATTTTAAATTTCTGTCTATAATTATTCCCAAATATTTATAGCTATTTGTGTTTGATATAACTGTTTTACCTATTTTTACATTAGGATCTTCATTTTTCCAAAAAATATTTTTTGATTGATATAAAATCATGCTTCTGGTTTTATTAGGATTTAATTTAAGTTTGTTTTCCATAAGCCAATCTGATACCTTTTTAAGTTCTATGTTTAAATTTTACTGTCATTTAGATATGTGTCTTTTGTATATGATTTGTATAACATTGTGTCATCTGCGAAGTTGAGGATGTTAAGACCAGTGTTGTTCTGTAGGTCATTTATATGTATTAAGAACAACAACGGTCCTAATACTGACCCCTGTGGAACCCCAATTTCACATTTTTCACAGGTTGACTCATATCCTCCAAAGCTAACAAATTGTTTCCTTCCATCTAGATAGGAGCTGATTAGCAGATGCATATTTCCTCTCACACCATAACTTTCCAATTTCCCTAGTAAAATATTTCTATCTACACTGTCAAACGCTTTACTTAAATCCAAAAAGACTGCACAAACTGCGTTTCCTTTATCAAAATTGGACATAAACCCTTCAACAAAGCCAAAGTGGTGGAATGATTCTGTCTAAAGCCAAACTGAGAATTGTTTAAAACATTATTTTTAGAAAAAAAAACTGTACAGGCGACTATAGATTACTTTTTCGATTATTTTATTTAAATTAGATATAAGTGAAATGGGTCTATAATTTCCTGTTTTGAATATTATTAATAAAATTTTGGTCACAATTATATGTATCTAACTAGTTGTACTTGCTAGTTTTTCAAATTTAAAACAAGTTTGAATTTTTATGCTGAAAATAGTATTTTTTAAATAAAACCTTAACATACACATTTAAGATTGCAGAATAGTTTTCATACTACCTTATTTGTGTAAAAAACTACATAAAATTTATATTGGTAAATTATAATAACTCTATTAGAATTCGTATTGATTGATAGTTTATGATGAGTATAACTTTGTTTTATAAATGTATGTTAACTTAAGACTAAAATAAACTGTAACGTAGAGTTAATAATTAAATACCGTACTTAGCAGTAGGTGCTCTTGAATTTGCGGGTTCAAAGTTGTACCAAAAAAAAACATAAAAGCAAAAACTTCATTAATACTTTGCATGCAATAAGATTACGCTCAACTCCGTAAAAAAACGAAAGTTTTCAAATTTTTTTAAACTCTGACAATACAAGGTTTTGACCAGTGAAAAACTACTTTATATTTCAAACTGCTTTGGTTTTATGTTTACAGTTGTATATAAAAGTTTTACTGAAGTCTAAGACTTTTATAAACGTTCAAATTGATTTAAATCTGTCTTAACTTTGAATTCTTATCTTTTTTACTCAAGTTATTTTAAACCATTGATTAACGCAAATTGTCTCTTCATTAACACATATGAATTTCCTTTTGTTGTAAGCATACAGCTTTAAGTAACAAAGGCAAAAACACTTTTTTAAACATTTTATTGTGTTATGTAGGAATAAGTCACAAAAATCAAGGATGTAAAGCATTGTGTATTTTTCAATATACTATATTTATTATATTATTGACTTATAACTAACTAATTCGGTAATCTAAGTAAATGTTAATCTAAACAAGTTTTAATGGTGTAAAACATTTTTTTGTTATAATAAAATAGATCATAATTAAATAACTTAAAAGCTACAGCTTGTAAAAACTATTTTTTTTTTGTAAAAACTTCAAGCAAAACTTTACACAAATATTACACAAAATTAAAAAAGAAACCTTTGATTGTTTAACACTTTTAGAAAAAAGAAAACTAATAAATTTTCGATAAAGTAAAAAAAGAACTCTATATACATGATAAATAAAGTCAAAATCAGACAACAAATAATAGTACAAATTCACCATAACCATATAAAAAAGAGACCACCATAGCATAGAAGTTGTAAAGTTTTGCTGGAACTTAATATAAAGTAAATAGACGGCAACTAAAGCAAGCCTAAAAAACTTGCATAATTTATGGCACATGTTATATAAGTTCGTCATGCATAGAAGAAAATAAAGCTACTCGTATGATCTCAACTTGAGTTAATTAGAAGCATTTTAGAAGTTAACCAGCTCACGATAACAGTACGGATGATAAAAATTAGTATTTCACTTAGTTTTTATAAATTGTGTAATTTAGATTGTTACTTTTTTATAGCAAGTTACTATTTACAGTTTGTGTTTTGAATTTAGCACACGTAAGTAGTGAGCACTCAAGACTTAGAGCTGCAGGAAATAAATATTTAGCATAACATAGTGTTTAATTTCTAAATTATAAGATTTGAGATAACTCTAAAAGCTTTAACAAAATTTCAAATTCCAACGCTTCAGTGTGTAACTACAGTCCGACCAGCTAATGTTGTGCATAATAGAAAGGCTACATAATTAAAACAAACTATTTACAAAACTTAAAAACTCACACAATAAAAAATAGAACGAATCTTAAGAAATCACCATGACTGCTGTGTCGTACACTTATTAATCTTAACTAAATTGTTTTAATTCGGAACATACCAAAATCTAAACTAAGTTGTTTGACTTTAAACAAAGCAGCAAGTTTATCTTTGAGACTATTTAAAGTATTGCAGAACTAAAATACAAATTAGAAGTTGTTTCAAGGAAAAAACTGCAATGTCACTTGTTCTTCTTGGTGGCCCACTTTGACATTGGTTTGTGGAGGGAACTGTAAACTTTCATTTCAAACTGCGACATGCTACCGTGGGTTGCGGTGACGTACATGAAAAATGTTGATATCGTCACGCAGTAAACCTGTTATGTTTGTTTTAGTTTTTTTTTTTTGGTTTTTTGAATGAGTTGGTTCTCAACGAAACTCAATTAATTTCTTGATGCAAATTTCAGTTTGTTATGTTTTTAAGCTATATAATATCAACACTTTGAGTATTGAATAAAATTATAGTAGTTCTTTAAACGGCCACTCACTTAATAGTTAAATTTTTTATAGCTAATATTTTAATATATAATATTTGTTGCTTTCTTTTATTATTTAGGTAAATTTATATTTGTGTTTGGTAAAATCAATTAATTTATACAAAAAGTTTCTAGCGTTCGTTATCATTTTAAAGTTATAGCAACAGTTTGGGAGTTAACTTTTTAAAATTCCAATGGAGTTTTCTACACAATTACATTTATTAATTTCGTAAACTTAATTTACAACCTACTAATTTAATATCAACTGAAAGCTTATGTTAAAACTTAAAGTAAATAAAACAGTTACAAACAACCTTATATAAGTATTAACTTTCTTTAAAACTAGTAAAGCATCTCACAGATTATTTTTAAAATAACATTTTTTAGGTTTTTTTAAATAAAATATAATTGTAAGTTGCATATAACCACAAAACCAGTGATAAAACCTTTTTTGAGCAAAGTCTAAACTTAAATTGTAGATTTAGGTCACATCTACTTTTATAGAGTGTATATGTTTCAAAATATTTTTTTTTAATTTAGAGTTTTATATGTTTCAAAATATATTTTTTCAATTTAGAGTTTTATAAACAACTCAAGTCTATTATGTATATAAATAAACATTTCTTTTGAAAAAAAAAAACTATATATACAGTCCTAATATTAAGACTGAAAAAGAATATTTTTCTTTTGTATTTATACTTCAACAATCAATATAATACTGAAAAATTAGTCATTTATCTTTAATTTTAAACTAGTTATTTTAGAAGTAAGCACATAAGCATTTTTTAGTATTTACTATCTATTTATTTAACAAGGTAGCTTTTACAGTTCTCAAGAAAGTAATCTTTTACGATAGCAATTAAAAAAAACTTTTATCTTTCAAGTTAACTGTACAAAATATTTTAAACAACTAAATAAATCAAACAGCTATTTGAGTCATGATAGCTACGATATTGAAATTAATCTCAGAGTTTAGCTTTACATAATAAAATTAGGAAAATCTTCATAATAATTTTTTTTAACTCTGCAAAAAAACTTTGAGAATTTACCAGGAACCATAAAAATTAAAACTAGCCTTAGCTTAATAAAAAAATATCAAAGTAGCCAAAGTTTTGCTAGACAAACTTTAGGTTAGGAAAGGTGACATACAACCCTGTTTTATTTATAAAGACTTAATTTAAGATATATGTACATAAATTTAAGTGAAAAACATGAGCTTTAAAATAATTGAATTAAAACTTAGATGTTATTTATTTCAAAGCGTAAATAGTACAACGAAATATTTTATGTTAGAAAAAGCTTTGTGTTTGTTCTAGAATTTCCGATTTACTTCTTTTTTTAAACACTAAGTAAGTAAAAAGTAAAAACAAAAAAAAATCTTTAAAACATAAAATTTTATAGTGCTTTTATAGTTTAAAAAATACTTATAGAATTTTGTTTAATTTATGCCGACGCATGCATTACTATCATATTCATTTAAATTTCATATGTTTAGGTAAAATAAATATTGTACTTAAAACAGACATGATAGGAAAAATAAAAGTAATATTATATGTGTTTGCATAACTTCCTTTGCTTAAAAAATAAGCTGATACTAAATACGAAGATTATAAACTTCTATAGGGTCATAAGAAATCATATAATTGTTATAAAATTAACAAAGTTTTGTGTTACTTTTGATAAATAGAAATAATTTAAGCTAAAACACAATTCAAACTAGATTTATTAAAAAGCAGTAAACAAACTTCTTATAAATTTTTTTAAACTTTTTGTGTTAATGTATGTACAAAACTTAAACATAGAAAGTCTTTATAAAAGTGAGTGAGATTTTCACAAAAAAAAAATTGTTTATTTAAAATAAATAACTTTAGTTTGTAAATAGGTTCATTTTAAATAAAAATACAAGCATTTCTAACTTTTTAAATAAAGCTTTTCTTAATTTAAAACAGCTAAAATGATTAAAATGTTTAGTTTTATTTTTGTATAAACCAACCTTTATTTAAAAAATGGCTTACATTTAAAACATAATATTTAAGTTTGTTAAAACTATTTTAATTTCTCAATAAAGAAAATTAGGTATAATTTTTTAGTTAAATAACAACTCAAGGAATATAATTAATAACTTAGTTTAGTAAAGTAATACTAACAATTTTATAAAATAAGCTAGATTAATAAAGAATTTACGTACAAAAACAGTTGCTTTGATATTCTATCTGCTCTGCTTGTTTGGATCTGTAGCATTTAACACCTTATTACATTATATCTTATGAAAATTAACCGAAACTTCTATTCTTCACTAAAACTTTTTAGTGTTGTACTTTGACTCTAATTTTGTATATTGGAATTAGGTAAAAAATAAAAACAGCAATAGGTAAAAATAAAAACATATCACTTTGACGCACTCAATACTTTTAACCTCAAATGCTAATGACATACCATTAAAAATTTATTTAGCAAAATTAATAGGGAAAAATTTAACTTACTCATGTAAAAAAATTGAAAACTAATGTTTATAAATACTAATAACAAATAATATTAAACTTTATTCATACAAACTTTAAGCTGTTCAAAATTACTTAAAGTAATTAATATTCTTACAAAGACGTTATTTTAACTTAAAAACAAACTGCTTTAGTTAAAAGTTAAATTCTAAAGACCAGTATTTCATTTTCTGATACTAACCGCAAACTTTTAACCAAAAAATTATTTAATATACTAATTATAATAACTAAAAGTATTTAATTTTAAGCAACATTACCACTAAAAACAAATAAAAAATCCAAGATTGGAGAAAGAAAATATAGGTAGAATTTCTGGAACAAGTTTTATCCGCTAGAAGGCCAATGATTTTTAGCCCATTTTTTATATCTGAGTTTATTATTCTTTGTTGATTTGTTTTTAATTTTAGAAAGAGTTTCATTGGCAAAACTATTTTTCAAATTAATAAATTTACTTTCTGGTGTCCACAAGACTTTTTCTTTAATTATTACTGTGCACAGATTTAAAAAAAAAAGAGCTAAAGTTATTTAGTACATACAAATGAAATTTGCTTTAATAAGTTTTTGTGGACATCTTACATAATATACTGTGTATATTTTTGAAGTATTAACATAACTGCATACTTTCATTTGAATTAAATAACATTAGAGGTAGTTTAAATTGCTCTATTCCCGCTAAGACGTTATCACGCGTCATTTCAGATGTTTTAATTTTTTGCAGATTCGTAACTTTGTTTGAGCTAGCTTGGTCCCTAATATACACTATCTATGACAACCTGATGAAAATAATTTGCTATAAAAAGTGTTAAACTAAATGCAAGCCAGCATCAAAGTAGAACAATATAACAGGATGTGATATCATAGACCTCAGGCTTATTATTACTTTTAATAACTAGAATATTTAAAACCAACAGTTTAGGCAACTTCAATCTGTTTTAATAAATGTAATTAAAAGACAGTAATGAATCAATTTAAAATAACTGATTTAGTAACTAGTTCTTATAAAGAACTACTTTTGATTGTCCCTTTATTTGGTAGAAACTAAATTTAAATTAAGTTGTTAGTAAATTTATCAAAAAAAGTCTTAATCTTTACAATAACTTATTTTTTACTTTTATCATATGTTTTTGCTTATAAGTCCTAACCTTTTGAGAAATAATACATCTTTGCTTTATAAAACTTTTTACTTACTAGTTCAATAAAATTGTATGGCTCCTTTTAATGAAACTTGATATTCTATTAAGCACTAAAAAACAAGTACTGTATACTATTTATCTTTTATTCGAACTTTTGCTTTTGAAATCTTAACCTTGAAACTAGTTTACCTATTACATAATAAAAAAAACCTTATTATAACCATATATATGTAAAATCAAAAACTGTTCTATCACTAGGAAAAACAAAAAATCAAGGAAATCCAGTTTTTTATGATATTTTAGCTTTATCTAGAGGAATCCAGTGATTTTTCTACGTAAAGTTACAACTGTCTAAGGAAATTAATGGCTAGTGGCAACCCTTTATAAGTTTAACATATAACTTTACTTTTAAAGAACAAAAACTGAAAAAAATAATTTCTTAATTCAACACTATTACAAGCGTAGATATAAGTTAAATAAATTTTTTTTTTCTAAATACAAGTTTTCAAAAACTCCCTTAAATTCGGTGGTTTAAATTAAAAATAGGTAAATAGTTTTAAACTGGCTTATATTTCATACAGTTGCAATACTATACTTGAAACAAAAAAAACTAATAAGTTATACAACCCACACAATTAATTGAAACATTTTAAAGCATAATTAAAATTAAAAAATCTAACTTACATAAAATTCTGAAATAATGAATGCAGTTTAAATACTTTAGAAAAACAGATAGGCAATAAAATTATACATTTAGTTTTGATATTGATTTTTTTTTTAATTTCTTTAATACATTTAATTCTTACAAAATTGTATATATTTCAGAAAAATTTCTACCAACCTTAATCCACCAAACGTTGAAAAGGAGCCACAGAAACGTCATATCAGCCAGGAACCACATCATGGAGAACAGCCACAACATCCGGGACCTGAACTCGTTCTCATCATGTTCCGCACCCGGGAATTTACCTTCTTCCCCGTAGAACTGATGAAGCATGACTTCCTTTTCCCGCCATTTCTGATTTATCCACTTACTTAGTCCTTCGTCGTCGGTCGGCAGCTGAAATTTCACATTTGCTTGTTTGAATAACTACAATAATTTGATGACTGTAATACTATGTATGTAATAAATATTGTAGAAATTTTTTTTAGTAAATAAAACTTATGTTTCAACACGTTTATTTAGAAAAGTTTTGAAACTTAAGCAGTTAAAAATTTCTTGTTGTATGTTTTTATACACAGGAACAACTAAACAACTACAGGGAGTTTCATCATTAAACTTATTAAAAAAAAAGATAGTTTGAAGCAAACTTCAGCAACTTAAATTGGTAAATACCTGTTTATCAAACGCTTTCAACATTTGTTTTTCGATAAATAGAAAGTATTAAAACGATCACTATTTTTTTTTGCTGTTTACCAAATAAGAAACTTCAAACCAGGGTTTCTAAAAGTTAGCCATATACCTCCTTGGGGATCATAACAGAAACTTAGGGGGCCATAAGCAGCACAGGGGCTAAAAGGGGGGGGGGCATGAGGCCATAATTTGAAACTTGAGCTAGGTATTCTGGAGTTGATGGTGAAGAGCAAAAAAAAAATTGAAACTTGTACTAGATACAGGGTTGCCACGCTAAATTTTGTAAATTTTTCAAAGATTTTGACCGATTTAGCAGGACTTTTACCTTACTCTTAGGTATGCGTTTTAAGTACGCACTTCTACATGGATACGCATTCTTTACGCATATTTTGATATCTGTATTTTCAGTACACATACTTTGACAAGTACACATTTTTTAACCGAAATAAAAACTTTCTGTTAGGTTTCTTTTCTATTTAGACTAGTAATTCTTAGCTACAAACTTTCTACTAAGTAGCTGATGTGTTTAGAACGTGTACTTTAGCAAAAGATAAATGTAATAACCAGTTATAGAAATGTAAAAATAAATAGTATAAAATTATTTATAAAACTTTTTGTACTAAACTAGGTATAACTTTTTCTCACTGCTTACTTGCAAATAATCTCTAGTGTCGCAAGTGTGAAGTAAACTACTGCCAAAAATTTTTTAATTAAAATACTCAAACTAAATCATAATTAGTTCTGCAAAACGAAAAATGACATTAAAGTTTAAACATTTTAACTTTAACAAAAATTATATCATAATGTATATCAAAAAAACTAGCCATGATCTTACATAAAATATTTAAATAAACCTTACAAAAATAAATGAAAATATTAAAACAACTGAGTTAATTAAATAGTACCTGTAATTAATTTGACCATGTGAAAGCTTTGGAATATAATGATTTTGTAAGTAAATTTATAAAAAAATTTTGCAACTTTAGTCTCATTCTAAAAGATTTTTTGTAATTTTTTAAACCATTTTAAGGCTTTGAAATTAAGAAATTTTGTAAATTAGAACTGACAAATTCTGACATTTTGACCTAAAAAACTGACTTTTTGTCATTTTGACCCCAAAAAAACTGACTTTGCCTGACCCGTGGCAACCCTGTTGATATTACGCTATGGGAAAACTTCAGAAGTTTAGGGAGCCATAAGCTTTAAAAGGGTGAGCCTTGAGGCAATAATTTGAAACTTAGACTAGATATTATGGAGTTGATGGTAAGGAGCAAAAAAAAAAGGTCTTATGTGTATTTACAAGAAGTTTTTGGGGCCATAGCTTTATTTATTTTTGAAGGTGGCCTTTAAAAAAGTTTTGGAAACCCTGATTTAAACTGATATATTAATTGTTTAAGTCATAGTAGCTCTAAAAGTAAAGCAGTTAATTTTTTTTATACTACTGCCCTTGCGATGACAACAACAAAACAATTTCTTATAACTATTCAATAGGAAAAAAATTGTTAGGTAAATATGAACAATATTTTAAAGTAAAATTTAATATATAAAGCATAATAAAACTAGATTAAGTAAACATATGCTTTATACATAAAAAGATTTAAATAACCCTCAATAACTTACTTTAAAAATATCTTAATAACACAGTTAAGTTGAAAAAAATTAAAATTTTTAATTATTTCAGCCTACAAATACACAAGAAAAAATATATTTGATAAAAATAGTTGAAATAATCAAAACATTTACAAACAGTTAAAAATAACTATGCGCTTTAAACTTAGTTCAGGTCTTTAATAGTAGTACAAACACATATAAGGAAAACAGAAAATTTTACAATTTTTCTCATTTAAAGAAAAACACCACTAATTTTGAGCTTTTAGAAACCACTAAAACACAAACAAAACAACTTTATGCTTAAACAACCAACCTCAAGAAAATTTAAATTGAGAAAATAAAAACAATAAAGCATCTATTTTAAAAAATACTTTAACCTAACATTTATCTTACTGTTATCAAAACTAAAACATCCTGGCTTAAATTTTTTTTATACCATTTCAGTATGACTTTTTATTTGTTTTCCAGTGAGGATAATTTTTAAGTCAGCCTTAGCTTTTCAAAAAGTTTTAAAAGTTCAAACCAGTCAAAGTTCTCTTAAAATTCATCCAAGGAATAATAATCATATTAATATAATTTAAAAGATATAGCTTAAAAATAAAAAATATACTATTTGTATGGTTATATGTCGGAGGTTACTTGACTTAGTTTTTACTGCAACACCACCTAATCTGAGTTAATAGTAAATTTAAAATGATAGTGCTTCTGGCTTTGGGTTGAGTAAACCTCAAGTTTTTAGAAAGTTCAATACCATAGTATGGCCACTTTAATTAAGACTAACACATTGAAAAGTTGTGAACACATTTAAAAGGGTATTAATTGGGAGAACTCGAAAAATTTGAACATAAATACTTTGAAATATTTCAATTGCAGGGTAGGTGAACTTTTTTCACTTTTATTACGAATTAGTTGATAAGTTGAAAAACCAGTTATAATTATTCTCAAGGTTGAAAGCTCTCTGAAGATAAAACTCCTGAACCAGTTTAAAATTTATCTGCATACTTAAACAAAACATAAAATTAATAGTAACCTAGTAGTAACTTTAATGCTAAAAATTTAACTTAAAGTCAAACTTTAAAAATATAGAAAAAATAAAACAAAAATAATTGAATTTACTAGTACATATATTTTAACATTAAATTAATAAACATTTCGTACTAAAGCACAGAATTTTTTTTTTCAAATTTGTCAGACTTTTCAAAAACTATAAACAAGCCGAGGTGTTGTTCAAAATTTTTTAATTAGTCCAAGTAGTTTATGCAAACAAAAAAGAAAATAATTAAATTACCTCGTCAACACTGTACCGCTTCACGTGGAACATGACTTGTTTTGGGGAATTCCCCATCAGCATGTCTTTTTCGCTAGTTACGACTTCATCCGGGTAGCCCACTGTGACGTCATGCACCGCTTGGATTCCTCCCACTTGAAAATATTAACAACTTTTATATTTAGTAAAAAATAAGTTATGATCATAGGGGTCAACTTTGTTTTTTACAAGTTGTCTTATTTTTAGAGTTTTATCTAATTACCCGACGAACACTAGTAAAAAAATAGATTAACCGAATAACAAGTAAATTAAACGAAAATGCTGTATTTAATGTTCTTTAAAACATAAAACTCCATACCTTTTCTCAGGTTCTGGACGTACCACACGAATCCCTTTGTTCTCGGGTGAAGCACATGATCGTACTTCTGAAGTCCCATCTTCTCCGCGTACTTCCAACTTCTCTGCTTGTTTTCAGGGCTCAGGTCCGTTCCTTTGCATTTAGAGCAAATTTAAATTATTCAATTTAGCTGTCATTTTCATTAGTAGAAAACAAAAAATATATATTTATATTCTTTTGTACTAAAACAGCAGTTAACTTTCAAAGTTAAGGTTGAAAATTTCTCAAGATAGTGAACAACCGGAAAATAATTAAAACTAACTCAGGTCAGTTCCTTTGCATCAACTAAGTTTTAATTATTTTAAGGATTAACATAACTTTTGTTTGCATTATACAAAACGAAATCAAGACAGTCTATTTTAGATTCATATGTAAAATAGTAACTGTTGATTTTCTCAACTTTCGAAATACCTAAAAATTATATAAATTTTATTTAACCTTTCTTATATAAAAAGTTATTTAGTTGGACTGTGCTTTTATGCAACTATGTTAATTGTTGCAGTAGCTTAAAGTATTTAGAAGAAACAAAAACAAATATATTTGAAAATAACTTGCAATTAACATAAGGTTTGAACATACCATTTAAATTATCAGACCACAAGCCTCAGATAGACTGAGACCGGTTTCGCCCTGATTAGTCACAACTCAGTCACAACCGAAAAAAAACCTGTAGTCGTCAATCTACAAACGGTTTATACATGCAAGCAAATGTAATACTAATTAGTTGTTACTAAAAACCGTCAACTGTGTTAAGCAAGACTACCAAACAGCCTTAAAATTGTTAACCAAGCTCGTAAGTCTCACCTTCGGGAAATATGAGTATGTTGGGTTTGCAGCCGAGTTCTTCAGAGTAAATGAGAGAATTGCGAATATTTTCTTCGTCTTCGGCAGCGTTCCGGTTGAGGAACATGTAGCCTGCAGTTTGCAACGACCAACCTGCGCGCAAGTTACTGTTTTTGTCTGTTTACAAAAATAACAATATTTTTAGGCTTTTGTACTCGTATTTGTAAGTTGTATATTCAAACTTCCGATTAATCAGTTTAAATTTAAATAAAAAAAATACATAAACTAAAAAAAATACATAGCAACCTTTTATTAATCAAAGGTACTTATTAATCAGACAAGATCTAACTACTTCATCCTTAACACTTGCTTAAATACCTACTTCACACACTGTATTACAGTTTAAAAAATTATCAAAATAAATACTACAGTATTTCAGTTTTACATCATTCTTTTCAGTTTATGTCAACTACTTAAAAATGCCAACACAAATCATAAAACAACCACACGCAACATTTCAAACCCACCGATCATCGGCACCCACTTCAACGGTGCCTTCAGAGTGATCTTCTGGCGGTTGAGCACCCTGGCCCTGAACAGGTAGTTGAAGAAGTAGAGCCAGTCCAGCCTGGTGTGGTGGTTCATGACCACCACGGTTTTCTCGTGCCTCTGCACCCGGTCCCCGAAGCTCCTCACTCGCACGCCGAGAAGTTTGTCTGTGCATAATAAAAAATATAAACTAACAAGTGACAACGGGTATTTGCTGTTGCGTTGTAATGTAACTGATACGGGTGTAAAAATCAGCAATTTCAACGTTTTAACTTTTTTTTACAAGCATCACAGGTCAAACAGTGCTTTGAAATCATGATGATAAAAAATAGAAAAGTTCATTATAGCAAAAAATAGTAACATAATTCAGAAAAATGCATATTGTTCTTGTAACAACTAAGTTCTGTGGTAAAGAAACTAATCTATTTACTACAGCAAAAAAGCGTATCATAAATCTGAAATAAGCTAACTCCCACATCATTATAAAAAGCTTTATTTTTTTTTGTTTGTTGTATAAAACTTTGCTTTTTAAACAAATAAAAATTAAAGTTTGAACTAAACTGAATTCTAGTAAGTTATAGTTGGTCCTTAGGTTGGTATCAGCTTTACTAAATTGACTGTATACAAAAGGGTAATTAAAATTTTTATATTCAAAGTATAATAACTTATAAATCATACTTTAAGCTTTAACTTAAGATCAAGCCAATGTTAATTTTCGTTAAAAAATAAATAAATCATCCATGGCCTTAATAATACAAAACAGTTAGATTTTATAAGAAGTAAAAATGTTTTACATTTGTATTGAAAACTAAACTACTGATCGTTTTGTAAAAAAACATCTAAATTTCATTAGTTTAGGGACTGGTTTAGAAATTATAATTTTACCAACTGACACTATGCTTTACTGAACAAAATTGTCAAATTAATAAAAATGTTTATAATTTTAGTCATTAACTTTGTTTATTTTAATTTTACTTAAAGATTACTTTACTTAACTGGTGTTTTAAAATATTTACCAAAAAATTTACTTGTTGAAGCAAGAATATTTAGTTTGAAAGATAACAGTGTTTTAATTAAAAAAAAGCTGTTCTAGTTAATCGCAAATATATCAGTAAAGCCTTATAAACGATTTAAATAAATTAATAGTTTTTTTAACATTAAAAAAAAAAACAGTACAAAAACTCACTTGTGAAAAACTTCACGGTTCCACGTAACATGTAAAAAAAAACATTGTTATTACATTATTACAAACTAAGTATTAACATCTTACTTTTTAAAACATAGCCAACGATAACACTTAAAATTTACATACAGAACTTTAGTACTAAACAATACAGAAAGGATTTATTTCATCCAAACACCTACCACCAGCAAAGTCACTCCGCAGGAAAGAATCATTTCAGTAAGCCTCCTGTACGCCCATGGCCACACCAACATGAGGATCAAGACCGGCCCGTGCATGGCAAAGTTCAGCACCGAGCCGTTTATGAGCAGGAATAAAAATGAAAAAACCGCTTTCAATACGCTGCATGTTGCTTTCAGCATTTTGCTTTTGTTAAGCCTGTAAAACTACTAAACATCTGTTTGGGTAAAAAGTAAAGCTCTTGTGTTTTTTAAGCTTTTCAAAAGTTTAGATTTAAAAAGCTATTAATCAAATACACTTCAAGTTTTGTTTTTTAAAATATTTTTTTTTTGTTTTAATTTTATTTAATGCATTTTAAAAACGAACTTCTTTATTAAATCGATTTTAAACTTAACAATTTTAATAGTAAAAATATAACAATTTCAACTATAAAATAAAACTTTTAAATTTAACTATCATAAATGTACAGTGAAATGATTCGATGTTACTTATTAGTTAGTTTGTTGACACTAACTTTTATATGTAATTAAAAATGAATAAAAAATAGCTACAGAGACTTAGTAACTGTTTTAACAAGACTCTTAAATTTAAAAACACTTGACAAATCAATTTTAAAGTTTTAATGAAATTACAAAAGCCTAATATTATATTACTTTTTTATAGTTTTTAAAAATAGCTTTATGTGACTTCTTTGCTTCTTCTCAGCAGTCCTTCAACACTAAACAAACAAACTCAAAGTCATAAACAACTCTGCATCAACTTCAGCTGCTGATCAGCCGGGAAAACTCGGTTATGACACTGCTCTTCTTCAGCGACTCCCACGTCCTTGCCGCGTAATGAAACCAGCTCTTCTCAGTCAGAACCTGGTGGCTGATGTTCCTCCTCGGAACGGACAATACCATGTTGATAAAAGCCTCTGTGAGCTGCTCCAGCTCTGGTTTTTCATCGTAAGACTTCAGGGAGAGGAATTGCAAGTCGCAAGGGTTGTAGGGATCCTTTGAAAATTTTTCCCTGTCTTCCTGTTTGTAGCTGTCAAAATCAGGGAAGCAGAAGTGGTTGGCCTCTTCCTCGTAAGTGTACAGATCACCTAAGCCAGGGTACAAACCTGAACTGAGCAGGGAAAACTGACCCCTGCAGTGCATGCTGGAGGGACGGGTGAGGGCTGAGACAACAGAGTTAATTGTGGCAATGTTGTTGACGTCGAACATCTCAGAGTCCAATTTGTTGTGCACAAATATAGCCACTGGCTGGTGCTGCGCGTCTTCTTTGCTCCTAACAGAGTTCTTTGCACCGTGGGGAAAGGGGGTGGGCAGCCTGGCTATTTCTGCTCTCTGTATGAAGCTGTAGAAGGTGGGATCCGTGAAGTAGTCCTGCACCACCAGGATGACGTGGCAGACCTTAAATAAAAGCTTGTGTTAGTTTTTGAGGAAAAACTTTAGAGAAATATAATGTTGACATTATTACATGTTTGTAGATACAATTAAAACTTAGCTTAATAATTTTCTATTTCTTTCTTTATTTTGTAAAAACAACTTAATATATATATTATAAGCTAAAGATTAAGGTCACAATAATTCAACTAAGTTAAGATATTTTCTAAGCATCTTAATTTAAAAAAAGTTTTAGCACATAACTTTAATTGTACTTTATAAAAAATTATAAAACACTAATGTCTGATGACAAAAATAAATTACAGTGAGCATGAAAGTGGCTATCTGCAGCGACTGCATCTGTATGGATGGACCAGTGAACTCCATCTTGTTGTTCCTCTCGTAGATCAGCTCATCTAAGATTGATGGGCTCAGCATCGGCTGACAGTCAAGCAAGATCATGCGCTCCTTGGTCACGGCAAACTCCACCCCGTTGGTCATGTGAAGGGCTTTCTCCCTCTGATCCAAGGTCTGCTCCCTGAACCAGGCCTCCTTTCCTTCCACAAACTTCTTGCCCGCTAGCATAGACATTATCGTTGACTTGCCCACTCCCTGAAGGCCCAAGACGCCGACAACTAAAAAGTCCTCTTGGTCCTTCAGCTTGTCCAGGCCAGCGTCCTTCCATTGCAGGTTGGAGTCTATCATCTTCACAGAGGAAGTCCAAACAAACTCCTCGTCTTCACTTTTTACAGAGTCTCCACTTCCAGGCTTTGGGCTGTCCAGAGCAGCTTGCTTGGCTTCCTGGTCTTTGTTAGGCTGAATTGCGAACGACAGTTTTGGCGCCACTGGAGCTCCAGGGCTCGATTGAACCTCTTTCCAGCTTGACAAGCTCCCCTTGGACTTTGAAGGGGACGCAGTGGCACTGGTTTTGTTTGCGGGTTTTGCAAGTATGGTTGGGTTTTTAATGATGAGAGGGCGGAATGGGGATTTTTCATGGCTTTTTTCAGTCTGCGGCCTGATGGGAGATTGCTTTTCAATTGACCACAAGCTTTTTGACTTTCTTGAGCTCATTTTGTTTTTAAGGAAACTTCTGAAGAAAATGTAATTGTAATATAATAATGTATTTATAAACTATCAAATAAGTTTGCTATATGTAAACCTTTTAACTAATATATCTTAACTTGAAATCAATTCACAATCATATCTGTTTAAACATTTAGTTATATAAAAATAGTGTTTTTAATAAAAATACTTAATCTTATAAGTTAAGAAATTAAGCTAAATTTCTTTACAATAAAAATTTATACATAGATTTGAAATAAAGAAATAAAGTAAAACATCATAGAAAACTAATAAGAAATTTGTAGTACATAATTAGCTCTTAACTCTTGATTATTTGATATTGTCATTTTTTGTTCTCTAATTATTTACTAGGTTTAAAAAAGCTATCATAAATATCAAATTCAATTAAATTGAGAAATTTTCTATACACTTTAATTTGAAAGAGTTTCTAATAACTTTTATCATCATATTGAACGCAGCATAAAACACTTATAATACAAAATTTTTATGTTTGAGTCTAACTAAAAAAAGAGCTTTTTGTTCATAGATAAAAATATGTAAAAGTATACTTTGCAATTATGCAGACAAACCTATTAAAACGAGGTGTAAGATTTTTTTGGGTAACACTATAATTAAGTACAGTCACCTTTTGCAAATATACGCACATTGTGTCCACAGTTAAAGTGCATAATCAAACAAGAGAATGTAACTAAACGAGAATTAGCAAATATACCTACTATATTGGCTATTTTCTTATAATGAAACTGACCAAATGGAATATGATGACTTTCCACTTTTTTGTTTACAAAATTACTTTTCATTCAAGATGTATATATAGGTGAAAAGCTTTTTAATATTTTTCTATGTCTAAAGAAAGTTTTTTTTTCTACTTTGTCGCTTGCTAATCTAAGCTTAAACTTGTCTTTAAAAGACCTTTCTCTAATATTGTGCAAGATAAGTTTGATCTTAGGTTGGCAAATTAGCTAAAAAAAGTGATTTATTGAGTGGAAATGAAATTTTGTGCAATAAATATTGTGAGGAGTTGAACATTGTACATTGTCTAATTTAAAGGTATAAAGTTGGGCTAAAACACCTTAAGTATAAAGATCAAAGCCATAGAGGACAAACTAAAAATGGAAAAATCTCAATTTTATTAAAAAATTTTTTTTTTAACTTAGAAAAATACTATAAAAAAATATTTAGTTATCTGAATACATACAATAAGTTTATAGCATTAGAGGCTTTTCATAATAATTTTTTATAGTTTATGACAACTTTAAAATGCATAAATAAACTAGAGTGCATAACCAAATGAGAGTTTGTAATTAAATGAGTACATAGATTTGCGAGAGGTGACTGTAATTAGAAATTTAAATGGCTTATTTCAAAAATTGTAGGTTATATAGACATTAGGGTGCATCTGTTGCCCAACCTTAGAGTTAAGCTTAGTCTAACTTTTTGTGCGTGGCAAATCACTTAAAAAACAAACAAAAAAAATTAGCTTCCTAGCTTTTACCACCGTCACCCTAATTACATTTTTCTGAAAACAACCCCTATGTAAATTGTAGGAGACCTTAAAATTTTGACTTTTGAGTTTTTGGCTGAAAATTTTTTTACATGTAGCAATCATCACAAAAACACATTCTACTTGTTTTCAGACAATTAGAAGAAATTTTCTTGGAGGAACTTCTTTGTTTTTTCAAAAAACAATTAAAAATAACAAAACATGATAAAAAAATACAGAAAATCTAAAAATACCTCAATGAAATTTTCTTCAAATGGTCGCGTAGAATGTGTTTTTGTGATGATTGCTACATGTAAAAAAAATTTCAGCCAAAAACTCAAAGGTCAAAATTTTAAGGTCCCATACAGTTTAAATAGGGGTTGTTTTCAGAAAAATGTAAGTAGCGTGATGGTGGTAAAAGCTAGGAAGCTTTTTTTTGTGCTGTCAATTTATGTGATTTCCAACCTAGAAAAAAATGGACTAAGCAAAATTCTAAAGCTTTCATTTTTGAGAGGTAACAGATGCACCATAATAGACATATAAGAAATTAAGTTTAAATTAATAACTTTAAATATTGTGTGAGGAACATACTTTTTTTAATATACTTTTAACAAATTTTTATTAATGTATTTTACTTGTGTTTTTTAAGTTTATAAACTTAAACTAATATAAAAAATAATGATGATGTAATGCTTATTACCATATGTAAAAAGTTTAAAAATATTTTTATATTTGACACCTATTAAACATTTACAGATTCTTAAAACAAAGAGATACTCGATGTGTAGGCTTAACTTGCTTCTTTTTTAGATTTAGAATAAAGTTAATATCTAGTAAAAAAGTATTTATCAGAATAAAATCCTATGATTTAGAAAATGATCAATCCTAAAGTGAGATATTAGATACAATAATATTATTTTCAACTTTATTCTAGTAACAACATTTCACTGCAGTTCATCAAACAAAAATAAAACTTCAGTACAATACAGTATTAGATTAATAGAACTATTTTAGATTAAAAGTTAATATATACAAGTTTGTCTGATGAACTGCTTTTGTATTGAAACATTGTTACTTAATAAAAATTAAAACAAGATTTTTTGTAAAAAAAAGTTTTGTAAGAAAATTACTTTAAGTCTGAAGCTTTTATCCTTAAGAAGTTTTTCATTTGTTTGATAAAATCAATTTGTATAATCTTTAGCTAAATAAGAGTTTCACTTTTAAACAAATACAATAGATTTACAAACACTTATTCTATAAGCTTTTATTTGCTATTTATACTTCAGGGCCACTGTAAAACATAACTTTAAGGTTTTAAACATGACAAAATTACAAGTTCAAGGAACTAGTTTCTCTTTGGGATTTATATTTCTATGCTCTAAAATTTTAAGCAACTATATGTGATATTCTAAGGTAAAGTTTAATTAAACATTTGTAAAATGCTTTATACGTAAGTTAGAACAAATTAACACAATAAAGATATGATTCTACATTGAAAACATGTCTGCAAAATTTAAGTTGTTAGTATAAAGAATTGTTTTTATTTTTTTAAGTCATTTAGTAGCAGCTTATATTCAAAAAAAAACTATTTAAAGGTAAATTTTAAAAGGTTTTTAACTATTGTAACATAGTTAGAAAAATAATTCTAATGTATCATTATAATGTACATTTGACAAATTGAGATCTTAATTGGCTTTGGCTTTTTAACATTATCAATGGTGTATGACTCAATATCCTAAAGATTTTGGAGTCATATACCAGGTTCTTGAAACAAATTTTTTAAGCGCTTTTTTTTGTATGTTTATTTAATAAGGTTTGAAAACTTAAATTATTTTTTTGATTATGTTTTAAATTATTAATATTTATTTTTCAAATTTTAATTTAAAATTTAGTTTGTTATTATATTTTTTATTATTGTTTTTAAGTTGAAGATAAGAGTTTGTAAGCTAAGTTTTTACATTAGCCAACATTACCCAAGTTTTTACTTTAGCCAACATTAGCCATGATGAAGTTATTCAAGCAGAATGTTCTGACTTTTTAAAAATCTTAGCCAAAAATATCTTAGCCAATTAAGATCTCAATCATTTGACAACATGCTTAAAAAGTTTTGGTTATTTATATAAAAAGTGTTTGTATTATGTCAAATAGCACTAGTTTATATCAGAGTTGTTACTCTTTGAATCAAAAAAAAAGTCAGTCTGAGTAACATAAAACTAGTCAAAGTTAGTTTATTCAGGGTTTGTGCGCAAAATTTTTTTTTATTTAGCCTGACTGAGACCAATTTAGCCTGACATTTTTTCAAAGTAAGGGAAATCCCCTTTAGAAGTCATTTTAGGTATTTTGGGGGTCTTGATTAGTACTACTATAGTCTCCGACTTCAACCAGCTTTATCTCAAAAATACTTTGAGCTTCAAAAGTATGCAGAAAGCAACTCATAGCTTAGTTACAACTCAATAAAATAAGACTAAATTGTGAAAAAGGTGATTGACCCCCACCCCTATGCCCTTAACATAACAAATTCAAGGATAAGTTTTAAAATAAGTGTTATATCTAATCTATTACTAGTGTAGAAACTTAATATATATTACTAAACACAATTGTTCAATTTAATTATTCACTAAGTAAAAACATTATAACCAGAAGATTTATTATAAAACGTCGTGCATTGTTGTGTGTTATTAAAATTTAAAATGAAACGCTTACATGAGTATTAAATAATTAAAATATGTTTATTATAGTATTTTGACTAATACTTAAAATTGATACATAATTATAAATCCTAAACTCTAAATAAATACAGTGATTGTTGATGTCGTATCAGATTTAAAAAGCTTACACTTTAATTTGAAAAAACGTTTAAAATTTTGTTCTTGTAAAGAAAAATGAATTGTACCTAAAATTTGTACTCCAACAAAACCTAGTATTTATATCTTAAAGCTAAGTTTTAGTTTTTGTGAATATCTCCAATAACTTTAAACAAACAGTAAAATATATGAATAAACTGCTAAGAGTTCTAATCTAAAAAGTATTGGTATAAAGCCTTTAAATTAGAAATTAAAACAGTTTAACCAACTAAGCTCTGAAAAACATAGCTGATGAAAACAAATTCAAACAAACAGATAAGTTGTTGAACTATACTGTAATATTTAAACTGTATTTTTTTATGAATTTTTATAATTATGACATATATAATCTACTCAAAACAAAATAATGAAGGTTTTTAAAAAAATTTAAGGTTTTAAGCATTTATTTTTACAAATACTGACTGATTTTGTCTTTAATAATTATATCTTTATTTAGAAATAAAAACACATTTCAATTTGATCTTAAAAAGATTTCTAATTTTTTTTTAATCAAAGATTTTCAAGCATTTGAACTGAAAAAAACTGAGATTCTCAAATTTTTAAATAAAAAAACTGATTTAGCCTGACGTTTTTCAACTTTTTTCAAAAAAACTGATTTAGCCTGAGGCGCACGAACCCTGCTTATTTCATTAAAAAGTTTAAAATAATAATAATGTTAGCCAAAACTTTAAGAAATACTGTTAAAATCAAGCTTGAATATCTAAAATACCAAAACTGTAATAGAAGGAACTTATAAAAAAATAACTTTTAAGAAAAATTAAAAACAGCCAGAGATTTATAAAAATATTTAAACTAGCCTGAGTTAACCTAAATTTTTCAAAACTTTCAAACTAGCCAGAGTAATCTTAAATAGCCTGAACAGCCTGATGCAAACAAACTTTGTATGTTAGAAAAGTAAAGCCCAAAGAGACACTAAGATTTCAAGTAAGTTTTAAAATTTTCTAGGAAAGTTTAGTCTTCAACAATATTGTAGCTCAAATGTAGCTAGCTATACTCAACAACTTGGTTATTTTGTTTTTTTAAGCTTTGCAATTTAATTGTTTAAAAATGTTGATATAGTATTTAAAATAGAATAATTCAAGAACAAAACATCACAAGCAAAAAAGGATTGTGTTTTTGAGGTTAAAAAATGTTTTTAGTTTACTTTAACTTCTTTTGTTTTCAATATTTTTACTGTATATTGTTTTTGTTTAAGATCTTTATTTAAATATTTATCACATCAATATTTTCACTTTAAGTGCTAAACTGTATCCAACTGGTGTAAAACTCAGTTTCAATCATTTGTTTTAAAACTCAGTTAGTTTTCATGGCTGTCATTAGGATCTCTATCCAACCAGTCTGCACACCAGACTTTAAAATGTTTAAAAGATGAATAAATACTCTATGTTTACAGACTGTTTAATTAATACCTATGAATTTGTAGCTGAGCAAGTAGGCAAAACCTACCTGTTAAATGCTATTTTAATGATTGTATAATAAGTTGCAAAAATATTATTAAACATGAGATGCTAACTGGGGTTTTCCGAAAACTGAAAACTTTTTTACACTGTCAAATTTGGTAAGTAAAACAACATACGAACGTTAAATTAGCTTGACAGCGTTTTTTAGGAATTTTATAAAAATGTCCAAACGTAACCCCCAATTATTTTCCTTATCTTAATAGCTAATTAAAAAATTTTTGTTTTATTCTAGAGAAAAGTCCTTTCTCTTTAATTTAAAAAAAAGGGTTTGTATTTGAGGTTTGACTTTTTGAGTAGGGCCCCTTTAAAAATTTTGAATTTTTTTCTATTTTTAATTTATACAAGCTTTTCTCAAAAAATGATTTTTTTTTTTCAATTTTTTTTTTTATACTTATTAAAATGAGTTTAATAATGTTGTAATTTTGTTTTCAATTTTTTTTTATATACCATAAGCCTGAACAATTTTTTCAGAAAAATTCCAATTTTACATGATTTTGATTTTTAGATATACAGCTTTGAATGCAAAAATAAAATATTTTTTTAATAATTTTTATTTTTTACAGACTTATATTTATATAGTTATGTTTTATGATGTTGTGATATTTTTTCCCAGTTTAACATTGTTTTTAAAATATATGATCCATACAGGTTTTACCTAAATTCTTAGCAACGCTATTTGAGGGATTTCTTGCTCAAGTGCTAACAATTTTAACAAAAAAAAAACATTTACCTCAAGTCCTCAACTTATATAATTTTAAAAACTTATACTTGGTTTTACAATAACAATTTACTATAAAACAGTTTGTCATCAATTTTTTTTAAGAAAAGTCCATCCAGTGACTTTGTTATTATTAATTTTGAACTGTTTTAAGTATATTTAATTAAAGTTTCAATTTTATAAAATTAAAAATACTTTATAGACAAAAACTTTTTTAACTTTCTTCTTAACATGACTATTACTTCTAAATTAAAACTAAAAGTAAAAAAAAAAAACAAATGAAACAATGCCATAATTTGTTGTAATGCTTTATTTACGGTGTTTTATTTATTATTTTTATTTACAAAGTAATCATTAAAAAAAAAATAAAGTTAAAAAAAAAATAATACAACCTCTATATTTAAAATCTAAAATAATATGTGAAATGTATGATATGAACAAGCTCGTCTTATTTGGACAAAATTTTAAATAATTTTTGTAAAACTAACAGTATAAAAAAAAAACTGATTAAAATTAACCGAAACTCATTTTTATTTTATAGATAAAGTTTGGTAGACCTTATTTACTTTTTAAACGTTTTTTGTAGTAGAGGCGTGTTTCGACTTATTTTCTGTTTCAACTTTATAAAAAACGGGAATAAACGTAATAAAAAGCGATTAAACATAGTTTTCATTTAAAATATTTACTTCAAATTCAAAACTGTATGTAAACATTTTGCTACCAAGTAAAATTTTACTTAATTACTACGTAGTTGATCGACTTTTGTTTAAAAAAATATTGATATTTGTTGAGCGACAGTATTAAAAAGCAATTTTTTTAGATAGCCTTTGAAAAGTGTATCGCTTATAATATTTATTAAAACAAGATCTGTTTTCATACGAAAATGAAAAATAAAATTAATAACCAGTTTTATTTAAACTCTTAAGCTTTTTGTAATAGTTCCTTTTTATTCTAATAATATAGTTTAAAAAATATGAAACAATTTTAAATACCAAAAGCTTAAAAATAAAAATTTAGTAAAATATTATCGAAAGATTTTATAAACCTGTGAAAACTTAATTTGAAATAAAATATTTATTTTTCTATAAACAACAAACCTTTTACGTTTTAGTTATATACTTAAATTAATATTAAACTTTTAATTGATGTTTGTAATTTAAACTTTGATATAAATGAAATTTAAATTCTTAATTGAAAAACAAATTCAAATTTGATAATTTTTGTCATAAAAAACTTTAAAACTTAAGCTGTTATTATTTAAAGCTTAGCGTTTATGTTTTGAAACGTGACAAAAAACCGAATTCATTTAAGAATATTAAAAAAAGTATATAAATTAAAAAAATTCTTGAGAAATAGTAGACCTATTTTTAAAAGTTATATCAATTTTTTCTTCAGTAATGAACTTAGTGAAAACCTTGTTGAAATTAGTATACGAGTCTAAACAAAATAAAGACCACTATAAACTCGTAAGTTTGAACCTAAAATCACATTACATATTATTTGCGAGGTAAGAAAATTTCATTTGTATCTTCATCATAAACTAACTTAAAGGTATGTATTCTAAATAATTTTTTGCAGTAGTTAGTATATTAAATTACTAACTATAAGTTAAACGCATTAATAGTATTATAAACTTATTAACTTTTATATTTATCTACAAGTAAAAATATTGTCAACCAGATTACGTTACTCGATAGGTATGTATACATACAAATTATAACCGTCTATTATGTTCATAGATGTATAATAACCTAAGACTAAGACCTTTTATAAGCATATAATTAAAATAGAGCATAGCAGAAGGAAAGTTCATCCATTTTATTGTTAAACTACGTTTCTTAAGAAGTACAAGATTAAAAAAAAATCTTCTATTTTTTCTAACACAAACTAATAGCCTTAAACATTTTAAAAACACTAGACAAATAGCATGCCAATATGTTAAAAAAATAAGAAAATATTTAATAAAACTATTTTTGTACAATAAATTTAAGTATGTTATAAGAACTTGATGGTTTGATTTTGAAAATAGGTAAGAATTCCTAAAATGTGTTTTTTTTTGTTACTGTAACAGAGAATTCCGAAAACTAGGTTAGATGTACTTTAACACAAGAAAAGTATAGGCAACCTTTTAGTTGGTTACACAATTCTGCATACCAACTATCTTTGTCTGTGTCATAAATAAAAAACAAAGATGATTCTTTATCAAACACAACAATTTGGTTTCCTATGGAAGTAGGTATAAAAGCTTCATTGCCAGTTGCTCGTAACCTTGTTGACGAAGATTTCATTTTAGAAAAACTATTTGTAGTTTTGTCATAAATTTCATATGGATAAACACTTTGCCCATTTACAAACAGTTTACTTTTTACTGCAACCAAACTGTGCCACCAATTGCGGTTCATCATACTGGCCATGTTTGACCATTTATTGCTAATGCGGTCATACACTTCAACAGTATTTGTGAAACGTTAATCTTCTTCATCAACATTATCTTCATTCTCACCATCTTCATAACCATCTACTTCGTCTTCTTCACCAACATTATCTTCATTTTCATTTATATTTAATATTGCTTAAAATTATTATATTTAAAAGTTTTTTCTATTCTTTTTTTTTATACTTTGAGCGAAAAATAATTTACTTCGTTTTTTGTTATTGGAAAAAAATTAAGGTAATATGTAAAAATATTACTATAAACTGTTTTAGTTTTACAATCAAGGTGTTAAAATTATTTTAGTACATTGTAAATCAAAAATTATGTAGTTTAAAATTATGGTAAGTTTATAACAACAAAAGTAAAAAAGATTAACTTATGAAATCGTATCCAATGCAGGGGCGTGTTTTGACTGGTTGCCTGTTTCCTGTGAATCCCCTGACTAAAAAAAGAAAAGAAACAAGAAATTTTTTTTCTTAGATTATCATTAAAAACGTTGTTTATTGACTTTGTTTTGGTTATTTGATAAACTTTGAATAGTTAATGTTGAACTTATAACACTGTGAGATTAAAAAGTTGCAGTAACAAAAAGTGCTCGTTTTTGCTCAGCTGAAATAGATTTTAAATAAGATTTTAATTGTGACTTCATAATAGGTAAAAGTTTTAAAGTAGCATATTTATTTTTTCTAGGAAACTTTTTTACTAAGATGCTGTTAGTTCCCATTATAAATTGTTACTTAGTGTAAATAATTTTTGTTGAAATATTGTTGAACTAGTAAGTAAAATTTTACTTAAAAAATGTCAAATGTAATCACTTAAGTTTTATTTTACTTAGTTTATTGTATATAATAATGTTGTGGTTGTACTTGAATAATTATATTATTTATTTATGTGTCAACCAACTAGGTTTAAACCTTGAAAAGTTCAATTCAGAAAGTTTTCAAAATCATCTTTAGACAACTACACCACCTGGCAATTTATTCTTTTATCAGTTAAAGGTTAATACCTTATTTAAGTTGTTTTATTTTTGTATATCTGTTGACCACAAAGTTGATTCTTGATTTTTTTAAACTTTCAACTCAAAGAGATTTCAAAACCATGATTAGAATCCCTGCTCCATCAGGCAAACATTTAAATAAAATTTAAAGATATATATAATTTAATTCTATAAGTCTAAGCATTTTTTTTAAGAAAATTTCAATTTCTAAAGATTAAATTACTTGAAAAAAATATGTTTATTATAAATAGATATATAAATGTAAAGAGTTTAAAATTTAAGAGAAATTTTTTAAAGAACTCCATCTATACTAACATTTAATTCAAAATTGAAATTCTCTTTATAAAAACATTTGAATTTTGATACACGATTTGTAAGTTCATAGCTTTTTTCTGGTTCTTTTAGTTTTAATTTATCTAAATTTAATAAAGTATAATAAATAAAAACTCTTTATATTTTTCTATAGCTACTTATATGTTTGTTTTTTATTTCTAAGCAGAAACAAAGCATTTTAAACAAAGAGTTTTTCGGCTAAATGTTGCGTACTTAACTGGCAGTGCATACCTAAGAAATGCGTACTTAAGCGGCAAATTAAGAACAAAAATAAATTGTGAACCCCCTTTGAAAAAAGACTAGACACGCCCCTGATCCAATGTAAAATATGAAAAAAAATTAGCTTTATTTATGTATTTATAATAAATAGTATTTATTTATGTTACTTTAGCTTTCTAGTTATTATAGCAATAAAGCAGCTGTAATTAATGGTTTTAAAATTTTACCATGCCTGGTCCTGACCCGAGTATATCGTTTCATCAAAATAAAAGTAAACGATCGCCAAAAATAAACAATTCTGAATATTTAGTCAGCGTTTAACTCAGAGTTTTAGTTATAATATATTTACATCATGATTCATTAACTTTAAATAACTACACTATGCTAAGAACGAAAATAAGAAAGTTTAAATATTATTAAGTAAAGCTATACATTAAAAGTAGTTTAAGATTATAAATTTTGTTGTAACTTTAAAATTATCAAGAAAAGTTACTGGCTTTCAAAATCATATAGCAATGTTGTTTATCTAAGCAAAAAATTATAGCTTAAGACGTTAAAGCTAGAAGAAGTTAAATAACTTGGTTAATGTGATTTTTAGAAGTAAAGTAATTAAAACAAACTATTTGACCCAAAACTTTTTGATGGAGAATATTTTTAGTTTTTAATTTTTACAAAAAAAAAAATCATGTAGCTATTAAGTGGCTTCTTAAAGCTATAGTTAAAGAAAGAAAGGTAAAATAATATTGTAAAAACAGCAAAAATACTCTTTTTAAACTTTTTGCTTATTTTTTATAGTGTTGTTAAAATTTACTTCTTATATTACTAACAGTTAAACTTTAAGTGTTCGTGAATTCCTGTTTATGACTGTTGAATCAATTTTTTTTTAAATATTATTTAATTTAATTTATTTTTCTTAAACTTGCGTAATAAAATACTTTTAAGACTTAATAGTTTATATATTTAAATATTTTTTATTAAACTTGCTTAAAAGACTTAAAGCTATAAACTAAAAAATTTTTAGATAGAAAGCTTTTAAAAACTGAACTTTATTTTAAACTTTATTTCTAACAACTTTTTATCTTTTTGAACAGAATATAGTTTATTGAACGATAAAAATAAAATTGCTTAAAGATTTTTGTCCTAGGACCTGGTGTGCGAAGGACCTTTCGCGAAGAATAGCTAACATCTTGTTATATAAAGTCGCTTATATTTACTATTGTTGTTGGTCTTTAATTATACAATGTTATTTAGCTTATCGAAAATAGGTTTTGTAGGAATATATTTGACTCTTTTAGTTACCATAACAAAACATAATAAATATTTCAAACTTATTTAGTTTAACTACCTTTTGTTGTTTAGTTAAAACTTGAAACAAAGTTTCTATTTTCATTAATTTCCAAATGACCTATTTTACTTAAAAAAATATTTTTATGAAGATTATACTTTACTCCTAGTTGTTTTAATCATATGCACACCTAATTAAAAAAGTTATATTGAATGTAATAACTATGTAAACAAATTTAACTTAAAATTGACTTAGTGCTTCAGCTAAAATAAAATACCTCCGCGGTTCCACCAAACAAAAAGTTAATAAATCTTATAAGCAAATTTTTAATTAAACTGAAGTTATTCACATCTTGCACTACTTCTAACAACTAAACATTACATACTAGATTACAGCAATGATATTAACTACGTACTGTCTGACACTGATCTTAAAAAAAATCTGACGCAATAATAAAACACTGTTATTTTCCTACCTTTACATAGACTTAGTACATTATAAATAGCTTTAAGTTGTACTTGAAATAACACTTTATGTAAATAATACTTTTAATTAGATTTGAAATTGAAGGTTTAAGGGAATAAATTCCAAGTTTGACATGTTATTTATAGGGTATGATATGTTTAAAATTTATAAAAATATAAAAGTATTGATTAAAAACAAATTTTCACCAATTTTGGGTTAAGATTGAAAATTAAATTAGATTAAAGATTTTAAAATAGAAAATAATTATTTAAAACATTACATAGATAAAAAGTTTTAAAGTTAATTTTTGGAAATAGAATAATCCCTTCTAAATGTTTTAAAACTCAACAGAATGTACATTATATCGCTAATATTCGTTTGTTGTCAGTCTTCGCTTTTAAAACATACTGATATTTATCAAAAAAATAATCATTTTAACTATGTTTTTACTTCATTGAGTTAGTACTTTAAAAAACAAGGAAAGTACACTTAAAGGTTAGTCTGAGCTAAAAAAGCTAAGTTAGAAAATTTCGATTTTTTATTCATACCTTTTCCCTAAACCACCTTATCCAAAAACATAAAAAAATTATCAAAAAAAAGTTTAAATAATCTAAATTGAATAGTACATCAAAAAAATCTTGTTTTTCTGCTGACTCAGATTTTTTTCAGATTGACCTTTAAGTATACTGGTCAAAAACAACACATTATTTCAACAAACTATTTTCATTCCTTTTTTATCCTAATTTAATTTAAGAAAATAAGTTAAGATTTATATATGATCGAAATATCCTGTATATACTTAAACAACTATTATATGTTGTGTTTTCTTATGTTCGTAAATTTTTGTTTTCTTCTGAATGTTTGTTGAGACAAGAATTTATATTTAATAAAATAATTTATGAACTTTACCGCAAGATCAACAACAACAGCATCAGACCGGTTTCGTCTCAATTAGGACTCATCAGGCAGACATAGTCGCGTGAAACCGCTGTTGTGCTCTAACCAAGTGGGTTTAATTGAAAAGCACTGAAGCGATTATTTGTGGGTTAAGTCCGATTAATTGATTCAGCCTAATCATTCACAGCCCAACGCCTAAGACATTGTCAGCTTATTGTGAGATTATAGTCTGTGCTCGTTTTTTCAGTTTTAACTAGTAGTTATTACGGTCATCATCAATAGAGTTCAGATCAGAGTTGGTAAAATGCTAATAGTTACTATGGTAATTCAGCAATGAAGCGTATAAACTTTGGTTTGTTTTAAGTTAGTAATTTCACGCTCGAGTAAACAAAGCAGAGCTTTTTAACATGTCTGGTTGAGATGTTTCGCGTCATCATGAAACCGGTCGTAGCGTAGGTTGTCTCGGAGGGTGGGTGTCAGAATGACACAGCGACAAAATGACACGGTGCGTCACTTTGGCACGGTGCGTCACTTCGACACGGATGGTCACTTTGGCACGGCGACAAAATGACACGGTGCGTCACTTTGGCACAGTGACAAAATGACACGGTGCGTCACTCTGGCACGGTGCGTCACTTTGGCACAGCGACAAAATGACACGGTGCGTCACCTTGGCACGGTGTGTCACTTTGGCACGGAGGGTCACTTTGGCACAGCGACTAAATGACATGGAGCGTCACTTTGGCACAGCGACAAAATGACATGGTGCGTCACTTTGGCACAGAGGGTCACTTTGGCACAGCGACAAAGCGACACGGTGCGTCACTTTGGCACGGAGGGTCACTTTGGCACAGCGACGAAATGACACGGTGCGTAACTTAGGCACGGTGCGTCATTTTGGCACAGCGACAAAATGACACGGTGCGTCACTTTGTTATGAAAATAATATTTAATTTTCTATATTTAATCTTGCAACCTATTAAGTCGCCAAAATAGCGCAAGTATTAATTTTTTTAAGCATAAAAACGTAAAATAAGAACCGCATTAGAATTTAGAATTACAACAGCAGAAAAGTTGCTTTCGATAACGTCTGAGTTTTAGTTTATAAAACAAATTTTCCTCTGTATTTACATCTACTAGTTTATTGTTTTAATGTACTGAATGATTGATCTAAAATGAAGATTGTATTTTTTAAATCAGAATGTTGCTGAAGTTTAAATGTTATGTTTATATGAGTTTTTATCTTTTTAGTCGTAAAATGGCAAGTCATTTTCTAATTTTTATTACTCGTTTCAAGTTCTAGTACTAAACTGTGTTTAAGATTTTCCATTCGAAAGTAATCAAAAATAACTTTTCGTTAACTTTGGCAGTCGTATTTTGTTAAAGTAATTGCTGCTTTTGCATCTTTGTGAACGTTGTTTGGTATAAACAACTAGTTGTTGTTTATTAAGCACAGCTTTTAAGCACACCTAACACCTTGCTATTGCTTAAAAACGAGCATGTTTTTTATAAGTACGACGATGAGAATAGAAGGTATAAACATTACGTGTTTCACTTTATTTTATGAAGTCACGATCAAAAATTCCTGCGGTCATTTTTTTTAAAGTTAATCAATGTGATTGTTGCTGATTCTACATAACCGGTTAGAAGACAGGAAACCGAAAAGTTTGTTAGAAAAATAAGATCGTTGTCCATACCAATGAAGATTGAAGTTTCACAACAAATCGTTCCCTCCCTTATTAACCACCGTGTCATTTTGTCGCTGTGCTAAAGTGACGCACCGTGTCATTTTATCGCTGCGCCAAAGTGACGCACCGTGTCATTTTGTCGATGTGCCAAAGTGACCCTCTGTGCCAAAGTGACGCACCATGTCATTTTGTCGCTGTGCCAAAGTGACCCTCCGTGCCAAACTGACACACCGTGTCGTTTTGTCGCTGTGCCAAAGTGACCCTCCGTGCCAAAGTGACGCACCGTGTCGTTTTGTCGCTGTGCCAAAGTGACCCTCTGTGCCAAAGTGACGCACCGTGTCATTTTGTCGCCGTGCCAAAGTGACCCTCTGTGCCAAAGTGACGCACCGTGTCATTTTGTCGCCGTGCCAAAGTGACGCACCGTGTCTATTTGACCACCGTGTCATTTTGTCGCTGTGTCATTCTGACCCGCTCCCGTCTCGGATGCTGTTGTTGTTGATCTCACGGTAAAGTTCATTAATTATTATTGATGGCGCGAAACATCTCAACTCTGTTGATGATGGCCGTAATAACTACTGGTTATTTAATAAAATGTAGTGCATATAATAACTATGTAAAACAAAAATAAAAAACTAGAGTGTTTTTACTAAATTAAAAAAATTACACCTAAAGTATTTTTAATACATATATATAAATATATATATCATTGAGCGACAAAAAACTTGGTCTCAGGACCTTGAAAACAAAGAACCTTTCGGTTATCGAGTCGCACACCACGGTACGGATACCTTTTAAAGTCTTGTCTAGGAAACTAATGACCTATTGAATATTTACATTTTTAGTAAAAGAAGCGTTACTTTAATTTCAACGTCTTAAACATGTTTTTTACCAATAGTATTTTTTAGTTTATAGATATTTATGAAACTATATATACAAATGTAAAAAGTTTAAACACAAATCTGTTCAGCCGTGTATTAATTTTAAATTAATATCAAAAAAATTAAGGAATTATGTTTAACAATATACATATATATATATATATATATATATATATATATATTAAGTTTAGTACTTAAATCAGTATTTTCAGTTTTTTTCTTTATTTTAATACATGATAAAAAGTTTACTATAAGTTGCCTTTTTGTAGAAAATACTGAACGTTTAAAATAATAATGTATTGTTTGTAACCAGTGAAACAAATGCTGCAAAGTTGTAATTGTAAAGCAGGTGTTAACTTCATCATAAAAAAAAACAGGGATGGTTCTTTATTGGTGATTAATATTGTTTTTCAAAACAATTGATGGTTATGCTTAACTTTAAGTGAGCACCATTACCAAGCTGAAATCATAATATATTTGATGTCTTATTTAATCATAATTTTATGCTAAAAATTTATCTTTTATAATTACACAAATAAAATTGAACTTATGTATCATAAACTAATAAGCTTAAAAATTTAATTCCTTTTATTTTACAATATAAAGTGATTATATCAATATAATAATTTGTATTGATTCTGATATTATAAAATAAAATTGGTTAAATATTTTAGTTTATAATATATTAATTTAGTTCTTTCTATGTATTTATATAGCTTGTTTAAAACAAAGTATTGTTTTTTTAGCCTAAAATTATGGTTAAATAAGACATCAAATGTATTATATTTTCAGTTTGATATTGGTGCTCACCAAAAGTTAAGCATAACCCAATTGACCTAACCTTTATAAGCAACCAAAAATGAAATTTATCAATAAACTTCAAGTTGTTTAGATTTAAGAATATTCATTGAGGATTTTTTATTTATACAAACATAGCTTTTAAATTATTTTTGGTAAAATAAAAGTGAAGTATTAATAGGGCAGGTAAATTAAACATGATGTCATACACTTCTTTTGCTCACAAACAATTTATTTTTTTGAAAGGCAGAATAGCAAACTGATGTTTTTTTATTATTATAAAAATCAGTAGCTCAATGATTTTAAAATCCTTCTTTATATCAGGTCCACTTAATTGCAGTAAATTTGACAATAAAAGATCCTAAAGTTATTTCTAATATTGTTGTTCAAATTTTTAAAACACAAGCTGCCATACAATCAATGGTGCCAATTAAAATTGTTTCCCGATAGTGTAGGGTCTTAGTAACGTCTTTTAAAAAGCCTTCGAGTTGAAAGTTGTAAGATTAAAACCCATAGCTGACACATGTACAAAAAGAATCTTGAAAGTAAAGTTTTAAATAATTTTGAAGTTTATACTTTTATACAGTTTTGAAGTTGTGTAAAATAACAAAAATATATTTACAAACACAATTTGAATTTGTTTAGCTAAAATGAACAGTTTTATAATTAATTTATATATTTTGAATATTTTAATTACTTTTGTTAAAGACAAATGATCAAAAAAATAATTTATGGGCCTAAAGAAAAAAGTCATATTTTTGATTTTAATTTTTTAATTAATTACCAAGCTATTAGTTACTATTTACTTTTTGCTAAAAAATATAATAGTTGAGATATAAACAATAAAAGTTTATGAGGCTCTTTAGGGAAGACACAAGCTAAAACAGTAAAAAGAAAACTATTTCACTAAAAATCTATCTCCTAAACTTTAAAGCACACTTTTAAAAATTATCTCTGTTTAATTTTTCAAAATTTATAAAAAATCTTGGAATATATTTTTAAAATTTATACTTAACTTCTTTTTATGGTAACAAAATTATTATTTTTTCATTTTTACTAGTGTAAAGTTTATATCAGCTACTTTTATATTGTAATTGGTATGAAAAATAGTTTTTACTTTTAAAAAATTAACTACTTATTTTAGGTTTCTAATGAAAATATAGTTTAAAAAAAGTAGGGTTTTAAATAACTGTTTGTAAGCTTAAAAGTATAGAATGGCACATAAAAAGTATATAATTGTTGTTACATACATTTTAAAGCTTTAGTTAAACAATAAAATAAGTGTAATAAAAATAGATTATAATATTTTATAGTTTAAAGTTTTATGTTTTGATTCTTATGAATCAAATTTTTTTTCAATTTCAATTAGATGGTTTTTTAAGTATTGATATTATTAAATGACTTATTTTAAAAATACTTTTATACCTAAATAACTAAATTAAGTTTATATTGATTTAATTATTTTTTAAATATTGGAACACTTTTGTTCTTTAAAACTTGGTACTAATTATTTGTAAAGTAACATACTCGTTGTATTTCAATAATAGTTGGTATTTTTTTGTTAAAATCCATTGAAGTTTTAACAAGCTTAGTTTGTTATAGTTCGAAAAGAGCATATCTCTATTTGTATTACTGACACTTGAGAAGAAAAAGTAAATTATTATCAATCAAAATATATTGCACTTAGACATGTTGTTTATTTATTGCAAAAAAAAAAAAAAATTAAGCAAGGGCTTTCAGTCACAAAAGTAAATCTAAAATAATTAATACTATAACTTTAATTAAACATTTTTTTCTTTAACTAATAAACAGTTTAAATGAAAGATCGCTTACAATTTATTTTTAACTAACTTCTGATCATTTCAGTTTTTCAATTAATGATATGAAAAAATGACTTTTTTTCTTTAATGTGTAGTTTTATAATTGGGAGTCATAGTTTTCAATTTTATATACTTTTAAGATTAATGCCAGTATTTCTTTAAATATTCTTTAAACTGACAATGAATAGTTTTTCTTCTATGTGTTGTACAAGAGGCTTTATGTGACATATACCATCTGAAAAGTTATTTTACAGCTTACAGCTAGTAATGAACTAATTAATAATGAATTCAATATCAACTTGCCAACTTGTCAAGCCAGTGGACGCTTGTCACGTGTTTAACGCGACCAATCAGGCCACTTGCTTTGGTGCCACCATCCCTTACAAAGCCACCTCCTTCCAACTGTCTCCCAACACAACCAACTCTTTCAAAGAAACTGCCAAGCTTTTGCGTCAATATGCAAGTAAGTTGCGTTTAAGATAAAAACCAAAAGTTTGAAAAGTTTTTCAATAAAAAAAATCCTTTCACTTTATTGAGAGTAAGCTAAATGAACTTAAAAGGAGATTTTAGTGATATTGAAAATTTTAAATTGATAATGAAATGTTTTTCTTCTGAGCGTTTGTACAAGAAACCTTTAATGATGTTTTTTATAGAAATTAGTTTTAAGTACATAAGTTTACAAATAATAGTCTATATTGTTTCTTGTAAAAAGCTCTTTGAAACACCTAATGCCCAAATAGTAAAACAGTTATTAAAAATAATGGCTCTATGGTTCAGTAATTTTAAACCTTTTCATTTATTAAATCACATAACAAGCAGATTGATTTACTGTTTTATCTTAAACTTTTAAATATATCATCTAAAAAGTAAACAATATAGTAGTTTTAAAAAATTTGGTAAGAAAATAAATATTAGCTTTAAAAGAAAGTACCTAGTAATGAAACTTTAAGTTGCAAAAAATATGAAATGTGTGTATGAATAGCTAAGCTAATAAAAGTTTTTGGATAGAGAAACTTTAAGTTATTGTTAATTTATATTTTTTTGTTTTAAAATTATTTTTACATTTTAATTTTTTTAAATTTTTTATCTAATAAATGCAATAGTAGTTTTTAAATATTAGTTTGAAAGTAAACACTTAAGTGTTTTAAGAGTTTCAACTTGAAACAATAGATTTTATTTACTCTAACTTTCATTACTCATAACTTAATCAATAGCTTGATTTTTAGAATTTGAAATTGTGTAATTTAGATTTGAAAGCATCACCAAGATGCTGGGAAGTTGTCCAACCCTTTCTATGCTCAGTTTTCCTGCCAAGATGTGAAGAAAACAGAATACAGCTACCTTCAAGGTTAATAAATATCATTTGCATGTTGTATAGATTTATTTTAAATGTACAAAAATTTTAGTATTAATAGTAAAGTTTAAATCGTATTAAATTAATTTTAAATAACTTTAACGCTTTTTTTGAAATTAGTTGAGTTTTTTTTAAATTACATTTTTGTAGACATTGTCTTACAACTCAGTTGACAATGTATTTTATAAGTGCCTATTTTATACCCAAACTTGCAACATATTTTTATTTATTCATAAAAAGTTATATATTTTTAAGTTTTGAGTTTAGTTAGTTTAGATTACAATCTAAGATACATAAAGTTCGCAACATTATTTTCAATAAATACAATTTTAATTGGCTACAAAACAAAGCTGAAGTCTTTTCTACAATATTTTTCAATTTTCAAGTACAGATAGTTTGAATAAACATTACTGTTAAAACTTCTCTAATAATCTTTTAACAAGTTTTTCATGTGAAAAATTTACAGTACTCTGTGCAACTTGGCTAAAGAATCTTGCAAATCGGTGTACAACAACGTGGGCTGGCCTCAGTACTTACATTGCTCGAATAATCGAGTATTTGCAAAAGACCAATGTGAGGTAAGCCATAATTTTTTTGGTCTTATTTAGTATGAATTTTAACTTAAAAAAACATGAACAATTTTTAACCACATACTTTATAAATTTATACATTATGTCAAATATTTAGTCAAGTACTAGTTATACTTATAATATTTGTGTAGTCATTTCAAAAACATTTAAATAGCTTTAAAGTATTATTAAAAGTTTGTTGATTTTATTTATATGAAAAACATTAACTTATTTTTAAAAATCATTTTCTTCTGACTGGTTGTTTCTTATAGTTAAAGCTAGTTATTTTGAAAAGAAATGAACTATGGAAATATTAGTATCTCTATGAGTTATTATTTTTCAAATTTCTAAATATATCACACATGCAGAATTTAAAGTTGATTTTTTACATAAAAATTTATTTAAATAGTCCCTGTTTTGGCATTGTCGCATTAAACTCTACTCAATGAGAAACTAGTAGTGTATAAAATTTTACAGAGTACTAATATTTTTACACAATATCCCTTAAAAAATTTAAGTGTATGCAGTAAAATTTGTGGTTTAAGTTTATTTTGAATGTCTGCTACTTAACTCTCATTTTTATTTTCAATATGTTTTGGACATTTTGTGTACTTTGTATATGAATTCAAGTTCTATACAGTTTTTCTTACTCTACTAATACTTTTAAAGTTTTTAATTATTGAAACAAATATTTTACATACAATAATGCTGATTTTAAAGTTATTTAATAAAAATTATACTTGACTAATATATATTTGTTTAATTTAGTCTAGACGTTGTTTACTGTAGTTTTAGTATATACTTTTTGAAATTTTTAGAAATTATTTTAGGTTTTATTAAACAAGCCGCCTAGGCCTAATCAACAAACTCAAAACTTGTCAACAGCCGAGGAAGGAGGACAAGATAAAGTTCAACGCTTCCAACTGCATCCCGCCGCTGATCCCCACTAACCACGAGGATTCGTATTATGACGCAATAGAGGGGTGCGCGATGCGGTGCAACACGCAGTACTTCAGCGACACGGACCACGTCGAAGTGCACAACTTCGTCAGCGTCCTACTCGGCATGTCTCTCATCTGCACCCTGTTCGCCCTGGTTAGTATCAAGGAAAAAAATATAAGTTTAAAAAACTTTTTAACTTAAAAATTTAAGCCTCTACGCAAATTAGTTGATTTGTTTTCATCAAATTTTACTGGTTTACATTTACAATTCTTTCTCTTCAGAAATCTTTGTTTTTTAAGTTTGTTGTTTTGCGATCTTTTGAGTTTTAAGAAAATGCAGCACACTAAAGGTGCACCCCGTTCGCACTGGTGAGTGATCTATATGATAAAAGTTTCAAAGATAAAATTTCCTTGAAATATTGCGTTTCTGTTTGATTAATTATTTCTTTATGTACAAATGAAATGTTCTGTTTGAATTTTTACGTTTTACCTTGGTTAGTAAAAAAAAAGTTTCTTGAAAGTTTTTTTCTTCAAATATTCGCGCTGGTGAGTGATCTGTAAAAAAATAAATAAAAACTTCAACAGTTTTGACTATACAAAAATAATGTTATGAAGCTTTACTTATAAGAGCTTTGAATTTAAAAAATCTAAAAAATGCTATTGAGCTAATTAAATTTTGTCTTTTTGTTCTTTTTAGAGTTTTAACTAGATGTAGCACATAAGAAGGGTTTTTGTAAATAAAATGTAGTATAAAGTTTTATGTAAATTGATGAAAATAATGTAATGTTTTCAAGAAAACTATAAGAAATGTATGAAAATGCAGGATTAAGCTTTTTTTTTTTTAACCATCACTCAGCATTTCATTTCAAAATAATTTGTCAGTTGGTTTTTTTAAATGTTTAACAAAATTAAATTAACTTAATTTGATTTATATTTATATAAATTTTTATATTTAGCTAACTACAAATTAAAAAAGAGTTAAATAGTATTTTATTAATTATAACACTTGTAACAAAATTTTAAAATTTAAAAAGCAGTGTTTAGTACCTCATGATTGTTAATACTTTTGGTTGGTTTAAGGCATTAAAACGTTTTTTTTTGTGGTTTGTTCAAGTTAAAAAAATTGATATGTTGTTATACTTAATTCAATTTAATATATTTTTTCAAAACCCACGGAGTAACAAATATCTTATGGCTACAGTCCATATTGCTGTAGTTCAATTTGTAAATTAGGAAAATGCAACTTTTGTATTTTGTTAAATAAACACTTTTTCTAGTTAACTTTTTAAAGCTCCTTATATATTTTTTTAACGCTATTGTTTAAAACTCAGTTGAAAAGTTCTGAGCAGTTGAGTAATGTATACTATAGTCTGCATCACAATTAGCCATATGATAACGACAATATTTAAAGATAAAGTTATGCACAGTTTACCAAAAGTCGACAATTTATTTAAATTTATGGTGCTAAGATAAACGATTTAACGCAAAAAAAGGCAAATTAAAAAGCATTCGCAAGGCTTCTTAACCCAGCAAAGTTGAAAGGTTGCAAGTTTTAAAGTTGCTTCTTCACGCACCAGTGATTCTGACTCACCGTGTGAGTTTCCATTTCATCGCTCATCACTCATCTCTGCTACTTTTGCGCTTTTTGTCGTTTTTGTTTTATCATCATGTTATTTTTTTTGCTGAAACCGAGTCATTTTTGACTTCGTTGTTTGAAAAAGATTCATGGTCTTGAAACAATAAAACAAGTTATAAAACTTTGGAAAGTTTTACAGTACTGTTGTTCACAACATGTCTGTTTAAGTTAAAATTTTAAAAACTGTATGCTTAATTTAACTTATATTTTTATTAAATAAGTTATACTTCAACTTTTTTGATTTTTATAACTATGTGTGTTGTATACCAATTAAAACTTCTATTTTAATTAAGTACACAAAATTAAAGTTGGTTTTGTGTTTTCAAAGTTTAAAACTTATAAAATTTTCTGTACTATGTAGCTATTAAAATTGAAAATTAAAAGTTTAAAATATTTTTTTCGTGTATTTTCTTAATAAAGCTTTTAAAAAACTGTAGTTAAATATCCATTAGTTTAACTTTCACATAATAATAAGCAAGACCGCTTCTAAATACTAATGTTACTAAGATATTTGTATAAAGTAAATGAATAAGAAATCAGAGTTTAAAATGTTAAATCATCAAATAAATCATGTTAAAACATTAATACACATGTTTTTACAAAAGTACGTATCTAAAAAGATTTGTGTTAAATGGTTCTGTATGATTTATTGAAAACATTTAATCGAATTTCAATAATAAAAACATGCAAAAACAAATAACTTTCATTAAAAAGTTGTCAAATTTGTTTTTTTTAACGAGAATCGAAAATGTATGTAAAATATCATATTTTACCTCCCGAACTTATTAATTTTTAACAACAAAATAAGCATACAAAGGCGACGTTCAAAATTAAGTGAAAAAATTTCCAAAACATCCTTTTTATTTTAAGACAACTTGTTTGTTGAACTTTGAAAAAACAAAAACAAGCAACTTATCCATCAGAGATGAGCAAATCAAGCAGGAAAGTGACGTTAAGTTGGAGGTGTAAAATTTATAAGCCGTGTTTGTGAGCGAATAGGTTGTGAGAAAGTCGCTTTTGTGCTTGCCGAATCGCCCGAGGTAGTTGAGATGCTTGCAGTTTGCTTTGTCAGGTTGTTTTGTCAGGCTTCGTGTATTTTTTGTTAACGTTTGCTGTTACTTATCTGTCGCGTTTGCCCTGAAAAATCTTCACACATTCAGGTTGAGGTTGTTTTGAAAAAATGTTTAGACCTTTAAAGTATTCGATTTATGCAAAATAAAGTAAGCAACTCATCCAAGTATAATTTTTCGTATATTATATTTTACAATTTTTTTTTCTAAAAACTAATTACAACCTTATTTATCTGTTTATATAAGAAAACCTCATGCACACTTATTTTGCTCTAATGAACTTTATACATTAATTGTGTACTAATTTAGACGCAGTGCTTATAGATTTACAATAAATTAGATTTTAAGCAAACAAACAAGAAGATAAAGGTTAGGGTTGATCACATTCATATTTATACACCGCAAAAAACATCTATTGAGTTTGTACACGACAATTTGACAAAGCACATTTAGTGTTTTGTAATTAATCCAACCGAGACTTTTAAGTACTGTAAGTTGGCATTTAGCTTCCGTAAGCTCAATTGTTCATGTTAATTTTTGTACCATTGTAAATAAGATGTGTACATGGGTTAAATTTAAGTTTAACTTTAATATGATTATTAAGTGATCTGTCATTGATAGCTGTTTAAATTTTATTGCCTTTAGTACTTAATGTTAAATATAGTTAGATTATAATTTAATTATTTGATTATAGAAAGATGTATAATTAGTTTGAAAAAAAATGTTAAAAAAAAGATATCAAAAGTTTTTTATTTGAAATTAAAAAAACATTTACATAATTAAATCTAGCTTGTTTTTCTCGTACAAAGTTCATTTCAATTAATCCAACTGAAACCATACTTGGAATTTAATTGTCAAAGTTGAAAAATTTCCAGCTTTCGATTATGCTTTGTACTGTAATTATTACAATTATGCTTTTTAGTTACATATTTGAAATCTTTTTCAAAGCTCGTTAGAAAAAAAATTCGAGGCAAAAGGTTATGCTTTCGAAGAAAACTTACACAGTAGGCAAATTAGCTGGTATTATTTCTCATGTTTATCATCTGTACTTTGCTGCTCACCCAAGCGCGAAAACCACTGGAGCGTTACGACGAAGGCTACTTGTATCTGTTTGTGGAAATGATGCTTCTCTAATGGTGCCTTGTCAAAATTCTTTTTTTCTTCTGAAAGTTGCCTCTTCTAGTAGTCGAACCATTAACACGCTGTTTAAAAATTTGCAGTGCAAGTGATTGAATTTGATTCGATTTTTTTTTAATTTTCTATTTTGTAATTAGTTTTTGTACATACATATATATATATTACAAGATTGTTAATATTATAGAAAAATTACTTCAAAAATATTTTCTTGGTGTATTTAAAAAGTCAATGTATTAAAAAGTCAAAAGGTGTATTTTAAACAAAACAAATTTTCTAAGTTTATGGAATCCAAATTAATGTTTAAATTCTGTTTTTTATATTCAATTAAAATTTTTTGAAAAAGTTATTTTATATCAACCTTGATTAACAAAAACTTGTTCGACCTGTCTGAAAAATGACCGTTATAGAACATAAAAAAAATATTAGAAATTAACTTTTATATTGTTTTTGAAAATTTTATAAGGTTAAATGTGCTTTGTTTTTTCTGTTCGCTTGTCATTTTTTTAACATTTTTATTTATTTTGTAAAAATTGGTTGTACATTGGTTTAAGTAGTTAATTTTTATTATTTTCGTTTTCTATACTTTTTTTTGATATGCTTAGTTAAATTTTGTTCATGCAAACTTAAAACTTTATATGTTTAGAAATAAATGATTTGAAAATTACATTCACATTGCTTTTATAGCCTCGTTGCAACAACCTGAGTGTTTTCAGTAATTGCATGCCATGTTATTATAATTTTCAACGAGTATAGGTAACTTATCAAACAACCAAAAGAACACTAAGTGAAATCCGCAGATTAGTTTGATTAAAATATAATGTTATACTTTAAGTTTTCAAGTGTATAGTAAAAGTTCTCAACTTATATAATGAGACAGATTACAATATTTTATTAACAGTATTTAAATATAATACTAATTTGACGGTTTTGTAGGCGATTTAACTTACAAAATATAATAAACTTTATTTAGCTTTGCTGTCTTTTTTAATTTTTTCTACAAGTGCTTCTATTAAAAAAAATATTTTATACTCATTTAAAGAGAAGCCCGACACAATATTTAAAATTTATTATGCTGTGACAATTTCTTTAGTGCATTCTCAGACGTTAAATAATTTTTTATGAAACAAAATGTGTTGTAATGAACGTCTGATTTATTTTTATTTTCTAGCTAGACTTATCTGAGAAAGTAATCGTTTTTTTTAACTCAAAAATGTTCACTTTTAACATACAACGTACAGTACACTCATACTTTTTCAACTATCTATGAACAGGCGCAACAGAGATCTATTAACGTTTTTATCTTAACATACAACGTACTCATTCACACACAAATATTCCGGTATAACAATTCCTGTTTAGAAATAATTTTATTTATATAAACTTAATATTGATTTTAACCCTCCAGATCAAGTCAAGAATTATAAACGTATTATTTTAAATTAAAAATAACACTTGACAAATTTCTACAGTTTTCATTCCTTGTGGAACCGTCATATACAATAATTGTTATTCAAAACTTTATTAAATTGTAACAAAAAATCTGATTGATTTTAGTTTTTCTAAATCAAGTTGAGAACCCTAGTTGTTTTTTTCTTAATCAACAATGACAAACTTCCCACAGTTTTCGTTCCTGGTGGACTGGCGGAACAGTGGCAAGTACCCGGCGCGCGTGGTCTTCTACATCAACGCGTGCCTCCTGCTGAGCAACATCGGATGGTGCTTCCAGTTCATACCGGGCATGAGGGAGCTGATGACCTGCAGGTCGGACCGCACCACCAGAATACACGAACCGTTTGTTATTCAATGTTTTGTTTTTATTGTAAAAATGTCAAGCTTGTTGATTATGAGTTGGTTGCTCTTAGATAAAAATTATAAGGAGCCAATAATTACACCACCGGAGTATACGGACCGTTCGTTTTCATGAAATTATTTTATTTGTAATCAATCAAGTTTTTATTGAGTTTATTAGATTGACCATTGATTGCTCTCAATTTAAACTTAGGAAGGGTACACCAGAATACTCGTACCGTTTGTTTTTAAAATGAATATTTCGTTTGTACATGATATTTTATTGAACTTGTCATATATTGTCAATTGGTTTCTATTAAGCTAATGAGTAACCAACTACTTTTTTAGACTTTATTTGTAGTCTCAGTTTTACCAGCTATGCTTATGTAAACGAGTTTTTATATATTAAGTCATCACTCGTAGAAGTTCAACTATAAAAATTAAAAAAAATACAGTTTGTGAGTTTATAAACAACCAAATACTTTTTTATTAGATTTTAAAGGCTTGCCAAAAAATATGGAATATTGGAAAACCTGGAATTCAATTAATTAAAAAAAACCTTGAATTTCGAACAAAAGTCAATAAAAAGCCTGGATTTTAAAGAGTTTTAACATGTAAAGTAATTAAATTTTCATGAGATACAATAATTTATCATATAGAAAAAAAGATCATTTAAATATTTTTTAATCAAAAAATACATTTACAGTAGCATTACATAATATTTCAATACTTTTATACCGTTTAAGACCTTAGATTTAGTTTTATACTAAAAATGAACTAAAAAACTTGTACTTTTGAAAACCAGAAAAAAAAACCCTGTACATTTTTTTATAAAACATTCGGACGCCCTTATTAAAGTATTAAAATACATTTTCGGGATACTTTTCAATACAATTAATTTACAAGTAGTTCACTTTAAAATTAAATACAAGAGTTTAAGTGTTGACATAAAAAAGTAATTCTTCATTTATTTTTTGAATATAAAACATATTGCAACCGAACATTATTTTGCATATAGCATTATTATATTTAAATACCTTTTACGTATAATTTTTATCGTCATATAATAAAATTTTTAAGCTGACAACTGTTTTGTAAAAAAAACGCATTAAAGTTTTTAAACAATTTTTGAATAAAATAATTATTATAATAAAAATTTATCACAACATGATTAGTTATGTGAACGATAGAAAAAAGGAGTATTACTCTTAGTTAAGTTCTTTTTTAAATATACTGATACCTTGTTTCAATAAATTGAATAGGCTGTTATAGGTAGCGCGGAATTTAATTATAAAAGCAAATCATTATTAAATGATTAAGTTAAAAATCTACAAATCTATGGATAATTTAAACCTACATTTGAAAATATTTAGTAAACGTTTTATATTTGTTGTTTCTTAAAAACAAGTCAGGTTAATTTTTTTAGAATTGGTCTAATTTTTTATTTATTAAGATGCAAAAGTTTATTAATCATAAAATTGTGGTTTCAGTAGAAAAAATAAAGAGTACAATAGTTTTAAGAGTTTAAAAAAAAATAGTGCAGATTAATGTTAAAATAAAATAAATACTAATTACATTTCTTTTACTAGTATTTTATGGACCATAGTAAATAAAATTAATTAAATAGCAATATGAAACTAATGTAAGTAGGGCATCTAGTAAAAAATCTACTGAAACTTTTATATACAGAATAACTCACTCAGGTTTATTCAAAGTTTTTTTTTGCAAATCTCAGGCTGATTTGATATTTTGTTTAAGTCTCAGGTTAATTTTTATGACTAAATTTTTATTATTATTTTTTTTTACTCGATAATATTTAATTTTGGTATATTTGTGATATTTTTATGTATTTCAGCTCGTTTAACAGTATTAAATTCTGTTTTTAACTCTTACTACTTTTTTAAAACTTCTTATAAACTCAGGCTTGATAAAGACAGCTTGACTTGATGTAACTCGTGTTTTTGTTTACTCAGGCCAACTTTTTCTTTAAAAAGTGGCAACCAAACGAATTAAAAAAAAGACTTTTATGATTTGTTTATGTTCACAGATCTGGCGCGCAAGGCTCGACGTTGTGCCTGTTCGTGTTCATTCTGGTCTACTTCTTCCAAATGTCGGCGATAACCTGGTACACCGTCCTCAACTACCTCTGGTCCCTCATGTACACCACTTCCGCTACAGGGAAAAACCCCTTACATGGAAAAGTTTGTTGAATTTTGTACATAGAAAAAGTTTGTTGTTATTTTTGTAATAGTTTGCCTAAACTGTATTTTTGCATAACTTTTTATGTTTAAAAGAAACTGTTTTAGGCTTAAGAGTATCTAATTAGTTATTAGTAAGCAATAAACTTCTCATTTTTTGTTTACTTAAAGTTATATTAAATTTAGCATGTTTGCAATCGTTAATGTTTAATTAGCTGGCGTTTTTTAGTTGTAAAATATCTAATTTAAACCAGTCTTATCATAAAAAGCTTCAACTAAAATTAAGTATCTATCATGCATCGCTAAGCGTTGTTTTTGTTACTTTACATGCAGGACTCTTAAGTCTCTTTTACAAAAGTTTTAATTTCATGTCTGTTTTGTTGAACAAATTAATTTCAACTTAAACTAACCTTCTTATTAAAAGCAGCTTCTAAAAAGTATTTATCATGCAACTTTTTTTTCGGACCTAATTGTTTTTTTACTACTTAAAGTGTGTAACTATTCTATTCTTGATGTTAATTTTAGCTCCGTATGTGTTTTGTTAAACAAATGTAATGTTCCAGAAGCAAACATTCCACATGATGGCGTGGACGGTCCCGTTCGCATTGACGGTGGCATGCTTGGGTTTTTCCACCATTGACGGCGACCCGATAAGCGGAATTTGTTACGTTTCCACACACAATAATGTGTTAGTTGATTTTTTGTTATTGTTTACTCTCAAACACAATTTGTTTAATGAAATTTTATAAAAACTGTTTGTTCCATACCGTTTTGTTTAATGTGCTTACTTTCATAAGTTTTCGAGTTGTCTTTATACAGTTACAGCGTTAGTAGTTATCACTTACTTTTACTAAAATACATAAGCAGATTAAGGCTATATTGGAGGAAGCCAACTTTTTTTACAGTAATTTACATTGCCTCCTCTTTTTTATTTATTCAGCTAGAGACCTCAAATTTTCCTTATATTGTTCATTGCAATATTAGAAAAGTTATTCTTCACAAAAAAAAATTATGAACCAGATTGTTTTGTTTGTTTTTCAAAATTTTTAGTAAAGCATTTTAAGATTCCTAGAAAATTAGACCAAGAAAGTTTTAAAAAAGTTTCTCCAAATTTTTAGGAGAAAATTTGTTTTCATTACAATAGTAATTTTTCGATTTTTTTTATTTGCGTCTTTCAAAAGGAATCTATGAAGTTATCTTAATTTACATTAAATTTAATAAGTGATTAAAAATTACTGTTATATATGTAAAATTAAGACCACAAAAGTGATTTACCCCTTTTTTCTTAATATTAATTATATTTTATTACCATTTTGTATTTTTATAGTAAGCCAAGTATTTTGTTTTCGAACTAGTTTTCTGATATTCAAAGGTGTTTTAAATGTTTTATATAACATATAAAAAATATGTTTTGGTTTATTTATAAATTATGAATTAAATAAAGTTTTTCAAAACTAAAGTTTGACTTTAAAGCTTAATTCGCTTTGAAAAAAATTAAAATATAAGTTTATATGCTCTTAAATAACTTAAAGAAAAAGTGAGAAAAATAAGCTTTTTTTTACAAACCACAAAAATGTTACAAAATTTAACCAAGTTTGAGTCAAATGCGAAAACAAGAAGTTTCAAAGTTTTTTCTCCAAAACTCAAGCAAACAATTCAAACTGAAAATATTCCGTTCGGGCGAAAGTAAATGGCAGAGAGTAGCAACAATTAGAAGCAGCTACCACGGTGGTCTCTTCTTCTTCATGAAAAAAAAATTAGACCACCCCCGTTGACTGTTTTCCAATTTACATTTTTCATGAATAATTTCTGACCGCTTCCGATTTGCTTTCTGTTCGACCCTCGGGTTGAATTCGTAATTAGCTGGTGATTAATCTTTCCTTAAGTGCTCTGTGAAGCTTTTTTTTAAATTGTTGTTTCGAGCGGGGTTGGAAATGACGACTTTTGTTTTGAAGATTTATTGTTGTTCTAAAGTTTAAATAATTATTTCATAGCGTCTACTTAAAATGGAATTGTTCGCCGCTTAAATATTCTAAAGTTTTTAAATTTATTGTTTTTGTTAAAAAAACAATTGAGATTATAATTATTTTTAGAAGAATCTTCACTACAATTAGTGCTTTTAAAAAGTACATAATAATGATTATTAAAAAACGTTTTTTTGAACTAAAAGAGTTTATTTAAAGTTTAATGATCATGATTTTTTGATGAACTATTTGTTTCTGTTGTTCAAATATTAAGTTACATAATAATACAAATTGGTAGCAATTTAGTGAAAAGTTCAAAAGCTTTATTTTTTGCAAAATAATCATAAAAATTTTATAAAAATTATAATTATATTTAAAAAATCAAATAAAAAATGGGTTTTATTTTACAATTTTTTTTTAGGTTTCGCGGCATCTTCCTTCTGTTACCAGTTTCCCTGGCAACTTGTGTGAGCGGTTACTATGTGATGAGGGCGCTGAAATCACTGAGGCATGTCCGGTCGTTCCACCACGAGTCGCTCAGCAAAAAGTCCATCAAGAAAGTTACAATCGTCATGTTGAGACTTGGTTGGTTTTTTTATATAAAAAAATACTTTGTTCTGTATATTTTTATCACTTGCAAAGCCATGCATTTGGATGTATTTAATTAGAAAATATAACTGTTATAGTAACTTGCATTCCTTGCAATAGTTGCATTAGGGTTTGCTAAAGTATAAGTAAATTGATTTTTCAATATATCTCACTATTTAAAGTTTATTTATTCTAAAGTTTAAAATTGTAAAGGTTTAATATGCTCATTAAAATTTATAAAAAGAATTTCTAAGTCGATTTTTAAAGTTTAGGTTTTCTCAAAGATATTACTATATGTCAAAACTTGTCGTTAACATTATATTTTAATATATATATATATTTGAAACTACCTTTTTATATAAAGCAAAATTTAGTTAACTTTTTTCAAAAAAAGTTAAAATGAATATTTATTTCCGTAATAATTTTTGACTTAATGAAATGATTAAGGTATTGTTAAATAAAAGTTTATAATATACAAAATAGTTTTAACAACAAGCATAAAAGTTAATGTTTCTAATCAACACTGCAGTTTATTAAGCACAATGTAAGTATAAAAAAAAACCAATAAATTGCGTACTAGTTTTTGTTTGTCAATTTCAAAACATCTTGATCAGTTTAAAACAAAATTATTACAGGGGTGTTTTCAATTCTGTCTCTGTTATGTGTTTGTATGGCGTTTGGCGCTGAAATTTATTCGATCACTCATCAACATACTTGGAAAGAAAGCCACAAAGAATATTATCAGTTAGTTTCGTGATAGTATTATGTTGGAATTAAAATAATTTTTTGTTTTATAGAGTAAACGGTTAGTTGTATTCTTAACAGTTTTGTAAACAGAACAACTTACTTTTCAATAACGTATTAATCTACTTATATAATATACATATAATAAACATAAAATAAATAAGAAAAAAAACATACAGTACAGTATTTAATTATGGAATTATTGTATCTGTAATCGAAAAAACACAGTTGGAAATATTATTAAAAGGTTATAACTATAATATATATCATTATTACTATTTACAGTGGTCCTTCTAAACTATTTATGACGAGATTGTTTATGTAATATATTTTAATTTAAATAGTGTAAGTTGTTTTAAATATTTATACTAATACAAAGCTTATTAAACAAAAGTTATTACGTTTAAAATTTAAACTTTAAAAACATATATATATTTCACAATCTACAAAGTTCTCAAAATATTCATGAAGCGACCATTTCTTAAAATTAAAAGAAAACATTCTACTATATATTTTAGTTTTTAGTTTGTATTTATGGCTATCCAAAACATTTTGAAGGTATCAAATTAGTTTTGTTGTTTATTTTACAAAAAGACAATGGTAATGTTTAACCAGTACTTTAACAGTAAAACTAATGTTTAATTAATGTTTTAAGCAAGTATTAACAGTCTTAACTGATAAAAAAAAGTATGTTTATATTGTTTCATTTCTCTGCAAAAAAGGAAATACAATTAGTAACTTACCAATTTTGATCATGACATTTAAAGTCTGACTAAAATTGTTTTTGGTAAAAATTCCAAGAAACCCATATTGTGACGCAACAGGTGCATGGTCAACAACGAGGTTACCAGGGACTTGTACGGGGAGCCCCCTACTACAAAATGCACCCAGACCAGCAAACCGTCCACGGTTGTCAAGAAGCTGTCCATATCGTCGTTGTTCGTGGCAACGGTGGTCATGAGCGCCTGGGTGTGGACCAGGGCGTCGTTGAACAACTGGAGGAGGTTCATTTACAGGTGGGTGGTTGAGGGTTTATGAGGAAATGATTGATTTTTTTTTAAATAAAATAAAACTAACACAGTTTAATGAATTTGCGCTTTTGTTTTTAGTATATAATTTGTTTATCCTAAGCTTTTTACAACATCTTTTTTTTTTTTTAGTGATGTGATCTAAACTTATATATACTAATTCTAAAACTTTTATGAAGAAGATACCGTTATTGGTTTGTAGAAGTAGGGATCAATGCTGTTAAGTGCACCGTTTACTAGTTCAGATTCAATGAAGATAACTAAAATTTTGTGATAATTTCAAAACATGACAACTAACAAAAACGTTCAAACGCAGAGTGACTGGTAAGAGCGACAACGAAACGAAGCGAATCAGGGAGCCGAGCAAGTTGATCGCGAAAGCTTTCAGGGACCGAAACATGCTGAACAACGCTCTGGATAACAGGTTAAGTGAATAACAAATAATAGTTGTTAGTTGTAAGTGATGATACTGAAGCAGTTTTTAAATCTAAGTTTTTTAAGTTAGAAATTTTAAAGTTTTGTAAAAATGAAGTAGTTTATTTATTTTTTACAAAATATTTGACTGTTTAATAAAACTTAAATAATATTGCAGATAAAAAAGTTGTTTAACGACTGTATTTTTATCATGAATGAGATAAAAATTGGTTTTTCTAATATTTGTAAAGCTTTTCATAAACTCTACTAAAATATCAAAGTTTGCATCAAACTGTTTCAATTTTTTTAATGAAAATAAAAACAAAAACCTATATTGTTAACTGTTCCTATAAACTTATTTTTTTACGTTTTTAAACTAGCTCAGGATTCTTAAAGATCTTAGTTTTAACCAATAACTGTAAATGTCGATTAATTTCCTTTTTTTTTTAGTTCCTTTCGTCAAATGACTAGAAAATATTCGTGAAAAATCTCAACCACAACCATCGTTTGAAGTGTTTTTAAAATAACTTTTTTGTCACAGAAACGACGGGTTGGGGGGAATGGAGGGGCTGATGTTCAGCGAGCACACAATTTCCCATCAGGATCCCGTGGACATGAACTTCGTGCTCAACTCCGTCTCCACTGTTAGTTCAAGTTTTCAAATTGTATTTTATTTTTGTCAACCAAGAACGTTGTCTTTTTTTTTCATATTTTAGTTTGACAGATCATTATAACCAGCCCGTTTGTTCCAACTTAGTATAAATATTTTTTTTTTGATTTGTGCTCGTTTGATTACCAAGTTGTGATGAAGTAAGTTTGTTAATGTTGAAGATATGCTTCACATGAAAACTTATAAAAGTATTATTACAATTAAAACTATATTTTTTTAGCCGTTTTCTGTATGTTTTTAAAGCTGGCTTATTCCTTTCTTTCAAATTTTCTCACCACACACAGGAATTATCACCAAAGTGGTACAAGCACGTCCCGAAGTTCATAAGAAGAAGGGGTGGCATCACCACCGACCCAAATTACCATGGCAACATGGCCGACCCCCGCCCCCGTCACCACGAAACCAAGAAGAAGGATCTGATGCAGTGGGCCATGCCCCACAACTCCGGTTACCATGGCAACGAAAAGAAGAAGAAGCTGGGACTGGCCGATCACGTGAGAAAGGAAAACCCAATCAGAATGTCCAAAGTGGTTTGAAATATTTTATTCATAACATTATGTCTTTTAAATATTAAAAAAATATGTTTTTTGCTAGTTTTCATAATTTTAACGTTGTATTTTAAGATTCCTTAAGTAACTTTTTAAACTTTTACTAAAATAAGTTAAATATTAGTCATAATTATTATTTTGTAAAACTCTTCAAGTTTTTATTAAACAGTTATCAAAAATTCTTATTCCTTAGAGATTAAATTTATTTGTGGTTATCAAAAAGTCTGTTGTTTTACTTAATACGTAAACATTTAAACTAAAAAAAAAAGCATTTATATAAAACGTATGTTTTATTTTAGTAGTTTAAATATCTTCAATTGCTATACACTTCAATTTTTTACTTGCATTTTGTAGTATCTAAAAAATCATGCATACTATATAAATTTGAATAAACTTTTGCAGGTGGAGTCACATTATCCACAAGAGTTCGTTGTTGCAGATGACACTGGAGCCACTAAAAATATTAATTTCCTGGTTTGTTTATTATATTTAAATCTATTTCAAAAGACCAACGCTTGTAAATGACTTAAGCTACTTACTTTTTGTTGAATAAACATGTTAAACAAGTGTCAAATCATATAAAATATTTTGTTACGACATATTAATAGAATCGCTTGGAAACTAAATTACACTTGCAAAAACTAAATTACACTTGTTTTTAACTTAATTAAGTAAATTTTATACATTTTCAAAAAAAAAAATGGAATGAGCTTCACTTATTTTCTTTTCTAATTATTTCAACAGAACCACAACTGCATAGACGCTTCGAAAGTTCAACAGCCAATGAAAAACGAGATTGAAAACAAGCCAACCAATCACAATGCAGCATCTACTTCGATCGAGCCGCAGTTTAATTGTAAGAAATTTAAGATTTTGAAAGAGTTAGATTTCGTGTGCAATCAACTTTAAAAAGTGAAACGCGTCGTTCAAATAAAGTACACTTAAGAATGATTAAATTTTTATCTGGATGAGCGTGATTGTATAAAAGCTTTTAGTAGTTTTAAATTGGTAAAAAATTTATTTAGAAATGTTTATTTACTACTTCGCCCTACGGATTTTAGTAAAAAATAAGCCGCTCTAAAATTATATAGATTTTAGTACTTGATATAATCAATGATCTAATTGTTAGATAATAGCAATAAATTTTTCCGAAAATCTTATTTTAATTCCTTTAACAACTTGTAACGTTCCTGTGAAACACTTTCAGTTCAAGGTCACGTGATGAGCGACCAGATGGCTCACATTCAGCATTTGTACAACCAGCAGGTGAACAACCAGATGATAATAATGTACCAGCAAGCACTGCTCAATCAGATGGCAGGTTTGAACTATTTCTTTTTGCAATTTTAAATATATTTCATTTTTTTATAGGAAAACGTTTCTTGTTTGAAGTTAGTTTAGTTAAAGCCTAACTTTTTTCAAAATCATTGGCGTTAAGATAATGTTTGGAGGTAAACCCAAGATTTATTTTTCAAAAATTGTTTGAAGCGATAATATAACAACTTATACATTTTATACTGACTTTATATCTTCTTTAAATTATTCAAGTTGACAGTCTAAAAAATATTTTTGATATTAAATTTTCCTTTGAATTTGTAAAGTGTTCAAAGCAAACTTTTCAGGAATCAAACAAATTTTAGGTTTAAATGTTAAATCCAGCACAATTATGTTTCTTGTTATTATTACTTTTTTTATGTATAAATTTATGAACCAAAAAGTAAACTTAAAAAAATAGTTATAAAAAATCACTTTTTTGAAATTACCAGGCTTCCAGATGCCACACGGGGAATTTCCTCAGCAACCCGCTCCGCAGCAACTTCCACCCCACATCACCATTGACAACCTTCCCCCTCACTACCACCTCCTCACCTCGCCCACCTGCCTGCCCCGCCCCGACGATCCCAACGTTGCCATGCCAACCCACTCCTCCATGGAGGGCTCCCTGGCCACTGCCGACGGCCAATCAGAAGCCGACGTTTCCCTGTCCAGGTTCGGAGTCGACCTAGAGTCGAGGGCATCAGATATTTCAGGAATGCCTCAGGAGGAATTTCTCAGGTAAATTTCAGGAATGCCTCATGAGGAATTTCTCAGGTAAGTTTCAGGAATGCCTCAGGAGGAATTTTTCAGATAAGTTTTAGGAATGCATCGGGAGGAATTTCTCAGGTAAATTTCAGGAATGCCTCGGGAGGAATTTTTCAGATAAACTTCAGGAATGCCTCGGGAGGAATTTCTCAGATAAAAGCATTCCAACCTTACAACCAATAAAACCTTTATACAAGTAGGATGCCTGAACTGTTTGATATTTTCTAAGTTTTGGGGTTGTTTTTGCTTGAACACTTTCTGTCTTTTTGAAATTATTGACATTCCGTCGCTGTAGAAATGTTTGATTTTTTTACATTTAGTTTTTATATAAAATCGCGAAGTAATGTTTTAGCTTAAAAAAAGAGTATTATGGGTTGCACGTGTTTTTTTCTAGTTAGCAATGTAAATTTAGATTAGCTTTTTATGTGAATTTTTCTCTAGTGTCTGACTTTCCAAAGCCATTTTCTAATTACTGCGGTACACAACTCTATTTCTTTAAACTTTTTAACAATTGTGTCAAAAAATCTTTAAACCAAATTTTTCGCTGCGACAAAAATAAAGTGTCTGAAATGTTTGCCTTAATGATTGAGTTTTAAGTGTCTGAAATTGAAATTTAGCTTTAGTTTTATTTTTTATGTTTAATTTTTCTTTTAGTGCTGTTAAATTTTTTGAGTGTTGTTTTATACTTAAATTGTCTTATGATTTTCAAAAAGAACAAGGTTTTTTAATTTCTATGTAAATATAATACTTTAATCGTGAAGAAAAATCTTTTATCAATTTTAATCAAACTGTGTTTGCATTTAATAATTAGTGTCATTTAAAAACGTATGAACTTTTTTCTGTTTTGTTTGATCGGTGTAGAGAGATTCTAGAAACACAATGGAGCGCTTAGAAGCTACCTTAGCAAGCTGCTCTGTCAACTACCACTTTTAAAGCTTTTTATCATTTACAATCATTTGAGATCAAACTTGGTATTGGCGTTGTATGTTTTTTAAGTTCAGTGAAGCTTTTTTTATTTGAATTGTAATAAAATCACGTTTTATAAATAGTTAATCTAGTATTATAACTGTTGATATATCAAGTTTTGATGGGTTAAGCATTAATATTTGTATCTTACTTTAAGAGTTCGAGTTTTTAAAACAGTTTTGTTGAAATTAGTATTTATAGAAGTTTTTACGAATTAGTTATGTTTATGTTAAGCTTTTTATACTTTAAAACAAGTGTTAACACTAAATACAATAATTAAAAAAGCACCCTAACAACAAGTATTAATTAATAGTGGTATCCCAAGTTTTTTTATTGACATAACACACGTAAAAACTTTTGTAGTTCGAAAGTAGTGAAGACTATTACTGTTTTTGATAGTAGTAACTAAGTTAGTTTCATTGATTTAAACATAGATTATACAGTTTTAAATATTTTTATTTTATAGATATAATACGACATTTACTAGTTTTAAATATAAGTTTTTTTTTCTTTCTTTTTGGTGCTCGAGACTTTGCTGTGCAAATTAGTGATTTACTTATCCGACCAGACCTGGATATTTTTTTATATTTAAGATACTTCCGGTTATTTTTTTTAATTAGGATCCGACCGGATCTAGATCCTAAATTTTTAGCTTTATGTAGTGTTAATACAGAAAAAACTTAGAAAAATAAATTATTATATTACAAATATTTTAGTAGAAAAAAAAAGAAAATAAACCAATTTTACTCTTAAACTGTTTTATTTTGAACACTAACAAAAAAAAAGGTCGTACAAATAAGTTCTATTCATACGAAGTGTTCGTTTAATTTTTAAAATATGATTTCAATATACTTATACGATTAAACTTGAATTTTGTACCTTACATGATGTAAAAGAAAAAAAAATTAAATGTTAAAATGCTCAATAAGCAACGAATTTTAATTAGTTTTTTCAGATAAGCTTAAATTAAACTATTATATAAAAAAGTTTGAATAAAAAGATGAAGATTAACTTCTTTGTCAACTGTTTAGATATATAAAAGTAAGTAATTTGGTTAATAACTTTTACTCATATTCACGCTATTAAGCTACAAAAAACCTATTCTAGTTTTGTTGTTTTTTTTGAATCGATTTAGCTTTTGCTGCACATGTCATCAGCTTCAGAAAAGAAAACCACCCAGAAATGAACGAAAGATTAAAGCCGAAAGAACCTCCTTGCAAACCTGGCAAGATGCGGGTATTTTTTCTTGTTTGAATCCACAAAGATAAGACTTAAGCTTCTTAAGTATGTTTGTGTCCTGTTTAAGTTTAGGAAGGAAAAAGTAAAGTCGATAATGTGGATCAACCGTTGTTGTGATTAACAAGAAGCTGTTATTACGAAGGTTTAAGTGTGTGTTGTTGTTTAGAGTATACAACTTTCTTTCGAAAGCTTGTCCTATGTTTTCTGCTCTATGTTGTAGAAGCAATTTGATCTGGTGGACTTTTCGATTAAAACAAGTAATTCTTCATGCAGAAATACACTTGACACCAAGGCGTTGCTTCTATTTACACTACTGCTTTACTATGTGAAAAGTTTCAAGCACTTAAATTATGTGGTTAACAAGTTGTATTCTTCTGAAGTAACAGTATAGTTGCAATTAAATTTATTGTAAACCACGTAGTACTGAAAATTTTCTTTTAATTAAAAAAAATTTAACTTAATGTTTTAAAAGTATTTTGTTTGCAATTAAAAAAAAATCTAAGCTTAACTATAACATTATAAAAACCCTGTTTTATACAGTTATATTAATAAAAGTTAAAAAATGTTGTCAGATTACAAAAAAAAAACTCAAAGCAATATTTTGACAAATATTAAGAAAAAATAGCATGATTTAAGTAGAAATTGATCAATATAAGATATAATAGTAAAAGTATTTAGAGTGTAAATGAATATGTTTTTTTTTCATGAGCACAAACAAAAAGTAAAAGCTTCTACATGGCAACTCTTCAGTAAAAAGTATTCACATAAACTAACAACATCTCTAAACTAAAAGGAATGCTTCTATCTCTGCTTAAAGCTTTAAGATCATCCGAAAGCTCCATGTCACGAAACTTTTTAAATTTTATTTTTAGTTTATTTCGGTAACTTTTTAAAAATAGCAGTTGGTTATAAATATCACGAAAAAAAAACATTTTAATGAAAAGAGGAAATTAATTTCAAGTTAATGAGCTTTCATTTTAATTGAAACTTCTGTTTTAGAAAAAATATAATTAAAGAAGAAGATCATTTTAAAAACGACAAGCGTCAGTTAACAATAAAATGGTACAGATTATAAAAATTAAATTAAAATTTTCTTTGTACATTAATTGTTTTATCTTTTGTGTTTTGTAGTTTTATTAATGTATTCAAATAATTTTATTTCTTTTCATAGCGTAAACTTTCTTTATGACAATACAGTAAAGCTACAAACAAAAATTATAAATAAAAATAAAAGCTATAAAAGTATAAAAACAGTTTTTCTTTAATTAAAAAAAGAAATTATATTAGAGAAAACTTTAAAATTTAATAACAAAGCAAAGGTTAGGCCTTTTATTATGTTAATTAGTTGATGGTTAAGTTATACATACCAACCTATTTTTTTATTACAAGCGGGTAAAGCCAGTTATTATAGGCAGTTTAACGTGTTGCCCAGGAATTTATAATGAATAATCAATAATCTCATTTGACCATTCACTCGTAGTTGTGTTTTTCAAACTACATGAGCAGTTTTCAACGCACTGACTACAATTGAAAAAGACATTAACAAACTAAATGTAAAAACTCACAAAGTAAACATAACACATATCTACAATTTAGTTTTGATGTTTATTGTTCTAAACCCATCTGAAAACTTTTTCGCTCACTTTTTATATGTTTTTTATCTAAGAGTAAGTAATTTTATTTTGTCGATAACAAATAAAGCTTTACTTTGGTATAAGCAGTTATTACATTAATCTATCTTAATTTTCTTTAATATATAGCGTTGTGTTTTTCTATATTTACATTTGTAAAATATTATAAAAATACTTGAAAGTTTTGTACATTTTTTAAAACCCTATAGTATGTTTTAAGAAGTCTGTTGTCCTCAAAATGCTGTATAAATTGAAATTAGATTTAATTGTTATTTTGTACGAAAAATTTGCATAGTCTTAAATATTATTTATTTTTCTTCAAATCGAAATAAAAATCCTAACAAGTTTTGAAAAATGTTATACGCACATTAATTGATAACATATTTGGAGTGCATATTAATATTATTTTATTATTTCTTTATGTAAACTCTTGAATATTCTGTTTTAACTTGATTTTTACGATTTATCTAACACCATACTCTACTTATTAAATAATTTTACTATTTAATAAATACTAGATTATACTAAATCAACATCGAGCTATTATTAAAAGACATAAATATCAATTTTTGTCTAACTAGTTAAAATAAATTTATTTAGTCTGTTATAACTTTGATTTTACATTAACTAATTTAAATAGAATTATTACTAACTACTATAATTCGAGCATGTTTATTGTAAACAAATTTCTTGCCACACTCAAACTAGAACTTACTCAAATCGTTTGTGATTTTAATTAATTAAATAATAAATGTGTTAATTATAAATCTCAAAAATGGTAAATAGTTTAAGAAATAAAAAAGTATCATGAAAATATATGGATTAATTCAGAGCCCGGTCCAGATATCACGTCTTTTGTCCTCAACGCCCTGAACCGGTCCCATATCTCTTTCGAAGCTTTCCTGTTGCTGGAATTTCGAGTTTTTGCAATTATGATTTGGATCATTCAAGTTACCAGGTCTCTTTGCAATCAACTGTTTCTGTGGTATTTGAGATATGAAACCGTTGCACTGACTTTGATTTGGAAACGGTCTCACTTCTTGGAGGTGTTTTTGTTTGAAATTGCTGTTGTAACTCATAGCGATTCTGTCGTTGTCATGGAAAGTTTCCTGCCATCTACCTTGCTCCCTTGGTTGATTGACGGTCAGGTCTGTAAAACCCCCTTCGTGGTACATCGGGTTTTTACTTTTATCTTTGAGGTTCACCGTGCAACTAACAGCAAGCTCTTCAAAGTGCATGTTTTTCTTTTCTATCATCTGTTTTCTATGAAATAATAAGTGTATATTTCAAATACTTCAGTCATCAATTACTGTAATAATTTAATAAGCAATAGTTTATATTATTAAAAAAAAATTGAAAAAATATATATCACACAAATAGAAACAGTATTAGTACAGACCGATTTTATAAGCATTAAAAAAGTATTACAAAAACTTCAAACACATAAGCCAACTAAAAAGCAATCCTTTTCTACATACTTTGATCTTTAGAATTGAACTAAATTAAAAAACTAACTATACTAAAACCTTAACCAAAAAGTTTAAAAAAGATGCATTAACACAATTCACATTAGTTGTATGCCTAACTAGTTAAACACAAAGGTATCTAAGAGATTTAATAAAAGTATTGATAAAAATTAGATAATGTGTATTTTATTTTAAAGTTAGTTAAATTTTGATATTAAAAGTTTTGTTTACAACTGCATCCTTAAATTAAGTAGTAACTTCCAAAAACTATACTTTTTGAAAACTTTATAAGAAATAAAATGAAAAAAATTGTTAGATGTTAAAGTTTAAAAAATAAAATACGAACAATAGACAAAATTTACTGTTATTTTCTTTATTAAATACTTAGATTTAGATGCTGTTAGTTTTCATATACTTAGTTTCTTAAAAAAAGAAAGTAAGTTTTTTAAGCTTAAACCCATAGATACTTACTTTTCATTTGATTTTTTTTTCACCATTATGAAAATACATACAGAAAGTAAAAAGACTAAGAAAACTGCCGAAATAGAAACAATTACTTTCCAAAAAGAAGAAAAAAATTGAAGAATTTGACTCCAGAGTGAAGCTGTAAAAATAAAATTATTATTTTTCTATAAAGTCCAAAAGTTATTTTTTGTTATTCAAGAAAAATATAAGTTAATTCAGTTGATAATTATAAATAAGAATTATAATTTTTGACGGACTGTTACAAATTAAACAATTTAAATTAAACATTTATAAGGTTTACAATTAGTGTATACAAATTGTTAATTAACTTATTTACTTTTAAGTTTAGTTTTAACTCTTTTACAAATAAAAGATTAAAATTTGTTATAAAAACGTAGTAAAATTGTAATAGGAAGTAAGTTAATTTTATTTTACTATAATTTTTTTTCAAATTATTAACAGTTTTTAACACAGAAATTTCCAACGTAAAATTATAGATACTTACTATCTTTTTGAGGAACGAAAATTTGACATGTATTGATGACTGTGTGAGGATCACTTGGTGTATGTTTCATACGAAATTTGTTTTCAACACACGTTTCATTCCTACCACACTCTCCGCATTTATTCACTGTTTGATTATTTAATACTTAACTGTAAACTTATAGATACAATGCGTTCTATTACTAGTAGTAATTTTCTTGAAACATTTTGAAAACATGAACTCTTTCAGTAATAACTAGTACACTTTATTAGACACAAAAAAAGGTGTTTCTTAAACTGATTCAAAACTGCGGTAGTATATTTAGAAGTTTTATAATTGATTTACCTAAAGTCGAAAACTATTAAGTGAGTTTTTTTAATATTCTTTAAGTTTTAATATTAAGATTTTATTAAGCGACACGAAATAAGTCCTCTAAACGTTTAGTCAAAGGACCTAGTGTACGAAAAAACTTATCGAGTCATACACCATGGATACAGTTAAATGTTATGTCCAGGACAAATTTATTTTAAGTTAGTTAAAACTTAATTAAAGTTTCTAACAATCTATCATATGCTTTAAGAATTTCTAAAGTTTACACAGTTTAAGTTAGTAGCTGAATTTATACAAATTAAGTTTTAAAATCAATAAGGACTGTAAAACGTTTTATTAGTTATCAAACTTATCAACTGTAACTTAGTTTAAACAATTTGCAGAGTCTATATAGAAATATCAAACTTATTAAAACATAAACTAAAAATGTGTGTATTTTTTCTTAAATGATTTTTTTTTAAATATTATTTCAAATGTAAGTTAGCATAGGTTGAAACCTCTAGAACTTTAATAAATTTTAATAACTGTTAAAACATAATATGAATATGATATGAACTAACTAGCAGTTACTTTTTCATGAGTAGTTATACACTGGTATTCATGATACGAAACTTTCTTGTTCAAAACTTTTAAGCATTTTTGACCATTGTCGCACTCACGACATTCTTTTGTATAGTTTTCTGAATATTTACATAGAATTATTTATTAAAAACGATTAAAAATGAGTGTCAAGTGTTATTTATTTGTTAAAATTAGTTCACAAATTCAGAGACTTTTTATACTTTTCGTTGTAAGATAAACTTTGTTTTTTTTTCAAACTATATAAATGAGACTCAATTTTTAGAACAAGATATATTTCATGCTTCTTTCATCAGTTGAATACTAAGCAATAAAAATAAAGTTTGAAATTTAACTTATATAGTGGAAATGCAATCAACGTAATTAATAATAATAAAGCAAAGAGTAATTAACAATACATAAGTACTTATAATTACAATGCAACTAAAAAAATAATAATAAAACAGAGCAAAGCAACAACTTATAAAACAATTTAAGAAAACAACGAAACAGTATAATCAAAATCTTTATGTTTACATAACTTAGGTTTTCTTAATAAAATACAAATAGCCTCAAGCAGAGATGTTAAAATGCTAAAAGTTACTATGGTAATTCAGCAATGAAGTGTTTTATTTTTGGTTTGTTTTAAGTTAGTAATTTCACGCTTGAGTAAACAAAGCAGAGCTTTTTAACATGTCTGGCCTCAAGTTTAATTAAATCCGAAATGTGAAAACATTTTTTAACAATTTTAAATCTTTTTAAATTATAATTACTAGCACAATCAAGGTTATTTACTAAGTGTTCAGAAATAGCAGATCTTTTAAAAGCATTTATTACTTTAATAGATTTAATTTTCTCATTACTCTTACAAAATTCGTCAATACTTTTTGGAATATGTTCTTTTATTCTTTTGCCAAATTGTCTTGAGGTCATCCCGACATAACTGGCTTCACAGAAGCAGTTAAACTGGTAAACTACCATACTTTAATTTTTGTTACTTTAATATTTTTTTAGTAACTTTGTAATCAGACTAACTAATTTTTATTTTTCCACTGAAGTTTGCATCATTTAAAGTTTTATTTTCATTATAAAAATTTAAATTTTGTTGTATGTCGATTACTTTTGTAAGTAATGATTTAATTAATATTAATCAATAATTAAATATTAATGAAAATAATTAATCAATACGTAAGTTATAGCACATGAAATCGTATAACGAAAATGGTTAATATAAAAATTCATAAAGCTTTATTGACTTTTAGCCTATCTAGTGTAAGTTAATTTAAAATTTTCATCACATCAAACTATATCAAGTATAAATTTAAGTAAATTAAAAAAAAGTACTTAACTTTTTTTGATACATCAGAAAAAGAAAATCAAACAAATTTACGTCAACTTATTATAACATAACAACTTAACTAGAATAACACAAAATTAAACTTTTTAAGACCCTTTCTAGTAAACTTAAGTAAAAAAATTAACTTATAATAACTACATATCTAAATCTAACCTTTAGAAACAATTTCAAATGTGACACAAGTAACGAAACCAGCATATGGGTTCAACACGTAACATTTTTCGTCTTTCTTACACTTTTTACAGGCTGTTGAAAGTAATTTTAGTAAAAAAATGTTTCACACGTTAGAACTTAATAATCATTTTAATTCAAAGTGCTAAAAAAAATAAATAAACAGTAATTGGATTCGACTTTAAACTCAACTAATAATTTAAAGTTCATAAAACTATTATTTAAAGCCTGCTTTACTAAAAGTAAGTTGTAACCTTATTAATATAAGTACAACTTGATTTCTATTTGTTTTTTTTTTACTTCAACAAGCTCTACTACAACAAGCTTTTTGTTAAAACATGTACCAACGTTAAAAGCAGACTAACACATTTTTGTTCATTAAAATTCTGATATTAAAACTTTGATAAAGAAACTAAAGAGACGGCTTATTGCTGTAACAAAGGTACCATTAATTTACCTAAACACTTAAATAAAAAAAAAACAACAAATTTACGTTGCCTGCAGCTTCTTCCGCCGTAATTCTTGTCGCAGCTGCACATGAAGTGGTGGCCTTCAATGTGGTGCGTGAGTCTGTTCCTGTGGAAGTTGGTTTCGTTGACCGTTGGCACCTTCAAGTTGACACAAGTCCCATGCCCACAAGTGGAAATATATTTGAAATTCCTTTTGCATACAAACTTGTCTTCTAGAAATCGTTTTTATAAATGTTATTTAAACTAAAGCGAAAATTTTCTGATAAGGACTGTAATATACATACATACATTAGGATGTTTATTATAAGTGCAACCTAAGTTTTTAGCTAAAGATAAATTTTATAGTTGGGAATCATCACAAAAAAATCTTGTGCAATGTTTTAGTGACCTCAATGTGAACTATTTGTGACCTAAAAATGCAGAAAAAAGAAATGTTACAAAAAAAAAAAAAAAAAAAAAAACTGCTCCCGTGAAACTTTCTTAGATTCAGTAAATTTTGTTTTTGTGAGAATTGCCACATTAAAAAAAAATTTCAGCTAAAAATTTAAAGGTCACTTTTTATAGGTACAGTACAGTTTACTTTGGGGTTGTTTACAAAAAATCAAAAATAGTCTCAATGAAAGTTTTCCCAGATCAGCTAAAAATTTGTAAAAAAGTTATATCCAAATTAAAATTTTTGAAAGCTCAAATATCGCTTTTTTATAAGCACCTTAATATATACATACATATTAAATGCTTAACAAATGCTTAACATATATCTTAAACTTGGTTGTCAGACCATCAAGTTTGAAGAATTTATAAAATCAGGTTTGGTATATATTAAAATTTTTTGCATTGCTTGGTGAATAAAGTACCGAACACTTTAAAAAACCTAAACAAAAGAACACAAGGTTATAATATATTAATTTTTTTTTTAAAGTTTAAAAATATACGTTTTTCTTTTACATATAATATAAACCTGTACATAAAAAACTAATAACAAATTAAGTAATATAAAAACTATAATAATTAATAAATGTAAACTTATTCCACAGTATCTTCCCTTGTAACCTTCATTACATTCGCATTCTGTTTCGTTATTTTTCACAACAGTTTGACCCTGATTGTTGCATAAAACTGAACTGCTTTGCTCTGCTAAAAATACTTATATCCTAAATTTTGCTAAGTTAAAGAAAAATATTTTCTGTAGTTTATTGTTTTGAATCTTAAACATTTAACATGATCCTGGTTAAACATATAGTTTAGAAAAATTTGTTATTACTTAAAAGGAAGTTATAAAACTTTTCTTAAATTACTAGTTATAAAACTAATAGCTTTTATATTACTGGATTACGAGTAAACAATTCTCTTACTTGTAGCTTTGCTGTTTTCGATAAAGCAGAAAATTAGCAGTATTATCGCAATGCAGGTAAGCTTTTTCATTTTAGTACTTTAGTTAGACCAAAAATAGCTTAAAATTATATCTGTTTGAAAATTTTGAGTTTAAACTAAAAATTCTATATTAATTATGTACATTTATTTTTGTACTCATTCAGTTTATCCTTCAATAAGTCAACATCAAATTACTAAAAGCTTTAGTTACTATTTGATAAACGAATGTACTTGTTTTTTTGTACTACCTTAATAAACAGGTTTCTTCGTAAAAACTTATCATTTAACTAAGTACAGTCAATAAAACTTTTTGTTCTAATATTTCTATAAACTTTTATATATGTACATGAGTTTAATAAAGTTAATCTTGTTATCTGCCTAACATTTTTAACTAAAATAAGTATTACAGTATCATATTTCGTTATTCAACTTCTTTTTATAGTATACTTTACCTCTAAAAATAACACAAGTTTTCAAAATATAAATATTTTCTTAAACAAAATAAATTTAAATACAAAACAAACTTAGAACAAAAACTTTAATAGTATTAATTGTAATTTTATTTACGAATTGCTTTCAAGTGTTTGTATTGCCTTTAATTTTTGTTATTATCTAACCTTTTATTTTTAAACTTTTTATCTTTAAACCAACTACATCCACAAAAATATTTTAGTTACTATATACATTAGTGTAAACTTTGTAACTTAATGTATACTACAATATTAAATTTTTTTACTGAATTTTTTTTTAAAGCTTTTAGTTTATTAAGTAAACAATATCATAAGTTTTTAATTTTTAGTTATTTCTGCATCTCAAAGTTTTTACACAACTAAGTTTTGATAATTATGTTCAAGATTCAAATAACGAAGTTCACTATACATTTTTTTTATCACTTACAGTTGTATCTTTTAGGTTAATTAAAACTTTAAGTTTTAAATAAAGTACTAGATTATTTCTTAAGGTGTAAAAAAGTCATATAAAAATATTCATTCACATATTATTTTAGGCTTACTGAAAAAAGATGTTTTAGCTCTTGTTATAAACTAATGTTTTAAACTTTTAACTGTAAACTACCAAAACTTAACTGAAAAAAAAAGGAAAGAAAAAAAAACTGTCCTAAAAGATTTTAACAACTTCCTAGCAAAGTACTTATACTACCATGGTTGGTTAAGATTATCTAGTAATACTTGTTTTTAGTAATAAAAACAATAAAATTAAAATTATAAAACAGAAAGATAATAAAACAATTAATTAACAGTTTTTAAATTTTTAGTAATTTGTTTATCACTAAGCAGTTTTAACATAGTCAAACAATGTAAACTCAGCAAAAGTAAAGTGTTTGAAGTTTGTCAATAAATCCATAATTATAAATAATAGTGATTTAAATTAAATATAAAATAAGATTATAAAATTAGTTTTAAAAATGTTTTTCAAGTTTGAAGACTGCTTTAAACTAAATATACTGAAGATTAAGTTCTTTGAACACTTTGCTATAAATTGCGTATAATTTTTCTCAGAAGCTACTAAATAAATTTCTACTAAAAAAATAATTTCTACACCTAACAAAATTTATCATTCCTATTTGTATATTGACTTATAAAGAATAAAAAAATAGTTACCGCAGCTAAAAGTGTAAAGAATATTAGCTTAGTATAACAATATTTAATTAATTTTGAATTTAAAATTACTACATTGAATGAATAAAATAAGTTATATTGCTTAATACTTTTGTTTGCAATAGAAAGTATTTTAATACTAAATATTACAAGTGTTATTTTAAGATAAATAATATTATGTTTATTAGAAACAAACGAGGTACTAAACGTAATTTTAGTTTCGTACTTAAGTAAAATATATAGTACGAACACTCAAAATTTTACTGTTTTTTATTAAGCATCATTTCTTAAAGAAACTGATATTAGAACATTAGTAATACAAATTTTAAACTAAAAATAAAAGTATACAACGAACCTCCTGAAAGTAAGACAATTTTAAGTAAGAAAACCAAAAAATAAAACGTTTAAAAAAAAACAGAAAAAAATAAAAAGCTTTTTTGTGATATGCTGCTCTTGTCTGACATAGAAATGTCGAGATACGAAGCAGCCCAAAAAAAGCTAAAAAAATTTATTTTCAATGACGACGTTAAGCCCAAAGGTGAACAATCATCCGTTCATGAACACCTCCTTAGTAATCTTAGTTGTGCTGAGAACTACCTGGATAGTAGATTTGAAATTCTATTTAGAGCTAGAAACTCTTACCATTTCTCAGTTCTAGAATAATTTTTCATTAGAACTTGCGAGCCGGAAATTTGTAAGCAACGAGATTGCTATAGTTAAAAACTTTATAAATAGCGTGTTTTAAGTATTGTTATTGTTGTCGCTTTTTGTAATGTACTTTATAATTTCAAGTAAAATTTTTAAGGTCTTAACTGTTTTATTCTAACAATTCTATTTTAGAAGTAACTTCAAATAAGTAAAGTATAATAATAATATTAATAACAACAATAATAATAATTCCAAACTAAACCTTTACACAGATTTTTACATTTTACTCTTTATGATATCACTATTTTCAGCTAGACATTTAAAAATCACCACACATAACTAAAACTTATACAGTACTTATTCACTTATCCCGACTTCACTTATCCGGACGCTCACTTATCCGGACAGTTTTGGTTAGAATAATATTTTTACTAATTTAGATATGTATTAAAAACTAACATTTTTGAATAAAACAAATATTTAAGATTTCATGCTTTATAAAAATTTTGAGTGACTTTATAAATTTTACAAACGTCTATTCTTACTTATTTTAGTAAAACTTTCAATTAAAATTAGTTTTTTAGGTGTGAAATTGGCTTTAAACTCAGTCAAAGTTTTACGTTTTTCTTTGTGTATGTTTTTTTTTAATTTTCAATTCATTTAGAAAGATAAATTTACATTATTTTTTATTTTTATAGATAAATTTAATTTATAATTTCTCTTAAACAAAAATTAATCCTATTGTTTAAATAAGAAGTTAGGGCAGTTAAAACTAGTTTTATGTTTCTACACTTTAGTATTCTCATTTTTTAACATTTTCAAAAGTTTTGAATAAAAGATTTTAAACGTTACGAGGCTTAACCAAACCAACTTTTGTACATTATTATT